>NC_057854.1:15095000-16345000 GCF_015237465.2 Chelonia mydas | reverse complement strand
GATGAGCTAATACCAGCAGGAGAGCCGGGGGAGGGGGGGGGGGACACCTTTTGCAGTGATAATCAAGGTGGGCCATTTCCAGCAGTTGACAAGAACGTCTGAGGAACTGGGGGGGATAAAGATGGGGAAATAGTTTTACTTTGTGTAGGACACCATCATAGGGCCAAATCACATCAGAGGCTCGTTCACCTGCACATCTACCAATGTGATATATGCCATCATGTGCCAGCAATGCCCCTCTGCCATGTACACTGGTCAAACTGGACAGTCTCTACGTAAAAGAATAAATGGACACAAATCAGACGTCAAGAATTATAACATTCATAAACCAGTCGGAGAACACTTCAATCTCTCTGATCGCTCGATTACAGACCTAAAAGTCGCAATATTACAACAAAAAAAACTTCAAAAACAGACTCCAACGAGAGACTGCTGAATTGGAATTAATTTGCAAACTGGATACAATTAACTTAGGCTTGAATAGAGACTGGGAGTGGATGGGTCATTACACAAAGTAAAACTATTTCCCCATGTTTATTCCCCCCGTTCCTCAGACATTCTTGTCAACTGCTGGAAATGGCCCACCTTGATTATCACTGCAAAAGGTTTTCTCCCCACCCCGCGCTCTCCTGCTGGTATTAGCTCATCTTAAGTGATCACTCTCCTTACAGTGTGTATGATAACACCCATTGTTTCATGTCCTCTGTATATATAAATCTCCCACTGTATTTTCCACTGAATGCATCCGATGAAGTGAGCTGTAGCTCACGAAAGTTTATGCTCAAATAAATTTGTTAGTCTCTAAGGTGCCACAAGTACTCCTTTTCTTTTTGCGAATACAGATTAACACGGCTGCTACTCTGAAACCTGTTATTTCTTCATAGACTTTTCTCTTCCTAGACTCATCACTTCATTTCTGAGTGCTTTGTAAATATTAGTGAATTTATTTTCACAACACTCCTCTGAGGAGGTGAGGGGGTGGAGCATGTATAGAACAGATGAATCTTTGGGGAGTTTAGAGGCTGAAATCTAAGAAGTCTCCACCAAGCATGTACGCGCTACAATTTTTGAAAGGCTTACAACTTGGCCAAATTTGGGCAGATTTTCATGGGGACGGCAAAAGCTACCCACTGACATCCCTTACCAAATTTCAAGTCCTCCTAAAACGTATGGTGGCACTAGAGCTTTGGAAAGAAAAGGTAACCAGAACTTTTTAACATGGGCAAAAAAAACCCCTTATTTTTCCCTTGCCTCATTCTCAGAAATGAGGCACCCAATTTAGCTGATATTTTCCCAAAAAAATCAGCCCGAGGTACACACTTCATGGAAAATTTATGCTCAAACAGTTAAGTGTGACAAAATTATAGGCAACTGAAAACAGAGTCTAAAAATGGGAAGTGACAGGCAATCTCAGTAGGTGGTTGTACCAACCCTTCCTATAACTGTAGTAGGAATTTGGAACGCATCTGTGTTCTATAACGAGACTTCAATGGCTAACATCCACTTGTCACTATCGCTGCTTAAATGAGTGGGGGATTCATTTCATGGGGCTGTATCTTCACTGCAATTAGAACCAAACTGCTACATAACAGCTGATCAGAACTATGAACCTCAATGGTAAAACAGAAGGACTGTTGAAAAGCAGTGCAAGAAAGGATGATAAAGACGGACTTCTGAAGACAGCACAGATTGAATTAGATTAATGGAGAAGCACTGCCTAATAAGTGCTACTGTCACCTGTAAGTCTGATCTACACACACATTTCGTACTGATAGCTACTTTGATTAGGGTGTGTGATGTTTTTACCTGAAGCAGTTATTGTGCTACAACCCCTAGTGGGAGCACAGTTGTACTGATACAAAGGTGCTATGTGGGAATAAGCTGTACTCATATAAGCACTTTTATACTGGTATAGCTGCATCTGCAGTAGGAGAATTGTACCACTTTAATTATACCAATTATACCAATATAATTAAAGTGGTACAACTTATGTTCATAAGGTCCTAGACATCAGTGTTATAAATAAGGTTAAGATTTTGTCATGGGGGTATTTTAGTAAAAGTCACGGACAGATCGCGGGCAGTGAACAAAAATTCACAGAATCCCACAACCTGTCCATGACTTTTACTAAAAATACCCCGGGGGGCAGAAAGGGGAGGAAAGACTAACAGTCGGAACCCGCTGGAGGCTGACCACTGGCCTCTGCTCCAGCTTTGCCACTCCCCCTGTGATGTTGAGCCAGCTCAGCTGCTGCTCCTGTGGCAGGAGATGACTGCTGGTCCCAGGGGCTACTCTGGCCCTGACGGCTGCTCCTGCTCCAGCCCCGGGGGCTGACCCGGTCCCAGGCTTTTGCTCCGGCAGCTGACCTCCAGCTCCAGCCGCTGCTCCTGCAATGGCAGATGCTGACTGCTGCCCCTGCTCCAGTGGCCCCTGCTCTGGCCCTGGGGGCTGATCTGGTGGCCCTGGGCCACTGCTCTGGCCTCACCACTGCTCCTGGGCTGAGGCTGACAGCTGCTCCAGCCCTGCCATTGATTAGGTTTGTTTTGGCTGAAGCTGAAGAAGTCACAGAGGTCTGTTTAAGTCATGGAGTCCGTGACCTCCGTGATAGAGTTAGATCTTTAGTTGTGGTCAGGAATGGTGTCCCTAGCCTCTGATTGCCAGAAGCTGGGAATGAGCAACAGGGAATGGATCACTTGATGATTATCTATTCTGTTCATTCCCTCTGGGGCACCTGGCACTGGCCACTGTCGGAAGACAGGATACTGGGCTAGATGGACCCTTGGTCTGACCCAGTAGGGCCATTCTTATGTTTAAGTAATAGCCAACATAGATTTGTCAAGAACAAATAATGCAAAATAAACCTAATTTTCTTCTTTGACAGAGTAACTGGCTTACTGGATGGGGGGAAGTTGTTGACATGATAGATCTTGATTTTAGTAAGGCTTTTGACACAGTCCCACATGACATTCTCATAAGCAAACTTGGGAAATGAAGTCTAGATGAAATTACTATACGATGGGTGCAAAACTTGTTGAAAGACCATACTTAAAGAGTATCAATGGTTTGCTGTCAAACAGGGTGGGAGTTGGCAGGGTATATGTAAGGGGACCTGCCAGGCTTTGTCCTGGGTCTGGTACTATTCAATATTTTCACTGATGACTTGGATAGTTTGGAGTGGAGAGCATGTTTATAAAATTTGCAGATGACACCAAGCTGGGAGAGGTTTCTAGTGCTTTGGAGGACAGGCTTAGAATTCAAAATGACCTTCACAAATTGGAGAATTTGTTGGAAATCAACAAAAAGAATTTCAATAAATACAGTGCAAAGCACTGCACTTAAGGAGAAGAAAAGCCAATGCACAAGTACAAAATGGGGATCTAGCTGGCTAGGTCTGCTGAAAAGGATCTGGGGGTTATAGCGGGTCACAGATTGAATATGAATCAACAATGTGATGCTGTTGCTAAAAAAAAGATATAATTCTGGGGTGCATTAACAGGAATATGTCATATTTAAGACATGGGAGGTAACTGTCCTGCTCTACTCGGCACTGGCGAGGCCTCAGCTGGAGAACTGTGTCCAGTTCTGGGTGCCACACTAGGAAAGATGCAGACAAATTGGAAAGAGAACAGAGGCTGGCCAAAAAAAAAACCGATAGAAGGTTTAGAAAACCAGACTTGTGAGGAAAGGTTAAAACTGAGCGGGAGCCTGATAACCATCTTTAAATATGTTACGGTCTGTTATAAAGAGGTTGGTGATCAACTGTTCTCTGTGTCTACTGAAGGTAGAACACGAAGTAATTGGTGTAATCTGCAGGAATGCAGATTTAGGTTAGATATTGGGAACATCTTTCCCAACTATCAGAATAGTTGAGCATTGGAACAGGCTTCCAAGGGAGGTTGTAGAGTTTTTAAAAACAGGTTAGACAAACACCTGTCAGGGTTGGTCTAGTTTTATTTGGCTCTGCCTCAGCCTAGGGGGCTGGACTAGATGATCTCGAGGTCCCTTCCACCCATACATAGCTATGTTTTCATGACATTAGGACTGAAAAATACAACTAATTAGAACTCCAATAACCCATCTGTTGTACCAATATGTTTTTCTCCCACTTCCCACCCAACAGCATCTAGACTCTGTTTTTGTGTGTGTGATTTTTTTGGTTTTTAAACAGTACACCCAACAACATGCCCCTTGCATCTCAATTCTGATTTTGTTTTACAGCATTAACTAAAGTCTATCTGGCATCAGGAGTTCAGTGGGAGAGTACTGGCATTGGGGTTTGCATTTGCTTGCACAGGAATTTTTCCTTTAGAAGGTTGTGACAAAACACACATGCACAAAAACTTACTTGCTGCTTTGATGAAGCTTCTTTGAAACTGGTACATCATGAGTGGTCCAGGGAGCATTCTGGAATAGGAATAGCAATACATACACATTTGAGGAATAAAATAATCACTGAAATGCAGCTTGGAGTCTGCTGTTCCCATAAACCCATTCTTAAATCATAAAGGGCACCACTAAGCAATACCAACTTTCCTAACTAGTTTCCTCTCATCAGGAAAAACATAAAATACAGAGGGGGCTTTGTTTTAGTCTTCCTTTCCTCTCTTTAACTGAATCAATTACCACTGCAGAATTACCAAGATATATAAAAGAAATAACACAGGCCAAACCTCCCGATATTCTCGAAACCTTGTATTATATATATAACGAAATACTACAGCAACTTGATGTTAAAATATGTCACAGAAAACAGCACTACAATTCTAATGATCATCATCTCCAATCCAACCATTTTTGTGTATGGAAAACTTAACATGTATTTTGAAGGAAAGCTTGTGTAAACTTTGGTGCTGATGAAACCGAGAGACCAAGAGCAGTGGCTAAGGCTATGCCTGGCACATTGTAGTACTGTGCTAATTCTCTCCGTACAGATTTTAAAATGGATCGCAATCCTGTCCTGCAGCTTCCCTGATATTTTAGTCATAGGGCTCCTCTCAGATTTGCCTATACACTTCAGTCCTGACCTGTGAAATGACCTACTATTCCAGTCCTGCGTCTCATATTCTCACTTTATTCCTGTGCTAACAGTTTAGAAACTCTCAGGAGCAAAGATTGCCATTCATGAAAAGTTATGTGTGGGCTTTGTGATCTTCCAGGCTGAGATCGACCAACCTAACGACATTTGTCACCCATGCTGGATTTTGTTTCAATCTCTTATGCTTTAAAAATACAGACATGGCAGGTAGAAGCATGTTCTGCATAACAGAATACATATTGCTACTTGCAAACTAATAGATATCCCTCTTTTTGGATTAGGAACCACCACTGCAGTCTGTGGACAGCTCATCCCATCTCTAAGGGTATGTCTACACTACCCATGTTACAGCACGGCCGCACCGTGACGTGGGCAGTGTAAACACACTATCACTGGGGGAGAGCTCTCCTGGCGATAAAAAAAAAAAAAAAAAAAGAACAACACACCCCGAACAAGCGGTGGGAGTGCGGCTCCCGGCAATAAAGCGCTGTCTAATAATGATAATAGCTTTTCAGCGCTAAAACTTTTGTCGCTCAGGGGGGTGTTTTTTCACAACCCTGAATGACAAAAGTTTTAGCGCTGAAAGTGGCAGTGTAGACACAGCCTAATGTTACCTGTCAATGCATAATGCAATGCAATAAAAATGAAGGTTAGGGATGAGAAGGGGGCCATAATTATAAGTTTGTAGTTTATTAATTACTGACAAATTCTTGCATATCTTTATTACTAAATAAATACCAGGAAGAAATTAATCTCAAGGAGGCACCAAAGGAAATAGTGTGATGTTGGCTCTAACATTCCTCTCCACAGTATCAGTTTTCTCTGGACTAGTGCTTCAGTAAATGATGTTACATGTCATACTTATACAATAATAGAAGATAACCCAGCTGTAACAAGGGCATCAGTTTTCATATGGTTGGACTGTACCCACATGTACAGTTCTATGCCTAGATATCAAAGAAAGCCTTATGAATTTTCATGGTCCTTTTGGAAATACAAACTAACACTGAACTTTCTGCCACTAAACCATCAGGACAACAGATTTGCTAGACAGCAGCATACTGGAATGCATTGTGTGTCTTCGCTTATAGGGAAAAGCCTGAATCAACAGACAAACGTAACAGTGAGGTACATAAGAAAAAGTGTTTATAAGTTATGGCTGTACCACATGAGTAGGGCTCTACCAAATTCATGGCCACGAAAAACGCATCACGGACTGTGAAATCTGGTCTCCCACTATGAAATCTGGTCTTTTGTGTGCTTTTACCCTATACTATACAGATTTCACAGGGGAGACCAGTGTTTCTCAAATTGGGTGGGGGGGGTCACAAGGTTGTTTTAGGGCAGGTCATGGTATTACCACCCTTACTTCTGCACTGCCTATAGAGCTGGGCGGCCGGAGAGCGGTGGCTGTTGGCCGGGCGCCCAGCTCTGAAGGCAGCACCCTGCCAGCAGCAGGGCAGAAGTAAGGGTGGCAATACCATTCCATGCCACCTTTAGGTCTCTGCTGCTGCCTTCAGAGCTGGGCAGCCAGAGAGAGTAGCTGCTGCTGACTGAGGGCCCGCCTCTGCAGGCAGCAGTGCTGAAGTAAAGGTGTCGATACCGTACCATGCCATCCTTACTTCTGCACTGCTGCTGGTGCTGGCTCTGCCTTCAGAGCTGGGTTCCCGGCCAGCAGCCGCCGCTCTCCAGCTGCCCAGCTCTGAAGGCAGCGCCGCCGCCGCCAGCAGCAGCAGCGCAGAAGTAAGGGTAGCAGTACCGCAAACCCACCTACAATAACCTTGTGACACCCCCCCCCCACACACATACACACACACAACTCCTTTTTGGGTCAGGACCCCTACAGTTACAACACCGTGAAATTACAGATTTAAATAGCTGACATCATGAAATTTATGATTTTTTAAATCCTATGACCATGAAATTGACCAAAATAGACCCTCCACCTTAGCATCTGTACAGTATTCAGTAAACTCCCAAAGTCCTGCCCAAGCATGCATGGGGTTCAGTGGAAAAGCCAAGGTGGATTCTTTAAGAACAGTCTCTTCCTTAGTTATTTTAAGCTCGTTCTCTTGACAGGAAGCTCGGGTAGTGGGCGAGGAGATCCCCAGGACATTACAGAACACACTTGTGGAGACATAGAACACAGGAGGCGTTTCTCCCCTACCTCAAGTAAGTTTTCAGTGCACTGGTGATAGTCTTTATCTCCCACTCAGCACAGATGTCCGTTTCTGTTTCAGAAGCTGTTTTGGGATCTAGGGAAGAAAGGCAGCAAAAGAATGAGTGGCTCAAAGAGAACACATTAAACAACACAGTCACCTCCAAAGCTGCTACTGTGGGGTTACTCTGAAGGAAGATCCCACTGCTCAGTTTCTCAATAGTCTCTCCAAATAACCAACACCAGCAAATACTTTGAGCCTGAGAGCTGTTCCTGCTGACATGGAAATGGATGAAGATGGTGACCACAGGCTGGACACTAGGACTCACTTGCATGTGTTCAAAAGCAAAAAGAAGAGGAGCTCATCACTCATGGCTGATGGGACCAATAGTTTTGTTTCAAGCGTGACAATAAGAAAGGGTTTCAAGACACTGCTGTGCTTAGGTACTGCAGCGATGGAAGTGGAACAGTGTCAGACAGAGGCAGACAGACTAGACACACACCGTTTGATTTAGACTTTGGGGCACAATTGCAGTATAAATAAATACATCAAAATAATAGAAGGACAATGCAGCAAGGCATGCCTAAATGACTGGCAAGTGACTTGGGCACACAGCAATACAAATAAGTGGTGGGGAACAGATAGTGACTGCTAGAAACCAGGGCCAGCTGTATCATACAATTAAAGCAGGCAAGTGCCCAGAGCAACCAAATAACAGGGGCAATAGGACATTCAGTAAGTGTGTGCATGAGACACTGCTGGCTGGAAAAGGCAGACATTTGCTTGCTTGCCCAGGGCAGAACCACCACTAGACCTAGCCCTGCTGGCAACTGAGGAAATTACACATGCGCTTTACCCGCTTTGTTCTGCAGCTGGAGTAAAAGGAGGAAACAAAGTTGGCGCACACAGCACTACATAGCAGGACACTGGCACAACAGCATGTCAGCAAATTATCCACTGTGTCACTTGACCTGGTAGACCCTAGGTTGCCACTCCAGAAACCTGCTGCCAGATGAGTGCTTTTGCCAGCCTGACATTTGCTGCTAGAAGGTGGAGGGAGAACTCAGGCCATAAAGTTCCCATTGGCTTGCAAAGGCAGGAACATCTGCAGGGACCCTGCTGGCAGAGTTCTACAGCAAGGAAGCTTATGCACCGTCAGCTTTCTCTATAGGCATACGGGTGATGGGGAAAGCAGCGTATTCTTGTTTACTCTATTTGTATCACAGTGAGGGGAGAAATACCAAACCCTATTTTTAAATGTTGTAGAGCAATGAGTCTGGGAAGGCGGCACAGGCTGGGCGGGTTATTGGCTTAGAAAAATCATATTTTGGTTTGTTTTTTCACCTCTGGCCTCTTGATGTCATTCTATTAGTTTTCTACATCCTCTTCTCAGCAGACTGTTCCTTGGCATCCTTAAAGATTTTTTTAAATGTCTGATTCATCCCTCCCCATCCCTGGAGTCACACGCAGAGATTTACAGAAACTTCTCAACTTCCACAACATGAGCAAGCCCTGGAGAGATGTCAACTATTACTGCAAATCTCTTCATTCTAGGGGCAATCCGGCTCAGACAGCAAGACAACAAAAGACAGAGCCTGGCTCTAAATGAGCAGAAATTGGCAAGTTTTACATGTGCAAGCCATTGCATGAGCCACATCTAGTAAACCAGCTATTTAGCCTTCGCCAGGCCGCCAACCAACCAAACGTTATGTAACATTACAGAGGAAAAAAAGACTCAAACAACAGTCAAGCTAGAAGGCTTTTTATAGCAATATTAGGCAAGTTTCTCAGAGCTTAAGCACTTCCATTTTAATGTACTTCATTTCCAGGCCAGCCCTGTCCAGAGACTCCCAAGCAAGCTTTGTTTTCAAAAAGGGCTGCCAATTTCTGCACCTCCCTGTAGATCTCTCTGGGATGCTGGGAGTTTGACTCTTCTGATCCTCAGAACCTACCTGGGAACAAATTAAACTCTTCTGGCAGTCTCTGAGTGCTGTGTGTTCATATTCATATCAGCAGTTTCCTTTCCCACACTGACCCTTGCCCTCCACATGGGCATGCATGCCTCTGCACTGTGCAGCTTTATCTCTGCCGTTCACCTTCTAATTCCTGAGGTTGCAGCCACCATCTTTGCCCAAGAAGGGTTGGTTTGGACTCAGGAGCTCATCCAGGCAGTCACTGGGCTCAACACTTAGCAGCCCAGAAAGTGAGACGCCTAAGCTAGGAGTGGCAGCCAATGTCTCCTGCTTGGCAGTGCAAAGCACTAACCACCAGCCCTGCCCCAGGGCTGTTTTTAACTTTATGAGTCCCAAATCCACACATTCCTTCACATGCCACCATGAAAGCACAGGAAGAGAGATGGTCCATTGCACCAGTTGGAGAGGGGAAGAAAACCGCTGCGCAAACTGTGGCCAGATCAGAGTGAACCAGCAGCTCACCTTTTATGTCAAAGTGCTCATTTTCCCAAGGCTTCTCCAGCTACGCCGTGGTGAGTGGCTACTCTCCAGCCCTTTCCTCTGGCCAAAGAGACGTACAAAAACATCTTCCTCCGGCTGGCATGGATACACACAGAGGGAACCCACTGAGGCTGTGGATGGCTGCCTTCCTCCAGCCCACAAAGACCAACTGTCCACTATTACCACCCTGCCAAAGGAATGCTCCTTCCCCACTGGCTCCTCCTAGGGCCGGTTGCAAAAAGCACTAACAGAGCCTGCTTCGTGGTTCTGCTACAGTCCAGCCAGGCCTCCAGTTAAGCATTCCCCCAATAAAAGGGAGCAAAACTTTAATTAGCAGTGAAATTGATGGTGTAGAGCCCAGTCATGCAAGATCCTGCTGAGTGCCCTCAACTCCTTATTCCATGGCTAGAGACGCTCAAGACCTCACCAGATCAGGCCCTGAACATGAAGGGAACATTTGGCAATGCTGTTATCCTTCTGGGTCCTCAGCATTCTGACTCTTCTGTTTCCACTGGTCCAACAACCTGCTCAGCCCACTTGTGGAGACTGCCAGGTTTGGCTCCCCCACCCCAGCAGGGCCCAGGAGGACTGTGGAAGCAGCTTGGCACACACAGAGAGAGGACAGGTAAATGAACAGCTGTAAATGGCTCTTCCGCACTCTCTGCTGATGATTTCAGGCAAGGCTCTCCCAGGCTCCGTGAGGTGGCCCAGTCATCCTCAACCCAAGACAGGCTGTTACACTTGGCATCATGAGGGCTCATATAAAAGGCCATCAGCGGAAACCCTCTTGGCTCCTCAGCAGTGTAAAAACACAGGGAGCAATTCAGTGCTGCACCTTGTAGAGGCACAATATAAACTTTGCAATTGGGTGGAAGGAGTTGGGGGGCTGGGGAGGTAAGTGGCTTAAAGTCATTTTGCACCCTCCTAATCCTGGGCTGTTTCAGGAGCTGAAATGGCCCCAAAGGAACTTAGGCACTCAACCCAATCTGCTGAGAACCTCTGTAGTATACAGCGCCTTCCCCACCCCCATCATCTGCAGACCCTGGCATACCCCCTACACTGGCATGTATGGGACATTCATTGTGCTGCCTTCACAATGTCTCTGCCAGAGGAATTCTCTGGCTGGCTCGAGGGCTTTTATGGCCTGAGAGCACAACAGCATATGGGGGCCAAAATGGGTTTTAAGCTCAATATGGTGCACCTATCTGGAGTGAAGGAGCCTGTTCATTTATTCTGTTTTTATTTTTAAACACCGCTTACTCCTCTCCTTCCCCTCATCTCCTCGGTGGGCCTCCCCTCCCTTTGTGTATTTCTTTTTTAAATTCCCTTTAAGAAAGAAATGAACAAACAAACAAACAAACAAACCAACCACATGCAGCTGTTCTGCACGGAGTGAATATGAGGCTTTGGCCAGCAAGATGTTTTCTTCCAAAACCCAAGATCTGAAACAACTGCAGAGGAAGTTGTGCTTTTAGAAACCTGGAGTCATGCTGCCTGTTCTCTGATCGCTGTAAGCCTCCAACTAGATCAGGGAGCGAGGTTTTTTTTTTTTGAAGTCACTGTTTGTAGTTAGACAATATTTAAGGCAGTATTTTATCAGTTTCTGTGGAAGCTCTGGTGAAACATCCTAATGCCATTACAGTAAAATAATGATTGAAAAAGGCAGGAACCAGTTTTTTCTTCCTGCAGACTTCTAGCATTTTGTACCCCAGTGCTACAGAGCTAAAGGATTGCTGAAATCAGTTACCATCAGGTGGCTGTTCAGTGACCTATGTGAAGTGAGTGGGCATTTTCAGTCCAGTTCCTAGCAGACAACTGTCCATGTTCCAAAGATCGTCATGACAACTGTCACTGACCATTAAAACCAAATGACACTAAAAACCACCATCACATTTGCATTAATTGGCACCACTGGTGGTAACCCAGGTAAACACTCATGTATGGAATCTGCATAACAAGCGAAGATCCTGGCTCCTCCAGGTAAGGATCGAAAAGCATTGTCTGGTCACCGTTTGAGAGGTAGAAAGGCATGAATAAGTTCCTTTTGCAGGCACAATTACATGCTTCGCATTGCTTTTGTGCTTGTTTGCATTCCATTTCTGAGTTCGTTTACTGTCTAATTTAACTCTCAATCTCAATTGGTAGGTGAATTTGACTATATTAATTTCCTATATTCAATGAAGAGTGATAAATAAAACCCTAGGCCTTGATTACAAGCTCGGGACACTGACTGAAAATAACCCAGATATGAATGAGAATAGAAAGTGAGCCTGATCAGACAATGGGAGTCTTTCCACTGATCTCACTGAAAACTGGAGCGGGTCCTTCTGATGCAATTGAAAAAGCGCTTGACTGCCGGCCTGCAGGAAACATAGAATTCCGAAGCATATGAGGACGACTAAAGCCAAATAGCACACTGCTGGGTGCAGCTGATTACCCTCGATCATTCCCTGGATTCAACTTATTATAAATGAGTGCAGAAAAAGTATGTTCCTGAATTTTAAAACAATAGGTAAAAACTGTGCAATTTTGAAAACAATTAAAAGTTTGTACTGAATAAGAGTTCGGATTTCCTTAAAGGCCATGGGTTTATTTTAAAGAAAAACACATCAAAAGGGGTAGTGAAAAAGATACACATTCAAAAAAAATTCTGTATTAATGACAAAAATCATGTGTGTGTCACACAGACACCACACAAACTAACATAATCCTTCCTAATCAGTTTCAGTGTGACTTGCCATCTGACTTGCGTTTTAAAAGGAGACCATTTTTATTGGTTAAAAATAACTTGATATGGTCAAAATGAGCAGAAGTTAAAGGCTTTTTTTATAACAGTGCCAACACACCAACTTAGAGAAGACTCAGCAAGATGTATGTTCAGACAAACACAGCAAAGATAAATGTGAACAATAATGGGAGGTAGAAGCATGAACATTTCTTCTTCTATGAACCCCTCATCGCAACAGAGATGGAAGAAGTCAACTTGTCCGCTCCCACCACCGTACCAGCCAGTGCAAGATCCTTTCCCATGCATATTTACTAGGGTTTTGTCCTGCCTCATCATAAACGTCCCACAACATGGAGCTTCCACTGCGTCCGAGCTGTTATGAATAAGCTTAACCAACAGACAGATTGATATTTTGATTTAAAGGATCATGTGGTGGTCGTATGAAGAAAAACAAGGCAGCCCCAAACACAACAGATTCCAAGATCAGCAGAAGTCAGGATGTGGGGTGTTTTTTTTTGATTTTTGTGTGGGTTTTTTTTGTAGACAATAGCACTGGTGACTGAGAGGAACTGTAGGCACCATCTCCAATCCTGAGCCTGCCCACCCAGGCATACTACCAACTAAACATCTCCCATGGCACAGTGAATCAAATTAGCTGGGGTCACAAACTTTCAGCTTGATGTTAAGTTAAATGACTAAGAATGATTAAACACTGGAAAACACAAGCACTCCGATGGAAATACAGCGAGATGCTTACATACAATGGCACAGTGGCTCCCCAGGGTCTGATTCTTCCAGATGGTGTCTGAAATGCCGATTAGCCTATCCAATGACATCTTCCCCAGAAGTACTGTAGCCAGTGTTGCAGAATGTCTTTAGTAAATTTCTGGGAGACGTTAAGGGGGAGGGGAACAGTACTAGCCACCGCTGCTGTTATTTCAATTCCTCACCACTTTCGCTGTGATAAATAGAGCTGCCTGGGATACAATCATGTTACCAGGTATTAATTCTAATAGCCACTTGGGTGACATTAAGATGGTTTCAAAAACAGCCATAAACACATTTCATCATAAAGGCCAATGGCTATAGGAAATCTCACTCACCACTGACTACACTGGCAAGGATCAGTAGGATCACTCAATATGTTATACTCCACCATGTATCTTAATAAGGAGCCTTTAAAGAACAGATTTGCATGCTGGTTCTCTTACTATACTGTGTTTGTGCTCGTGTCTTAACAGTACAATACTTCAAAAACAGCTGTGCTTGATAAATAAGTAATACTTTGGAGATTTTTAATGGCAGGGGCTGAAGAAAGATAAACGCTTTACAAATGTTGACGAATTAAGCCTCAAAAGAACCCTGATAGAGAGGTATTCACCATTTCACCAGTAGGGAAACTGAGGAGCAAATCATTTGCCTTTAATACACAAGTCCCAGAGCAAGAGCATGGCAGGTACTGTATTTGAGTCTAATGCAGCTACTGCCAATGCAAAGTGCTATCTGCAAATACCTCCAAGCTGAGGACACAGCAGCATAGCACCTTCTGTAGAAAAGTCACACCGAAAGCCTCCACAGTGTGTGCCATTTACACCAATCACAGCTCTCTGAAACCTGATCCACTTGCCATTTAATCTGTATGTGAATCACTAATGCTGACCACATTCATTTCTAAATATAAGGGAAACCTGAAGTTGTAAGCAAAATCTGGCTCCTTAGGTCATGAGGTTTTGATCTAAATAGTCAACATTTGAGCAGGATGTTGCTTTTACATTAAACGCATTAAGTCCAAAAAGACCGGGGGGAGGGGAGGAGAGGAGCAGAGCTCAGTTTGGCAGTGCCTTTACAGAGAGCTTGTGTCAGCCTGGAGGCTGGAACTCAGCAAAGATACTCCCCTTGGGTTCTGTTGTTAATATGAGGAGGTCAGGACATGCCCTTTTCCAGCCAGACAATAACAATATTGAAGATCAACAGGGATTAAAACAAATGACCTTGCAACCTACTTGGGTGACACCCCTAATCTTCTAGCCTGCCAGCGAGCTTAGGGCTCATTGCTATGCTTCAGACATCAGCAGCTAATGAAGACATGGCAGGCAAGACACAAACACTGACTATATCACCACATTGTGAGGCATGAAGCCAAAGACGGAGTGTCTTCAGCTACTAAGGAGATGATGCTTTTGGATGGTGGCCAAAACCCTTGATTCCTCTCAGCACTAAAGAACCCACAAAGGACCAAATCCAGCTATCTGTTACAGCCAGGGAACCTTATACTGAAACAGATATATTTGAGAGAGTGGAACCGAGGCCATGATTTGGCCCACTGTGTGGAGACAGTAATTCCAAATGCTTTGATAGTTCTTAATACATGCATTCTGGTTAAAAAACTAAACAAAAAAACAGAGGTCCTGGCATATCAGATCAGATTGTGCGGTAGGTGCACCCAAAGTAGAAGCTTATGTTTGCCAGTGGCCAGTTCCTAATGCTTTTTTGAGCCAGGCTGGCAAACATATGACCCATGAGATCGATCCAGCCCAGATGATATAGTTACAGGGCCCATACGGAGAATCTATGATAAACATTCGTTAAAACAATAGCCTTTATGGCTGCAGAGATAACCTTCCAAATGTGAACAGAGTGTGACTGATGCAGTGGTGTCTGCCTTAGTCTGCAGAGAGCCTGGAACAATGACTTGCAAGTGTGACCGCCTCTTTCCCCTGTTAGCCTCATTGGACTATCAACTTTAAAGCGCGATCATGAAATTTCAGTGTCAACATTAAACAAGTTAATCACTGATCACTTTAGTACACAGGGTTGGAAATTGGAGTTGCTGCAAGGAGGAAATGCAAAGGGGAAAAAACAGAGGCAGATCAAAGATTGAGAAGGGGGAGAGAAATCAAGAGAGGACAATAGGGTGGACAGAGCAGCAGTCCAAAGGGTAGAAAGCACAGTAGTCCCAAGGGGAGCAGATTTTCCAGCGAGTGATGAATGTGACACTAAGGCACTGAACAAATAACTAAATATTCAGTTACAGACATCTACTAATTAGAGACACCTCCTAATTCATATTGGCCTACCAGGCACTAAGCAGCATGAGATGGGGTTGGAAGGCTACCACGTTAACTGACTGTTTACAACTTTTCATAAGTGTTTTTTTTCATGCATGTCTAGGGTGATTGGAGCTCTGGATGGGTATTTTTCCCTATGGAGTTCTTAGAGCTAAAGCAATAAATGAAATTCTAAATGCAACTGAAACAGGGCTGAAAATCACATGCTTCAGCTTACAGCAGGTTACCTCTTTGGAAACCCATGTGGAAACGTCCTCCTGTCATGGCTTCATTTCAGATTCCAGAGCGGGAAAAAAAGCACCGAACTGCTCTCTTGTGTGAGCAGCTGTATCTGTTCTAAGTTCTGCTGCACTTTTGCGTTGATATATCAACCTGCCCATGCAACGCTTTGGCTGCTGTTGCACATTGCTACTGCCACATGAACAGGGCCAGCAAAAGGGGTAGGTAGCACAGGTGACTGCCTGAGACAGCAGATTTTCAATGCGTAGTGAAGTGAGGAATGCCCCTACCTTGATCCCGAAGAGTCACTCCCACACGCTGGCAGGGGCAGCAGCACTAAGTGTGGGTCAGCCATGGACTGCAGATACTGCTGCTGGTAGGATGTGAATGGGATTGAGGGACTTGCAACCCCTGAGTTTTGTGGCAGAGCACAGAGTGGAGAGACAATGCCCCCCACCTTGCTACATTAAATGAAATTTTGGGGCCCAGCTGGGTCTGCTTTGACCTCTGAGGTACTGAATCTCACTATTCAGTTGTGCTTGCTAGGAGGTCTTCAGTGTTCAAAACACCCAGGATTTGTAGCTCTCCATACTTCACAGAGAGAGCAATGGAATTGTGAAGGCAGAAGGCAGACTGCAATGCAGAGGGGCTTAGCACAAAGTTGAAACCGGGAAGGAGATGGTGACACATTATCAGGCTGTTCAGGATACACACAGAGAGGAATAGTAGCCTTGAACTTCCAACAGGAAAAATCTTTCTGAGGTGGGAGGGACGTCTGAAGGCCTGACTAGGACTCTGTCTCAAGTGGACATTCTCAAACACTGGGCTGAGCCTCGTTGGTCAGACACAGAGCCCTAACATGTCAGTCCTTTTTGCCCTTCCCTTTAGCATATTCATCTACAGGTAAAGAAGCTCTTCCAGGACGGAGTCTATTGAAAAATCAGATGAAATTATAGAACAGTCACTGCCCCCCATAATCCCACAGCAGCTAAGCCCACCACATACACTTGCTATCCCCGTCCAGTTAATTTACACTATTCGCTTCACACTCTGACCAACTGTTAGGATGGCTGTGTTGAAGTCTGACCGACAACAGGGTTCTTTTATGACCTGCTATGGGAGGAAGATAAAAGCAAGAAAGTGGGTGGGGGAGGGCTAAAATAACTCTGCTAGTAGTAAACATAGCTGGACAGGAAAATTAGATCTAAAGGGAGAGCAACTAGAACCATGAGCAACATGAAATAGAGACAAAACTATTAGAGACAAAAACAGAGGGAGCATGTGGCAGGTATAGGAATAAAAGCTAACATACGGTTCAACTATTTTTCTGAAGGTTACAGGCTGCATTTGGGAAGACTGCCAAGATTTGCAAAGCATATGAGTGAGGCACAAGCAACAGACCAGGTGAAATAAAAGCCCCTTTAAAGTGAATGCCCTACACAATTCCTAGTGTTCCAATCCCCACACTCTCCTGACCCCTCACAGAACATGTTAATGAGAATTCATTTCCCAAAGTGGAATTCCCACCCCAGGTTCTGGTATTTCGACGACAGCCTCCGTCATCAGGGCTGGTAATAAGCTGCTTCCCTTTAATGCAGATTTGAGACACTTACCCATTAAGATACTCAATAGCTTTTGAACTCTGGAGTTTACTCCAACAATTCGGTAGAGCCCTTGCTCATTGATCCCTGGAAAAATAAAGAGGTTACTTAATTAGGGGAATGTTAAAAGATTAACATTTCTTTCATTTCCTTGGCTTTGCTAATAGCTGAAGTAATTAAAACTTCCACCAGCTGCATGCAACACTCTCAGCCTGGCTGTTCTAGAAAGGGTTGAGATTTGGTTTTGACGTCTGGGTTTTTATGTATTTATTACGGAGTGTTGTCTCCTGATCAGCTCAGGAATCAGAAGATGGTGGTGCCCATTCTCCACACTAGTGGACAACAGAAAACAAGGAAGCACCAGAAACAAATATTTGATTGGCAACAGGCAAGTGGGTGGGTGCGCTGAGGAGTCTGATGTTGGTCAGGGACTGTGTCTTTCCATGTGTCAGCAGAGTGTGCAGCACAATGTGATTCTGATCCAAAGTAAGGCTTATGGTAGTACAGAAATAAATAATAAAGGACAACAACACAGATCTACTTTGCTGTTACAGACACTAGCCAAAGGACCTGACTAACTGGAGCTGAATGTTCCTCCAGTCTTACTGAAGGGAATGAGAGTTGAGGGCATTTTGACCTTTGCAGGTCTAAATAAATGTATTGGCTTTGTTTGCCTTTTTTTAAACCAGGGTTTTAATCACAGCCAGCATGTTATTTGAACAGAGTTTGTACCATGGACAGCAGGAAAATCTCAGTAACGCAAACTATTTTTCTTCATTTAGGGCGTTGCAAAACTTCACCAGCCTGCAGCTCTTCAGTAACCACCGCATACTCTATGTCCTTAGGATATGAGCCTCAGCAGCACTGCAGTATGGCAAATACTCAGTTCCTAACATCACCCAATGTTCTGAATTCCCTTACAGGTAGGAAGGAGAACAATGGGCTGGGACTCAGGAGACCTGGGTTCAAGTCTGGATCAGCTACAGATTTCCTGTGAGACCAATGGGCAAGTCACTTTCTCTTACCTGTGCCTACCCCACCTGTAAAATGGGGATTTCTCTACTTTACAGGGGTATTGAGAATAAAATTCATATTTGTTTGAGAGGTGCGCACATTAAATTATACCCAAAATTAGATTTCAAATTAAATTCCGCTCCTAATTTTAAAAATCTAGCCCAACATTTCTTTGTTTATCCTTCAGTTCCTGAGATCTGCTTAACACCTGTGTTCTCCAGTTATTCAAGCTAAAGTACATGGCCAGCTAGGACATCTGTGCCAGCCTATAATGAGGTATATCAAACATGAGACTCTGAGGGTTAATAAATCATTTCTGTGCACAAAAAGAGAAGGTAAGCACAGACAATGCTAAAAACAGATGCAAGACCTTCCCTAAAAACAAGGGCATCTGGTGAACTACTATACCTCTTGTTTCGACAGCATGTATGCATTTCCTGATAATGCTGAATCCAATATTATCCAACTGAGCAGCTGAAAAGAAAGAAAAAAACTGATAAAACACTTAGCCAGTGGGGATGATTTCACAATGAGCACTCCATTCATCCAACAGAATCATCTCCAAGATTGAAATAGATATTGTATTGTTTTTTAAAAAATAATCTGGGCTGGGGGATAAATTTGGTGTCCACAAAAGAGAAAGACTAAAGCACTAGCTTTCTTCAGGAACAATGCAGGCAAGTACATAACACTGCTCATACATCTCATTTCAAACCCCCATGCTGTTCCAATCCTGGGGCTACACACAGCTCTGCCAATGCACTTCACTCTCGACCTGCAGCACCCCCTCCAATTCTAGTACCAGTTCCTTGCACAGACGCAGGTTTGTGCTTGTCCACTGCATTCATCCAGGACCAGGATGCTATCTCCTGTATGGGACTTCTGGCTGGGAGGTCTGTCAGTCTCTCTCATTTGCCACAAGCCACATTATTTCAGATGACCAGTCTCTAAACATTCCATGAGTCCCCTACTTCGCCTCCTACATGAGCTATTTCCTTCCTACTCTCCATCCAGCTGAAACATGATCACTGTTGCTGGAGGGGTGACTTTACCTTGAGGGTTTCCTCCTGTGTCAGACTTCTGTCTGCCGAGATATGTAGGGGGATTGGTTCTTTTGACTGAATTTCATGTTTTGCTTATTTTATTTTTTAATTGTATGATGAGGTTGGTGCGTTTTGATTGATGCCCTATAAAATGTGCTAAATAAGCAACTGGTGAGAAGGAAGAAAGGTGACCAAGGGCAGACTGGAAGGTAACAACTGGAAGAGGTTGGAGGAGAAAAATAGGGGTGGGGATGAAGGGAGAATGGAAGGAGGATGTAAAATGGGAGGTGAAGGTATGCAGCAGTGAGTGTTACCCAGTGAAGAGAGACTGGAGGGATGGAGTCCTTTGGCAATGGAAGAAGGGAACACATGATGGGGGTATGTATCTGAATTGCTGGCTGAAACAACGAAGGGCTCAAAACTCTTTAAAGCAATGTTTTCCAAGCTGCACCCCATGGCCCACTGCGCAGTTGGTAGTGATCCAAGAAGCCACATGGTGCTGAGAGATTAGAGTACAAGGAGACTTGCCCAAGGAGGAGAAAACACCTATCACCTTAAAGACACTACATAATACTTCCCTAACACGGTAAGTAAGCATTGCGAGTTGACCTAGGGAGGAGAATGGTTCAAGCAAATCACAAAGAGGTGGAGATGTTGCCTCAAGACACAATCTATCGAGATGTGGCCCATGCTACAAAAAAAGTTTGAGAACCCGTGACATAAACCAGCAGGAGAGATCTTGCACTGTGATTGGTTGGTTCTCCTTCACCATCTAGGAGGGAACACAGCCAACTCTAGTCATGACTGACTCACACAGGATTCAAAAACTAACCTACTCCCCTGATGAACCACCTTGCATCCTAGGAGCATTATATTATTCAAGCAAACACCTTTGAGTCCCAGGCTGTAAAATGCCCAATTAAAAAGGTTTTTCCCTTGTGGCTCGCACACAATACAACAGATTTCCCTCCCTCCTTTGCAGACTTGCACAGTGGAAGTAGAGTCCTTTCTTCTGTTAGTGCTAATGAAATATTTATTCTGTGCAAATTAGGATGTCCTGAAGGAATCCAACTCTTGAGCCTGAGAAGAGGATCTAAAAATTTCATACTAATGGAATATAACACTCAATTAACTCGTGCTGTTGCAGTATTTCAAATTTAATTTAAACAAGTTACTAATACTTGTACCCAAATACCTGCCGGGATCCTGAGGGAATACTTATCCCTTAGTCAGCTCTCAATCAGTACATGGGGCACACTGCCTCCAGTCAGCTGTTTGTCAAGGAAAATTACTTCTCTTATTTGCAAAGATTTGAGAAATATGCAGAAACTTCCCTGAAAGTGCATTCAAGAGCGTGCAGAACTTTATGTACCACCTAAAAGTCCCATTACAGAGGAAGCATGATCTAGTGTTTACAGGAATGAGAAGAAGTCAGGAGAAATGGGATTTATTCCCAACTCTACACAGACTTTGGACAAGTCATTTAACCTCTCTGTGCCTCAGCTGTCCCATCTGTGAAATGAGCAATAGAGTACTTCCCAACAGTGCCTCACAGAAGCGTTGTGAAACCGAATTTATTAATATTTTTAAGTGCTTTATGGTCTTTGGATGCAGGAGCAGAGAAAAGTACTATTTTATTTCCTCCTACATAAATATAGGTGAACATCAAATTTCAAAGACACAAAAAGGTACTATTTCTGGGCTCCAAGAGGAAAGTTTCAGAGTCCAGGAATCATGGCAGCTTCACAACAGGAGCAGTGCAATATTTTTCCTTTACCCCTCCCCTGACATTTGGTAATCCAAAAGCACATCGAACACACAGCTGATTCACAACAATGGGACAGTTTGTTGGTTGTCCGTAGCTTGCAAGGTGCAGCCCCCTTACTAGTCAATTTTACCTGTCACCCCAAGTCATCTGTTCATTTGTTTTAAAAGTTCTGTGCTGATACCATTACTAAAATGACGAATGGCAAGAGAAACAGAGACCATATAACTTCTCTAAATTTATTTTTCTAGGAAAACCTGCTGAAATGCTGAGCCAACACACACACGTTAAAGAATGCTCATATTACAGGACATTCACAATGGCTATGAAGTTTTACATGTCTTGCTAACTGCCATGGGTCCTTTAACAGCCCTGCTATTCCCCAGGAACAGATACAACGGATTATCTGGGGCACTGTGTTTTAGTTTAGGGTTTCAGTAGAACAAATCAAAACAGAGCAAAGCTATTTAGGTCCACTTCCGACCTCTTCTGCCACACGACCCCACAAACCTTAGGCACTCAATATAGAATAAACCGGATATGGCAGGCCTACTACTACTTTGACAGTCTTTAACATAAGCAAATTATTTTAAAAAAACAGTTCCAGCAAAACCAGAGTGCCCGACTAGTGATTTGGAGTGCCTTGGATTTCAGGTGCCCAACACTGCAAAAGGGGCCTGATTTTCAGAAGGGCCTCCCAAAATTACTGGTCAAAATTTAGGTTGGAATGTTTTTTGCTGTCAGTATGGCCTACCCTGGATTCTCCCCAACCCCTCCAGGTGCTACTTTTCCCTGCTCCCCTGCAGCTTTAGTTAAGTTCCTTCCATGTTTGATATTGAGAACGTGAAGGTTACAAATGGGCATTCTCCCTCCCGCGCAGTTTATTCCAACTGCTGGAGATTCATCTTGAGCCCACTGCACCACTCAGTACTGACTGAGTTACAGCTAAAGGGATCATAGCAAGACCTTTTAACAGTGTTTGCCAAGACAGAGTGAGGAAGCAGGAGCAATCCTTCCATATGAAAGTGACAAAGTATAATCCTCCCCAAGCTGTTGAGTCAGCTCTTTATGCTCCTTGCTGAGCTCTGGATCAGGAAAGGTCAGGGATTTATTTGCAATCTTGGTATCCTTATGCTCTCCAGAAATATCTAATTAAATAAATATCCAGGCAGCCTTATTTATCCTTTAATTTGACTTTTAATGAGCACCATAAAAAGCTTGATTTCCACTCTCCCTCACAGAAGCTTCTTTTTATCTCTCTTGTTTACTCACTGACTTAGCTCAGAGATGACAGATCATAGCTGCATCTGGAACTACTAATGCCGTGATCCTTAACACCCACGCCATTCACCCTAGGCAGCTCCGTGATCTGCAGCACAAGGCTTCAGCTAGATTTTCCCCAAGTCAGCAGTCAATTCCCCCATTTAGAGTATGTTTGCTAACATCTGATGGTCTGGGAGTGGATGGAATGAGTGCATGTGACTGAGAGCTTGTCTACACTACCGGCTGGATTGAGGGGCAGGGATCGATCCAACAGGGCTCAATTTATCGTGTCTAGTATAGACGCAATTAATCGACTGCCAATCGCTCTATCATCGATTGTACTCCACCTCAACGAGAAGCGCAAGGGGAATCGATGGGAGAGTGTCTCCTGTCAACACGCCGCAGTGAAGACACTGTGGTAAGCAGATCTAAGTACGTCGACTTCAGCTACATTATTCATGTAGCTGAAGTTGCATAACTTAGATTGATCCCCCTCTGTAGCGTAGACCAGCCCTCAGTCTGTTGCATTTTGAGCTAGCACAGTGAGCTGCGGACAGGAGTTGGAGGCTAATGGCAGCAGAGAGAATGATCCCTCCCATCTGCCTTGAATACACATGGTGGCCAGCATGCCTCTCAATTCTCTGTAATAAGGGGTGTTCCTCATCCCCATCCTATATTCTCTCGCTCATATTGTTATTTATTTCCATTAGAAATGCAGAATTGCAAAGATGAAGATAACTGTCATTTACTAACAGAAACCGAGCTTCTGCTCTAATTATTCGTTAATTTTGAGCCTCTTATCTTGCGACTGGGCAGTGGCAGGTTGATAGGTACAGTATGTGGAACCAAATTTCAGGGGATGTGGCTTGCCTCGGTGTTTCCCTATGCCCCACTTCAGTGGATGGATGTGGGTCAAGCACACAAACGTACAACAGTATTATTGTAGAAGTATTTCAATGCACAATTGACCAGAGTATCAAACCAAGATAGTATTCACACTATAATCTGGCATAGAGATATTTTAATCAACATTTGACAAGCACCACCATTATTCCAGCTTTTTTGCTAACTACTTATCCTGTTTTATGCAACATCTTGAACTACTCTCGTTGGGCCCGTCTCATGTTGAATTTTTGCCATGTACATTATTTCTATTTAATCCCTTAATTCCATCGTTCGATGCTGACACTGCAACTACCTGAGAATAGGGGAAGGGGGAAAATCAGCCTCAGGCCTATCTTGCTGAATCCAGACTTACAAATGTCACACCACGCCAGCTACACAAGATCAAACAGATTCCTCTGCAGACATTATACAGCTTTGTGTTTTAGAGCAGAACAAAACAAAAACTATCTCAAATAGTTTACAGAATTAAACACCAACGGAGGGAGAGATAAATGAAGAAATGGAGACCAGGAAACACGAGATTCGTTTGTGTGATTTAAAAGATGAACTGATGAGATGCCAAGATGACAGGGAAGAGGAGCTGCAAAGCAGAAGGCTCTCGCATTGAACACATTCTCACGGAAACTGGATGTAGGACAGAGATCAGGCCAGTGTGGGATAAGTGAAGGGAGTGAGGTGGTTTGTAGAGAGCATAAGGTCTATGAAGAGTTTATAAAATTAAGGTGGACAATTTTGAACCAGATTCTGAAGTGAATGGGGAGCCAGTGGAGTCAGAGAAGGAGGATGCAGTCATTCATCTTCTTCCTGTACCAAGTCCAAATGCCCTAGAATATTCGTTTTCAGAGACTAGAGCAGGGCAGCAGAACAGGACAGGTCTTCTGGATTTTGCTAACCAAGGAATTAAAATACACTTAGTGTTAGAAGTTCATTGAAATTCATTCCTCCACCCCAGACATCATCCCTCTCTCAAGTCACTCCCTTTACTCTCTAAGCAGAGCAGGATAAATTACTTTATAGGATGCTGGCCCCTCTGGCCACTCACTAGCTTATAAAATCTGATGGCTCTGTAAACTAAGACAGCAGCCAAGAAGCAGACTTCAGTACAACATCCTGAGTCTCAGACCACTGCAACTAGGGCAATAAAATAGTCTTCTTGGCTCTGGGAGTCAGGACTTAGACACAGACTCCACAGGAGCAATCAATCACTGAATCAATTTTAACATCGTTGAGGGAAGTTCCATACCCAGGATCACATGGCAAATAACCTAGCCAATGACCTAGTCTCTGGTGCTCCCTGTCCCTAGAATCAATTTGAACAGAGCTGGTCATGTACAGTTCAATTCATACATGCTTTTTAAAGGGCACTAGACCACAGTTGTATCTTTGGACACATGAGCAGCTGCTTTAGTTTGGGTTACCATATGAAAAAAATTGGTTACCTACCTTTTGTAACTGTTGTTCTTTGAGATGTGTTGCTCACATCCATTCCATTCTAGGTATGCGCACACCCATGCACCCCGTCGTCGGAGACTTTTGCCTTAGCGGTATCTGTAGGGTCAGCTGTGGCACCCCCTTGAGTGCCGCACTCATGCGTCAGTATATTAGGTGCTGCTGACCCTACGCCCTCTCAGTTGTGTCTTGCTGGTAACTCTGACAGAGGGGCAGGAGGGCGGGTCACGGAATGGACATGAGCAACACATCTCGAAGAACAACAGTTACAAAAGGTAGGTAACCAGTTTTTCTTATTCGAGTGCTTGCTCATGTCAATTCCATTCTAGGTGACTCACAAGCAGTATCCTCGGAGGTGGGCTCGGAGTTCACAGTTTGGCAGCTAAAAGTACTAAGAAGGCTGTAAAAAACCACTAATGCTCTTGCGATCTACAAGACAAGGCGTTCCAACCAACTGTCACAGGCAGTAAGAAGGAACTGAGAGGGCATAGGGTTGGTGGCACTTAATATACCGATGCATGAGCGCCACACTCAAGGGGGCACCACCGCCGACCCTACGGATACTGCTAAGGCAAAAGTTTCTGACAACTGTGCATGTGAGCGCACACACACCTAGAATGGAATCGACATGAGCAAGCACACGAAAAAGAAGAATTGCCAGAGGCCGACTTAATATTTTATGTACACACCTTTCACCTGAGGATCTTGGTGCACTTTACAAACACTAAATGCAGTCTGTGAAGTAGGCAAGCAGCCTTCTCCTCATTTTGCAGATGTGGCATGGCAAAGGAGAAGCTACTGAAAGACAGGCACCTTTGCCCAGGCCTTCCCAACTGATTCAATCCTAGATTCTCAGTTGACTAGCGAAGCTGCAGGCAGCAGAGGAACGTGGTGTTTGATCTCCTCTCGAATGCGTCAACTTAAGCTTTGAAAAGCACCCAGACACTTGGTGAGAAGGGTCACTAAGGGTATGTCTACACTGCAATTGAAAACCCCTGGCTGGCCTACATCAGCTGACTCTGGCTCTTGTGGCTCAGGCTAAGATGCTGCTTAACTGTGGTGTAGACATTCAGGCTGGAACTGGAGCCTGAGCTCTGGGACCCTCTCCCCTTGCAGGGTCCCAGAACTCAGGCTCCAGCTGGTTCTGCAAATTCAACACTGCAATTAAACAGCCCCTTAGCCCAAGTCAGTTAACTTGGGCCAGCCCCGGGTGTTTAACTGCAGTATAGACACACCCTACGTGGACTTACTACTGCTGTAACTAGTGACTTTCCCAAAGCTACACAAAGTCCGTGGCTGGGAATAGAAGCCAAGAGGAAACAAAGAATCAGCTAACCCACTCTCTTCCCCTTGAGAGTAAAAGTACAGTGTCCCTACAATGCCACTAGTCCCTACCAGAGCCAGAATGGAGGTCTGGCTAGGACTTAGCCATACTGCCAACCAAATACTGGGTACCATATTTACTCACACTGTCACTGCACGAATGCACTCTGGGAGACATCTCAAGTACAAACGGTGCTATCAGACTAAGTTTTAATCTCTCTTCCCTTCAGCAGGGTCAGACACTGGTTTGTGTGGCACAGAGCCCCAAGCTGTAACCTACGTAGTCCCTCAAAGAATCAGTAAAACCTCGGTTTGTCACTGTGTCCCTAAGGAGCCAGCTGTTAGTTTGAGAGGAGGCACGTTAATATATTGCAGCTCCAACTGAGTGAATTTAGAGACTGGCTGGGACAATGCAAGCGACACTAATTGTACCACTCAGAAGCAAGGCTAAGACAAAGTTAGCAGCACTGCACAGCCCACCTAGGTATCGAATTACCTGTAATTGCACCGTCTTGTATCACTCACCACCTCTATAAAAAACAAAACTGACAGGGATGTAAATCTTGCCTTGGAGAGCGGGGAAAAGTTGTGGGGAGAGGAGCGGGGGAGTGGGGTTGAAATCATTTTCTATTTGTCAGCACCAGTGGCTGGCAAGGACAGAAAGGGAAGCCATGCTACCAGGCTGCTCAGTCCGCTGAATGTCAGACCTATCAGATGAAGGAGCTCAATGTCCAGAAGCAAGTCTGAAATTCCCCATTAGTGTGTATACCCTTTCTCAGATTCAGGAGGGGAAAACATTCTATTTATAAGCCACACCGGGATCCCACAGCAACAAAGGCCTATGATCTCATGGGGCTTTCATCTTAGCCACCAGCTGCCTAAAAATGGCAACAGGACTCTCATCCTCCTGCCCTCAACTCTCCAGCCCTCCCTTAGCTCATGCCCTTAATAAAGCTGCCAGTGATCTGTTCAAAGAGTTAGACACCAGCGGGAGCTAAGGAAACAGACGGTGTGTAAATAAACTTGCCTGTGATAAGTGGCCCAAATGAATATAGAGGATTCAGATTGCCCCTCAAGAGGGCTCCCCAGATTTATTGGGGCATTGTATATGGAGAGCCTAAGCCAGGCATTGCAGAGCCAGTGTAGGCTTTGCAAACTTAGTGTGCCTTAAACAAAGGGAATGATGGGGAATTAGAAAATGCAAGTGACCATGGAAAGCTTCCCAAGGACGCGTGACCTGAACTCTACCACTGCCAAGGTGCAGTGTGTTGTAAAAGTAATAATAAAAACTGCGATCATTTTGAAACCTGACCATTTACAAGAGGTCACAGGCCCAGGTTAAGGTTCTGACTGATCTTTGTTCTCTTCCCCCGACAATCGATCTGTGCCTTATTTCGCACAGCCATAAAATGGGAATATGAGCACTTTGAGCTCCTCTGAGGCAAAGTGTCATATAAAGACAAAGTATTACTCCTTCGCACAGCCCTCTGTGAACATGAAGCACTATGTCAGGGCTGGGTGTTCGTCATTTTGCTTTGCACAGAAGCACAATAAAAATACCAAATGTGATTAAAAACCACATGCAGCCAATAACTAGGGATGAATTCATGTCAGGAAAAGGGAGGCGGGGGAGTGGAGGAGCAAGAGCTGAGAGCAGCTGCAAAAAAAAATAAAAAAAATAAAAAGCATTTACAAACCTTCCCTCACTTAGTGTCTATGTCCTATCACAGTGAGAGGTGCTTCCAGGCAACTGTGAAGATAGGTTCCTGTCCCAGAGGGCTTACAATTAAAATATTTACTTGTTTAAAAAGAAAGAGTTGGTTTCAGTGTGCCCAGTAACATTAGGTGCTCTTAAGAGCTTTGAGTAGCTGCAATTTGGAGGATATCTAGCCCAAACCTATTGAAAACGGTCCAATTAAGCATTTTGAGACACAGGAGGTGAGAGGTGGAACAAGGTGGAACTGCTACTCCTAGGAGCAATGGGAGTACTCTTCTGAGTCCAGGAGGCACTGATTGTCTGGGCCAAGGGAGTTAACAAGTCTTTAAGATCCATCTTTTGGGCTCTTTTTCAGAGATCTGACTGGGCAGCGTCTTCCCAGTGTATCTGTTGGCACTGGCTTGCTCCATAAGACTTTCACACAACATAGTCCGAGTCCTCTTTTGGTAAAAAGAAGGCTGGACTACTGGGCCCTCCCATTGGTTGAGCTGGAGAGAAGGAAGGATTGGTGTGGTTTATTTTTTTATTTATTTATAAATATCAATAATATTAAACAAAATCATACTTGCTTTTTATAATCATCACTCTCATATATCAAGCTCTTAATTCCTCAGACTGCTTTACAAACTGATGCAGATCATCATCGTCCCCCCAATTTAATGGATGGGGAAATCTGAGCATCATGCTCCAGTGAGGATGAGACAAGAATCACGGTCTCACCTCCCAGTTTCTTTTGTCTCATTCAAAACTGTTCCATGATTACAGCCAAATATAAGCAACAGACATGGCCACATCAGTAATGACTGCATGCTGTGATGGTGTGCAGGGCAATTCCTATTCGCGGCACCTCCTCCTCACAATGCATAAGTTTTCCCAAGCAACAAGATCTTGCTCTTAAAAAAATACTTACTGCCTTCACTTTGATTGTCTTTGTTCAAGTTGTAGACCTGGAAAACAGAAGGGAAGTGTTTAACCTTTTAGTTATATAAAGATTCCACATGTAGTTACCTGAACAATTATTATGCATTATTTACAATACACAAATGCCTAGAGGCCCCAGCAAAGATCATAGCTCCTTGGTGCTGGGTACAGTACGAACACATAGTAGGAGACAGTCACCGCCCACAAGAGTTTACAACCTAAACAGACAAGACCACGAAAAGGAGAAAGCTAGAATTATCATCTCCAGTTTCCGGGGGGTTGGGCGGGGGGGGGGGGGGGGGGAAGGAGGGAACCAAGGCATAGTGAAATTAGGCAACCTATCCAAGGTCACACAAGGTCTGTGTCAGAGCCACACACATAGGTCTCGATCCCAGTCCAGTATTTTAACCACAAAACCTTCCCTTCCTCAACAATTCTGTCTTTAGTGACATGGCACCATTAAGTCCTGGTCACTTTCACGTCACCAAAGATGCATCCTGATGGGCACAAAAAGCTAAATCCTGTTAGCTTATCACACCTAAAATCCCTGTCAAGATGTAGGTTTCAGGGTAGCAGCCGTGTTAGTCTGTATCCGTAAAAAGAAAAGGAGTACTTGTGGCACCTCAGAGACTAACAAATTTATTAGAGCATAAGCTTTCGTGAGCTACAGCTCACTTCATCGGATGCATACAGTGGAAAATATGGTGGGGAGATTTTATATACACAGAGAACATGAAACAATGAGTGTTACCATACAGACTGTAACAAGAGTGATCAGGAAAGGTGAGCTAAGAGACAGAACATTCAAAAACCAGTCGGAGAACACTTCAAATTCTTGATGTCTGATTTGTGTCTATTTATTCTTTTACGTAGAGACTGTCCAGTTTGACCAATGTACATGGCAGAGGGGCATTGCTGGCATATGATGGCATATATCACATTGGTAAATGCGCAGGTGAACGAGCCTCTGACAGTGTGGCTGATGTGATTAGGCCCTATGATGGTGTCCCCTGAATAGATGTGGACGCAGAATAAATGGACACAAATCAGACGTCAAGAATTATAACATTCAAAAACCAGTCGGAGAACACTTCAATCTCTTTGGTCACTCGATTACAGACCTAAAAGTGGCAATTCTTCAACAAAAAATCTTCAAAAACAGACTCCAACGAGAGACTGCTGAATTGGAATTAATCTGCAAACTGGATACAATTAACTTAGGCTTGAATAAAGACTGGGAGTAGATGTGTCATTACACAAAGTAAAACTATTTCCCCTTGCTTATTTCCCCTCCTACTGTTCTTGTAAAGTGCTGGAAATGGCCCAACTTGATTATCACTACAAAAGGTCCCCGCCCCTCTCCTGCTGGTAGTAGCTCACCTTTCCTGATCACTCTTGTTACAGTCTGTATGGTAACACCCACTGTTTCATGTTCTCTGTGTACATAAAATCTCCCCACTGTATTTTCCACTGAATGCATCCGATGAAGTGAGTTGTAGCTCACGAAAGCTTATGCTCAAATAAATTTGTTAGTCTCTAAGGTGCCACAAGTCCTCCTTTTGTCAAGATGTAGTCTAGCATGTTTGAAGTTCTCTTGGTTGCTTCTTTTGTCTGTTAGGAGGGAGCTGACCGCCCAGTCAGCTAATATATCATGATGGAGGGGCTGCTGGGCCAAATTTAGTGAGTGGTTTTGTGACCTGGCAGAGGGGGCACCAGTGCCCACTCAGGGCCAAACCTGAGCAACACTGCAGCTCCGTGCGCCAGGTCGCAATAAGTGAAGTGCCGGGACAGGCGCTACCAAGGCAGGGTGAGTGCAGGGTAGGCTCCATCTCCAACCTCCCCCCTGCCCACCACCACCCCGAGACCTCCTCTCTGCTCCAGGCTGGGAAGAGGGTTGTTGTGCTGGGGGAAGAGAGTGCTACTATGGGTGGTCACTGCCCCCTCTGCAGGGCAAGGAGGAAGAGGTGGCAGAGAAGGATGCTGGCCTGTGATTTTGGACTGCGGGTGGGTTGCAAAAAAGGAAAAAAGCAAGCAGTTGGTGGGCTGCCTTACTAAAAAGTTTGGGAGCCACTTCAATAGTACACTTCACTCCTTATCATTCACATGAGGCAGACGGGCAACCCTGAGTGTGGCAGAGACCATTAGAACCAAAAAATGTACGTGCAGTCTTTGAACCAATGCTGCAAGCTGTGGGTAGAGCTTTCCTCTGGGTGGGAACTAAGTTGTGAAGCTTCTTCACAAGTGAGACAAGAAGCATGAGGAATTGGTTCAATCACATCCCCGAGCAGGTTGTCGTTCCAGTTCTAAGGAAGGAAAGTTTTCAGGGACCAGACTGGGGACACTGTTCCTTTTATGCTAGGATCCAAACAATTCTGACTATACATTTCCGAACAAATAGACTTCTCAATCTCTCCTTCTGCGCCATCTATTACCATAGTATTCCCCCCCCCCCCACCTGACAGAATACTGACACCAACTCATACCAATCCCATGATAAGAAATTTCCTTTAAAAATTACCCTGGCCTCCCCTGCTACTGGTGGATATGATAGATCATCTCAGCGGCAGGTGTCACATGCACTACGGTTGCCTTGGGCCAGGAGGCTGCTTACTTGCTCTCAGTGCTCTGATGTGTTTCCTCCACTGCAGTCAGGCTCCTGGGAACAGAGCTCTGAAGAAACCACAAGACCTGTAAACTAAACTACAGTCTCTCCTTCAAACTAACAGTAGAGTCTGGAGCAAGGCACATACATTATTAATCAAAGCAAGAATACACATCTTATTGTTCGGTAGCTCCTGTCCCTTTCTTTTCCCTCAGTTTCCTACCATTTCTTGATAAGCAGGTCTTAATTTGGACGGTAAACCCCTTGGAAGTAGTGATAGCAGGTCAAATCATTGCCCCATTGAAGTCAATGGCAAAACAGGCACTGACTTCAGTGGGGCCAGGATTGCACCTTTTGTCTTTTGTCCGTAAATCATCATGTGCATTTATTGCAACTATAAAAGCAATAAAGTTTCACACCTTATAGAAACAAAAGAAAGGAGGTTGGGGAGCATGCTTGGTCAAAGTCATCTGACAAGAAAACTAACCTGCACTCACAGTATCGCTCTCCCGTATGGCTTCTGGATCTTGAAAGGCTCCCCCTTAGAATAAGCACACCTTCAACACATAGCATTTGCCTGATCAATGAGCAAGAGGCTCCTAGGGGCACATGCAACCAGCTGTTCAGGAGATGTGGCATTAATCTAGGTTTGATTTGAATAAATGAGCCATGGAGAACAAGCTTTGTAATATAACGAACAAAGCGAGGAAGGCAGCCCAGCCTACCAAGGGCCGTACAAGTAAGTGGGTGAGCACGCAGGTGTGCAAAACAGTAAATTTGGTAAGTATGGAAGATACAAGTCCTTCAGAGGAAACCAATCTCTATTAATTCATTTTCTTGTCTTCTCTCCCCTCCCCCGCTAAAAGGCCAAAGGAAAAAGGAACCCTTTCATTCTTATAGAGAGGCACACGCTCTTGCTTCCTTGTTGATCTGGACACCAGCGTTGCGACCTGTGATGAGTTTTAGTAGAGAGAATCAGGACAAGGCAAACTGATCTACACTGAAACTTTATGTACTGAACCAATGACTGCAATTAAATACAGATAACCATCTTAAAAAAAAAATCACTTGTCTTCATGTCATATTGTCCTGTTGCAATATTTTTTATTTACACATAGTTAAGCCACTTAAATTGATGCATCTCTGGGGAATGTCAAAAGAATATCAAGTTATCATTCCTAGAATTCTTCTGCTGGTAACCCTTACCACCATTATAAGGGCCTTACTGAGAAATCACAGTAGCACTTCTAGGAATTATACTGATATGTAAATTAATGGAACAACATAAAATTGAGGGACCAGACTGGGGACACTGTTCCTTTTGTGCTAGGATCCAAGCAATTCTGACTATACATCTCCGAACAAATATACTTCTCAATCTCTCCCTCTGCGCCATCCATTACCATATCTAGGCACCACAAATTAACTGCAGTACATGATACTTGAAAACTAGAGGCTCCTTTGGCAAGAAGAAACTGTTTTAAACATGTACGCTGGGGGGTGACTTGACAGAAAAAACAGCTGCAGTAAGCAGAAGTATTGCCCTCCAGGGAGAACATGCACAGCAAAAAAAGTAAAATATGTGAAGACAAGCAGGAAAGTGAACAGAAAAATTAAGACTGATTGTGAAGTCTCTGACTTTCCCCAAAGCACTCCTCCCTCTATCTCCAAAGAATCCACTCTCTCAAGCATCTTTAGGGGAAGGACAAAGCAGAGCTGGAGGTTAACCCCTTGTTCACTGGGGCTCAAGCAGCAGTCTACACCTTGCCTTTGAATCCTATTCAGAGTTGAAATATACTCCATTTTAGTGCACAGCATCCACCGAGATACATCATGTGACACTGTTCTTCAGGAGCTTTTTTTTTTTTTTTTTTTTTTAAAGCTACCGATAAGTTCCCTTTCATCAAATTGACGGACTCATCCATGGTTCTAGTTTTCACACATATCCGTGGCTGTCCAAATACACATCTCACTGGATCCCATATAATTCAAGCTCCAGATGGAGTTTTGTTTGCCTGCATATATATTTTCTTTCCAAGTTTGGTCTTATAAGACAAGGGTGATTGAGATTGAAACTAGTTTTGAAAAGAAGGGCAGCAGATTTCAGAGACCCATTGGGTAGGTCTACACTCCGGCTGGGAGCGTGCCTCACAGACTCGAGCGAGCTCAGCTTGAGCTCTTGCGCTCAGGGTAGCTAGGCGGACCGCGCAGCGCTGACAGTGGCTCAGGCTAACTCGGACCCAGGGTGTAGGGTGAGTCCGAGCTTGGGTGGCTAAGCCTGAGCCTCTGCTGGTGCCACAACATCCTCACTGCTATATTTAGCACACTGGCTCGAGCTGAACTAGCACGAGTCTATCCCAGTGGGGAGGCTCACTCCCAGCTGCAGTGTACAAGTACCCATATAGTACATTGACGATACTAACAGCAAAGCATCTGTGCAGAGTAAAAAAGGGCATTTGTATTTCAGTTTGTCACGCAGCTATAAAATGATACGCGGCCAATCCTTCATCTCACTCACTGAGAAAAGAAATTCCTCTCAGTGTGTTAATCCTTTAGCCCAGTTCTCTAACAATCATGCTTTCTGCTGATTGCCATTATTGAAATATCCTTTAATTCTGCAAAAAGCCATTGGGCTTAAAGAGGAATTCCTTGTGGTTTGATTAAATTCCTCCAGTATTTTGGAATCAGAAGTTTTGGGCCACTTCACTGTTGCAAAACCCCAGGTTTCTATTCCTAAAAATCCCTGAACTCCACCACAGCAAAAGAGTCCTTTTCTCCAGGAAAAGGGTTTGGAATATACATGATTCCATTTCAGTTCAAATTCAGTATGAAAAATCCAGCACCATCCAAAGTATTAAGTGAAACGTTTAGCCTTCTCCCACGCAGCACAGGAACTTCTGCGGGAAGTGCCCAATATTTTTGAAGAAAGGTGCTTGCTAGGACAAGAGCCAGTTTTCCAAGTTTGGAGAGAGTTCTGTTAATGAATTATTTTTCAGAGGTCCAAACCCCAGGTTCTACTAGCGCCTTAAGGACTATCATCTGTCCCTCTGTCCGAAACGTCAGCGGAGTGCATCCAAAATTCTGCTGGCATGAAGTAGTAGAGGTCCCCTTTGGGATCTTGGAAGCTCTGGATAGTTGCACTCAAGCGCAGGGCATTAAATCTACCTGTGCAAGTGAAAGTTGGTTACTGGATGGATCTACTATACTTGCATGAAGACTCCAGCTGAGTTAGGTGGTAGTGCAAAGCAGATAGGTTTTAGGTTTGTTGGTCGGGTTTGTGTTAATGCAAGATACCACATCTTCTTCTTCTTCTTCTTTTCTTCTTCTTTTTTTTTAAAGCCAGATGTCATCTTGGCCTTTGATGTGCGAGTACCAAAATGTTACGTTCAATACATCACAGATGCTAATATATAAACTAAGTTGATCGTTTTGCTTAAGTGCTCCTAAGCTGGCCAAGGGCAAACCAGGGGCAGAAGTGCAAAAGATAAATGTGGCAGTTGTCCAGGAGACCAAACCAACACTGCAGCCAGGGCAAAACTAAGAGATGTTTGGATAAGTGGTGAAAGTTAGACTTGTGTAGATTTTGTTAGACCTATTTATAACCACTTGGTGATAATGTAAGGGAGTCTAAGCAAGTGTAACAAATACCTTCCATTTCATCAGCACTGAAATTAAATGAGATGTCCTATTTTAAATGTACACCTTCTAGCACCCTCTGAACAACTGCTTTTCTTGCTACACTCATTTCTCCTGAGCCCTTCAGCATGTGATTAATACCATTTTAAACACCCTGGTTTCATCTTTCCATTTGGCCTAAAGCTGCCAGTTAAGAGACTGGTTATCTGACAGTTTAAAGTTTAAAAGGTTGCAACAGTCTGCAATGCTTGTGAGCAACAACTGCCGTAGGCTGGACTTGCAGCTATCTGAAGTCTTAGCTCAGTAAGGCACTTCTGCATGTATTAAAGTGTTTGACTAAATCAGTGCACCTAGAGATTAAATGGTCAGATCTCTTGGTGGTCAACTATTGTGCCTGTTTGTGTTTGCGGATTTCATTATTGGTAGCCCCAAGCATCCAAAATCCATGAATCAGGACTGAAACACATAAGAACCATGAGACTGGCTTAAAAATCATGAGACTTTTTAAAAATAATAAATTTGGGGTTCTTTTTATTTGCCTTTTGGTTTCTGAGCCTGTGGCAGTAGTGGGGTTGCTCTGTAATAATTTATGAATATCAGATTGTGATGGGGTTATTGGGATGTTCACAGTGTGAAGAGGTCTGTTCAGCTTAACGGCAGGCTGCAGGAAAAGCAAAAGAAAGCAGAGCAATGGCTCACCTATATACCCACACATGAGGGACAACACAAAACCATTCACTCTGTGGGCTACCTCTGACCTTCTGCTGAGCTCATCACATGAGATTGCCAAGGGGTTCCATCCTCATGCATTGAGAGAATGAAGAACTTTGATCAGAAGTCTCTCTCTATAGGGAAGGGGGCAGCTGCTGAAGAGTTATGGAAAAACAGCCTGACACACACAGTGCATAGGTTACGGCGACTGGGGAAGGGAAGCCAGCTTGGGGTCTCTACCAAAGGATGGAGTGATTTTAGGTGAGATAGACATGTATAAAGAGCTTTTGTTGTTTTAAAATCCTTTTTTCTCTTATGTTATGCTTTATTCCTACTGTTAAGATTCAACAATACTTTGGTTTAAGAAGTAAACCATGTCTAGTCACGCTATTGGTCACAGACTCCCAAAGGGAAGAACTACAGGTAACAAACCCTGGAAAAAGCAGTCAATACACAAGGTGTATCCAGTATTCAGGGTCTGGTCTATGAGAGAGGGAGAATCACAGGATTCCACCCCACAAAAGTGAAAGGCATTAGGCCCGAAACCTGGGGGGGTGCGCACAGAGGGGACAGTGGTTCAGCTAACCCAGTAACGATGACAAATCTTTCAGATTATATTCAAGTCACATTTTCAAGCTTTTCTTGGCAAAAAGGAGGGATAGAAACTTGCTTTTCTTTTTTAATCTTTTTAAGTAGGGCTTCAAGGGAAAACACTGCGAAACACAAGATTTGCGATAAAGTCTTTAGAGTTGGTAACACTGGGTTTTGCACAACATCAAGGGCCAATTTCAAAAATCGTCCCCAAGACTCTAAATTTACAGTTTTACAAATTCAAAAAGATTTAGACCTGCTGGCTGTGTATTAGATGTACTGGTGTTGAAATGGATATTGAAATTGACCTAGTGAATTCTTTGAGATTCTCTCTCTTCGGTATACTAGCCTGAAATAAATAGGTTTGCATGTTAACAGGACAGAACAACTATACATATAACTTTTCAAGCATATTTCAAATACTTCTGCGTTACCTTCTCTGTTGGTAAAATACCCTGGCTAAATATGTGATAGCTCTAACTCAAAAAAGTTCTTCAAGGTAATCATTTCATGAAAAATAAAATAAAACAAATCAAAACACAGATAGGAATAAGAAAGAAACTACTAGCCATCTTTGTTTATACTCCTCACTTTCTACCACTGTCCACTTCCACAAGCTACAAAGTTTGGCAAAGAAAATATTTGCTTTTGGGCTAAGAATCTGTGCTCCATATCTCATCCTATGGAACAGGTTTAGTTGGTGAAGCTATAACTCTTGAACCAGAGATTAATGAATAACCTACAGGCAAATCACTAACATACAGCACTGCAGTCACAATGTCATAATGTCCTCCTTAATCATTCACATCTGATTGTATTTCAAGATCCAAGAGAGTCTTCACTAGGAATTTCAGAGCTGGTGTTAATAAATGGGTGGAAAACCACTGTACATTGGTTAATAGGCAAGTCCAAAATCCAGCTAATTGTAGTAGCTATTTTTCTCACCTTGATTTCCGGAAACTAACCTTTATCAAGACTATATACTTAGGCCAAAATTTTCAAACTCTGATGCCTTAAAGCTAGGGGCCCAAATCCATATTTTAGTAGCTAATTATCAGAGTCCCAGGCTGTCAGAAGCGCTGAGCAAACCATGCTCACATTCAATTTAATGGAATCTGCAGCTGCTAAGCTCCTCTGAAAATGTGATAATTTTTATTTAGATGACTAAATAAGAACTTTGGGACATCGTTTACAAATGAATCTTTTAAAATTTTTTTTTTTTATATTACAGATGTTACTGTAACAATTCCAAAGTTAAGTGCACATAAGGTAAACTTAAAATCCCTCTATTCCACATTTTAATTTGGAGACTAAATTCAATCATTAATTCAATACTTAACACAATGACTCTTGAGAGGACAATTGAATTTTCCATAGTATGTGTTTGGTAAAATATTTTGCTAACTTTTGTAGAGGAAACAATTTAAATATGCACACATTAATAAGCCAGGGAAATTCATACACTCACACTTCATCTTTGAGTTAAGGTAGGTAAACTGTTTATTGGTAGGATATGCACGTTAAAAAAAGCAACTTTCCACTACTTCCCTTCCATCACTCAATGGATCTGTACTTCCCCCCTCAATATGACCAATCAGCGAGCAGCCTACACTGACCATATATGTAATACCTTGAATGGTCCCTTACAATCTGTACTAACTACTTATGCTAAACAATCTGTTCCCCCTTACATTTTGCTATGACGCTAGTAGTATCTATCCCACACCTGAACAGGAGCTGTGTGTGGCTGGAAAATTTGTTTCTCTCACCAACAGAAGTTGGTCCAATAAACAATATTACCTCACCTACCTTGTCTCTCACATATATGTAAAATACACCAGCACACACAGGGATTTCAGTTCTGTAATTTCTACATAAAAATTAATACCAAACTTAGAACTACCATTAACTAAATAAATCTGAATTTTCCCAAGCACTGCAGAAAAATAGATCTTGCAGCCACCATTTGCAATCTGATATATACCTCACTCTCACGATGATTGAGCATAGAGCACAGAACCACTTACAATCTAATTTATGAAAAACACTTCAACCCTAAACATATGAACATGCAACCAAATAAATATGGTTGGAGTTCAACAGTGCCTGGAATTTGTGCAGGGTGAAGGTGACAACTTGTGGGCTGCAGGTGCTAAAAAGAGAAGTAGACAGAGGCTGAGAAGAGGAACTTGTGAAAGAAAGCATTCAGTGACTTAAGTGCTTATTTCCTTGTTTTATGGTTCATGCTGGTGGGTTATGAAGTCTAGCACCTTCCAGTCGGAGTTCACTAAATGTTTTTGTTATAACATTACTCTCACACACACACCTATATACATATCTATTTTGTATGCACCATTGTTTTTAGGGCTTGAAGGTTAGATGCCTGTCTGCACATACTAGAATGTATCAGAAAGTTTGAATGGGTCAAGTTTTGACACTCTTGATTGTGCCTAAATGGAGAAGAGATATAGAAGATAGGACACTATGTTCTGAGAGATGGGAAACAACAGTGATTTATGCAAACACCTATATGTGAATCTCAGGCAGACTTACTTAAAGATAAGGTGTGTGGAAAATCATCTTTGTGAGCACACTTGACACAGCTACAGAAGTTAGAAGAGATCCAGCACTTGGCTCACAACAATCTGAGAAGGAAAAGACCAATTCAATCCCCTGTAATGAAGGATTTTTTCTTGCAGTCAAGACCTACTCTTCTACCCAGACTTTCTGTTTAGACTACAGCATGCTGTCAAGGGGTCAGGCCCTGCCAGATTCTCTCAGCTTTCAAGAAGGAGCCTAGTGTTTTTAAAGCAGTGACCAATAGAAGGAAATGCTGCAACATTTTGCAATTTCCTTGTGATTCACGTTCAGAAATCCTCAAAACAATCATCAACGACTTCCTCAACTTTCAATTCAGGAGACCAACAGGCAAAAAATAAATATATAAATAGAAAGCATGACCTTCCCCAAAACAGGTAGTCTAGCTTGCATGTCAGCTATTTGTAGGCAGGTTACAAGGGGTGGACCAGAGGGAGTAAGCTGAAGTTTTACCTGAATGAGTTTGAGCCCTTTATGGAACAAATCAAACCTATATAATGACACATCTCCTGAACAGCTGGTTGCACGTGCCCCTAGGAGCCTCTTGCTCATTGATCAGGCATTTGCTATGCGTTGAAGGTGTGTTTATTCCAAGGGGGAGCCTTCCAAGACCCAGAAACCACATGGGAGAGCAATACTGTGAGTGCAGGTTAGTTTCCTTGTCAGATGACTTTGACCAAGCATGCTTCAGAGGGTGCGGAATCCACCATCTGCTGTAAAGCCTGTGTCATGCCTCTTCTATGCCATAGACAACGGCAGGTTGCTAAACCTTGATAGTGCCAATTCAAGAGGGATCTGCTTGGAAGAATGGGATGGCTGAAGCCTAAGGAAACCAGTCTGACCAATTCTGTCTACAGGGCTGGGGGTTGGAGTTGTGGAATTTACCCAGAAACAGAACAAAGATCAGCTGTTCCCACTGGGTCTTAAAAAACATAGAGCCTGAGAGTATATCCACAAATGTATTCCACTGACAAAGTTTGCTCTCCAACTACTGTTTGGAATGGGCTTTTCAGAGGACACTTTGCAGTACCCCAGGCCCTTCTAAGAACAGACTAATCCTGCCCTGCCAAGTTAAGTTAAAGCCCCGCACCCCGCAAATGTACAAAAACTTCCCCTGGTGACCTACAGAGAAGAAGGTTGGAACCGTAAAAAGCATATTAGACCAGCCTGTAAAAACTGTTAACATGAAAAGGATTTTAAAGAGAAGAAGATTCCACAGTGAATTATTGATCAGATTCTCTTTTTTAGAGATGATAGCACATTGCCTGTGTTTTCACAGGAGTTACCATCAAATACGCATTATTTCACGGCAACTCAGGAAACAATTTAATAGGAAGTTGGTAAAATCAGCTTTTTCAAGCTAGCTTTTAGCACAGAGGGGTGGCACATTTATGGTCTGTAAATAGCACAAGGAGGTGTTACTGATTCCGTTTAACTTAGTCCTGGTCTACAGGTAAAACTTTGGTCAACCTAGCTACGTCACTCAGGCTTATGAAAAATGCAAACCTCTGAGAGGCATAGTTACACCAATCTAGGCCCCCAGATAGACACCACTAGGTCGATAAAAGAATTCTTCCATTGACATAGCTACCACTTCTCAAGGGGATGGATTTATTATAGCAACAGAAAAACCCCTTTTGTTGCTGTAGCAAGTGTCTACAATATTGTGGCATAGCTGCAACTACACTGCTGTAGTGTTTATAGTGTAAACGTATCCTTATGATAAATTTATGTGCTTTCATAGCTTCCTGAGACAGACCAAGTGGAGGGCTGTCTGTGCATTTACGGGCAAGGCATTTACCATTCAATTTTCACATGGCTCTCTGGCTATAACTGAAGATTTTAGTCACCTCTACATTTCCCGATTTTGTTTTTCATTTCTCAACCTTGGAGGGTGGGCGGGGAATTTTATAAACGATGACGTGGCCTGTAGGTGGGCACACAACTGAAGGAAAGGAGAATCTCCTCGACCTTCCCCAACCCCACTTGCATAGCCCATGTGAAGAGCCAGTCAGAATTGTGGGCCCTGAACTCTAGAACAAGGGGCTGCTCCCCATATTCCTCTGGGAGCATCAGAGTGTCTCAAAGGGAGCAGGAGGGACAGGGCCATAGCTCTGCTTCCCTGTCCACGGGCCAGCAGAACTAACTGGCTATATAGGAAAAGAGGTGAGGAGAGAGACTCCCCACAGAGGGCTTTGACTGCAGATATGCAGCCTCTAGATGGCTAAGAGCTCCAGGAAATGTTCTGTGATTCCACACCATCCCCGATGCAGGACTGTGCCTAAACAGCACATTTGAGCACCTCTCTGCCTTCACTTAAGCATCCCAAAGCAGGACCATCCTTTACAACAAAAACCTCAAGGCTACTTCAAACCACAGCAGCCAGCTCAAAGGCCCATTAGAAAGAAAAGTTTGGAATTGCCAGGGCCCTACTTTAAAACCAGGCCTCAGCTTTTGCAGGCCCAATCTTTGATTCTGTGCCTACACTAACTGCCAAAAGGAAGACCCACAGATCCTGGGTGCAATTCATTTTGAGCACAGCCTAAACAAGCAGCCCCAATGGACACATTACATGTATTCCTCACCAGGCCATTCCAGAGTACCTAGTGCAACACATAGCTGCACCCCAAACAACAGCTGCTGCTTCTCACTCTTTAGGACATTGGTGGCTCTAGTACGTCCTCAGTGTCATCTTGCAGATTCTCAATGTGTATGGCTCACTAATCACTCCTGGACATCCCTTGCTTTCACCTCTGTCAGCACCAAATACCCAAAAGCAATTTACGGGTCTGATTTGTACAATGCGTAATGGCTATTACTGTTATTAGCAATGGACACATTTGTTGGACTCTAGTCTCAAAAGCAAGTTCCCCGAGGAAAAATTCCAGGTCTTGAATAACGCTGAATTGTTTTCTGCACCAGAATAGCTGCTCCAGCTGCCATGGAGTTGAGATCCTGACTTATCCCACTGTTGTGCCATGCCCATTAGAGAAGGCTACTACCGTATATAATACAGACCGGCAGAGGCAGAAAAGCTGCCATTATGCTAAATGACCACGTGTCCAACTGCAAGCCTGGTTATTGTGCTGCTGTTTGAGGAGTTGAGACTGTATGGAGATGAGAGAAGTCTAAATGTCCAGAAGAGATAACGAAAGGAGAACAGTTTCCACTCTGCCTATAGCAGCCTCAAAACCAAAAACTGCCAACCTCAGTGCTGGTCCCCTGTGTTCCAGAGTCCAAGAGTTGTCTGCAGCAGGCACACAGTCAAGCTTGGCAAGCTGTCACAGAGGGGTGGCCAGCTTAGAACACCGCCCAGCGGCAGAATGCCAGCAGAGCACGGAGGGGAAAAGCCTCATGTGGAAAATAGTGACTCGCCTTGACACCTGGCAGGCTCCCTCTTCTCAGCTCTGCTGTAATCTTGTCTGCAGGCCTGGTTTTCACACCACAAGCCAGATTTTGCTCTGTTGTGGCTAGAAATAGCCTACCAAGCTCTCAGAGCCAGGAGGATAACTAAAGGAGAGAGAACTTTAACCTTTTCAGCCCACATGATTCCAAACCCCTTTGAGGAAGGAATGCGCCTTGATTCTGAGGTACAAGATTCGACAAGTTTCATAATCCTGTTATTAACTTCTGGAGGACCATTCATTTGAGCCTTTAGGTCTAGTATCCCTGGCAACTCCCTATTTCCTTCCTTCCTTCCCTCCTGCCTACTGTACAACACAGAACTAGCATGCTGAAGTCCATGCATCTTCCCCTCTCCTCCCTCCTTCAAATGCAGATTTTAACCTCACAGTGATGTTTGCATTTGATAATCAAAGTGAAACATCTGGGGGCTTGAATCCTCAGTTTAGGTCTTGCTCTGCTGTGTGTCAGAGCTAAACTGAATGATGGCTCTCATTAAAAATTAGCCGGCATTTTATTACAAGTGCAGGCATTCCCAAGTGCATCCAAAGCTGAAGTTGGCTGGGCTACCTGCCAGCCATCTGGACTGCTTAGCTCAGCTCAGTTATATAACCCATTATGTTTTGTATCTAAAGAAAAAAAACTACTGGGGTCAAGCTGTCAACCTACCCTGTCTGAATGTCAAAGAGAAATCCAGCAGCAGGCAGCTGAAAGCAAGGGAAAGCAACAAGGTACAAACCATGTTAGACATACAGTAGCCTCCCTCCATAATAATTTAGCTAAAGGTCAACTGGTTTAGAAAAACAGATCTTTGGAGTATCTAATAAAGTGAAAGATTCACAGAGCAGTATTTTAAGTAAACTTCAATGGCACAACAGCGGAACATGCAGATACATGTGGAAAAGTCAAGTGATTAAAAGGGGGAACCTCTGCTCATTTAACAACTTCCCCTAGGTTTTCTAGCATGTATAAACAATAACGAAAACCACCACTTCTTCTCCAGCCCAGCCAAAACCCACACCCACCCACCCTACCTTTCACTGTCTTCAGACAGTCAGAGCAAGGATACTAAACTAAGGGTATGTCTACACCACGAAATTAGGTCAATTTTATAGAAGTTGATTTTTTGGAAGCGGCTTTATAGTCAATTGCGTGTGTCCCCACTAAGCACAGTAAGTCATCGCAGTACATCCACAGTACCGAGGCTAGCATCGACTTTCAGAGCGTTGCACTGTGGTAGCTATCCCACGGTTCCCGCAATCGCCGCTGCCCATTGGAATTCTGGGTTGAGCTCCCAATGCCTGATGGGGCAAAAACATTGTTGTGGGTGGTTTTGGGTACATGTCGTCAGTTGCCCGTCCCTCCCTCCCTCCGTGAAAGCAACAGCAGACAATCGTTTTGCGGATTTTTTCCTGGGTTAACCGCACAGATGCCATAGCACTGCAAGCTGGAGCTCTCTCAGTTCACCGTCACTGCTGCTGTTGTGGGCAAGTCTACTGTGGGGGCTGCTGTGATCCAAGTAGCCAATGCAATCATTGACGTTCTATTATCAAGGGTAGTGACTCTGGGAAACATGCAGGCCTTTTTAGATTTTAGATGCATCGTATTCCTGTCCTTTGTCGCTGGTGAAGAAGTCTTGCAGCCGTACATTCCACATGTAACAGCTCCAGTGCTTCTGCTCTTTTGCCTTGGCCACACAGCAGCAGCTCCTGGGTGCCTTTGCATCAATGGTGAACGGCTCCACCGCTTCCGCTGCAACTCTGCTATCCTGATCTGCTGCAACTCTGCAGCAGACGGTGCAGTAAGACTGCGAGCTGTCCTCATCAATGGTGTTTTGCTCGCTCCACCACTTCCACTGCAACTCTGCTATCCTGATCTCCTGAGAACTGGAGGCTTCTGCCTCAGGCTGCTCTCCCAGCCGGCAGCACCGTGCGGTCGCACCTATCCCTTGCTCCCATGGCTCATGAAGCCTGGACAGCAGTAAGGAACAGTTCAACTATAGGCTGAGCAAGTGCAGAATGGTGGTAAAATGTGCCGTTGGACATTTAAAAGCTCGCTGGCGCTGTTGGTCAGATCTCAGCACAGCCAACATTCCCATTGTTATTGCTGCTTGCTGTGTGCTCCATAATACCTGTGAGAGTAGGGGGAGGTGTTTATGGCAGGGTGGGAGGTGGAGGCAAATCGCCTGGCATCCGATTTTGAGCAGCCAGACACTGATTAGAAGAGCACAGCAAGGCGTGCTGCACATCACAGAGACTTTGAAAACCAGCTTCAGGACTGGCCACTCTACGGTGTGACAGTTGTGTGTGTTTCTCCTTGATGCAAACCCGCCCCCTTTGTTGATTTTAATTCCCTGTAAGCCAACCACCCTCCCCCCCTTCAAAATAAAGTAACTATTATTTTGAAACCATGCATTCTTTCTTTATTAATTAAAAAAAATTGAGATAACGGACAAGGTAGCCGCGGGTGATATTGGGTACATGTGACCATTCCCTCCCTCCCTCTGTGAAAGCAATGGCAGACAATAATTTCTCGCCCTTTTTCCTGGATTGCCCGTGCATACGCCATAGAACTGCAAGCGGGAGCCCGCTCTGATCACCACTGCAGTTGTGAGCATTGTAAACACCTCGCCTTTGCCTTTGGAGATTTTGGCATATATATTGGCATTACCTCTTTTGGAACAGAGTTCTGATAGCACGGATTCGTCTCCCCATACAGCGATCAGATCCAGTTCCTCCCGTTCAGTCCATGCTGGAGCTCTTTTGTTATTCTGGGACTGCATGGTCACCTGTGCTGATGAGCTCGTCAGGCTAGCCAAACAGGAAATGAAATTCAAAAGCTCCCAGGGCTTTTCCTGTGTACCTGATTAGTGCATCTGAGTTGAATGTGCTGTACAGAGCGGTCACAATGGAGCACTCTGGGATAGCTCCCGAGGACCAATACGGTTGCGTCCACATTACCCCAAATTCGACCTAGCGATGTCGATTTTAGCGCTAATCCCCTCGTCGGGGAGAAGAACAAAAATCAATTTTAAGAGTCCTTTAAGTCGACAAAAATAGCTTTGTCGTGTGGACAGGTGCAGGGTTAAATTGACCTAATGCTGCTAAATTTGACCTAAACTTGTAGTGTAGACCAGGGCGAAGCAATAAACTAGCTTAATTTTGAATTATGTTAGATCATCTTTATTTAAAAATGTCTTAGAGCAAACATCTCTCACATTCATTCTGCTGTAAAACATATTTAAGTGTGATAACTACTCCCAACCATTAAAGGTAGTGAGGTACTTCGATCGTGAGCTGTCTGGGGCTCTTTTTGTTCTGTGTTTGCACAGTACCTTGCACTATGGTCCATGACTGGGTAGGAGCTTAGTAATACAAATAATAAACAATAATTAGGCACCCAGCTCCCATTCCAAGTCAACAGGAATTGGGCATCTATCGCCCATTTGTGCCTTTGAAAGTCTCCCACTAAGAAAGTAAGCGGATGTTTGTTGGCTCCTCAAAAGTCCAAATGGGAAGGCTCATTATGTGCAAGGTAATAAGGCTTGTTGCCTACAAAGACCATCTCAATTACCCATGGTGACCCCCTAACCAGCATAGAGAGCCGTGGAGACCACCAAAAACCTACATCCAAGGTCTCATCTCTCTCAACATTGTTTTTAAAATAGGACAGTCTCCTCAAATTGTTGGAATGTTCCTCTCCTAATCTGCGACAGAATATTCCCCTCTCCCCACCCCTGACATGAACGCAGAGTTTCCTCCCCATGATTTTTTTTGGTGGGATGGGAGTGGGCGGGAGGGTTAATAGTCTACTTTGGAAAAAAATATTAATAATTTCTATAGCGGCATACGTATGCATGACACTTTAAAATTAAAATGTAACATTCCCCGCCCAAAACAGCTCACATATAAAAGTTAAGGCATGGCATGGCCAGGAATGGTAAACCCTGGACTGTTTGGAGCATGGAAGGGGGTAAATCATTGGTCAACCTAGCACTATCTATACCCGGGCTTAGGTTAGCATAACTAGATCTCTCGTGGGATGTGAATTTTTTACACCTCTACGTCATCCTAAGTTTTAGATGTAGGCCATGCCTAACAGGAAAGACGTGAAGGAGGAAAAGTTTAAGTCATGGTGGATCTGGTCAGGCAGGTAGATAGGCTGTGTAAAGAGAAGTGGTTTGATGAGAGTGGAAAAATGGAACAAGGGAGGTGGTTAGTTTCATGGGCTGGTTACACAGTGAAGCCCTCCCTTCATTTCCTTCTCCTATTCTAAATTAATAATAGATATTTTAGCTAAAACTCTTCCACTGAGCTGCCTCCTATGCAGTTGATTGGATCTAGTCCTTGAATAGTTAAACAGTTCTGCTATTTGTCCAAAGTGAAAAAAATCCAGGAACTAAGGAGAAAAGAAAACACATCCTCTCCCACCCTTCTTTTCTATTGGCTCATTTGTGTCTTCCCCGAGAGAGTAACCTCATAGCTGGTTTCAGAGTAGCAGCTGTGTTAGTCTAAGGTGCCACAAGTACTCATAGCTGGAGAAGCCCGGGGATAGATCCAGCAGAGAGGTGGGTGCCTGGATCCTAATCAAAGCTGAGCAACAGAATGACTCTATGACCTGGAGTTAAGACACTTATCCTGTCTCGGCCTCAGTTAGTCCATCTGGAAAAATACAATTTAAAGAAGGAATAGCAAAAACCAGTAGTTGCAGACAAAGTTTCCAAGGAAAATACTTTTTTAAAAGGCCATTTTCTTATCTTTAATTAATAAAAATTTTGCTAGCTTCCACCACTCAACTTACAACAGCTCTACACTGCCTCAACACTACTGGAAAATAGAAGCAGATACAGGCTTTCAAGAGATGATAGCCCACACAAAACCATTAAAGGTTTTGACATAGGCACATTTGAAATATAGTGAGCCAGTTAGGAGGTTCCCCTAGGGGAAATGTATTTGAATAGATTAATGCTAGGTGAGACAGTTATTTTCTTGAAATATTTGTAGGCATGTATCATGTTGGTATCTGGGTCCAGCAGGGCAGAAATAAAATCACAATGCATTCCATTGCTCACAACAGGCAATAGAAATAGTGCTCTCTCCCTCTCATAGCCAGACATAAAAATATTCTACCCAAAAGATGTGACTTGTACTATGTTCCGAAGGTCAGCAAACTAGAGCTCTGAGTGAATGCTGAAAATGCACTGCCTTCAGTCTTCAAGAACAAACGCACAGGGACTCCGTCTGCAAATGCACCTTAAGGGATCTCAGCTGTTGTAATGGGGCACAAGCAGACAGACAGTCTCTCAGGTAACCATTTCTCAACAGATCTATAACCCTGAAATGAACCCCGAAGCAAATGGAAAGCCAGTGCAGATCACAGAGCAGAGATGTAATATGTTCCAGCTTCCCTTGTAGTGTACATAGGCCCTGGATCTTTGCTGCACACTCCACTAATCCAACTTCAAGATGGCAAAAGGAAAGTAAAATATGGCAATGGATATATAAATGAAAAGCTGAAATCTCAGCTTGAAGCAAATGAAAAAGGGATAAGAGACACCATTCCAACCCGGAATTCCAGAGCAGCTATGGATACAGAAGGGCCAGACACAAGAGCATCCAGAAACTGCAAACCTCTCTGGCAAAGGGCAGAATTAAAGGTGTTTTTTTAAAATGACATCTGGAATCTAAAAGATGTTTCTCCCAGCTTTTAATAGATCTCATCTGGGACTGGAGTGTCTTGTTAAACAGGAAAAAAAAACTTGGTGCATGGAGCACAAGCAACTTGGAGATAATGGATTATATACAATTTATGAAACTATCAGAAACTGAAGCAGCACTTATCAGAGGGGTAGCCGTGTTAGTCTGGATCTGTAAAAGCAGCAAAGAGTCCCGTGGCACCTTATAGACTAACAGACGTATTGGACCATAAGCTTTCGTGGGTGAATACCCACTTCGTCGGATGCAGCACTTGTAAGAGACTCATTATTCTTCCAACACCTAGAGGCTCCAGTCAAGGACAGTGATGTACAGATAAAATGCTACCCTTAAGAGCTTGCAATCGAAATTTTACAAGTGGGTTTAAACAAAGGAAGGAGGGTGAAGGGAGAGGAAGGATGAAGGGAACAGAGGTAAGAACATGGAGATACACAGAATAGTCAGTGTGCAACATGGTGAGATTCCTGATTCAGGTTAGAAGTTTGGGTTGTGGTTTTTTGGGTTGATTTGTTTTTTACCCTCTTGAGGACACGACGGACACACAGAGAAATATTAACAAAGAGCTACACTAACAGGCTGAAGTGTCGCGGCAACAAGCAAAGTGGAAATTGGATAGCTGGGAGCGAGGTCTCCATCTTTTTGGTCAATCAAAGTAGAAATGTTGAAACTTGACCCATCTCCAGCCGAACATAGATGCTGCTTGCACTTGGTGTTGTGGTCAAGAGGCATTTCTGATCCTCTCAGGCTGTCAAGCTCGAAAGCCTGTCTCTCTCACCAACAGAGGTTGGTCCAATAAAAGATACCACCTCACCCACCCTGTCTCTCTAATATTTTAGAGATGTGATACAAAAAGAATTAGCAAGCTTTAGACCTAGCCTAGATGTGAGGGCCTAGAGAGAAGTCCAAGTTGAAGATGAAGCCCAGGTTACAGGCCTGAGGGACAGAGAGCTCTGTTTTGGCTATGCTGAGCCTGAGCTAGTGGTTAGACATCCACAAGGGGATTTCACAGACAGAAGTCAAGATCTGAGGTTGGGCAGAAGATGACAGGTCTAGAGCAGAGAGCTAGAGCTGTGACTCACTTGCATAGAGATGGTAACTGAATTTCTGTTTGCAGATGAGATAACCCAGAAAAAAAAGGTGTAGAGGGAGAAGAGAAGGGGATCCAGGACAAGACCTTGTGAATACTCTCCTCCCACCCAGAAAGCTGTAGAGGAGTGATGAGTAGGATCTGACAAAGGACACTCTGACGAAATGATCAGAGGTAGGAGAAGAACTAGGAGAGGACAGAGTCACAGAACCCAATGGAGGACAAGATTTCAAAAAGAGCGTGGTCAACTGCATCACAGGCATTGATGCATCAAGGGTGAGGCCGGAGCAGTGGTTCTCAGCTTTGCCTATGAAGAGTTCATTAGTGACTTTGGCAAGAGCAGCTTCCGTGGAGTGCAAGGGGTGGAAGCTGGACTGGAGAGGGTCTAGGACAGAAACAGAGAGAGGAATTCCTGATGATCGGGGACAGCACTAAATTCAATGAGTTTAGCGATGAAAAAGAGAAGGGACACCCCACACCACAATTCACACAGGAATTTAAGGATGCCATCAAATTCTTCCTGAACAACTCCAAGAGAAACTTTACTACCTCATCCCCCATAACTCCACCCCAGGGACCTTCTACATGCTTCCTAGGATAAACAAACAAGAGAACCCAGACAGACCCATCATATCTGGCCAATGCACTCCTACGAAGGAATAATCAGGACTCTCAGAAACACCATCCCCAGACCACTCACCACCACACTAACCTACCTTTTCTCTCTCACATTACATTTTGTTAGTTTTCTCTTGGAAGAGATTGGTTAGCTCTTGTGCACAGAGAGAAGTGGGAGCAGGAGATGGGAGGGCTTGAGAAGCGAAGTAAAAGTGTAGACGAGGCTGAAATTGCAAGCATGAGATGAAATTAAGTTGAAGAGGTAGAGTTGCTTATCTAGGAAGATGGCAGAACTGAAGGAGGAGAAAATGAATGTGTAGTGGAGAAAGTCAGCCAGGTCATTGGGCTTTCTACCAGCAATGTGCAAGCAGGAGTGGCAGAAGCAGACAGAGGGGGTGAGCTAGGGCAGACCTTGCGATGGGAAACAGGGGCAGAGAGAGTTAAGGGTGGAGGAGAATGAAGCAGCGAGAGAATTAACAACTAAATCAATGGAAGGGCAGAGAGGGAGGAAGGAGAGGGCTGAGAACAGACATGAATCCTCAGTGCTGATGGACTGGAAGGCACAGAAAGACCAAGATACTGGGTGGAGGGGAGAATGGATATGCTGAAAGAGACCAGGGGATGATGAGAGAGAGAGAGAGAGAGAGAGAGAGAGGGGTTGGACGAGAGCAGTACTTGGTAAGTCAAGTGAACAGCCATTTTGGCAGGCAGGACAATTCAACCAGGGCTGCAGGTCAAATGAAGAGGTGAGGGTGAGGAAACTTGCAGCAAAGGTGTCTGACTCATGTTCAATATGAAAGTTGGTGTCGCAGAGGATGAATGGGAGAGAGAGAGAGAAAGAGAGAGAGGAGTCAAAATCAGAGAGGAAGATGGATAGGTAGGAGCTATGTGGATGGCAGGGGACAGCAACAAGAGGGAGAAACAAGCCAGATACAGTGTTGCTCAAAACAGGAGAAAGAATGGGAAAGGCGTGTTGGAAGCAGCCTGAATGGGAGAGACACCCCAAACCCCTCCATGGTCTGGTCCAGGGATGGGAATGTCAAAGAGTGGGCTCTGTAAGAGCATGAGTGAGTGACTGTACAAACATGAGACAATAATAGACACACACACACTACAATCACATCTTGAAATACCTGGAGGATAGCAATGGTAACATAGCAGCAAGTTACAAAAGGACAATTTATCCTGCTATTAAACTTCAAAGCTTCTCATCTCATCCAGCTCTTCAGGGATTCATGAAACCACCTATGGCACAGCTTTCTGGGCTCTTTTTCAGAAGACTGCCAAACCCAACCTCTTCAACACCGACCCAACAGCTCTAGCTTCCTGCAAACATTCATCTCTCTGGAATCACATTAAAGTCAAGCTTGACTGTAAATCCATAATCAACACAAAATTATGTCTTAGATTTGCTGATGGAGCTGCCTCCAAAGATCTGCCTGATTTACTAAAGCTTATGGAGTAGTTAAATCTCCTTTCTCCTGCTGTTTGTGGTGGGTTGTTGGTGTTTTGTTTGGTTGGGGTTGTTGTGGAGCCCCCCATAGGGCTTTATGAAAATACGCTTATGAATGTCATAACTAGAATATGTTTTATGTTACATATACCATGTAACATATCTCTGTAAAGGTTACGATCTACTGAATCTATTAATCCTATTTGTATGCATGTATCATTTTTGTTTTCAAAGTTATGAATATTGGGTGTTCTGGCTTGATTTTTAAGTAGCCTTTGTAAAGCATTTGGTCAGCTTCTTGAGAAAGGAATATGCAAATTAAGAGCCCAATCAAGAAGCACTTAAGGGACAATGGATCTTGGAATGCTCCAGTCCACGTAAGAAGTCTACTTGAGGACGTTCAAGGTAGCATGTGACCCATGGCTGCTACCTGTAAGTTCTGAGTCATGCATGGACATGTGACTCACCCATGTGACTCCAAAACTCCATTTTGTAGCTGGATTCTATACAGGGGGAGGGAGGGGTGTCCACCCACAAGAGAAAAAGTCTATTTAAACCCCTGGGAGACCCCTCCATTTTGTCTTCAGCTGGCTAAGGAAATAGCCTCTCCACCCCCAAGGATACCTGAAAGAAACTGGAACAAAGGACAGTAACTACAGGGGGTGTGAGTGATTGCTGGACCCAGACTAGAAGGAGACTAGTCTGTAAAAGGAAGCTTACTGGGTGAGGTTTTTATCTGTATTTAGTTTTCTTAGACATACAGACTTGCATGTTTCATTTTATTTTGCTTGGTAATTCACTTTGTTCTGTTTGTTACTACTTGGAACCACTTAAATCCTACTTTCTGTATTATTAATTAGCCCAGAGTATATATTAATATCTGGGGGGGCAAACAGCTGTGCATATCACTCTATCAGTGTTATAGAGGGCGAACAATTTATGAGTTTACCCTGTATAAGCTTTATACAGGGTAAAACAGATTTATTTAGGGTTTGGACCCCATTGGGAGTTGAGCATCTGAGTGTAAAAGACAGGAACATTTCTTAAGCTGATTTCAGTTAAGTCTGCAGCTTTGGGGCACGTTGTTCAAACCCTGTGTCTGTGTTGGAGCAGACTGGCATGTCTGGCTCAACAAGACATGGTGCTGGAGTCCCAAGCTGGCAGGGAAAGCAGGGGCAGAAGTAGTCTTGGCACATCAGCTGGCAATCCCAAAGGGGTTTCCGTGATCCAACCCGTCACAGGGTTTGATTTTTAGCAAGACAGATTGCAGAGATGTTTAATGCCATGGAATCCAAAGATCAGCACTGTCACTGCATTCATTTTGAATAAAATTCTTGGACTGCGAAGCATGTGTCACCTTTGAACAAGGACTGAAGGGTTTTAGAGTTAGCCAATGTTACAACACCTCTCCAAGAGCGGACAGGTAAGTGGACCAAAAAGTCTGATTCACAGAAAAGCTATTCTATGCATTCGGGTATCAAGGAAAGCCAGCGGAAAGTTACAGAGGAGCAACGTACTGCCAAGTAGATGAGGAAAATGCCTGTAAATTCTTCCTCCACACCTCATCGTGGTCAAATTTAGATCAGCAGAGAGCTCTGCAAGGTTGCGTGAAGCACAGCAACCCACTACAAAGATGTCTGGTTCACTGTTCAGAGCTGTAGATACTGAAGAAGACCAGGGCCCTTAACAAGAGGTCTCTGTTCTGAGCCCAGGGTAACTCGAGAATGACCTATCAGTAGCAGCCAAAACATCTTTTATTTGTTTTTTCCCCCAACCAAAAGATATTTCTGCTTTTAATCCTGACGGTGGTGGTCTCAACATTTGCAGACACAAAGTAGCATTTCAGTCTTGCCCAGTATTTTTAGCTATTTATGGAGCAAATTTAATTGTGCTGAAAGGTACTAGATTGACAACTTTGGTAAATGATTAATCCTCTACTAATCCACACACCAGGTTCAGCCCAGGCATCTCATTGTACCTCAATCTTGACCTGGAGAGAGACCATCTCTTGGGGCAACATGGCAGTTCAGACTCACGAACCAATGCAGTCTTTGACCTCTCAAACAAGGCAGAGAATAAGGGGACCAATTTTCACGAAGTGATGAGTTGTCAATGAAGCCCTGGCCCAAGTTCATTTTGTACAGGACGTCAACCAGGCACCCAACAGCAATGACCAAACCCAAAATTTCAATTAAAAAAAACTAAAAAGTTTGTGTCTTCATCTACATTTTTCTCCAACATTTCAAAGTTTTTGTCAAAAACAAAAAACTGGAAACAAACCATTTTGGCCGCAAACCAAAAAACCTCATTGAATATGGAAATTTCTGTTTGAACTAAAAAGCCCTTTTTTCATTGGGAAAAATAAAAGTTGAATGAATAATTTTGACCAGCTCTAACAATTAATTACTTTTGATAACTATCAGTTTGGGATCAAATTTACAACCAGTGTTCTAGGAGTAAAATGTTGCTGATGATATCAAAATCCTAAGCAAGTAAATCCTCTACCTGGTCATTTGCTGTTACTATAATATTGTATCCTCAGTAGATACCATTGACCCTAGTCTCAGTCAAAGGGAGTTTTAATGCACTACTGGAAGGCACTCAGATGCGATGGTGATGAGCATGGCATAAGAACCTACATAGAATAGAATAAATGAGTGACAATTAAGGTGAATTAAAGTGATCCAACAAATTCACAACTTCCAGTTAGTTATGGTGTAATGTGAGGAGATTGGAAGTGTTTAGTTCGTATCCAACCATGGTGTGTTGGGGAGTTATGACTGAAGCCCTTCAAGTTAATTTATTTTTCTGAATGAGCCAAAACGATAGGAATGCAGAGGTTTAAAGCATTGGACTGAGTTCAAAAGACACATTAATTTCCACTGGGAAATTACTCTTTCACCATTTTGTGTAATTAGAAGAGGAAAATGAAAAACAATTTCAGAAAAGAATTCCCAGCAGCAAAATTTAGGGGAGGAGGGTAGCAGGCTACGTATTGGATGGGAACGCAAGGTTGAGTTTTGCTACAAAACACAGAAATGGTGTAACACTAAATTACTTTTCTAAAGCAGAAATACAAAGTCCGGCTCCATCACCACTGAACACCTGTCAGACAGAGGACTGTGGTCTAGAAGTCAGAATCAGGGATTAGAAGACAGGGCTCTTCACATGTATTCCCCAGTCTGCTGCAGATTCACTTTATAGAAACTTAGGCAAACCACTTAAAATCTTTTAGCCTCAATTTTCCTATTTGTTAAAAAGGGGGAAAAAATCTAGTCACATGGGGTGTCCCAAGGTATAATTGATGTTTGGAAAACATTTTTGAGATCCCTGGATGAAAAGGTCATTAGATGTAGTTGTACTATGAAATGGTCTTTTATGGGGATGCTCAGAGAAGGATTAGCTGAAGTTAACACACCTAAGCCTTCCTATACGAGTACTTATAACAAACTATATTACCAATACCACTGGGCAACTACAACCAGTGGGGCTGCAGGAGTTCCAAAAATCTTAGCACAGAAAAAGACCTTGGAGCCAGATGCATGCAGGAAAGGCTGGGGAAGTTCATACATTCACTGTCTTTATGTATCTGTTCTGTGAACTGAGACAGAAAATAAGTTTCCAGGGCTGTCCATTTGGCACAATTCACGAGTACTAAACACAGTTTACATTAAAAAAAGACCATAAACTTTAAACAGGCAGACACTGCTTTTCTTCCACAAAGTGGCATTTAACAGTCCTTCCAATGGGGACACTTCTTAAAATGTAGGATGAAGATAATATTTACAGCTGGCAGAGCGTTGCAAAAGGGGAATGGGGAAGTTAGCAAGGAAAGACTGATGCATTCTTATACTGGAGAGTCTCAGAGGCAGATACACATTAGAATGTCACAGCTCTAATTCAAACAAAATCATTCTGGGGAGCCATTGTGTCCCCATCAACTTTCTCACAAGCCAACATCCTGTTTCTAGGGCCCTACATTCACCTGAAGTCTCCACACATCCTGCCCCATTTTGTGGACTAGAAGTAAGGTCCCTGGTCATATGCGGCACATTAGACGTACATGTCAAGGACCGAGGAATTATAAAGCACTGCCCAGTCTAATCTAAGACAGCATCAGAGAGAGATCTCCAGCATGCTACCTCTACACCATACATCCCCCAACATCCTGCACCAAGAGGTCATGCCAAAGAGCTGTGTCTGGGCCTTCTACAGTACAAACTTGATCTCATTTCAAAGGCACTTCAGAAACGTGGGTGTATTTGTATTGTTTCTTTCACAAATCCAGAGAGAGGAGTTGAGATTTATTAATATGGTCACAGCAGATCACCATGGTAACATGCAATCCCAACAACAACTGAATCCAGTGTCACTGAGCTCTCTGCACTGCCTCTGAATAGAAGCTGAATGGACGGCTCCATGAAATGGGGCTGAAACGCAGCTTATTAACACTGGGTAAACTTTGCACTCTGAACATCCGTTCCCCCTCTGTGACGAAGTGGGACTGTTCTTAATGTTTCCTCTGAATACTGTAGGGGTGCCTCAGTTTCCCCTATGCATTTCTTAAGTCTCTAGGTGGTGGGATAAGGGGGTGTAATTGTTGCAGAGCAAAGGGTCAGTGTACATAGATGGCCGACACTCTGTCTCCTGGCAACTGATGGCCTGGGCCCTTCCCCACTGCAAGGTGATAGCCAAAGGGTTGGAGAACAAAGGACTCAGGTGGCCTCCTGACCCGGGAAAGGGACAAAGCTCAGAGGAGGAGGGGCTGGAGGATGAGTCAGTTTGGGCTGACTGGGGATGTGGAGTGAAGTGCAGATGTGGTTGTCTGGCTCGCTGCCTTCCAAAATGGACCCGGCTAAGGGGTCCTGTTCTCTGTACCTGCAAGCTCTGTTTTAGACCGTGTTCCTGTCATCTAATAAACCTCTGTTTTACTGGCTGGCTAAAAGTCACGTCTGACTGTGAAGTTGGGGTGCAGGACCCTCTGGCTTCCCCAGGACCCTGCCTGGGCGGACTCGCTGTGGGAAGCACACGGAGGGGCAGAGGATGCTGAATGCTCTGAGCTCAGACCCAGGAAGATGGAAGCTGTGTGAGCTTTTTGCCCTGAAGACAGGCTTAATCTGGGGCAGGGGGAGTGTCACAGAGTCCCCGGGCAATGCTCTAGAACTGCTCCCTACGAAGCCAGGCAGGACTCTTCACCAGAGTCCTGCCTGGCTTCGTAGGGAGCAGTTCCAGAGCATTGCCCAGGGACTCCGTGACAACCCCCTTACTCCAGACTAGAGCAAGTTCACATGCAAGAGGGAATGGTGTGAGGAAAAGGAAACAGAGAGAGGGAGAAGGAGGGGAAAATAGATAAATACTGAAAATGGGACGGGGGTTGTGGTTTAGACGATTTTCATCTCCATTCGGTTTACTTCAAAAATGCTACCTGGCTTGAAAAATGCCAGCAGCTCCTTTAACCTGACAGCAGGAGGGAAGAGACCAAAACAACGTTTTCGTCAGGAGTGGTGTGCTGCAGTTTGACTTTTTTTTTTTTTTTTTTTTTGGGTAGGGACGAGAGCGGGGACTTCTGGCATCCGTGCTGCAGACGATGGACTTGAACTGCTGCTGTTTGGAGGCAATGAGATTAGCTGGAACAGCAGGGAAGGGGGAAGACCAGAAGAGGTTTGAAGAGTTTAGGTGGTATGGCTTAAAGGGGCAGGGGCGGGAGCAAAACTAGCACAGTTGGGAAGAAGGAACAAAACTAAGTGGGTGGGGAGGAAGGGAAGAGGAAAAGGGACACGGCTGTGTACTCGGTTACTCTGTACTTGGCACCACTGCGAGCTTCTGGTTCTCTGCTGCCCCCCTGGAAGTCAGGACATTATTGCTGCACAGTGCTCAGAGAGAAAGTCAGAATTCTCCTTCAGCTGCTGCTGTCGTGCTGAAGGGGCTGAGGGAGGGGGCAACCACTCCTTGCTGCTCAACAATGTCTCCGCCTCATAAGTCCACTCCAAAAAAATAAAAACACTGCGCTGGAAGACCTGCCACATGCAAGCAGCTGGAGGGACTGAGACTGGCGCAGGGTGAAGTGAGGCACTCTTTCTCCCTTCCTTTCTCCACCCACCCCCCACACCTCCACCCCCTTCCCTCTCACAGCTGGGCACATTGCCTCCCACAGCATGCCAAGCCACTTCTGGCCTGGCTGGGGGGGAGATCCCAGCGATTAACTCTAGGGTATCCTGCATGGCCACTAGATTACCAGGTTTTGGCGCAGGGCACTTTTTCCACCCCACCTTTTATATAGCTGAGTTATAAGCCACTGAGAACAGGGGAATGGCAATAGGCCAGTTGCTCTGCTGGAGATCCCAGCTCTCCTTTACCTCCAGGCACAAGTGCAATGAGCCTGTTGGTCTCAGCTTGCCATCTAGTGGACAACTGCCTACATGGCAATTCACCACACCCAAATCTTTTCTTCCTCTCCATTTTGTGTTTTTCCTGGTGGAGAACCCCTCCCACAGCATTTCAGCCCCTGCCTCCTCTACTGGCCTTTCCTTCCAAACACTGTGAGAGCAACGTGGCATCCAGCTGCTGTAGTCTTAGAGGCAGAGCATCCTGTTGCATACTGTACGTAAGATTGGCAGACGTTTGTATAGTCTTTTGCTCTTCTGGTTCTGGAAAGAGCAAGCTCAAAAGGAACAGAGTTCTGTGCTAGGCAGGCTACTTACATTCCTGGGATTGTTAACCATCTTCTCCACCTATAGCCTAACCACATATGCAGGTAAATAAGAGTGTGTATGACCTTAACAATAAAAGCAGAGCTTTCTCTTAGGGCCAGAACAACAGCTGTATTAGCAGAGTGAGATGCTGTTTAACAGGGCTGTCAGAAGACAACACCAGTGCATGGCTTCGAGGGTTACAAAGGAGTCTGTAGGAGGAGCAGATATCACAAGCAGAATCACTTTGGAAAGACCAGAATGGATCTTATATACACTTTTAGTGGGTCCTTTGAAACAGAGTTCAGGAGGAAAATTATGCTACATGCTAAATATGAGTCTGCTTCTGTAGAGCTGCAGGTGGCTCAGCATCTCTGAAAAAATCAAGCCTTATGTGGTCCCTTTAAGGTGCCTAGTGCTCTCGGCTCCCACTGACTTCACGAAATTTGAGGGCTGTCAGCACCTTGCCGGATCTGGCCCTGGCAGAGACCACATGCTCACTAACAGACTGCAAGTTTTTCGTGCAGCTCAGCAGTTACAGAACTGAGGCTCCGGGTAGCTCTACACTGCAGTTGGAGGTGTGACTGCAGCTCAGGTACGCACAACTGTGCTAGCTTTAATCTAACTAGTGTGGCTAAAAATAGCAGCGAAGATGAAGCAACACAGATGTTGCAATGGGCTAGGAACTTGAGTAAATAGCCAGAGTTCCAGGTAGTCTGTTCAGCTAATGCTGAAGCCCTTGCCATCACACCTTCACTGCTACTTTTAGCCACACTAGCTAGATTAAAGGTAGCAGGGGGTGTCTACATGACCTGCAATCACCTCTGATTGCAGCATAGGCTTACGTGTGTGTGTGTGTGTGTGTGTGTGTGTGCGCGCGCACGTGTGCGTGTGCTTGCATGCATGCCCAGATCAAGCAATTTATCCATGCATTGAAGTGGCATGCTGAGGACTGTTGAAACTCTTTATGCCATTTGGCTATTGACAGTGGATTCACTATAATCTCAGAGCAGCAGGCTGTAGTTATTAAGGTCAGGTGCACGGAGCAACTTCAAAAAATAAAATTAACCCAAAATGGGAATCTAATAATCCCAGAAGATCAAACAAAAAGTTCAGTATGGATTAAATTTGAATGGATGGAATAGACTGTGGGCCTCCATTAGTTCAACCCTAACCACGACTGAGCTTTCTAAAGTTCTCAGCACTGACAAATGGGGCCGGATTTTCCACAAGAGCTCCGTGCCTGTTTAGGAACCCGAACAAAGCAACCAGAAGTGCTCAGAACACAGCAGATAATACAGTGGGGGAGGCTGCCCTTTGGAAAAATCGGGCCCTAACGTCTATTATTAATTCTCTCCACGAGTTATCCTGGTGAACTTTTGGAAGGTTGTCAGAATGGGACCGGAGAACCTTTTGATGTTAGTTTATCGCTAGTTTTCATTCATTGCATTATGGATTTATTAATTAATTAATAAAGAGTGCCCAAAAGCATGCTAGGGGTTTCTCAGAATGCAGACACCGTCTTTGCCCACCCAAGCTGGTAAACTATATTAAGGAATTAAACAGAAAGAAAAACAAAAGGGAAAAAATGGACAAGAAAGTCTTGTTTTTGTAACTTCATTTCAGTCCTGTTTTTGTAACTTCATTTAATTTCTTCTTCAACACTAGGAAGAACACAAAGCAAGGATTGGCACAGATTGCCTCAGCATAACCAAGGAGATGGCCTATTTCGGTTTACAGCAATGACAACCAGTTCCAAGAAGTGACTTCCACCCGAAATGATCAATATAAAAGTATCTCAGTGTTTTATTTGCTCTCCCACTCTTTTTTTTTTTTTGGAAGGGCAATTACCATTTACCTACTAAGACAGAGCTGCTCAGATCTTCCCGTACCATATTTTGTCCCCTAGAATTCCAGGATGTTACATTCCCCTTTTAACAACACAGTTTTGTAGCTATAAACTGGTCAAGGCCATGCAATGAGTTAATATAGCTCAGCCAGGATGTGACTTATGGACTAAGCTATTTTTTTGTTTGTTTTAAGAGACAAGGTGGGTGAAGCAATATCTTTTATTGGACCAACTTCTGATGGTGAGAGAGGCAAGCTTTCAAGTCACACAGAGCTCTTCTTCAGCTCTGGGAAAGGTGCTCTGAGCATCACAGCACAATGCTAAATAATATGTTCCACCTGGCATTTTGCTGTGACACTTGGAGTACCTTCCCCAGACCCGAAGAAGAGCTCTGCGTGGCTCAAAAGCTGGTCTCTCTCACCACCAGAAGTCGGTCCACTAAAATATATTACCTCAGCCACCTTGTCTCTCTAATATCCTGTGACCAACACAGCTACAACTACACTCATTTGTCTTGACAAATAGATTTTAACACCTCAAGTTCCAAACACTTCAGGAAAGTTGTACCACATTTCAGGATGTGTTTATATGAAGATGATCTTTAGGGCTCTGATCACTAGTGTTTTGGAAAGCAGTAACAAGGTAACACTGACCCTATGATCTCTCCTCTGGCTGGCATGCTCGGTGCAGACTTGGCAAGAAAAGCCCCAATCTTACTAAAATGCTTATCTTGTTCTGTTCTTTGCCACAAAGCAAACAGCCTAATTTATACCTCTTTTAATCCCACAACTTACCACAGTCACCTTTATGAGAACATAAACATTTTATCCTTGACTCAGTCTGCTATAAAGAAGAAGCATTAGCTCCCCCAATACATACATTTCAATATTTGACTTGGGGGGTGGGGAGACCAGTAAATTTTAATGCTGAAAAAATTAACAAAAAGCCAGTTTAAATGTTCTGTGTTGAGACTAAGACTGCCTTTGTTTCTAGCTCCATTGAATGATATAAATCAAAGGAAACTTGTGATTTTTAGTACAACTAATTACACTAGTGAAAGCTAATAGAAAGCTAAAGTCATATCTATCTGACTTGCTCTTAGCACTGAAGGTATGGTAAATCTTTTCAAATTTGTTAAAATATCTTGGCTAATAACTCACATTCCATATTTAGTCCTGGTTAAATAGTAGCACTGCATTGGTTTTTAGTTTTAAAGTAAGTGCAATTAAAAAAAATTCAACTGAATCCATTTTAATATTGTTACACACTGGGCTTCTAAATTTGTTCATGGAATTATATCCAACACTATCAATTTTTTTCAAGCAAGAAAAGAGACTGGAAGTGAGATCAGCTTCTTTTCTAGGACAGTAAAATAAAGTAAGAAAAAAAAAAGAATCACAATGCATAGTTCTGGGAGCCTAGGGGTTAAACTTACTTATTGTGCAAAGCAAACTTTGTAGGGTAAGCCTAACAACTGACATCCTGGTGTCAAGACAAAACCGCACAAAACAAATTTACAACCCAATTTCCTGTAACTTTAGAGACGGGGAGGAGGTGGATCAAGGACAAGGAATCTGCCTTATCCACCAACTTACAGAGCTTTCATCACTAATGCCTTATGACTGCAATTCTGCATGATGCTTCAGTAGGTGAGAGTGCCAGTGGGGTACATGGATGGCCAGTTCAAAGTGCTATAAACATCCATCAGTCGTTGCATCTCCAAAATGATAACCTGCATAGCTAGATGTACTAAACCAGTGTTTTTCAAACCGTGGGTCACAGTATGTAAGGCGCTGAGTCGCCTTGCTCTGGTCAGCACTGCCGACTGGGACGTTTAAAGTCCCGTCGGCAGTGCTGCCCAGCTAAGGCAGGCTAGTGCCTACCTTTTCTGACACCATGCTGCACCCCAGAAGCAGCCAGTAGCGGGTCCGGCTTCTAATTAGGGGGACCATGGGGCTCTGCGTGCTGTCCCTGCCCCGAGCACTGGCTCTACACTCCCATTGGCCAGTTTCCGGGGGAAGAGAGGTAGTGCCTGTGGGCGAGAGTTGCGCAGAGCCGCTTGCGCGCCTCCACCTAGGAGCCAGATCTGCTGCTGGCCACTTCCAGGACGCAGCGCGGTCCGGGGTGCCAGGACAGGTGGGAAGCCTGCCTCTGCACCCTGGCTGCGCCTCTGACCGGGAGCCGCCAGAGGTAAGTCCGCGCTCCAACTCTGGGCCGCAATCCCAGGCCGCAATCCCCTGCCCCAGCCCTGACACCCCCCTCCAGCCAGAGCCCCCTCTTACACACCAAACCCCCCATCCCTGGCCCCACCGCACAGCCTGCACCCCCAGCCGTGACCCCCCCCGCACGTCAACTCCCTGCCCCAGCCCTGAACCTCCTCCTACACCCTGAATCCCTCATTCCTGTCCCCACCCCACAGCCCTCACCCCCATACCCCAACCCTCTGCCCCAGCCCTGAGCCCCTCCACACACCCCAAACCCCTCATCTCCAGCTCCGTTGGGTCACAGGCATCAACAATTTTCTTCAGCTTGGTCCCCAGAAAAAAAGTTTGAAAAGCACTGTACTACACTAGCAAGCCACCTAAACAGATGGGCATTACAGGGAAGAAAATAAATGTGCAGTGGGCAGTATGAAGGACTGGTTTTGAACTAGTTCACATAAAACTAGGGCCCCCAACATGAAATCTGGGCTACTCGGTATAATTTATTATTTTATAGCACTTTTTGCATGTGTGGCACTTTACAAACAAGTAAAAGACAAGGTCACTGACCAGAGGGGTTTACAATCTGTGGCACCGATCCTGTAATCCTAACAGACTGACCCTACCATTTGTGCAAAACCTGATGCAGTCAACAGGACGAAACCTGGGTGAATGGATCTGTGTAAGCAACTGAAGGATCACAGGGCTTATATCATAGAATCATAGAAGGTTAGGGTTGGAAGGGACCTCAGAAGGTCATCTAGTCCAACCCCCTGCTTGAAGCAGGACCAATCCTCAATTTTTGCCCCTGATCCCTAAATGGCCCCCTCAAGGATTGAACTCACAACCCTGGGTTTAGCAGGCCAATGCTCAAACCACTGAGCTATCCCACAAACAACAAGGTACAGTGAAGCTATCCTCACAACAAAAAGGTACAGTGAAGTTGGGGTAGGGAGAGTAGAAGATTAGAAGGACAAGAGAAGGGCAATTTGTGATCATGTCATGTGTTTTACTGTACATGTCTTGTTCGCTCTTTTAATTGAGTGTGCTATTTTTATTATTGCCGTTAGGAGGAGGAAGCAATATTACCATCTCACTTCTGTAGCAGCCACTGCAGAAACCAGATGGGTTGTAATTTAAAAGCGAAAAGACAGCTCACATATGGGAGCCAGAGAACTTGATTTGAATTATATAGAAATACTTTCTTAATAGGATTGCTTCCAGCTAGACAAGAAGCAAAGGAAAGGACTGGCTATCATGTACCAAAAAAGGGGTCCCAAAAAGTCAGGGGGAAAAGGAAGGGATGGGATGTGCTGGGCTTTTAGCATTATAACATACACCCAGTTGGACTAACCCCATTTCTTTCTGGTGCCTGCCAACTTTCCCTCTGTGCATGAAGCCTTCCTCAGGAGACTGTTCCTGGAAATGAGGAGTCTGTAGCTACAATTAAGCACTACCCAGAACTCAGTTTTAGTGTCAGAGTTCCATGGGAAGGCAGGGGGGGAAAAATCAGTATTTCATATGTTTGAGTAACTGATCAAACATCACAGTTTCTCCAAGTCTTGAAGAGTTTACAGGAATCAGTGAGGAAATGCCGTATTTTAATAATAACCAGGACACACACACTTAAGGCTTTTGGTTTCTTGAACCATTGCAACCAGCCCAAGAGTCAGGTTTTGGCCTGACCAAAACTAGCCTTTGCTATGCAACCACCCCCTAAATTGTCACAACAGGTGTCCAGCCCGCTGCATACAGGCATGTTTCACCTTTGTTTACTCACCACTTCTCTACACACAGCCAGCATCAGATAAGCAACCAATACAGTCATTGCCCTAATGAATCAGACCCAAGGTCCATCTAAATCAATATCCTGTCTTTCACAGCAGCCAGCACCGGATGCTTTGGGACACCCACAGTGGGTAGATATGGTCTCATCCTGATCTGAAATAGACAGAGACTGACTTAAACCCTGAAGAATGAGGTCAAAAACTCTTCCAAAATGTATAGCTATTGATGACAACAACTCCAGATATTCTTGTTATCTACATAAATGTCCAATTCCTTTGCGAACCTTGCTAAATTCTAAGCCCCAGTGACTTCCTGTGGCAATGGAGACCCACAGTCTAATTATGCACTTCCTTTATCAATTTTGAACACAGTGTCTTTTAAATGGTGAACATTTTGAAATGTGAGGGTCACAACCTTAAAATATTGCCCAAGAGTTTAAAGAGCACCTGCAGTCATGCAATTCGAGCTTCATCTCAACCACTGCTTTAATCCTTAGGTAATAATTTTCTACTTCGGGCCTCAAGTCCGATTGGTATTTATATTACATAGGAACTAACCTTGACTGTTCATTACTGTGCTGTAACACATAGTGCTAGAATCAAAATTACAACAGAAAACCCATGCATTATCAATATTAAAAGTCCTCCACATTAACCAGCAGAAGTGGCGGACAAGGGAAACCTCCATCTTCTCCACTGCTTGTGAAACCCATTTGCTGTGCTCCTTTGGCAAAGCAGGAGTCAACACAATCACAAGATGTGAGCTACTGAAGGAGGAGGTGTAGCACTATGACTCTTACTGAAACACTGTAAAGTCCCCTGAGCACAGCAGGCCCCAGAAAACCCTACAAATCACACACTCTATATGTTCTTCCTTAGATCTTGTTGCTGTGCTTTCCTGCTACCACAACACAACAGCACGGGAGCTATTTGTGCTAGTTTAGCCTATGTTCCACAGGAGCAAAGGTAGCCAGAGCCTTTCAAGGCATTTAAGCACAGGAGATAGAGTATTACCTCAAATATTTAACCAGAGTATTAAAGGAGTCTCGTGCCAGAACCAGAGAGCTGCCCCACGGATACAGTGCCCATGGAGGTTGGCAAATTCAGCATGACACACTGCTTCACAGCAGACAACTGAGCCATGAAAAGAGCCTTTTGAGTTTTCTCAACCGGTATTCATTACTGTCCCTTCTTACCGGTTCCCGGCCATCCATAGCCTCCATCCAAAGCTTTCGGTCCTCTTCAGAAAGTGCTTGCATGGTGATCACACCAGGCCTGTGGAGAAGAAAGAAACACTGAAAGTGAAAAAAGAAAAAGAGGAATTAAAAAAAAAACAATCAATCTCATCAGGTGGACCAGACAGAAGGGAAAGATACATTTGACATAAGCTTCAAGAAGATCCCTTCTGTGCTCCAGACCTGGACTTTGAAACAAATTAAATTAAGCCTCAAGGCATCCACCCAATGTTTTACAGGAGAACTAATATAATACTGGAATAGGACATTTGACAACAAATTCTTCTCTCCCCTAGCCTGGTACAACTCTATTGACTTCAGTTCTACTGCACTGGTGTAACTGACAGCAGAGCATGGGCTGTGGAGTTTATTGAAGGTATCCAAAACACAAGAAGCAAGCAGGTTTCAATAATGAATCCAAGGATATTAAGGGTTCGCAATAACCTTGGCATGAATACCAGACAACAACTGCATAACAATAGCTTCACTGGAATGAAGCTTCAGTGAAACTTGCACCCTGAACTTGGAGGTCTGAACACCTCCACAAGTTTCCATAGCTGCAAATTGCTACTGATAGTCCAAATTTATACCCACCCACTCTAATGATACCCTAGGTTAAAAAAAATTGTTTTATATTATATGTGTGTCTATATATCAGTGGCTGTGATGGGTTAATTACTTATTTGAATTCATGGATTGCTGCCTGCTCTCCAGCATGGGAATCTCATTTTATTCAGTAAAGTCAACCAGTAGGTTCAATGGAGATTTATCCCTCTACTACACCCAAACACCACAGGGAAATGCTGATCACTTAAGAACTGTTACTCCTCCCCACGTTGGAGGAGGCAGAGATGAAAGTGAAAGAAGATTTTGTATACTGCTTAATATAAATCCTGATGAGATATGCTGGCACTGCAACCAGACGGGATCTGCCAGTAACTCATGTAAACAACTATCCACAAGGGCCTAGCCGGGCATTCCTCATTTATCCAGAAACTTTTCCATTCTGTACCCCAGTTGCCACTGTTTGCAAATACAAAAAAAAAAATCCAATATTTTAAGTACAACCCAAGTTAAACTTTTGTCACTCAGGTTCATACAATCTTTGAACAACATGAAAAGTAGAAAATTCAGACCTCTTATTGCTTTTACACTTGGGAATATACATATTTTCTATTCACTGTAGTGCAAAACGCCCTTTCCCCACACCCTATTTTCTCTTCTCATTCCTTACTCTTCTTTCCCTATTCACATTCACTTTAACAAGTACCTCTTTCCCCATTTAATCTGGCCACAACCATACCCCAAAGCTGAAGTATATCACAACAGCTCTATGCTGAGATTGATAAGACACCACTCAAAGCAATAGAAAAAGCAGCTTGAATGGTGCAAATATCGTTAAGAACCCTAAGGAGGAAAAACACCTCTGATATAGTGCTTAACACAGCATGTCAGTGTACAGAAGCCTTATGCCTTCCATAACTGGGATCCAGTTCTAAGCCACTTTCACAAAAGTTAGAGAGAATTTACATCCTGGGACATATAAGCACTGTAAATAATAGCTAGCTCTTCTGTAACACGTTTTTCCTGCAGATCTGAAATTACTTTACAAACAAGGGGCTCATTGATCTCATTTTAGGGATTGGGAAACACACACAGGTGAACTGAACTGCCCAATGCATATGTATTAACCCTCACCCTGGCACTAGCTAGCACCTACTGCAGCACAGAATGCTGTCCTGGGGAGAGAGATGGGCCAGGATAGGGCAGCCTGAGCTAGGAAGGGGGTTCAGAATCTACCCGAAGGAGCAGCTGGAAAAGCTCTTAGAGAAAGAGAAGAGTCAAGACGCTGAGCTAGCCGATGAACCGGAGGCTGGGTAGGAGTGAGGTGATAAAATAAAAGAACAGGAGAATAAAAGTAGGGGACTGGGAAGTGAGAAGGAGGAAAGGTTTCAGATCAGGAGAAGCAGAAAATTTAAAAAAAGAAGACAACGACCTGGGTAGGTGAGCAGGCACTATTAGAGAAGGGAAACAGAGGGAAATAAAATCTACAGATCTACCAGAGAAAGAGTATCAAGGGGAAAAAACCTGAAAGGAAATATAATTGGTGAAAAAGAGAATTGCTCAAAAAGCTGTGTTAGATGAAACAGAACCTGAAAAGGTAAACAAGAAGCCGAAAGTACATGAGCGGAGAGAATGACTGTTTAAATATCTACTGACAGGATACAGTTCAAAAGGTGCCTGATGGACCAGTGAGGGCCCAGTAGGTGAAGAAACCCCGCTTGTGAGTAAACTCAGTGAAAAGAGGTACAGGCACAGGAACATCAAATCTAAACATTGAGCACTTCAAGCCAAAGAGAAGCAAAGAAGCCAGGAGAAGGAAAGCTAATTATTCTCTGAAATGATACAGTATATTGTTAAGTAATCTCTTTTGTTGTGGTTAACAACAATGCATTTGGTACAAACTGCTCAGCGTGTACAAGCTCATAAAAGGTTAATGAGTTGGTAAGCTATAGTTTATTATTACAAGCAGTAAGCCTGGTAACGTTCTATATTATTTATACTCAAGGTACAATTTTGGGTTTTTTCCTTATAAAGTTCTAAAAATTTAAAATGATCCCTTTTGTCTTGGTTTGCCTCTGCCTCTCCTCAAAGGCAGCATAGCCTACTTTAGCAGGTCACTATACAGGGGGCAGGCTGGGAATAGAATCTGGTCTGTAGATACCCAGTTCAGTGCTCTATCCACTGGACCACACTGCCTTTGTAAAATCTTTTTTTTTTTTTTTTTTTTTTAAGACTACCTGTTCCCTTTGCAGGGTTGAAACATGGTTTGTTAACACCGTGCACAAAAAGCATGAGGACCCTCAACACGATTGACAACTTTTAGCATGCCCAAGAACTCGGATGAAATTCTGCATTAGAGGAAGCAACATATGAAGAGTGCTGCCAAGACCAGGGAGTGGCAACGGGATTTGTAGGAGTGTGTCATGAAGGTTTATTTAAACAGGATACAATATAATGATTTGGTTTTTAATTTGATCCTACAAATCCTAATTTATACTTCTGCAATCAGTGACTGCAAACTATCTGAGATGGCCCCAGTCACTGTCAACTTTGAAAGTCTGTATCAATATCCGAGTATAGTGAGTTCAGGTTTCCAAAAGAACATCAGTGAAGCCAAGTCACATGCTGCCTCATTGGGATTCAAAACAAGTAAACAGAGTCTAACTACTGTGCTGCTTTCATAAAGCCAAGTTATAGGGAACATGATGCCTCATTCTGAATTTGATGTTTGAGATAGTGTATAGGGTGCGGAGTTTTCCTCTTGACAAGTTATTTTCAGTCCTTTATTATTACAGCTCACTTTTCGTGACTGAAATGTACAGCTTCCCTGATAACAGGGAAAATACAACCACGCAATGGTAGGAGGCTCGGTGAGGAGATTGAATGCATTCGGAAAAGTGTGTCGGAACTCTCCTTGCAGGAATATTTGGGTGTCATCACTCACAAAAATCATTTAACCAGAGGACTTCTGACATTCATCTTTGTATACATGGCAAGTGCTCCAGCCCCAGAACTGCAGCAAAACTCAATATGAAGGATCACTGCTCTCTGTAGCAAAATACAGCTCGTGGGTCAAGAAAAGAACAAGCACACTGACATCACAGGCTTTATTCTGGCTGCTGTCAGAAGAGTGTTCAGGACATCACATGCCCTCCTTTTGGTATTACATCTCCAGTAACAGGTAAGGGCCGTGAGAACCTGAGTTTCCAACATGCCCTGCTCCGAGATGATTCAACAGGTGAATGAAAGCTGCATGACTGTAATGATGTCTATTTGACATCTGACAAGAGCAGAGCCTCTGCTAGCCAATAAAACGTTACTAAGAGACTCCATTTTAGACCGATTGATGTTTCTGATCCTTTTTCTGCAGCTCTGGGGCACCTATAAACAAGCAGCAGAGGACCAAGCCCAAACCCTGCAATCCACTCTCTCAAATATCATGTTGCCAATAGACAATTCACCAAGGACTATTACAGACACAAAGCCGGTCTCAGTTTACCCCGTAGAGGACAAAGGCTGCTCAGGCTTGCAACAAGTTTCGGCCCAAGTAATCCAGAAAGAATGTATGTTATCTTTGTTAATCCCCTCGGTGAGTCAGTCAGTACTCACAGGCTTAGTGCTTTGGAAGTTTCTCTATTTTCAGATGGAGAGGAAACCACTGAAGAAGCTTCGCTCCATTTGGAAAAGAAACACGTCTTTAAACCCTACCCCAGTACTGTCAAAGCAAGGAACAAAGCTCTGTACCTGGTAGACAAGAGAATTTAACAGTGGAATCAGTATCTAGTGGGTGGATAATTATTAACAGTATTTGCTGAGTGCAGACGATGAACCCTTTCCTAGAAACATCTTTCTGAACTGCGGAAGGTTGGTACCAACCTCTCCCTTGATGGACAGAGATCACAGCATGTGCTCTTTTTAAACCCATGTTTTTAAGTTAAAGGCAAACCGCTACTGGGGATGCTCACATCCTCATTAAGGATCACTACAAAAAAAAAAAAAAAAAGGACTTTTCTCAGTTAGATATGTGAGTGAGAGACAGAGAAAAACAAAATGTGACAATTTCAGTCTCTTACCCACGAAAACTATTAAAAAAAAAATAAGGAACTGAAATTGTTCATTCATGAAAAGACTGACTCCCGACTCCCAAGGAAATAAGGACTTGTTTACACTTGAGAGTTAATTTGGATATGCAAAAGGAGTACTTGTGGCACCTTAGAGACTAACCAATTTATTTGAGCATGAGCTTTCATGAGCTACAGCTCACTTCATCGGAAAAGCTCATGCTCAAATAAATTGGTTAGTCTCTAAGGTGCCACAAGTACTCCTTTTCTTTTTGCGAATACAGACTAACACGGCTGTTACTCTGAAATTTGGATATGGTGGAATATGAATTTAAAGCAAAACAGCTATTCCTGAATAACTGTGTAGACACTCTTGTTTCAGAAGAAGAATGCCTTGCTCCAAATTAACTTAATCCACTTCTGAGTAAGACACTCTTATTCTCGAACAATTAATCAGGACTAGCTATAGCTAGAACTATAGTTATTCAGGAACCCCTAATAAGGTCTTGTAAGGACAATACAGGTTTTTCATGCCCCACATTCTCTCATGCATGGGATAAGAAGTGATAAAAGATGTTTGCTCTGCCTTTAAGCGGATAACAAACCATTGGTGTTTACTTCAAAGTCAGACATTTTAACAATATGGGAGGGGCGAGAGGCTGTGAAACAATTAAAATGCCATTTATATTTTAAATGCATTTGCATTTTCCCCCACATAATTCATTTGCTGAAACATATATTGTGGTGCTTTAGTATACAGAACTGCCTTCCTGGTTGTGGTACATTTTAAAAGATCCCAGCACATTACCTCACTTATTGTTATTTGTACAGTGCCAGCAACACGCTGGGCATTTTACAGACAAGTCTGAAGACAGTCCCTCCGTAGAAGAGCTCACAATTGAAACAACATTCTAAGTACACACAGCTATGGACTCAGCGCCAGCCGGCTCAGTCAGTGAAGCCCCATGTAAAATGAACATTACGGCCAACAGTTTCCAAGAGTATACATTTAAGTTTAGATGCTCAGCCTGAGACACTGAGGGGAGCCTCACCCAGATTCCCTCTCTGCCGATCTTACTAAATATAAATTAATACAAATATATTAATACAAATTTATTAATAATTGATTAAAGAAACTTTAATGCATAAGTGTGATGGGGAATACACACCCCACACTGGAGAGGAAGGGGCTAACGAGCTGCTCTGCAACCAGGTGGCCCCACCCCAGCCCGCCTGAAAAACCTGCACAGGGGCGAGGTGGAACATGAAAAGGGGAGCAGAGTAGCTCAGTGGTCGGCAGGAAGTGGAGATGAGCGGACCCACACGCTGAGCTCCAGAGAAGGAGCACCACGGGCTCTGCCGATGACTGAGACCTGACCAAGCCCACAAAGAAGGGACCTGTGACTCTCTGAAGAACAGAGACCATCTTTGTGTTTTAGTTCTTATCTTTACCTGGTGGGAAGTGATCCATGGAGGCAGCTGCATAACACCCCAGGGTGCAGGATTTAGCTGCCTACCTATCACTGCGCTCTGGACTGGAGTCCAGTGGAGAGGATGGGCTTGGGCTCCCCTATCAGCCCCTAAAGAGAGACAACTACAGAGGCTTAGCCCTGACATGGGGAACCTAGCTGGGGGGTGGAAAGACCCTGAAGATAAAAGGGTCTAGGCCACAGGTTCTCAACCAAACATGGGGGCCCTGTGGCCTCTTTCACTCTTTATACATAACTTGGAAGGGACAGACTTGAATAATGAGCAGGCCAGAAGGCAGAGTCACAGGAAGGACAGACCACAGCAAGGCAGAGAAACAGTTAAGAAATGGGGAGGCTTGGAAGACAATCTGGTACAACCCTGCCTGACCACTAGGCTGCATCGCTGGTGAGCATTCCCTTTCACAATAAGGAATCCCAGTACAGGAGTATACATTTAATATCTATATTCATTTTGCTACATTAGGCATACAGACACAAAACTTGAAGTCAATATAAATTCTTATCACAAATTTTGTTTAAAATGAGCAAGATTTAAAAGATTAAATATCCAGGGAAAATATGAGGCACAAAATCAACGTTAATACCAAAAAAGTCAAAAGTTTAATTCAAAAGGTCGGGGGTGGGGGAGGTAGTGGGGAAGGTGCTTTTCTTCTTCCAGAAGAATAAAGAATAAAAGCAAGAGAAAAAGATAACAACTTTGACTCATGTAGCATCTTATCACGCCAAGACAATTTAAGTTGCTTTATAAGAGACATAAAACAGCTTAATACAATCTGCAAGGCTGAGCTAAGAAGCTGAACGTGTGGTGAAGGAGTCTGCAGTTCTGATTTAAGCAGTGACAAAGTGACCTTGCGTTTGCAGAATGACGTACCTCACACTGCTATGTCAGTCTCAGGAGCCATCCTCAGGTCAAACAGCACCTCTCTAACCAGCAGAGCCCAGACACAGGGCAAGTCCCCAAAATGAAGTATGCGAGGGGAAGGGGGAGAAAAAGCTGCAAATGAGGAGGGATTTAGTGCCTGAGTGCTTGAAGGGTCACTCCACTGACAACATAAGCAGAGGCCTCATCTACTGCCCTGCTAGAAACATTCCCCCATGATCACAACACATAACAGGAATCTTAAGGGTAGTTGTTAAATGCAGTCAATATGTTCTTTTACTCCGGGTGGAATTCTGCGCTGCTGCATGTGCGCAGAATTCATGTCCCTCACAGACTTCTTTGCTTCCCCGCAGAAAAATGACTTTCTGACAGGGAAGCAAAGGGAAACTGCAAGAGCAGTCATGCACCACTCCCTAGCAACGCAGGTACATAGTTTCAGGCACCCGGAGCAGCCGGTGGAGGAGTAAATCATGGGGCTGAGGACACCCCACCAGTGGCTCCTACCCAGAGCTGGGATCAGCTACTAGTCCCGGCTGGGCTGGAAGCAGGAGAGGATGGGACTTCCTCTTCTCCTACAAGGCGTGGCTGGGGCCTTGTCAGACCCATCCCCAGAAATCTCCCCCAGCTGCAGGAAGCTCAGCATCCTCCCCTGCTTTCTGCCCCCATCACTTCTCAACTATGGGGGGAGGGGTAACTATATAGGGAGCTGCTCCCGCATGAATAATTCAGATGCCCAAAACAGGCTCACTACACTCACAGCCACTCAGTCAGTAGAAATACAGATACTTAATGCTGTTTCAGCAATTAGTCAGCACATAAAGAAACAGCCCATGAGAAAGCACGTGGCTATATGGATGCCTGCATGCTTCAGGAGTGCTGAGGTACCAGCTGTTCCCAGGCCACCAATAAATGGGCTTTCTAGCAGAATGGTGCTATACTTCAACAACATTAACTGTCTTGATGAATGTAACATTCAGCTAATTAAGGGGCCAAACCTTGAATACCTCCAATTCCAGCCAATTGGAGTTAAAAGTGCTCAGCACCTGGCTCAAAGCTCTGACCCACATTACACCAAACACCTGGACAATTATCAAGCCAGCATCAGCCAAAGGCAATGCTCCTTCTCCTAAGGACTCGTTTTTAAAGACATATATGCTAGCCCGGCTTACAGCCTGGTTTATAAAACTGATTTAATGCAAAGACTACAATACGCATTAGCAAACACCAAGGTGTACTACACCACTGCACAGTGTAGCAGATCAGCAAAATAGGATTACGCCATTTGGGGGGCTCACTTCATTATGAGCCTACAAGATACATTTTGTTCAGAATGTTAAACTATGCTTTGTTTGCTTCCCACAGACAAAAATCAGAATTATTTGCACTATAGAGACATTTGAGACTTTGTTTTGCTCCCCCAAATATTCACTGTGTCTTCTTTGGGAACTCTGGAATCTTATTCCTTGCCAAAAAAACAGAAAAAGGAAAAACAGTACTCATTTGGGAGCTTTCGACCACAAATCATGCTCAAACATTCATTTTTAAAAGTGCTGATCCACCTTTACTGCTGGAAAGGAAAGGGAGAGAAAATTGACAGTAATTTTCATAGGGGTTATTTTCCAAAATACCACGCACCATTGCCACACGGGTGTTTCTACAATATATTGCAAATTATACCGGTTTCCCAAAATGCAATGCTTACAGCACTGCTATTTTCACACTGACCATATATTAGAACATGGGAAGAAAATACAAGACTGCCACCTAGAGATTGTGTTCCAGAATGTTAGACTTGAGATGCAGCTTAGTTCTGCTCTCCCAGTTAGTGATTTTAGCCTATCACTATAACTGTGGCCATACCATTACCTGTCTCTTAATATTTTAATACCAATAGAATTTTTAGAAGCACCGAGATTTCACTGCAATGGTGAGATATAAATACTTAAGGAGACTATGAATTTTCCTCTGTCTAAACACTTAGAATCATAGAATCATAGAATATCAGGGTTGGAAGGGACCTCAGGAGGTCATCTAGTCCAACCCCCTGCTCAAAGCAGGACCAATCCCCAATCAAATCATCCCAGCCAAGGCTTTGTCAAGCCTGACCTTAAAAACTTCCAAGGAAGGAGATTCTACCACCTCCCTAGGTAACGCATTCCAGTGTTTCACCACCCTCTTAGTGAAAAAGTTTTTCTTAATATGCAACCTAAACCTCCCCCACTGCAACTTGAGACCATTACTCCTTGTCCTGTCCTCTTCTACCACTGAGAATAGTCTAGAACCATCCTCTCTGGAACCACCTCTCAGGTAGTTGAAAGCAGCTATCAAATCCCCCCTCATTCTTCTCTTCTGCAGACTAAACAATCCCAGTTCCCTCAGCCTCTCCTCATAAGTCATGTGTTCCAGACCCCTAATCATTTTTGTTGCCCTTCGCTGGACTCTCTCCAATTTATCCACGTCCTTCTTGTAGTGTGGGGCCCAAAACTGGACACAGTACTCCAGATGAGGCCTCACCAATGTCGAATAGAGGGGAACGATTAACTTCTATGGCTGTTATCACTAATATCTGGGCAACTCTCAATCATTAATGGATTTTATCCTCACTGCAGCCCAGGGAGGTAAAGCAGCATTTCCGCATTCTACTGGTGGCAAAAGCAGCACAAAGAGATTAAGTGACTTGATCATGGTCACACAGGAAAGCCTGGGGCTGGCTGAATCAGGATTTGAACCCAGCCAGCTCTCCCAAGTCCCAAGGCAGTGCCCAATCCACTGCCATGCCATTCCCCCTTTCTTCCCTCATGCAAGATACACATAAGCCATTGAGTCATAACAAAATTAATTAGTAATTAAAAATACTTTGCCCAAGTAGCACTTTCTAACCAAGACTCTCAAAACACTTTGTAAACACTGCCTAAACAAGCCTCAGAGAAATTCTGAGAAGTAGACAGACTTTCTATTATCCCCAGTGCACAATTAGGTAAAGTGAGATACATATAAGTGAAGTGATTTGCCCAAGCCCATAAACAGAATTCTGGGCTACTAACTGAACCAATACATAAACACAGCTGGATGCAATCTGAATGCTTGTGGGTAGGAAAACCAGAGACCCTCACTCGGACTGGGCAAGAGAGATTTCACATAAGGAGGCCAGCTGTTTGGCTAAGTACAGGAGAAGCCCACTTCTGTGAACATCAGAAATGATGGCGTCCTCATGATAAGCGAGAGCACATTAAGAATTTAAATGTATTGAGAGTCAAACATCACACCGCCTTACATCACATTGTGTTCACTGCATTGTTTTGAATGGTTGCTCATTACAACTGCAATCTGTTGTGGCAGTATGTAAAAGAAATGTTTATGGCACAGATGCTAGAAGGCAATGATGCTACTCCACTGCTACTTGAGCAATCAGCTGGCAGAGGAAGATGCTGAGCAAGGCAGCTAGTACATATTCCCCTACACTCTGTTGGCCTGGGTCCTTTCCATCTACAGAGGGCTCCTGCAGCCATGCCATCACGCCAACTCAATTTTCTCCAAACCCTAAACTAATTTCAGAATTATACGCTTAATTTTGTTGCTCAGTGCACAAGCAAGTTATGACCAGAGCAAATTAGTCCATAGGAAGGCAGATTCTGAAGCTACAATAAAATCTCTTTTGATCGTCTCACTCCCCTCTCCAGCAACCACAAACATAGTAACATGATGTGATTGAAAACAGTCCTTTATTGACTCAGCCTAGAAAAAAACAGTCGCACAGGCCAATCGCTTCTCATTGGGTTTTGTGGTTCCCTACTAGAGAATGCTAATGAGACAGGAATTTCCATGCTTCATTTACCTAAAAAAAGAGGAGGGGTCAGCCTCCAACTGATGGACCGGGGGGATGAGGTGGACGAGGCTTTCTTCCGGTAACTCAGGGAAGTTCACAGATCTAGATCGCAGGCCCTGGTTCTTATGGGAGAATTCAGTCACCCTGCTATCCGCTGGGAGAGCAATATAGCGGTGCACAGACAATCCAGGAAGTTTTTGGAAAGTGTAGGGGACAATTTCCTGGTGCAAGCTGGAGGAACCAACTAGGGGAAGAGCTCTTCTTGACCTGCTGCTCACAAACCAGGAAGAATTAGAAGGGGAAGCAAAAGTGGAGGGGAACCTGGGAAGCAGTGACCATGAGATGGTCGAGTTCAGGATCCTGACACATGGAAGAAAGGAGAGCAGCAGAATACGGACCCTGGACTTCAGAAAAGCAAGACTTTGACAACCTCAGGGAACTGATGGGCAGGATTCCCTGGGAGAATAACATGAGGAGGAAAGGAGTCCAGGAGAGCTGGCTGTATTTTAAAGAATCCTTATTGAGGTTACAGGGACAAACCATCCCGATGTGTAGAAAGAACAGTAAATATGGCAGGCGACCAGCTTGGCTCAACAGTGAAATCCTTGCTGATCTTAAACACAAAAAAGAAGCTTACAAGAACTGGAAGACTGGACAAATGACAGGGAGGAGTATAAAAACCCTGCTCGGGCATGCAGGAGTGAAATCAGGAAGGTCAAATCACACCTGGAGTTGCAGCTAGCAAGAGATGTTAAGAGTAACAAGAAGGGTTTCTTCAGATATGTTAGCAACAAGAAGAAAGTCAAGGAAAGTGTGGGCCCCTTACTGAATGAGGGAGGCAACCTAGTGACAGAGGATGTGGAAAAAGCTAATGTACTCAATGCTTTTTTTGCCTCCGTCTTCACGAACAAGGTCAGCTCCCAGACTGCTGCACTGGGCAGCACAGCATGGGGAGGAGGTGACCAGCCCTCTGTGGAGAAAGAAGCGGTTCGGTACTATTTAGAAAAGCTGGACGAGCACAAGTCCAGGGGGCCGGATGCACTGCATTCGAGAGTGCTAAAGGAGTTGGCGGGTGTGATTGCAGAGCCATTGGCCATTATCTTTGAAAACTCATGGCGATCCGGGGAAGTCCCGGACGACTGGAAAAAGGCTAATGTAGTGCCCATCTTTAAAAAAGGGAAGGAGGATCCGGGGAACTACAGGCCAGTCAGCCTCACCTCAGTCCCTGGAAAAATCATGCAGCAGGTCCTCAAGGAATCAATTCTGAAGCACTTAGAGGAGAGGAAAGTGATCAGGAACAGTCAGCATGGATTCACCAAGGGCAAGTCATACCTGACTAATGTAATTGCCTTCTATGACGAGATAACTGGCTCTGTGGATGAGGGGAAAGCAGTGGACGTGTTGTTCCTTGACTTTCGCAAAGCTTTTGACACGGTCTCCCACACTATTCTTGCCAGCAAGTTAAAGAAGTATGGGCTGGATGAATGGACTATAAGGTGGATAGAAATCTGGCTAGATTGTCGGGCTCAATGGATAGTGATCAATGGCTCCTTGTCTAGTTGGCAGCCGGTATCAAGTGGAGTGCCCAAAGAGTCGGTCCTCCGGCCGGTTTCGTTCAATATCTTCATTAATGATCTGGAGGATGGTGTGGATTGCACCCTCAGCAAGTTTGCAGATGACACTAAACTGGGAAGAGAGGTAGATACGCTGGAGGGTAGGGATAGGATACAGAGGGCCCTAGACAAATTAGAGGATTGGGCCAAAAAATCTGATGAGGTTCAACAAGGACAAGTGCAGAGTCCTGCACTTAGGATGGAAGAACCCCATGCACCACTATAGACTAGGGACCGAATGGCTCGGCAGCAGTTCTGCAGAAAAGGACCTAGGGGTGACAGTGGACGAGAAGCTGGATATGAGTCAACAGTGTGCCATTGTTGCCAAGAAGGCCAATGGCATTTTGGGATGTATAAGTAGGGGCACTGCCAGCAGATCAAGGGACGTGATCGTTCCCCTCTATTTGACATTGGTGAGGCCTCATCTGGAGTACTGTGTCCAGTTTTGGGCCCCACACTACAAGAAGGATGTGGAAAAATTGGAAAGAGTCCAGCGGAGGGCAACAAAAATGATTAGGGGACTGGAACACATGACTTATGAGGAGAGGCTGAGGGAACTGGGATTGTTTAGTCTGCAGAAGAGAAGAATGAGGGGGGATTTGATAGCTGCTTTCAGCTACCTGAAAGGGGGTTCCAAAGAGGATGGATCTCGGCTGTTCTCAGTGGTAGCAGATGACAGAACAAGGAGTAATGGTCTCAAGTTGCAGTGGGGGAGGTTTAGGTTGCATATTAGGAAAAACTTTATCTCTAGGAGGGTGATGAAGCACTGGAATGCGTTCCCTAAGGAGGTGATGGAATCTCCTTCCTTAGAAGTTTTTAAAGTCAGGCTTGACAAAGCCCTGGCTGGGATGATTTAGTTGGGGACTGGTCCTGCTGTGAGCAGGGGGTTGGACTAGATGACCTCCTGAGGTCCCTTCCAACCCTGATATTCTATGATAAATCGTATCAGGCTACAGAAACCATCTCCTTCAGAAATCAGAAGACGAAACTTTAAAGAGTCATGCACTGGATGTGAGCGTGGGATTTCTACAGTCAGCCATCCACAGTGAATCTGCAACAGCCATTCTCCAGCACAAAAGCTGAAGTCATGTTATATACAAACACAAGACACGGGAAGGATGCGCAGTGTCTCCGCCATGTAAATGGACTTTTCTGACACACAGGCTGAATTTCTGTTCCATTGTGAAGGCTACTTAACATCCGACTCTGCAAAAGTGGACACCCACTAAAAGGAGTGAATGCTGCACCTTATACTGAATTAGTGCTTCATCTTGCAATGAGCCCCTACTGCAAAAACAGTAGGGAGGAGGGAGTTGAGGCAACTAACAGCTTCCATTTATGGAGTGTGTGACTAAGGGATAAGAGAAACTAACTGCTAAGATTGCACAAGATGCTCCTGAGGGAATTCTGCGCCACTGCACAAGGCAGAAGTTTGCAGAAATTAACGTTGTGCACACAATTTCCTTTCCCCCACAGAAATGGGCTGCAGTGCTGCTAGCCGCCACTGGACTCGGCAGAACCCAGCTTGCACATAGAAGACACCACGGGGGAGGGAGCTAGAGCAGTGGTTCTCAAACTTTAGTACTGGTGACCCCTTTCACATAGCAAGCCTGTGAGTGCGACCCCCTTTATACATTAAAAACACGTTTTAATATATTTAACATCATTATAAATGCTGGAGGCAAAGCGGGGTTTGGGTTTCCGTTGAGGGTATCTCGCCCCCCAGCTGGGCTTGGGGGCGGGGGGCAGAGAAACAGGAACTGGGTTGTCACAGGGGGTTCTTTAACTCTCTACTCCTGCGGGAATGTGTGTGTGTGTGTCTGTATGGTTACAGACATACTTGCTGACAGGTATTTTGAAATAAATTACCAAAATAATTGAAACTGGCATGATTATGTAGTGTTATTTTGACAAATAAAATTTGCAGAATTTTACAATATTGTGCAGAGAATTTTTAATATTTTGGTGCAGAATGCCCCCAGAGTAACAAGGATTCTCCAACAAGGCCAAGTAGGTCTGTGTGTACTGCACATATTGCTGCTCGTACAGCCATGTGTGCACAGACGTATATTCTTGAGTCCTTTGCTGGGCTTCAGTAAGTAAATCAAAGTCTGTGCGCTCTAAGGCTGTGCGCCGTCCACTGATGCGAGAAAAGAAGACTGCCCCACTCACCGATCCACTGCTTCCACATCGAAGCAAAACCTCTTCTCTATCGAGTCAGTTTTCCGGCGTATGCAGGATTTGAGTGTGACTGCTTCATCTTCTCCCTACAAGGATACAGGACTTCTAGATTAGGTTGAGAACAGAACTGTGTATATTACACACACTCAGCCTACTAGAATTATGATTAATATGTATTAACCCCAGAGGGGATGGCTTGTGGCTCTAAGCATAAGGTTTGAAATATCCACACTCCCTGGAAATACAGCATTTGAATCTTTGCCAAGTGACCAGTCCATGACTTATAGATACCTCTATAAGAGAAGCGGCACCAGCTGCCGGGAGAGAAGGAGAAGGAGAGAAGTGGCACCAGCAGCCAGGGGCTGCTGAGCAGCAGCTGCTCCAACTATCCCAGGACCACTGCTGGGGGAGGGGGGTGGGGCCAGCAGCACCATCTGCTGTGGGCCGCCCCAGGACCTTTGCTCAGGGGGTCCCCGGGGCCAGCCACACCGGCCGCTGCTCAGGGGGTCCCCGGGGCCAGCCACACCGGCCGCTACAGAAGTCACGGAGGTTGCGAAAAGTCACAGAATCTGTGACTTCTGCGACCTCCGTGACAGACACAGAGCCCTAGAGATAATACATTAAAACTATATATCAACTCACTGAACAAAATGCATGCGAATTGAGCACACATTTACCAGCACAGAAGAGGAAATGCAGTGGGGACATGATAAAGATCCTTTTTACCATAACACTGCCCAAGACATGTATGAGTAATTACGACAACAAACATAGCACAGGTTTTTCTTTAATGCAATGTGAATTTAGACAGTTGTTGAGTGATTCCGTCTGATGTGTGCTCTTGATGTCTCAGGTGAATTTTTAAAAAACAACACCGATGGTTCGATTTAAAAAACAAAAAAAATGAAAAAAAGTTTTGAGTTTGCAAACTTCCTGTGCTTTTCATGCCTTTTTCACACTTCACTGACCAGTCGTGCTGGACAATCACAACACTGATATTAACCATTCCAGAAAATGTATTAGGCACATAGAATAACATTGACACCAATAGCCTGTTCTAACGAACTATCCACATCAGGGGTGGGCAACTTTTTTGGGCCGAGGGCCACATCTGGGTGAGGAAATTGTATGCAGGATGGGGTCAGGCTGTGGGAGGGAGTACGGTGTGCAGGAACGGGCTCAGGGCAAGGGATTGGGGCAGAGGAGGGGTGCAGGGTGTGGCAGGGGGCTCAGGGCAGGGGGTTGGGGTGCAGGAGAGGTGTGGGGTGCAGGCAGGGAGTTGGGGGGCGGGGTGCAGGAGGAATTCGGGCTCTGGCCCGGCACCTCTTACCTAAAGCGGCTTTGGGGGTGGCAGCAGCGTGCACTGGGGCCAGGGAACCTGCCCTGGCCCCATGCCGCAGCCGGAACCGCGGACCGGGGGAGGGGGCCACAGGGCTCCACGCACTGCCCTTGCCACGCCTTCAGGTACCTCCCCCAAAGCTCCCATTGGCCGCAGTCCCCTGTTCCCGGCCAATGGGAGCTGCAGGGGGCGGTGCCTGGAGGCAAGGGCAATGCACAGAGCCCTCTGCCCCTACCCCCGCCCTGAGGCCCCAGGAATGTGGTGCCGGCCACTTGTGAGAGCGGCACGGGGCCTGTGGCACCACGGGGGACAATCCCGCGGGCCGGATCCAAAGCCCTGAAGGGCCGGATCTGGCCGACAGGCCATAGTTTGCCCACCCCTGCTCCACATTGACTGCAAAAATTTTGCCAAGAGGATCAACAGAGTTAGCTTGTGCCCCACTCCTAAACTCATTTCCTTGAAGTTAGTTGAATTTGCCCACTGCTGCCAGGGAAGTGGTATTCAAAGAATGCCATTTGGAGAGAAAGCAATTTTAAACTGATTAGTATTTGGCTCCAGCCATAGCCTGAGGTGGCTTCCCGAGAGGCTCAAAACAGGCTGACGATAAACAGAGCCTCCACAGCCTACAACAGAGATCCCTCTAAAAAAAGAAAAGGAGGACTTGTGGCACCTTAGAGACTAACAAATTTATCTGAGCACAAGCTTTTGTGAGCTACAGCTCACTTCATCGGAGATCCCTCTGCTGATCAAGAGAGGTCACATATCTCCCTTCTGCTGCTGCTGTCTGCTTCAGAAAGTTTTCTGGCGTGGGAAGACTTGAAAGGCCTCTAAAAACTACAGTATTTGTTATAGCAGAGTCACTGTGGGCTAGTCTACACTAGACAATCATACTAGTATAACTGTGTCAGTTAGGGGTGTGGTTTTCCACAGATGTACCCTGGTAAGTAAGCTCTAGTGCAATGCAGTTATACTGGTATAAAGGTACCTTATATTGGTACAGTTAAAGCAGGGAAAAAAGTCATCTGCTGTGGACAAGCACTAAATGAAGTGAGCATCCCCAAGCAAGGAGTCATGCTAAAGACCAGAAAGCAATGGAAGAGAGTCCATTCTACCTGGGATGGAGTGTATAGAAAGAGCCATGGGTGCTAGACAGCCCATATATTAATCTAAGGGGATATTTCTGCCATTACTGAAATGTAGGGGAGCTGAAGTATTGTGGTCAGGTCACCCTTAAAAAGGGGACTGATCTCTGTAGGTGCTTTGCTTGGTTAAAGAAATATAAATTCATACAGTGAAGAATGTATCTGGCACTGGCCACTGTCAGGAGACAGGATACTGAGCTAGATGGACCATTGGTCTGACCAAGTATGGCCATTGTTACATTCTTGTGTTCTTACACTACACCAAATTTAGGCCACTTTATTTCTGAGAGTGTCCACACAGGGGCTGTGCAGTTTAACTAATCCACTTTTAATTCTCTCCTTTAATTAACTCGGATTAACTTTCCTGAGCTTCCCCAAGTAGACAAGCCTTTAGGGTCTGCACATGTGGATTTATTCTTGAATAGCTCCATAAGTAGACAAGCTCTTACTCAGTTGCTGAATTAACATTGGCAGAGTAAACAATGTATTTCCCCACCATGATGGTTTACATAGCTTGTTAGTACCCACAGAGATGTGATCTACATCTCTTTCAATCAGCACCCTGAGGCTCTCTTTGCAATATCTGCATATTACTATTTTGAGCCACCCTTTCAGTGACTAATTAGCTAGTGATGTGGGTGTGTGCCAGAGAGAGTGGATGTTAACAACTCCTTAGAGTACTCACTGGAGGGGAAAGCTTCTGACTGAAAGGCAGCAGTGGCCTTTCCAACAAAGAGTTCTCTCCCAGGGAAAAGTTGGGGTGTCAGCCTCAAAAGATAAGAAAACATAGATGCCAACCCTTTACTGTGTCATTCTGCTAAAAAAGAGTTTCTAGCAGAGGTTAGTGGGGAGAGAAGAGACTTAGAAGACTGGATAGAACCCACCAATGAAATCCATCAGTTCTGGCAGTTTCAAGGGCTTGTCACTGACAGACACAAGGCACTCCCAACCCAACCTTTCTTGGGCCAAGAGCAAGACACACGCCATCTCTTCCCCAGAAAATGACGATTAGGGTGACTTGGCGTATTTCCACTCACCCCTTTTCCTCCAGACTTCTGGTCAAACGGTACCATAGTGATTCGTTTCGATTCCCTCTGATACGTGCAGTAATGCTTCACCCAGGAGGTCCCAAAGTGACCTACAATGGAATTTAAGTTTTGAGATTTCTAACAATTAACTAAGGTCTACAAAGCAGTTGTTACCAAAGCCACAATTAAACATCCTAAGACCAACTATACAGACTTTTGCATCTATAGTTCTCAAAAGCACCTTACAAAAGCGAGTAAAAGCACGATAATCCCCACTGCATGGAGGGAAAAGCAGAGATCCAGAGTTAAATCAATCACTGGCAGAGTCGGGAATAGAATCCAAGTCTCCAGACTCCGAGCCCAGTGTCCCATCCATTGGACCAAGCTGCTTCCTATGGGCAGACCTGGTAATTTGCTAAATTAGCTTTAGTTTCATATCCCATGATATAATCAGAGAATTAGCTACAGAAAAACTACAGAACACACCTGTTAGTATTTATCTTGCCCACCTTTAGTCATTCATGTACATTCTCCAAGCTTGACTCCATCCAATTTTGCAATGTACCAAGGAATGAGGCTTCAGCAGTTTCACTTGAGCAAATTACTCCTCAGTCTGCTATATTGGCTCTACCCACTATCATCGGCCTCCATGTCATTTCAGATTATTCCTAGAATGTAGCATTTACTCACTCTCCTTGCAAGGCAGAAGTGGGCATTTAGTGAGGTTCTCCTTTTATCCCACTGTACAGACTCCAGACCGTTTTTGCAGACAAGTTTCTCACTTTTAAGGAAGATACCCTACTAACTGCTTTCCCACTTTTGCCTGAGATCACCAATTACGGCGTTCTATCTACGTATTTATCTGCCCGCATCATCATAGCATCGGAGCACTTCACAATCCGTAACGTATTTACCCTCGCACACCTCCGTGAGGTAGGGCACTGCTGTTATCCCCATTTTACAGAGAGGAACTGAGACACAGAGAGGACAAGTGACTTGCCCAAGGCCACACAGGGAGTGGAGCAGAGAATTGAACCAGTCTCCTTAATCCCAGGCTAGAGATGAACGACTGGGCCACCCTTCTTCTTCATAGAAATTAAAGATAGAATTGACTCAGCAGATCATTTAGGAGTCTTTCCTGACCCTTGGATGAGGCTCCTAGTAGCTGGATTCTAGTCCCTCCCCCTACCACGGCAGGGTTGTTCAATGCAGTATCTTCTCTAGTGCCAAGACCTTTACTTCTATCCACCCAAGGTGATGAGACAATTTGCTAAGATGGGCTTCAAATTCCATGCCAGACTCAGCGAATTTCCAAGTTACACAGCCAGAGCAAAGTGCTGTAGGGATAGCCCCCACCTATTCTGGTTAGTACTAGACACAATTCATTTTTCAGGGACAGCAAAGAGAGTACGCCAAGGAGCTAAGAGGCTCAGCAGAAACAGACTACCCCTTTGGGTGCAAAAAACCCAAAGGCTGGTAAAAGGAGAACTGTGAGGCGTGAACCATGGAACCAGCTCGTATGCTGGTTGTCCTGTGGGATTCACCTACAGCACCACAATGCAGAGTCACCATGGGGGAAAGCTGAAGGAGCTGGAGATAATTTCCCAGAACTGGAGAACATGGGCCCACCCTGCCAACAGGGGGGATGCTCCTGCAGAAAGCTGCACAAGCGGCTACCCTAGGCCTGTAATTCAAACCCAACTCAAGAATTGACAGGATTTATTTCTTCCCCCTATCCCGCCACCTCTTGCCATTTCACATGGACCATGATGTTTTGCAGAGCCAGTGCTCCCACTCTGCACTTCAGTCTCCTCTGAGTGGCAGCAGAGAGCAGCTCAGTAACTTCAAGGCAACCGCACTTACGTTTCTCCTGGACATAGAGATAGCCTTCCATTGTGAAAGGGCTGATGTTCTTGTGCTCGTCGGGATTCTCCTTCATCTTCCTCATCAAGGACTCAACCTCCGACCGGGTCCCTTCAAAACGATTTCTTGTCTATGATTTTCGAAAAATATATTTTCCATTATCCACGTTTCCTCAGAGCTTTCAACAGACACAGCGCTACCTGTGTGCTATTGTTAAAGGAATTTACACAGAGACAACCAGGGAACAGTGGCTAACTTTATCTGGTGTATTTTCCATGCCACCCTGGTTCAGAAGTCCATCCCTATTCAGCAAAATACCGAAGCTCATATTTACACCCCACTGACTTCACCAGGACTTACGTCCTATTTAAAACACTTTGATGAATATGAGTGGATTTAAGCACATGCTTGGCTTACTTGGAGTCTCTGTTCCCTCATCTCATAATTTTTAATGCTGATAGTTATGGTTGTGGCTCGCAGCACTGCCAACTAATCAGGTTACCTAACACTTCCCATTATAACACCCTGTTTTCAGTTACTTGATCAAACTTTTACTGTTTGGGATGAAATTTTCTATGCCAGGTGTCTGCCTCAGGCTAAATGTTATTGGAAAATTTCAGCCAAAATGATTTGGTAATTTCTGAGAACAAGGCAAGGGGAAAAGTACATTTTACCCATGCTAAATTCTGACAACTTTGAAAAGTTATAGTGCCCTTTTGCTTTGGAGTAAGGACTGGTAATTTGGCAGGGGGTGGGGGGTGGCTTTTGTGTCAGCAATGTGCCTTTTGCCGTTCCTGTGGAGAATCACTCAGATCTTCCCAAGTTATAATCCTTATAAAAAAAACAAAAACAAACAAACAGTTTGCACATCAATAGAAACTTGCTAGAGCTTCAGCTTAATTCCCAAAAGATCCCATCCTCTGTGTGCAAGCTCTAGACAGGCTGAGCTGGTTTTTTCCTGCAATTGCAGCGGTGGCCTCTGTGGACTGTGCCAGGCCCAGGTCTGGGCACTGGAACAGAGAGCAGGCAGCCTGTCTCTGCTCTGCTCAGCCCCGGCAACATGGAGGAGGAAGCCGCCTGAACTGAATGCAGAAGGAACAAGAGTAAGACATAGGGATGTGGGGTGAGTAGATTGGATAAGGAGCCAGGGACAGGAGGGAAACTGGGAACCAGAGGAGCAGGGGAGACAGACATGACAAGGATCTAGGGCACAGGGGGAGAACTAGGACTGGCACAGGAAACCTGAGTTCTGACATTTCCCAACTTTGCAATCTTAATAAGGTTTTTACCATTGTGTGCGCACATGCGTGCAATATATACACATGCTGTAGTATTGTACAGAATCGGTCCAAAATACAACAGTGTTACTATGGCATTTTGGGCAGACAGAGAGGCAGGAGTTTAAACAGTTCTGGGGGATTTTTTTAGTGAAGGACTCTGTTGTCTCCTCTACTCCCAGTGCCCAACCCTGACTAGGAGGTTGGAAATCAAATCTGATCTCTTGCACAATACGACGGAGCACTGTGGCTGTGCAAGCGGGATCACCCAGCGCACCTCATTTTGACAGGTGCGCGAATGAATTCTATTCAATTTTGTAAACTAGCATTCAGGGGCCAAGACTGGTAAGTGGCAGAACACCAGGGGCCCCAGTTGCTGAAAGTGGAAGCACCACACAATGATAGGTAAGCCACAACAACAAACTGCTGTCCTTCATCAAATGGTTTCACAGGGCTGCATTTTTGACTTTTTTTTTTTTTTGGGGGGGGGGGGGGGGAGAGAGAAAAAAAAGCACTGTGGTATGTGGTGTTTTTTGGGAGTTTTCTGATGACGGTTTCAGAGAGAATTAAGCAAATTTGCATCCTTTGGAGAAAAACAGTAATCCTAATAAAAAAAGGCAAACAAGCAATGCACATTTGATCTCCCAAACACAGGCACAAGTCCACCTGTTGGATACTAACCACATGTCTGGCTGTCAGGGGAGGAGGCAGTGCAAGTTCTCTCATCTACAGAAATCCCAATGTCTGCCACTGACCAAAAAAAAAAAAAAAAAAAAAAAAAAAAAGGGGGGGGGTGGGAGGGGTCACAATTCTTAAGACAAGTCTTTGAAATACTTGCTAAAAGTGTGGTGCACTTAAAGACGGCTGTCTGCTTGCCAAGTCCTCCTGAGGATGTCTGGCTCTCTGCACTTGCCACACCCAGCAGAATAAATTGCTATTTGGGTTGTGCATTTAGTGTAGTGTCATCTACACACACAAAAAGAAAGCATTTGCTTTCATTTATGCCACAAAGCCTTCTGTTGAGTAGCACGCGGGAAAGCTAATTATATATAGGGAAAATGCTAATTCTCTGTGCAAGACAGTCACACACATTCCCACACAGACTTTCCCCTTTACATACACTTACATTTTGTATGCTGATTGTCAGCTCTGTCTTGAAGTCGCTGAAGTCCTTTGCGAGTTCATAGCCATGATGGTAGAATGTGAAGAGCCCTTGCAGGAATGCCAGCAGCTGCAAAGGACCATATTCATCAATAGAGATCACCACCTTTTTCAAACTGACTGATGCTGAAGATGTCATTGAATGGAACAATGTTTTAGAGGGGCAGATTTCTGAAGGCATAAATTGGAACTAGTAAATTAGTTAACAGTCAGTGAAAGTTGGGCACTTATTTCCTATAGGTGCCTTTGGAGAAAAAAAAATCTCCCACTACACTTTGATAGGTGCACGTACAGAATTGAATCATTTAAGAGTTCTTGTACGGTGAGGCAAAATAAGCAATGCAGATGAGGGAAGAAGAGAGTGAAGATCCAGATGAGACTGAGGGAAGTTCTAGGGGTGTAAACTCTATTTTCTCTCTTCAAGAGTGGATAGGGACAGGAGATCCTGGCTGGAAGGAGCACAAAGGCCATCAGGGGGTACAAGTCCCTGTTGAAGAAACATTCAAGACGACAGCAAAACGCAGCCTAAACCACCCTAACGCCAGTTGAGGTCCAAACTATAGTGACTGCATTCTATGACCCCCTGAAAGCCAGTGCACACATTCCTCCATTCTCCAGCTCTCCCTCTGTCACGCCATTATAACAAACAAAGGGAAGATACTATGAAACTGATTCCTGGAAATCAGAGAGAAATTCCTCCCTATTCCCCAGGATCCATTACACAGGCTACATTCATTGAACACAACAATGTTAATTAATATTGCCCCTGGACAATCAATACCTTCCGTAGTATTAACTTGTGTGTCCTACTTCCACAAGGAATTGGGCTTCATTTCCCAACTCTGCCTCAAAGCAGCTCATTTTCTCTTTCAGGAAATGGATTAACACGAGGACTGGTTGAACCAATTCAGCTTACAAACCAACCCCAACCTTCACAGCAACCTCTAAACCAAAGAGGGAGTTCGAAAAAACATGCGGTGATTTATTGTTCTTTCCTGTGAACCTCTGCACCTCTGGGCTGAATCCCAGACTGGGGGTGTGAGTGATTCAGTATTATGAAAAAAAACTTCTTTCCTTTTCTATCTAGGTACATACATGGCCCTCGTCACTGCAGCATCCAAGTGCCTCACAACCATTAGTGGATTTTATCTCAACATCCAGAAGAGGGTAATAAGTATTGCCCCATTTTACTGATGGAAAACTGAGGCACAAAAAAGTGCCAAAAGTCTTTGCTAAACTGGGAACTGAACCCTAGTCTCACTAGTCCCAGTTCAGCATCCAGTAGGCCATCACTCCTTTCCATGAGCTTTCCTGCCTTCACTGATAGCTGATAATATATCAACCAAAATACTAGCATTTTGGGGTTTTGCCCAGAACCAGTTCCACTGGGATCCCCAAACGATTAATTTTTTGACCACAGAGATGAGTATCTAACTAAACAACCCTTCTTTTTTAGGCTCAATTTACCCTGCTGTTTCAAGTCCAATGTCCACAAATCCAATGCTCACAGAAGACTCCTCTATGCTTCACTAACATGCCACGTTGTACGGGACAAAGCAGGAGTCTGTCTAATCAACTCCTGTAGAATATCAAGCTGAGCTTTTTTGATAACTAGGCCTTCCGCTCGTCTAGTAAAAATCCTGCATACAACCCCCTCCACATCCTTGAATAGTTCACCCATCACTTTATTGAGAAGTAGAGTCATGCCTTGTCAGAGTAAACCAGGCAATAAGCAGCTAGTGCTAAGGTCATACCTTCTTTTGGTTTATTCGTCTCTTAAAAGGACTGAAATAGGGTTTTATCAAATCCCTCAGAGGTGCTTCACCAGGCATAACACCTGAGCACATGCACAGATAAGACTCTTCTACTTAATTTTTATTCCTGTATCTTTTCTTTAATCTATTTTTTCTCTTCTTCTCTCTCTAAGACTCCATTAATCTCAGATGCTACTGTTATTACTGGCTTTTATTTTCCCTTTAACAGATAAACTTTTGAACCAGGTTTTCATTCGCCAGTTGACCACTGTCTAATAATGAGCCTCTCGTCCGTAAGACTTCACCCTGGTGGAAATGCTTGTAGAATCCATCAGAGTTTTGTGCACAGTGAACAAGACGCTAACAACTCCATCTCCACTAGCCTGTGCCCTTTCACGATTGGTACCCAAGCCTTTCTGTGAGCACAATGGGGAAAATGTCTTTGGGAAGGTTGGTCTCTACAAGCAGAGTCCAGGGTCTGGGTTGAAGTTAGCTGGGGGACTTACCCCCTTTTTGTTCCTGCTTAGAACTTATTTCAGGTACCTATCCTAAATTCTATCCCTTAAGGAAGAGGCCTTGCTGACTAAAACGTGTTTTCTTCTCTGCAGTGTCATTCCATTAGCTTGCAAATCCAGCTGGTCTCCACTGGTTTCTACAGACAACCAGTAGCTCAGACAACCTAATATTCTGTTCCTAAACTTAGCTGACAGCTGGAACCTGTTGACAATTTTCACCTGAAATTTCCAAGAGGGTCATCCCCACCCCTGCATTCTTCTCTTCTCTCTGTCTCTTGATAAGTGCCTTAAGGGTTAAAGTTCCAGCAACCTGAGGTGTCTAGTCACCCACTAGAACACACACGTCATACTTGGGGTACTGCAGTTGCTGTTTGTCAGATGGTTCTGGAACAGCAGAGATACCAGGCCTTCCATCCAAACAAAATAGAAACTGTTTCACAAAATCAGTGCTTCAGACAAACCTTCTATACTGTAAAGTAATTTAGTGGCCAACAACGTTCAGCAGGCAAAGAAACTTTGAATATTTACTTACAGGTTCCACGAATTCAAACATCTTCCTCTCCTGGACTTCTTGCACCTTGAAGACATACTCAAGGGAGACTTCATAAAAATGCTGTCGAACCAGGTCCACCTGGCTGTCTGCCTGTGAGCACCATGGGGATTAGAGAGGAAATACAGTATAACTACTGACTGAACATTTAGTTTCAAGATCACAAGACATCTGGGTCTAATGAGAACATGCCCATACAGAACGTAAATTTAGTACGAGATACCAAAGCAGGGTTAAGCAGATGGCAGGGAGATTACATACAAACCTAATTCGCATGAAGACACACTTTCTTCATCTGAAAATTATGTATTTAATTATTTTTGTGCTCTTATGTCTATGACAGCTGGGTGGACAACAGTAAAAGCAATAAATACATTAAGACTATGAAGTACAAAGTAGCTTTCCCAGCTCCTCTGCCCCAACCAGCAAATCCATGATAAGAAGAGTCCCTCAAGTAATATTCCATAGTCAAATAAATACTCAGATAGCCCAGTATACATCTTGCACTTCACCATGAAGCCCAGTGAGCTCTAGCTTTGATGAACCAGCAGAAGGAAAGCGCATTGTCCTTTGACAATGGTTTGACTACAAGGCCCAAGAAAGCATGACTGGCGACCATCCTTAGCCACCATGATGGTGCATCCGGACACATACGTATGTACCAGGATGGAACTACATCACTCTTATGTGAAACACCATCCTCTTTTTTAACATGCAGAGGAATTAAGGTGGCCTTCAGAGCTCTGCTCCTAGAAACCTGTTGACTCTCTTTCCTCTGTGACTGTGGATTCTGTTCTTTCCAATGATCAAAACTGGATATGGTCAGCTCCCAAACCAAGGGGACACCCAAATAAAAATAAAATGACTCAGTAACTTTGTAATCGATGTACTCCTTCTCTGTCCTACCTCATTTAAGGACTGCACAGCACTTAAAACCTCACAATCAGAACTTTGCGAAGTAGTTAAAGACTACTGCCCCCATTTTACAGATGGGGACCTGGAGGTCAGAGAGGCTATGGGCTGTTTTTCTAAGCACCACAGTCCCCACTGAAATCAAATGTAGGTGCTAGACACTGGGGGTGAAGGGGGATTCAGATGCTAAATTACTTGCCTGGGGTCCTCAGAAAGCCATTAGCAGAACTAGGAATCCAGGTCTTGCTTTACGAAGTATAAGGATTATTACGCTAAATAAATTCATTACAGCCCCTTTATTTACTCAATTGTTTCTTTTGCCTCTGCTGTGCCGGTGTGCCCTCCACTGCAATTACAAAACAACGGTTTTCAGAGAATTCTAGAAATGAATGGCAAGAAAGGCCAGTTAGATCATCTAGTCCATCCCCACTCAGTGCAGGGCTGTTTTCTATGGCCTTGTCTACACTAGGATAGCTGAGTCCACACTAGGGGTTGTATCAGTTTAATGACATCAATTAAAAATACCCACAGCCTTAACCAACATAGTTTACAGGTATAACTTTCCAGACTAATAGTACCTTGCACAGAGTTTGGCCACAGTAAGACCGCTGGGAAGTCAACACCAGGGTAATTTGAGAAGAGCAATCTACCCCAGGGGGACATACCAGACATTGTGCTCAATACAGAGCCTAACATGCGGCTGCTTTTACTTTTGCAGACCATTGTTGGTAATTACTTCCTTTTTAATAGGAACTTATCCCTATTAATCTGGGACTAAATCATGAAATGGGTTATTTCCACCATGACCAACCTGTAATATTTGTCATGTGTGTCCATAATGCAGATACCGAGGTATTTAGCAAAGCGAGCTCTGAACACCAGAAAACGTGACACAGTATATTGGACTTGCCAGCAATTTAATGGCAAATTAGACTTCCTGTGCTGTGTAAACTGTCCAACAGCCAGAGCTGTAGAGCAAAAGAGAATTCCCAGGTTCTCTCCCCCTTCCCTTTACTATAACCATTGTACATGAAGATATTTCACTCTCCCAGATGTATTGGCAGTAAGAGGAAGTTGGTACAAAGTGAAGGGTTTCCCTTTCCCACACATGAACTACTGTCTCTTAGTAGGTCGGGCCCTACAATGCAGCTACATAGTGCCAATAAGGCACAGTACACCCTCTTCTAAAGTTACCACCACACCACCAACTGCATACTTTTCAACATGCATCTGTCATTCCTCTGGCTGACTTCCCTTCTCTGGAATCCCAGTTCACAAGCTAAGAAAATAAGCTGCACTGCTTTTATATGCCATGAAGAACCAAAGCCAACATTTTCAAACATGGAGGCCTAGAGTTAGATGCCCCATTCCAATTTAAGGCACCTAAAGGGCCATGACTTTCAAAGAGGGTCTGCTTACATAACTCCTTCTGTATTTTTTAAATCAACGGGAGCTGTGGGTGCTGCATACCTGTGAAAATCAGGCTTTTTATTTGGGTGCCTAAACATGGAATGAGGTGCCTTACTTTTATGCAAGCAAGTCTGAAAGCACGGGCCTATGCTAACTAAGTATTCTCTTCTTTGCAATAGGCCCCCAAACCAAAGTTGAACATAAAAAAATCTCCACCAGATGGCACTGGTATTCAGGGCTGCTACCCTGATCTCCTCTACAGCTCTTTATTGCAGTTACGTTGGAGCAATACCAATACAGTATCCACTGACATTATTAGGCTTTTCCTTGGAGAAAGGTACCCTAATGCTCAAGGAACACTCATTTTAAATGGCATAACGCGTTCTATACCACTTTCCCTCCCCGTTCTAAAACGGAATCCTCCCACTCCAATAAGGCACAGCATTGAACATGGAGTACTTCGAACGCTTAAAGTAAAATGGTGATGAAGGAGCAACTAGATCACAGTATTTAGCAGCCTGATACCACAAACCACGACCACGACTGAGGCTCGAGGGCACTGCTGTATTACAAGTAATAAATAACAGACTATCCATGCTCTCCAGCAGGGGCAGATTAATCAGGACTTACAACTGGCTTGTGCAGTCCTGTGAATCAGGAGACAAATGTGGATAATTATGGGGATTTATGGGGGGATGGGTTTGATTGACTTTAGATTTTAGAAAGGCAAGTAATTATTATTTATTATTTGTATTCTCATATTGCCGAGCAGCCCCAGCCATGGAGTAGGACCCCATTGTGCTAGACGCTATACAAACAGAATAAAAAGACAGTCCCTGTCACAAAAAACTTACAAGCTTTGGCCAAGATCTCTTTCACAGAAGTCATTCTCTAAGGCCGATAAATGGATAATGCCCCGGGCAGATCAAAAAACAGACCTTAGGGCAACTCAGGGAGCACTGAAGTTCACAGGAGTGACTTTGGGTATGTCTACATTGAGGAGGAAAAAAAAAAGAAAAAAAGAGAGCCCTCCCCCTCCTGCACACGCAAACACACACGGTAGCAGAGAGCTTCAGAGACCAGGTCTACAGACTCAGGCTCATGCTACAGCACTAAAAATACTGGTGTAGACATTCCGGTTTGGGATAGAACTCAGGGTCTGAAGCCAGAGCTCCAGCTCCAGTCCCAGCCCAAGCCAGAACATCCACTCAGCTGTTTTTACAGCCATAGCACAAGCCCTGCAAGCCCGAGTCCGTAGACCTGGAATCTGAGGCTCTCCACTGTGGTGGAAGGGGGTGGGGGCATGTCGTTTTTTGGTTGGTTTGCAGTGTAGATGTACCCTTACCTAGTGTTTGGCAGAGTAAATTAATTAATAATTAGATAGCTTCCATCTGAATTAGAGGGTTTTATGCAGTTTTGAAACGTTAATGAATTAAGCTCACAACTTTTCCTGTTTATTAGGTATTAATGAGCCCATTTTATGGGCTAGGAAATTGAGGCACAAAGCAGGGAAGCAACTTAGCCAAGTTAATACAGGATGTCTGTGGCAGACCCAGGAGTAAGACTCTAGTCTCCTGATATCCTGTGCTTTTAACCACAAACTGTCTCTCCCCGCCTAGTCATTGTCTTTTTGGTGGTATCTTGGATTCATTTTACCACAACAGAGAGAAAAACCCATCATTCTCGGTCAGCATGAACATATCCATTTTACAGCCACACGGTGGGTTCTGCTAGTTGTAGATAGAGATCATGACTCAGGAGAATGCCAGAAGTTGAAAACAAGAGCTTGCTCTCACCTCTTGAAGTTGGGATTCTTTCTTCTTAGAAGACAAGTTTAAGTGCTTTTCCAAGACACCACAATACTTCTCCGTCTCCTTGTCGTACTTCTTCTTGGCATCCTACCAAAAAAACCCAAACACCACGAAACAAATGTCACATTAAACCATCAAGAGCAGGCACATGAAATTGGCTCCTTAGGGGCCCAACACCAAGAAATGATATTACTGGTGTTACCACAGCAGCTAGGAGTCCAAGTCATGGACCAAGACCCTACTGTGCTCGGCACTGTTCAAACACAGAACAAAGATTGTCCCTGCCCCAAACAGCTTACATTCTAAGTGCCAGACAAGAGATGACAGGTGCAAGGAAACAACATGAGACAATGCTGGTCAGCACAAGGGGCAGTGGTCTCAGCACACCAGCAGCCTCGCTGTGGTCAACTGAATGTGAACGAACCATTTCCAACAGGGAACGTAGTTCCAATGTAACACGGTCTCATCAAAGGAATTTTAACCAACATGTGTCTATGAAAACTAAGGGGGGAAATAATGGAGTGCTTCTAAAGAACCAAGAACAGTGGAGTTCACCATGCTACAATACTGAAAGAAAAGAACTGCCTAGGTGACTTATTTTCCCCCTCAGCAGCAAATATGCCAAAGCCAGTGCAGAAAGTCACAAACTGCACATTTCTTCTCTGTCCCCAGGAAGAAAAGTACGAAGTCAGTCAACAGCAGGAGCCAAATTCATCTCTGACGTAAGCGGGCGAAAAGGGATTTTTCTCTTTTACAAGATCTGAACTGGGCCCAGTGGTTTTAGTGGGATCTGCAATTTTGAAAAAGTCTGCTGAACTCAAACCTTAGAGGTGACACAAATGTACCTGGAAATTCAGCATGTTATTTCACACAAACAATGCATTCACTATGTGGCTCAGTAATAGAGAATGCACTGTAATCAAAGCTCTCTCCTACGAGCACTGTAAAATAACCAGAGCTACCACTGCAGGTGCCTCCTCATGGATGTTACTGACATTTATCAGCCACAGCCATTTTGTTGCAATACCCACCAGCGGACACCACCATCTCACACACATGGAGAAGGAAAAAAGCCCCACACTAATCTGAAACAGATTAAGAAAAAATTGGCATGAAATTCTAGAGCCCCTTCTAAATATTCTGGTAATGTAATGTTTTTAAATCTGTGCAGTGCCATGGGGCTACTCCAGTCACTGCTCTAAAAAGAGACCAATTGCTAATAATGTCCCATCAGGAACCAAGTCCAGCAGCCCCCATTGTTCTTGCCATCAGCACCAGAATTCACTCCTACCATACAGGAGGCAGCAGAATCTCCTCCCTCAGCACCGTAAGTGTTTCCCAAGGTCCTGACCACTTCCCCAGGTGCTGAGAGGATCCCAGAGGAATCTTCTGAAGTTAAGGAGCATTTACAATTCTGGTTAAATGCCAACACACACACTTTGGCTGAATATCCTAGCCCTTTATCTTTCCCTCTTTGGAATAAATACTCCACTTGCTACCCCCAACATAAAACAGCAATGCACACAAACTGGCAACCCATCATAATACAATGAGCCATATGCTTCAAAGGTCTATGGAGATTAACAAGGTCTGGATCTGCACAGGTAGTTTGCCTTCTTTGCATCCACAGCTGACACCCTGCTAAGGCACTGCTCTGAGGGACAGCACAACCATCTCCGTAATATCGGATACCTACAACAGTCCATTTCTGAAGGATCTTTTTCAGATACAGACTTCTCCCTAAAGCAGCATAGGAATTGCCATACTAGACCAAGCCACTGTGCCTTTCACAACAGGATTCTAATCTAGCTGAGGCCCCTCCATGCTGCCCCTACATGCTACTGAATACAGGTATTGAAGCTCATACACATTAGCTTATGTTTCCTGCAGGCAGAAACAGGTTGTTATAGTAACAGGAGAGCAGCAGACAGAAGACAAAGCTGCAATTTTAATTTCAGTGAAAAGACAGGAAAGAGGCAAAAACCATGGCTTGTGCTTCAATAGCAGCCATGACAGATACTGGTTCTGCAGTCATCTATTTGAGATTTGCCCTGTTTAGCAAAGCTCTTCTAAATTAAAAAACTGAATACGGTCCGGTTACACAGTAGGGATGGGGGAATCGACCTGGATAAAACTGAACCCGTTCCAGTTATACATATGGGATGTGGGGAATCGATCTGGAGAAAAAAAAAATCAGTTGAGAACTTCATCTAAGTAATGCAAACTTTGCTTGAGGTTTGAATTAATTAAAAAAAAAAAAAGTTTGCTTAACTTTGTGTTCACTTGGTCCTCGTCCTATGCCACCTGCTTTCACACAGGGTCAGACGTACCAAAGGACCATGATCAGGGCTAGAAGTTTGACCCCACTGCCAGAGCAGAGATGTTCAGATACGAATTTAAACAGAAGGCGTGAAACTTTTGGAAGCTCTTCCCTCCCATGGGTGACCTCCTCACATCCAGCAGATGGTACAGGTCTGCATGTACAAATCCCCTGGCTCCCTCAAACTGAGCTGGTCATCGCTGTGCACATTTCAATCAAATTTCATTTCGGGGGTGGGGGGAAACTAGGGAAAGTATTCACTACATTTTTACCCTTTTCAGGCCTTTCTAGCTGTGAGTGTGTGCAGAAATTGCAGTCAATTCACAGTGCATGGAAACACAGCTGACCTACCTTAGCAGCACCAATTTGCTCCTTGCGGAATTTCTCCAGTGGAGTGATCAGGACCTCACCAGCATTCTCAATCTGATGAGATAAAGGCACAGATTATCATCATCTCTCCAGCATTGTCTACTCACACTTGCTTGGTTATTAACTGCTTTGTATCTGTCCAATTTAGGGTTAAGATCTTCAGGGCAGCCATCTTCCCTTCCTATGCATTTATACAAGGCAGAATTCACATTTCAATGCAAAGTGGTTTAAACCTGTCCAATGTCTAAAACACAAAATGAAGAATCACTTTGTCTTTGATCAGAGGATCTCAAAATGCTTTGCAAACATTAACTCCCATGTAAGAGACAGGGTCATCACCCCGCTTCACAAATGGATAAACTGAGGCACATAGAGGGGGGCGGTAATTTTCCCATCATATGGAGAAAAGTCATTGCAGAGTCAAGTATATGGTCAGTAGCAAAGCCAGAGTCTACAAATTCCAAAGCCCTAATTCATCTACTGACCAACACAGGTGACCTCTTAAATTCTTCCAGAGAAAGCTGCCGAGCTCACACTCCCAGCCAACCTACATCTCCTGTTGTCTACGAATTCAGAAGCAAGCCTGTTAAGCCATTTGCCCTGGATGCTCCCCATTGTGCCAGTGCATAGCAGGGTACACCTTGCATGCACCAGCGTTACTCAGTTTAAAACACCAAATGTGAAAATGAAAGTAGTGAACGTTCTTTACAGCATAAAGCCAGCCAGGTGGAAAATCTGCAGATACAAGCGAGGACCCAATTTCCTTCCCAAAACAGAAAACCCACAGGTTATCGCACTGCTGGGAGGAAGGAAACACATTGTATCTTAACCTAAAGCAGCTTCTGCACTTGACGGCAGCAGAGACACCGCACTGAGAGTGAAAGCAAAAATGTACCAACAGCCTGAAAAGAATAATTTGGCCTGTGTTCTGTCAGTGTGGGGCCTGTTAGATTAAGTCACAGCTCATTGTGACTTGCTGCCCCCCGGCATACTGCCGAGACTCAGTCCCTAAGAATAAATATTCCCATTCTTTCAGGCATAAAACCCCGTAATCCTGGCTAGTTAGCTACACAGTGGCCCGTGGCCAAAACAGGCAAGAGGGACTCGCATAACTGCTTTGCACCCCACCCCTATAGAAGTCATGCAGCCAGCCCCTTCTCTCTCTAGTACATAGGTCAGGAGGAGTCATCACTGCATCCATAATAGAACCTAATACCCATTTGAAAGTTGCCAAGACCTGGTGAAGGGACTCTGGTCAGCCCATTTCATGCCACAAGCCCACATCTCAAAATCAGTTCAATGCACCCACCAGTTTCAATTCACCACAGACCTCAGGCCGAAGTACCTAAAGCCCCGCTTTACTCTCCAGCCTATGTGAGCAGACGATAGGCGTCTCCCAACACCATAGTGACCCTGAACTCCTTGCCAACCCTTCCCTTTATCAAAGGATCATACAGAAGAAGCCTCAAAGTCCATACCATGCGCATTCGCTCATCTTCGAGATTCCGGAGAACGGTGGCAAATTCTTGCAGGGATTTTGCTGAAAGAGACACACCAGCAGATTCAGTATATAAAATGGGCTGTAAAGTCTCTAACGTTAAAGAAGTTTGGGCTACACATTTCCAGCAGTTAGTTACTCCTAACACGAAATACCAGGCAGTCGAGCTAGATCATGCTGTTACATCCTTACTTTATTAGCAGGTTGGCTGTTCATTTATATCTGCTAATAAGAGCAAAGAATTGGCTTTTGAATTTTGTTGGAATATATTCACGAGTAGCTGCAAGCAGGTCTCTTCTGAACAAGTGCATGGAACTCCCTTGTGGCACAGCTATACTGTTAGTGGGATATGAAGCAGTATTTGCAGCCTTGCATGTACAAGTCTGCTCCAGGTTCGAATTCATTGCACTTTGTTGCAATTTATTTATTTTATGTCACCTGGAAAACCAATCAATTCAGATTTGTTTCTGTCCTTATATTTTAGTGACGTAGACACAAAGAGGAAATTCTGAACTGTGGACTTTTCCAGTGGTGCTGGAAAGCTGGTCTACCTGAGCAGAACCATGGTTGGGAGGAACAATATATATCAGCCTGGCTTTTCCCTAGTATATCTTCCCAAAAACAACCCATAGGCCCTTATGCTAGACATGTACAGCCATGGGCTGGCAAGTTTATTGTGCAATCCCCCACTCCCAGACCCTTGGGAGATGGACTGGATGACTCAATAGCTCTTTTTCATCTCTATTATTGACAGTTAACCATAAAAAAAACCAAAACACCGATTTGTAAGAAGTGCAGCCACAAAACTATACTCCCAGCCCCACAGAAAAAGAGATGTTGCATTAGTCTTGAAAGTGAGCTACCCAATGGGCAATTCTTTATCCTCTGCTGGGTCTGTCTCACAGGGGATCTAGGGCACCTCACCTAGGATGTGAGGTATGACCAGTACACTTGGTCATCTCATCTGGCTTCTGGGTCCATTGATACTTCACATGTATTTCTATCACATGTCTATGCACCTCGCTTTCTGATTAGCTTGATCCAGAAATATCAAGAGAGATCCCTTTAACAAATGTAGCCTTCCCACTTACCTATGCATATTTCATCATCCGTTTCTGCATCTCCTATACATCGGAATTTAAACTCATTTAGGGAATCTGCAAACTTCCGCTTTGCTGAAGACAGATCTGTTGAGAAGTGGGGAGAGAGAGAAAAGGGGAAAAAATGAAAAATCAGAGGTATTAAAAAGTATGCAATAGTCAGCCATGTCACCTCAGCACTGGATCCTGACAGATCTCCCCCAAGCTCAGCCTGCTTGCCTCGAGAGTACTTGATTGAGGTGCATACACCCTGCCAACCAAGAGAGATTCCAGGAGTGAAATCCTGGCCTCACTGATGACAGCGGGAGTTTTGTCATTGTCTTCCATGGGACCAGCATTTCACCCCACATGCTGAATGGAATTCTTCCCTCTGAGTAAGTGCTAAACCAATGTCCCTGCACTGTAGTATAGGAGACATGAGTTTAAATATCCTGACCTGTTATCCTCAAGGATCCCACCGAACTCTGCAGAAGAGTATGAATGGTAGCCCAGCTGTCCCAGCTGAAGTCTAAATGGGTAATGAATCACATTCTGCCTCTTTTCTGCCATTAACTGGTACACGGTGTTCCCGCGCACTGTTCATCAGCTGCCCAATTCACCCCAGGCGACAACAGCATTTCAGTGGTGGGTGATGCGATTCCACTAGATAGCTTGCTAACCCTCCACATGACCTGTGGTTCTTTTGGTTGAAAGGAGCTGTCTAGGAAGTTAATAATACACCTGTTTATTACTTTACAATTCACAGCTTCTGTTCCTGATCCAAACCCCATTAAGTTACCACATACCACCTTGCATGTGGCAGGCTGTTTTCCAAAGCCCTTAAGTGTCTCAGGAGCACAATGCCAGTTGGCTCTGGGTATGAACCGTGCTCCTGAGTCACGTAGAGGCTTTGGAAATCCCACCAGTCACCGGATCTAACTGTAAGATGATTTACTTTACTTCCTCACTCCTATTCCCCGACAGCTCCACCCAATTTCACAGAATTCAGTGACGTTTCTTTCTCTCTCAACAAAAAGACGTTTCTCAACACCACTTTTAAAAAACACGTAAGGCAGACAATACGGCAGCAAAAGAGGTGATCAATCCTTTCCAGTCAGTGAGTATAAATAGGAAGGAATAAGCCAACAAAACTCTCCTCAAACTTCAAGCGATAATTATCTTCAGTTTTTGGCTGAGGTGTTAGTCTTTATGTTATCTGAACTGACTATCCCCACTCGTAGCATCACCGGGGGCAAGCCATTGCATGAACACCTAGGCCCTGATTCCCGCAAACGTTTCAATGCAAGTGAAGTTACACCTTGCAGTGTATGCAGGCTCAGGCCACCTGAAGAGGGAAAAGAATTCTGTCACACACAATAAGCAAGATGATCGTCCTAGGAAAGTGAACACGTAATCCAGGCTCGGGAAAGGATCCAGCATCAGAAAAAAAGGCCAGTGAGCCAGCAAAACCTGCCAGTTATGACATGAATGGAAGGAAGGACAATCACTGCTTTGTGAAGGTCTTTTTACCTTCAGAAGGCAACAGAATGTCACTGTTCCATTCCATTTCAAGAAATGCATATTTGTGACTCACAGAGATCTCAAAACGGACCATTTGTGCTTCTTTTGAGGGGGGAGGAGCAAAGTGCAAAGGGACTTTTGGAAGCTGTTCTGGTCATCAGGACAATTACCCACAAGCACATGGCTCAGCTGCCGGGAAGGGACATGGGAACAAAACGTTTACATTTTTTAAAAGGATACTCCCAAGACAAGTGTCTGTTGCATAAAAGTCTCTTTACTTGTTACTAAAAATCACCCAGCTCTTTACTGTCTCATCCTTTATGTGGCTGCTTTGCTTTTTGTGCTGCCACTTATACAGCAAAGCTAGAATGGCTCGTGCTTTTGGACCTAAGTTACTTGGTCGCATCCCCTCAAGACCAAAAGAATGCATCTCAGAAATCGGTGCCTACTTCCTCCTGATTTCAAATAGGTTTATCCGCTGAAGGATACTCAATGTCAAGCACAAAGTAGCCTTTTCCCCTCATCACATGCAGCTTCCATTATCTACACACACCTTTCATCTCTTTATGTGCTGCTGCCACGCCATTCCCAGGCTCCACTTACTGGTCAAACTAGTTTCCCAGCCCCCTAAACATTGTGCCAGCAAAAAGTCCTGGCATCCCATTGCTTTTCTCTCTCCCCAATCCCCATAATTTACTTGGGACAATGGAGGAATCCAGCCTGCCCCTCGGAGTTCCAGGATCACTGCAGGAGGCTTTGGGGGGTGCACGTACAGTAGTTCATTTGTATTTTACAAAGCAGCCTTTTTGCTTCTCTGGGTTGTTTATTGGGGGTTTGGGGGATATTTTAAAAGGGGACTTTGGGGGAGGGCAGAGTGAAGGTGGTTTGTTCTTTTACTCTCTCAGAGTTTTGCTCCTGGACAATACAAAGCCCTCAGAAGAGCAGAGGGGCAGAGCATTCAGGGAGCACAAGGATGCAGCTGCAGCATTACATACCGTGGGCTGTATGGCCTCAAATCTTTCTTCAGGAATTGGGAAGCATAGTGTGTTGGGGTGAGGCCTCTTCAATTAACGCACTGCCAGGGAAGCATGGTCGTCAACCCACAAGTCCCTACCTAAGTTATCTGAAATGCTGCTTATATTAAGGGCCAATGTAGCGAACGGGTCAGGGGTGTTGCGTGCAGCTGCAGGCACATGTTGTTTTTCCAGAAAATCATTATTAAAAACCCCAATACTTGGAATGCTGAATTCTGGTTACGCTGAAGCCGACAGTATTGGTTTATGGGGGGTGGGCGTGGTCACATAAACCCCCAGCCCACAAAGTGTTTTGACTGATTTGCAAAAAAAAAAACAAACAAAAAAAAAAACCAAACCACCTTCTGTTTCAGCATCTGATATACAAGACAGGGAACTAAACTCTTGCTCGCTGCCTCAGGGAGGGTGGGCTTGTGAGGGTTCAGAGTTTAACTTGATCACTCAGGAGCTATGCCAACCTTTCTGTTTGTGTAGCTAATAATAAAGAAATTGACGTTAAGTACACAAGGAGCCATTTCCTGTTTCCAAGCTCAATGCTGACCTCCGGGGCTGCCGGTTTTGTTTGCAGCATATTTTGCTGTACTCGTCGTCCCTTTAAGCACACCATAGGCTTAATGACATCCTGACTATATTATGTGCTGCAGATTCCCCAGTCAAAACAGATTTACTACAACATCATTCACTCCCGCAGCTTTCTGGGCAGGATCCAAATGCCACATTCTGCCATGGAGAGGGGGAGCGGAGAGAAGCTGGTAAAAAAGCTGGCAATGAGCCAAGCACACACGGAGTCCAGCTCACACATTTCAGCCCATTTCAAACCAGTAGCATAAAATACGACTGAGAATAAACCAAGGTCAATCATATTAACATTTCAGCCGCATCCATTTCAGCATCAGTGTTTTGTACAAGAAACCTGGGAGCCAGGAAAATTGGGCTCTTTTCCTAGCTCTACTGTAGCAATATAGGATCCATTGTGGTGATGGGCAACTGTACCACTTCTCCTGAGGACATCACCGGGATCCATTTCATCTCCATGGCACCGTGTGTGGTGAGAACACACAGTCTCCATGGCCAGCCATACACTGGTGGCACCTGTGTTCTCGCTCTTTTCACGGTGGCACCTAATGATGTCACAATGATGCCCTGGGGTCTACAGGAAACCAGCACCTGGATGAAAAACAGCTGCTTCAAAACTAAACCTAGGCAACGCTGAAGTTATGCTGCTCGGATGGGAGGAAAGCATTTAAGCATTAGCATGGATACCATCATCCCCTTCCCACTGAAGGCATCTGAGGATCATTTTGGTCAATGAGGGACAGTCTAGTCCGGCTAGGGTGATCATATTTCCCAAAGAGACACTGCCCAGGGCTGGCCTGAGCCCCTCCCTCCAGTCGCTCACCTGCATGCCAGCCCCCACCTGGAGCTGGCCCCACCTGCTTGCCCCCCACTTCCCTCGCCTCCCTGGCCCCAGTCGCTCGCCCAAGCCCTGCCATCCCCCAGCTCAAGGCTGTCGCTGGTCACTTGAACCATGCCGGCCCCCCCACTCCACACTGTTCCTCTACAGGGCACCCCACGTTTTTGACAAAAGTGAGCATTTGTCCCATTTGCTCTTGCCAACTGAGCCAGCTGACAAGAGCAAATGGGACAAATGCTCACTTTTGCCAAAAAAGTCAGGACAGCAGGGACGGGGCTTAAAAAAGGGACTGTCCTGGCCAAAATGGGACATATGGTCACCCTAGGTCCAGCTCGACTCCCTACCCTAAGACATACGGAATATTGCTACATAAAACTAATTTACCAGGAAAATGCTTCAGCATTATAGAAAACCACAATACAGATTAGATAGCTGGGGAAGTGGGAGACAAAAATTCAAAAAGGGACTTGCCCAAGGTCTTCCAGCATGTCATCAGCACAGCCAACATTAGAGTTCAGGAGTTTCTGTGACTCCAAGCTCAGGATCATCCCTGAGTGTACTTCTGAATTCTGATGGGGTCGATACATTCACCTGTTACGTAGCAGCTGCACATGCTTGCCGTTCATAATCAAATTTCTGAACCCCAACTAGCTACATGAACTATTTTAGGTGCAGATGTGTGGACCATTATAGTGAGGCTGGCTTAAGATCTGCACTCGGCTGCTCATTTAAAACATTCTTTGTGGTATAAGCTAAGCAGAAGTGCTTCAGAGCAAAGTGACAGCCTTCAAAGACCACGCCTGTCTTTTGCTACACTTCAACAGTCTCCCACAGTGCATTATAAATAGACAGAGGACAGGAGAGAGATAATTTCCAGCACACAGAGATAAATGAAAATTGCTCACAGCTACTTGCTAAACCACACAATCAAATTACAAGGAATAAACCAGGCAGCTAAATTAAAGACAACCTGAATGTACCAAGGGCTCTGTGCAGATGAGGCTAGAAAGGGAGGAATAGGGATGGGACCATTTTGCACATCTCATCTATTACAAAAAATGATTTAAGAACCATCTCATGTAAATAAAGACAAATGGGTTTTCTGTTCTGCTTTCTGTGTCAATACTTAAAACAGCATTGGCACATTTAGGCCCCCAAAACACTGGTTTCCTAAAAACTAAACTTTTTAAAAACCTAAGATTAACAAGTGTTTCTGTCAGCATAATGACAGGTTTCAGAGTAACAGCCGTGTTAGTCTGTATTCGCAAAAAGAAAAGGAGTACTTGTGGCACCTTAGAGACTAACCAATTTATTTGAGCATGAGCTTTCGTGAGCTACAGCTCACCCAGATGAAGTGAGCTGTAGCTCACGAAAGCTCATGCTCAAATAAATTGGTTAGTCTCTAAGGTGCCACAAGTACTCCTTTTCTTTCTGTCAGCATAATTTTTTTAAAAAATGTAATGAAAGCAATTTGCTCAATGTACAGGTCCCTTTGCATTGTTTACAACCCAAACATTGCAGCATTGTGATAGCATATGAGAGCCAGAAAGTGAAATTTACTAGTCTCCACCCCAGAGTTGAAGATTAATAGAGAATGTAATCAGCAAACAGTGAAAAGAAAGATTTGATGTTTTAAAATGCTTTCCCTTTTAATAATTTATGGTGTTCTTAACAACAACTTGCATTGTTGAGCTATGGTAGTGGCCCTGAAATGAAAAGTAATAGAAGAGGTGGCTGAAAGGCAGAAGAAATCAATTTTTTTTTTTTTAAATCTCAAAAGGCATGAAGGCTTCATCTGTTCTGGCAGATACACAAGGATCCCTTAGCACTTACTATATGAATTGGCCAAGGACACGGAGACAAACCTCAAAACATTTGGAGGCCAAGTTGATTTTGGTCTCTCAGTGTCACGGAAGGAAACCGTGAAATAATGTGCGTGTCTGAGCCAAACTGAGCCAGGTTGCTCTTCACCGCATCTTGGTAACTATTACCTAGCTCTGTATATAAACTGACAGCTTGAATTCTCAGGGGCATGTCTGAATCACTGTCAATCTGTCTGATTCAGGCTTAGTCTGCACAAGTACACACACACCCTGCCCACCCTTTCCCAGCCACCTCTCATATATAGGGCCCTACCAGATTCACGGTCCATTTTGGTCAATTTCACGGTCATAGGATTTTTTTAAAATCGTAAACTGCATGATTTCAGCTATTTAAATTGAAATTTCACAGTATTGTAATTGTAGGGGTCCTGACCCAAAAAGGAGTTGGGGGGGGCACAAGGCTATTGTTGGGGGGAGGGGGTTTGCGGTACTGCTAACCTTACTTCTGTGCTGCTACTGACAACAGCTGCCTTCAGAGCTGGAGAGCAGCGGCTGCTGGCCGAGAGCCCAGCTCTGAAGGCAGAGCCAGGGCCAGCAGCAGTGCAGAAGTAAGCATGGCATGGTACAGTATCGACACCTTTACTTCAGCACTGCTGCCTGCAAAGCTGAGCCCTCAGTCAGCAGCCGCCACTCTCCTGCCGCCCAGCTCTGAAGGCAGCAGCAGAGACGTAAAGGTGGCATGGAATGGTATTGCCACCCTTAGTACTGCGCTGCTGCTGGCAGGGTGCTGCCTTCAGAGCTGGGCGCCTGGCCAACAGCCACCGCTCCCTGGATGCCCAGCTCCGAAGGCAGAGCAGAAGTAAGGATGGTAATACCGTGACCCCCCATAAAACAACCTCGTGACACCCCACCCCCAGTAACCTCTTTTGGGTAGGACCCTTAACTGGAGAAACTGGTCTTCCCTATGAAATACATTTATATAGGGTAAAAGCACACGAAAGACCAGATTTCACGGTCCATGACGTGTTTTTCATGGCCGTGAATTTGGTACGGCCCTACTCATACAATTTTACTTTGAGTTTTGCAGATGAACAAACTCAAAATCCCAGGGATGCTCAGTTGAAACTGCTGTGTTTTGTCTTGTATGGGGAGGCAGGGAGCAAAATCATGCATGAACACATAATTCCACATAAGCTTGACTCACACACAGTGTTTGCAAGCCTTAAAGAACCTGGCTAGATCTTAATTTTTAAGTAAACCTGAAATTAGGCAAACATTACAAGCAGAGCCGGAAAAGCTTTCGTACTAGATCTATCATCTATGAACTGCATACTAACCCAAGTTCTCAGCCACCATAAGGTGGTGTCCTGTGACATGGCAGATAAAGCATGAAAGGAATGTATTTGATAACCACTCAAATAGATGTTACAAAGACAAGAGGACACCAGTGGATTCACAAGGGAGGAATTTGTATGTTTCATTTTACATGGGTTTGATAGAAAAGATATCAATAAAAAAAATTTAGGAAGGAGAATAATGATACAGTCTGTTCAGGCACATTCAAGAATCCAGTTTTGTTAGTTTCCAGCAACCCTCATGAATAAATGTACCATACGTGCATCCTGCAAATTCTCTGCATTTAACCCCCTTGGGTACTGGATCCCCAAAATTCTGATGCATAACCAGAATAATGAAGCTTGTTTTGGAAGCAAAAATTCAAATACAGACAAATTGTTATATGGCACTTAAATAATATTTCAGTGCCCCAGGCATTTATATTTCTAACTGCCTGTCTAATGCAATTAAAAAAAAAAAAACAAATCAAATCAAGAATGAGGTAAAACAGCCAATATGGTCTCCTGCCACAAAATTCATTTGCTTAGTTTTGGTCAGTGTCTCGTACACTGGTAGAAAGAGAAAAAAGAAAAGGAGTACTTGTGGCACCTTAGAGACTAACCAATTTATTTGAGCATAAGCTTTCGTGAGCTACAGCTCACTTCATCGGATGAAGTGAGCTGTAGCTCACGAAAGCTTATGCTCAAATAAATTGGTAAGTCTCTAAGGTGCCACAAGTACTCCTTTTCTTTTTGCGAATACAGACTAACATGACTGTTACTCTGAAACCAAAAAAAGAGAATGAATAGTCAGACGTGCTCTCTCCGCCACCACCATTTCTGCTCCCTCTGTACGTCACTGAGCATTGTTACAATAATGGAACTAGGAAAGGGCAACGTTGGGGAAAGAGATCAGATGGTGCATAATTGGTTTTAACCAGCAAAATGCCAAGGAAAAATGCCTGTGGATAGGATCTGAAGTGAAGGAGAGAAGAAGGATTTACAGAGAGACGGGGAAACAGGTGAAAAATGTGACCAACTTCCAAGTAGGATGGGCAAAACTAAAAGAGAGAACAGATCATAGAGGGAGGGGCAGGGCAGGTGAATATGGCCTCCAAGGGCCTTCAGAATGATTTGAGTACCAGGAATAAGAAATGAGAGATTTGATATCTGACCTCTTCAGTAACTACAAGGAGACTGGATCTTTTGAAAACCTTGGTAAAATCTTGGGCATAACAATTGTCATATCAGAGGAGAGTAAGGATTCTCCTAGTCCAGTATCTCTGAGCTCCCAATATCAGATGCTGCAAAGGAAGGGGGAAAAAACACCACAGGAAAAGTTTCTTCCTAATCAGTCTTAGCAGTTTGTGATAGGATTACACTTTATAAAGGCACAAGCCAAATTAGTATAATTGTTGGAGTTATTTTTCATCTAACCCTCTTTAATATCATGTTAAGTTCTTGGCCTCAGTGATATCTTGTGGCAAGGAGTTCCACTGATAAAATTATGAATTGAGTTTTAAAAAAAACCCTCAGTTACCTCTTACGTGTGTTGCTTTTTCATTTCATCATGCTCTCCTCATTCTGATATTCTAAGAAAGGGTCAGGAAAAGATCCTAACTTCCCTTCTCCATACCACCCATTGTTTTACATAATTCCATCACATCCCCTCTCAATACTATCCTCCCCAAACTGTAAAGTCTTCACCTAAGATGCAGCCAAACAGATCCTGTTCTTTTGCATTGCAATTTCACAGTGGTGTTAGAATGATCATTCCAGGAAAGTTAACTTAACAGAAAGCAGGCTCAAGTACTATACATGGCAGGTCTGACCATGTAACCATGGCAACTCATAATCCAAATAAAATGCCCTTTTAAAAATGATGTATTGGCTCATTATTACAATATAGGGTTACAGGCTGAAAATTTATGGTAATAACTACAGTAGCACTTTCCTTTTGGAGAATGTCAACCTTCCTGGAAGGAGGTTTACAAATAAAAAGTCCTGCCAAAATATATGAAAAGAGAATCCAAAGGAAGCCAGGAGAGAAGCCTAGATGAGAGGAGCCGACATTAACGTAACCTAGCCATTTAAAAGGATCATACAGTCAGAGACACCTGGGCAAGTCAGCATTAGACTGTATATGTCTTAAGAGGGTAGTGCTATAAAGCACTTCTTTCCACATTATTTTCTACCCTTATTCTTCATTTTCACTGCCATTAGGGGCCGGGGGAGTGGGGAGGTCTAAGCCCAGCGGAATTTATGCACAAAGAAAGGCTGACTACAGACAGAGAACAGTTTTATATAAATGAGATTATAAATATTATATGGACTGCTCGTCAGAGTTTTGAAGGGGACTTTCCCATTCAAATATGAGCAAAAATTCAACTTCCAGATCATAAATGTGACCATAGAGAACATCCAGATTTTGCCCAGCTCTAAAAAGGAGTTACACTGCTCCTTTAAATGAAAAACTGAATCCAGTAGATGTTGACAGCCTGGGCCAGTGCTCTGCCTCTTATGCCGATCAAGAGGCACCTCATCCCGGGAGCTCGTGAAATCAAGTAGCATTGCCAAAGCAGATTTCAGATGAGGAACGGGGTTGGGAAGTGACATTCCAATCTGGCATTTGCCGTGTTGTTACTGTGACTGAGTCCAACAGAGAAAGGGCCCTCTCCATCTGAAAGCTCCCTTGGGACAGCTTCTTAGCCAAACAGGTTTTTACCTACTATAATCTTGGGTGAACCCCAGAAGGTGCATTCCCACCAGTGGAGTTCTAGGTCATTGTTTTGTGGGGTCTCCTTGCTTGTTCATTGTTTGGGGAGCAATTTCGCCCTCTATCAACAAGAGCCTCAAAGCATTTCCCTATGAGAGCTGGGCAGTGCATCATTCCTGCATAATACCCAGGAGCAGGAGACTCAGAAAGACCCTATAACAGAAGGAGGGCTTCAGATTTCAGCAAGCAACAAGTAACAATGCTCGAGACAATCATGGTCATACAGCTAGGCACAGCGCTGCATTAATTCCCAGCATTGGGATGAGTGAGGGCTGCCGATACAAACCCACAGACTCCAATCTCCTGTCACGCCATCCTACCTTTGACTCTTTGATGCCCACCCTACCCTCTGTGCATGCATGTGTGTGTCCTCACCACAGCCTGCTCATCTGGATGTCCCCTTTCATACTCTATCTCAAGCTCCTCTCTCTTTCTTCTTTCATGGTGCCCCCTGGCCTGAAACTCCCTTCCTGACTCCATCAACCATGTCTCCTTTTCAGTCCCTGCTTGAAACCCATTTCAGGGTTGCTTATGAACTACAGTTCTACCCACATCAAGTCACTGAACCTAGCCATCAAGGGACCAGCACTACCTTCTTAAGAGGCCATGCAATCTTCTTGTCCTTACCTCTGTCTCACCTATTTTTACACCCCTTCCATGGTTGCCTCCTGTTCTAATCTTAATTGTAAGATCTTCAGGGCAGAGAATCTGTCTCTTCTCCAATGTGCTGTGCACAACTATGGAGCTATGTAATTATAATAAAGACATTTTGCCTGCATACTGTTAGAATAAGCTTTGGGAGAGTGGTGTTTACCCACAGTACAGGAGTCCCATGGCAGAACATTAGAAATACCCATGTGTATTATGTAAGGTTTCACCTGGATTTACAGTGGCATATCAGAGCCTCAATTGCTTTAAGGCATAGCATTACACCAAGGATGAATCTGACCCTATGGGTATGGTGAGAGTAGCCCCTATATGGCCATAGGGTTGTGTGAAAAGCTCCCATCTTGCCTGAAACCAAGGAGTGGCATCTGAGGGGTTAAACGGACATGTCATCTGATGAAGTAGTCTAATCGCTGCTCATTTTCAGTGAATTTATCTGCCCCCCAGAGCAGAAAAAAATATCTGAGCTTCCCTCTAGAGACTGCTCTAAACTGAGACTGTTCGAACACTAAAATAAATAAAGCTAAGGACCAAAGAGACCATTTGCAGAGCCAATGGATTTATGGTTACAGCAGCAACTTCTCCCAACCTCAAGGTGTTTTACAACATAGGAGGGGAAAGAAGCAGCACGAATCTGTCAGAAAGGAGCCGGGTGCCAGATCTTGGGGAAGGATTTCATCAGCAACTCATGAGCTGGCAGGCACACCACTGCCTTTGGATGCCTCAGCGGTGTCGCCTCTTCGGAAATTCTTAACTCCGATTGCAGTGAGATCGAGACCCTGCTCTCTTGTAGGCTCAAAACTATCTGCTCATTTCTCGCTCTCACTTGGGATGCAAATTATTTACATTGGAGGGAGCAGGGGAGGACAGGTTCTAGACAACGGTATTTATACTAAGCTGCCCCCAGTATATGTTAAGCTTCCTGCTCTTTACTATTTATTTATAATAGGAGCCCCCGTCACGTACCAGAACCCCATCATACTAGGCACAGTGCAAACAGAAAAAAATCGATCCCGGGGCAAGTAGTTATATGGCGCTTTCATCATGAACAGTGGTTACATGGGTGCCGCAAGTGCTCTAATGCAGCAGTTTTTCTTGGGTCCTTCTGGTCAGGTCTTGTTTTGCCCCACTTCAGCTGAATGGAAACACTGAAACCCATCACAGTCTTGTGCTACTCTGAGAGTCACTGCCTCTGATCTTTTACAGTTCTTTAATTCTGCAAGCAGCCGGGACTGTGAGTGTTTCTACAAAATGACAGCTTTAAAGATCAACACAAAGCCAGCAACTGGACACAAAAGATGCCTCACACCCCAGCTTTCTTCCAGCAATAACAGAGAGAGAACAAACATATCAAGTGAGGTGCTACAGCTGTAACTAAGCACACTGAAACCTTAGCGCAGCAGTAGACTCTCAAAGCCTGGTAAAATTTCACTTGAGTTCTAATGACTTCAGCTGAACCTGATTCTTTCTCCCTTCATTCTGCCCCAGAAGGGAAGCACACGGAAAAGCTGGGAAGTAACTTTAAAAAAAAAAAAAATCCTCTCCATTTTGTTTCCCTGTCATCCCAATATTCTTATCCTCTTTTTATTCTATATGGCATGTGCATCTCGGAAGGGGTGGAGTAATGGAGGGAACAATACAGGTTGTACTTTTTTTCTTTTTTTAAATGGTTTCTCTTGTCTGCACTACCTGGGAGAGGGTGCAGAGCTGACACCCAGGATGTATCACGCCCTTTGATTCACGATGTCCAGAATGTACCCTGGGATAATTCCAATGACAGTTCTGGCTTTGGTCTATTCTCCCTGCTCATGAGGGGTAAAGAAGTCACATGCATACAACCAATTTGTTTCACAGAATGGGTACATTTGCGAGCAGTGGTAAAACATACAAAGATCATGTGGTTGCGGCATGTGGGTCTAATGGTACCACAACGAGCATTAAAATGCTGTTATGAGCAGGGTGCAAACCTGTAGAAACACAGAGCAAATGCTAATGCACTCCTCTTAAAAAGTTTCTCTTTAACCCATGCATTAAAGTTAGTCAGGTACAGTATTTCCCATGTAGATCAAATAATCCCTCCCCCTTTCTCCAGCAATATATAGACGTAGGAGAGGAAATTCAGCCTTAACTTTGCAGCTCTGGCTTCTCAGTTTGTCTCAGTCATAACGTTGTTTACAGAAAGTTAGTGTGCATTTAGGATTAGAACTAGATTCCAGGCTTCCCTTCCCTTCTCTGCACCTTACTCCTTGTAAGCCTTAGGTAAGCCACTTAACCGTGTGCTAGAGTGCATCCATCAGTACAATGGTGATATCATGACATACCTTCCAAAGACAGCAAGACAGACAATTAGAGTGTATGAAGCATTTTGTGGAAAGGATGAATTTCACCTCTTCCGTTTGCAAATTGCCCACAAACAGATTACAATCTGCTTGAACATATGGCCGGAATTCCTTCACATAAACACCTGATCGGTAGCATGTACGTGAACGCTCCATTGTAGCCTATTCTAGATTAAAAATTCTAGATGTTTTGATTGCGTACAGGTCACTTGGTAGCCCTGCTCCCCAGCTGTGGGAACTGAACACCTCCAGTCAGTTTTCCAACACAAACATTTTAATCCGAATCTGAAATTCGTGGTCCATGAATGCAAAGCTGAAAGCTAATCACTAGTTCCATGAACATTCCTTCCAGGAAATTCACCGGCTTGAATGTTCATGAACATGAACACAATAGGGGTATGAATGCAAGTGAAACAAATTAGCTTAAAGAGAGTCACGTATTTGCAGAATCCCATCCCCACCCTGTTTGCTCACAATCTCACTTGCAGGAGGAGTGGGCAAGTTGGAAGGCTCCACACATTGTGAATAGCAGCTAGCCAGAAACCCCCACATGAAAGGCTAGGAGAAGTGACTTCCCTTAGTGTATAATCAACATCCCAACCAGTTTAGTTGTTATTGTTTGTGCCTCTGAATAAACTCATTGCAGGGTTGTACTCACCCACTTCTAAGGTTGCCACCCAGCTGATTTTTACCTGGACAGTTCGGTTTTTGGCTTCTGTGTCTGGTGCCATGCAGGGTTGCCAGGTGCCTTGTTTTTGACCGGAAAGTCCAGTGCAAAGGGGGACCTGGCAACCCTAAATGACACTCTAACCAAAAGTCCAGTTACCGTGGTGTGGGGAGAGGTTCTGGATCATTAACCCACACCAGACCCTGCTCAGCTGGGGCCACCTACCTGCAGATAGGCTCCTTGAGATGATCCAGCAAGCAAGGGGGAGGGAGAGGAGCAACTGATGGGGTGGGGCCTTGGGGAAGAAGAAGAGCGGGGTGGGGGACCCTCAGGGGTCTAGTTACCAGCAATTAGGAAGGTAGCAACCCTATCCACTCCTCAGGGCGTGGTCCATTACTGTGCTTGCATTTTAAAAGTTCTCCTTTTCCCTCTACGGTAAGGAGCGCAAAACCAGGAACCAAGACATAAATTACATCATCTCCATTCAATAAGCTTATAGGAGGTTTATAAACAGCTACTTGTTGTCCCAAGAAGACAAGCTTCAACCATATGGTCGTGTACCTGAAGGCCACGTATGTGCATGCAGCTTACATTAGAGAAAAGTCTTCTTGCACGCAACTTTACAAGTGAATTACAAAACATGTCGTTAAGGTAATCATTAACTCACGGTGCTAAAGGGACCCATAATGTCTGTGTCTACATCCAAGCAGATATGCTGGCTGACAACCTGAAAGGGAAACTGTAAAATCTAGCCACGCAATAACCTACACGACATGCCAGTCCTTAGATTACATACCCAGATTATTTTGAAGTATTAAATCAGGCTGCCATGTCCCCCGTGCCAGGATACAGGCTGCATCAGCACTGCAAACAGCACACACCCAAATATTTCTCTACCGCTGAGAACTACGGCCCTTTCCAAAGCTTGTTAAAGCCAACGCTCCCTCCACCCCCGCCCCACTGCCACCAACAACAAAGCAATCTGGAATTACCTAAAGGGCCATGAAGAGATCATCCGTAAGGAAGGCGTTCATAACCCTCCTCCATTTGTGCACCATACCTCCAGAGATGGCTTTAATAAAATAAATGAAAAGCCCCACTTTTTAACCTGGGACACCATTGCTCTCTCTGGCCTAGCCATGTTCCAGAAGGAACTGCAGCAAGAGTCCATACCAGGCAGGTATCCCGCCCTAGAACGTAATTTAGAGATGGGAAAGAGACCTAATTAAGTCATTCTGCCCATCCCTGAGATACGTATGGAAGAATCCTGCACTATCCCACTGCTTTGTCTAATCCAGTTTCAGATGACTCAATCAATCGAACTTCCACCACTTCTCTTGGGAGATTATCTCATAGCCTAACATTTCACTGCAAAACTTTTCCTGATTATTAGCTTTCAGTTCTTTCCTAATTTCATCCCTTTGCTCCTAGTTATAACCCACCTCCTATCACCCTCTCCCCTTCAAATATTGGGAGCATCTGCAGGCACTACAATGGTGGTGGACCAGAGGGGTGTGGTTCAAATAAGCTCCTTTCTGGAGAACCACTGGCAGCTGGAGCGTATGGGGGGGGTGTCTAATGAAAAGCTGGCAGCCTGCGCAGATTTACAGCATGAAGTTTTTAAGCCAAATTGCAAACTAAAGACTCTGCATTCTAATGAATGAGCAATAAGAGATTATCCCCTACCAGCTAAATGCTTTTCCATTTGTCCTTCTTCCAAGACAGTTAGACAGCTGGTTTATAACCACAGGGCACAAGGCTAACAGCTATAGCAAACAGCTGTACAGCATCAAAATTAGGCATGAGAAGGTGTGACACATGGCCAGAAAGCGTTAAGCAGCCTGCAGGATAAATGACCCAAATTCAATCTTAGGGACATATTGGTACATAATGTTTGTGGTTTTGTGCGTTTCCATATATATTGTTAAAGGCTGACAATGTAATCAAACAGTTCCTGTCTATGCTGTATTCTGCTCATTCAGAGATCAAAAGGAGATCTTAACATTTAAATTAATTGTAAATATAGTGATATCTCTCTATCGATCTCTCTTTGAAACGTATAGCAAATCACCTGCCAACGGTGGAAAACCAGGCAATTGCCTTATGTTAATCCATGTAGCTAATTACCAAAGATGCTTAGGAAATAGGTCTATTTCAAAATCTCCATGATTGTCTACTGCTCCCCTAAGAACTCTGTGCTGTGAAGAGAAGGCCTGGAACTGTATAAAGGTCTCTTGGGCCCTGATCTCAGATCTACTTGATGCTTTATACATGGGAAGCTTGAGTCAAAAGACTGAGATCTCCAGCCCCATCTGGATCACCCTGGATATAAACATTGAACTGAATCTAAGCACTCTTTGCAACTCCAAAGCTCACCATCTCTACTATGAAACCGATCTCCGAACTGTACTCGTGTACTGCTCTTGTCTTTTCTTTAATAAATTTTAGTTTAGTTAATAAGAATTGGCTGTATGAGTGTATTTGCGTAAGATCTGAAATATTCATTAACCTGGGAGGTAAAGTGTCCGATTCTTTAGGATTGGCAGAACTTTCTTATATGATAAGATTTTCAGTAATCTTCATCATATTTGACTTGGGTGTCTGGGTGGAAGCCCAAAGCTGGGTTGCTATAAGGGAATTGTGTTTTGGCCTCTGTGCAACCAGTAAGATATTGTAGAAGCTATTTTGTGCCGGCTTGGTAAATTTAAGTATTGGAATATCCACCAGCTTTGGGGATTGTCTGCCCCATTCTTTGCCGTTTGCCCTAACTGAGTGTGGCCCCCTAGGACCCTGGTCACAGAAGAGTATATAAAAAACTCCTGCGGAGAAGATCTGCATATGATATAGCAGTAATCATTTCGTAACAAGGAAGTGAAAGGGCCCAGGGATGCTTTGCCTGTTGAAGCTTCATAAAAAGGGCTGAGGGACACTTACCAGAAGAGCTGTTCTTACGGAAGGCTGAAGGCATGTACAGCCCCAATGCTTCACTACAAGGAAAGAAGTGGTGCTGTACAAACCAAACATCCCATGCTGCTTTTTCCCCCCTTTCCAGTTGTCATAAATATAAAGGGAAGGGTAAACAACTTTACATCCCTCCTGGCCAGAGGAAAAACCCTTTCACCTGTAAAGGGTTAAGAAGCTAGGATAACCTCGCTGGCACCTGACCACAATGACCAATGAGGAGACAAGATACTTTCAAAGCTGGGGGGGGGGACAAAGGTTCTGTCTGTCTGTGTGATGCTTTTGCCGGGAACAGAACAGGAATGGAGTCTTAGAACTTAGTAAGTAATCTAGCTAGATATGCGTTAGATTATGTTTTGTTTAAATGGTTAATAAAATAAGCTGTGCTGAATGGAATGTATATTCCTGTTTTTGTGTCTTTTTGTAACTTAAGGTTTTGCCTCGAGGGATTCTCTATGTTTTGAATCTGATTACCTTGCAAGGTATTTACCATCCCGATTTTACAGAGGTGATTCTTTTACTTTTTCTTCAATTAAAATTCTTCTTTTAAGAACCTGATTGCTTTTTCATTGTTCTTAAGATCCAAGGGTTTGGGTCTGTGTTCACCTATGCAAACTGGTGAGGATTTTTATCAAGCCTTCCCTAGGAAAGGGGGTGTAGGGCTTGGGAGGATTTTGGGGGGAAATAAGTTTCCAAGCGGGCTCTTTCCCTGTTATGTATTTGTTAGATGCTTGGTGGTGGCAGCAATAAAGTCCAAGGGCAAAAGGTAAAATGGTTTGTACCTTGGGGAAGTTTTAACCTAAGCTGGTAAAAATAAGCTTAGGGGGTTTTTTCATGCAGGTCCCCACATCTATACCCTAGAGTTCAGAGTGGGGAAGGAACTTTGACACCAGTCTAATTAGGAACACTTTAATGCCAGGCAGTATGGAGACATTTGGAGACACACAACTTTTTCCCCAATGCTGAAAACAGGGGTTGAAAGCCTGCCTTAGCTTACAAGCTTTGGTGGTCCCTGCCTCCTGCCTCAGCCAGTCAGATCACAAACACACCATGCAAGTTGCACCTGTAGAAAGAAACTTCAGGATGGAAGGACAAGTGTGGCTGAGAGCCAGGAATTGAGGCACACTGGCAGCACTCTGGAGGGCAGAAGCCTGCTCTGCGCTGGCTCCAGTAAGCATCTTGGAGTGCCAAATCCAAACACTATTTTGTATTTAAAGCAGAACTAAAATGGGTTTCCTCACTTTAATACTCAAATCTAGTTTCTAAGTTTGAAATAAGCAACCACTATTGGTTGACAACTGAATTTTTCATTTATTTTTAATATTCATTGTTGACAGCTCTCATAACTTTATCACGAGTCTCGCAATAAACAGCTCGTTTTCTTAAACCTCCAACTTCTGGAGACATATGACCGTGAGAATCTCTCATTAAAAAAAAGAAAAGGGGGGGGGGGGGCTTCTTGCCTTCACAGTCGTGGAGAAATCTTGAAAAGGTGACAGAAAAGGCACATAAAAAATAAACAACTCAGCATTATTTTTAACTCATAATTTTGGGAGGTGGATTCATGTTTTCCAACACTGGGTTTGCAATATTGAACCTCTGCAATGCGAAAGTGCTTCCTTCCTGGAATTTTGCTCGGACACATTCAATATTGGGGCTGAGGGGTATGGAGGAAGTGGGAGTGATGACAGGGTTCCTCTAACTGAACTAACTTAGTCCTCACACACTCCCATCAGGCACCCCAATTCGGACAGCGGTCACTTTTGAACATTTAAAAATTAAATACAAAGAGAGCTATTCCCCTTAATCATCAAAGCTGTCTTGCTCTCTGACATGAAAAGCTAACTGCTTGGATCCATCCTCTACTTCCCTTTTACAATACTACAGGAGTAGCTGTCTCTGTAATAGTGTTGCAAGCTCCTTGCTTGACAACTAGGGCAGCAATTTCTCTCCCCCCTCCCACTTTGTCCTGCACCCTGCAGGTAATAAAGGAACATGTGTAACACTACAGCCCATATTCTTCATAGTGATATTATGATAAGATTATGACATAGTTGTGATGTATTTTATGCAAGATAAGTCATGTGAGGTGCCATTGGAAAAGCTATGATTTGCTGAATATGATTGTACTATTTGTATGCATGTATCGTTTTATCTGAAGTTATGAATATTGACTATGTATCTGTATTTCAAACGTAGTTACACCTGGGTAATGCCGACTAGACAAGCCATTTTCAGTCTAGATAGTGGGTGGGGAAGAGCCTATTCAGAGCAATGGGCCATTAGGAAAAACCAATAGGCTTTAGGAGAAGCTTATCTCCCACTTGGTGAGCCTTTCTGTGAAAGCTCCAAAGAGCCTGTGAGTGACAGCTGCTATGACTCTCTACAAGAATATGTGATGAGACCAAATGTCTCTAGACTCCACCTTGGGATGTCAGTGTTTTTCCACAGACCAGTCTGGGAATCAAGCTTTGGGAACAAAGGGTTCCCGCCCTATGAAAAACGCAGGGACTGACATCATCTGTGGTTCTTCACTCCCCACACAAGAGAAACAAAGACTGAACTGGGGGAAGTGCTGGCCCCAGGCTAAAGGGATTTTTAGCCTGTGAAACGAAACACCTGGGGATTCCAAGCTGTAAAACAAGTGCAGCTTGCCCCATAAGAATCTGCAGCCTGCTTGTATAATCTTTTAAGGTGAAAATCTGCTATTCATATCCAATTTATTTAGTATATTAAGCTTAGTTTGCATTTTTTATTTGCTGGATAATCTGCTTTGATCTGTTTGCTATCACTTATAATCACTTCAAATCTATCTTCTGTAATTAATAAACTTGTTTTTGCTTAATCTAAACCAGTGTGTGGGAATCATAACTCTGGAGCAAAAGGCTGTTGCATATTCCTCCCCACATTGGGAGGAGGCGAATTTTATGAACTTACACTGTACAGTTCCCTGTGCAGCACAAGATGGTATAATTTTGGGTTTATACTCCAGGCGGGGTGAGTGCCCAAGGAGCTGGGAGCAGCTTTCCCATGCAGGGGCTGGTCAGAGAGCCTGCTTGTAACTGGATCTGGGTGTGTTCCTATCTGTGTGAATGCTGGTGAAAGTGCAGGCTGGAGGGCTTTGTAGCTTGTCACAGAAGTACAGTGTGAGAGGGAGCCCAGGCTGGTGGGTCAGAGGGCTTGGTGGTACCCCAGTTCCAGGTGGCACCCTGCGTGGAACCCATCACAACATGGAAGTAACCGCAGGAGGGGCACAGTTGAAAGCTCAAACTGCCCAACCAAGAGCTTGAACCCTGTTTGCAGATGCAGCCTCTTATTCTGCTCAATCTCCTATAAAGTATTTGAAAGGGTTAATTTTAAGAGGTTCCGAGTAAACACAAGTCATTGTCTTTCTTCCATCAAGCAGAATGATCATGCTTTAGACAGGATTCACAGCAAGCGCCTGCCTTCTACTCCCAGCTCTGCCACAAATTACCTGGCTTAAGTTTACACTAGATTTTCTCCTTAACATTTCTAATCTTTGCTCATCTTGATGGGTGGTAGCAGCAGTGGGACCCCTAACGCAGGCAAGGCTCCAATACTTGCTGGCATCTTAGTGAAAAAACCCCAAACCTCTGGGCAACGCAGTTATACTGACATAACGCCCCTGTTAGACAGAGCTATGTTGACAGGAGGGCTTCTCCCATCAACATAGCTACCGCGTCTTAGGGAGGTGGATTAACTACATCAACAGGAGAAGCTCACCCGTCGGCATGGGAGCATCTTCACTGAAGTAGCACGGCCGCAGCATTTTAGGTGTAGACCTGTCCTAAAACTCGCATCAGCAGAGTCCTTTGGAAGGAGCTAGGAAAGCATGGAGCATGATTACTTTGTATGATTAAAGTTACTAACTATTCTTTCCCCTTAGAATCCGTTCATGTTTATTGTCTATGCATGAAACCAAACCCAAATCGGGTATCAACTCATGTAACTAGGCCATGTCTCCATGTCACACCAGCTCCCAAGCAATGATGGAATGTCCCAATGGCAAGGTCATCAGTGGCAAAACAAAGTCTCCAGGAAAATTGGAATTGTCTTCTCTCCCTCCCCTGTCCACTCTCTGCCCATGCAATCATAAGCCACATGTAACCCAGCAATTGAGATGGGACTGGGCAAGGAGGATGATTTTCTTGACCTTTCCAAGAAATTTAAATCTTTAAAGAGATTAGAGATTCCAGTGAAAACTTTAAAAAACTAAATTAGATCAGCTTTAGATGAGGGTTCCTGGCTGGGAGAGCAAAGCGACTGTGCTATATATAGAGGTGGGTAGGGGGTGAGGAGGAGGATCATTGCTATGCAACTGGGAAACAAATAACAGAAGCTTCAAAAACAGTGTCACTAAATGCAAAACGAAGGTTTTTAAAGTTTTAATTGCCTTAGAAGCGTGAGTGGTTTGGGATGCATCATCTCCACATGCAACTGCATGGGTTCAGCGCCCTTCCCAACTTCCATAGTAATCAAGGGGTGAAGCCTGGGGCCCGAGCAGACTACCAGAAATACATCCCTTGGGCCAAGACTAACTCATGTCGTAAAAATGATGGGAAGGGTAACCACCTGTCTGTATACAGTACTATGAAATCCCTCCTGGCCAGAAGCACAAAAACCTCTTACCTATAAAGGGTCTATGACGTTACTGACTTGAACTGGGACCATATAGAACATTGTTGCAACCAAGATCCTATAGTGGCACCAAATCTTGTATAAAGGGGGTCAAATGAGGTGTCTAAGACAAGGTTATGGTTTGCTGGTTATGATTATGCTATCTGTGTATGTGTATCATTTTTGTAGTTGAAGTTATGAACATGGACTCTGTACTGTCTGTAGTTCTAACTTGTGCTATGCTTCTGGGTGACACCCCAGACAAGTTGGTGTCAGCTCTGCCTAGCCTGCTTGATGGCCCATTAAGGACCATCAGCTATACAACTGACCCATTGAGAGAAGGCAGACACGCCTTGTGACTCAGCAAGGTATGCAGGGACATGCCTATGGACAGAACTCTGAGGTTTTTCCACACCATGTGATGGACAGCTTGTCTTTGGAACAAAGAAAGACCAACCACATGGCAAGAGAATATAAAAAGCTGCTGCAGCTCCTCCATCTTGTCTTCAATCCTGCTTCTTACCTCTGGAGGGACTTTGCTACACTGAAGCTTTGAACGAAGGACTGAATGACCCATCCCAGCTGTGGATGTACCCCAGAGACTTGATTTGAACCTGCAGTTTATTCTATCACTGCTGCAAGCCTGAACCAAGAACTTTGCCATTACTGTATGTAACTGATTCCAATTAACCAATTCTAGCTCTCATCTATATTTCTTTCCTTTTATGAATAAACCTTTAGATTCTAAAGGATTGGCAACAGCGTGATTTGTGGATAAGATCTGATTTGCATATTGACCTGGGTCTAGGGCTTGATCCTTTGGGATCGAGAGAACCTCTTTTCTTTTACTGGGGAACTGGTTTTCATAACCATTTATCCCCATAACGAGTGGCACTGGTGGAGACACTGGGAAACTGGAGTGTCTAAGGGAATTGCTTGGGTGACTTGTAGTTAGCCAGTGGGGTGAGACCAAAGTCTGCTCTGTTTGGCTGGTTTGGTTTGCCTTAGAGGTGGAAAAACCCCAGCCTTGGGCTGTAACTGCCCTGCTTTAAGCAATTTGTCCTGAACAGGCACTCTCAGTTGGGTCCTGCCAGAACCAGCATCGTTGCAGGGTTAAGAAGCTCAAGTAACCTGGCTAGCACCTGAGCAAAAGGACCAATAAGGGGACAAGATACTTTCAAATCTGGGGGCTGGGCTTTGTCTGTTCCCTGTGGCTTTTGCTGGAGACAGAACAAGAAAGCAAGCACTCAAACTCCTTAGTATTTAGCAAGGAAATGCATTAGATTATCTTTTGTTTTGTCTTGTGATTTTCTCTGTGCCGAGAGGAAGGTGTATTCCTGGTTTTTCTTTTTGTAACTTTAAGGTTTTGCCTAGAGAGAAATTCTCTGTGTTTTGAATCTAATTGCCCTATGAGATTATCTCCCATTCTGATTTCACAGAGGTGCTTCTTTTACCTTTTTTCTTTCTAATAAAGTTCTGGGGTTTTTTTTTTTTGGTTTTTTTTTTAAGAATCTGACTTTTTTAGTGTCCTAAAAAAACCCAAGGCTGGTCTGTGCTCATCTTGTTTATTCTCAAACCTCCCCAGGAAAGGGGGGTGTAGGGATTGGGGGCATATCTTGGGGAATAGGACTCCAAGTGGTCCTTTCCCCGATTCTTTGTTAAATCACTTGGTGGTGGCAGCGTTTACCTAATCCAAGGTACAAGGGAGAATTTGTGCCTTGGGGAAGTTTTAACCTAAGCTGGTAGAAATAAGCTTTCATGCAGGTCCCCACATCTGTACCCTAAAGTTCAGAGGGGGGAGGGAACCCTGACACATGGTAAGCAAGGGGTGAAGCCCGGGGCCCTAGCAGTCTATCAGAAATACATCCCTTGGGCCAAGACTAACTCATGTTGAGCGACTGCTCCAAGCCAACACAAGCAATTTCACACTGTAAAAACAAACAGCGCTTGGCATCAGAAAGTCTCTGTGGAAGCCCTGCAAAGAGCAGGCAGCGAAGCTCTTGGACTGGCATTGGGGAAGTCAGGAAAACGGGTTTTGGCTGCAGAACCAGAGGTTTTCCAGCCCCACTAAAGCCTGTACAGCGTTCTTCACTGGCGGAGATGTCAGAATTCCCCCTGTCCAGGTCCAGTCATGCTGGGCACAAGCTCATATACACTGGTTAAAGCTACCTGATTCAGAATGCCCCAGATTTTTCTGGCCAGGTTGATGGAGAGACAAAAATCAACTCTTCTGGCAATGCAGAGACATGCCTGGCTCTTCACCAGATGCCACTGTTGTTCTCAAAAATCAGGTCAGCCAGAAGAAAATTATGTCTGACAGTTTAAAGGAGCTAGGAACTCAAAAGCCTCCTAAAAGTTTCCTTTTCAGCTGGCTTGTTATTTAAAATTGTATTAGTTACAAAAAACCCAGGCTCAGCTGCCATGAAACAGGGCAGATTTTAAATCTTCCAATGAGCAGCTTCCCCTCAGCACCGGGCTGGAATCACAGAATCAGGGGCACAGCATCAGACAAGGCAGCTTCTATGTGTAGATTAAAAGGAGAAATAAAAATTACCACTGGAAATCCAACATGTGGGAGGAGGTGGTGGAGAAGGAAGGACCCAGTGCAAGATTCTGTTATTATTTCTGCTAAAAAGAAACCAAGGCACTGCTAATGATGCCAAACTGGCCAGTTACAGGCCTGTATGTACATTTGACTGCTTCCTGTAACCTAAGGGGGAAAAGCACCTAACACATACACACAGTATTTCTATCTTTCCTGTTACAAAGAGTTGCAGTTGGTTGCTCAATAAACTATATGTAATACCCAAGAGGACAACAGGAACTGAAAGCTTTTCAGCCTTTAAGCCTGCCTTCCCTTATACACAGAATGGAAGGAGGATGCGGAAACCAGTAGCAGCGAGGAGAGATTGAACAATAGGTCAGAGGGCAGAGCAGCACTGAAAGCTTCCACTGAGCTGAGCACTTTGGAGGCACCCATTAGCCAGGCTGGTCCACAACTGCTATTCATTAGAACCCAAGCCATATCTTTGCAGTGACTTTCAGAAGAGACCATGCAGTAAATGCAGTGCAAGAAGGATCTCCTTTCCAATGCCCGCCCCCCTTTGTTATCGGGCACTGGGTGGGGTCACAAGGGATGGGCACCACTCAGAGGTAACAACCCCCATCCATGGGAATGTGAACTGTGCTACAATTAACTGAGATTCTAGGCTATTTGGAGGACGATTTTTAAATATTCAAAGGAGTGAGTCACTTTTGTTTCCATTCAATCATTTTTATTTACTGAGATGGTTTAGAGGATAACTCTTGCTTCGATCAGCAAACAACAAAAACTACAATGGAAAATGCACATGACACAAGTTTGCTTTTTCTTTTGTTTCATTATAAAACTGTGCAGGTGGCAGCCTTGCTATGAGGAATTAGACATGCAAATCCCATTCCTGTGTTTTCAGGGAGATCTAGGAGACTAATCCGCATGCAGCTGTACTGAATCGGAGCTTCATTTCAAGTGTTTAGGGCAGTGGTCCCCAAACTGTGGGGCACGCTCCCCGAGGGTAACAAAGAGGAATGTTCATGGGGGCATGGCAGGGCCCAGACCAGCCCCCATGGGGGCAGGGAGAGAGTGCCACCCAGCCCCGTTCTGCCCCCAGCCACGGTTTGGGCCCTGGCCACAGCCCCATTCCCAACCACAGCCCCAACCCCGCTCCCAACCAAAGTTTGGGGGGGGGGGGGGAGGGAGGAGAGAGAAGAGGGGCTCCATTACATTTAATTGGGGGAGAGGGGGACAGAAAAGGTTTGGGGACCACTGGTCTATGGACATTTAGAAAGGAGGAGTCTAGCAGAGGTCAGAACTGCTGAAAGCCTTACAGAAATCCAAAAGGTGCTTTCTTCTTTTCAAAGACAAACCCTATTTGCTAGACAGACACACACACACACACACGTTCCATTTATTCAGTCAGCACAATAGCTAGTCACTATGAGACCAGTTCATCCCAATGAGACTAGCACGTGTAAATGGCCTTCCCCAAACCCATCAGAGCAGAAAGAAGGACAAATCCCTCAGCCTGCTGAGATTCTCACTGCTCACAAGCCAGAGCCAGGGACATCTGCAAGCATCTCTATCCTCTAGAGACTGCACTGTTTGTGAGCCAGCAGAAGTGCACCTGACCTCAGCATTCAGCTCATGTTCAGTAGTGGCAGGGAGGGCTGCTGGAAACACCGGCGAGGTGCCAGGGCAGGGATATGGCTGGCATCACCTATGGGAGGAAGCATGGGTGAGCGATTAGAGCACAGGACTCAGCAAGGAGTCGGGGGTTCTATTATCCTCTCTGCCACAAACTCATTCTATAATATATACTGTACTATGGTGAGGGATGCCCTAGAAATACTTAAGATAGATGAATACTTGGACAAATCGAACTCCAAAAGCACTGGTTTACCCAATTTACCATAATCCCTGCCTCTGAGGCATTGGGAAGAAACTATATAAATGCAGAAGCAGCCACTGAACAGGAACAGCACTGATAGAGCTTTCAAGGAAACTTTCCTAGGCTAATCTGATGAAAAAGATTTATAGCCATAATACACTTCAGTGCACTTTACACCCATTAACTAACCCCTGCATCACCCCTGTGAGGTAGGCCAGTATTATCCCATTTTACAGATGGAGAAAAAAAAAACAGAGACACAGAAGCTAAGTGAGCTGGACACGGTCATATGAACCAATGAGAGATTTGGGAATGGAACCTGGAACGCCCAGCTCCTGGTCTGCTGCTCTGACCTCCACAGACCATGCTTCACCAATGGAATAAACGGATACATTTTAAAAAAGGAAAGGGATCCCTATATAGTTACATACCCACGAACACATACATGTCAGCTTGTTTATTTTAAAAGATTACATTTGTATGTTTTAAAGGAGCTAAAATATGGAGCGAGGAAAGTTTCTGGACTCTGAGAAGGGGGCTGGAAGTAGAGGAATCCAATGCACAATGGACTGTTTGACCCTCCAAGTATTTATTATTGCCTGTTGTAAACTAACAAGTCTAAGCCTTACTGGCTCTGTCAAGGCTGATTATCTGGCTGTGTAAAACCCTTTAGAGACTTGCAAACAGCTCATACACACTACCAAAGCCCTCACTAAAATCCCCACTCAGCTGTTCCCCTTTTCATTCCTAGAGACTCACTACAAGACCCAAAAAACGTACAAACAGAGCAGCTGGGAAATCTAATGGGACAGGCTGCAATGTACTTCTCTGAACGTCTTAATAGTTATCATCTTGGCAAAGAGACGAGAACCCATCAACGGAAAATCATACACTTGCAAATAAAACCGGGTCCAATTTTCATCAGCCATCCCAAGACCTCCGCTCTACCAGTGCCCCCAATAATAGGCCTGTAGCCACTATAACCTTACAAAAACAAAACATTACAGTCCTGACTCAACACAACACTGCAACATCTGGAACACTGGAGTTGTTACTGCCGCTTCTTTCGTATTAAAAGGACAAATTTATCCAATGTAGACGGCAAGACCTAATGGGGTGACTGGCTTCTCCCTTTGCAAAAGAAGAAATCCCTGCTTCTTCTGAGGACATCACATAGCCTCAACTGGACCATAGTGCCAGACGAATGTCATGAAGTCATTCAAGGTCCAAGCTATTTACTAATGATACTTATACGGCCCCCCTCACTGTAGTATTTGAAGACCTCACAATCTTTACTGCATGTATCCTCAACCCTGCTGTGAGATAGGGAAGTGCTATTATTGCCATTTTACAGATGGAGAACCGAGGAACAAAGAGGTTAAGTGACATGCCCAAGGTCTCACACAAGAAGTCTGCCACATAGCAGGAGATTGAACACGGGTCTCCAAGTCCTAGGTGCATGCCCTAGCCATTGGCCCATCTTTCTCCAGATTATTATGTATTGTTTGTATTATCCTAGTGCTTTGGTGCCCCTGTCAGAGACCACGACCCCATTGTGCGAGGTGCTGTACAAACACAGAACAAGACAACTGTAATCCTCCTTCCTGAGTCATTACACTGGTCCATGTTGTGACAAGAAGTTGATATGGGGGTGGGTTGAGGGGGACAATGGATTAAGCCATTAACAAGGCGTGATGGTGGACAGGAAACTGCTAATGGAAACTGGACACACAGAACGCATCCACAAAGACTGGCTAGCTTTCTGTGGCAACTTAGGGAAGGTGAACTCTTTACCGCTACCTCTGAAGCCCAAGCCAGTGCTGGCTGAAGCCTGCACAATGGCCTGGATATCACCACCATGCACTGCACTGGCATAGGAGCCCTTTCGCAATCAATGAAATCCCCCATCAATTAAGAAGTAAAGTTATTACAGTCCTCTCTCTCTTCCCCCCCCCTCCATTTTATTGCTGTCCAAACACACTCAGGATTATCTCCCTTGGGATTAGTCACTCCTCTGCCCCAAATCCCATCAGAACAACCTTCCTAGCCACATACACATTCAAACATCCATCCCCACTCCCCTCTCCCATGCCTTCTCATGCTCCTAAGTGAATTGCAATGGCAGTTCAGAATCCTGTGCAGTGTCTGGGATGTATTATGCTTATTGTTGCCCCTGAAGAGGTGGACTGTAAGCCTGAGTGCCCACAGGGCTGGAGTTCTGGGACAGGGTGTGTTTAAGCTAGGGGGAAGTCTGAGGGGTCAGCACTGGTCCTAGGGTGGGCAGTTGGACCATGGGGGTTGCAGATCCCCTGCTTAGCACCAAGAGCCCCACTGAACACATCCTGGCCTATATCGAATGGTCTCTCCTGTTTGATTTCCCCCACATGCTCTCAACTACACTCTGCCTACAAGGCTGGAGAGGAGACGAAGAATTTTCCCTATGGAGGGCTCATCTACTGTTTCAGGGGATGACAGGGTATGGTCTTGCTGGTCTAGATAGGGCCATGCTGTAATAGTCATGTTACCAAGCCCTGCTGCACTGTACGGCTCTGTAAGGGCCAGAAAGAACATTAACCGCAACTGAAAGGAATCTCTTCTCCTTGGCCCTGAACTGGAGAGCAAAAAAAGCACCCAAGGAGCTGAGGAATCCTTGAAAGAAACACAGCTCTGTGCCCTGAAGAACGCTGAGGAAGTGGGGGTGAAAAAAGGGGAAGGACATTGTTCAGAAAACAGCAAGCTAAATGTGAACGTTTTACAAGTGTTTTCCATTAGATTTTTAAACACGAGTCACAATATTGGAACCAGCCCCTTCATGCCAAATGCAAATAATCTGAACCAAATGTGGATTAAGTACAGCTCTCCCCCATCAAAGGCTGCAAATGATTCCACAGGAGAGAAAGGTGAAGAAAGGAATTGAAAATCCCACTCTGTAACCTATATTAATAGCTACCTGATTCAGCGGCCATCCGAGACCCAAAACAGAGAGAAGGGAAGGTAGCAAACACGCCCACAGACAGGTAAGTAGAACAGGCCTTGTACTGAGGGGAAGGAGCAGGTACAGTGGTTCAAAGCTGCTGAGGGTGCTTATAGGTCCTGCTGCCTCCCCTCAACCCTGTGTGTGTCCATCTCCTCCACAGACAGATCTGCTGGGCTCCTAGCAACTTCGCTACAACAAAGGCATTGGCTAAGATGAACTAGGCTTTCAACATTTCGCTGCACTGGTGTTTTATTTCCCCTGCATTACCCCTGCCAGCTGAATCTCCACCAGCTCCAAAACAAGGAAGGATAGACTTTATTGATAGCTCTGTGCCAGAGACTTCAAGGCTCAGAGCTGGATTAGAGAACACTCTGCTGCATAATTCTCCACTGTCAGCGGTTGTCATCTAGGAATGATGGTCTTGTGATGGAAGTACTTTGAAACTAATAGACAAGAGATCTCAGTTCTATTCCTAGTTCTGCCACTGCATAGTAAGAATATGGACAAATCGCTTAATTTTACTTTGCCTCAGTTTCCCCATCTGCAAGAAAGGGATCATATTTTTTTACCTACTTCACGTGGGGGGGGGGGGGGGGCGGGCGGGCGGCGGGGAAGAGAGGGGTCTCTAAAGCTAGAATCATTTGTGTTCGCAAAATGTTTTGAGATCACCACACAGCAGGCATTACGTAAGTACCATCCAACCTCACCTGTCCAAGCTGATGGGCATGAACCAAACCTGAAGTTAAAGTAATCAGATATGATGCATCGAATATTCCCTGGACAAGGCTGTTCCATTCAGACTTCCGTAGCAGTCACTGAACTGTTTTAACATAACAGCACAGTTCATAGATCAAGAATCTGAATAGAAGGGGATTTTCCCTGGGAGGAAGAGTATTTTAAACACACTGGTCTTAAACATGAAGTTCAGACCTTTAAAGTGGTACCAACCATAGCTTCTTCTTAGAATTCTTAAGTTACAGGACACCTCTTGGCCTGAAGGATCCCTGAGCACTGCTTATAAATTAAACAAGCCACACACTGTTCACCACTGAATTAGACAATTCCCAAGTTATGTTCTTGAGCGGTATTTTGCTTAACACTTAAAACAAAAAGTGAGCAATGCTGTACCCATCTGAAACTGGATGGGGAGTTCCATACCCTGCATTTGGAAAGCTATAAAACAGAGGTATTTGATGAGGGGGGGGAAATGGATGGACATACCTTTTGTTCTATTGAAACATATTATTTTTATAGAGGTAGGAACTCCAGTCACAGACCAGGACTCAATGGTATGAGACATTGTACAAACAGAACAAAAAAACAAACAAACAAACAAAAAAGACAGCCTTAAACAGTTTAAAATTGAAGGAGAATTTGTTGGAGGGAGGGAGGGGGAGAGAGCGCGCGAGCAAGCAGGAAAGTGACATTTTGCTATGGGGCAGTGGGAGGAACTGTCCCTCCTAGATAAAAACAACACTATGGTCTTATAGTGCATGGCACGGTTCCACAAGAGGGTACCAGAGTCCTTCTGATGGGGTTTTGTGGAGAAAGCTATAAACAGGAGCAAGACAGATCCTTTGTTGATCACAATGCTGTGACAGTATTACCAAAGGGCATTCAGGTGTTTGCCTGCATATTTGTACCTCATCTTCCTTTTCCTGCTGATTCAAAGTCTGAAAAGCAAGTCGGAGCAAACAGCCTTAATTCTGTGGCAATTCTGTAGAGTGAATAGCTGAGGTGGTTGGCCTAGAAAGGATCCTGAGCATCAAAGAAGTAGATCAGAGGTGCTGGAGGGAGCAACGGGAAATAGCTGCTTAGGAGCTTTTCCTCTTCCCTGCATCACAACTGTTTTGTGAAAGCCTTAACTTTCCAGCAGTTTCCCTTGCTGAGCTCAAAGATGCAACTTGGAAATTCTCATGACGTCTTCCCTTTGTTCTCTTTGACCTGGCAACTCGAAAGGGAGACTGTAATCCTTGCCGTTCTCTTCTTTAAACCTCATTACTTAATTCCCAGGACTCAAGGGGGCGGGGGGGGGGGGGGGAGCAGAGGGATACATCATTAGGCACTTCAGCACATCTGAGCTATAAAGCATAGAGCGGGGCTTTCACAGGCCACGGTCAAGATGCGGGCCAGAATCTGAATTACTCCCCCAGCCCTTCTCTCTAGTTGTTAAGTCCATGTAATTCTTTCCTTTACAATTACAAAGCCCAGGCCGCTTTCAGAAAGAAATCTTCGCCACCAAATGGAGGCACTCTTGAGCAATCCTCAAGGGTCCCAACGTGAGGAGGCAGAAGTGTTGTTTATGGCAAGCGCTGGTAAACAGGGATTCTCACACAAACTGAGAGGAGCCAAAAAGAACAGCGAGCAGGCCAACAGGGGCCAACTTCCTGCTGGAGTGAACTGAGCTGCCTTACTTGGGTATAAACTCGAGGACTCGGGAGTAGGAGGAAAGCGACCCTAGTGTCCTCAAAACATACTGGAGGGCCCACAGCTTGGGTACAACCTGGTCCCATTGGCCTTAACTCAACCCTGTGACCAAACACACACCATTTTAAAAGGGGCTGAGAGTATTTCTCCTGTGGAAGCTGGCTGTCCAAATGCCTAACAGACAACTGGCGGCTGCTTCTTTTCTAGCCTGGATCTCTGCCACACACTCCCTCCCCCACTATGTAGCCACCCTCCCACCACCTTGTCTGGTCTTAGCGTCGGAGCTTTTCTAAGCAGCTGCTTTCTCCTGCTCCATCTCATTTTATGGCCCAGAGGTAATCTCTCCTGGGAAGGAGATTTTCCCCCACTCCCTTCCCTTCCTCCAGCTGGACTCCCAACTGCCAGGGCTAGTAGTACTTTAAGAGAAGCTTTCTTTGCTCTCCTTTACAGGCCTGTGCCCAGCTGGGCCCCCTACAGGGTTCCAGATTTTCATGCTGAGCTTCAGCAAAGCCCTTCTGCCACCCCTCCTCAAACTACACCTATAAGGAAGGTAGCTGCTCCCCCTACCTCTTGCTGCCCATTCAATTGAGCTAATGCTCACTGAAGTAGCTCTGGCTGGCTGATAAAAGCCCACGAAGCTAAGAAGGGCATCACAAATGGCTGTGCACGTCACTTGTAAGCAGCACCCCATTCACTCCTTTGAGTTTTGCCACCTACAGTATTAAGTTCTTTCCTACCTTGTGGTTGGGCCTCCGTTATTTGAGCTTATGCTCAAATAAATTTGTTAGTCTCTAAGGTGCCACAAGTCCTCCTTTTCTTTTTGTCAATACAGACTAACACGGCTGCTACTCTGAAACCGGTAATAGGGTTGCCACCTTCCTAACTGTTGGTAACTGGACCCTCGAGGTTCTGCCTCCACCCCATCTCTTCCAAGGTCCCGCCCCTGCCCTGCCCTGCCCTGCCTTCTTCCCCGCCCCTGTAGCTCACTCCTCTGTCCCTAACACTCCCTCTCTCCCCCCAGTCGCTCGCTGAATGCCAAGCCCAGCCTGGAGCTTTAGGATTCTGGCTTTACTTACAGACTAGTTCTCTGAGGGGGAGGGGAAGCAATTGCTTTATGTCTCGGCCAGTGGGGGGAAGATTAATCTGACTAGTAGCTATAGATCATACACTGTTATAATCAGACAACTAAACAGCTTGAAGTTACAGCCGTGCTTTTAAAATCAGCAATACACTGCCACAGAAGTCTCAGCAAGTGACTTCAATACCTAATATCCAGGGCATTTCAATTCATGATCAAAAAGCATAGGGGGAAAAAGGAGTTTGGGGGGGGAGGGGTGGTGTCTGTGGTCAAATGCACTGGAGCTTCCCCATGCAAAGCTATTCTTTAATGACTAGCTATGCACTGACCGCATGTTCAGAGCTACACAGTGCTCAAAAGACTACGGCTGTCCAGACACAGAGGAGCTTATGATCCAAGACAGAAAGTCAGGCTAGAGAAGACAGGAAGTTCTGAGGAATCCACAGCTGGGAAGGACTTAGTGGGTTTGACAAGCCATAGGAAGAATTTAGCTAAATGAAGCAGATTAACTGATGGAGTGTAAATATTCTGCTTTGCAGGAGTGAAGTCAGGGGAACTTTGACCCAATGAAGCAATTCATATAGGAATCTGGTATCCATAGCCCCGTGCCTAAATCAGTGTTTATAAACACAGATGAATCTACACTAATTGGCAATAATACAGGCAAGGGGCTCTCAGGGCTGGACCAGTAAAGTCAATGTTAAGGATTGAATCAGAGTCATTAAATACAGGGTCTGCTTTGGGGATTTAAAAATAAATCAAAACCCTTTCTTTGGACTCCCCAGCACAGCTAAAGCAAGAGGTTATTAGTTGTTTCAATGAACCCATGCTCATCTAGGTGAGAGTGAGTGTAGCTCAGAGATTAACCCCAAGATACTTTGATATATAATTAGCAACAAATTGTTTTATTTAATAACTCCTCATCCAGGCCTTCTGAGTGCATCGGGATTTTTAGTGCTGCAGTGAAACTATTGCCAAGAGCTGCCTTCTATTCATCATCTTGATAAAAATACCAAAAACAGAGAGAATGTCTCCAAAAATCTCCGATGGGAATTTCTCTCACTGCAGCACATATGCACATGCAGAATTGTTTTTTTTTTTTGTTTTTGTTTTTTTAAAGGCTGCATAGGGAATATACGTATGTAAAGGTGGAGGCTTAGCATTAAAACGTACCAAATGGAAAATAACAAACAGCATTCAGTTCGAAGAAACTCCATGGCACTTCATTAATACTGTTTATCATGGTAGACGGTGCAGTAAAAGACAAATACAGCAGCTCTCTTCTCCAAAGAGCTTAAAACTTTTTCTGTGTCTGCCTCTTAAGACAGGACATCCTGGGGAACCCAGGAGGTCAATAATTTCTTATTTCACTGGGGAAGGGAGGGGGGTTGGGAGAAGGATAGTCAGATTGCTTTTTGTTTGTGGGGTTTGGGGGGTTTTTTTGTTTGTTTGTTTTTTAAACATAGCCAGTCTTGAAGAGGGACTTGAATGAAGAAAGGAATGTTACTAAGCAAACTGTATGGGCAGGTATGTGCATGGGGGCACAGACACACTGAGTCAAGCAAGGCGAGAAGAGAAGAGAAATTGGGCTTCCAGGTTTGTGTCTTTGGTAGAGACAAGAAGCAAGGAGATAGATCCTAGATGTAGTACAGGCATAGGAAGAGCCAAGCAGGCTCTTAAAGGCAAAGAGAAGGAATTCCCAGACATGGAACAGGTATGCCTTAGTTTCCCTGTATATAGCCTGGGGAAGATTAGACAAGGTTGCAGAGTCAATCTGACACTCCAGTGCAAATTCTGAAAAGGCATGTAGTTTAGTACAACCTTTAGCTCGGTTGAACAGTAGGTCAAGTCCAATGGTTTGAGTTCAAAGGTCAAACCAGTGAGCTATTTGATGTGACCCTCATACATTAAGAGCACAGAATTGTAGATGGTAGGTTTTGTGGTCAGAATGGGTATTTTATTGTGCCAACATTTTATTTTAAGATAGACATTAGTAAATCTAAAGGAAGTTACACACAGCTGAACACCAATTCTGCATTGGCTAATCTGACAGGTCTTTTCCAACTCTACCTTTTATGAGCCTGCTTAAAAGTCTCTCCTGTGTCAGTTAAAAATATAATTTGAAGAGAGAACTAAGTTCTCCTTTGCCAGAACATGACTATTTATATTTTTAAAAGGTTTGGATACGTGTATTTATATTGGCTGCAGAATCTTTTTTAAAAAAATAAACAAGTGTCACAAATACGCATACCGGCCTAAAAACTGATGTAATCAAGGTCTGAAGTTGCATTTTAACAGTAAAAGTTTAAAAGGCCATATTTTACTGGGAAATAGAAACAGAATAGCCATGTGAGGTAATTGGCAGAAATGCAGAATGTTACTATAGAAACCTCTTCAACATATTGGCCTCACTTTTACAGTAGAATCACATTTATTCATACTGAAGATTTACTTACTTGATAATGCACAAAATTCAAACGGACAAAAACTACAGCAGAGATGCTACAGCACAACATGTTCTTTGGTCATTTGGCAAGTCTAGTTTATTCTTGTTTAGGAAGGGCATCTCATCTCTTAATAAGTGTTCTGTAATAGATTTTATAAACGCAATGAGAGAGCAACAAAGGAACTCACACTACAGCATCTGCTTTTACACACAAAGTGGAAGAACCTATCAATCTGTGCAGGTGAGAGGTTATGTGATGTGCAAATCAGAAGGGTTTCTAAAAATCCAGTTTCAATTTACTACCCCCAAGTTAAATCAAAGTAAAACAACAATTAAGCCACTTTAAGTGCCTCTACACAACAGATTTTCACCCCTAATACATCAATCTTGTTAAGCTAGTGCACTTTTCTAGTATGAAGGCCTAAGCTACAATGCATGACGGAAATACATCTATTCCCTTCTTGCCAGGACAAAAGGCCCTCTTAATCTCTTTACATTGTATAGAGACAAATATACTTAGTCTGACCCTGATTTTTTGCACTTGATGCATTTTTTTGCATTTTCAAGGGATTCTGCAAGATCATGGACAAAAGGGGACCTAACCTGTTTCGGATAGCAGGGAGTTGCAAACAAAGACCGCAGAGACAGAGAGTATAAGTAAAATATAAATCGAAGTTACTATTGGTCAAAGTCGTTTTTCCGTCTGCATGTCAAACCATGACAGCAAGGCTACAGTGCAGAGCTGGGGCAGGTAGACTGGAAAGAGGAGGAGTGGCAGGGGGCATCATGTAAAGGATGCATGAATGTTTATTTTCATCTTCTTGCCTTTGGAGCAGGTCAGTCAGGCAAAGACAGGAAAACGCCATGAGAAAAGGGTGACTGTCCTGCCTCTGTTGACACAGAGCCTGCCAATATTGGTATTTATTCTTTCGGACCAACAAGCTTTACCAGGGGAAACACTTCTGGGTGCCTACATTAATAGGCTTCAAAATACAAAATGGGTCAGGGGGCTGGGAAAGAAAAGAGGGGAGGGAGACAAGGTTAAGTGAGGAGTCAAAAAGGGATGCAAGGTCTTACACCTCTTGTAGTGGCTCTTACAGAGACCCAAGCATCTCTGTCTGCTACATAAAGTGGAGCCTCTACAGCCAGATGCCACCTATAGAGACATACTGACAGTCCCAAACACCACAAGCTGAGGAATGAGCCCTTGGGCAAAGGGAACAGAAAAAGAATCTGATGCTAATTGGGAGGAAGACACAATACAGATTTGTATTCAGATGACACGAACTTCTACAGAAACAGACACGAAATGAACACAGACACTCAGCATTAACTCTATAGAGCTCTCAAAACTGCCCCGGCTAAGGAGCCATATACTCCCGTCTGTCTCAAGCTCGGGAGTCCACATCCTGTCTATGTTCCTGTTCGTACTGGTCCTAGAGCTACTATATAGAAGTTGAACCTATAGTACTGAGGCCCAGTCCTCAAAAGGTACGGAATGCCCTAGACCAGTGGTTCTCAAACTAGGGGTACCGCTTGTTCAGGGAAAGCCCCTGGCAGGCCAGGCCGGTTTGTTTACCTGCTGCGTCCGCAGGTTCAGCTGATCGCGGCTCCCACTGGCTGCGGTTCGCGACTCCAGGCCAATGGGGGCTGCGGGAAGCGGCGCGGGCCGAGGAATGTGCTGGCCACCCTTCCCGCAGCCCCCATTGGCCTGGAGCGGCAAACCGCAGCCAGTGGGAGCCACGATCGGCCGAAACTGCAGACGCGGCAGGTAAACAAGCCGGCCCAGCCTGCCAAGGGCTTTCCCTGAACAAGCGGCGCCCCTAGTTTGAGAACCACTGCCCTAGACTCTCACTGAACTTACTTTCTTACCCTCTGTAGGACGGACAGACAGTGCAAGGGGACAATAAAATGCATGAGCAGGTTTAAGATTCCATAACATCTCCTGGGAGGGCAGTGGTGATATGTGTTAAGAAAAAGCCACAGAACTTCCTGAGAGTCATTGCATGACCCAAGCTGTGCACATGCAGAGCACGACCAGCTGGCAAGTTGCAAATAAATCTGGCACTCACCAGAAAGATAAGTGGGTCACACACTATACACCTGTGCTGAGAGAAGACACCTGCTTACAGCAAATGAGACTTTTGCCAACAAGAGCTTAGGAAGTCTGGTGTCCCTGGTACCAGTACATCTCTGCTAGCCTGTGTGCATCTCCATTCCCCTCTACAGGAGAGGATGTCAGCTTTTGGTGGAGTTTATATGCTACAGATAATGGATTCTCTTTCTCCCCCCTCAGCTTAGGTGGTAGGGGCTTGTGTTTCCGTGGAACAAGATGTCCCAAGTTCCATCAGATGTGATATCACATATGTGGCATCTCACTGTCAGCTAAATATGCAGATAGGGATTGGTTACATTACACACATTCATAAATTACAGAATTAATGGTCAGATTAAATATAGTTTATCGAGACCACAGTCCTATTGGGTTTGGTTATGAAGTTTCTATGTGGCTACAGCCGTTTCTACATGTAATTCTTGCAGTTTTACCAAGAGATCTTGCTCCTAGATCTGAATGAGGCCAGCTAGTCCATCACAAGCCCTGTCTGGTGTTGGGAGTTCATTTCCCTCTATCTTCACCTAAGAGCTCCAGCAGCACAAAGGAAATCAGTGTTCAGAAAGCCAAATAGCACTTATGAGGAGTTCCTTCCCCAAGAGTTCAGTTCATCTGGAGGGAAGATGGTGCATAAAGCTGAAAAGACTCACCAAGAACCCTCCACCCTCACAGAGAAAAGAGGAGAGGCAATCATTGCCCAGATAGTCTTTCTGAACCGTTGTCCAATACCTGCATTTGAGCAAGGACACAATGTCTCATGCTTAAAAAAAAAATCCAATCCATTTTTTTTTTTAAAACATTCTTGTTTAAGTATGGTGTCCTGAAAAGACATCTTAATTTCATTTAAACACAGCAGGGCTCTGCTAGGACGCAAGGACTGTCCCACCTGTAATGTACCCTCATTTATCCCCCTCACATCCCCAGAACACAATTTTTATTCCACAATTTGTTTCCTAAGGAAAGCTAAGCTCAGACACATTGGGTAAAGAGTAGGAATTGTGGTGAAAATGGAAGCTTCCCAAATCGACTGAGGCACAAGAAAAATGAAGTGAGCTGCCTGCCCAAGACAGCATGATGAGTTAGTGCTCAACTGGAATAAGAACCAGAACTTGCCTTGGTTCCTAGTCAATCTTTTGCTCTAGCCAGAGCATGTTGTACTGTGTTTTGGACAATGAATCATCAAATGCCTTATTTCACACACAAAGAGGATTAAATGTGACAAAATGTTTGCCAGAGGGACAGAAAATCTATTATAGGATGAATAGAACTATTGACTGGGTTCAAATAGCAGATCAGAACTGAGTAACCCACAAGACATGACTCATTTCCCTGACATTTTAAGAGACAAAATTCTATACTTCCCAAAAACAACAAACTTGTTAAGTCCTGGAGAGTGATCTCCTTGTGTGGCAAGAGCTGGGAACCAAGATTTCTGGGTTGTATTCCCAACTCTGACACCTTGGGCCCATACCTCCTCTGTGCACCACCCTCCATTTAACCATCCGCAACCTGCTGATATTGCCAATTATTTATTTCAGGAGTTGCTGCAAGGCCTTGGTATTTTTTGTAAACCCCTGTGAGATGTTTGGATGAAATGTGCTGTAGAGCCACAAAATGAACTCAGAAAAATTGTCAGATTCTTTATTGTTTGAGAAAAACTTCTGTAAAGAGAGGATGATTTCCTTTTGTTAGCAAATGAGCCTGTGCTCACAGAAACTTAATCTCCCATGCAGCAGCAGGTAGAAAAGAGGCTGCAGCTCAGCAGCAGACTCCACATTTAAAATAGATGTGCTCAAAACCTATGAGAGAAACACAAGCAGAAGCCAGAGATACATTTTTCATTGAGCTGAGAGTCATTTTGAAGCTCAGGGCTGCTTTCGCAGGAGACAGGTACAGAATAGAAGTTTATAAGAATGAAACGTGAACTGAAACAGACCACCCTCCCCATCCCCCACACACATGCATGTTAAGCTTATTTACTACAGTCTCTCTCCCCCCACCTTAGGGAGAGTCGGCAGCAATTCCACCAGAATGGGCAGGAAGAGGGAGAAGTGAAGATTCCTCTTCATTCTGCCTCTTGCCTTCTCTTCACTTTCTGACAAGACCCCAGTAAGCTGACTACTGAGAACAAGCAGGAGCAGTTTAGCTGCTGAAGGATGCTGTCTGTGAGGAAGGAAGGAAGGAAACCTTTTCTCAGGATTCAGGAATCACCTGCTTGGAACCAAAGCAGGGGCCATTTGCAATTAAGAGCTAATGAAAGCTAGCAACTCCTTGTTTGCAAGTGACATTGCACAATCAGTTACACCTGCAGGTAATTTACAGACCCAGAAATGAATGAATTGCTTCATTCTTCCATGTAGAGCTGTAAATGCCACAGCAAACTTGAAAAAGTCACCCCTGGCCCATTTTATGAGTTACTGAAATTAACTTTTGGTTAATTTATGGTTTTAGACTATTTAGTTTCAATCATGCAAGTGGCATACAGGCCAGATTTTCAGATTGCATTTACAATGGTGCACATATGTGCATGCACATGCAATCATGGTAACAGTGCATTCAAAGACCCAACTGTCTCAGCTGCACAGAAAGAAATATTAAGCTATGCATACAACTATGTTCACTGCATATACAAGTTAGGTATTTGCTATTGGCTAAACATTTTTGTGTGTGCAGCTCCGACAATTTGGTCTTTGGTCTATATTTTATTAAGTGCTCAGTATGGACAGGTACTAAATAAACCAATTTTAAAGCAAGCAAGCGGCATTTTCTCCTTTTGGCCCAGATTGTTCTCTCTTGTAAGTCTCCATTCACAAGGGACACAATTCTTTTCAGACATAAAAAGACCAAAGTAGGACAGTTCAACTTACTTGGCCTACAATTTAAATTACCCAGAGTTTTAAAAAACTTCCCATCTACAAGCATTCTCTCTACAAGCAAAAGTGAATTATGAGCTGGCTGCAAAAGGAAACAAAGAGGAACTTTTAAGTTAGTGATGGGTCTGTATCAAAGAGACTAAAGTCTTCATATTATTAGGTGGGGGTGGGGAGAGAGAGAAAGAGAAAACACAAAAAAGCAACTGATTTCCAAGTTTTGTGCTTTTATTTATTTTTATTTTATTTATTTATTTTTATTACTTAGGGGGATGGTTTCTTCTAGATTCAGCTGCCTTTCCCCATAGACCTCCAAAGCAAGGCGCTCCAGAGAAGGAAGGAAGGAAGGTGGAAGCTTAATCAGTCTTAATTTCTTTGGTCTTTCCTCAGTTTATAAACAATCAGAATGTGTAACAAAAGGTCCTGCTCTCTGCAGAAGACTATTCTCTTTGTTTGGAGGAGGGGCATATGCAGAGAGGACTCAGATGGAAGCTGGAGGTAAATCGAGCTGTGATTAACAGGAAACCCAAGTGCCATCCCTGGGGAATAAGACAAAAGCCTGATGCCAGGATGTAGCTTTAAAACTTCTTTAGCAGTGTTTGACAGATTCATAGATTTTTACGGCCAAAGGGGACTATTAAAGGACATCTAATCTGAACTCTTGCATAACACAGGCCATAGAGCTTTACCCAGAATCCATATGAAAAGACTGTGAAGCGAGTTACTTTTGGGCACTGTATGGTATCAGTTTAAGGCCTTGTCTACACTTGGGGAGGCACCTAGAGCACATGCCGCCCCAAGTGTAGACAAGGCCTTAAACTGATACTGTATACACCGCACTGAAAGGCTCTGGCAGGGGAAGGCAATGGGGAAGCAGCAGGACACAACGCTGCTAAACAAACATCAGTGTAGACATGGGAGGCACTAGTTGGGCATGAAGAAAGCCATGTAGGGTACATACCCTAAGGTTCTGGCCTGTCTCTACTCTACTAACCTAAGCAGTACCTTACTGTCTACATGGCTATTTATACCTGTGCTAGCTGGATGTGCAGTGTCTGTACTCGACACACCACTGTACAAGTAGACCCAATCTAAGTCACCAGTGGAGTGTTCTGCATAACAATTACTCAAACAAGTAAGGGAAAGACGACCTGACCCATTGCCAGGGCTAACTACCATACTATAAGCCTCCCTGAACAGTTAGCAATGGAGCACACCACATCTAGAGGTTAGAACAGAGAAGTAGGAGTCAGGCAACCCAGACTTCAATTCTTTGGGCCTGCCACTGACTAGTCATGCAACCCTTGTCATGTTACTCAACTTCTCCAGCCCCCCACTGCTTCCCCTGGCCACCCACCCACCCTGTTGCCCCAGCCCCTGCTGCCTCCCCCCAACCCTTATCCAGGGTTTAATTTGACCCCAGGCTTGCCAGGGTTGAGTAACTCTGCTGTGGAAAGTGATACTTGTATGTTTGTTAATATCACTTTTCACAACAGACTTACTAGCTAGCAATACATAAACTACAATGATTTGGAAGTGTATGTGTGCATATTTATTTGTTTTTCCTAAAGCTAATCAAGTATTTTAGGAAAAAATATGAGAGCAGCCACCAGCAAGAGTTGGTGACCGCACTCTGAGTCCACCAAAAATTTGTCCTGAGAACCCCTGCGGTATAATGCATCTGGTGATCCCACCTGAGTGGCTGAATATTGAGCCAAGGTACGGGAGAAATAGAGAACCACCATTTTAAAGTGGCTGAATGATCTGTGGGGGATGTGCTGGCCCAGGTTGAGACCCTGCTTCGGCATCAGTCGAGTCGTGGGACTTTTGACTGCTCCATCTTATCAGTTCAGTTCACCGTAAAGCCCTCTGGCCTTCCTGTTCAGCTTTCATTAGCACTTTCATATGCATTTTCTATTAAAAGAAAAAACAAAAACCATAAAAGCAGTTTACACAGCACAGATCTTATCACAAAGCGACTGAGACAGCTTTAGAATGCTGGCCGCTGTAAACATGTCTCTGTTAGTTCCCTTCTCAGAAGCACCATGGAGAAAAGAGTGAATGGCAAAGTTTTAGATGGAGCTGGCCCACAACATACACGTCTGTAAGGATTTTTGGCAAGCAAGCAAGATTTGTTTGGGGCATTTTGAAAGCTTTTGTACACGTAACTAAATGAACCAGGCTTTCATCAGTTATTCACCTATAATATTTTAACCCTCATTTTAACATAATCAGCGTCTCTCTTTCTCTCTCACACACACACAGAAATGCAGCTACCTCTAGGGTGGAATGCAGCAACCTCTGAAGAGCACACAGGAGGACACAACAAAAAGGTATCCAATTATAACTGCAGAGGGATTTTAGATAAAGCAGAATATAACCCAACTGGAATTCCTCGGGGGGGGAAGGGTTGGGAGAGGAAAGATGGTGGTGGAGGGGCAGATTTGGAAGGGGAAAAAGGAGGTTTGCCAGCTTCTTGCCATACTAACAACCTCACCTCCCTTGCCACAGTTTCACAGAGGCAGCCTGACCTTGAACCAATGGCTCAGTTCAAGTGGGTTTCTAGTTTGATGTGAGTATTTCCCACAGCCCTACGCTGGCTCCTACAGTTCAGGAAAGGAAAGGACCTAATTTGCAAAGAATCGCAAGCACTGCAAACTAACACTTCATCTTCCTTTTCTGGACACTCAATCGGGCCTTCAGCGTTGGCCTATTTATTCAGAGGCAGGTCACACAAAAGGCTGTTCTCGTCGCAGGTGCACAGAACTGGGAGGCAGCAATTCCCAAGCGCTAATCCAGGCTATGACAGCCTGCCTCTGCCGGTTTCCCCCCCTCTACAAAGAAGAGGAATAACACTGGTCCACCTGACACAGGGTGATGTCAAATAGTCTGCTATCAAGCTGCAACAACAAAAGCTTTAACTGCAGAGTCACCATCATCATCTCCACTGTTGCAGGGCTTCAAGTTCACATCTTTCCAAAGAGGCTATTAGAATTTCATATGGGTCTGCTCATTTGAGTGGAACAAGCATATGGTAGTCTCCATCCAGTCTAAATCAAATCCGATCCCACCAAACTTTTGTTTTCTACCCCTTCTCTGTGTGCTGTCTTTTCCCCAAAAGCCTCTCTAGTCACCTTTAAAAATCTAGGATTGCACGAGAAGAGAGTGTAAACACAACTTCCAGATTTCTCTGACTTTTGGGGTACACGTCTGAGAGCATTAACTAACAGCTTGAAGAAACTTGATACAGAATCTTAAGGGACACCAGATCTTGCCAAAACTGGCTGCCTACAGCTGTTCCCAAACTAGAAGTGGCACTGCTCTAATTTAGACTCCGAGAGGAATCTTCTCACATCCCTGGGTGTAATCTACTTCCCCCACATGCAGAGTTCCAGAAACTTGGCTTTATGAAGATGACGAGGTAGTGTATGGCTTGAAGCCAACACAGCTCACCATAAATGCTATTCCATCTTCCACACCACTTGTGCAGGATGCTGGGACCACGGGAGGTGTCAAGGCTGAATCCCCACTCTGCCACTCCAAGTGCAGAAGTGGGGGCCTCCCAAGGATTTTAAAAATTAATACTTGCCACGCCAGACTTGTGTTAAACTTCCAAGGTTACAACTGCCACCACGCAAATGCAAAAAAAACCCTTTGAACCCAGTAAGGAGCACTTGGGAACTCCTCCCTGAGGGGTATCATCAAGCCCTTTCACATACCCCTCCGGGGAAGAGCTGAGAAAGAAAATAAAGGAAATTAGCTGTGGCTATCAGCTAATCAAACAACATGCACAAACCTCTTAGGACACCAAAAATCCAATCCTGTTCTTAAAAAAAAGGTAAATTTTATTAAAAACAAAAGGGGAAAAAATACATCTGGAACTCAGGCTTTTTACTAGATCTTAAAAGAAACAATTACAAAAATTAAGCACCCAAAACAGCTTTCTTGGGGATTCAGCTTAAAGGTTACAAGCAAACAAAAGCATCTGGGATAAGCACAGAGGTGATCCACAAGCCAAAATAAAGAAAATAAACCTAATCGCATCTAGCTGAACATCCCTAATTTACTTACATAGAATCATAGAATCATAGAATATCAGGGTTGGAAGGGACCCCAGAAGGTCATCTAGTCCAACCCCCTGCTCAAAGCAGGACCAAGTCCCAGTTAAATCATCCCAGCCAGGGCTTTGTCAAGCCTGACCTTAAAAACCTCTAAGGAAGGAGATTCTACCACCTCCCTAGGTAACGCATTCCAGTGTTTCACCACCCTCTTAGTGAAAAAGTTTTTCCTAATATCCAATCTAAACCTCCCCCATTGCAACTTGAGACCATTACTCCTCGTTCTGTCATCTGCTACCATTGAGAACAGTCTAGAGCCATCCTCTTTGGAACCCCCTTTCAGGTAGTTGAAAGCAGCTATCAAATCCCCCCTCATTCTTCTCTTCTGCAGACTAAACAATCCCAGCTCCCTCAGCCTCTCCTCATAAGTCATGTGCTCTAGACCCCTAATCATTTTTGTTGCCCTTCGCTGGACTCTTTCCAATTTATCCACATCCTTCTTGTAGTGTGGGGCCCAAAACTGGACACAGTACTCCAGATGAGGCCTCACCAGTGTCGAATAGAGGGGAACGATCACGTCCCTCGATCTGCTCGCTATGCCCCTACTTATACATCCCAAAATGCCATTGGCCTTCTTGGCAACAAGGGCACACTGCTGACTCATATCCAGCTTCTCGTCCACTGTCACCCCTAGGTCCTTTTCCGCAGAACTGCTGCCTAGCCATTCGGTCCCTAGTCTGTAGCGGTGCATTGGATTCTTCCGTCCTAAGTGCAGGACCCTGCACTTATCCTTATTGAACCTCATCAGATTTCTTTTGGCCCAATCCTCCAATTTGTCTAGGTCCTTCTGTATCCTATCCCTCCCCTCCAGCGTATCTACCACTCCTCCCAGTTTAGTATCATCCGCAAATTTGCTGAGAGTGCAATCCACACCATCCTCCAGATCATTTATGAAGATATTGAACAAAACCGGCGCCAGGACCGACCCCTGGGGCACTCCACTTGACACCGGCTGCCAACTAGACATGGAGCCATTGATCACTACCCGCTGAGCCCGACAATCTAGCCAGCTTTCTACCCACCTTATAGTGCATTCATCCAGCCCATACTTCCTTAACTTGCTGACAAGAATGCTGTGGGAGACCGTGTCAAAAGCTTTGCTAAAGTCAAGAAACAATACATCCACTGCTTTCCCTTCATCCACAGAACCAGTAATCTCATCATAAAAGGCGATTAGATTAGTCAGGCATGACCTTCCCTTGGTGAATCCATGCTGACTGTTCCTGATCACTTTCCTCTCCTCTAAGTGCTTCAGGATTGATTCTTTGAGGACCTGCTCCATGATTTTTCCATATTTGGGGGGTTCCAAATAAGTAATTCTAGGCATGATCTGATGCATTTTCATACCTGGTTCAAGCCTTACACAGAACTGCTGCTCTGCCCCTGCAGCCCAGAAAACAGACAGACAAAGGGAAAGTTTCTTTCCCCATTTTAAAAAGTTTTTATTTTCCCATTGGCTCTTTTGGTCAGGTGCCCACTTTTTTTTCTCCCCCTTCCCTTTTACCTGGGGGACTTTTTAACCCTTTACAGGTAAAGCAAGTAAAGAACAGCTACCAAGAGGGACTTTACAGCTAACTGGCTGGCTGGGTATCCATCAAAGGGAGCTATCCCCCCAGCTTTATTTATCACAGGAGGTGTTTAAATCACAGATCCCATGACCCCACCCTGACACCAGTTTACTTAGAACTAGAACAGAAACCCCATCTTGAGTGTCCAAAGGGTGCAGAGTCCCCCATATATCAGCTACTGACTGATGTCCATGTAGCCAATATGGGGTCTAATCATCATGGAAAAGCTTGCATGGCCCTTGTGCATCTGGATGGATTTGCCCCACATGCTTGAATTCCCTTGCTTCCATGTTTCTATTCCTTGCAAGCATCCAAGGAAGGAATGCATTTACGCTCCCAGCATTCCAAATTCATTGCTAAAAAGGGCGAGGATCGTAGCTGGTGCAAATCTACCTATTTCCATTGAAGTCAATGGACCAATTTAACAGGTGAGGATCTGGCCTTGAGAGTCTAAAAGCCACCCCTGATGGTAGCAGATAAATGCACTGAACAAGGGCACCATGTTATGAATGAGACAGGTGTGAGGTCTGCTATGCCAGATGAAACTGTTCTGGCACCAACATCACAAGTAAATCCTCACCCCTGCATGGCCCCACACACCTTGGAGTCTGCCATACTGACAAATTTGTTTAGGACTACACTGTTTGTAACAGAAGATGGGGAACCACCCAGGTGGAGCCATACAGTGGAACATTCCATCAAGAGGCTAAACCCTCACATAAGTCTACCTACAAGTCAATAACCTACTGGCATTTATACAGCCCTAGCACCACCGTGTCCGACTGCTGACAATGATAAGGGCTCTCCAGTGTTGTGGGAGCGGCAGGAGAGGACACGAAATACCACCACTAATTGACCTCACAATACAACCTCCAGGTTTCCTCTTTGAGAGTATGTCTGTATTTACCCTCTCCCCGCCTCCACATTGCCCAAACAAATTCATCTATGATCCAAGCTAAACCACCACTGACCATCTCTGCACTGATGGAGAGAGTTTCCCCTCTTTGCTCTGCATTCACACAGAAAGCGTGGAATATTTTCCCTACTCATCAAAACAGGATTTTCACAAGTGACTCTTCCAGAACTAGATGCTACTGTGGCCTTTCCCATTTGGTTTATAAGAAGGGTTTATTTATGGAGAGGAACTGAAGTGTGTGATGAGCTGTATAACATCTTCATTTAGGTACATGGAGTGGGGAGAAAACAGAATGATTCAAGAAATTAAGAGCAGATGCGTAGAGATCTGCATTTCAATAGATTACAACGTTCTGACTATATTTATGACCCGAGGAGGAGAAGAATATAAAAATCACACACATGAAAACCACATACCATGCACTGGATGGGCCTCCGATTTCTTGAAAATGTTTAGCATATACAGCTGTCTACATCTGTAGAAACGTGCATCCCTGTCAAGCTTTCTGAAGGAAATAATCCCCGTTCCTATCAGGAGGGGGAGTAGTTTGTGGGAAGCTATGATAAGAGGCAGTGTTTGTTTCATGACGATAAATAGCAGTTAGAGATGGAAGCCATCTATTTAATCAGAGTCCTTCTCTCTGCAAGGCCAGGATGTAGTCCCCTCCATTGAGGATTTTAACTTACATCACATTGTCTCTTAACCCAGAAGGCAATCTATTCAGTGGCTTATGATGGCAAAAGCAAGGGAGAGGTATTAGTATATAGCTTTTCTACTATTCAGAAATTTGTTAGTCTCTAAGGTGCCACAAGTACTCCTTTTCTTTTTACTATTCAGAAAGTTATTGCGTTGCTACAGCACCTCGTAACAGAAGCGTTCAAAGCACTTCATAAATATTAAGTGTTGTAACCTGCCCTGCAGGCATGGAAAATTATCTTTATTTTACAGATGGAGAAACGGAAACAGAAAAAAAATGGGGGCAAAATGTGTCATAACTGCGTCTCCTGACATGGCCCACTTTGTAATCTGGGCAGGCTCTTTCAGAGACATCTTTGATCATTTGGCTTACAATGGTCCTGAACATGAGGGATGTTTTTTATACAGCGGAGACTTTCCCAGCAAAATAAAAAGGTTGCTCCGCGTCCCCACCCAACTGCCGTATCTGGCATTTTTCCCCGTGTTTATTTCTCTTCACGTCCCGGTATCATTTTAAAGCACAACTCCCCCCAGGCTCCTCATAACCTATAATCTTGTCAATAAGTAACTACTGATGTCTGACAGGAAGTTTGCTAGCAGCCAAACTCTGGCGCACTGTAGGTTGTGCACGGTGGAGATGAACGGTACAGTCATACAAAGAATTTGTCAGAGGCAGTAAAACGACAGGCACTGCAAATCAATGCAGGTGTTCATTTAATTCTGAGAGGATTTACCAGCATTGACATGAGCTAGTATCTTGGAGAAGGAATATATTCAGCATACTGCAAACCAGGGACACTAAGGAATTGTAACAGCAAGACAGGTAAGTGAGAGGTAAAACCTCAAGTAGTTGGGGGACTAGTTGACTTAGGTAGGGAATGATGAAACAAAGGCTACTGTTCTCACAGACTAGTTCCAAACTAGACAGAGCTAGGAATGAATGGAGACTGAACATCTGCTGGCTGTTTAGTCACTAACTAGTGTTACTGCTTCCAGCGTCTCACTCCTATTGGACAAACCACCATGTTACAGAAAACCATTGAAAACTGGTACTCCTGGTGCCAGCACCAGAGCGGTACAAGATGGTGTCAGCATGGGAGCTGAGCTATCTTGTCACACACAGAAGTAAGCCTGACTGGGCAGAGTCGAGGCACACTGAAGCAGCATGCATTGCTACCTCTGTTCTGTGGGTAGAGGACTCCACTCTGATACCAGGGTCAAGCTCAGTATTAAAGGTGCTTTTAGGAATGTAAGCCAGATTCACCAGCTTCTGTATTTCAGCACTGGCCTAACAGTCAGAGTCACTGCCAGGCACTGCTCTGTTCAAAGAAACTGACATGGCATCTCCTGCTCTCTAACGTGGTTCCAGGCCTACAAATGATCGGGTTCAGAGAAAATTTTTAACAGGAATGATGAGAATAAAAATCAGGAGTGTATATTTCAGGCTCGGCATAAATACTTTTCCTATTAAAGATGATGATAGAAGTACAATGCCAAAACTCAGAATTAAGGTTCCTCCACCCTTCCCAACACACATGTTAGACGTAAACAAACCAATAAACCTGTTCCTTGGTGTCTCAGAGTAGCAGCCGTGTTAGTCTGTATTCGCAAAAAGAAAAGGAGGACTTGTGGCACCTGAGAGACTAACAAATTTATTTGAGCATAAGCTTTCATGAGCTACAGCTCGCTTCATCCGATGCATTCAGTGGAAAATACAGTGGGGAGATTTATATACATAGAGAACATGAAACAATGGGTGTTACCATACACACTGTAACCAGAGTGATCACTTAAGGTGAGCTATTACCAGCAGGAGAGCGGGGGTAGGGCGGGACGACCTTTTGTAGGGATAATCAAGGTGGGCCATTTCCAGCAGTTGACAAGAACATCTGAGGAACAGTCGGGGGGGGGGGGGGGGGGGGGGGAATAAACATGGATACAATTAACTTAGGCTTGAATAGAGACGGGGAGTGGTTGAGTCATTACACAAAGTAAAACTATTTCCCCATGTTTTATTCCCCCCACCACCCCCCACTGTTCCTCAGACGTTCTTGTCAACTGCTGGAAATGGCCCCACCTTGATTATCACTACAAAAGGTGTCCCGTTCCCCCCGCCCCCCCCCCCCCCCCCCCCCCCCCCCCCCCCCCCCCCCGCGCTCTCCTGCTGGTGATCACTCTCCTTAGTGTGTATGGTAACACCCATTGTTTCATGTTCTCTATGTATATAAATCTCCCCACTGTATTTTCCACTGAATGCATCCGATGAAGTAAGCTGTAGCTCATGAGAGCTTATGCTCAAATAAATTTGTTAGTCTCTAAGGTGCCACAAGTACTCCTTTTCTTTCAGGTTTATTGGGTTAGCCTCAGGATCACATTTACTCAACTGTAAGCTTCAAATCATTCAAGATTTCTCAGGTTATCAAAGGCAGCAAGGAATTAAGCTATTGCTTTTCCTGCTGTAAAATCCTCTTTTGCTCCCAAGCTGTTCATTAGTAAAACCCCATTCGAGGAAGTGGGCACAAGGTCTGTGTGCCATGTAGAACACACAGCTCACTTGGGGCATGTACCAAAAAGCCCACTGAATCAATGGGAGATTTTCCCCTGCCTTCAGTTGCTTAAAATATGGCAAGGATGAAAGGAAGGCATTCCCTGTACGTATGTATTAGGAGCTAAATGCTATTGTATCCTATCATCAGGGCCTCCAATTAGTTTATAAAATTCTTCTAATCCCAAGAGTGATAGCAGCACAAGTACATGAGGACATTACCAACACCGGTGCTAATCTGACAAACGTGCCTGTCTGGACTTGCAGTCAGAACATCCTTTTGGTAACTCAGAGTCAGCATCTCATCTACCCAAGCCTTTCGTAGTATTTTCATAATAAAAAAAAAATGAGAAATCACCGTTCAGAGCTCTCAAGGAGTCCCTGACGCTAAAGTTACAAAAGTAACAATTAAATAGTAGCTTAGCCCTCCCGCCCCACTCCCTGTTGATAGCCAACAGAACTTGAACCCTCGACAAAACACGCAACTCCCCTTGTTCATACAGATTTAACCACAATCAAATCCTACCCTCAGTAGTAGCACTATAACCTTGAGCTATTAATAGGTTTGTTATAACAGACTCTGCCTGTCTCCAGTAGGTAGCCTTCCATTTGACCAATAAGAAAAAGAACTTATGGAAGTTGACCCAGAGACGTTCTTTGGTTTCTCTTCAGTTTGTATGTGTTTATTCATAAATGTTCAGTTGTAGAAAAGAATAAGTGAAAAGATTTTGCTCAATTATGTTCTGCTCTGGAAAATGTAATTGCTCTATGAAGATTTTTTTTAAGGTCCTGAAAGAGAAAGACAAGAAGTGACCCATATAAAATTATCCTAATACTTCTCTGATTGCAGACTAGAATCACAATTCATTGAAACAACATGCTCTTGTTGAGTCAGTTTATCAATGTGAAGGATGTTAATTCAAAAGAAATTCGCTTCTGAGTATCAGATAACATGTTAGTAAACAACGTACAGGACAAGGAGCCAAAGGTAATTATTACTCTAGAACACCCATCAGTTCCAGTACCAGGCAATTCACATTTTTGTTTCTTATGGAGTTTTTTTTAATTGTTTTTAAAAGTTGTTTTTCTAAAGCAGAAGCGTTCAAACCAGACACCATGTGCAGATGCCAAGACAGACATGGATTACTCAGATAATAACTATGCATTTGGATTAGTTTCTTATTAACACTAATCAGTTAATAGCTGGCCCAGCAGGGAGGCTGCTTCCATTCTTAAAGAAATATATAGGTTTTGATGCACAGGGATTTCACATTAAATGAAACAGACTTCTGGGGAGCCCTTAGCAGAGGTGCTCTATACTCTCAAAATAGAAACCCTGGCTCCTTTGCATCCCACATCTGTGATACCCAAGGACAGTACATGAACTAAAGAAATCTACCCACTATCAATTTAGAGTACCACCTGGGTTTCTGTATGTGGCAGGAGGCAGCAAGTTAAAAAGCATGTATATGACCAAGGTAAAAAGTGAAACAGTGTTTACAGGAGCCATTGCTCTGCCATAGAATCGTTTTCTCGGGTTTGATGTCAAAGTGGCAGCACTGTGAATAAAGACCCACAGACAACGTGATCGGGCATCATACAAAAACACCATATGTTGCTAAATGTCTTTGGTACAGTCAGGATTACATTCAGAGAGCGGATTTCCATTGATGCCTACCCTGATGCTTGACCCGGCCTCATCCAGGTAAAGTCAACAAGAAATGCACGCGAGTCATTTCAAAAAGTGCTAACCACAGTCACACAGCAACCCCCAGAATCTGCTAATACAGAGCCAAAATAGCCAACTCACGCTGTCATGCATTTCCCTATCATCCTCCCCTTCTCTACACACAGCCCAGTTCTCTCTGGAGCTCTCCAATAATATTATCCACGACATCAAGGAACTCTGCACATAGCTCAGTTCAGTCATAACTGCAAAACTTGAAAACCTCTATCTGCACTTCACTTCACCTCCAGCCCATGTCCATCTTCAGGATTCTGTTACCCCAGCAAGCCACACATCAATGCACGTTTATATACATATGTATGTTACGTGTCATCAAGGATGAAAAAATATTTCTAGGATGCTTCCCCTGTCCCAAATAAAGCAGATAAGGAAAGACATTATTCCATTTGCTAATGGCTACCACCAAAACAGATATGAAATGCAATTAAGGCAAGAGCCAGACACTGGGTATGCCACACAGGAAAGAAAAACCTGCAGCTGGCCTGTGCCAGCTGACTTGGGCTCGTGGGTCTCGGATTGTGGGGCTGTTTCATTGTTGCATAGACTTCTGGGCTTAGGCTGTAGCCTGAGCTCTGGAACACTCACCTTACAGAGTCCCAGACCTCGGGTACAGCCCAAGCCCAGAAGCCTACAAAGCAATGAAACAGCCCTGTAACCCGAGCCCAAGTCAGCTAGCACAGGCCAGCCACAGGTGTCTAGTTGCTGTGTAGACATAGCCAGTGAGGCTTGGTCTACGCTATAGACGTATGTTCGTATAATTATATTGTGCAGGGGGTTGGAAAATCCACATCCCTGAGTGACACAGCTATAGATCAACCTCACTCCAGGTACAGACGGTACTATGTTGACAGGACGGCTTCTCCCGTCAACAAAACTACGATCTCTCATTAACTACACCAACGGGAGAAGCTGCAGTGCTGTATGTGTAGACAAGCTCTGAGGTTCTTGAGCTTTTCTTTACAATACAAGCCAGAGATACACACCTTGTTATCATGAAAGCCTGGAGAATGGAGTGGGGAAGAAGGACAGCATCCCTACAGCTGTACTCCAGAATATTTCAGTACAACAGAAGCAATGTCATCATTGAATGCATCCGATGAAGTGAGCTGTAGCTCACGAAAGCTTATGCTCAATAAATTGGTTAGCCTGTAAGGTGCCACAAGTACTCCTTTTCTTTTTGCGAATGTCATCATTGATACAAGCATGCAGCTCCATAATACACATGGCTAGTAGACAGAAAGAGGGCAGTTCCCAGTCCCAAAGGCAGGACACTCAAGTCTAAATGAAGGAGCTGGGATGGAGATGAAGTGAGGGGAGAACAGAGGTTTTCAATTTTTAGCAAGTATGACTGATCTGAGCTATGCCCAGAGTTCCAATGTGCTGTGGATTACATTAGAAAGTAAGCAAGCGTGTGTGTGTGTGTGCGTGCGTGCACAATAGCATCACAGAGCAATCAGTTGGGGTCATTTTTATATAGACGATATTAAAGTAAAGGATTATAAAGTTTTTTAGCCAGCTAAAATATTATTCCAAATGCTCAGAGCCCACCTCCCACCCCCACAATATCCCATACTACAGGTTTAATACAACGGAAAATACCACGTGATAAAGTCAGACTGGAGACTAAACCTGAAATTAACTGTGTGGGCAATACACCAATAACCAGGCTTTAAGCATGGGATTTAGGAAGTCTAGTCAGCTGAAATGACAAATTGCCCTGGGAGGTCATCTTACTGGAGGGCTGAGCAGTGGAAGACCACTCTAACTACCACCTGTTCACAAGGAGATTGCTCCATTGCCATGGAAGTGGGGAGGAATACAATTCAAGTAGGATAACCCGCTCTTCAAGGCAGGGACTTTGTCTAGTGAAGTGCTCTCTGTGATCTGTATTCTCCCGATTAGGGTGCATAAAGGACCACGCTACAAGAGGATGTGTCTATTGAAAGTTAAGTACTGCTTTTTGTTATCCCTATCTGCTGAGATAGTGGGAAATACCAGCCCCCTTCAATAACTCAACAGTCCTTTGAAGTTTCCTAAATCATATCAGGGAACCTTCTACCTTCACCGAGTATTTCTGGTTTATTACTGTTTTTACAGCACTTTTATGAGGTAGACAGACACCCAAGGGTCAAGTGCAGTTCAGAAGAGAATCAGATTTTACTCTCTCACCCACAAATTAGAGTCTCACCCACAAATTAGAAGAAATCCCCCACCCCAAGGAGGGGAGACCTCAACCAATTACTTTAATTAAACAAAGAGAAAGCGTCTTCGCCAAACCTCAGAAGCTGGAAATCACATTGCAAACTGCTCAGGCTGCCCTCCCAAACTGATGATTCGGGACTGATGAACAGAGATGCCAGTGGCAGACACATGCTTCTGGTGACTGCTATCAGAGCAGTCGTGTTCCAATTGTCCCGATCCTAAATCCCCAGCATTAACTACCCGCATCCCTCAAAAAAGGCTGAATTCCCATCTCAACCTCCCATCTGTGCTGCCAAATCCAAGTACTGAAAAGCAGAGATTTTACATTTTCCAACCCGCCATGGCTCCCTGAAAAATAGGTAAAGGATCCAGTATTCCCCTAAAGGGATTAGTGTGGAAGTATTCTCACTGCCCAGCCAGCCCTCTCAGGATGTCCAAATGCCAGCATTTTCAAACGAGCAATCTGCAAGGCCAGGTGCCTGAAACAGCCCCACTCACTGCTGTCACACAGCAGCATTCAGTCCCCCTCCCTGACCTGAACCGGATTTGAAACCCACTCCCACCCCCAATCACGTAAGACATGAGACTCACGTGCTAACAGATAGCAACACTGAGCCCACTTGGCAGCGAAGATTCTAAAAACTTCCCAACTCATTTAATGCCACAAAAGAGCAGTAAGCAATTTTTTTTTTTTTTTTTTTAAATGAGCAGAGATAATTAACATCCCCTACAGAGGGGAATTTAAACAGAGGGGATGATTTATCTAGGTGTCCAACAGACAAAAAATCCTGTCGTCATTAGTGTTTACTAGCTGGAAAGGGGTGGGGGAGAGAGACATTTCAGATTATTGGAAAGTTTGAGATTCCTAATAAAATTCTGCCTTTAAGGCTGAAGGTTCCTCCCACCCACCCAGATTTAAAAGTGCTATAGCACCGCAGCTTTGCCTTTCCCCTTTGGGGGCTCAGCTAGAACTGTTTGCCGGTAATATTTCACCTCTAGGAAGGTGTTGGTCTTTTTACAGATTATACTAAACTTCTACAGGTAAGAAGGAGCATTTCTCTTTTTCTTCTCATTAAAACGGTGCCTCTAGATAGAGCACCTTAAATAAAACTGCAAAGCACTTGGCTGTAGTGAAAAAGAGGGTGACATAAAACTGACCGCAGAATAATTAACAAGAGCGACGTCCTGAAATACTGATCCTATATCCAGGCTACATGATGTACTTTCTTAAACTGTAATAAATGATTCCGCTACTTCAGATACCAATGGGCACATTTTAAAGGAGAAGAACGTTATTCTTTTCATATTTTTCTTCCATCCTAATTGTGAAAGAGAAATATCAAGGGGGGGTGGTGGTTTTGAGTGGAAAGGAGGGATGGGATGGAATAAGAGGTGTTATTTAACTCCCCTACCCTCAACCCATCAGTATTTTACCAAGCCAAACACTGTACAAAAGAGACTCCTATAAAACATGATCATGGGGTGTATTATGAAGTTACAATAGTGCTTGACCTGTTGATTGAGTCATTTTCCCCTTGCTTGGGCATAACAGTCTATCAAAGAGGACTTTGTATTACAGACTGGCTCTTTCAAGTATTATTTTATAGCTAGTTCAGCTGGGTAGAAGGACCTGTACTAGAAGTCACTGGGACATACTCCAATAACAACAGACAATGAGCCATTCTCTTACTTCCTTCTACTGAAGGAACTCTACACCACCAACAGAACCTAAACCAGTCAAACAAGTCTTTGGAACCGAACCTTTAAAGTCAATGCCACCTTAGACATTGCACTTTGGAAGGAGGAAGTGCAGTTGTTACAGATGCTCCAGATTGTTTGGAGGAGATTTGTCCCGGAGCAGAATTCCCCTCATCCAACTCCTTTTTTGGTTTTGTGTTTTCACATCAGCAAACGTGGAACTATTTGAAACTTGTTCTTGGGAACAGGTTCTTGGGAAACGTTCTTCCCCTTTTGACTCTGCTGAAGGGCACTACACATTTGCTGTTCTCCAATACGCTGTAGGGGCCTCCTGCCTACTACAAGCTTAGTCTGGGCAGGCAGGTGCTACTGCTTTGTCTGCTAGGTTACTTTTTTCATTTGAAAGAGAGCTTACTCATAAGCCTGAATTGGCACTCTTTATAGCAGAAGCCAGAGAGGCCTCTCCCTTACCTCTCCTCCATCCACCCACCCCCCCCAAACATTCACCTATTGTGGTCTCTTCCCCACCAGACTTGCATTACTTCCTCACATTAACCCTTCCTAGCCAAGCACCAAATGTAACATACCAAAACAACTAGCAAGGGAAAGACAGTTCAATTGGTGCCTTTCCCGTCCATCCCGATCCCTCCTTTAGAATGTATAAAGAAGGCTTGAAAGGTTTCTCCTCCACCACCAGCATCACCCACTGTCTAATCAAACATCCGTCAAACTTGAAAGCTGAGCAGTGGTGAGGGGAAGGAAGTTTTAGTCAGACTATAAAGCTATGGTTTTGTTAATACGTGCGTAACTCTGGAGAAGGAACATTACAAACTCCACAACCAGCCCCTTCAATTAAGTGGCCAGAGCTTACAATCCCCATCCTACAACACTCCAGCGGGGTGCTCCCAGCAGAACCAGGAAAGAACAGCCCAAACATCACTGACATATCTAAAATAAAACTCAAATGACCCTAGTAGAATGTGATTGTAACAATTGATCCCTAAGGAAGAGCATCTCCAACCCTTTCTCCAATAATCCTAGTTTTAGCTAAAGAGATAAAGCTCCTTCCTGATTGAGGAGCTTTGTCTGATCTGCTGTAGAACTGGTAAAAAAAAAAAAAAACAAACAAAAAACAAATATACAATCAAAAACACCATAAGGTCATTGCTGCAGGCATTTTCCAAAGACAACTGAATCCAATGAAACAAACCAAAAAGACACTGAGCAGAGATTTATTTTGAAACTCACCTGAGCTCATTTTGAATTCTAGGTGGGTACAAGGTCACACTCTACATAAAATATAAGTATCTGCCAAAGCTTCCTGAGAACAAAATCTCTCTGGCTCCCTCTACAGGTGAAATGGGAAAATTAAGGGTGCGTTCCCACCTGTCGCCAGATTTAATTTGCACATTTATCATGTACTCTCGTGTAATTTCAGAAAATATTTATGGATGTACTATTTGGAATTTCTTTCTGTTCTTATCAATATTGTTCAATTATGTAATTAGGTATCCATAAAAGCACATACAAATATATAGATAAATGAAAGATATACCAGAGAGTGAGTCAAGCACTCTAATCTTGTAGGCAGTGCACTCAGATTAGGTAGGTGAACAAAGTTGAAAGCACGGACTCTAACAGTGGCCTTATCTTGCTCCGAGTTCCTATTGCAGGAGTGAGTCCACGCAGAATCTTGGGCTCCATTGGGTATTTACTCTGTCATCATACTGGAGCCAACTGTAACAGACCTGTTTATGATGTGCACTGACTGGTGCTGGCAGGTATGGGCTGGGGTAGCTCAAAGCCAGGGGCAGACTGGCCCACTCAACTCTGGTTGACAGAGTGGACCACAGCAAATGACTCATGGTGCAGCCTGACTAAGGGAGGGATGAACCATGTTTCTGAAAGAGCTTTAGGGTTTTTTTAAAATAAGGCTTGAAGCAAGAGTTTCACAGGGCCCCCAACATGCCAGCCAAATACCAACTTGAAGTCTGCCAGATGGCACTTTCTTTTCTTTTTTTTTTTTTTTTTGGGGGGGGGGGGGCAGAGGGGGGTGTCTCAAATGAAACTTAGTGTCAGATGTTGTTTTATCCCCAGTAACTAGTTGTTTCAGGTGAGGTACTCACTGCTGTGTTTGCTGAGAGGGAAAGGATACAACCAGGGTTTTTAAACATACAAAGTTCCTGAAACCTCAGGTATGAATAAGATTTTAGGTGGGAGTTTGAACGAATTGTTGTGTCGGTTGTCTAAAGTGACTTCCCCCCACTCCCAGGTGTACTGTGTAGAAGTACATTGAACCCAGCCCTTTTCACTGCTGTTAGCACTTATCAGGAGAATCAGAATATATACCTCCCTTATACGCACCCTAGGAAACAGACCTAATAAAACCTTCCCCTCCAGGATAGTCTTCCCCAGGAAAAACCTGGCAGATGGAGTCTAGGTAGTAGGTCTAAAGGTTTTGCTAAGGCCCACATTTGATCCAGAGACCAGGATCCTTCTGCAGCACAGGAAGACACTTTGGGGAAAGTGGAAGGAAGCAGCAAGAAGAGGTTACAGAAAGGGCAGAAATTCCCTATCCACAGCAGGGAAGCTATAGGTTTCCTGATGCAGATAATATTTACAGTGTTCCAGCTGGAGTCTATTCCACAGCAGCAGCATATTCTGCAAATATCCGTGTACCACAGAGCAGGATAAGAAAGCAGCCCTGTAACCCAGTGGGATTTGGAGTACAAGAAATACTATCACCTTCAACATCCTCAAAAATAAATTCTGTAACAGCCCAGCTACTCTTCCTCTCAAGGAATAGATAGTTTGAGGAAACAGGAGACGTGGCTTGGGTCACCAGTTCCTCCACAGTAGTAGAGGGCGTGGAGAATCCTAGGAAAAACAGCAGAATCCCCCCTGCACTATTATAGCCATAAGAACACGCAGGGACCTTCTGAAGACCACATGCAATCCAACAAAAGAAGAGACCTATTATTTTCCCAAAGACCATGCCAAAAGCACCTGGAATCCCTGGTGCGCTCTCAAAATATCACAATTACACAAGTTGAAGAAAACGGTCTATTATTCTGCCTTTAGAGTCTCCACCCACAAAGAAACCCCAGAAGAGTCTCTGGTACAAATGGTAGCAATTCCCATAGCTAAGAAATGAGCTGCACAGAAATTGCAATCTCATTGCCTCCTTTGGCAACAGGTTAACGACCATCCACAAAGATTATTTCCATTAACTTTATGCTTATGTCTTCTCTGAATGACGTCTCACAGATGAAACACATCGTCTCCACATCCCCTAAGTGAATAGTCAGAAGCATGAAGTTATTGCGAGCGAATGTGTTTACTGCACTGGCCTTTCTGCAGAAAGACAAACGCCATTCACTCGTTTACCTGTGCAGTCTATCAATAATAAACTTGAAGGATATGTCTATACGGCAATTAAACACCCACGGCCAACCTCTGTCAGCCGACTCAAGCTGCTGGGGCTCAGGCTTCTGGGCTGAAAATAGCCATGTAGATATTTGGGCTCAGACTCGAGCCCAGGCTCTGAGACACTCCCTCTTGCAGGGTCCCAGAGCCCATGCTCCAACCTGAACCCAAAACATTCACACCACTATTTTACAGACCAGCAGCCCAGGCCAGCCAACACAGGTCAGCCGTGCGTGTTTATTTGCCATAGACACACATACCCTAGGTCAGGCCTTTTCTCATAGTTCATGACCTGGGTTCCTGAACTGCTTCAGCTGGTCAATCAATACCAGAAAATGCTCCCCTCAGTCAGTCATCACTCAAGCAGAAGACCAAGCACTTCTTATTAAGACGAGTAGAAAACCAGTGACATTTTCTACCGATAAACCAGGATTGCCGTAGATTAAAGCAAACTAGTTTTCTCAACTGGGATGAATGCAACACTGACTTATTCCACGGGGAAACCTATCTGTTCCTGCCAAGTGACAAAAACTCAAGGAGAAACCTGTTCCTCTGTTTTTTTCCTGTTAACTATAGGAAGTATATAAAGCTGTAGATGGTCTTCCTAACTCCTTCCCTCTCACCCGCACACGGGCCCAGAGATCTCATTACCACGAAGAGGCAGGAAGTGAGGGTCAAACCATGCAGTGTTGTTTTGCAATGCTTATTTTTTAAAACAACTGTTGCTAGGCGACCAATATTTGAGGATGGCATCATTCATGGAAGATAGGGTTTCTGCTAGAAACAGCAAAGGACAGATATTGTTTAAAAAGACACACCCAAGTTCATTTCACAGGCTAGGCTATGGGATGATGATCGTCAAGGAAGGGTGTCCCGAGGTTCCTCCTGCACTTCCCTCCTCAAGATAATGGAGCATGATTTACTGGAAGTCACTACAAGAGGCTGCACAAGCAAATGGACATGCTGATTGCAACAAGTGAAATATATTAGAACGGTGTTTTTCAAACTTCGGGTCGTGACCCAGTACTGAGTCGTGGCACGTCAGGCACTAGGTTGCTCTGATCAGCACCCCCAACCGGGATGTTAAAAGTCCCGTCGGCAGTTCTGCCCGGCTAAGGCAGGCTAGTGCCTACCTGTTTTGACACCGCGCTGCGCCCCAGAAGCAGCCAGCAGCGGGTCCAGTTTCTAGGCAGGGGGGCCACAGGGCTCCACGCGTAGCCCAAGCAGTGGCCGGGCCAATGGGAACGAGTGGAAGCTGCCGACGAGAGTCGCATGAAGTCGCTTGCACGTCACCGCCTAGGAGCCGGACCTGCTGCTGGCCGTTTCCGGGGCACAGCATGGTCCGCGGTGCCAGGACATGCGGGAAGCCTGCCTCTGCACCCCAGCTGCGCCACTGACCTGGAGCCATCGGAGGTAAGTCTGCGCCCCAATCCCATGCGCCAATCCCACGCCCCAGCCCTAACACCCCCCTGAACCTGGAACCCCTTCCTGCACCCCAAACCCCTCATCCCCAGCCCCACCCCAAAGCCTGGACCCCCAGCCCATAGCCCTGACCCCCTCTTGCACCCCAACCCCGTGCCCCAGCACAGAACCCCCTCCCACATCCTGAACCCCTTCATTCCCAGCGCCACCCCACAGCCCTCACCCCCGCAGCCCAACCCTCTGCCCCAGCCCTGGGCCCCTCCCACACCCCTCATCCCCAGCTCTGCTGGGTCATGGGCATCAACAATTTTCTTCAACTTGGTCCCCAGAAAAAAAAAGTTTGAAAATCACTGTACTAGACTCATGACACCCCCCAGGCTATCAAACACCAACAGCATGACCGTCCTGTAATGCTTCCATACACACGGTAACTGAGTAACAAAGAGCTCGTTACTGTAAGTCCTCTTATCCTTCCTTGCTTCATGGGTTGTTCTCACTCTTTTGGAGATGCGAAAAAAATTAGATTGTAAGTTCTTTGGCACAGGGACAGCATCTATGACATAGCCGACCGTTCTGAGCACTGTGCATTTTAAAATATTACTGTTACTTATTTTTAAATTCTATACAATTAAATTTCAAATCCCTCGTTTTACTTTCTAGATTTTTACAAATCTACTCATCACCTTGCTAAAGATAAACAGTCCACTTTTTTTCCTTAGGTTCTTTACACTCACACGGCCCCGTCAACAAAGACAGAACACTTGGCTTTTGAAAGAAATTTGTCAAGCTGGAAACATTTATGGAGAGGAAAGCTGAAAACCATGCACACTGGCAGCGGCCAGGCTAAAGTCACACATTCAATAACCCAGAGGGACGTTCCTTTATCTGCTCCCCACACGTGTGCATTGAAGCTGGTGCACAAAGTTCACTTCCCCCTTCAGCTAGAGGTATTCTGTGGAGAGCACTAAAATTAACAGAGGGCAGAAGTCAGCAAGAGGTATGATAAGCAGCTGCTTCAGGACACAAACAGCTCCCAGACTATTACAGGCTCTCCAAAAGCCTTGACAGGTTATAGGAGGAAGACAAATGTTCCCTCTTTAGGCCCAAATAAAGATTTGGGGTTCTGTTCTTAAAAAAAAAAAAAAAAAAATTAAAAACATTAAAATAAGCCACTAGACCACACCAAAGAGTTTGTGCATTCGCTGGCTGAACCATGACAGCCATTAACTTGTGACAAATGCCATGTGTCTCAATCGCAATTAAAGGCAGAGGAAACGGCATCTGCGGACTTTTTCTGATCGCTCGTATTTCACACTCACATTCCCGGTTCCATATGCAGCACAGCTTCACCCACCATTTAGCACACAGAAACCATATGGTTTGGAGGCTTGTGTATTTTGCATAAACTGGAAGGAGAAATTAGCTCAGCATTAAGACAGGATTGATTGATTGTGGTTGTTGCTTGGTATAAAAACCACAGTCCACATTCTCCCGCTACAATCTCACAACATAAGAACTCGCCTATTTTAGGTACTACCATAGTGGCAGTGCCTCCCAATCTTTAATGTATTTATCCTCACAACATCCCTGTGAGACAGGAGAGTGCTATTATCCCCATTTTACAGATGGGAAACTAGAGGGCAGGGTAAGTCACTAGCCCCAGGTCACGCAGGAATTCTGTGGCCCAGAAGAATATTGAACTCTGTTCTTCTGATCCCCAGGCAACACTGTGCACGCCCATCATAGGGCTGGCTGCACAAAAGTGATCCTTTAGGACCACGCTGCTCCTTTTTCATGCAAACAGTCCAGAAAGCAAGTGCAGCAATTGCTGTCTTACCAGTTCAATGCAAGAATAAAAGCCAAGAAAGTAGGCAAACAGATTCAGTTCTACTGGTAGCAGCTCTCACTGTGACATCTAGCTCACATGCACGCAGCATAAAGAGCGGCATGATTCATAACATAAAAAGAAGAGCTGAAGTGAACAAGCTGTGCAGATTTCAGTACAAGTTCCCCCTCATTCCCTCCTCCTTCCCACCCACAGTAGGTCATGCTAAATCTATTTGTCATGCTGCACATGAAACTTGTTCTGCTTATACTTTAAAATTAACAGGCCAAAAAAAAAATAAAGTAGCAATGAAAAAATCCAAAGAAGCATGTCCTCCTCCTGAATCAGCTATTTGATCCTGGGCAAATGATTCTGCTTTGTCTCAAATTCTCCATTTGCAAAATAATATTACTGTCTCTTTCCAGAGGGGAGAGGGGCAAGTATTAATGGATGCAAAGTGTTTAGAACACTTAAGCAATGCGACTTTGAAAGGTTACTTCTGTACAATGAATTTCAGACACATACAGAGCAGGTAGAGATAATTTGCCTTTTTACTAGTAGGATATTGCCAGTTTGAGCAAGAATATGTATTTTAATTTAAAGTTATGAGGAATAGCACTGGGGTCCAAGTGCTACAATGTAAGCAGTTTTCACCTCTAGCCACTGTACACACAAAATACAAACACAGAACTGTTTTTATAAATAATATGTACCTGCTTGCATGGATATATATGCATCCATCCACCCTTGAGGAAACCTTTCATGGTAGGAATCATGTTGTTCATACCTCTCAGACGCACGTACCCATCCTCCCACCCCCACAAACTGTACATTATTCATGTACATGTGCAGAGCTAGTCACAACTTTGGGACAGCATATGTTTCTGCCCAAACAAAATGCTACAATCCCTGCTGAAAGTGATCCCGGCTACTCGTCCTCCTTCTCTCCTACAAAACCTTGCATTTTACATATTTTAAGGCCGTGATAATCAGAGTTCTCATTAACATACTGAAATACTGTGAAACACCCTCTCACCTAGACCCTCCATTCTTCTATGGTCAGGCATGTGTCATAGCAAAAAGGAATCACAAGGCATGGCTACACTGGAAACTTCAAAGCGCTCCCGCGAGTGTGGTCGCGCGCGAATGCTGGGAAAGAGTTCTCCCAGTGCTCCTGGTAATCTACCTCCTCGAGGGGATTGGAGTGCGACTCCCAGCACTCGGAGCCTGTCTACACTAGCGCTTTAAAGCGCTCAGACTTGCTGCGCTCAGGGGGGTGATTTTTCACCCCCCTGAGCCAGCAAGTTAGAGCGCTATAAAATGTAAGTGTAGACAAGCCCATAGTCATATTAAAATGCCTTACTGGGGTCTCGGGAAGGCAGCGAGAGAGGGGATGCTGGACACTCCAAGGTTTAGGATATTGGATAAGAACTTTAATCGGCCTGCCCCAAACCTTGACTAGTTCTCAGTGGCTTGGGCTCCCTTTCAGCCCAATAGGAGAGAGGTAAACTGAACTCATGCCAGATCCAGCAAGCATGAATTCCAAAGAACATCTTTCCCCACCCTCAGAGAAACAACAAATATCACTATCAGCTCAATTCTCTGGCAATACAGGCCTTCCTAGAAAGTGCTGCACAAGATACCCATTCATAGCACTGCTGTGTAATTAGAGCCCAACCAAAACATATTAAACAAAGGAGTGGCTGCTGCAGCACAGCTAAGCTCACTCCATTGATTAGGCTGTATGCTTCCCACCACCCCCACCCCCGCCAGAAGAGAGGCGCTCAAAGCCCAGGATTTAATGATGTCTGAAAGTTATTGGTTTCAACTGACGGGGAAAGAAGTTAATGCAGCTCTTAATTAACTTCCCCACTCCTCTGAACAATGAAGACTCCCTCCATCCACAGCTTACTAAAAGAAACAGAAGAGCCATGTCAAGTGTCCCATCCAAGTACAGGCCAATGAGAGAAAGATACAGACTTCAGTATACAGAGAGCAAGGAAGAGCCATTTGGAATGATAGACAAAGATGATCACAGGAAGAGGAGCCAGAATACCCAGGTTTATCATGTATGTCACTCAGCAGACTCTAGAGCAGCCATAGATTGAGGATTTCTCTGCCAACGTTTTGATTGAGGTCTGTGAGGAGGCACCACCACCCGGGAATTTGGCACAGGAACATAGATCATTGGTCCATCTAGTGTTATCCTGGGTCCTGCAACGATCACCGCTGGATGTTTCAGAGGGAGGTGAAAGACTCCCATAATGCATCTGCACATGAGCTTGGGTTGGAGGATGCTTTACTGAGCTACATGGTTATTTATTTGTGCCCTTAATCGGAGAGAGGAAGGGAAGGACAGACAGACACTTGCATCTATAGTTGCTTTTCAAAAAGTGAAAAGAGTAAAATAAGTACTTTTTTTGCTACTATGCTGTACAACCCTGGTCAACAAGAACTTCATCGTAGCAGAAGGGATAGTATTCTGATCCTCCTTCTCCAGAAGTACACCACTTGAGCTGGAGAAGAACTTGTGAGCAGTCTGGGGCCTATGTCATAAGTAGGCAATTCAAATTCCATTCAGTAGAGGGCAGTAGTGTACATGGACGCCAGTTCATTACAAATATTTAGTGTCTCTGACTCCACCAAGGAAAGAGTGAATAATAGACCAAGTACCATTAAAATATCCAAGCCACACCACTATCCCCAACATCAAAAGGATCTTCCCAATCCATGTGGCTCCAATGCAGGGTTAAACCCATCTGCATTTATCCACAGCACACTGCCACAGATTAGAGAGGGATTGTGGAAGGATGGAGGAGATGAATGGAACACAAGGACCAGAGTACAGACTGGTGGAGAGCTTCCTACAGACAAAATAATCATCAAGTTCTGTTAATGGGCTCCCCCTATAATAATTTAAGGTGCAACAACTAAAATGAACTTCCAGTGCTTCACAGATCCTTCTACAAACAGGAGGTGCGTCGTTCCCTACTGGCTTTAATGAGGGGCCCAAGGCTAGATCTGGCTCTCTCTGTACAGTGAAATGTTGGCGTGAACACAGGAATTGAGCTGCAGGTTGGAAATAACACATTACAGGATTTTGCACTTAGCCAAAAAAAATTCATCCCAGTTTAAACCCAAGCTAAGTTTTTTTCCTTTATTAATAGCGTGTCTGGCATTTCAGTAAACTCAGATCCGGACCTGCAATAGCAAAGACTTCCCACCACTGGCTGTGGCATGTAGAGAGGTTCCATGGCTGCCCCAAAGGGAGTGGGGAAGCTTTTGGGGAGTTTATATCTAGTCTTACTTCCTGGATGGCTGCCTCAGCACATCAGAGAAGGGGGGGGGGGAGAAAAACAGTCCACATGGAATGGTAGAAAGAGAATCATGTACGAAAGGAATTACCTAAGGAAGCTGGGCATCTAACTCCCTCAGGCTCCTGCCTAAATGATTATACTAAAATAGACAGAGAGAGCATCTCTAACAGGAATAGTAGAAACATGGTGCATGTGGGTATTTATCCAGGCAGAGCAGTCTCATCCCCATCATACAAGTTATTTCCATGGTCTGTCTGACCTTCAAAGACATGCCACCTGCAGCTTCACCTCCATGGGTACTCCACAAAGACAGTGAAACAGCACCTTCTTGAAAGTATGGGCTGCAACCTTTGCATTCTATGTTTGTGTAACAAAGCTTGCACTTCCAAAGAAGAGAATAAAATAAGCAATGGTGTATGCAACAGAGTCACGTGAAAGAAGAAATCCACTCCATGGTTGCTCCTGTTGGGTCAGTGGGCAGGACAGTCTAGCTGTAGAATCTCGGTTAGCTATTATTATATAAGCCCCCTAGCTGTGGAATAATCTCTGCCCTGAATCTGCCCTAGAACCTTCCAAAAAGGAAGAGGAAGAGAGAAACATTCCTGGCACTGATGGTAATCAGATTTGAGACAGAGGAAGACTGCAGCATCATTTCCCCCACCAGATCAGTAGAATGCAAAGAGGAAGCTCACTAACAGAGATTGGAGGCAACTCATCTTAGAAACAAAGAAAAACAGAAACAACGTGTTTCACATCTTGAACAGTTATTGTGATTAGCTTGTGTGGGCAATGTAAACAACGTAAGCCAACAGTGCAGGAAGGAATAGCAATACCCCCCTACTGCCTCATTTTCATTGTCAATTAAAGATCTTCAGAGACAAATGGCGTGATCCCCAAGGGTTTCTTTTAAAAGAACTGTTAGAAAGACTTTGGCGTTTTTTTAAATTACGGCATTTGCACTGCAGATGCTGAAATGGAGAGAGAAGGTCTCTTTCTACTTTCCCCGTCTCCCTTTCTTTCAGAAGCAGCAGGAGGCTAAGCCAGCCATCAATTTTTGAAACAATATCCCTGTTCTAAATCAAAGGCAAAAGAGAAGTGACACAAAAAATCCAGGACCAGCCAACAGAATGTAGAAAATTACCATCACCTTCAACTCCATTTGGAATATGTGTGGTATGGAGGAACGACCAGAAAGTTGGGAGTCAGGAGGTCCCAAATTCTAATTGTGGCTCTGCAACTGATTCACTGCGTGGCCTTGAGAAAGTCACTTCAGCATTCTGTTTCAGTTTCCACTTTTGTAAAACGAGAATACTCATCGACCTCCCACAGGACTTAAGGATTTGAGGCTTAGTTGGTTGAAGCCTACAAAATGGTCTGAACATATACAATATTATTTATATAGCCTGAGGGTTCCTTTCAAGGTGTTAAAGAGATTTCAGCAGCCATTCCAGATTTCATTCACAGTGATGAAAAGCTAAAAATCCTTCATGAGCACCAAATTTGCTCTAAATATAACTGAACTTAGTTGACTTTGCAGGTAAACTGAAAAACAAAACAAAACAAAAAAAGTAAATCCAGTATCACACAGTGTAGATACCCACTCTGGCACAGAATTCTTTGGGCTCTCTGAAATTCAGTTGCCATATCTGGTGTAAGAAACTTCTTTAGGTAGGAGGTTAGCCTCTTAAGTTTAGTCTCTAGGAAGTGTGCTATGATTCTGTTTATATATATGCACCCTCGCCTGCAGGAACCACCCACGCACCCCCACACGCACCCCCTGCACTTCCCATTGGCTAGCAATGGGGAACTGCAGCCAATGGGAGCTTCGTGGGTGGTATCCGCAGGCAAGGGCAGCACCCGGCGGAGCCATCTGCCCCAGCCCACCCCCAGGAGCTGCTGCCTGACATACTGGCCACTTCTGGGAGCAGGGCGGGAGCCTGCCTTAGCCCTGCTGCGCACTGCTGCCACCCTGGAGCTGCTTGAGGTAAGTGGCGCCGAGAAAGAGTCCACACCCCAAACCCCTCCTGCACCCCAACCCCCTGCCTTGAACCCCCTACCACACCTCTCCTGCACCCCCAACCCCTTGCCCTGAGCCCCTTCCTGCACCCCACAGCCCCTCCCACACCCTCCTACACCACAACCCCCTGCCCCAGCCCTACATTCCATTTCCCCACCCAGACGTGGCCCTCAGGCCAAAAAGTTTGCCCACCCCTGTTCTACAGAATGCTAGTCCTCAGGGGTTACCTCCCTGGAATCTTGCCCCTTCTCAGAGCCCTTAACTCCAGTCTACCTGCAGGCCTTGTGCCTGAAGATTGGCTCTCGCTGGGGCCCACCTATGCCATCTTCCATCAGGGTCAGGGTATAAACTCCCTCCCGAAGCTCATCTGCATTCTACAATCCAGAGAAGGACAACAGAGATCTTTCCCTCCAGTCCACTTCTAATCTGGGTTTCCCCTCTTTACAGAAACCACCCTGTACTGCCCACAACTTGGACGCATCTTTAATTGGGCTTGGCCCACCCTCCAACTGCAACCAGGTGTGCCAATTGGCCTCTCATGCCCACATGAGCCATCTCATCCCCTGTGTAGGTAAACACCCTTTCACACCCTGCCTTAGGCTGCTCAACTCAGTTCCTTCAGACTTCCAAGGGCCAGAAGGAATAAAGATGATCAAAAACTCAGTAAGGTACCAGGGCCACATTACACACATACACTAAACAGATAACATGGGCATTCACATACACTCGTTAGTTTAGGCCTTGACAGCAGACCAGGTTTCCCAGCTATTCTCTAGTTCAGTGTTCTCTGAAGACTTAAGATCTGTTCTGCCATGAAAGCATCACGAGTCGTCTTTGTAACGTTATCATCCTAACACTGTGAACAGCCCACAAACACTGTGTTCAATTGATGCTTCCAGACATTCTGTACTTGCTGCACCAGGAAACAATCACATTCAGGTGGCCATGGTAACCCAGCATGGAACACAGGATTCTTCACGCTTTGGAAAGCACCCCGCTCTCTCTCTCTTCCCTTATCTCACATCGAGTGGCAGCACATCTTCTAGCCAGGAGTACAGACATCTAACCACCAATCTTTGCTCCTGAAAGAACAGAGGTAGTGATTTGAAAGTCAGATCCTTAATCTGTGCTTCTGTGAAGAGGTTATAGTGCTTACCTCCCCTCACGGAGAGGTAAGAAGGAAGAGACAATTTGAAAGTTAAAGATTTTTTTAAAAAACTAAGTCTTTTCAGATCTGCCCGCAAGTCTTCCCACTCCCACCTCCTGCCAACATTTGTGGTTTTATGTATCGTGGTATGAATAGCCACAACAGAAGAAGCTGTTGAGTGATTAGTGGGTTATACAGCAAAACTGGCTCTCTGCAAATGCAGTCAAATGTATAAGAATGTAAGTGAGAGGGAGGGGCTTGGATATTTTTCTCTCTATCACCACTTCCAGTTACAGGACTCTTAGGCAACACTTCCAATAGGCGGCAAACACGTTTTACTCTGAAGTGTTTGTAAATCCTTAGTTGTCAGCCATGCTATTAATAATACTGTCCTGCACTGCAGGAGAGCCATATGAGAGACTCTAACAAGAGCTGGATGCACCTGACTCTAGAAGTCTTGAGAAACAAAAGTGTTTCTTTGGACAAAGGGGGCTCTGCAGCTGAACACATATTATTTTAACTCTTTCCTCTAAAGTACTTGAGGTTTTCCATTAGTTTACATTTTATGCTTGGCTTCCTTCCATCTCCTGCCTTGAAATCAGGCAGGCTCTTTTGGTACCAGTGTCACTTGCTAGCGCCTGGCAGAGACATGGGTATATGACAGCCTGGAATATATTTCACCATTTGATTTTTACCAGAAAGCACCTGTGGTTTTAAAACTATCACTTTTTACTTGACCTGTTCAACTCCTTCACTACTCCCCAGAGCCTGGGTGCCTTCTCAAATTCCAGGAGGAAGGAAGATCAGTAAACAAACATTCAGCAGCTGAAAGAAAAGGAGGACTTGTGGCACCTTAGAGACTAACCAATTTATTTGAGCATGAGCTTTCGTGAGCTACAGCTCACTTCATCGGATGCATACTGTGGAAATCGCAGAAGACATTATATACACAGACACCATGAAACAATACCTCCTCCCACCCCACTCTCCTGCTGGTAATAGCTTATCTAAAGTGATCATCAAGTTGGGCCATTTCCAGCACAAATCCAGGTTCTCTCACCCTCTGCCCTCCCACAAACAAACTCACTCTCTTGCTGGTAATAGCCCATCCAAAGTGACCACTGTCTTCACAATGCGTATGATAATCAAGGTGGGCCATTTCCTGCAGAAATCCAGGTTCTCTCACCCCCTCACCCCCCTCCAAAAACCACACACACAAACTCACTCTCCTGCTGGTAATAGCCTATCCAAAGTGGGCTATTACCAGCAAGAGAGTGAGTTTGTTTGTGGGAGGGCGGAGGGTGAGAAAACCTGGATTTGTGCTGGAAATGGCCCAACTTGATGATCACTTTAGATAAGCTATTACCAGCAGGAGAGTGGGGTGGGAGGAGGTATTGTTTCATGGTGTCTGTGCATATAATGTCTTCTGCGATTTCCACAGTATGCATCCGATGAAGTGAGCTGTAGCTCACGAAAGCTCATGCTCAAATAAATTGGTTAGTCTCTAAGGTGCCACAAGTCCTCCTTTTCTTTTTGCGAATACAGACTAACACGGCTGTTACTCTGAATTCAGCAGCTAGTTTCAGCAATCTGTGGCTCACTCGCGTATTGCACAGATACCGCTTCATCTGGAGCTCTGGGGTTTTAGAGTCATTTCCACAGAATTTTCCATGCTCACCTCCACCTGCTGCACAGGTGATGGTGAGATGTCCAGACTGAAAACCTGTTTACTTTGGGGGGGTGGTTGCTGTTAGTGGTGTGTGTTGACAGGGGGCTACTTGGCGCAATCAGAGATGATGTGCAACTCTATAAACTAGCCCTGAAAAGACATTCAGCAGCAAAATCCCTTAATCAAAGGCTCCTCTTGGCTGGACCTCAGTTACCTCAGATTCTATTCAGAAAGAGAACCCTGCTTCAAGCTAAGTTAATTGAAAGGGGTTTTAGAGAGAAAGAATTCCTGATAGATGAGGTAGTATCTTTTATTGGACCAACTTCTGCTGGTGAGAGAGAAGTTTTCAAGCCATACAGGGCTCTTCTTCAGGTAAGATAAGATAAGAGTCATTCGTGGGCAGGAAAAAAAAAAAAAAAAACAACAACAACAACGTTATCATTCCCCATAAGACCCCAACAAACAGGGAGAGAAGCCTTGGTCAGTGTCAAAACACTAACTACCTGTTCTCACTTCACTTCCTGACTTAGGCCAGGTCTACACTATAAACATACATCAGTATAACTACGTTGTTCAGAGGTGTGAAAAATCCACCCCCCTGAGCGACGCAGTTACACCAACCTAGCCCACGGTGTAGACAGGCAAGCTTCTCCCATTGATATAGCTACCTCCTCTCGCAGAGGTAGATTAACCACGCCAATGGGAGAAGCTCTCCTGTTAACCTAATAGCATCTTCAGTGAAGCACTGCAGTTTCTTAAATGTAGTTCTTCCCTTAACCAACGGAATACTTTAAAATGGAATACTTTAAAAAGGCATAATACCACCAATTAAGGGGAAGGAAGGGAAATACTACAAACAAACTCTCAAAAAAATTAATTTTGTCAGTCAAATAATCATTGTCTATTATAGGGTGATCAGTAAGGCAACACTATATCTGATTTCTTGGAGGCAGGAGAATACGAAAAGAAATTAGGGGGGACGGGGACACCAAACGAAACAGATCACCACGTTTCATTTTACACAAATACTGTATAGTAATAAAGAAACCATATTCTTAGAGACTTGTCCGGTTGAAAGTTAGACATTTTCTTACTACTACTAACTGATTACTAAACCTGTGGAAAAATCACTCAACTTGAACAATGGAAAGAGACCAGCATATTTCACTTTAATTTCTAGCCAGTTTCACTTTGATTCTCATGCACTAGCTGTGATTAATGCTGCAACCCTGCAGGTGATTTTTTTAAGTCATGGACATCTTTGATTGGATAAAAGCTTAGCTGTGGTGGTGGGAGAGGAGCAATTTAAAAATGAACCTCAATCTTGTGATATTTGATCGGGGGGGGGGGTGGAGTGGGAGAGAAAAGAACGTAACACATAAGTCAAGCACTCCGCATTTAAGTAAGCATTAGCAAAAGAGTCGCAAAACGACAGGCTTCACTTCTTCTGAGCACAGCTGTGAAAGTGGATTTGTTTCAGGTGTGGAGTCATGTCTCTGCCTGAAGCAGCAGATAAGCAGTCTTCTGTTCAGGTATGCCTGCCCACCTATTGCCTTGGGAGGTCACTCACACTAGAAGGATCAGCTGCTATTTGGGTGGCATAGAAAAACAACTGAACTGCACGGGGGGGTGGGAGACAGCCCAAGATTAGTTAGGGGAAGAAAGCTGGTTAACTCCTGTAGCTGTACAGAACTGGTCAGGAGGTGAGGGACAGACCAAAAACGGGGAGGAGGCAGGAGGGAGAAAATCGTAAGATGCCTGTCTAAAAGGTCATTTAAAATAGTCACTGCTCTCAAGAGCCCAATCAGCTCGTTTCTAATCACAAGGGCCAGGAACTCTCGGAGTCTCACATCCTGCTTGCAGTTTACAGAAGAGACTCTGCAGAGGTTTCCAGGCCCCATTGGGAATGCTGAACCCGGAGTGAGTCCTGCACAGCACATTTGAGCAGGTCAGGCTAACTGCTCTCTTCTCATTATGGCCCATTCTTGGCATAGTTTTCTTCTCTGTCGAATGAAATATAAAAACAGACGTCCTTCATATGCACGATCACACCTCTCCTGCTACAACAGTGCCAACACTCCAGAGCTCCTGCTGACCCAGGGCAAGGTACCACAAGAATGTTACAAACAGGGCAGGCAGAATGAAAATAATCCTTGAATACCCAAGACACCTGCTTCCTGAAAAGCCTGAAAGAGAAAAGGAGACACATACAAGGCAAAGTAGTGGTCAAAACAGGGGTTCATTTCCCAGTGAGTATCTCAGTCCCCACAGTTCTAGGCCACTAAAGAGAAGTATTAAACCTCATACTGGGACAGACGGGTGCAAGAACAGCTGCTATCCTGATTTCAATTAACTGTATGTGCTTGTATGCAACAGGGTCAGGCCTACAGGCTGCCACCGGGCAACTCCACATACCTATGGGGATTTCAGCTGAAGAGCATCTGTTCCACACCAGCCCAAAGTTTACAAGCGCTCAAGCAGAGTGCCCTGCCAGAAGACTAATTAAAAGCATGCACTCTGTTTAAAGACTGGAAGGCAACTGGATTTCTTTAGACAGACCTCTAATGAAGCCTGTTGGGAGAGTGATCAGTACTATTGACCCAGAAGTTGTAGACAAGAGGGAGGAAGAGGTATGCCAATATCACAGATCTCATGCAGAGGGTACATACCTGCTCCCAGACCCATAACAAGAGCAAGACAAATGGAAACAAAGGATCTGTACTCTGGTTCAGCACCAGCATGGACTCAAGGTATGGTTTCCTACAAGTTCCTAGTGAAGGAGAAGAAAATATGGACAAGCCAACCAACATTATTGTGTCCTGGTTTCCCAGCAAGAACAACTTCAGCAGGACCAGCTATATAACCATATTGGCAGGCACCTTTTTACCTCTTTGGAAACCGCTTACCCCCTCACCCAAAGGGAAATGCGACAGCTACGATTCAGCGTAAGCAGCAACATATCCTCTATGGGGGGGGGGGGGGTGAGAAAACCTGGATTAGTGCTGGAAATGACCCACCTTGATTATCATGCGCATTATAAAGAGAGGTTTCAAAGAGGGATGGGCTATTACCAGCAGGAGTGAGTTTGTATGTGTGTGTGGGGGGGCGGGGAGGGGGGAAGGGTGAGAAAACCTGGATTTGTGCTGGAAATGGCTCTACTTGATGATCACTTTAGATAAGCTGTTACCAGCAGGAGAGTGGGGTGGGAGGAAGTTTTGTTTCATGGTCTCTGTGTGTATATAATGTCTTCTGCAGTTTCCACGATATGCTATGCATCCGATGAAGTGAGCTGTAGCTCACGAAAGCTCATGCTCAAATAAACTGGTTAGTCTCTAAGGTGCCACAAGTACTCCTTTTCTTTTTACGAATACAGACTAACACGGCTGTTACTCTGAAACATATCCTCTATTGGTTTCAACCCAGATGAATAGGAACTAGAAGATAATGTTTCCCTGCAGCCAGGAGCCACTGCAGCATCAAAGAGATTCAAGTGCTTGTCTTCACACAGTCCTGAGTTGAGGGCCCCGAGCCCAGCAAGGGATGTGCTTTGGTGGCTCCCACAATGGGAGAAAGCAAAAGGATATGATAGGCCCTGCGACATTTCCAGCCCAACAGGACTTCCAGGGCAGGCTTGCAGTCTCTCAGGATTTGGAACCATGATAACAGCCATGTGCTCAGAACCACTTCCTGTTTGCTAGTTTCCAGCAGTCAACCCATACCATCAGATCAGCCAGTGTTGGTTGGTTTTTTTCACCTTCCTTGCAGCAAAACCTAGGAGCTGGGTTTTAGGCAACCAAAGGGCTGGAACTCTCCCCATCCCAGGACACACAGTCTGCACTTAAATGAGTGTGTTTATTTGTCGCAACTTTTGGCAGGTGCTCAATGCAAGAACTTGGTGAGTTAGGCTCCAGTTCCAAAAAGATAACATAGTGGGCATCCCGAGGGCATCTCCTTACGAGATGAGGGCATTGTGTCTAAACCCCTGGGGAAAAATTCAAACTGGGGGGGGGGAGGGGAGGAGGAGTGCCCCGCCATTGCACTTGATGGCGGTCAAGGTCCCCTCTTGCCTCAACCCCCAAAAGGGGAAGGGAGGTTAGCAGGTGAGTAGAGGCACCCAGAGACCCTCCTAGTGTGATGACTGGCTCCCCCAATGGTGGAAGCCCCCAAGAATTGGCAAATGATCAATGGGTGTGAGTGACTGCATGGGGCTGTTCTCTGATGGGAACCTTGGAAGTAATTTAACTAATACAAGTTGCAGCCTAGTTAAAATCCATACCATGCGTCCTCACCTTCTTCCACGCAGTGAGCACACCATAGCCTGTCTGATTCTTGGAATCCATGCTTGTTAGTCACAGGAGAGAATGAGGCCTTGGCTACACAAGGAGTTTTGCCACTAAAATTCCACATTGCGCCTAGTGCGCCTGGGTCAGCTCCACTGGGGGAACAACAGCAGGAGCTCTGGCATGGCCAAGGCTCCAAGCCGCACTGGCATTTCAGAGTCGCTCTGAGCAGGATTAGGCAACATGGTGTTAAGTTTCCAAAAGCACCTCAGTGTCTCATCTTTTGAAAATGCTACCCATGGTGCTTAAGTCTGGGATTTTCAAGGAGTGTGAGGGCAGTTGGGGACCTAACCATTAGATTTCAGTAGATCTTGGGGGGCATGGATCAGCATTCACATCACACTCCCAGTCAGTACCCAGACCAAGCCGGGGAAGCTAATGATCCAACAAGCCAACCAAATTTGGTGATGAATCCCGGTCACATGCCACTTGAGGCATATTGCACATATGCTGAGAAGTGGGTCTTGGGCGCCTAATTCCCTTAGGCACCTTTGAAAATCCCAGTATAGAACTCCAACAGCGGCTGACTAGCTACTCTAGCACCCCACTATTCTTTCAGCAGCAGAAAATGGGAAGAGGGGAATAACCCAGTTTAGACCTAGTAAGAGAGGGAATAATAATGATGATAAAAGTTGAAATAAATGGGACAGCTCCCACAACGGGCAAAACAGAGAGGTAAGTGGGGTAAAGCGATTTACTATCCTCTTTGCACTGCACTAGACCTGGTAATTAACATGCCTCCTGCTGTTCTCACATTGATTTCCAGCCTCTCCTGAAGGGAAGTAGATTCATTTTCTCTTTTCAAGCAGGGGAAACTTAAAACTTACCTTTCTTCCAGGAAGGCAGTCGGAATTCAGTTTTATTCACTAGAATTCACCCTGCAGGACAGGAGGAGTTAAAATTCCAAGGCTAACTCTGGGCCACAGCAACAGGTTCAGAGTTGTTCCCAGCTATGTAGATTTATGCTTGATGCTTTAGGGCATGAACCTCAGGGCATGTCTTCACTAGCAATGTTAAAGCGCTGCCATGGCAGTGCTTTAAAAGTGGCTGTGGAGTCACAGCCCCAGCGCTGGGAGAGCGCTCTCCCCCAGCGCTGTAAAACAAAACAAAAACAAAAAACAACACACCACCCCCACGAGAGGAGTAGCTATCAGCACTGGGAACATGGCTGCCAGCGCTGGTGCACTGTCTACACTGCCACTTTGCAGCGCTAAAACTTGCATCGCTCGGGGAGGGGGAGTTTCACACCCCGAGCAAGAAAGCTGCAGTACTGTAAAGTGCCAGTATAAACAAGGCCTCAGTCTCCAAAGAACTCCACTCAAGCATCACCCCAGCTGAAACGAGACTAGGCGTGGAACTCAAGCCCCAATCGCAGAGGTGAAGACTAAAATTTCACAGCAGTTCACCTGCTAACAGCAGGTAACAATGCTGCTTGCAAAACAGCCATTGCGTCACTCACCAGTCTGTGGACACATATACACTATATATACCCTGCAGCAGCGTTTACCTGCTGACATTTAATGTGCTAGTGATCAAGGGAGCAGGCTAGCATGGTGGCCTAGAGATAGCACTCAGCACTACGAAAAAGGACACCCAGGCTGGGCTGTAAGCTCTACCGCAGCGAGAGTAAACCCCAAACTTCTGTAGTGTACCAAATTAGGCAAAAACCTGCATGTGGACAAGAAAGCATTAGACATAGCGTGCAATGATCAGGGAGCATCCAGTGAGCCAGAACAAAACACACAGTTAAGTCAGAAAGGAGCAAAAAACAGAAGTATGAAGAGTCTCTTGGATGCTGCTATAGCACCTAGCCCTTAGGTAAACATGCAAGAAGCTTGAGCGGTCAAAAATTGTATCCTGCTTTAAAAAAAAAAAAAAAAAGGCATCATGCTGTTACTGGGGGATCTGCTGCCATTTCACTAAGCTAAATACAAATGCAGCTCGAGAGCAGATGTGTTCACACACAGAGTCATTCTTCCCCTTTTGACCTGAAATATGTGGGGTAAAGCAGCTTCCTTTGCAAAAGACGAGGCTTCCTTATATTCTCCATGGCAGGGGGAGCCTTAGAAAGATCTGAGGGTTCCCAGTAGCTGTTCGGTACCTCTCCATGGGACTGGATTTTTTTATTATTATTATTATTATTTTTGAAGACAACTGTTTAGAAGGACTTGAGAGAGATTCATCTTGTCTCTCGAATATCCTGGGGCCAAGATGGCTACCACTACACTTCATAGAAGAAATCCCGTTTGGATTCTGGTTTATCACCTACTGCAGCCAATATGTGTAATACAATCACATTAAAAAAATCTGTTCTGAGTAATTCCCCAACACCCACCCCACCCCAACTCCTCCTACTGCACCTTAGTGTTGCAAGGGCATGAGATATGGGCTCAAACAAACATTGTGCACTTCAGTAGCGCCTTCCGTCTTAAAGTGCTTTATAAACCTCTATGAATCAAGCCTCAGCCTCTTTGGGCTGCAGCCCCACATTTACAGAGAAAAACCGAGGCAGACAGATATGATCTGACCTGACCTGCCCAAGGTCTCTCAAGAAGCCTCTGGCAGAGGTAGGACTAAAACCCACATCTCCTTGTTTCTAGTGTCGTGTTTCCCAGCTACATCTGCTCAAAGTTTCTGCACTTTTTCTCGGAGAACTAGCTCTAACCTGACAAATCCAGCAATTTCCCCTCCACCAAAATAAAAAATAAATTAGCCACTGTCTTAGAGCCAAAATTAAACTCTTCCTGCACCCTCCCCCCATGGAAGGTTGTAACACCAACATTTAAGGGAATACTAGGGAAGCGATCCTGGCCATGACCTGAGCTTCCTAATCCAGCCACCACGTTTCAGACTCAGCCAGAGAAGGCATAAAGGGGAACAGGGGATTGAAGATCACCACACAGCTCTGCTGTGTAACCTGCATCACCTCCACAAGAGCCCACCGTTTCCACCCTTTACAGTTCATTATTAACATCACTTTCGATCTTAGCATTTGCAAGACTTTCTGAATAATTTATGCACGGTGTCGCAGAGAGGGACATATTTTGATGAAAACCAGGCCACTGAACCTATCAGGAAGAAATAAATGGAGACAGTGGAAACAGAGTCAGATCCTCCCTTACTTAAAAAAAGGAAAGCCAAAATATAAGAAAATCCTCACTACAGAAATGGGCCCCACGCACTGCAGGATTTTTAATGAGCTTAGTCTTCCGCAAAAGCTACGTTTTTTTATTTTTAAGCCACATGCATTCAAATACTAGCGTCCTTCTGTGCTTTTAAACAACATGGTGAAAATAGTGCAACCCCAGGAAAGCTGATCACAGAATCCATAAGATAAATTTTTGTTTAAAAACAAAAACAATCTGGATTTATGGCAAGTGAGAAAACTTAATTATACCCATTTAAATAATCTTTCCTGATTAGATAGACAGATACAATGCTTAACACTGCTGATTTTAAGCAGCTGGATGTGTAACGAGACTTGCTGAGCAAACCTGGAGTAGAAAACAGTTCTTGCCAAGGGCTACCTTGTGGCCTATATACGAGTCATAAATTTGCAAGGAATATACCCCTCTGTACTTGGGGCTTAACCTTTTCAGTCATACAGGCCAATCAGTCACAACTGTTCAAGCAATGCTGGCAAAAATCTTCCACACTTCTAATCTCATTGGACTGCAGGTGAGGGGGGCAGAAATTAGGAGACTACAATAAAACACTGCATAGATACTCAACCCTGGTCATTTATCACCATCAAAAGAGCCAACCCTTCACACATATCTTGTGTCTAAACTGAAGTGAAGAAGATATGAAACAGCCAACAGAAAGGGAAAGAATGTAAAGATGATACTCTCAAGCAGATATTTAAATAGCTAGTTTTACTACATCACTTGCACTAAAAGATCTTGTACTTAACCCCCATATCCACTCCTTTTACTAGCTTAGTAGATTTTTCCCAAATTGATCAGGCTGGTTGCCGTTCTCATCCAGATTTGTTTCACAGCTCCTCACACACTCATTGCAGCAGCAGGTAACGGAAGGAAAAACAAAACCACCATAGACTCAGAGTTTTAAGGCCAGAAGGAACCACTCGATCATCTAGACTGACCTCCTGTATATTACTGGCCACCAACACCAGCATACTAAACCCAACAACAGAAATGAGACCCACAGGAGACTAGACTATTACGTGCCACCACACAGGCTTGGAGAGACATCATGATTGATGCTATGCAGAGACTTTTCTGTAGGCCTTACAACTGAGTGCTTAACAAGCCAAAAGGAAATTTACTACCTTAAGATATAAAAAGAAAAGGAGTACTTGTGGCACCTTAGAGACTAACCAATTTATTTGAGCATGAGCTTTCGTGAGCTACAGCTGAGCTGTAGCTCACGAAAGCTCATGCTCAAATAAATTGGTTAGTCTCTAAGGTGCCACAAGTACTCCTTTTCTTTTTGCGAATACAGACTAACACGGCTGTTACTCTGAAACCTAAGATATAAAAAACACAGTTAGGTCCTAATCATCCTCCTACTTCACTTTTCTTTGCAAATAAAGAGTGAGTTTGTTGATTATGAGAGTCAGACACTAACATCAATAGTTATATCCAGATACAGACTTTGGCAAGTTCTACCCCAGGCCACCCCAACGGTTCTGCCAGACACCTCAGGATTCCTCCACAATGATTTAGTGAACAGTTGTGGACAAAACAACTGAGTGGTCTCAGTGGGACCAATCCTGCAAGATGCAGGGCACCAGTTCTTTCTGACGTCATTGGGCTTTCCACATTGAAGAACAAAGAGGAGATGTTCAGAGGAAGAAGTTAAAAGGGCCAAATTCTGTTCTCTGTCACACCAGTGTAATTCCACTGGAATCAATGGATTTACTACAGATTTACATCAGTGTAACAGAGCAGGATCTAACTTACTTTAAGCCATTTTGACAGCCAATGTTTGGGACAGGCAGAGAAGAATACAAGCAAGGAAGAAAATACACATTCTGGAGTTGCTACCCTTTAAAGCTTTTTGCAAACAAGCCTGCTGCAATAGCTCCGATTAGTCTAGTCCTGCACCATGGTTGTGTGAAATGCATTTTTAATTGTGACCCAATTCAGAATCACCTTGCCTCTAGTGCACTAAACCTTTTGCCTCTAACCAGGGGTTCTGTGGTACACTTGATCTGTATTTGGAAGCATTCCAGTGAAAGTGTTTTACAGAAGGTGCTTTTGGGGAATTCATACATCTCAATATTCTGTCACTATGAGATGACGTTTCCCCCACGAACACCACCACCTCCTTCTGTTCTTCACTTTTCCTTCTAAAAACTTTCCCAACCCATTTAAAAAAATATAAAATAAAATAAACCTGAAATTCTATTCTTGAAAAGGTCCATACAGAGAAAAACAAACAGTCATTGCCTTAGCTAAACTGATGTTTCAGTACAAAAATATTCACCTAATATAAAGGGGTTGTTACTTTGCATGGCATTCACAAGACAAACAGGATTCACATGCACTCTCCAACAGGTCTGACTCTGTCACACTTCCTCATGGAAGAAGTTTTAGCGCTTGTCTACACTGGCACTTAACAGCGCTGCAACTTTCTCACTCAGAGGTGTGAAAAAACACCCCCCTGAGCGCAGCAAGTTTCAGTGCTGTAAAGCACCAGTGTAGACAGTGCACCGGCACTGGGAGCTGCGCCTCTCGTGGGGGTTTTTTTAAAAAAAAAAAAAAAAAGCGCGCTGGGAGAGCTCTCTCCCAGCGCTCAGCCGTGACTACACAAGCCACGTTAAAGCACTGCCTCGGCAGCACTTTAGCATTGCCAGTGTAGACTAGTCCTTAATTCTACCTTTAATGCAATTACACATGAGAAAGGGCCACAGAATCAGGGCCATTTTCTGAATGATATACACCTTTTAAAAGACATACAAATACAATTTAGGGGTAAATGCTCAGACTTTAACTCTCCTAGACTATTAGGAATAGAAAGTCATATCACTATTATTGGTTTTTCCATAGCACCTATAAGCTCTAATCATGGACCATTCTTCTAGGTTCCATACACACGGCACAAAAATCACCTTTAAGTGCCACAGTAAGTGTAAAACACTGCAGTCTCATTAATGCAAGCAGTAGAGTTTGACATTGTTATTAAAAAGCCAATATAAAAATGTCCTAAATAGAATGTCTAGGAAGTTACTTAGCATTACTGGATATTAGCAATCTCCAGACCAGTATCAGATGAACCAACACTTTTTTGCAGATTCGCAAGAAAACTTATAAAAAGGAACTCATTCATTGCAATAGGGTGGGGGTTTTTTTTGTTGTTTTGGGTTTGTTTGTGTGCGTGCGTGTGTGTTTAAAAAAAAACACACACACACACACTTAACAGACCCATCCCAAGACTGGAACCCTTATTTGCTGAAAATAGAGAATTAAAATGGTCACAGACAGACAGACATACAGAACAAAGAAATGCATCCTAACTGCATATTAAAACAAATCAGGAAGATATTAACAAACTCTCTCTTTTAACCACGATTTGAGGACTTCAATAGCTCAGACACAGGTGAGAGGTTTTTCGCAGGAGTGGGTGGGTGAGATTCTGTGGCCTGCGTTGTGCAGGACGTCGGACTAGATGATCATAATGGTCCCTTCTGACCTTAGTATCTATGAATCTATGATGTGTATTCACATGGGCTACATGTTTTAAGCTGATTACGCTGCTTTATACTCATATGTTCATTTAAGAAAACGCAAAGGAGATCTACACTGCAAAGAAAAACCCGTGGCACAGAGTCTCGGAGCTCAGGTCACTTGACTCGGGCTCGCAGGGCTCTGGCCGCAGGACTAAAAAAATTGCAGTGCAGACATTCCCAGGTTGGAGTCTGCGGTCCAAGACCCTCCTCCCTTGCCAGCTATCAGAGCCCAGTCTCCAGCCCAAGATGGTACATCTACAGTGCTATCGACCGGGGCTCTCAGATTCGCTGCTGGGGGTTTTTCTTTGCACTGTAGACATACGCACACAGAATGAGTCTGCTTTTAGAAGAGGAAGACAGTATGCGTGTTAACCAGCTCTCACATCCCTTATATCCCTCTTTTCACAGGAGATTACTTAACTTTCAGTTCATATTCCTCCGAACAAATCATTTCTTCCAAAACTTTTCACTGAACGTACATTAAGCTATTTTAAGAACTGCACCACAACTATGTTCATACCCTCTATGTATTATGGCTGAAGAGTATGGTCCATATTGTAATTTAGATTACTGGGGCAAAGAATGCATCTCTCAGGTACACCCAGGAGTAACAGAGATCAGAATACAGATCTACCTTCCTAGAACAACATAAAGAAAAAGAAATTCTACAGAACACAGTACTGTAAGCACTGATTGCATCATAGCAATTAGAGACAGAAAGGTTTCAGAGTAGCAACCCTGTTAGTCTGTATTCACAAAAAGAAAAAGGAGTACTAGTGGCACCTTAGAGACTAACCAATTTATTGAGCATAAGCTTTCGTGAGCTACAGCTCACTTCATCCGATGCATCGGATGAAGTGAGCTGTAGCTCACGAAAGCTTATGCTCAAATAAATTGGTTAGTCTAAGGTGCCACTAGTACTCCTTTTCTTTTTTAGAGACAGAAAGACACTTATTGAAGTACCCAATCTGTCCCTCTGAAAATACAGTATGTGACACCCTCCCTTCCTTCTCCTCCCCCAATAGAGTTCATTTCAGTTATTACACAGCACACTTGATTTTAGCCAAAAGGCCAACACAATAGTTCTATTACTCCTAAAGTTTTCACTTCAGTAACAGATCAAGCTGATCATTACTCAGGCAAGTTCAGAAGAGGATTGCTCAGAGAAGTCAGTTGTCTATGCTGTCAGAAAATAGCTTGTTGCGGTAATAAGCCAAGAGAAATTCAATGCAGTCCATTCTAACCCATTCCCTCTCACACAATATACCTGCTAGCGTGATGCTGTTAATAGCCGTTACTCATATGGGCCTGATTCAAGGCCCAGCAAAGTCAATGCAAAGACTCCCCTCGACTTTCCCACTGAAGTCACTTGGAGTTTTTGCCACCATCTTATTCAGGGCCAGGATTTCATCAAAGACGTTTATTGAAATGACGGTAGGAAAAAAAACTGAGTCATAAACCGTTCTTTCCTTCGAAGAAACCAATACACTTTCTTCCACCACAATTTATATAATGTTCCAAAGTCTTCCTATCACCAGGCAACGTTGTAACTCATCCTTGTCGCTGCTGGACCGGAATCATCCTAGCTGTCTTGGATATATGGAAAGTGACACAGATTTCAAGAATTAATAGCTAAGAACACACAAGGGCAACTGCAGCGTCTTACCACATACACAGGTGCCACTAAAGAAATGCAAGTCACATTAATTCAGGGTAGCATAAAAATATTTGTCATAAAGCCTGATCCTGGCAAGAAGACAGAAAGCATTCCTAGATCAGTCTTTCCTTAAAAAGGAATTCACTAGAACTAGACTTTGATTAATCCAGAGAAATTTCAAATGTATGTTCCACTATTGTACTGGAAAGAGATATGTTGGCTTCAAAAACACACCACTTGTAGATGGCTTACCCCCAAACAACATGCTGATACTCAGCAGGAAAAGGGTCTCTTATGATGCCACAGAATTAAACATGCTGCTGTAATACATCAGGTCTGCATACGAGCAAATTTGTGAATGCTTATTCTTTGACAACCAGTCACCCAAAGTGTAAAGAAGTTCAAAGGGGAATCCTGAAACACACAACCTCTGTGGTGAGATTACAAGTGTAAAGGACCTAAACACCTGTAGGCTCAGAATTTGACCTGAGGGGGAAAAGAGTACAAATAAAACCCAACAGCTGCACTCAGCATTTATGAGGAACCCTCCAATGACAAACCAGAATGCAGGAGCCCTGGATAGGAATGTCACCTGCCCTGATTTTCAGTGGGTAACCCTATCTGTGTTTTAGAATCCCAAAATAACTCGAGGCATACAAAATACCATGCTGTAGTGTCCAGATGTGAGAACATGGCAGCATCATGATGCTGTTGCAAATGAATTTGTTCTGCAGGAACCACAGCCATGGAGGATGGATGAGAAAGGTTTAGTCTCTCTCCTCCCAGCCTTTCCCTTTTGTTTAAAAATAAAATAATCAAATTTTAAAAATAAATCAAAAATGGAGTACATTTAGGTTACAAGATACTTTGACAATATGCTTTTAAGAGAGAGCACTAGAGACATTAGACAGAGGAAATATCCATAATTTAGGGCCTCTCTACAGTGAAAAGGAATCTGTATAGGGGAGATTACATTAAGAATATAGCACCTCCAAGACCATATTTAACATGATTTACTCCTACCCGGGTAGATAAAAATCTAACCATGTCACATCTATATTAATCAGGGCTGTAACATGATTCAATAACACAATTACACCCGTTGTGTCCCAACTACACAAGCAAATCTAAGCTTGAAATATATGATAGAGCAGGGTGGGGAAGCTAGGATATGTAAAACACTATCCCTACAATATTTATATTGTAACTGGGACACCCTGTGTTTTCAATGCTGGAGAAAGTTAATCTCGATTCTGTCCACTTACAAAATAAAAAATAAATGCTAGGATAAGTTAATAGTCTTAACCTACAACCTAATTTTACAAGAAATTGTATCCCTATTACAAAAATCACCACTTCAGTTTCCACAAATAGCTTTGGGCAGAGGAAGGAATAGGACCCAATGCTGGGACAGGCCAGTCTTTGGGGGTGAGGGATAGCTCAGTGGTTTGAGCATTGGCCTGCTAAACCCAGGGCTGTGAGTTCAATCCTTACGGGGGCCATTTAGGGATCTGGGGCAAAAATTGGGGATTGGTCCTGCTTTGAGCAGGGGGGTTGGACTAGATGACCTCCTGAAGTCCCTTCCAACCCTGATATTCTATGATAGGTCAAGTGTGAGATAAATCAGTAATTGTACAAAAACATGTGTATGAACAGCTGACTGCATAATGCAAGGCAGCAGGTGTTGTTACCAGTCTCTTTCAAGAGATGGATTTCATTACTGAATCCACACTTCACCATATAACAACACGTATTTTTTAAAAGTAATATTCATGCAGATTTAGAATTCAAAAGCAGGTGCCAACACTTTTCCTTATGGCAGGCAACAGATTCATCACTCAGCTTTTCAAACGTGTATTACAGGGTTTCCCTGTGTGTTTGCATGCCCTATGGAACTCTGAAACCTTTGCTAAGAATGCCTGCATTACCATTAATAAGAACTGCTCACAAATGTATTCCTCCTGAACCAATGGGAGAACAGACCTCAGACTAAAAACAGCTTAATTTAACACGATTAGCTACTTTCTAAGAGAAAACAGGAAAAGGACACACAGTAGTGTACAGCTCTTCCATTTTAGTTTAGAAACAATGACAACCAAAAGTAACACTAATGATCAGCTTTGAGAGAAGCTCTGTATCTAGTGAACTGTCTTTTACTGCAGTCATATACGTAAGCCACACTTCAAGTCATGAGGAGCAATGTTGCAGATAAGGTACAACATCCACACTGAGAGGAGTTAAACATTGCTAGTATTTATGAACCATGACCAAGTGGCATTTAGCCTAAAGATGTAGAGTCATGGGGATTTCGAAGCTATATTACAGATTCACTTTATCAGAGAGGAGTAGACTATACAATTCTACCACCACAAGGGTTGGATTTTTTTCTTTTTGAGGGACAGAATTTAGAACCAAAAAAGGGATATTCATCATTGTTTGTGCGTTTACTTTCCTGATTATTCAACTGGCAACATCTTCTGGAGAGGAGGCAATTGTCCTCCCATCCCCTCTCCCACTCTATTACAAGAAATTGAATAAAGAATTTCAAACAGAAGAGAGACAGCTCTGCTAAGAGCTAAAGCAGTAAGGAAAGACAAGTGCTGCTACCTTTTAAATAACTAGGTAAATAATGCACCTACAAAAACCATAACCCCTCCCCTTTCCGAGAAGCTGCTTTCACATGGCCTTTCCCAGTAGAAATATGCTAGGACTTTCAGAAGGAGAAGGGAAAAGTCATTAAAGACCAACCCATTTTTATTTACTTACCAAAAGGTGAAAGCCAGATAATTTACAGCTTGCCTGCAGGACTGCATTTTGGAAGACACCCCTAAGACATTCTCACTCGGAGTTCCTTATCTTCCCCCAACACCTGTGCACCACACCCCAACCAAGACTGCCCAGAGACACATCTGTTACTAATTAAGCTATAATACAACTGTTGAAAAACAATAAGGCATTAGCATGAAAGCGATCATACAAGATTAATACTTAGCTCCTATTTTTCCCCACAGCTTCCTGCTTCTACATCCAATACCCTTTCCAGATGCTCGTATCTGTCAGCCAGTGCCGCCCTGTTATTCCACCATGCAAAGGTAACCCGGGTGGCACTGGGTCAGATACATGCGATTCGGGATTCCTTATCAGGTTTAAGCCACCATCATTCCTTCTCCCTGCCCTTCAGGCTTCTGACATGCTGTCACTTACTCTTGAGTGCTGCAATGAGCGACTTCCCATCTTTGATCAGCTCCTTGATGAATTTGTTGGTCTTGTCCAGCTCAGCTTCATGAGATTTCAGCCTCTCTCGGAACTGGGGGCTGTCCAAGCAGCAGTCACTAAATTCCAAAGCAGGTAGTCCCATGGTTTCCTCACACACCCCTCCAACAACCCTTTAAAAAAATAAAACTTAAAGAAGGAATTCCCACGAGTGCAACCAAATAAAAAAAATACAAGTATATGTTCTTAGTCTATTTGAAAAGAAAACGAAACTTTATCCACAGACGAGCACGCCTCTCCTCCCAATTGGTCACAGATTTCCAGGCACCTTAGAGGGAGGGAGGGGAATCAATTAATTAAAAATAATAAGCAGGTCAGAGGAGTTAATGAGGCTCAGGGTCTGCACTGGGATCCGCCTCAGATGCCAGGGGGTGGGAACAGGAGCAGCAAAGAGGAGGGGGCTCGTGCTGCAGTAGCAGCAGTTGCCGCTGCCTGGGGATTGCTCATGGCGAGAACTTCCACACACGCTGCAAACCCAAGGGTGCCTCCGCCGCTGTCTCCCAGCCCATTCAATGCTGCTTGCTACCTAAAGTTCCCCAGGCTGGGCGAGAAGCAAGGAGCCCAGCGGCCTCACTCGGCAGCAGCTGCTGGTCAGCCCAGCCAGCCCTGATGGCATCCGGGACCAATCGGGACGCTTCCCTTCCCCGTTGGAACGTTGTGTATCATTTTTCCGAACGCGCTTCCCATCGGAACGTCCGGGTATCTTTTTTCTTCGAACGCGAGGCCTCCTCTTGCGCCGCCGGAGCCAATCGGCGCAAGAGCTGCTGGGGGCAGGCAGGGGAGAGGGAGGAGGGATGCCCCAGCGATGATAGAACAGGCGAGGGGGGCGTGGCCAGGCCTGTGTCAAGTCGCATGAAGGAGGAGAAGGAACCCCCACCGCCTCTTAAAGGAATACTGTTGCTACCGAGACCGCAGAAGGCATGGGGGAGGTGCTGGGACAAGAACAGGGGTTACTCAAGGACATTCCTCTGAAACCTGTTGCTACAACCTCATGCGGGACCAGAGGAGACCCAACAAGAACAGTGCAGGAATTTGGGGGGGTGGGCACTTCCTAGCCTCTGGTGGGATTCCTCTCCCTCTTAACACGACTAAACTTTCCCTGTCAGGAGAAGAGGACTTTCCTTGACAGTGCTGTACAAAAACTTTCTACACACCAACCCTGCATGGGCTTACATGGGGCACTGGAAGGCAGGAGACCTGGGGTCTGTTCCCACCTCTGCCAATAGGCTATTATGTGACCTTTGGCCAATCATTTCACTCCTCTCTGCCTCGATTTCCCCTCCCTTCGTGTGTCAGGGTTATCTATATTGCAAGGAGTGCTGGTTGGGATAGTTTCTGTTTGTTCCTGTGATATATTGCAGTGAAAATAATCTTTTTGAAAGTTTTGTTTAATTTTTTCTTCAAAGGTTTTTGAGGTTTTGCCAATAAAACTTCAACCCAAAAAGCGTGTTTGGTTTATTTTAAGCTGAAAACAGAAAAATGTTTTTTTCTTTGAATACTTGAAAAATTTTGTTGAAAACACATCAAAAGTAGAAATTTCTCTTCTGATGAAAAAATCATTTTTCGTCGAAAAATGTTTCAAACAATACATTTTGACTAGCTCTAATTGTAAACACTTCAGGGCATGAAATATCTATTACTATGTCTGGTACAATGGAGCCCCAAAGTACTAAAACATACACAGCCTGTGGATTATTAAATCCTGTTTTTCTTTGTATTTATTTAAAGATGGCAATGTGCTTGGGGCTGTATAATGCACACAGAGAAGCCCTTATCCAAAGAATGTATAGTCTAATAGTGACTCATGTAGAAGATTCAATGCACTGGGAAAGCCAGAGCTGAGGATGATTTGCTCAGCCCATTATACCAGGCCTATCTCTGTAATACAGCATACAATTTTTTTGTTCTGATTCTGCAGCTGTGATGACAATACTCATATTTTTTAAACATGGCTGCCACATACATGATCCCTTACAATATGACACTTTAACATTTAAATCCAAGCAGTGGTGGTACTAAGCATAAGCAGACTTCAGTTGATCAGGGCTCCAAGCAGCTCAAAGGGGCCCCAATTTAGTATTACCCCCAAAATACTGTTCATCTTATTTAATGTGGACTTTTTAACAAGTGTATTAGTATATATAGTGTTGGTATGTTTTTTGGTTTGTGGAAATAATGCAATTAGTAACTTTACCTGGAGGTAGGAGGGAGCCAAAATATTCCTACTTAGGGCCCCCAGTAGGCTAGCATTGCCTCTGATCCAAGACTGTAGTAAACTGTTGTACTTTTTTAGTAAGTGTAATTTTCAAGAAAAACGTGTAATTTAGTGGGTCAGCTGTGGCTGGAAGCAAGTCATGTAACCATTCTATGCTTTGGTTATTTCAGCAATCAGATGGAGATGATAGTACTTCTCAGAGGCATTGTGATGCTTAAATCATTAAAATTCATCTACAAAGGGGAAAAAATGAGCTTGTGTGCTTTTTTATTTCTTTATTCTATAAAGAAGGCCCAAAAGGTTTGTGGTTCTGGTTAAAGGGCTTGGTTTTGTTTATTTCTTTTGGGTTTTTTACCTCAGAAATTCAGATCCTGTATATCCTAGAAGACTTCATAGCCCGGGGGCTCCATACAGGGAGACCCTTATGTCTAAATCCAAACCACGCTGGCCTTTTGCATTGCCATATCATGATAAAAACTCATATCTAATTTTTTGTCCACTCACAACCCTAGGTCTCTTTCAGCATTGCTGCTTTCCAATTACGCATCTGGGTTTGTGATTATTTCCCAGATTCATTAGCAGGAGATGAGAAATAAGACTTTAATCTTTGAAGACTTTGTCATGAAGGGTGGGTTAGCATGATTTAACAGATTAGCTCCACAGAGAGAGACTCTGTGGAGGTACCATGACATGCTAGCAGCCTTACTCTGTCTTTCCAGGCTGAAAGTGTAGGTGCACTATATCCGCTCTAAATGTGTTGCACTCAGCTAGGTGTATAGGGTCAGGGATGTGTAACTATACCGCACAAATTCAGGTACTTTCATTTTTAGATGAATATGTTTAATTTGGATGGGACAATATTAAATGAATGAATTTGATAAACCATGTCAATAGGAGTAGCTGTGTATACTTCTGGAACACCCTATGAATTCAGAACAAGCACTGCCGCTGCCCATTCTCCTACCTCTCTATTCAAAACTGCCAGACACAAATTCCAACCCACAAAGCAATTACTATTGTTAATTCCTTTGGCTTCAACTAGTATGAGATGCATGGGGGCTAATTATCAGTATTAAAAAAGGAAACCGCATCAGTGGTGGGTTGGCGGCCCTATGGCGTTTTCTCTTTTACTTCTTTCAGCAAATGACTCAGTCATGTTCAGGCTGAATTCATCCCAACTTCAGCCTGCTGCATTTAAAGGGATACAAACATACTTTTTATTCTACCAGAGCAACTGAGAAGAATGGTGCCTGAGTAAAGCTTCTTCAAAGAAATCTGTGAAACCAACACAATGAATATTAAATACTAAATAATCCAGTACAATACAGCTTTAAACAGAGTTTTGTGAACACCAGAATGAAACATCTCTTGTTTTCACTGAGATTTAATTTCTAGCCAGTCCATAACACACAACACAAAATATAAGCAAGTGAATATACATAAACCCAAATGGTCTGGAGCTGAGCTACCTTTTAGAGAGTGCCTTTCTCCCTATGCACCATCACAATGGCTGTGATCAGCTGTGAGCCCTGTTGACAATCCCTGGATGAGCACTCTCAGCAATCAGTATTGAGCTCTGGAATTCCCTTTCTTGTGAGCTGGTACAGACTAACACGGCTACCACTCTGACACCTGAAATCGTTTCCTGTCAGAGCTCTGTCAGGCTCAGGAGAAGGAGAGATTTCTAATTCTGGCTGTGTCACTGCCTTCCCACGTATCCTTGAGTAGCCACACCGCCACCTTTGTTTCCCTCTCAGATGAAATGGGAGTAACAATAATTATTTGAGCATAAGCTTTCGTGAGCTACAACTTACTTCGTCGGATGCTTATGCTCAAATAAATTTGTTAGTCTCTAAGGTGCCACAAGTACTCCTTTTCTTTTTACGAATACAGACTAACACGGCTGCTACGGCTGCTATTCTGAAACCAATAATTATTTGCCTACCTCAGGCATAATGTAAAGTTTAATTAGCTAATGTTTACATAGCCTTTGTTCACTACTATAAAGTGCTAAGTATTATTATTTCTCACTTTAAAATTGTCTACCATTGATGTTTGGTTTTGTCTACAATGGGCCAAAATGCCCCAGCATTTTTTATTGGTTTTGTACACTTAAAATGTTATTGTTTTAGTTTAATGTTAACACGTTGATGAGACCAACACTTGTCAAATGGCTAACACAGGAGAACCTATAACTAGTTGGACACTCGCAGTAAATGTAACTGGGGCTGAAAGCTGAATTCTGTACAAATAATTTGGACTGGCACTTTGGGGACAAGTATACCTAGTGAATATTTCCTGATGTTTATCATCAGAGGGATATTGGGAGTCATAAATTTTAGGGGAACAAATGCCAGATGAGGCATTTTGTGAATAAACTTAATATTTTTACCAGTTCTGTTTTATACGGGGAGATGGGTTTTAAATGATATAAAATCTGAAATATGCAATATGAATGGTAACAGGGGAGACAACAGAGTCTAATATTATTGCCTTTGAAAGCAGAGAAAACCTTATTTATTTTCCCTTCCTGTTGCTCTACCAAATTGCATTATGCAACCTGCTTTTCAAGCAAAAATCAGAGGATGTCTCACAACCACAAACAGTAAAAGAATGCAAAATGTAAATTTTGCTGTAATTTTATGATGGGGACAGAAATAAGACTATGCAAACTCATTGTCCTATGTGACCAGTGACAGGATTGGAAATCACTCCTCTTAGCAGTCAAATCACAGCGCTTCCTCAGTGGTTCTGTACTTTTCTTTTTTCCTGCCTACTTCTGACATGAGCATCAGAATAAACTCAGATTTGAGTTCTCAGAGTGCTGTGTCTGTTGGCAGAGACAGGAGTGCAGGAACTGGAGAGGAATAATAGCGACTGATGCATTCCAAACAAGCTTTGTTGGGATCATGCATCCAAACTGTCTGTAGCAGACTGCCATGTAGCAAAAAGAAACCAAAGCTTCTAAATTTACTCCCTAGACCTTTGCCGACTGCTTGTGCCCCTAGGTATACTTGCATGGGTTTGTGATGCTCCAGCAACCTTTCCACCTACTATAGCATCAAGTCACATTAATTTGACACGTTTTGGGTCCTGATCCTGCTCCCACAGAAGCCAATAAAGCATTCCCATGGACTTCAAGGGATGCAGGATTGAGCCCTTCATTAGGACAAAATGAGTATTCTCATGCACTTCTCCAAGGCATTTACAGGCTATTACTGAGTCACACAGATAGACATGAGGGGTGAAGGGGCAGATGTGTGTATACACACATGTGTGTGTGTGTGTGTACATGGATGCATATACAATTATTACCGATTGTCAGAAGATATTGAATGCTGTTATATCTCTTCAAAATGTCTTGCACCAACAAATTCAGACACAGCAGGCAACATGGCAGTTGTACAGTCAGCTAGCGTTCTCTGATCTCACAATGTAGTCTCCATTGTCAATGATCATAAAAAATAGGGTTGTGGAGAGGGATGTAACTTAGGAGTTAACACCACACAGTAATTTGGTCTTGAAGCTTTGATGGTGGGGTTGGCTGCCTTGTAACCTTTTTTAAACTCCAAGAAGCTGTCAGGGGCATTTAGATTTCAGAAACCTGGAGCTGAGTGAGATATTTCTTGGAATGACACCCACTGAGCAATGTGTTCATTTGTTCACATCCCGTTTTTTATGTGACCATATATTGCACTCCCTGTCTCTCTCTCTTAAGGAATGTGTTTTTTTTATTAAGCTGGGCACAGATGAGTCACTGTGAAAACTGTAAAATGTGCTCCAAATGATATATTAAGCCATAGCAATGAATCTGTTACGAGCCAAAGAGAATGGCTATTGCACTGATAATCATTGTGCTGGTACTTTGCTGTCTGCAGTCTATCTCCCAATTAACTGTTCAGTGACAATGGATTCTGAACTCCAAAGGAATCACTGTGATGTACTGTATTTGTCAGGACAGTCACCTCTCAAGCCTCCACTTTTTTGTCCAGTGCAACCAGGTCATACTTGACATATGCTATCAAACCTCACCGATCCCTTTCCTTGTGGCTACACCAAACAACTTTGGAGACATCTTCTGCATTAGGGTAGAAAAATGTTTCTTAGATTAGATGTTGATGAGCTTTTGCTTTCACATTCAGGTGGGACAGCTCTTGGCAATGGGCTATAAGCACCACTGCCCTGATCTTTCTTTTGTCTTAGAGTTACTTTTTTAGGCAGCCGGGTATGTGTCTTCCCATCCTCTCCCAGGACAATTCCCCTCTTTTACTCTTTACCAGGGGAAGAGTCTTCAGCATATTTCTCTTTCTTTTCCTCTTCCATCCCCTCATCCTCACCCAGTTAATCAATCTCAGTTTACAGGTCAAGGCCCTGATCCTACAAGCTGATTGGCAGGGGCAGCTTGGAGCACCTTGAAGGCAGTCATCGTCTGAGAACTACACTACTGAAGCAAATGGTGCTCTCCACTGGTGTAGGGTTCAACCCAGGTGGAGGAACTTGCGAGAATCAGGTCTCTAGAATACAAATTATTCTTGGGATTCAGGATCTAGACTGTCTCCAGGAATGCTGCTAGTGACACCAACACCAGGCACAGTAGCACTGTGCGGAGGTATATCAAAATGCCATGAATATGCCTGTGGGCCTCAGCATGGGAGCCTCATATGCCTCATACCACAGGTACACTTCATACCTCCATGCATCTGAAGAAGTGGGGGGTTTTACCCACGAAAGCTTATGCCCAAATAAATCCATTAGTCTTGAAGGTGGCACCGGACTCCACGTTGTTTCTGTGGCTACAGACTAACACAGCTACCCCTCTGATACCTCATACCACAGATCTTTTTATTCGTTTTGATGGGGGGACACTTTTTTCTTTTTTTATGAAGGCAGCGGCGGGGGATACTGTCAATGAGCCTGCAGCGTCACCCCTGTCAGAAGAAATGTGTTGCATATCAAGTTGCTTCTCACTTCCCCTAGTTACTGTTTGTGCCTTGGACAAGTCTGTCGTTGCCCTGCCCACGGTGTAATACTACAGCTATTCCTGTTGCTGTCATCAGCATCCGTCTCTTTTCTTTCTTTCACTGATTGGCCACTGTCTGTTACTACTTATACCCAGCTGCGTACTCACATATCTTTATACATAGCTGATTACTGCTTTGCTTTGAAAATGTGCTCTCTCTGCCCCTCTCTCTTAGGCCCAAATTGAACACGTTACGGTATTTACGGTACGTTGCAGCTGTGCTTTGGGGTTCTCCCCTTTAGTTAGAGTGAAGAACTGTGAGAAAGGAGAATCCTGGGATGAGCCAAGTACTTACTCTGTGACCCCTGGACAAGTCGCTTGACTGTCATGTGACTCTTTCAAACTCAGCTGGAAAAATTGGGAACATGGCAGGAATATGAGTGAAAACATGGGATCTGAGCCAAGCTACCCTGGGAATAATATATCACAGTTTCCTTTCATCTCACTGGCAGATATCAAATAAAATAAACTGAAATCAGTCTCCAAAACCAAGTAAGAGAGTTTATGGAGCAAAACACAGGGTTGCTTACTGTTGCTCAGAGACCTTGTATGACAGGTATACTGCCCCTTCAGTTTTCACCCATTGCATCGGGTTTGGTTGCTCTGATTCCCTATTTATAAAAAAAAACTCGACATTATCCCAGGTCTGGGAGTAATCCCCACCCACTCTCCAGTGCTCCCCCCAGTGGATGCAAAAGCGGCATTAATGGACCACAGAGAGAGCCACATCCAGCCGTTAGCTGGAGGGAAAGTTGGCCTCCTTTTTGTTCTGTGTTTGTCAAGCACCTACCACAGTGGGGACGTACTCCATGACTGCAGCTCCTGGGCCAGGTGTGGGCAAACTACGGCCCGCGAGATGCTCCTGCCCGGCCCCTGAGCTCCTGGCCAGGGAGGCTTGCCCCCCCGGCCCCTCCCCCGCAGCCTCAGCTCACTGCACGGCCGGCGCAATGCTCTGGGCGGGGGGGCTGCGAGCTCTTGCCGGGCCGCGCAGCTGCAGAGCCACGGCCTGACCCGGTGCTCTGTGCTGCGCGGTGGTGTGGTTGGCTCCAGCCGGGCGGCACGGCTGCCTGTCCTTGTGCTCTGGGCGGCGCGGCTGGAACGCAGCCAGCCACCGGTGCTCCAGGCAGTGCGGTAAGGGGGCAGGGAGCAGGGCGGGGGGTTGGATAGAGGGCAGGAGTTTGGGGTGGTGATCAGGGGGACGGGGTGTGGATAGGGGTTGGGGTGGTCAGAGGGCGGGGAACAGGGGGGTTGAATGGGGGCAGGGGTCCTGGGGGGCAGTCAGGAAGGAGAAGGGGGTTTGCACAGGGTGGCACAGGGCAGTTGGGGCAGGGGGTCTGGGGGCGGTCAGGGGACAGGGAGCAGGGGAGGTGGATGGAGCAGGGGTCCCAGGAGGGCCATCAGGGACAGGGAACAGGGGGGGTTGAATGGGGCAGGAGTCCTGGGGAGGGCCATCAGGGAGCGAGAAGCAAGTGGGGTCGGATGGGGGCGGGAGCCAGGCCACGCCTGGCTGTTTGGGGAGTCACAGACTCCCCTAACCGTAGGGTGACCAGATGTCCCAATTTTATAGGGACAGTCCTGATATTCGGGGCTTTTTCTTATATAGGCACCTATTACCCCCCACCCCCGTCCTGATTTTTCACACTTGCTATCTGGTCACCCTACCTAACCGGCCCTCCATACAATTTTGGAAACCCGATGTGGCCCTCAGGCCAAAAAGTTTGCCCGCTCCTTTCCTAGGCCTACTGTAATACAAATAATAATAATGAGGGAAGGATGAAGGAAGTAAGGGAGATGCTGAGCCAAAGAGGCTCAGAAGAAATCCACCCATTCCTTGCCCCTTCCACCAATCCCTCAATAGAAAAAGATGTTCTACTAACATGGAAAATCCCACTGCACTATAGGTGAAAGGGGAGGGATTGTGCTTCTACTCATGCCAGGCCTGATCTTCCAAGGTGCTGAGTGCCCTTAACTCCCCCCTGACTTTAATGGGAGTTAAAGCTATTCACCTTTTTCTGGCTGTCAAACATTTTGCATGTCGCTTTTTAGTAGTTTGCACAGTAGCTCGAATGGTACATGCGTTCCAGTGTACCCTCTGCCTATATTAGTTAAGGTAGTTCCCTGTGCTCAGGAAACCCTTCTGTTAACACTTCGTTGTTCCTTACAAGTCAATTTAATGTTCCTTTTTCAGGTTAGCACCTATCTGGTTTCACGGAGCTGCAACAATAACTGTTAGCTAACCTCAGCCTCCCTTCAGATCACTGCTAATGACCTTCAGCTTTAGTTTGTCTTTCTGTATTTGGGTTACAGCTCAGCTCTCCTGGCCCCTCTCTGCTTTCTTGGAGTTCAGATGAAGGAGAGGGCTTTTTGGGTTTACTTTGTGTTTTTTCACATTATGAGTGCTGCCAGTGCAGAAATTCTAATCCTTGGCCCAGCTCCACCGGACTCAAAATAGACATCTGCAGCTATTTAGTTTGAATAGAATTGATTTACTAACCCAATCGTAGCTGTCTGCAGCTGGGCCTATGGTATCTGTGTTTGTTCATGCTATAAAACAATCCCCCTAGTTAGCTGGAAAATAATAGAGGATGAGGCTGAGACACAGCAAACTCGTTTTCCACTTGTGCTTTGAAACCAAGATTAGAACCCACCTCTGCTGCAGGGAGTACTTCCACGGCATGCGGTACATGCTAATACAAGGGCACGACAAATAATACATTTAGCACCTGTCTGGCTAACCATAGCCCCCTTGCTGTTCATTGGCACGTCCTGACCCCTGAAAGAAGAGGTTGTAACCCAGGTACATGAGTCAGCACTGCACATATGTTGATGCCTAATGCTGCACCGAAGGGTTAATGCGGCCTTTAGGAAACAAACGTTTTGTGTTTGTCTGGCTTTAGTTGCCCTGCTTGGTGTAAGTCTTCTAGAAAGTGACTGGTTTAAAACATACCATTTTGGGGCTCCAACTACCATGTTTTAATAAACTCTTACTACTTTATTAAGACTTACTTATTATCATCATCAAGCCCAGACCCAAGGAAGAGCTCTGTGTAGCTCAAAAGCTTGTCTCTCGCACCAACAGAACTTGGTCCAATAAGAGATATTACCTCACCCATCTTGTCTCCTAATATCCTGGGACCAACACAGCTACAACACCACTGCATATTTTATCAATGTCAAATTCTGCTCCACAAACTGAACCTTCCGTCTACTACAGTCCCCTGTCTGCCAGACTTTCTTCCTCTAGTACAGCACACCAACCCGCAAAATGAGCTGAAGTCAGGTCCAAGGGTAAGGATTCACACTGGTCCTCTGTGACCTCCACTGTGCTGTGCTCTCAGTGTCTTTCACACTGACATCAGCATTCCGCCTAGCTTCTACTCTGGTTTTTTTGGCCTTGGGCAAACAATTTAAAGTCGGTATGCTTTAGTTTCTTCATCTGTAAAATAGGGGTGATGATATTAATAAAGGACCATGTGCTCTTTCTACTGATGTACCATGGAAGGGTAAAATATTTTTTTCACTTTCATTTTTAATGGTTAATCTGCCCATTGTTAATGGTTAATCTAGATCTTCCCAGAGACTGGACAAAAAAATCATTTAAGAAGTGATGCTCCATTCACAAGGTTCCAGAGGCTTAATTACTCCATAACACAAGTCAGTGTTTGATTTAAGTGACAATGACTCTGTCTATTCTCATGTTAAAACACCATTCAAACCATAAAAGTTACACAAACAAACACACACATGTATAGCTAAGACACAACTAGCAGTACACTATTATTTGATTGCTTATAACGTGGCTTAGGTGGTGTTACAAGCCAGGGAGACAATGGCTGCGTGGCCATAAGCACCCGAGCAATGTACAATTGCCCTGAAATGCAAAGGCTACTGTAAGAAGTTATTCACTCAGAAATCTAGCATGCCCAGAGGCTTTAAGTACATTTAACAATACAATGTACCTGGGCCTATGCACACAGAGATTTCACAGCTTACATATTTATGTGTGCGCACATATAATTCCATCTTTTGGGCAAAGAAAGTACTAAATCTGAAGGCTTCTGTCTCAGGGTATCAGGCCATCAGGGGAAGGAAAGGGTGCATCATCTCCTTCTGGTGACGGTGGCGCCTCACCTTCGGGTTGCGAGGTGTAGCAACCAGAGCCAACGGAGCCACACTTGTCCTCTGGCCAGTGAAGTCTAGCAACCAGAGTCTACAGGGCTGCCTTTGTCCTCCGGGCAGCAAGGCTTAGTGGCCAGCACAGAAAGGAATAGGGGACCCAGTCTCACCAAGTCCCAACCCAGGGCCCTGTGGACCCAGCAGTCCTGGTTTCAGGTTCAGGCTCCCCTCTCAACATGTTCTCTGGGTCACTTCCTACCCTTGCCTCCAGATCCTGCAGTTCTTCTGGAGTTAGCAGCCCTCCATCTCCCTTGTCGAGTTGGGTCCTTCCATGGATTCAGCACATTCAGCCTCCACAGGCAGCATGCATCCATTCTCCTCCTCAGTCCACCCAGACTGAGCTAAGCCGCCTCCTTTTATAAACTGCTTCCAACTGGAGCATGCCCAGCAAGGGCCTGGGGCCATAGCCTCCTGGGCTCAAATTGCATGGTTAACCCTTGCTGGGCCAGTGCAGGGTTGATACACCCCGTCACAGCTTCCCATCATTGTCTCAAAGCTTACTTAGTGATGGTGCTGATTGTAACACATGCCATGCGCGATAGTGATTTTCCTCCTGGTGTTATGATACTTGCTACTGGCCTGAAGCTTTTGACCTTTCTTCTCCCTATCTCCCATCTCTGTAGGATTTCTGTGGAGCAGAATGATGATTATTTAATAAATATCCAGCTTCAAATAAACCATTTCAAGACAACAAAAGGAAAGGACCATTCTCCTTTTACCTGCCTCCACAAACAAAATGGCACCAGCACCACACGCCTCAGAGGGGAGGTTCTTGCAAACTCAGAAAAAATAAAATAAAAAAGCATGACGGAAGAGGAGAGGCGCTTGTATTTTGTATCTGGTTGTTTGTATGAAACAGCAAGGAAGACATAAGATGCACATTCTGCAGTTAATGGAGTGTGACCCGTGAGTTAGCTGAGGTGGTCTGTCCCTTAATCAGCTCCGTAGCTCTGGCTCCCTCATGGCCCCGACGGAAACTTGAAGATTCCCGCCCCACCCCAGTTTTCTCTTGCCCCTTAGTGCGTCCTGAACCAGAACAATGGGGCTTTCCTAAATACAACTTCTTAACCCCTTCCATGTAGAAACATTTGTCACCACATGCAAATAGCCCCACATATGGCTCTTATGGCCCCTTGTCACATATGACAAGAGTTCATAGGAGCCTGCCATACCTGTATACACCAGTGATCCTGCTAGTCCAGTATCCTGCCTCTGGCAGTGGCCTATAGCGCTGCTTCAGAGGAAAGCGTTAAACCTGTGGAATGTTTCCAATTGCACAATACTCTAACACTGGTGGGGGGAATCTCCTTCTGATCCACCTACAGATTCATAGATATTAAGGTCAGAAGGGACCATTATGATCATCTAGTCTGACCTCTCGCACAATGCAGGCCACTGAATCTCACCCACCCACTCCTGCGATAAACCTCTCACCTATGTCTGAGCTATTGAAGTCCTCAAATCATGGTTTAAAGACTTCAAGGTGCAGAGAATCCTCCAGCAAGTGACCCAGGCCCCATGCTACAGAGGAAGGCCTGAAGGATAAGGAGTGATCAATAATCATGTATGAAAAGGTGCTGTTGAGATGCAAAGGCGACTCTAGTTTCACATGGAAAGATGGAGACTCTGTCCTTAGCATTATCTGCTCAGCAGCCTCTGGGCAGGTATGACACAGGAGGAAGTGGAGAGCATTCAGGGGGATTAGACACTGGGGAACCTGTCTCCATTAACAGCCAAATGCATGAAGAATGGATCAGAAATGGGTTCTCAGTTGCATGTGAAAGTGAAATTAAACTATGGACAGCCTTGGTGGAATTCTCTAGAGGAGGAGGAAGCCTAAGTGGAAGAGTATCCAGTGAGTGAAATAAGAGACTACTAAACCTTCAGAAATGTCCAGGGAAGGAGTGCCTAAACAATATGGGTAATTATAGATAAGGCAAAGTTTCATTCAAGCCAATAGCTGTCATTAGCCATATGCCAAAGGGGCAAGTCCATCTCTTGCGGCTCTTACTTTCCTCAGGACGACAAGAAAGGTCATCCAAAGGCCAGCTAAACAACTTGTATTGATCTCCTCCAGAAATACTGAATGTCAGCTGATTAGTGTGGTTCTGTGGGGACTTCAGTCTTAAAATGATGGAAGAACACTGCAACACATCATTACATGGGAGAAAGGGGTTGGAGAGAAACAACAGAAGAAAAAAGAGTGGGAGTCTGGGAGACTGAATAGAGAGATGAAGAGCCAGGGATAGAAATATCTTCATCACCATCTCACAGATGGTTTTGTTTGACAGTTATCTTGGACATGTAATAGTAATAGTGGTAATAGGGGTAACAGGAACAGATAACCTCTGTCCGACACATTCTGGTATAGATTACACCTTTCTTATACACAATGTGATTGTGGCTGTACCAAAGATGGGACACAGAGCTTGTGCTGCACACTTCCTTTGGCAAGCTGTAACATAAGCTCATGCCAGGAGACCACAGTATTATGCCCTAAATAACTTGCTTGGAAGGGACACCCTTAAGATGGATTAAACCCACAGAGAGAAGCTTCTGAAATCATTGTCTAATGTGGCCAGGCATCTGATACATCTAAAACTGTGGCCTTGAAAACCAGACTTATGCTAGGCAACGAATACTGTGGCAAACTGATATTGCCAGCCTCTCCGCTGCTTGTGCAAAGCTTTCAAAAACTTCATGGCTTGGAGGAGACCCACAGCCCTGTGTTCCTTGGCAGTCCTTTCCTTCCCTAAGGGCTATTTCAGCTTTTTTGAGGCTGCACACACAAGAAATATGCTTGGGCCTAAAGTCTCTGAAAGGCATCAGGTTCTAATAATCAATGGTATACCGAGCAGTAGCTAGTTGATTGATTGATTGTGTATGTTTTTGTAACAGCGCAATTTTGCTATTCAATGTTTATCATGTAAGAACCATAGACTCAGGAACATAATGTCTGTTCCATGCCTTGTAATCAAGGGCATGTAGCTAGTGGACAGAGGAAAGGAGTTGTGACTCAGAACTAGTGGCTTCTCTTCTCACTTCTGATTCTGACTTATTCTGTAATCTTGGATAAATCAATTACGCCTAAATTTTCAAGCATCCACAAATTTTGGGGAGACAATTCAAGATACCTCGGGCCTGGTTTGAAGAGCAGCTTGCCACTCACAACTCTAATTCAAGGCCCGAGGTATGTCAGATTAGGCACCAAAAATGTGAGGCACTCAAATTTAAGAAATGAGGCCTGACAATCTCCGTGCTTAACTGTATACACTTTGCATTCGGATCAGGCTCCGGAGAGCAATCCCAGAACTGTCCGTTGGAGGCTCATGCTGAGCTGGCTTTAGAAGAAACTCAAAACCTCAGCCAGATTAAAATGAGGTAGGCTCTATTTTTTACATTATAACAAGACAATTAAGAGGAGAGGAATGTTCTCCAATATCCTCATAACTGGAAAAAAATTACAAACCACCATGAAATTGTTTTAAAAATTTGTTTCCAGGCATTAGAACGAGAAGTTCCCAAGCTAAGCTTTAGTTTCCTGGAGGATTTCCAAAGATGTCCACAGTGCAAAAGTCCGGATGCCACATATAAGATGAATGTCAACACTGAGCCTAGAACATACATACACATTCAGTTCCTCCCAGTTCTGCTCAGTCATCATCTCAGAAACATGGACCTTGCTTCTCCACCTTGTCCTGCTCATTGTCATAGGCCTTGGAACACTGATCCAGATTTTCCTTTCCCTAAACAGTCATTGGCAACATTCATCCCTCAAGCTCATACCTGATTCTCCTCTCACTTATATCAGTTTTACACCAGTGTAACTTGATTGGCTTCCAGACAGTTCCTCCTGGTTTTCATAAGTGCATCAGGCCCACTGTCTTTCTCTGAAAAATCGTGCAGAAAAAGTTAGCAATGCCTGAAAATCCTGTGGAAATCCCCACTATAGCACATTGACTCTGCCCTGAGAGATTTACAAACTCATGCTGTATAGTAGGCAAAAACATATCCCTGTCTCCAAACACCCCGGAACGTTGAGATGAGATTCAGAAACTGGATCTGGAGCCAAATCCTGTGGCTTGAGCCAGCAAATTAATTTATCTTCTCCCCTCTTAAGAATTGCACATAATATTTGGGTTTGGACTATAGATCCCAAATTTCAGCCCTAAATCCCAATTTGCAAACCCAGAACTACATGAATTGGATCACTGACTTTTGTTCCCTTTGCCAATAGTAGCTTTGGAGCATCCTTTTTAGTTCAGGGAGCTAAGTCACTTCAATTTCACTCTTCACAGTAAATCCAGAGATCCAACATGCCTATTCAGTTTCTTCCTGCATTACAAAAAAAAGAAAAGTTAAACAAGACTTCCCAAAATGGAGGATGGATTTTTTTGTGCCTAGCAATTTTGGTGCCCACTGAGCTGGTTGTGAAGTGAGCCATGGTACATCTCGGAAGTGGGGATCACTGGAGAGACAACAAAAAAGACCAAGAGGCATTACAGCCAGTGTGACTTCTAGGAAGAGAGAACATAAGAATGGCCATACTCGGTCAGACCAAGGGTCCATCTAGCCCAGCATCCTGTCTTCCAACAGTGATCAGTGCGAGATGCTTCAGAGGAAGTGAACAGAACAGGGCAATGTATTGACTGATCCAGACTGTCGTCTGCTTTCAGCTTCCAGCAGTCAGAGGTTTAAAGACACCCAGGTTGTCCCTGACCATCTTGGCTAATAGCCATCCACTATCCTGGATGAACTTATCTAATTCTTTTTTGAACCCCATTATACTCTTGGCCTTTACAACATCCCCTGAGTTCCACAGGTTAACTGTATGTTTTGTGATGAAGAACTTCCTTACATTTGTTTGAAACCCATCAGGTTTGAAACTCATTGGGTGACCCTTGCTTCACATGTTATGTGAAGAGGTACATTCACTTCCTTATTCACTTTCTCCACACCATTCATGATTTTATAGATCTCTGTCAGACCTCCCTTAAGTCGACTCTTTTCCAAGATGAACAGTCCCAGTCTTCTTAATCTCTCCTCATATGGAAACTGTTCCACACTCCTTATCATTTGTGTTGCCCTTCTCTGTACTTTTTCCAGTTTTATACTATCTTTTTTGAGATGGGGTGACCAGAACAACATGCTGTATTCAAAGGCATACCATGAGTTATATAGTGGTATGATGATATTTTTGGTCTTATTATTTATCCCTTTCCTAATGGTTCTTAACGTTGTTAGCTTTTTTGACTACCACTGCACACTGAGCAGATGATTTCAGAGAACTATCCACAATGACTCCAAGATCTCTTTCTTGAGTAGTAACAGCTAATTTAGACCCCATCACTTTGTATGGGCCAGAAAATGGATTTGGTTTTTGTTTTCTTAAGCTAAGACCCAAACTGATGAGCAGTTCAGCAGGAAAGGTGCCAGCTCCATGTTCCTCCAATAAACTAACAAACAAAAAAAGGGATCAATTGTTTAAAACAAAAGATGTTTTGTCCTGCTAAAAGGGACGGCCCCTTCTGAGCTGTCTCCACACCCTGAAAGGATTAGAAGCATTTAGCTTCACTTCTTTGTATCAATAAAACCATTTGACAACAGGCCTCCTGCTGTGCAGTAATAGAGAACAAGCTGAAAGCTTGACATTGAGAGGGGTGGGGAGTGGGAAAATAGCAGGGTGTCTAGTCAGGTGCAGAGGACTTACCTGAACAGGACGGGTAGCTTTTCAATGAGACACTGCACCTACATAGGTGGACAATTTATGAAGACAAATTAGCACAAGAGGTCAAACCTCACACCTGGCAAAGAAGGAGCAGTCTTTAAACAGAAACCACTGAGATGCCTATATGCACAGCAGCTGAACCAAAGGACAGTGCACTGAAAAAAGGAAAAATTGACATATGCTTTTTTTTTTAAAGAAAGAAAGAAATGGAGCTAGTATTTGCAGGATCTCTATCCACCTTAGAGAAGGAATACACAGGTGTTCAATGAGTGCACCTGTGACAGGAAGCTGGAGGGAACAATGCAATGCAAACAGGAGAATAGGAGAGTCTGTGTAGCCTGTCGAAAGGACAAAACATGTCAGATGTGTACCTGCTATAGATATATGGGACAGTGTCAGAGCTGGCTCAGAGCATCTGAAATCTTCATGGAAACTGGGCATGAATAACTGCACTGAGTACAAGCTCAGGGATAACACTGTGTAATAGTGATCAGTGGGAAGTAGGGGATGGAGAAGATAATAATATCGACTATAGGATCATATTGACCAAGCTGGAGAATAAATCTTAATGGAGAAGCATTAATAAAATATTACTTGGCACTTTTAGGAGTCTTTTTGCAGATCTCACACCACTATATAAAGGTGGGTAAGCAATATTACCCCCATTTCACAGATGGGGAAATTGAGTCACAGTTGGATTTCAGTTTGGGTCAAGCAAAATGAAGTGGACTAGCCCAAGATCAATAAGCAAGTCAGTGGAAAAGACTGGAATAGGATTTGGACTCTTGACTCCCAGAGAGCTGCCGTATAGCATATAGACCATGCCATTTAAAAAAAGCCTAATTCCAGTGTTAAAAGAGTTTAAAGTGTTTTAAGGGTGATGGCAAGTTCACCCTTTTTGCAGCAGGGAAAATAGGACCCTAGTGATAACTCCCAGCAAAGCAGAGGAAGATATGGATTAGTGAGACACAGAAAGGAATTCCCTTACATGTACATTCATCATGCATGTGCTTGGTTTTATTTTGTATTTTGCTTTCCTTGCGAGCATCGCTACTGTTGGAGGCAGAATACTGGATCGCCTCATTAATGATCAGAGCCAATATTTCAAACTCTTTTCTCTTAAATAAGAATCACAGACATTGTGGCAGTTACTTGACATCAGTACAGGCCACACTGTACTCATATTCCATGTGTGGAAAATTCTTTGACATCAATAGGAATTTTGTGCTAAGGTCAAAGGTACTACATGGTCCTAAACAGCTCATTTCCCCCTTTTATTCTATTGGGATGGATCCATTGGCAACAAAGCAAAAGAACCAAGATTTTCAGTAATAAAACTAATATCTTTACCTTGCAAACACACTTGACAAGCAGCTTCATTATGCATTGTGAAGAACAATAGGGAAATTTAGCTGTGTATGAGGCGTATAGCTATCGAGATAATGAGAACACATAGCTATCCCTTTCATCTAGATTCTTCTTCTATTCTGTCCTTTCAAGGTTATCCCATAAAATGTCTCTGTGTGCTATAGTAGATATCAGCAAATTCAGGCAATAGGGACTGTGTACAGTAAGTAGATCTGCCATCTTAGATTAACCTTTTAACAGCAAACTCATTATATCATGCTGACATTTAGGGCAACATTTGCAAAGGACACGCATGTTAAGCATGCAGTAAGATGCAAATAATAGAAATATTTTCATCCATCAGAACAATTAAATGACTTGTGCAGCTGAAGAGCTTGACCCCCAGGTAAAAAATATAAAGCATCCTGCAACCACCTCCCTCCATGTCAGGGAATGATGTTAGGGGATTCACTGAGCATCAGTCTCCATCACATCAGGGGTGGCTTCTCTGCATGTAAGTCAGTAAGGAAGGAATTTTAAAGAGGTCAGGAGCTGGTTACTGAGCTCTGCCTGGCTGACAGCTCCGTTTTCCCAGAGGCCTAGCCAGCATCTGTGATCTACTGCCGACAGAATGGCTGGATCAGAACCTAGAGAAGGTGTTTTCTGCCTGTGTGGTTGTGTTCCTAACTGAGCACACACAGATCTTCAAAAAGTTCGCGGAAAGCGACTGGCTTCCAGCAGCTCCCCTGTCACCTCTGTCTTACTCATTAAAATCCACATGCCCCATTTTTTTACTATGTCAGTGGCTTCCAAAAGCTCCTTTTCCCCCTTCAGTGAAACACACAGTGGTCTCTAGAAATAAAAAGAACAGCAGCAGCAAAGGACGATTTCACTGTGACTGAGACAGAGAGGCTAATTTCCTTAAAGATAGTATCATTCTTTAATCAAAATTACTTTAGAACGCCTCACATGGTACTCAGAATTTAGTGTCAAATCTCCACCTGTAAAAGTTTTGCTCTTCTGAAAAGAGTTTTAAGAACAGAACATAAGAATGGCCCTACTTGGTCAGACCAAAGGTCCATCTAGCCCAGTATCTTGTCTTCTGACAGTGGCCAGTGGCAGGTGCCCCAGAGGGAATGAATAGAACAGGGAATCATCAAGTGATCCATCCTCTGTCGCTCATTCCCAGCTTCTGGCAAACAGAGGCTAGGGATAGCATTCCTGCCCATCCTGGCTAACAGCCATTGATGGACCTATCCTCCATGAATTTATCTAGTTCTTTTTTGAACCCTGTTATGGGTCTTGGCCTTCACAACATCCTCTGGCAAGGAGTTCCACAGGTTGACTGTGCGTTGTGTGAAGAAATGCTTCCTTTTATTTGTTTTAAACTTGCTACCTATTAATTTCATTTGGTGACCCTTAGTTCTTGTGTTATGAGAAGCAATAAACAACACTTCCTTATCTACTTTCTCTATACCAGTCATGATTTTATAGACCTCAATCATATCTCCCCTTAGCCGTCTCTTTTCCAAGCTGAAAAGTCCCAGTCTTATTAATCTCTCCTCGTACAGAAGCCATTCCATATCCCTAATAATTTTTGTTGCCCTTTTCTGAACCTTTTCCAGTTCCAATATATCTTTTTTGAGATGGGGGGACCACATCTACACAGAGAATTCAAGATGTGGGGGTACCAGGGATTTATATAAAGGCAACATGATATTTTCTGTCCTATTATCTATCCCTTTCTTAATTATTCCCAGCATTCTGTTCGCTTTTTTGACTGCCGCTGCACATTGAGTGGATGTTTTCAGAGAACTATCCACAATGACTCCAAGATCTATTTCTTGAGTGGTAACAGCTAATTTAGACCCCATCATTTTAGATGTATAGTTGGGATTATGCTTTCCAATGTGCATTACTTCGCATTTTCAACATTGAATTTCATCTGCCATTTTGTTGCCCAGTCACCCAGTTTTGAGAGATCCTTTTGTAGCTCTTTGCAGTCTGCCTGGGTCTTAACTATCTTTAGTAATTTTGTAACTGCAAATTTTGCCACCTCACTGTTTACCCCCTTTTCCAGATCATTTATGAATATGTTGAATAGGACTGGTCCCAGAACAGACCCTTGGGGGACACCACTATTTATATCTCTCCATTCTGAAAACTGACCATTTATGACCATTTAAACAGCCGTCTGTCCATATGCCCCATTTGCAGGGTAAAAAATGTGTTCTTTTACCTCCCTTATTTTTTTTTCCAGTTCAAAAACTTTTGAGATCTCTGGCATTTAGGCAGACAGATTTGGCAGCCTATTCATGTTCACTTGGACAGCAAGATATAATCTGAATTTGGGACTCTTGCAATAAGAATGTTACTTATTATATAACTAAACATTTGTTACTAATGGATGGGATTGACGTGAGCTGTATTTATTACAAAGCTGTTTGTTAGTACGATTTACATTCTTTTCCATTGTTTTCATTTTTGTGTACTTCATCTGTTTTTTGCTCACTGGTATTCCTTACAGTTGTATTGGAGTTTTTCTGTGGTTGCATTTCTCATGTGGTTAAAAAATGTAATGCAAAGATCACTTGAAAGAATAAAAACAAAGAACATTTTCAAAATGATTTTGAGATTTAATCCTCCAGTAATTTAATTTGTAGGAAGCAGGGAGTGAAGCATTGAAAAGAGAACATTTTTGAATAAATCAGGATTACTTACCCATGCAAATATAGTGATCCAATTTACGCATGCCATCATTATAATTTATTATAATAGCATCACAACTCTATCAAATGGACTGTGATGGCTAATTTTGACTGATCCTGGATGTTATCTGGATTTAATAGGTGTTTTCCATTTCTGTTCAGTGGTTCTAGGATTTATTGTTATTTACATAGGAAGTGTCTAGTGGTTAAAGCACAGAATTATGAATCCAGTGCTATTATTGGCTTTCACACCAACTTCCTGTGCGATATTGGCCCAGTAATTTAACCAGTTTGGCCTTGGTCATGCTCCCACTGATGACAGGAACAAGCCCTCTGGGTATTAATTTCCTCATCTGTAAAATGGACATATTTCAGAGTAGCAGCCGTGTTAATCTGTATTCGCAAAAAGAACAGGAGTACTTGTGGCACTTTAGAGACTAACAAATTTATTTGAGCATAAGCTTTCGTGAACTACAGCTCACTTCATCGGATGCATTCAGTGGAAAATACAGTGCGGAGATTTATATACATAGAGAACATGAAACAATGGGTGTTACCATACACACTGTAACAGGAGTGATCATTTAAGGTGAGCTATTACCAGCAGGAGGGGGTCGGGGACGGTGGGGGAACCTTTTGTAGTGATAATCAAGGTGGGCCATTTCCAGCAGTTTACAAAGAATGTCTGAGGAACAGTGGGGATTGATGGGGGGAAATAAGCATGGGGAAATAGTTTTACTTTGTGTAATGACCCATCCACTCCCAGTCTCTATTCAAGCCTAAATTAACTGTATCCAGTTTGCAAATTAATTCCAATTCAGCAGTCTCTCGTTGGAGTCTGTTTTTGAAGTATTTTTGTTGAAGAATTGCAATTTTTAGGTCTGTAATCGAATGACCAGAGAGATTGAAGTGTTCTCCGACTGGTTTTTGAATGTTATAATTCTTGACATCTGATATGTGTCCATTTATTCTTTTACGTAGATACTGTCCAGTTTGACCAATGTACATGGCAGAGGGGCATTGCTGGCACATGATGGCATATATCACATTGGTAGATGTGCAGGTGAACGAGCCTCTGACAGTGTGGCTGATGTGATTAGGCCCTATGATGGTGTCCCCTGAATAGATATGTGGACACAGTTGGCAACGGGCTGTGTTGCAAGGATAGGTTCCTGGGTTAGTGGTTCTGTTGTGTGGTGTGTGGTTGCTGGTGAGTATTTGCTTCAGGTTGTCTGTAAGCAAGGACTGGCCTGTCTCCTAAGATCTGTGAGAGTGATGAGTCGTCCTTCAGGATAGGTTGTAGATCCTTGATGATGCATTGGAGAGGTTTTAGTTGGGAGCTGAAGGTGATGGCTAGTGGCCTTCTGTTATTTTCTTTGTTGGGCCTGTCCTGTAGTAGGTGACTTCTGGGTACTCTTCTGGCTCTGTCAGTCTGTTTCTTCACTTCAGCAGGTGGGTATTGTAGTTGTAAAAATGCTTGATAGAGATCTTGTAGGTGTTTGTCTCTGTCTGAGGAGTTGGAGCAAATGCGGTTGGATCGTAGAGCTTGGCTGTAGACAATGGATCGTGTGGTGTGGTCTGGATGAAAGCTGGAGGCATTTAGGTAGGAATAGCGGTCAGTAGGTTTCCGGTATAGGGTGGTGTTTATGTGACCATCGCTTATTAGCACTGTAGTGTCCAGGAAGGGGATCTCTTGTGTGGACTGGTCCAGGCTGAGGTTGATGGTGGGATGGAAATTGTTGAAATCATGGTGGAATTCCTCCAGGGCTTCTTTTCCCTGGGTCCAGATGATGAAGATGTCATCAATGTAGCGCAAGCAGAGTAGGGGCATCAGGGGACGAGAGCTGAGGAAGAGTTGTTCTAAGTCAGCCATAAAAATGTTGGCATACTGTGGGGCCATGTGGGTACCCATAGCAGTGCCGCTGATCTGAAGGTATACATTGTCCCCAAACGTGAAATAGTTATGGGTGAGGACAAAATCACAAAGTTCAGCCACCAGGTTTGCCGTGACATTATCAGGGATACTGTCCCTGACGGCTTGTAGTCCACCTTTGTGTGGAATGTTGGTGTAGAGGGCTTCTACATCCATAGTGGCCAGGATGGTGTTTTCTGGAAGATCACCAATGGACTGTAGTTTCCTCAGGAAGTCAGTGGCGTCTCGAAGATAGCTAGGAGTGCTGGTAGCATAGGGCCTGAGGAGGGAGTCTACATAGCCAGACAATCCTGCTGTCAGGGTGCCAATGCCTGAGATGATGGGGCGTCCAGGATTTCCAGGTTTATGGATCTTGGGTAGCAGATAGAATACCCCAGGTCGGGGTTCCAGGGGTGTGTCTGTGCGGATTTGTTCTTGTGCTTTTTCAGGGAGTTTCTTGAGCAAATGCTGTAGTTTCTTTTGGTAACCCTCAGTGGGATCAGAGGGTAATGGCTTGTAGAAAGTGGTGTTGGAGAGCTGCCTAGCAGCCTCTTGTTCATATTCTGACCTATTCATGACGACAACAGCACCTCCTTTATCAGCCTTTTTGATTATGATGTCAGAGTTGTTTCTGAGGCTGTGGATGGCATTGTGTTCCGCACGGCTGAGGTTATGGGGCAAGTGATGCTGCTTTTCCACAATTTCAGCCCGTGCGCGTCGGCGGAAGCACTCTGTGTAGAAGTCCAGTCTGTTGTTTCAACCTTCAGGAGGAGTCCACCCAGAATCCTTCTTTTCGTAGTCTTGGTAAGAAGGTCTCTGTGGATTAGTATGTTGTTCAGAGGTGTGTTGGAAATATTCCTTGAGTCAGAGACATCGAAAATAGGATTCTAGGTCACCACAGAACTGTATCATGTTCGTGGGGGTGGAGGGGCAGAAGGAGAGGCCCCGAGATAGGACAGATTCTTCTGCTGGGCTAAGAGTACAGTTGGATAGATTAGCAATATTGCTGGGTGGGTTAAGGGAACCAATGTTGTGGCCCCTTGTGGCATGTAGTAGTTTAGATAGTTTAGTGTCCTTTTGCTTTTGTACAGAAGCAAAGTGTGTGTTGTAAATGGCTTGTCTAGTTTTTGTAAAGTCCAGCCATAAGGAAGTTTGTGTGGAAGGTTGGTTTTTTATGAGAGTATCCAGTTTTGAGAGCTCATTCTTAATCTTTCCCTGTTTGCTGTAGAGGATGTTGATCAGGTGGTTCCGCAGTTTCTTTGAGAGCGTGTGGCACAAGCTGTCAGCATAGTCTGTGTGGTATGTAGACTGTAATGGATTTTTTACCTTCAGTCCTTTTGGTACGATGTCCATCTGTTTGCATTTGGAAAGGAAGATGATGTCTGTCTGTATCTGTACGAGTTTTTTCATGAAGTTGATAGATTTCCACTCCATATTTAGCACACTGGGATGCTCCAAGGCCTCATTTGTTGACATTTGTAAAACACTTTTACCAGTGCTAGGATGATCTTTTTGTGAAAGGGGCTTTGAAGCACAAAGTATTAAGCATGGTCAATGTGTGTGGTGCTGTTGACACTTAACAGAAGATGTGGTATATGTGTCAAGATAGTTACAACTGAAGTCAGACCTGGACAGTACAGTTCTGCTGCCCGCAGTGCTTTGGTTAAAGATCAGATGAAGATTCAGGAGTTAGACAGTGAGCTGTCTGGAGCAGGGATTGTCATTTTGTTCAGTAGTTGTACAGCACCTAGCACAATGGGGTCCTGGTCCATGACCGGATCCTGATAACACAAATAATAAATAAGTACAGATATCATTGGGGGTTATTGTTGAATTACATCACAAATTTTGTTAAAAATACACCCACATGTATAAATGGATGACCACTACGAGTCCCACCCATTAGCTTCTGTGCTCCCTCCAGGTATTAGCTCTTTGAACTAAATGCTGACTGTATACATGGCATTTGTGGGACAGTCAGAAGGTGCTGGAGAAGGAGGTGCCAGCTACTCTTATTACACTTAGCACCACAATGGCCTTTGATTTGTACATGTAGCACCGGGGAATCTTCGAATGTTTTATCCTTCACCTTTTTTCCTTTTTTTTCCTGCAATTTAATCACATTTTCTCATGTGCTTGGTGTTTTCCAGGGAGAGTCTTAAACCTTGAATCCCTCGTGTGGACCTTGTTCACGGAATTCTGTGACCTCACAGCAGTTTACAAAGTTTGTAAGTTTACAAAGAGGATGGCCAAAATGCTCCCACCCTCATCTTTAACATGGACCTCTGCTTAGATCAGGATGGAACATTTCACACTGGGGTTTGCAGTCTCTGTCTGAATCAGGATCTGCTCCTAAGTGCTAAGCACCCTCCCTATATGACCAAATTGGGAGATGCAGTTGCCCTGCACCTCTCAGAGTTAGACCCCAATCTGTTCCAATGTAAGTTTATTGGGAACAGATCCTAATGAATAGCCATCACAGCCCCCCACCAGGGCACAGTCTGGGTGCACTCTCCTTGTGGCAATCATCAGGACGTCACCATCAATGAAACAAAACACCCACGGTGACTTGAACTGTGTGGCAAAGCCAGTCTGGACAAAGGGAGATAATGAAATTCTGCTGCTGTGGAAGAGAGGTTTGCAGAAGCCGAGAAGGGCGCTTTACAACATGCCTGAGACAAAGGCAAGCTGCAATTTTCTGGGTTAACTGACTGGATGCCAGTGGAAGGGAAGAGACAGAGTTTTCTTTGTTCAAATGCCTTATGCCTCTGTTCCAGGAGAATGGCTTGTAACCAGCTTTGCATTGTGTGAACAGGCCTGGCTGACACTATTTGCACAAATGGCTCAGTTGAGTGAAGACAAAATAAGGAATTCCTTGAGATTTTGGACAGTGAGGTATCCACTAGAACAGCCACCAGACACTGAAGGCTGCAATTTTGTTTCTCTCTTGGGGATCAGGTCAGAAAATGCAGTTGTGTGATGTAGTCCTTTCAGGCTGCACTGACCTTAGATGCCGAACATTAGATGCCAAACTCTCTCTCTTCACCCTCTGTCCCCAGACTAGGAAAGCTACTCTTCCTTTCAATGCCAGAAAATAAGCCAGTAAGTCCCAGAGAAACAAGCAGGTGATACAAAGAAAGCAGATACCGAGTTTCTGGAGAATTGTACTGAAAGACACAGGAGTGGCAGTAAAGTCAAAAGTTGAACCAGTGTCATTCACAAAACCACAGAGATATAAATGGACATGAGTAATCCGTTTTCACCGCAGGGGATTATTTCAGCAGAAGCAAAAATGTTTCTATGATGTCTTTAATTCCATCTAAACCACTGGATTTAAACATTCACCTGCAATATTTGCATGCAAACATCACATCGGGCTAGTGCATGAGATCCTGAAAGTGAAACCTGCTAAAACCAAAATAAATGAAATAGGTCATTGTCATTGTCCAAGATTGCAAAAAATAAAATAAAATAAAGGTCAACAGTCTAAATGTGTGAGAAGTGAGTTTTTAATTAAAAGTTACCTTTCAAATCTAATAAAATAAATTTTGTAAAAAATTAATCTTTCTGATTAAAAGCTTTCAGACAAATAGGTTTGCGTTGAAGATCAGTCCACTGGTTAACCCATCAGCCTGTACTGATACCTTGAATTATTAATGGTTATCTTTGTACACTGAAGAGAGTACTAACCAATTTGTGCTGCTCCTTGAAGTTTCTTAGTGCTGGTTCATAATTTGTTAATGCTGAGCGCCTAGTTCTATGCTCTAATCATTCTACAGTCCCCTCACTCTTCATACGATGTTGTAACATAATTAGTGGGGAGGTAAGGCCAGGTAGTGAAGAAAAACAGTAATTTCTAAACTAGCCAATATGGCATACCATGTGAAGTGTAAATGCATTCTCCAAGGGCAGTGCTCTCTAGGCCAAAAGTCTGTTCTTAATATGACAACAACACTCTGTAAGTTTACAAAGAGGAGAGGCAGCTCCTGATATGATACTCAAATAAGCAGGAATCTTATAAGCTGATTCAATTCCAGTTCTGGATTTTTCCTCTGACGGGATGAACAATCATGCTGAACAGAATGGCTGCCGTATGATATTAACAATTGTCCAGCAGATACAGAATGCAAAGCAACAAAGACATCGTCATATATGAATTAAGTCAGCAATTGAACCGCAGTCTCTGGTAATCGGAGGGCAAGTGCACTAACCTGTTAGATCATAGAGTTTCACCTTTCTTAACTTATTCTAGCTCCTTTCTAACAAATAAGATGCTGTATATTATAATATGCAATTCTTTTACCTATGCCACTGAAAGATGCTTGACTAACAATTTGAAGTCCTCCTGCGGGACAGATACAGTACAAGCAGAAAAACTTCTACTACATTGCACATTATGCCTCAACTCTAACCTAATCATATACATGCAATACTTTGCCTTTCAGCTGTGATTGCCAATAAGGGTGCCAGTTGTTGATAACTATAGTAACCTGGCTGCTAGGAACAGGACTGGAGAATCATCTCACATTGGTCTCCTAACACCCGTCAGGTGATAATTACCATGGGTCACTAGAGGATTCAAAGAACAGAACCCTACTAGTTACATAGGACACAAAGCCTTAAAGATTCCTGAGCCCTTTCACACTGCGCAATGCAGAAGAAAGCCAAGACTACCTGTCAACAAGTTTGGTGTGAGCAAATGGTCACAATGCAGCCCTGGACATTTGGCTCCCTGATAATTCAGTAACCTTGGTGTGATTGTGGTGAATGCTCTGGCACAGGTTTAAAGTGTGTGCATATGGCAAAGAAGGGAGTCATCTGCTAACTGTTAGTACAAGTGACACTGTCGTTCCTGTTCAGATGCCAGCATGTAATGGATTATAAAATGTATAATCTAATCACAGAACAATGAAAAAAGACAAATAGAATTACCCTGATCTGGTTTGTAGAATAAGTGCTTTGCTTAGAAATCATGAGGAACTAGGTCATCTTAATGAGAAACAGCATTGTTTCCTGTCACTTTCCCCACATATCCTTAGTACCTTTCCAGGGAAGGCCCAACTCTGCTCTTCTTTAACCGCTCCAAACCAGGAGAGAATGAGGATCTATCCCAATGGAATCACTCCCCATTTATATTAGTGTAAATGAGAGCAGAATCTGACCCACACATGTGACAATGAATCATAGAATCACAGAATCATAGAATATCAGGGTTGGAAGGGACCTCAGGAGGTCATCTAGTCCAACCCCCTGCTCAAAGCAGGACCAATCCCCAATCAAATCATCCCAGCCAGGGCTTTGTCAAGCCTGACCTTAAAAACTTCCAAGGAAGGAGATTCCACCACCTCCCTAGGTAACGCATTCCAGTGTTTCACCACCCTCCTCGTGAAAAAGTTTTTCCTAATATCCAACCTAAACCTCCCCCACTGCAACTTGAGACCATGACTCCTTGTCCTGTCCTCTTCTACCACTGATAATAGTCTAGAACCATCCTCTCTGGTTCAGATCAAAGATTCTGCATACCCTGCAAAAGTGTCTGAGGATTCCTCTTAGAGGGTCTCTAGTGGTTAGAGCAGAAAAGTAGAAGGAAAGAGTCCCGTGCACACCTACCTACCCTCAAGCTTCTGGGGAATTTCTCAGGCTGTCTTTCAGTGTCAGGACTTGGAGCGGCAGCACAGCTGTGGATACTGCAGGAACACTGCTGCTATCTCTGCAACTGGAAAGTGACACTGAATGTGATAGGGGAAAAGAGAAAGAGAGAGAAAGGAGTCCTATCCAGAGAAGCTGCAGCTCTTAAGCACCTCAGCTGTCTGGATTCACATGATATAAGAGTATATTATTTGTCTAATTAGTAAAAAAGAAGATAAAATTACATTTCTTTGATGCCAATCATTTCCCCCATAGAGCAAAAAGAAGCCAGGGTATGGGAATGGGGACAGGTGTCAGGTGAGGGGACATAGGATTTTCCGTTTCTCCTGCAGGCTGGTAGTAGTGGGTGTCTTTGCAACTGACTCATTGCATGACCATGGACACATCAAGTCACCAATCTGTGCCTCAGTTTCCCCCTCTGTAAAAAGGACACTTACCAGAGGTACCAAAGGGGGTTGCATTGACTGAGGCTTCAGAGGGGTGTTGAAGTTTCATTAATCAGTGTTTACAAAGTGCAGCAAGGCCCTCAGCTGTAGCGCACTGCGGATGTGCCAGCTATTCTTATTGCAGCAAATAGGCTCTTGAGCACTGTGACGAAAGCAAACCTGAAAAAGCAGATGGAGCTCTTTCACCAGCGTGAACTCAACAGAAAAATATCAACATCAGATGTGCCGTTTAAAGGAAGACATTGACTTCTAGTTATTTCTGGAAGTGCTTCCACTTGTCTGGGAGGCAGTAGCTGTGCACAGAGCTCTCCCTTGTGGTAAAAGCTATGACTAGCCAGATAGAAGCTTTTAGACCCAGAATGTGATCATCTTTGTAAATTCCAAGGCCAGAAGGGCTGAGTGTGATCACGTTGTCTGACCTCCTATGTAGCACAGGCCCGTAGAACATCCCCAAATTAATTCCTAGAACATAGCTTTGAGAAAAACATCCAATCTGGATTTAAAATTTGCTAGAGACGGAGAATCCACCGTGACTCTTGATAAATTGTCCCAATGGTTAATTACCCTCACGGTTAAAACTTTACACCTTGTTTCCAGTCTGAATTTGTCTAGTTTCAGCTTCCAGACACTGGATTATGTTATGCCTTTCTCTACTAGAAGGAAGAGCTCATCATCAAATATTTGTTCCCTGTGTAGGTACTTATCAACTGTAATCAAGTCAGCCCCTTAACTTTCCTTTAAGGTGCCACAAGTACTCCTTTTCTTTTTGCGGATACAGACTAACATGGCTGCTACTCTGAAACCTGTCACTATGGGTATATCTACACAGGGATAAAAGACCTGCAGCACAGCTATGGGTGGCCAGTGTCAGCTGACTCGGGCTCGTAGGGCTTAGGCTGAGGGGCTGGAAAATTAGTGTGCAGACTTCTGGGCTCATTCTGGAGCCCGGGCTCTAATATCCTCCCCCTTGTGGGGTCCTAGAGCTGGGACTCCAGCCCAAGCCCAAATACCTAGAGCAATTTTCCAGCCCCACAGCCTGAGCCCTGTAAGCCCAAGGTAGCTGACCCAGGTCAGCTGCGCGTCTTTAATTGCTTTGTAGACGTACCCTATCAGGCATGTTTTGTCATCCTTTAGCCATTCTTGTAGCTGTTCTCTGATACCATAAGATCTGTTTTATACAAAGCCAGTAACACATGGCAAACTTTTCTATATGTGCTTTAAAATCATCATTTTACATGCTGTCTTTGCACTACAAGATATAACCCATCTCTCAGCCCAAAATTAGACTCAGAAATTGGGCATTGTCACTATTTATTACACGATCTGATAGTATATTAAACTGAGGTTTTAGGAAATCATAGTCACATTAGGAAAATGTTTAATAGATTTCCCTGCTACATTTAAAAGTCAGAGGGTTGCACATGTGCACGGACAGGCTAGTTCAATGGGGCTCTAATCTCAGTTGGCGACAATGAAATACAAATAAAATAATAATAATAATAAGCCCTGCCAGGCAAAAGGTTACTTTCTGAACAGAGGTGGTGATATTTTAACCCCATTCACAGCTGCTATATATGCACCGCAGGGTTTAAACAGACAGTCCAGTCAAGTAGATTAAATGCTATGCTGGACAAGTGCATTTCCCTGCTGTTATGTAAGGAGTTGGTTAGCCTGCATCTTGAATTCTTTACTGGAGATAGAGTGGGACAGTGATTGCAGGAAAATACTTGGATATCTGGGTTCTTTTTTCATTTTTGTAAATTACTTGCTGGATCATTTAGGCCCAAATGTTCAAGAGGGTCCGCTTGGGGGCCTCAAGTTTCAGGCACTCTGCATGACACACCTATAGGCTGATTTTCAGAGTTGTTGAGGATTCACAGTTTCAACTAAAGGCAATGGGCCCTGCAGTTGGTTGGCACCTCCAAAATCCTGGCTGTCACCCTCTCAAGTGGGGCTCTCAAAATAAGTGGACTTTCCTGAAAACTTGGGTTTTACCATTTCTGTACCATTTGTGAACTGGGGAGAATATTAACTTACAGGGGTGTTGTGAGAAATAATGAATATGTATTACAGAGCTGGATCTGAACCCCAGACTTGGATCCAAACACCCTTGAACTTGAGGGAAGTTCACATTCAGCTGCAGAATTCATGGCGGGTCTGTGTACACATAGTGATCTCCATGGAAACCCATGTCTAATTTGTAGAGCTCTCTAAGATCCTCCAGTGGCAAGGACAATATAAGTGTAAAGCAGTAGCAGTAATAATAATGAATAACAATAAGAATAACAATAAGAATTTATTACCAAACCTAATAATTTCTGATCTTTGTGTGAAACTGAGCTGCTTGGTCTCAAAAAATCCTTCTCTTGCTCACACGGGGGCTGGAACAATTTATACAGTGGGGGTGCTGAGTGGCATTGAACCAAACTGTAAGCCCTGTATATGATGGAAAGCACTTCAAGCCTGGGGGTGCAGCAACACCCCCTGTATTCCCAGTTCCAGCACCTATGCTTGCCCAGTTTCATTTCTACAGGCTGATATCTTCATACATGCAAAAAGTGTTCAGACCATTATTGTGAATTGCACTGGGTTTGATCTTAAGCAGTGCTGAGCATTTACATTCCCACAGAACGCACAGGAGCGGTGAGTGTCCTGCAACGATCAGTATCAGGCCCTAAGTGCACCAAAACACTGTGGGCAGATGCCTTGCACAGATCCTGACAGCAAAACTTCTCGGATAGGCTTATTTCAATTTCCTGGCGGCCAAAACAGAGTTGTCTGTCTCATTGTCTTTCCTTGGCTGACACTGTGTTTCTGGGACACATAATATGGCTGTTTAGGGCAGAGACAGCAATGCCTCGGCTTTCTGCAGTAGGGAGACAGCGAACATTTTAAACACACACATGCACGCACGCACGCTCAGGTGATATGGCATGAAAGGAAGGTCTAAACTGAGCCTGGATTTTCTCCTTGGAAATGCCTCCAGTGCAAATTGTGTATTGACCAAGGAAGCTGGATTCCTCAGCCAAATGTTTTCTTGGACTTCTTTGAGCTGCACAGTGATAGAGCCCTTCACTGGAGATTCAGAGGGAATCAGCTATGTTGAGCTCTTCCCTGTGTAGTTTTAGCTGGGGGGTGGTTGGGGGGGAGATGCTCCCTGAAGATGACAGCACTAGGATTCGGAAACAGTTCCTACATTTCCACCAGCCTTTCTACTGGACTCTGCAGCCATTGACATGATACTCCATCAAAGCCAGAGCCATTACAATAACTATCCAACCCCTGCAGCTTGTTGAGACTGGCTTTTCATCTGGTCTTTCTATTAATTCTGGCTGTGCACTTTACACTGTAGTCATTTTTGGGCTGGGACCATGTCCTCCTCTGTGCTCTGCGAAGCCTAAGCACACACCGGTGATTCATTAATAATGGCCCCATCCTGTGAGACCCTCCACTGCCATGGTGGTCAATGCTCAGAATAATGTGAGAGCCTGAGGCACTCACACCTGGGCATAAGAATTGCCCAGAAACCTGGAAGGAGTTGGGGGGAGGCTCACAGGCAGGAGGGAGAGAGGTGTTTGGAAGGTATATCCCAGGCCCTCAGTGTGCAGCATGACTCTCTTTTGTTTAGATGGGAGTTGTACCCACTGTCTGAATGCCACAGCTTCCTTGGGAGTGATCGGTCACCGGTGCTACTCACAAGACGCTAGATAGAGAAGTTCAGACCTAGAACCAGGTGTGGATGTTCCAGGGGAGAATGGACACGGAGGTTGGGCGCAGGCTCTTCTCTAGAGAGAACGGTCCCAGATTCCCCCACATCAGCTGCATTTCAAAGAGACCAGCTGGGTGATCTCAAAACAGGAGAACCCCTGCCCCTTCCAATCCCTCATGCTACAGATCTGCCCAAGTCCTTGCATGTGGAAGGGATTCAAGAGAGCAGGCCACTGTTGCCTTCCCAGCCAGCCAGCTCAGAGCACCAGCCACTCATCCCCTCCCAACCCATCCAATGAAGCACCAATGTCAGGAACTCTGCCCCCTCCCTTTTCCTGCAGATGTCATGAACTCCAGCAGCTCCTTCCCCAATGTCATTCCTGTGGCCTCCCCAGCAGCTCTGCTCCCTACAGAAACTCTGTCCTTTTACAGGGTGCTCTGCCCCCTCCCTGGACACCCACCCTGCTTCCAATTCCACTCCTGTCCTTCCTGTAGCAGCTGCACACCAGATACTGAGAGCCTTCATCCCACAAGCCTGTCTGCTGCCCCTCGTCCTTCCTCCCCACCACCCCACTCACTGTCCCCAGAGCCTCTTACAGGGACTCTCTGCTCCCTCCTCTCCCCTCCTCCCCGCAGTCACTGCCCCTCTGGGGGGAATGTGTGTGCATGAGCGATGGGTGGGGAGAGCATGTGTTTATGGCGGGTACAGGTGACAAGCTGTGACTTTTCCTCCTCTACTCTCTCCGCTGGAATTACTGCTATTATTAGAGTGAGTGTGTGTGTGTGTGTGTGTGTGTGTGTGTGTGTGTGTAGAGAGAGGGAGCAGGAACGTGATGGATAGGGGGAGTGGGGGTGTGCAGAACAGGAGGAGGGAAGCCTGAATTCCCTTAAAATCTTCTAGAATGTGGGATGTTGAACATGGGCCCGACCCCCACTTCACATTATTCGCTTTCCCACAGCTCCCCAACTCACCCTCAGCTGTTAATGGGCCTGCCTGTGCAAGAGAGAAGCAATTCCACAAACACTGATGCCTTTCACAAACACCCTCTTGTTCAAAACCTCCAACACCTGCCAGAGGTCTGCCAGCTCCCTGCTCTCTGAGCTCCCTGCTCTCTGAACAGCTTTGCCTCCTACCCCTCGTATTTCAGGCAGAAAACAGGTAGGATCACAGAGCAAAGCAGTGCAGCTTGTTAGACTGCAGGTGCCAGTGTTTGACAAGTTGTTGACCATTAGTCCTTTCTCCCTTCCTCCCAAGGAATGGCCTGTCAGATATTTGCCTTTGGCTTCTGCACAGCATTCCTGTCAGCAGGAAGCTCAGCCCATGTGGAGTGTATATGACCCTGGGAAGTCCTGAGCGCCCACAACACCTACTGAGATCACCTATTGAGTACTTTGCAGGATCAAGTCCAGCAGCCACCCATTCTTAAGGCTGCCGTAATATGCCTAGCACATTTTTATGCGCCCCCTCCTTCCAGCCACTTCCCAGCACATGTGGATTTCCTTGTGTGAAACCAATTTGTTAGTCTCTAAGGTGCCACAAGTACTCCTCCGTTCTTTTTGCCAGTTTCACAAACACTCTCGTACCATTTACAAGAACTCAAGCAATCCTGCTTCCTACTGAGGCATAGTATATAGAGAATACAAAACGAAACTGGTTTATAGTGAACTGGCAAATAAGGAAACTGCATGTGGAGGGAGAGCAAGCCCCTGTGAGTTCACGGCGATGTACAAATTGCAGTTCCACTCATCACAAACCATCTCTGACCACAGTGCAGCTGTTTGGGGAGAAAAATGGCTTTGCTGCAAGAGGGTTACACCAGACAATGGGAAAGAATCAGTGAGAACACCACACCTAACTGAGAAGCTTTTAAGCCCATCATCATGACAGCTGTTCAAAGCTCCCTGGAGTCCTCCAAGCACATCGGGGAGGCAGACTGGATGAAATCCATGTCCTTTCACCTGGGCTCATGTCCAGCCCCAAAATAGCTCTTGTGTCAAGTCCAGAAAAAAGATCACATGAGAAGGGAAAAAAGTAAAGCAAATTATTTCCCTTATTTTCTTAGTTTGTCCTACGTGGGTGCCAGTATAGAGACCTGAGCTTCCAGGGGCTTCACTACCTCAGGGTCCCACCTCAACCTGCTCAATAATGGATGCCAGATTTTGACTGGGACCCGACAGCGATCTGGATTTGTTAGTGAGCTTGGTGATACTATTTTCACTTGGAGCCCTTTTTTGTGAGCTTTTCTGTATGTCTCTCCTTTCAGGATCCTCTTGGCCTTCAGTGAAGAAGACCGATCTGGGAAAGGGCTCCCCTGTTCCAACACAACACCTAACCGCCCTATAGGCAGGTCAACAGCATCGCCTCCTTTAGGGAAACTCTCTTCCTTAGCTGTTGGAAGGAACTCCCTTCCTCCCACAGCTCCAGCCCTGTCGCTCCTACTTTTCAGCAGTGTGTGCTGACCAGAGCAGAAACCAGCCCGAGAGCGCCTGAGCCTGAGAACCAAGGTGAGTGTTACAGCACCTCAGTCCTCTCAGGGGGCTTCTGAACTCTTGGGTTCCCTACAGGGCATCCTGCCTTGGCACAACAGTGGGGAAGCTTCCCAGCGGCTTTGATGTTTGCTTCCCCCTCTCAGATGATCTGCAGTGTGTTTTTTGAACTCCCACTGAAGCTTACAGGCTGGGCTGGCTGCGTATTGCAGGGGGAACAATCAGGGTTTTTCTTGATCTCTGGGCTTCAAGTCCTGAGTCACATTTGCTCCGCTGCAGCAGAAAACTAGGATTTCTAAGGGGGCCGGGGTTGGAGAAGGGGGATTTCTCCATTTCATTTTTGTTTCCAGTTTGTAGCCGACTGAATTACACTTGCTGAGCAATTTGACCATTATAGCTCCAAGGAGAATATGAAGCCAAGCCCTATTATGTGCGGGACGCTGTATGTGTCATTTTAAACAGCTCTGCAGGAAACCTGTGTTAGGTGAAATGGTTTTTGTTATTGTTTCTTCCTGGTTTTTTTTGGGGGTGGGGGTGAGAGAGAGCTAGGGGGGTGGCTGAACCACATACTCCCTGTGTTTGTGTGAGAAAGAGAAAGCAGGCAGTCACACCCACTGCTTCCTGGAGGGAGAAAGTGGCTCTTTAGTTAAGTGTTTACTGTATTTCCAAAGAGCCCAATAAAAAAGTACAGTATTTATGGGGTGCAGAGAAGCGTACATATGGCTGAGCATGTCAGGAGAAGGGTTTATTACTGATTCCTAGGGCAGGAGTTAGCCACAGGAAGAGGGTTGGGAAGGGTAAAATAGTCCTGCACTACAGTGAGAGTTTTGCAATGTGTCAGAATAGAGGAGGCTGAGGGGAGTGACGCTAAACGTAAATTCTTTATGCACATGCACATATAGATGTGTGCAAACACACCCATGCTTTATGTATCTTGTGGTACAGACAGATAGTAAGAAGGCAGTATAGAACGGGAGCTTACTAATAGCTTAGGACAAGTTATTTCTGACCCTACTGACTGTCTGCCATTGATTGACTGTACACAGGCTGCTCACTGTGCTCAGAACTCCATGCTGGTGAATATTCATCTGTCCTACACTGGTGCATGCTGTTGCTGTTTGCTGTTAAATGGCTGCTATATTCCACTCCAGAGGTAGCTGTACTTCAGGAGTAGAGGAAATGATGCCTGAATACAGTGTACAGAGTTAATAATATCTGCAAAACAATTTAGGATGAATAGTGCTGTACTACATTATTATTGCAGGGCAGATCCAGAAGTTCTCACGCAGTCAAATCTCCCATTGTGGTCAAGGGGTATGGTAAGAACAGAGTAAAAGTTAAGAAGGGACTCCAGGATTTGGCAACACTCCTATGTGAATGAATCGGTTTCTTGTGTTAACCTGAGTAACTTCCTATGCTCTACTACTGATAACATCTGTAAGATGAAGCTGAGAGCTGGAGAGATGAACAGATGCCAGGACAGGGAAAGAAGGTTGGTACCATCAACATTCAGTGCTAACACATTTTGAAACAGCATTTAATTAAAACATGTTAGCTAACACTTTTGTTAGTCTACAGAAAGGCATCAGTGTATTTCCAGCTAGGACTGGATTTCCAAATACTTAGGCCATGATCACACAAGGAATAAAGGTATATTTTAACCATGTGTTGGCTAACACCTGTTAACTAACACACACTGAAATCCTCATGTAGACAAAGCAAGGTGTAATTTTAACATGTGTTAATTGGTCAAAACCCCTTGACCAGCTAACCTGTTAAAACTACAGTTTGCCTTGGCTATAGTAGGATTTAAACATGTTGGCACACACATTTTCCCTAGAGGAGGTGAAGCCATAGAGAACAGCAGCTTTCATGGAATTTCCACTGGGTCCAGACATGCTATTGTTTGCCTGAGGAAGCTTATCCCCTTGGGACGTCCAGCCAAATTTGTCAGGCTAAAGAGCTTTAGAAAATACAGGGGAGCCTCAGCACTTCTGGATACTTCACCAAGCTTCAAACTCTCTTGAGGCCAACCTATCCCTAATCTATCCCTAACCTGTCCCGGTAGTATCACGGGAATGCCTCCATCACAACAGCACCTTCTTGCATAGACTCCCTTCCCATTCTATGTCAGCTGAGCTGCTTGAAAACAAAGAGAAAACCCCACATTAAACACGGCACCACTGGGGAGTTCCTACCATCTGCAGTCGTGCTTCTCAATCGGACATTGCTTCAGTTCCCGACATCCCAGTGAGGCAGAGTGGCCTCCCTCTGGACCCGAGAGGGAGGAACCATTTCATTCCCTGTGGTGGGTGCAGCTAACTCGGCCCAACCCCCTCGCAGGAAGTGCAGGGGCAGGGCAGGAAGTATAAGAGTAGGGCCCTGCAGCTCAGTGGTGAGCAGATCTGGGAAGGAGGCAGATGTCCCTACTAGACAGTTGAGCCCTTTGTGAGGTCCACAACCGGCTGCAGAACAGATCAGAGTCCTACTGGCCCGGGAGATGGAAGGACCTGGGGAAATACCGAAGGAAGCACCACCTGACTGTGAGCCAGAGCCTGGTGGTGGTGGCGGCGTGATGCCAGGAGAGTCAGATAGGAAGTAGCCCAGGGAAACCAGATGTTGGTCCGGTTGTGTTGCCAGGACGTGAGGCAGCAATCTTACGTGTTCCCATTGACCCACTGTGAGTGTCCTGGGCTGGGACCTGGTGGAGTAGGCTGGGCCTTGGTCCCCCTACCCCTGTTGCTTCCCCACTCCTGGAGCTGGCTACATATTCACCTAGGCCAGAAGGCCTGCACCTGACTGTTGTTGCTTGTCCCAGCCAGGAAGTTGAGGGCTATAGACTGATTGCTTGCTGTGCCCTGCCCAGAGGGTTATTGTTGCTTGCCCAGCCATGAGGCTGTGGGTCAAAGACTGTGCAATTACTCAGGAGGCCTAAACCCTAGATGTTTGGTGAGTACTCCAAACAGGGGCTGGAGCTATGAACCGAAGGGCCATGTGCTGGGACCTGTGGTGGAGATTGGATTGTGGAGCGGGCAGGTCCGTGACCACAAATCAGACCACCTCGACAACATCCGGCCTTCCTCTGGACCCGAGAGGGAGGAACCATTACACACTCGAAAGTGCCTGCGTAGATGTGTGCATGGAAATAAATGAATCTGGCATTTGATAAAGGTTAGAACCTTGCCCTTGCTAAACAGCCAATAAAAGAACCAAACATCAAGGCATGAGGCAAAGAGCTGGGAAGAAAAAAAGAAATACTAAAAAATAGGTTTTTCCTTCAGCAGTTTTTCTGATCCCACTTCACCACAATCTACTGTTTCCTAGGCAATGGAAGCCTCAAAATAAACAGAAGCCTGTTAGGCTGTGTCCTGTAGTCCATTCAGTTTAACCATCTGCCCAGAAGAAAACCTTTCTAACATGATTTACATAAGTCCTGCTGCAGTGCTGGCTGACTGCTGGCAGCTCCGCATGCAGATCAAACAGGTCACTTGCTCCCCTTTACTTGTCCTCTTGTCTGTCAGGTGATCGTCTCACATTTATTTTTAAGCTCTGTCATCTTGTGGTATGGTGTGTGTGTGTATGTGTGTGTTACCGCCTATCAATACACAAGGCCCTGAGGCCGAAAGCAGCTGAAGCGTTAGAATAACCCAGCTGCCTCCAGTTCATACAGAGCTTTTTAGTTTCCCTGCTAGTACCCCCTTTGGAATGATTTAAACAACCTGATGTGCATGTTGCGGCTTGTCGCCTCTCCGCAGAGCTGCAGGAGCAAGGGGACAGGGAAATCCCCAGCATCCAGGGAGAACTGCCGCAGCGGCAGAGTGGAACTGCACAAGCGTCGAGCAGAGGTGAAACCTGAAGCACTGCTGACACTCCTCCTTTCCAGTGCGACAGCAGCGGCGTTCCCTGCCTGACGCAAACACAAGTCCCAGAGCTGCCAGCCACCCCTCTCTCAGGAGCACTGTGCTGCAGGTAAGCTACCACCATCCCCTGGGAGAATCATAGACAAGGGTGAGGATGCAGAGTGATGTGTGTGGAGGGGAGAGATGGAGGAGAAAGGTTGCAGTAGATGATGCTGTGATTCCTGTAAGTGCTGCAGGCTCTCAGGAATAACGACATCTGAAAATCTCCAGTGCTCCGTCTTCATTTATAAATGGCAGAGGCTGTGGTCCCCCAGCATACTCCTCCTCATACTTCACATTTTTATAGCACGCATTCCATCGCAAAGCCTGACTACGGCCGGGAAGCATGTAGCCACCTCTGGAGGGAAGAAGCAGACAGCACGCTGTACAGGACTGGGGCTGGGGGTATTCTGGCCAAGTATGGATCAGTAAACCACCCCAGTGCTTACAAAAAGCATCCTGGGACCTTTAAAGGCCACTCAGAATAGACAGGACCGTGATCTTGACTGAACGCCACACAAGCAGTAAATGGCACAGAAGGCAATTTATCTAGCCCAGGAGGAGGGAAATTGATCCGGTCAGGACTACGAGTAGTTCCTGTGAGTCAGCCTGTTTCAGCACTGATGCTTATACCAGGAAGTCATCATCTCCGATAACAAGGGCCAGGCTGAAGCGTCAGAGTGAGATTCTCAAAAGGGCCTATGTGAGTTAGGACCACAAGCCTTCTTGAAAATCACTGGCACTTGTGCTCCTTACTCACGTGAGCACTTTTGAAAATCACAGCTGAGTTTGTAGTGGAGTGGAGCCACCTGCCCCAGCTGGGCAAAATGCTTCCTGGAGCTCTCACGGGCACAAGGGGGCAGGCCCTTTTCACCCCTTTTACACAGGGGCAGCATGGGTTTTCCTTATGGCTGGTGTAATAAATGATTCTGTCAGGGGCACCGTTTCAGATTTTTTTGGGGGGGAGAGAGCAACTTTAACCATGATTCCAGGGGCTACTTAGGCTACTCTAGGTTTTTTTGCTGATAATAACTTAGAAATTAGTTGACAGGAGCACTGTATCTCATTCTTATGTAAAGAAAGAAAACGATATACACAAACAGCAATTAAAGGTATATTTTAGGATTACTTGTAAGTGTACAACAGAAAAACCATATCTGAAAAGTGGAATTTTTCCAACCTCCATCCGTGTGTGTGTCAATGAGGGACTGTTTCAACTCAAGAACTGGCACCGTGAGCTAATAAATTTCCCACTGAGGTGAAGAACACCATGAGGTGGTGGATTATGGAATTTGTAGGATCAGGCTGGGAAAAATCAGCAAGATGAACATTTACATGATTGCCAGATTTCTACTGCATTACTAGCTCAAAGTCACTTAATAACTAGCACAAAAATAGCCCTATTTATTGAAACAACGTTGTTGTTTTTAACAACGTATCGGGCTATACCTTTAAAAAAAATCACCATCTATTCTAGAGTATAATTAAATGATGGATGTTAGTAGCATGGATCTATGATGAACAAATTTTGGTAGCCAAATCTTACAAATTGTTCAGATTGGCTTGGGTTTATGTTCACAGAAAGGTTTATACAAATAGTTATGATAAATACAAAGGATTAAGTTGGAAGGAGGTTCCTAGTGTGTTACTGTAAGGATTGGTGAGAGTAAATATCACCTCAATGAAATTCATAGATGGCACTCAGGTTTGTGAGACTCTGCCACACTCTCAGAAATGTTAAAGAATTAGAACAACAGGAGATAAGAATATTTACCAGCTGGAAGAGAAGGAGCTATAGCAGACAGCTGCTTGAGGGCAGCAGTTGAGGGCCAGCAGCTCCTCAAAATGTATCTGGGAAAAAAGTCCTAGAAAAGTGCAATCCCACTCTTGGGAGATTTGGTGAAATCTAGGCATTCACAGAGGAATCCATGTTTCTGCATCACAGCCTATGGACCTGACCTGACCCCCTGTAGGCAAAGGAAAGACTCCCACAGACAAGTGAGACTAAATAGTAGAATAACTGACCACACTGGGGTACTGCCATTCATTACAAAATTAGAGAGTTAGAAAAAAGTTGTGAACATTTTAAGTGTATTTTAAACAATATTTTTGGTGGCAGCAGCTCATGGTTGTTTCTTCACCGCAGCGAAAGATTACAGGTGGTCATCCATTCTGCAGCACTGCTCTTGCAGCCTGAAACTTCCAAAGCTGGGCTGGCTGTGAGGATAATTATCCCCTGAATGTGCCTCAGGCAGCAGCCCCCTGCCCTGGCTGAGCAGCCCCCGTCTCTACTTGTGTCACAAACGGTTGCTCCTGCCTTTTTAACATGTCAGCTTGTGAAGGTGAGGGGCAGATCACGTTGCAATCTGCAGCAAACATCTTCAGACCTTCCTGCCACCACTCCTTCCACGTGTTTGTTTAAGGAATGAAAAAATGCTGCAGAGACTCCCAGTTCGCTGTTGGCTCTGCCAGATACTCCTCCGCATTCTTGTTTACTGAGCAAAGAATAAGTCAGTCAGGGGCCGGGGGAGAGGTGCGAGTGGCTCCCAGCAGGTGGTACAAAACTTGGGCTGGCAGGGGGCAGGAGCCCCCTTAAATGGCACCCCTGGACTCGGCCCCCATCCATTCATTTCTGAGCAGCTGATGTCCTTGGGCATGCTACCAGACAGTAGTTGCTATACTCCAGAGCGCGCAGGGGCTGGATCTGTGGCCAACTCCTACAAAGTGGGTGTGGGCTGAGGGAGGGTCACTTGTGCAGCTGTGCAGGGGCCAGCCACAATTAATAGCATTAATTAATTAATTGTTTAATAATTAACACTGAGAAGGATTTTCCAATGTCAGGTCCTGAGTTCCGGGAGGGAGGCAGGAGGACATGAGTAAGAGTCTGGGGTGGGAGCAGAAAGGCCATGGAATACGAGGTCAAGAGAAGAACATGGGCAAACTCACAGCGTAACACAGAAGAGACCACAGGGCTGGGCAAAAGAGAACAGTGGAAATGGGACAGAGAAAGGCGGAGCAGGGAGGAGATACTACTCATCAAGGGAAGGGGAGATGAGAAGCAAGAGAATGAAAATAGTGAAGTGAGAGGAAAATAAAGTGGAGACAGATTGAATGAGACAGAGCTGGCGGGGTCGGGGGGGGGGATGGAAGAAAGGAAAAGAGAGAGACTAGTTTATGGTGAGTGAGTTTGACAGTTTCTCTCTGCACTTCCCTGGCAGAGACCCTGTCTCTGCATATTTTGTGATGAGATGGGGTGGCTATTTGGCACACGGAGGTTGTTGATGAATATTGCAGGCTGCTCTGGATTCAGTAGTTAAGTAAATAGGGGAAAGGACAAAGAAAATAACAAGCTTCACCAGAATGCACACTTAGTGAGGACTTAGCTGCTGCAAAAAGGTCCCTTGAAACACTTTTCCCCCAGTGTTAGTAACTCCACTCCAGTCTAAGGAGCTGGGTTCTATTTCTCCCGCAGCAGAAAGGGGCTGATGGTGGCAAAAACATTCCTCCCTCCCCCATTCTTTTGTTGCTAAAATCCATTACATTTGGGCTGCAGGGCCCCCTAAAAATGATCTTTTTGGCCCTTCCCAAACTCCTAAGCCAGTCCAGACCAAGCTGCAGCAGCACAATGAGACAAAGCAAAAAAATGGTTTAGCCAATCCTGCTTCATCAGTGCAACCCTGGGTAGCCTGGAAGTCTAATAACCCTTGGAAGGGTCACCTATGAGGAGTACACAGAATCTACGGACAAGCAAAGGTATAAATTTTAATTGCTTTCAAAGGGTAAGACTCTATTTGGTGATGATAAGGCAGCACAGTGCTTAACGATTTTCCCTGTAATATTGGGTTAGTTCTTCTTCCTCCAGCCACATAAATATGATTCAGCCGTTCAGAATACAGACTGAATACGTGGCGTGGATTAAACCTAAATCGACTTTGGATCCACCAAACTCTCCAGCCAAACATATAAACTTTGGAGTCTCCTGGACAGATTTTTGTTCCCAGCCTCACCCCTGCCCCTGGGATAGATTCTCCCTCCCATCCTCTCTAAATGGACTCTGGCCTGCCTCCCACTCCTGAGCCCTTGCTCTTCCTCACAAATGAAGGAGTTCAGCAAACAGCTGGCTGCATCTTCTTCCATTTCTTTATTCCGTATCAGTAAGGCCACAATTTAGTCATGGGTATTTTTAGTAAAAGTCATGGACAGGTTACACGGCCCGTGACCTGTCCATGACTTATACTATAAATACCCATAATTAAATCTTGGGATGGCCGCTTCTGTGGGGGGCGCGCCCCGGGGGGGAGCTGGAGCCAGTGGCACCAACTGTCGGGGGCTGCTGGAGCGGCCACTGTTGGGTGGTCACTGGGGCGAGCTGCCCAGGGCCACCCGAGCAGCGGCTGGTGCGGCTGGCCCCAGGACTGCTCCAGCAGCTGCCCATGCAGCTGGCTGCAGGACTGCCCAAGCAGCTGGCTGCAGAGCCGCTCCAGCAGTGGCTGGTGTGGCTGTCCCCGGGGCCACCTGAGCAGCTGTCCTCATTATATGTCACATTCTGTCCTTATGTTAACATTAACCGTGTTTTTAATGGTCTAACCAAGTCTTTATCCAGTGCCCACACCATGATATCTGAGTACCCTTGAAATTGCAGCCTCTTGTACTATAGGGATTCAAACCCACTGCTACCCTGTCGTTAGCCTTTGATATTTCCTATTTATGATTTCACTCCCATGATGGGAAGCTGGTGTCCCCAAAATAACGAGAGAGCAAATCAGTCAGCACTGGGCCACTAGTCCCAGGACCACTGAGAAGAGCTGGGAGGGATAAACAGAACGTGCCTCTGAATGCAACGTTTTAAAAGGATTAGGTCAACCATTGCTAATACTATTTGTCTGTGTGAAACAGTGTGTGTTTAATTGGAACCTCCAGCATTCAGACTCAGGCTGTCTCTGCTTTATTTGAGTTTGGCACTGAATGCCCTGGGGTAAAATTGCCTTTCCGGTAATGCACATGGCAGAGTCTGTGCTGTTCTCTTGTTAAACCAACTGCTGTGTCTAGCTTTGTGCTGAAATCACATAGCTGGGCTACCCTGGCTGATCCCCACATTCCTCCCACCCACACCCGATTGCTCCTGGGTTATTAGTGTGTGCTACGTGAGCTACCTCTAAAGCGTCATTCCTGCGGCGCTGCAATAGACTCCCTCGCACTGGATGCACAACTAAGCAGAGTGAACGGTGTAGATGAAACACGTGGTGGTACTGGGGCTGAGGGATAGCTCAGGGGAGTGCTATTGGGGCATGGAGCTGGTCACCTTTAGAGTACGTGTTCCAGGGCAATTGTTACCCTGATGGCTATTTGCTTTCATCATCTATCAAATGTGGTGGGCTCTGTCAAGTCCATAGTGGATAAGCATCTGTACCACAATTGGTCCCTTGGTAGAATGGCTAACAACCGAATGGATCTGGAATGGAAACTATCCTTCTTTTTTTGGGGGGGGGCGGGGGCTGTCAGTCTCTAATTAAGATTGTCAGCTCTTTGTGGAAGGAACTGTCTCTCCTTATGTGTTTGTTCACTACCTAGCACTACGGGGCCCCAAGCGCAGTTGTGGCCTCTAGGTGCCACCCTAATACAAATAATAACTTCCCCAAAGTTTGTGGGTGTTCAGACCTGCTGGTTGGGGTCAGACCTCTCTCTAATCTCCACCCTTCCTCACAGCCTCGCTTGCTTTGCAACCCCCACCCCCTCCAGAAAGAGGCACATCTTTTTTTTCAGTGTGAGTTTCTGTGGAATTCTGTAATTGTGTGTGGTGATTAGAAGAAAAATATTAAAATAACATCAAAGACCCCAAAGCAGTCACCATTCGGTGGGAGGATGCAACGTTTGAATAGCACATAGCAGTTCAGAAACAATTGAGACTCTTAGCCAGCTGAATCTTCAGGGGTTAGTATGTAATTACCCAAATTACCTAAATTTGGCATTTCATCAAGGTACTACTGAGCCTAACACCCCCACCCTTATGAAAAGTGCTCTGAGACCTGTTATTACCACAAGTGGTCAGGACCTAAGGTTTATGTCTCATTTAGAAGTGACTCTGGGCAGTTAGCACATCTGGTATGAAGGCTTTCCTACAACTCTTTCCAACACCCACAAACGCTCGAGATGGATAGCATGCTATAGTGATGCCAGACTCAGGAGAAAACCGCTCTCCTGTGATAGTCTCGTTTCCTGCTAAATGGAAATAATACCATAATATCAGTTCCTATAACACACATATTCCCATGAATTTGTTTTATATAAACTATTTCCTCCTCTTGATTCATTCACACTTCATACAGCAGCTGTATTGAAATTCAGGGATATCACTGCAAATGCATCTCACACTGAAAGTTTTCCTGAAGTTCTTTCACTAGGTGGAGAGCCAGGCTTGTGCCATTCCTTAAGGCAAACTGAAAGACCTGAGTGCAGAGTTCTGAGTTTCTTCTGCAACAGTTGATGTCATCGCTGACACCTAAAACTGAGGGAGGAGTTGCACAAGGTGTTAGTGACGGCGACTCCTATTATTGGCAAACATGACACCATCAACTTGTGGCTTGGCCAGTCCGGTGGGCATGGGAGGATCTGGGTCTCAACAGTTTAGGTTTTAAAAGGGATTGTGCATACAAGTTATACCCCACCCATCTATTCTGTTAATGAAAAAGGAACTTAATTCACTTTTTAAAAGAGAAGTTTTCAGTTCATCTTTAAGCTCTGGTGTAATGGTTCGAGTGTTGTGGAAGATGCCCCTTCACCTTCCTATTACAGTAAGATCAACATCCTGTGTTTGTTTACGAGGCCCATGTTTCAAGGACACAAGGGTAGCATGACTTCCACTGGTGGCCCACATTTTGAATGTATCTGGGGTGATTTACTTTAGCTCAAAAGGGACTCCTAATAAATAATTTCACATTGCCAATTTTCAACTAGAGCCTGGTTTACCGTCTCGGAGGGATTATGCAGAGCACTAGAAATATGACTTTAGAAGCTGGCTCTCCTCATGTATTTTAAATGTTTCACTGGATGTGGCATGTACGGCTAGAGTAATGGGGTACAGTGGAACCTGTACAAGAGGTCACCTACCCTGATTAGGCAACTTCCTGTCTTCAGAGACCACTCCACAGCCCCCCTAAATGGACTGAGTACAACTCTGCTCTACCTTTATTAGCCGCCCACCGCTACTAAACAACTTATTTGTTTTGCAGCAGTGGTCAGGTGTGGGGTCTTATTGTGCTGTACAAACACAAAGGAAACCAACCCCCCTCAAAGGGCTTACAGTCTCATTTATGTTATCCCATGGGAAAGCAAGTATCATAAAATTACACCCACTGCATATAGTAACATTTCCCAACATAAGCCATGCATGAATCTAAACCAGGGAGGGGCAGAGCTCCTATGGTTTGGTGTGGGATAAGTAAGCACCTGACTGTGCATCCCAATTGTCCAAATGGCTGGAGGGTCAGATCCTAACAAGGTGTCAGTCGGTAAAACTCCATTTAACCCCTGAGAAGACAATGTCACTGGAAGCAGAATAGGCTTTGTGGCAAGATTTCTACTGCCTCCAGTCAGGCTGGACGTAGCCCAAAAAAAGAGCCTTATGTGGACTCTTCAGCCCATTATGGATGAAACCCACAAGTGCAGAAGCCTCAAGAAAAAGAAAAATAACCTTTACTAAATTTTAGTGGAAATGTTTCAAACCTCCAAAAAAACCCACAATACTTTGTGTTGTGAGGGCTGGGTGCTGGTTTCCGTTTGGTCCAATGAGTCTTATTTTATCAAAACCAGTCAATTGCTGTGTAATATAACTATTAAGTATTAAGCATCTTCAAGTATGTTGGGCTGGGGAGTCCTAGCATGTTTGGCCAAATTCAGGCATATATATGCTGAAGAATAAAAATTACTCAGGGGGAGAATTGAGAACCCTCCAGGCACACGAAAGTGAGTAATACTGTGTGCCTTCCAGCCTGGATAGAGAGATCAAAGGGGAGGATGGGTGCAGCCCTGCAATGAGTTTTACTATGCAAGTTAAAAATAAAAATATCACAGAAAGGCAGAGGCATGAATAGTTTGTTTCTACCAGATTCCATACAGATGTAAATGGCACACAGTGAATCCCCTCTGTCAGTCTGCAGGCGCAGAATACCCAGCCAGCAGGGGAGTGAGACTGGAAACTGGACAAACATACAGCTGATAATTTTTAAGATATTAAACTAAAAATCAGTTATTGCTTTCTGGTTAAAAAGTTGACTTTTGAGTTTTTTTAATTATTCCTCTAAAGATAGGCTTATTTATGACGTACATTTGTTTTTGCAGTTGAAGATTGTGATGTTTCTTTAAAAATGCTTTTTCATGCCTCTTCCTGCATATTTTTCCTTGTGCAAATAATACAGGCTTCTTGAGAAAGGGATAAAAGTAGTTTGGTTGAATCTCTATGTGACGGGTTAGACCCCCCGCCCTTTGAGGGTGCCACCTGATGTATTGGGATTTCACGGAGTCTGCCGGCTCCACTACCCTGGGCTGCCTCTCCCTGTTTTGCTGAATTAGGCTCTCTGGCCTCCGGCAGCGCGCGCGCGCGCTCGCACACACACACACACACACACACACACACAGGTAGGGACGCACCAGCTGTAGAATCACACAGAGTCTGCAAACAGCTGTCTATGAGAAGACTCAGCTAGGAAATCGCCCAGTGCTCAAGTGCAGCTTCCCCCGGAAAGTGCATCCAAAATAATATTGTCTTGCGCTGTAGAGAAATCTATACAATGTAAGCTCATAAATTCGCCCCCTTCCTCAATGTGGAGGAAGATATGCACAACTTCTTGCCCCCCCCCCCGTTAGAAATTGCACAAACTGGGTTTAATAATAAAAAAACCAAGTTTGCTAATTATAAAGGACAGATTATAAGGGATAGGAAACAGAACAAAGCAGATTACCAAGCAAATAAAACAAAATACGCATACTAAGCTTAAGATCTTAAAGAGACTGGTTTCAAGAAGCAATTTCTCACCCTAAATGTTGTTTTAGGCAAGTTGCAGAGTTTCTATAGCTTAAAGTTCCAGTTATTTCTCTTTACAGACTAGACTCCTGTCTTGGTCTGGACTCAGCCCTTGCCTTTCCCACCACTCAGTTCCTTTGTCTCTTCAGGTACTTTCAGCAGTCTTTCTTCTTGGGCAGGAAGGCAATGGAGAAGAGTCTTGTTTGCCTTACTCCCCAGCCTTAAATAAGATTTACATAAGGTGGGAATCTTTTGGTTCCCAGTCTTGATCTCCACCTTAGATGGTGTTTACTACCAGGTGACAGGACCACCTGACCTAGTAGTGTCACAGCTACATACCAGGATGCCTTTCAGGAATGAGAGAGATTAGTATCTTCAAAGTCTTTTTTCTTCCTAATGTCCCATCAAGGCTGATGGCCTGCTGTCTGGGAGGGTGTTTCCCAAGTATAGACCTAGTTGTAATTATTACAGAGTCAATATTCCTAACTTTAGATACAGAAATGGTACATGCATACAAATGGGATAATCACATTCAGTAAATTATAACCATTCCAATGATACCCTACAAGACTCATCTTGCATAAAATATATCTCAGTTTGCCATCTCCATATCATAAGCATATTTCCATAATGAATATGGGGTGTAACGTCACATTCTGCATCTAAAGAAGAACCCAGTCCAACTCCCACTGAGTTCAGTGAGACCTGGATTCAGCCCAAAGTGTGTCAATCCCTATGTGAGATAGGCAAAGTGACACATCTTCTGAAATGACTCAAAAAATTTCTTTAGAAGGGACTGTATTTCCCTCTTATAATGAGCCCCCTCTTACAGCAGAGGGATGGAATTCCCCGAGTCTACATTTCCCACTCAGCATGATGCATTAATTTAAATACAGATACATTCTATTCTTTAGCCCAGGCAAAATTTAAAACCACCAGTTCTGATGATTTCTCCTACCACAGATCACCAGCAGTACAGGGGTCACGGTGGTTCGTATACCACAGTAAACATATCGCCCACACACTTATTTTGGGAAAGAACATTCATCAGCTTGTGGCATCATGGTCCAGTCTGTAGAACTGACGAAGTGGGAGTTCACCCACGAAAGCTCATGCTCCAGTACGTCTGTTAGTCTATAAGGTGCCGCGGGTCTCTTTGCCGCTTTCATTAGAACGGAAGGCTGGGAGTGAGGAGAGCGTCGTTGTGTTCCCAGGTCTGCCACTGCCTCACTGTGTGACGCATTGGACACATCACGTAACCTTTCTGTGTCTCCATTTTCCCATCCATAAAACAAAGATAATCCCCACATTTACGATTGTGGGAGTATAAAATGTTATACTTGATTATATATTTTTATTCAATGACCTGGGTGCCAAAGAGTAATCAAACCTTTCTGAATGAGTGTTTGTAATCTGCTTGTAGTCTGTGTCAAGTATTCTAAGTGAGCTACATTTGCATAAGAGGAGAGAAATACAAGTAAATCCCTCATGATTATAATCACTATAGAATTTGTGACCTTACCTTAGTCAAACACGTTCTCCTGATTACTATTTAGAGCTCTCATTTCTACATAAATTGCATCAGAGGTGTCAAGTTTGAAAAGTTACATTTGCAGCTCAAGGTGCTTCAGGTCAGAATTAAGGTGTATTGGCAGAGCTCTGTGTGTGAGTTTACACAGCACCTGTCAGCACTGAGATCCTGAGTCTGGCTACCAGCCATTGCTTTTCGTCCTCCTTTTTCATGAGCATTAGAACTCATTCACAGACGTTAGCAGAAACAAAAATATTAGTAAAGCAAAAATGGTGTGAAATGAGTGTCTGTGACTGGCCAGCCCTGGAATCTGAAGTCTTCACAGAACATGTACAGCACAGGAAATGACATTCCAAACATTGCCCCACGGACATGACACAGCCCTGACCTGGGTGGGCCCCCTGCCCCCTCCCGTAGAGCTGAGAAGGAAGTGTTATTATCTCCATTGGTGAAATGGGGAACTAAAGGCAAAGAGTTTAAATGACAAGTCCAAGGTCACATAAGAAGTCTGGCAGAGCTGGAAATTCAGCCCCAATCTCCTGGGTCCAGGCCAAAGCCTCAGACGCAAGATTATCCTTACAAGTTCATCTCTGGATCAGAACTCTGTCACTCAGGACACACTGTCACCGGAGATAAGCCTAAGAACAGATGTCTGATGGGGTGTGTGTGTGTTTAGGTTTGAGAGACAGAGAGAAACTCAGAGCCCTGAGAGACCACTATTAACATGTAGCATTTATACTATACTTTACATCATCTGAAAGCTGTGCAAACGTCGCAGTAACCCTGACTAGCTGTAAGTTTATTTGAAGTTTTCAAACAAGAAGAGTTCATTAAGGAAGCATAAGCAAATTAAATTGGGTACACAGAGGATGAAGAACATTCCTCAGACTAAAACAGTCTGTCTGCAAGCTCTGTGCCACGTAGCCATCCTCCTATCAGAGTGAGGTGGGGCCTTTGACTGGCTGGTTGTCTAGAGAAGGGATGTCTAGAGACACTTGGCATTATCCAATCATGTCATAAGGCAAAAAGCAAACCCCCAGTCCAGGGAACCCAAACACACTCATATTAGCCTTTCCCTAACTGAGAATATATTTTCCAAAGAATGGACAGAGAAGTCCACTTCTGTGGACCTTGCACATTACTGCAAAGTGGAATGACTTTGAAGTCAATGGATCTATAAGCCATACTGTATATTGTACCAGGGTCCAGTGATTAATTAATGAGGACATTTTTGTAAGGGTAAATTTTTGAAAGTGCATGTAAGTTATTATGGTTAGAATTTGGGATGAAAGTCTGGGGCTGTATTTATTTTATACAAACTTGAATATCCACCCATGGTAGACATCTGTCTGCATAGAAGTGCATGTGTGTTTTTTTTTTTAAACCAGCACAGAACTAGGAGACAGGAATGGGTGCACTGTAATCACACCTCTGCAATCACAGCTCTGCCACTGACTTTCTGTGGGGCATTGGGCAAGACCACTAACCTTGCCTCAGTGTCTCCATCTGTTAAATGGGGAAGATACCTGTTAGATAGAGTACTTCACAATAGTGTTAGTTAATATTGTTGACCTTACTTCCAAAACCAGTGTGTCTATTCTAATGCAGGTGTCACATCTTTCAGTGGTAGCAGATGCCAGGGCTGTGCAGGTCAGCTTCCCAGTGGAAGAGAAATCTGGAATCTGGCTATATTTAAAAGTGTAATTTGCTTTATTTATACATATACACCAGTCCTGAAATGAGATGCTCAAACAGCATGCAGGCAATCCCTTCTTTCAGGAATCTCAGCCCAGCAGCAATGCCTAGTTCCCAGGGAACAACTCTGCCTCAAAAACTGACTAATCAGAGACCACAGCAGAGAAAAATTCTCCCGCAGTGCACACAGCAACCTATACCCAGAACCTTGTGTAATCAAGAAACGAGCACCACAACCAGTATTTCTTCCAAGCTAAAAACTTGCTCACATGCTAAGACAAACAACTTGTGAAACTCTGTAACAGCATCATCTGGTGATGCCTCAGTTTCTCCATCTATTAAATGAGGAAGATAACTATTAGGTACAGTACCTCATAGTAGTGTTGTGCACCATAGTTAATTAATATTTATAAAGCCCTTTGAAGATGCAAATAGCTATACGCAGTTAGTGTTAAGTATTATTATTTTATCACTGTGTATCAGCTTTACAGAAGCTTGCAGTCCAGTTTGAGAGTCTGGCCTATGTCCTTTTGGTTTAACAAGGTGGCAAAACACATTTTTCTAAGTCTTATCTAATAAAAAAAAGTAATATTTGAAACCCCCTTGCCCTCCTGTTTGCTTTCTCCATCTAGATTAAACAAAACCTGATGCTTCTCTGAGTATAGTGTGTTATCCAAGCTCCCCCTCAATCTGTGCCCTGCCTTTCTTGGCTCCAGACACGACTGTTTTTGTAAAGAGTGGGTGGGATGATTCCAAGTCTGCTCCAGGCCTCCTGAAGAGCCTTCAGCAGAAACAGGACAGAGCTGGGAAGAAGAGCATGAAGAATAGCATGAAGGCTGGAGAAATGGTGACTGGGGTCATTGCATGGCAAGACCAACACAACAGTCCAGACTGCTCACTGTATATGTGAACGAGGCATCCGCTCAAAGAAATTAGTGGTTGGTAACTGCAGAAGAAGTAAAAGGAACGCCTTCTTCATGCAGCAAATCTGTGGAACTCACTGTCTGCTGGAAGTCACTTAGGCCTGGTCTACACTTGGGGGGGGGGGGGCGGGGATTGATCTAAATTATGCAACTTTAGCTACGTGAATAATGTAGCTGAAGTCGACTTACTTAGATCTACTTACCACGGTGTCTTCACTGCGGTAAGTCGATTGTTGACACTCCCCCGTCAACTCTGCCTGCGCCTCTCACTCCGGTGGAGTACCGGAGTCGACGGGAGAGCGCTCGGTGGTCGATTTATCACGTCTTCACTAGACGTGATAAATCGACCCCTGCTGGATCGACCGCTCCAGAGATAAGTGTAGACTGTGGATGGGTTTAAGATAGGGTGAGTAACTTCAGGTCACTAGCAAGTGTCATTATTGCTTCCTTTCAATTTAAACATCATGCAAGATGCTTATCCCAATCTCTATGCTTCTAGACATCCATTATAATTACAATTTAGACCACTAAAAGCAGAAAATCGGCAGCAAGTTCTCTCTCCTCCTCCCTCACACCATAAAAGATGGAGTCAGCAAGAAACAAGGGAATTACCATGTTAATTTTTCCAGGCGAAGCTCATGGTAATGAAATCTCATGCTTCAGTGCATAAGATGATTGTCACAAGGGTCAGGGAGGGATTGGCACAATTGGTCAGGCACATTGTGGAGGTGGAGAGAGGGAGAAACTGGTGAAAGTTTGACAGCTGTCATCTTGGGAATCAGGGACCTACAGGCTAAAAACATGAGGCTGACAGAGTTAAAGAGTCAGGCTCTGTAGCTGGGGACTGTAATAGACTCACATCCTCTATGGATCAGGTATAGAGGGGGACGTATAACATGCCCTTGAGCACTGAGTTATAAAGGTGGGTACCATGTAGTTTCATCAGAAAAACAGACAGCTCTCTTTAAGAGACATAAACCTTAAAAAAATATTGCTGAGGAAATTAACACAAGAACAGCCCAAATCAAGGAAAGAAATGATCAGCTCTAAAAAAGGAGGAAGTGGAGTTTGCAGTAGAGAGAGATCTGGTCTGCAGAAATTTGGATCTGACCTTCTCCAAGGACTGGGAGTATTTGGATCCTGAGATTTCATTTAGTACCACCTTTAGTTTGTAGCTTCGGGTATATGCTGCTGCGTGACCTGATCCAGCAAGCATCCAAGACAAAAGAGGCAGGCAGTCGAACAAACACCCAGTAGATTTTAGAGCTTCGGTTCAGCTGTTTACCTGGGCTGTGTAGGGTAGAGAGCAAGAGGACGCTGGTTTTTTTTAAAAAATTGGCAGTTTATAGCTCTGCCCTTCCTGTATGCCACCGAGCCGGTTAGGTGGCTGTTTTATTTAACTTGCCATTTCCACCCTCTTGGAATAAGGACGCTTGTGATGAGATGGCTGGCCAGTACAGTCAACAGATATGCCACCAGCTCTTATTCTAAACATGAGTAATTTGAGTTTAATGGCTAATCCTCATGACAAAGATTAGAAAAGAAGCAAAAAAGGTAATTGGCACTAGCTGGAGGTCAAATACGACTGGTACGGGGTACAGTACTAGCTGAACACAATCTTGTCAGAACTATGAGCCAGCCTCAGTCTCAACACTGGCACCACTTGTTTGAGGGCAGCGGAGTGAAACTGGAGGTGAATTTGGCTCCATTGGACTATCTTCCTAAACTTGGTTCCCCCCTCAACCTTCCATCCAAAGATTAGCAATTTGCCTGCAACAGCCTAGTGACTTGGAGCATGAATGACTCTGGAAATTCTTTTGCTTAAAAATAAAGAGTCTAGTTTGTGCCTGCCTTTCCTTAATTTAGACTTGTTCTTTCCTTCCGAGGATAGAAATCTGAGAGTCATCCTTGACCTTGGACTCTTTTCTTCCCACATCTCCTTGGTCAGTAAATCTGACTGTCCCACCTCCAGATTAACATTGCCAGAATCCACCCTCATACTGATCTTGCTTTTGCTGAAACCCTTATTCAGGCCTTCAGTGCTTCCTGGCCTGACTATTACAATTCCCTCTTCTAAGTCACTACTCTCTAAACTGCAGGTGCACCAGGATGCTGTGGCCAAACTGCTTCCTTGCCACGGAAGTGAAACCATCATACTCCTCTGCTAGAAACCATTGCTGCCTTTCTAGATATCTCTGACCCAGCTCAAAACTGACCTCATGGTTTACAAAACTATCCAAGACCTCTCCACATCCTTCCTCTCTGACCTCATACATCAACCTACTCCTTCATGCACTTATTCCTCACTTTGTCTTCTCTGCCCCTCCCTTTGACTTGGTGAGCGTGGGAGTCACTCATCTGCCTGATCCATCCATCTGGAAATGTCTCCCTCCAACCAAGTGCTGACTCACTTCATCTCTTAAAATCTTACCATAAATCCTTCCCTTTCTCTTTAGCATACAATTGATGTGCTCTCACTCTCTCTGAAGTGTACTGTGTATTAAGGATGCTATATAAAATTTAAAGGTTTTTGGACCAAATTTACATCTGGCCAGCTGTACTACATGATTTGGCATTATTCACACTCCACTGGTTAGCATTTCCAGCAGATTGGGGCTGGCCCGACTCAGCCTCACAAAGCTATAAGCAGGGGGAGGTCTGATTCCCCCTTACTTCCTTGCGTGCACTCCTTAGACCTGGGGGCCAAGTAAGTAGGGACAAGCAGGCGTTGTGAAGCCACTATTCCCTGAGCAGGTGGGCTTGGCTCTGACCCTCATGCATGGGCCATTGCTGCTGAATCATCACAGCTGGCTATCCATCTAAACCAGGGGTGGGCAAACTTTTTGGCCCGAGGGCCACATCTGGGTGGGGAAATTGCATGCAGGGCCATGAATGTTGGGCTGGGGAAGGGGGTTGGGGTGTGGGAGGGGGTGCGCTGTGCAGGAAAGGGCTCAGGGCAAGGGGTTGGGGCAGAGGAGGGGTGCAGGCTGTACAAGGGGGCTCAGGGAAGGGAGTTGGGGTGCAGGGGGGATGCACAGTGCGGGAGGGGGCTCAGGACAGTGGTGCAGGGAGGGGTGTGGGAGGGGGCTCAGGGCAGGGGTTTGGGGTGCAGGAGGGGTTCAGGGTATGGACTCCAGCCTGGCACCACTTACCTAGAGTGGTTCCAGGGTGGCAGCGGCACGCACCGGGGCCAGGGCAGGTTCCCTGCCTGCCTGCCCTGGCCCCGGCCCTTCGCCGCTCCGGGAAGCAGCCAGAACCATGTCCTTGGGGAAGGGAGGGCAGAGAGCTCTGCATGCTGCCCTTGCCTGTGGGTACCTCCCCCGAAGCTCCCATTGGCCACGGTTCCCCATTCCTGGCCAATGGGAGCTTTGGGGTAGGTACACACAGGTGAGGGCAGCTTGCAGAGCCCTCTGCCCCCCCTTCCCCAGGGGCCGCAGGGACGTGGTGCCGGCCGCTTCTGAGAGCGGCGCAGCGCCCACGGCGCCACGGGGGTGGCAATCCTGCGGGCCAGATCCAAAGCCCCGAGAGGCTGTATCTGGCCCGCAGGCTGTAGGTTGCCCACCCCTGCTCTAAACTGAATGGGGTGAGGAGAGGGGTAGTAACTCGCTGTTGGCAAAGGCCACCAGCAGTCTTCTACACCACAGAGCAAGGTGATAGCAGTATATAAGGGGGGCTTGTCTGAAGCACATTTCCTTCTCCACACTGATGATGGTTGGCACTGCTACACATCATCACTTAAAGGGTGCATCAGCACTACCTAGCCCTTAATCTTGACAAGACATACTCACAAAATCTTAAGAGCCAAACCACAGGCTGTTCCTTCAGGAGTTTTTGTTCTCTGCTGCTTCAGAGGAAGGTTACCCCCCACACCATGGCAATGAGTGAATATAACTGCAATTTCTAGAGATCAGGAAACTATCCACTCCTTTTAAGCCCAGCTACAGCATTCAACTCATTTACACCCTCTGTTCTGCTCAATAGTAGCGTGCCCCACAGATCCCTGGCATGCTCTGAGAAGGATTTCCTTGTATCTTTACCACGCATGCCTGAGTAGAAAGTGGTCTGAGTTGCTGTGTTATCAGATTCTAGAATTCAGTGGCTACAATATATTATATACCAGCTGATTCACTATGTTAAGAGGAGACCAGCTAAGTTTCTCAGCTCAGTATGTCCCATGAAAAGTTGTTGAGGCCCCAGTCATTAGATAGGTAGACAAAGAACAGCAGTCTGAGAGGCACCAGTTTGTAAGGCAGTCTTCCAACTAAACTCACCATCACTTGTTTATAATTAGCCTGGGGGCAGGCCTTGAATGATATGCTGGCCACATTCTGCCATTTGTTTTCTTGGCTCCGAAAACGAAGGCGAGAGTATTTAGTTATTAGTCCATTCTCTTCACCCATAGGTTCATAGCCCACATTCTCCATGGGTACGAAAGGGGAGATCTTCATTCCGACATACACATAACTAATACACCATTCCAAACAGACCAGTCTGTGTCTCAAGGAAAGATCGAATCCAGCTTTCTGCATACTGCTTATGTCGGATACAATTTATAATCCATAAAGCCCCCTGAAGGTGATGCCCATTTCTGGAGATCAATGCAAACTGGTTTGTTTAGCATTCTGCACATCTGGCCCCCGCAAATACCAGCTGGGAAAGCCACCTCTTATTGGAAATACCCCACTACCTGAAAAAGCTTGGGGTAGATGTTTTGCTGATAAATACCGGGGCTTTTGGTTCCTTTTTAAAAACATGTAACCGAGTATCTTAAAAACGTGTAACTTGAGTGTCATCTGTGGTTGTGTTTAGCATCCTGACGTGTGCCCTTTATATGAGTCCCTCCACTCCAGCCTATCCCTCATCCCAGTATACCAGCACAAATAAGCAAGGACTTTACATTATTTATACATGGGTGATATTCAGCCCTAGGTACAGCATAAGTCTATGCACCACTTCAGTCTCACTTAAACCTTGTTTTTGAGGATTTACTTAGGATGTAAATGGTGTATTGGCCTTATGTGGGCCCTCTGCACAGCGGAGAATTTCATCCATATATAAAACTGGACATTCTGAATGAACTGTCATAAACGAACAGTGGATTACAGTGGACAAGAAGCTGGATAACAGTCAACAGTGTGCCCTTGTTGCCAAGAAGGCTAATGGCATATTGGGCTGCATTAGTGGGAGAATTGCCAGCAGATTGAGGGAAGTGATTATTCTCTTCTATTAGGCACTGGTGAGGCCAGTATTGCGTCCAGTTTTGGGGCCCCCATTACAAAAAGGATGTGGACAAATTGGAGAGAGTCCAGTGGAGGGCAACGAAAATTATTAGGGGGCTGGGGCACATGACTTATGAGGAGAGGCTGCGGGAACTGGGCTTATTTAGTCTGCAGAATAGAAAAGTGAGGGGGGGATTTGATAGCAGCCTTCAACTACCTGAAGGGGGGTTCCAAAGAGGATGGAGCTAGGCTGTCCTCAGTGGTGGCAGACGGCAGAACAAAGAGCAATGGTCTCAAGTTGCAGTGGGGGAGGTCTAGGTTGGATATTAGGAAACCCTATTTCAATAGGAGAGTGGTGAAGCATTGGAATGCTTTACCTAAGGAGGTGGTGGAATCTCCATCCCTAGAGGTTTTTAAGGCCCAGCTGGGATGATTTAGTTGGGTTTGGTCCTGCTTTGAGCAGGGGGTTGGACTAGACGACCAACCTAATCTTCTATGATTCTATGAACTAGCCTATCAGGAACTGCAGACTGTGTCATTTGTCAGTCAAAAGGTAATTTCCCCTAGATTTACCGCTTGTCTGGCACATTTCATCCAGAGAACTCAATAAGCTTTACTAAAGGGAATTAATCATCACTGTCCCCATTTTACAGATGGAGAAGCTGAGGCACAGACAGGTTAAGTGACTTGCTCAAGGCCACAGAAAGGAAAAACCAAGTACAGGATCGAACAGGTACCTTATTTGTTTGCAAGGAGGTATTGGATTTGAACTGACTCATCAGTAAAACTGGCTGAATAATGGGAAAAACTATTCACAACTAATAAAACAACTGTGAACTTTCACAAAGGAATTATTCACAAGGAATTATTAGACTAACTCTAGTCATAGGTATGAACAATCTCAGTATGGGTCATATACTATACAGGCTGGAGACAGACAAAACTGGTGTAAGTTAAACTTTTGTGAAGCTCTTGAGCTGTTTTGGGGGACCACGAATCTACCTGTGTTTATGACACTTGTTTTTCCTGTAGTTTAAACCTATGTTTATCTTTTAAAAGATGATTCCTCCTTCTCCATAGCACCGATCCCCTCTCCCAGATAGATTGTAAGCTCATCAGGACAAAGAACGTGTCCTACCTATGATTGTAATGCACTTATATTTATACACAACTTTAACTATTTTTCATTAGGCTCTTTCCCCTCTCTGATCCTTTTTTCACAATACAGTTAGAGTTTGTGTCAGCTTTCAGAATCACGATACTGGAAAGAATTCAACATTAAGCAAAAGCAGTGTCCCCATCCCTGATACACACCAATGAGTGTCACTTTGGAGAATTTCTGAATATCCAAGGACACACTTAATTTGTGGCACTCATTTAATTCTAAAATGGAAGCTTATTTTCCTGGAACACACTCTTTACTCAGATGGGTAGCTATAACAGTGAGTTGGCATGTGCACAAGTGTTTGCATCGAGCTAGACATCCACAAAAAACTCCGAACCAGTAGAAATGATTGCTGAAAGGATGCAGATACTGGAGAAATATGAATTTAGAAGCTAACGATTAATTCAGTGGCACTTTGCAATGAACTTTGTGAACCCTAGTGATTGAGTGTGGGTGTGTATCATTCTCATTTGCACTTTTTACAAGCAAAACTCCCACAATTATATATTCACTTTTGATAGCACATTTACTGTATCTTAGTAGTAGAAGAAAATTCTCTGGCACTGAAGTGGCTTTTCCTCCCTGCCTTCACATGGACCTTAAACATTGTTACAGGATGAAGGGCTGGGTGGATCCTTATCAAAAGTTAGCTATGTACTAGCACTGTTATACCATTAATGCCCTATTTCTCAGGTACGGTTATCCTGCAGTGCCTGCAAATTTAGCTAGGAGCGCCCTCTTCTGGGGTTTTATTCAACTGCTACCATGGCCACACCAATAAAATTGCTGAATATCATCAGGAGTTCTCTCCTATTCTAACTTTAATTTTTCTTATTTCAAACATAATATAGTCTATCAGCCAACCCTCTCTCCTTCTAGGTTATTTTTAAATTTTGTATTACACTTTCAAGCTCTCTGGAGGGATTGCGTATTTACAGATCTTTCCCCAGTGATAGGTAGTGTTATATTTGTTTAGGTTTTTTGTTTGGAGCGTTTAATGTCCGAAACTAATTGGGGAGGGGAGGAGATAAATCCTAATTTTCAGAACACTGGGGATTTCTTTTTCACTGCTGTTTTTCCCTTTCGGCTCCCCACTTTACTGCTGACTGTCAGAAGCAACCGTAAACTGTCAGCTTGAGCAGAAGTGCTAGAAATACTAGGGGTGCCAGTATGTGGTTTGGATCAAGCTCTTCCCTTCCTACCTGGCTCTGTGAATAGATGATGTTCATGTCCTAAAACTGCCACCATTTTCAAGGTAAAAGATGTATTTACCAGGATGTGAAGGCTGTTGCCAAATGCCATTTTGAAATCTCTCACTCAATTGCCAGTGAAAGCTCATAGCAATAAATAAACACTGCTTAGAGCTCCGCGGAGAAAAAGCAAGTCTCTTAACAAACATTAGTTTAGTTTCCCAATAGAACAGTAGGTAATAGCAACACTTTGCACCTACATGAAGCCCTAAATGGCTTGTGAGCTGCCTGTTTAAGAGAACCACCCTCCCCCACCTCTGCTATACAGCAGGAGCCCTCTGGCTTTAGTGGGGGGCGACTGGCAGGGCATCTTCCATGAGTGGCCTTGAATTTTAGAACTTGCCCCGGGTGAGTTGGACATGAATGGCCTGAACTGGCTGACCTTCAGACCATGTTGCAAAACTTCTCTCTTTTGTCCTGCTCTTGGGAAGTGGGGTGGGGTTAGGGACTGATCTTCCATTGTCCTAGTTATTTTCATCATGACTGTATTGTGAGGTGAAGCCACTGGATTTAGTTTAATAATGTGGCTTGACGTTTATATTTTTGTGTGAATGTGTGGTTCTAATATTATGCTTAGGTAAATGAGAGCCTATGAGAAGTGTTTTTTAAATGGGAAATCAACTGAAATAAATATAAGGCCATTACCTGAAGAACACAACCTATGTTATAAACATTTAACTAAGTCTCAAAACCCTGTCGAGCCAGGCATTCTTATACCCCTTTCTATAATACAGTCTAAGGCATAGAGTTGTTAATTCATATCACATGCCTAAGGTCACACAGCAAGGGCTACAATTGTGACATGCAGTTCTTTGCTGTGTCACTAGGCCACATTGCCACCCAGGGCTCTTTCTCACCTACAAGGTTATAAGCAACAGCATTGTCTAAAGGGTATGTCTACACTACAGAATTAGGTCGAATTTATAGAAGCTGGTTTTGTAGAAAGCGTTTTTATGCAGTTGATTGTGTGTGTCCCCACACAAATACTCTCAGTGCATGTAGTCAGCGGAGTTTGTCCACAGTACTGAGGCAACCGTTGACTTCCAGCGCGTTGCACTGTGGGTAGCTATCCCACAGTTCCCGCAGTCTCCACCGCCCATTTGAATTCTGGGTAGAAATCCCAGTGCCTGATGGGGCTAAAACATTGTCGCGGGTGGTTCTGGGTACATATCGTCAGGCCCCCCTTCCCTCCCTCCTTCCGTGAAAGCAAGGGCAGACAATCGTTTTGTGCCTTTTTTCTCGAGTTACCTGTACAGACACCATACCACGGCTAGCATGGAGCCCGCTCAGCTAACCGTCACCGTACGTCTCCTGCGTACTGGCAGACGCGGTACTGCATTGCTACACAGCAGCAGTTTATTGCCTTTTGGCAGCAGACAGTGCAGTATGACTGGTAGCCGTCGTCGACGTAGTCCTGGGTGCTCTTTTTAATCACCCTCGATGAGGTCAGGGGCACCTGGGCAAACATGGGAGTGACTCAGCCAGGTCATTTCCCTTTTAAGTTTCGTCTCATGGCGATTCAGTCCCACCAGCAGTGCACTGTCTTTTAATCAGCAGCCAGCAGAAGACGATGGCCAGCAGTCATACTGCACCGTCTTCTGCCGAGCACCCAGGAGATGACGATGGCTAGTGGTACTGCACAGTCTGCTGCCAGCAAGATGTATAAAAATAGATGAAGTGGATCAAAACAAGAAATAGACCAGATTTGTTTTGTATTCATTTTCTTCTCCCTCCCTCCGTGAAATCAACAGCCTGCTAAACCCAGTTTTGAGTTCTATCCTTGAGGTTTTGAGTTCTATCCTTGAGGGGGCCATTCTGTTTCTCACAAAGCCACCCCCTTTGTTGATTTTAATTCCTTGTAAGCCAACCCTGTAAGCCATGTTGTCAGTCGCCCCTCCCTCCGTCAGAGCAATGACAGACAATCGTTCTGCACCTTTTTTCTGGGCAGACGCCACACCACGGCAAGCATGGAGCCCACTCAGGTCATTTTGGCAATTAGGAGCACATTAAACACTACATGCATTATCCAGCAGTATATGCAGCACCAGAACCTGGCAAAGCGATACCGGGTGAGTAGGCAACGTCAGCGCGGTGACGAGAGTGATGAGGACATGGACACAGACTTCTCTCAAAGCACGGGCCCCGGCAATGTGGGCATCATGGTGCTAATGGGGCAGGTTCATGTTGTGGAACACTGATTCTGGGCTCGGGAAACAAGCACAGACTGGTGGGACTGCATAGTGTTGCAGGTCTGGGACGATTCCCAGTGGCTGCGAAACTTTTGCATGCGTAGGGGCACTTTCATGGAACTTTGTGACTTGCTTTCCCCTGCCCTGAGGCGCAAGAATACCAAGATGAGAGCAGCCCTCACAGTTGAGAAGTGAGTGGCAATAGCCCTGTGGAAGCTTGCAACACCAGACAGCTACCAGTCAGTCAGGAATCAATTTGGAGTGGGAAAATCTACTCTGGTGGCTGCTGTGATGCAAGTAGCCAACATAATCAAAGATCTGCTGATATCAAGGGTAGTGACCCTGGGAAATGTGCAGGTCATAGTGGATGGCTTTTCTGCAATGGGATTCCCTAACTGTGGTGGGGCCATAGACGGAACCCATATCCCTATCTTGACACTGGAGCACCAAGCCAGCGAGTACATAAACCGCAAGGGGTACTTTTCAATAGTGCTGCAAGCACTGGTGGATCACAAGGGACGTTTCACCAACATCAACGTGGGATGGCTGGGAAAAGTACATGACGCTCGCATCTTCAGGAACTCTGGTCTGTTTCAAAAGCTGCAGGAAGGGACTTTATTCCCAGACCAGAAAATAACGGTTGGGGATGTTGAAATGCCTATAGTTAAACTTGGGGACCCAGCCTACCCCTTAATGCCATGGCTCATGAAGCCATACACAGGCAGCCTGGACAGTAGTCAGGAACTGTTCGGCTACAGGCTGAGCAAGTGCAGAATGGTGGTAGAATGTGCATTTGGACGTTTAAAAGTGCGCTGGCGCAGTTTATTGTCTCGGTTAGACCTCAGCGAAACCAATATTCCCACTGTTATTACTGCTTGCTGTGCGCTCCACAATATCTGTGAGAGTAAGGGGGAGACGTTTATGGTGGGGTGGGAGGTTGAGGTAAATCGCCTGGCTGCTGGTTACACACAGCCAGACACCAGGGCGGTTAGAAGAGCACAGGAGGGCGCGGTGCGCGTCAGAGAAGCTTTGAAAACCAGTTTCATGACTGGCCAGGCTGCGGTGTGAAAGTTCTGTTTGTTTCTCCTTGATAAAGCCCCCCCCCCTTGGTTCACTCTACTTCCCTGTAAGCTAACCACCCTCCCCTCCTCCCTTTGATCACCGCTTGCAGAGGCAACAAAGTCATTGTTGCTTCACATTCATGCATTCTTTATTCATTCATGACACAAATAGGGGGATAACTACCAAGGTAGCCAGGAGGGGTGGTGGAGGAGAGAAGCACCAGGAGGGGTGGTGGAAGAGGGAAGGACAAGACCACACAGCACTTTAAAAGTTTAAAACTTTAAAACTTATTGAATGCCAGCCTTCTGTTGCTTGGGCAATCCTCTGGGGTGGAGTGGCTGGGTGGCCGGAGGACCCCCACCTCATTCTTGGGTGTCTGGGTGAGGAGGCTTTGGAACTTGGGGAGGAGGGCAGTTGGTTACACAGGGGCTGTAGCGGCGGTCTGTGCTCCTGCTGCCTTTCCTGCAGCTCAACCATACGCTGGAGCATATTAGTTTGATCCTCCAGCAGCCTCAGCATTGAATCCTGCCTCCTCTCATCATGCTGCTGCCACCTTTCAGCTTCAGCCCTCTCTTCAGCCTGCCATTTACTCTCTTCAGCCCGCCATCTCTCCTCCCGGTCATTTTGTGCTTTCCTGCACTCTGACATTGTCTGCCTCCACGCATTTGTCTGTGCTCTGCGAGTTTTCTGGTAGGCTTGCCTCAGCTTCTTAAGTTTCATGGGGCACTGCTTTTGGTTCCTGTTATGGCCTCTGTCCTTCACGCCCTGGGAGATTTTGACAAATGTTTTGGGATTTCGAAAACTGGAACGTAGTTCTGATAGCACGGATTCCTCTCCCCATACAGCGATCAGATCCCGTACCTCTCATTTGGTCCATGCTGGAGCTCTTTTGTGATTCTGGGACTCCATCATGGTCATCTCTGCTGATGAGCTCTGCATGGTCACCTGCAGCTTGCCACGCTGGCCAAACAGGAAATTGAAATTCAAAAGTTCACGGACCTTTTCCTGTCTACCTGGCCAGTGCATCTGAGTTGAGAGTGCTGTCCAGAGAGGTCACAATGGAGCACTCTGGGATAGCTCCCAGAGGCCAATACCGTCTAATTGTGTCCACAGTACCCCAAATTCGACCCGGCAAGGCCGATTTCAGTGCTAATCCCCTTGTCAGGGGTGGAGTAAGGAAATCGATTTTAAGAACCCTTTAAGTCGAAAAAAAGGGCTTCGGCGTGTGGAAGGATGCAGGGTTAAATCGATTTAACGCTGCTAAATTCGACCTCAACTCCTAGTGTAGACCAAGGCTAACTAGAGCACCTTTCTCACTTGCTCTTTCTCTTACAATCTCACTCATTGTCCAGGGCATATGCACTGGTTTCTCTTTAATATAACTTGAGTGATTTGGGACTAGAGCTGTATGTGTTTATAGTTACGGAATCAGCTTTCCATTTACATTAAGAAAGCTGAAACTTTCTCTGTTTTAAATCAGGATCGAAGAGGTGGGTCTGAAATATAAAGCGCCTGAGCATTTTTTGAGTAGGGCTCTGTATAAAAATATTTGCGTATTAGGACTGTAATTCCTCAAGTGTTCAAAACTGGATACTGCTCATTTACTACTTGCTTTTTGTGAGGCTTTGTTTTATTTGGTTAGAGGGTTGAGAAGGGGTCATTCAGCCTTTTGAAAAATACCATCCTCTTCTGCTTTGGTATGAAAATTGAGACTACACAAATGAAAATAGCACCAGTGTTTCAAACGGGGCACTGTTTTGCTTGGAGTCAGTGCAAGAGCAGCTGCATGATTCTGTCTGTTTGCGTGCAGCCTGTGGTTTATATGACCTTTTTCGCTAACGTTGTCACATGAAGGCTCGACACAGCATGTACCTCTTTAGAACTTCAGATCCCCTTCTTGGTGCGTTCATGTCTGGGGCAGAGAAGATCCAAAACTTTCACCAAGGTTTGATGGGTTCCTACCCAGTGTTCAATTTATGTCCCTCTCTAAACTGGGAGGAGGAGGGTAAACCAACATCTGAGTGCATCTATACCCCAGAGCTGGAGGCCTTCCCAGTTAGTATTCAGCCAGGAACCTGCATAACCGACTGGATTTTATCAGCATAGCAGAAAGTACTTACATTTCAATCATTATTTTTTACCTAGAGAGACACTGGGTGACTTTCATGCCTGTTCAAATGACCAACACAAGGGCCATATATCACTTAGGCAGTATTTTGAGGGCTTACGTAGTGCTTAGGGCTTGTGCTAATCTTCTACACAGGGGTGAGCGTCACCCTTTGGAAGGGTAATTTCCATTTCCATCTTGTGAAACCTGAGATTGATAGGAATGTCTCCGCGAATAATAATAAATTCAAGTGAAAACTATGCTTGTTTGGCTTTAAATCTCTACTACAGCATTTACAACCAAAATTTTACAGCCTTGGGCTTCAGAACCTTAAACTGGCCAGAAACAAAAGTGAAATTTACCAGTCTATTTTCACTGTCCTGGCTGAGAGAAATGCAAAAAGGAAATAATCAATTAGCATTAATCACAAAAAAGACATTTGATTTTTTAAACTCTTTAAATTTTAATTATGTACAGTGCTGAAAATAGATGCATAGAGTTTTAGGATAGGAGACACCATTAAATCATCTAGTCTGAACTCCTGTGTATCACAGGCTATTAAATTTCACCCAGTTGCCCTTGCATTAAGCCCATTGTGTTTGAGCACTTGTGTTTGGCTAAAGCATCTCTTCCAAAAAGGCATCCAGTCTTGATTTGAAGACATCAAGAGACAGAGAAGCCACCATTTCCCTTAGTAGTTTGTTCCAATGGTCACTTACCCTCACTGTTAAAAAGTTGTGCCTAATTTCTAATTTGAATGTGTCTTGCTTTAGCTTCCAGCCACTGGTTCTTTTTATGCCTTTCTCCACTGGACTAGAGAGCCCGTTAGTAACAGGCGTGGAGAACTAGGAAACTTCTGATTTATTTTTATGAAAAAAAAAGTGACTGTTTCCCTTCCTCACTTGTATTGTTACTTGCTGAATATGAAGAGGTTAATTTCTTTCTGGAAGCAGGACAAGTATTTCAGTGACTGTCGGGGGGATGTCACATAAGCATGTATGACCAAGGATTGTCAACTTGAGAATTGAATAATAGGATTATGGACTATTTAAAGACCATTTTTACCAGCTTGTAAGTGTTATATGTATGGGCTCAGGGGGGCTGGTGGTGAAAAGCAGAAATTAAAATCATTGGGGGAGGGGGAGGGAACTAATGCAAATCCCTAGGCAAATAAACAAGCAGAGAGAAGGGTAACCCCTTCTTCCTCCCTGGAGGAAAGTGCATAGACTGGTTTTACCAGCTTTGGAGAAGTCTGGCAAAGGACTGAAAAACTGTATAAAGTGTCCGGTCTGATACAGGAGGGAGTCATGGTCACCCAATCCAAGAATTCCTCCCAACCCAGAAGGGGGTGAAGAACACCAGGAAGAGCAGAGCTGATGGGTCGGGGGCAAGCTTGGGGGGATAGAACTGATGGGAGTGAAGAGGGACTGGGCAGATGGGGCGGCAAGAGATAGGCAGAACTGATGCAGGAGAAGAACTGCTATGAGAACTGGGGGGCAGGATTGTTTTAGGGGTTGGGGGACACAGAATTAATTTGCTGGGCAGAAGACAGGTAGATGGGTGAGAGCTCCTGCAGCCAGAACTACAAGTCACCTTATTCAATAAGGAGCGTGGGAGTCCACACACACACCTCTCTCTCTCTCTCTCTGCTAGAAGACAGACCGAAAAGACACAATGTCATCTTTTTAATAAAATCTCATGGTTTTATGAGCCAGTCAAATGGTTTTTGATCTCAAGGTTGGCAACACTGTTCAGAATAGATAATACTGTGCTTTATGAAGGCTGGCAGGTCACTACTTAATTCTTGCCTTGGCCCTCGGAGAGAACAGGACAGCAGGTGTTGAACTAAACTCAGGCTTGCTAAGGTGATAATGAATTGCAGGAGAAATTGCAGCATAAATCTCCAGTCTAGAGGGAGAGGAATGCAGGTTCCTGCCTTAAGAAAGGGGACAGCTAGAGGCTTCAGACCTGAGTGGGGTGCCCTCAAAGAGGCCACAACAGAGCCAGAGGTGCAGTTACCTCTGGAACTCTTATTGCTGCTATATTATCCCTGTGAAGGTACTTATACACTGTAGTCCCTCACTGGATAGCATTTTCTTCAACTGTCGAATCATATCTCAAATAAGGAATTTTTTTTCAGAGTTCTTATCTGACTGTTGGTTCAAGCAACTACAAAATAAAACAGCAATTACATTGTGCAGTTATTAGATACTAAATAAAGAAATAAGATACTGAGCAAGAGAATATGGGGCAGAATTCTGCCAGACAGTGTTTCCTAGAATTTAACATGACAAGGTACACAGTCCCTTATACAAGCCCCTCAGCACTAGTACAGTTAACGCCCTATGGATTTCCAGGGTTGTAAATCAATATTGAGCTTGTAGCCAACCCAGAAACAATGGAGTCCTATCTGGAACAACTCCACCTGATACTACACTTGGGGAAGCTTCATTGTTGAGTGATGATATATTTAGTGATGGTGAACCACAAGTTTAGGACATATGGATTATCTTGGATTAGAAACCAAAAATTTACATTCCAACACTCCTGAACTATGGGGCAGGGGAGTTGTTTAAAATCTGGATCCAAACTCAGATCCAGATTTTGCAGCCTGTGCTAAGTTTGGATGCTTTTCTGAACTCCAGCTGTGGGAGTATTCACAGTTACACCCAACACCACATGAAAATTCCCCATGTTCATTGTTCACTATGAAATCAAGACTTGGAATGTGTCAGGGAGCAGATCTGCTGAGGCTCCAGAACCTTTTGTGTAAACCTGGGACTGGCCGATGGTTCAGCATTGCCATCAGGAGTGAGGTGTGGTTTCATGGAGTTTTGATGGGGAAACCAGGTGAAACTTGGCCATTTTGACTGAGATTTGCTTGGAGATTTGGGGTTCGTAGCTAGGTGAGATTTCAGTGAGGGTTTTGAGTGCCCCAGGAATGCCAGATCAGGGCCTTTGCGAAGTAGCGATAGCAAAATCTTTGCGCTGGATTCTTTCATTTCGCTTCTACCCCCATTGTATTGGACAGAACCTATCAGTGAACCAACCACAAACAACTGAGCATTTATATCTTCATCACCAAATACACAGGGACCGAGACAGAGGAAAAGGGAGAGAAAGTCCCTGGAGAAAGGTGCTATAAACAGAACCTTAAAATACAACTGTTCAAAGTCTCCTCCTGGCCTTGAGATGAGCTGTGAGCGCCTGTTTGCCTGTTTCTGGGAAGACCAAGCAGAAGGAAGTGGCTAAGTGGTGTGCAAGTACATACGTGGGAGCAGCCACACCTGCAGTGAGACACTAAACAAACCTGGGCTGTATTGCTTTTGTGGTCTGACATTTAGCCCTGTGTCCTGCAAGGGAATTGGAGTGGGAGTAGAAGGGGGAAAACGGTGACATTTGAGAATATGGTGAGTGTTTCGCCCCATTTAACCTTCCTGCCTGGAGACCTGCTCGGGATGAGGGAGTCAGGAAGAAGAACGGCCCTTTGCATCTCTATAGAGCCACCGCTTCTAGGATCCCAAAGTGCTTTGCAAATAGAGTGACCCCATGAGGGATCAGCAAAAATCATTTCCTTGCCTGCTGTTAAAATGGGGCTTACTTGCGCTCTGCATCTGAGGATACTTTGAGTCAGGCAGTATCATTAAGTCAGAGGTTGCCTCATAAAGGTTATGTCCTTGTACAGTTCTCCTTGTATTAATTCATTAATGCCATTCTAGAGCCCATAACCATTGTTCCTGCACCGCATAGTGCCGACATTGAGACACATTTCCCATGTCTAGGGAAATAATATCCCATGACCCCACAGAGCACAACAGCTTTTAAGAAGGTCATATATTAAATCAGTGTCGGCTCTGGGATTGGAACCTAGGGTTTCTGATTGCCAGTTGCATGCTTTAGCCACTAGACCAGGGGCGGCCAAACTGCAGCTTGTGAGTCTCATGCGGCACTTACAGTTAACAGTACGGCTTGCAGAGCCCCCCCCCCCAATTCTCTACCTACCAGACTGGGGCAGGGGGAGCTCGGGGCTTCTACCATGCAGCAGGGTGGTGGGGCAAAGGGTTTCAGCCCTGCAGGGAAGGGGGTGTCTTCGGACTTCAGCAGGAGCGGGGCTGAAGCCCTGAGCCCCAGCAGGCCCACCCGTCTCTCGAATTTCTGAAGATTATCGTTTGTGGTTCGGAGGGTCAGTAAGTTTGGCCACCCCTGCACTAGACCATACTGCTGCATGGACATAAGACCTATGTATCCTTAACGATCTGCCTCGTGCATTAGGGATGCACACTGAGTACCCAATCAGCATGGCTTACTGTGTTTGTCAGGCAAGAGTGGGCCCAGGGGTTATTTATATAGCGGGGTTTATACAGAGAGAGAGGTTATTTTTTAGCTTTAAAACTCCCTAAAACATTATTTTTTCCTCCCAAGCCCTGTGAGATCAGAATCATGCCTGTTTTACAGATGGTGAAACTGGATGCAAAAGAGCTAAGTGTGCAACACCCTATAACACCAAAAACTGTCCAGAGCCCAGAGCACAATTAGCTACTCTGCATCAGCAAACTGATACATATGGCCCACCGCTCAAGGGCAGTAACAAACCACTCACTGTACACAGCCCAGCACTCATTAGCAACCCCACGATAACAAAACATATGCTAGCAGGGAATAAAGAGATTTCAGTTCTAAGCTTTAAAGGGCTTATTATAAACAACAGGAATAAAAACCTCTATTTTAAGATGACTGATGATGGTACCTCAAGCCTTTTAATGCTGTTTGGGATCCTAAGGGCTGTGGGTTGGGGGTATGTCAGAAGGGGGAAGACTCATTTTGTTGTGGTAGGTCCCTGCCTATAGTTTGGTGTTTTCTCTTGTCCATAATGAGTAATGACACTTTCCATTTTAAACCAAGAGGCTAGAGCATCAATTGATGTGGGTTTCAGGCAGAAAGCTGGATACACGATTACTCAGAAAACAGGCAGAGTAAGCCAACGCTATTTCCCCCCGGCTCAATAAACCATAAGTTATTTTTCTTCTGGAGCCTAAAGATAATGTAAACCCAAACTATTGGCCTTTAGTAATTTCCAGGCACAACTGCTACAAAGAGCAATTGGGCTCTTAGTTGTCCATGGAGAAGTCTGGCTGAAATTTGTATGGTATCACCTCATCAGACATGCTGAAAAGGCCCTGAAGCAAGGCATTCACGCGTGATGTGCTTTCCTCTTGATTCCCAAATAGCCTCAGACACTAACAAGGAATCCCTCCTGTCTAACTGTTCAGAGGAGACAGGTAGTGCCAGAAACAGAACTGGGAAAGGTACTGTCTTTGTTAGGAGATATTACACTTTAGCAGACTGCTCCTCAGTCAGGGTCTCCACTGGCTTTACTGACTCACTTGCCACCATGTAGGAAAATATCTTTCATTCTGCTTATGGGCTGCATTGGGCGGGATCAATTGGTTTCAAAGGAAAGGACAGTGGAGATTACTGTTTTATATAGTTCACAATGTGGAACCTGATACACAGCTAGTGCTAGGGACTGGGGATAAAGGGTCTGTGATGGAATGATACAGTATTCCTTTTCTTCTAAAGGGAAGGGTAAACCACATAGTGGTTTGCAAAGAGAAGGAATCCACAACTTGCACTCAGTTCTGTCTGTTACAATAACAGAGACAGTAGCATTAACCAAGACCAATTGCCTTTGGATTGCGGGAGATAATTTCCATGGGCAACCAAGGCACTGCCTCCCTAGCTGGCAACTGACAGTCCCCATTCTCTCTGAAGTCCATATGGTAATCAGGCACCTCCATTAATAGATAGATCCAAAGCCAGAACCCTGGATCTCAACACTGCTGACCATGCAATTGTTCAGGCCAATCTTTAGTTACTACAAAAGGGCCATTCCCTGCAAGGTGCTAGGCACATCTCGGGGCACTCAGCATCTTGCCAAATAGGACATACTATTCTTTGTTCAATAAATACTATTAATTATTGATTTTAAAAAACTTTCTTTTTTCTTTCTTCTTGGAGAAAGGGGGGCAGGGAAGCAGCCACCAAGTGCTCCTTGGAAGGACTGTGAGGAATAATGAAACCACACCCCAAGACATAGAGGTGTCCCCTTTAAGGCTGTAGATTCAATGTATCTTACACTACATTCCTGACTGGCAAAACAGAGCTTATGCTCTGCTGTGTCCAGTGTATTCTTTCCACACAATAGGCCCCAGAAATCTGGTTTGTGTTGGGAGTCAGCAGTTAAAGCCCTCACATGAGACAATGGGATTTGCTTAGGCAGCTAGAGTTACTTGTATGTGTGTCTGTCTGTTTTTTGGTTTGAACCCAAACAGGCCACATGGAAAAAGGCCCCCTGGCAACGTTCATCCTTCCAGAGTGGAGTAAAGTTCTGGAGCTGGAATTGCCTTTAGATCAATAATCACAGCCAAGGGGTGAGTGTGTGTATGTTGTGGGGAGGCTGGCGAGAGGGGGCCAAGCAGGCAAACATGCCTTTGAAATGCAGTTTTTAAATTACTGGAGCTCTTCATACATCATCATTCCCATGGGCCTTTCCACTGAAATGGTGATTAACCCTTAACCCCTGCAATTCCACACTTGCACACTCAGGGCCAGATTCACAGTTTCTCCTTTGCTGTGCTGGGTGCAGGAAAGAGGGGAAAGGGGCAAAAGTGGTGTTGGGATAGCATAAAGGGGCTGCAGCATTGGCAGAAGTCTTAGATTTTCACAGTACACTGACAGCATCTTATAGAATCCAGGCTTGTGACTGGACTGCAGGGCCTACAGGTAGCACTAGGAGCTGTTAAGGAATGAATGGCAACATTCTTGGGGGGCTCTCTAGACTAGAACATGTTTTCCAACAATGCAAGTGTGGACTGAGGATGTTGCCTTAGCCCTCACAACTATTCCTGAAATAAGTTCTGGGTTTCCTGCTCTTCTGAGTATCCTGTTCTTAACGTCTGGCAGGGTCCCACCTCATCTGCTGAGCCACTCAGCCTTCATGATTATGAGCTATACATGTATTGTACATGCGCTTGGTGGGGGCTTGCCAAGAAATGTACTTTGGGCTGCTCGACCCCTTCAGTATTTGGCCATTGTGGGTTACCATCCCTTGGCCTTGCTCTTTATCTGTCTTCATTTTGACACATCTGGGCTTCTGTCATGAGGCGCTCCTCATGGAGAAGATAATTGCTGCTATTTACATGAAATCAAGAAATAAATTCAGTGACACAATTACAGTCCTGCCCGTTTCACTTAAATCTAATAAGGTCTCATTAGAATTATTATGTTCAATAAGATTACAGAGTTTTGGGGGAAGGCGTAACCTCAGAGATTACTTGCAAAAATTAACATAATTTCAGTTGCACTTTTTATTAAGATAAAAAGGGTTAATAAATGATTGATACATGCTTTATTAAATGGTTAATCAATTGTTATAGATTGTTAGATTGCAACAGGTTAATAGATTACTATAAACCAGGGTTGTAAACAATCTGTAACGCCTTCTCATGATGTGCTTCTAACGATCTCTAACTCATGCTACTCATGTCTATAATATGCTCATAACATCTATTAATCATTTATTAACCCTTTTAATAATAAAACCGTAATATAAAGTCTGACCATAATTTCAGACTGGAAGGACCAGATTTTCGAAAGGTATTTAGGTGTTGCTCCATTCAGCATTGGAATGCCTAGTGTTCCCGTTGGCATAGGTAATCTACTTCCTCAAGAGGCAGTAGCTAGGTCAATGGAAGAATTCTTCCATCAACCTAGTGCTGTCTACACTGGGAATTAGGTCAGTATAGCTACGTCTCTCAGGGTGTGAAAAAAATCCATATCCCTAAGACTTTGTCTATACTGGAACTTCATCGGCAAAACTTTTGTCATTCAGGGGTGTGAAAAAACCACACACCCCCCCGAACGACAAAAGTTTTACTGACAAAAAGCACCGGTGTGAACAGCGCTTTGTCAGCAGGAGCACTCTGCTGATGACAAAGCGGCTGCCGCTCGTTGGGGGTGGGAGTTTTGTGTCGGCGGGAGAGCACTCTCCTGTCGACAAACTGCAGCTACACTGCGCGCCTTTTAGCAGCACGGCTGTAGCCGCACAGCGGTGTCGCTAAAAGGTGCGTAGGGTAGACAAAGCCTAAGACACATAGCTATACAGATGTAAGTTTCTAAGGTAGACCAGGCCCAACTAACCGATTGACTTTCAGTAGGACTTAGATGTTGCAGTTCTGGGTGGGGCAACACCTAACCACCAGTAAAGAATGTGGGCCTAAGTTTTTGGTGGCAGGGACTGTCTCTGTTTATCCACACCACCCAGCAAAATGGAGCCCCAATCTGGGCTGGAACCTCTGGATGCTACAGTAAGATAAATATTTAGGTACTAATAAAGAGCTCAATCCTCAATTATTCCAAAGAAGGCTCAAAGCCACCTTCCTGCCTCACTCAATCCTGAAGCAAGCTGGGGGCAGAACCAGCCCCTGGCACAAGTTAAGATGACTTGAGTTAACACTGGTTGGAGCAGTACCCTAGGGACTGTTCTGCTGGTCCAGGGCTACTGGGGGTATATCTACACACCGAGTGACAGCGAGTCTCAGGGCTTCAGGCAGCAGACTTGCCTTCATGCCATGGTGCTAAAAATAGCTCTGTAGACTCTGTGGCTTGGGCTGCAGCTCAGGCTCTGAAGCCCAGGGAGGGGGATGGGCTCCAGAGCCCAAGTTCCAGTCCAAGCCACAATGTCTACGTAGCTATTTTTAGCACCGTAGTGTGAGCCCGAGTCTGTCGACGGGGCTGCCACTCACTGTGTAGACGTACCCTTGGAACACAGCCTGATTTGGCTTTGCCCCCTCACATCCCAGGAATGCCTCCACACCATTGGGGGAATTCCCTTAGGTCAATCCCCTTTGAGCAGCAGAAAGGGACTTACTCTAGGGAAAGGATCTAGTGAATAATAATAGGAATAATTAGAGCTTGACTAATGCTTCCGGACAAGGAAGGAAATAGCTGACAATGATAAGAATTGCCACCAGATGTCACCATTTCAGGCAGCTTTATAGAGTTTTCAAAGGACAAGCAAAACCAAGGTAGCAACAAACTAAACAAAAGCTAAATTAAATAAACACAGATTTAGTTTGTTTACTAAAGGTCCCATCTTTCTGCTACCTTAGACACTGAGTAATTTTGTTAGTAATGTGGGTTACAGCAAACACATCAAGGAGAGGCAGAAAGATAACCTGCCCGTGTTCAGGTTTATATTTCCCATGCAAACATGAGGGAAAAACAATTATTCAAAGAAAATATAAGCAGTGGGAGGAGGGAATTGCCTCACTGCCTATGCAGCAGACCTAGAAATCTGGTTTTAAAAGAATAAGGATCTCAGCTTTTTGGTTTCTATAGTAGGCTTCTATATAGGAAGGCTTTACTGCCTTCCAATTTTTAGTTATCTTTGACTCAAAAGTTGCTGGGCATTGTCAGTGAACAAGAGGGCTGGTCATACTCTTAATTCCAATCTTTCAAAAAATAAGAATTCTCAAGAGTGTGGGGATAGATGAATTCTGAACCTGCTAATATACAGCATTGTTTTATTATGTTCCTTCTTAAAAAGACAGTCAGAGGGTGTCTTTTTAATGCAAAGGTGCATCAAAAGGTGGGATATGGCCCAGAATGTTTAATGCTCCGATTAAAGAAAATTACATGCAAGAACACAAGAGACATATGTATGGGTAGAATATAACAGTAATGGCTGTTGACTGCCCCATAATATTGGAGTAGTATAAAGCAACTAATGAACTTGGAAACTCCTTGGTAAAACCTAGTCCATCCTCTACGTAGATTGTCATTATTTTTCCTAGGTGAGAAACAATCAAAGGAAAGGACTCCTAGAATTTGTGATGCAGAAAATTTCTAACTAGTGGGGGGAATTTTTTCCAGCATACTTCGACTCCTTGGATCTTTTTTCTCACCATGACCAATTCCCCATTGCAGAGGTGACATTCAATTCCACATTAGTAAGCAAACAGCATTTCAGGAATCTATCAGGACAGACAATGGATGGACTGGAGCCAGAGTCCTAAATGCTTTTAAAATATTTTACTTGACGTAACTGCTTCCCATTTTCGAGTGATAGATAAACATCCTAGGAAGTTCCTGGTTAATCCTTCGGCATGGAGTGAAAAGTGGGAAGGGGGTTGGAGTACTTAGGTAGAGGTATGATTTGATTATGCTAGACAGCATAGTAATGCCAAAGGGGCTTCAGCACATCGCTGTAAATATTCTGCAATTTATTTGTTTTAATAAGAAGAGTAGCAATTCTCTCAGGGTCTGATTCAAAGTCCATTGAAATCAATAAGAGTCTTTCCATTGACTTCAATGAGCTTTGGACTAGGCCCCTGATCATGTTATTGTTAGTCCTCCACAGAGAAGTGTCCCAAAAAAGAAAGGCTGATTTTAGATGACCTCTTTTTCACTGGGGACAATGGAATTTTTATTAACAGGCTGCTGCTATGAACAGAAGTTTTAGGAGGCTGTTCTCCTTGCCCTATGCACAGAAGTCCAATTAATGCCAACAGGAATTTCAAGTGCTTATAAAGAGACTGGTCAGAAAACAAAGAGGCTCTCTTGGCCCATTATTGGATCGCAGTGCAGCATGTCGAGTATTAACTCTAATGCTGCATTTCAGCAGGTCAGGAAATCAGGCAGCATCCCTTCTGCCACAGCAGGAGTCAGGTTGCCTTCAGATAACGAGAATTTATTTCTATGAGGGGGTTGTAATGTTTCTGACAACAGGCGATGGTTTTGTTTTCATGTGTGAATGTATCCTATAATCAGTAGCTCTGCACCATCAGGGAACAAACTTTACTACTGTACACAGCAGCTTCTAAACAGAACTGTTTCACAACTGGCAACACAGCATCCCTCATGATCTGACTGACTATACATTCAGTTGTTAAACAGAAGATTAGACTATTGGTAACAAAGTAGCAGCCGTGTTAGTCTGTATTCGCAAAAAGAAAAGGAGTACTTGTGGCACCTTAGAGACTAACAAATTTATTTGAGCATAAGCTTTCGTGAGCTACAGCTTATGCTCAAATAAATTTGTTAGTCTCTAAGGTGCCACAGGTACTCCTGTTCTTTTTACTATTGGTAACATCTAGTGACCCTCATACTACCAACATTTGTTTCCCAACAGGACCAAAATTATGAATAAAACCAATCCTTCTCTTCAAGCAAATCTAAAATACAGGTGCAAACTCCAATTTCACAGACAGTGACACAGTGAACATGGTACACATATTTATGAGAACAAAGTTACTGGATTCTTCTCTGATTTTTTTATGCAACATTTTCTGTGAGCACTGCAACGTGTGGAGCTAATAGATTTTTAAAACATAATTCTATAGTAAGTCTGTTTACCAAAAAACAGAACATACAAATGTATATATTGAGAGATTAGTTGCATGCAATATTTACAAAGGAATAGGCCTCAATATTATTACACAATATTGCATACACATCACATAGCTAGAATAAGTTTTAGCAGGTTACTGAGTTGATAAGTAGTCACTGACCTGTGATGCGAAAGGTATGCCCATTTCTTTAAAAACTTGTTAAAATTATGCTTTTCATGGGTTACTAGCATTCTATATCTATTCTATTCTATTCTTGTGCACAATGAGATTGCAGAGCAACCACATCCCATCTTCAGCTCTGCGGATTTGCATTGTACTTCTAAACAGAGACTAGTGAAATGCAGAAGAAACCAGATGTCCAACGGTCTCATAAATCAAGCGTCTCAGATCTCAGTGGGGAAGTAAGGGGGTGTAGATAAGATTCTGCTCTACTGATGGTTAAGTTAATTCACTTTATGATGGTATTTGAACGTCACACCGTTGGATGGCCAAGACCAACCAGATAGAGCTATGCAGTTCGCTTTCAACCATGAAGGTTTTTACACACTCATCTTCTAAACCACTCTACATGATACCCAGGATGTCAAGCTAGCCACTGACTTCTTCATATGAATTCACAGACTCAGGGATTTTAAGGCTGGAAAGGACTGTGATGATAATCTTGTCTGACCTCGTGATCAACATAGGCCATGGGAATGTCACCAACTGATTTCTGCCTCAAGAATATAACTTCTCATTGAGCTAGAGCATATTTTTTAGACAGACATCCAATCTTCATTTATGGGCTTCAAGAGAAGGAGAATCCACCACATCCATAAGTAAGTTACTTACTTTCACTTAATTGTAGCACATGGAGTCCACAAAAAACAAGAAGGGAAATCAAATCTAGAGAGGGAAGAGAGGATAACTACAAATAGTAGGTCTCTGGCATCTAGACACTAGCCCAAATTAATTAGAAATGCCTAAATATTCAGATTCAGAATTACTGCCCTAATCCAACTTCTGGTGTAGATTTGTCAGCAATTGTGTGCCTCCTCCTTATAGAATCTTTTCCTTTTGGACTATTTCATTCTCCCTGTGGGGCACCAAGTAACTGCAGGAGAGAGATGTCTCTCAGCTTAGCATCTTGGATACAGTTTTCTATTCCACTCCAAGTGATTTAATCATTAAGAGGTTAGGCCTTTACCCAGCAAAATAAGGCCTTTTATGTTGTCTTTGGTTTGAGTCCACTCTCACTCTTTCATTCCCATAAAACTTAACATATTCTTGCCAAACTTATAATAGTAGGGCCATGAGTGGTACTGTGTGTAGAATACCAACTACATGGTCATAAAAGTATGAGAACAGCATTAGTGGCTAGAAAAGAGAGACAATGAGAGTGGAAAATAGTATTCATTCAACTTTTCTTGTGGAGTCAAAGGCAGCTGGCAAGCAAGAGCGTGTTCTAAAAATAGAGTAAATCCTTAAAGGAATAACGTGAAATTAAAGAAACAATTCAAGGCAGCCGCTCTGTTAAAGCTATCCATAGATGCACTTGAATCTCCAGACAATCAAGTACATAAGGGAAACAAAGTAGTCTGTGACTCACTTATTTTGGCTACTGCAACAGTTTTCTGGGATCCTGTTTTGAAACTCTGGCCTTGGGATGTTCGTTTCTCATTTCTAGCAATCTGTCGTAAACTTTGCAAACTCCTAAGTTCCTTTTACCCTGGTACAAGGGTTCAAGACCAGCTTCAGTTCTAATAAGTGAAATGATTTTACAGGTCTTAGATTCATTCCCAGTGAAAAAAATAGCAGACAGCACTAAAGCCCTATATATAATTTGGAATGACTGATTTTGTTCAGAGAAAGCCTCAGAGGAAGCTGGTACTACAGGCTGAAATACTTTAGTTTTATCAATAGAGTGAGGGTGATCGCTCTGTAGAAAGTTGAGGTTTGGGAGCAGACAGTGTGGGAAGTCTCTAATTTATGCTGTCTGACTATTGTGTTAATAAAAACTTAAATGTTATAGTGGAACTGGAAAAGGTTCAGAGAATGGCAACAAAGATGATCAAGGGTATAGAATGGCTTCCACGCATGGAAATTAGGGCTGTTCATCTTAGAAAAGAGACTACAGGGCGGGGAAGGGGTATGATAGGTGTCTTTAAAATCATGAATGGTTTGGGGGAAAAGTGTTATTTACCCTTTCCCAGATTACAAAAACCAGGGATCACCCAATAAAATTAATGAGCAGCAGGTTTAATACAAAGTAGAGGATGTACTTTTTCTACAATGTGATGGTCAGGGATGCAACCCCATCCTCGGGGTAACCCTAAACCTCTGATGGCTAGAAGCCGAGAGATGAAGATGGGGGAGGACCTCTACAAAATGCCCTGTTCTGTGACACTGCCCCTAACCACTGTTGGAAGACAAGATACTGGGCTAGATGGACCCAGTCGGGCCATTCATATGTTCTTAGGCTCTTAGATACCAGAGAGTTAGCCTCAGAGCAATACCAAGAAAAGCTGGGCTTATCCTTAACTGTCTTAATGCTTCTTTAATGAAGCCAATGCATGGGGCTGGACAAGCATCCAGTGCTATCCCATGTTACAGATATATCATCTTCAAAGTGGCAAATTCCAGAAAGAATGATTGCACTTCAAAGAATGCCACCATGCATTCATACAGCACAACTGCTACAAAAAATGTGAACCAGGAATCATCTCTGCTGAAACTGGAACCTGTGAAGTCCTGCTTCCAAAACACTAGAAGTCCAAATATGCCATTTCCAAATATGCAGTTGCACTCATTCATTAAAGAAACAATGGCAGAACTGGACCTATGGGTGGTTTCAAAATTAGGGAGAACGAAACAGCCTCCAATGTGGTTTTAGAAATTTTTGTCTGATAAAGGAATGCTTCCCAGGCTTTGTTCCAGAGAATGTAACTTATAAAACAAGTTCGAATCTATCCTGAAGGAACAGGGAAAGGTTTAAAATAATATGCTGCTGAGGCTCTGTGTAACATTCAGGGTTTTTTTTGAGTACTAGTGATTCAGTACCAGAGCAAAATTTCATGAAGGGAGAGACAATGTTGTGAACTGATGATCGCCAGAAAGAATTTCAGGCTTGGCGAACACAGAACTTATCAGTCTTGTCCTCTTTTTTCTTCCAGTGTTTTCCTCTCCTGGGAAAACATTTTTCCCTAACAAAGACCGCAAAAGGCCACATTTAAGAAAGAAAGAAAATGAAAAAAGGCCTGAAATTAGTGTGTCTACCCGAGCTGGTTGAAATGTTTTGTTCAAGACATTTTTTCGATTAAATAACAAGGCTTTTCATCCAAACAGAAATTTCCACAGGAAATGTCCTTTTTGGACAATTTGTCATGTTTTTCTACAAAAACAACCTCCCCCACTCCAACTTTTTGATTTTGGGAAACCAAAAATTGGGTCCAAAAAATATTTTTTCTGAGGTAGCAGTCTCCCTTTTGTAAATGCGATGTAATTCAGTTGCATCTGCAGATTTGAGTACTTGCAACCTGCAGTCAGGCATTCAGAAGTCAAGTACTCAGATTTGCACTTGCAATTTATTTCTAATTTAGGGGGCGTTCTAGGTGCTTAGCTTCTCTCAGGTCAGGCTGTAAGTGCCATGAGACAGTGGCATGCACACTACTAGGTACAGCATAGCTCTATCTCTGTAATGCATTAGCAGCAGAATCAAAGCTAAACAGATGAAGTTTATAATATAGTTATGGGAAAACAATACAAATAAACGCTCTACATTATATATATGTTTGAATTACAGTGCGCTCTGTCTTCTTTGTGTCTATCAATTCACTTGTCTGTAAGCAATTAATATATAGAACATGGTATGTAAGACACAGGTTGCCTGAGATTTTAAACAATCATTTTCTAGACCAGAAAACTTCAGATAAGTAGGGATAACCTTGGAATAGCATGTAAACTATTGGTTTCTTATCCAGATCAATCCAGAGAACCTTTTGAAGTTGGCCCATCACTAACGCTAATATATTTGTGTCTGCAAATCAAGCTGCCACTGAGTTTGCTGTTTGCTCTGGAAGAATTTAATACTAGGAAAATTAGAGCCAGATGAGCCTGTGCCTCACTATAAATTCAGATTTCAGAGTAGCAGCCGTGTTAGTCTGTATTCGCAAAAAGAAAAGGAGAACTTGTGGCACCTTAGAGACTAACAAATTTATTTGAGCATAAGCTTTCATGAGCTACAGTCACTTCATCCGATGAAGTGAGCTGTAGCTCATGAAAGCTTATGCTCAAATAAATTTGTTAGTCTCTAAGGTGCCACAAGTACTCCTTTTCTTTTTACTATAAATTCAGCTAATCTAAAGCCCTGGCTTGCAGAATTATGGCTCTTGTCAGCATCTCCATTGTAAAGAGTGTTGTGGTATCTGATTCTTGTGTGGTTCGAATGCCTTTGTTTTTGAACATTAAATTTGGCTAAAATGGGGGTCAGTGCGTCCTGCCAGGTACCTTTAAGAACAAAAAGAATGTGAGACACTGATGTTTGAATGTAGCACGATTGTATTTCTCAAAGCCCTTTTCCACAAGTGTTTCTTCGGACGTGGATTACAGAGTGTAATCCTTGAACACATGAATTCCCAGGCATTTTTATTCAGAACTTCTTATGAAAAGGTGCCAGATTGTCAGCCTTGAGGACCAAAGTCCTCTATCCATGGAACAGGTACAGCCCTGGGAATGGCAGGGCAAGTGCTCTGCATGGGCCTTCCAGGACCCCTCATCCCCACTGGGAAAAGCCACCATTACAGATTAGAGGGTAGTTCTTTCTCTCCAGACCCAATGAGTGCCAGATCCTGAGCTGGGGTAAAGCTGCATCTATTTACACCAGCTGAGGACTTGGCCCTCAGTCTTCAACATTTTTGCTGAGCCTTGATACCAAGGGTGCCTACTGCTACGATAATGTGATGAAGTCACTTGGCCAGTGAACACTAGACTCACCCAACCACCTCATATTAGATACTATGGATCACCAAGCAGGTATACCTGCTGGCCCTGCCGACCTGAGCTATCTCCAAACTGGTGCCCAAGAAGTGGAAAGGCTTCAACGCCCATTTGCGATCCCCTGAGGTACCCAATTCCTCTTCTGTTAACCCACCGTGTGCTGTGTTATTGCAGTGGTACGAAGTAGTAGGTATTACGAAGTACACAATCTGTGTTGCAAAATCTGGTCAGAATAGCTTAGGGGCCAAGTGAGAGTCGTTAACTCTGAGCTTCCCACCTCTTGTGGGTTTCAATCAGACACTGCATGGTTTTTTGAACAGTTTTTTGAGCATTTAATTTTAGTTCACATGTCAAGAGAGAGGAATGATAAATGTAAAAAGAAACGAGTCCCTATGATTCTGGCTACAGCCAACAGGGACCAAAAGCCCCCTCCCACTTTGGGACTATCAACATTTAAAGGAGCCCCACCTTTTGTAGTACGTCACTGCCTCATCCATTGTGCGAATCACCTGCAGAGGCCGTGGTAAAACAATTGTCAGTGACTCCTCTAGGTGTGTCTAGGGTCCTTCCCTGCCCCTTTAAAAGTGTGGGTACAAGAAGTGTGCTGCACATTTCGCTGCCATTACTGCTATAAGCCCGTTGAATTTCTTACAGTCTTGAAGACGTGCCACAGGGAGAGGCGCAGAGATGGCCGAAGGCGAAATAACAACGTTCACCGCCCTGACCGAAAAATTCAATCTTCCAGTGGGGAACTACAAGAAGCCCAAACTCCTGTACTGCAGCAACGGAGGCCACTTCTTGAGGATACTTCCAGATGGCAAAGTAGATGGGACAAGGGACCGAAGCGACCAGCACAGTAAGCAAATCAGAAATGTGTTCAGGACACAGCTCTTACTTGGCTTATATGACTAGTGCTGCCTTTACCTTACTGCCCCTTTTTCTCTGGGAGGTTAGCATTACACATCAGCTGCTTTTCCAGCCAAGAAGGGATAGGTAGAGTATTTATGCTCTATGCCAGGTTCTCTCACCTACCATGGCAACAAACCATCCAGAGGTTCAGCATGTGAAACAAGGCCTACTATATGTACACTCTACAGAGGTTCAGGATGTACAGTACCTCACATTTGTCAAAATATTAAATATGAAATTAGTCATTAAAAAAATAAACCAGAAAGACTGACCACAGCAGGAGAGACTGAAATTCTAACTGAAGCACAGTTATCAGTTTACACAGTTAGTTGGCACTAGAAGAAAGGGGTTTAGGAGGATGTCCACATACTACATTGCAAACTCAGCCGTCAAACATGGTATCTGCATTTACCTCAGTGTAGAAGATTCAGCTTGGTAGTAGGGTTGTTATGATGTTACAGCTGTGCCTTTTTTGCAGCTTAAGTCATGCTCTGGAATAAGTGTTAAGGCCCAGATTCCTAAGAGTGTGTCATGTGTTCTATCTGAATACTTTGCACAGGATTTGCCATTGGTTAACTTTTCTTTTCCCTTACATAGCAAAGTGCAGTACATTCCTGAGGGACGTGCGGGTTTAACAGTGGAAAGACTCGGCTCAGAAAAAGTTATTCTGTGATTTATCATTTTAAAAATGCATTCATATTGCACTTATTTTCTCAAAACAAGGATGGTTAATTCTATGCTGAGTTGGTTATGTGTTTTATGTGCTTATTTGTGCCCCTGTAGCATAAAGGACACACAGTACTGTTGTGACTACCAACTGGTGTAACAAATATTAGAAGAGAGACTTAACCAGTTATCAGTAGAGGCCTGGAAATCTGTGGCTATCCATGGATGTGGATATCCGCAGACCATGTTTGCAGATGGATGTGGGTCCAAATTTCGTATCCACACAGGGCTCTAGTTATCAGAGTCCCCATCTGTGGCTGGATTCTCTCTCTCCCCCACCATAACTGGCATATTATTAGGGTCAAGACAGGACTCAGAATCACTGCAGTCCACAGACATCTCCAGCAGATGAGTCAGAAGGGGACCTGTTCTGGGCCAAGCCGGCCACAGCGGAGATAAACTTCTGATACAGAAGTCACCGTTTGTCTTACAATTTCCATATTCCAATGCAAAAATGCATCTTCAGACATAAGGAGTATTTTCATACATTTGAACCTGCCCTAGAAGGACATCCCAGTGAGCTGACACGCTCTTTTAGTTTGCTCACAAATAGCTCTGTCCTAGAGTTGATTCAGCAAGAATCCTCCTTCCCCCGAGTCACTACTAGAGGTGGGCCTCAGCTGCACTATTCAGAGCTGAACTTCTCCAAAGTTTCAGTTTGTTCGGATACAGTTTCTCATCAGGCCAGCTCCAGTCTGTAATGAAGCAACATCGCAGCATGGTATTAGGGGATGTGGTGCTGCTAGGAGTGCCAGGTTTTGAAAGATCCCATGACACATTAGCACGAGTACCCGTATTTGGCTAATTACGGTCTGCTTATCCAAGTTCCCCTGCTGTTTCAACTAGACGCAGAACTATTCTTCACTTCCAGGCTTAACTACTACATAGCATTGCTGGGCACTGTCATACAGCTGGTGCATTTCACCCCAGTGGCAGATGCATTTCAGTTGTGGATGAAGGAACCCCTGGCTATAGATTGAATAGGAGTTGATGTTTGTAAATTGTTTTGGGATCCTTTAGCATGAAGGCACAATAAATGATTATTACAGAAACTTTTTTCTGGATGCTTTTTTATGATTATTTAAAGCAGACTTTTTTTTGCCCACAGTTCTTTTAAAAAAGAATGACATATTGCAGTTTTTTTGCTCTCATTTCTTTACTGGGGAAAGAATCACAGAACTGTTTTAACAGTGCACCCAGCCATGCAAAGATTACAACGGCTGTGCATGTTCAGTCACACCTAGCAAGAGTTAAACAGGGGCTTTTGATGCATTCTTGACACTGATCTGATTTCCTTCACACTGGCAGATAGTTCTGGGCTTACATATGCCTTGGCTATGGATGTTTGGACACTTCCAAGCCTGTGTAAAATTACTATTTTCTTTATGAATCACATACAGCATATATGCCGTGTGACTCCTCTAGTTTCCACCCATCTTGCCACGTAAGTTTCTCTTTCCCAACCTCTTCCCATTGCAAGTGCTCAACTCCTGAATCTCCACACTGACATGCCTAGAGCCCTGACCAGGGGTATTCTATTTGCTACTCAAGATCCATAAACCTGGAAATCCTGGATGCCCTATCATCTCAGGCATTGGCAACCTAACAACAGGACTGTCTGGCTATGTGGACTCTCTCCTCAGGCTCTACGCTGCCAGCACTCCCAGCTATCTTCAAGACGCCACTGACTTCCTGAGGAAACTACAATCCATTGGCGATCTTCCAGAAAACACCATCCTGGCCACTATGGATGTAGAAGCCCTTTACACCAACATTCCACACAAAGATGGACTACAAGCCGTCAAGAACACTATCCCCGATAATGTCACGGCAAACCTGGTGGCTGAACTTTGTGACTTTGTCCTCACCCATAACTATTTCACATTTGGGGACAATGTATACCTTCAAGTCAGCGGCACTGCTATGGGTACCCGCAGGGCCCCACAGTATGCCAACATTTTTATGGCTGACTTAGAACAATGCTTCCTTACCTCTCGTCCCCTAACGCCCCTACTCTACCTGCGCTACACTGATGACATCTTCATCATCTGGACCATGGAAAAGAAGCCCTTGAGGAATTCCACCATGATTTCAACAATTTCCATCCCACCATCAACCTCAGCCTGGATCAATCCACACAAGAGGTCCATTTCCTGGACACTACTGTGCTAATAAGCGATGGTCACATAAACACCACCCTATACTGGAAACCTGCTGACAGCTATACTTACCTACATGCCTCCAGCTTCCATCCAGGACACACCACACGATCCATTGTCTACAGCCAAGCTCTAAGTTACAACCACATTTGCTCCAATCCCTCAGACAGAGACAAGATCTCTATCAAGCATTCTTAAAACCACCTGCTGAAGTGAAAAAACAGATTGAGAGAGCCAGAAGAGTACCCAGAAGTCACCTACTATAGGACAGGCCCAACAAAGAAAATAACAGAACGCCACTAGCTGTCACCTTCAGCCCCCAACTAAAACCTCTCCAGCTCATCATCAAAGATCTACAACCTATCCTGAAAGACGATCCTTCACTCTCACAGATCTTGGGAGACAGACCAGTCCTCACTTACAGACAGCCCCCCAACCTGAAGCAAATACTCACCAGCAACCACACACCACATAACAAAAACACTAACCCAGGAACCTATCCTTGCAACAAAGCCTGTTGCCAACTCTGTCCACATATCTATTAAAGTGACACCATCATAGGACCTAATCACATCAGCCACGTCATCAGGGGTCGTTCACCTGCACATCTACCAATGTGATATATGCCATCATGTGCCAACAATGACCCTCTGCCAGGTACATTGGCCAAACCGGACAGTCTCTACGCAAAAGAATAAATGGACACAAATCAGACATCGGGAATCATAACATTCAAAAACCAGTCGGAGAACACTTCAACCTCTCTGGTATTTGCTCCAGGGTGATAAACAGTTCCTGGCTGTTGGGGAGAATGGTTTCTCCGCTTGCCTGTTGTGCGCTATCCTCGTCATCCTCCTCCTCATGATCTTCCTCGTCCCCAAAATCCTCATCGCTGTTGTGGGAGACTCCGCCCTTGCAGGTGGCCACAGACAGGGGTCGGGTAGTGGTAGAGGCACCCCCTAGAATTGCATGCAGCTCATCATAGAAGCGGCATGTCTGGGGCTCTGACCCGGAGTGGCCGTTTGCCTCTTTAGTTTTTTTGGTAGGCTTGCCTGAGCTCCTTAATTTTCACACGGAACTGCTGTGGGTCTCTGTTATAGCCTCTGTCCATCATGCCCTTGGAGATTTCTTCAAATATATTGGCATTTTGTCTTTTGGAACGCAGTTCTGATACCAATGATTCGTCTCCCCATACAGCGATCAGATCCAGTACCTCCCGTTCGGTCCATGCTGGAGCTGTTTTGCGATTCTGGGACTGCATGGTCACCTGTGCTGATGAGCTCTGCATGGTCACCTGGGCTGATGAGCTCCTCACGCTGGCCAAAAAGGAAATGAAATTCAAAAGTTCCCGGTGACTTTCCTGTGTACTTGGCCAGTGGATCTGAGTTGAAAGTGCAGTCCAAAGCGGTCACAATGGAGCACTCTGGGATAGCTCCCCATAGGCCAATACCATCAAATTGCGTCCACACTACCCCAAATTCGACCCGACGATGTCGATTTCAGCACTAATCCCTTCGTCGGGGACGAGTACAGAAATCGATTTTAAGAGCCCTTTAAGTCGACAAAAATGGCTTCGTTGTGTGGACGGGTGCAGGGTTAAATTGATCTAACGCTGCTAAATTCGACCTAAACTCGTAGGGTAGACCAGGGCTCAGTAATAGACTTAAAGGTGGCAATTTTGCAACAGAAAAGCCTCAAAAATAGATTCCAACTGCTGAACTGGAATTAATTTGCAAACTAGATACCATTAACTTGGGCTTGAATAGAGACTGGGAGTGGCTGGGTCATTACACAAATTGAATCTATTTCCCCATGTTAAGTATCCTCATCCCTTCTTGTCAACTTTCTGAAATGGGCCATCTTGATTATCACTACAAAAGTTTTTTTTCCCTCCTGCTGATAATAGCTCATCTTAATTAATTAGCCTCTTAGAGTTGGTATGGCAACTTCCACCTTTTCATGTTCTCTGTATGTATATCTATCTTCTTACTATATGTTCCATTCTATGCATCTGATGAAGTAGGCTGTAGCTCAGGAAAGCTTATGCTCAAATAAATTGGTTAGTCTCTAAGGTGCCACAAGTCCTCCTGTTCTTTATGCACTTCACAGTGTGTTGGTCTCGGACAACAGACCTTTAAAAAAAACCCAAAACAAACCCAAAGTGCCGCCTACTCTGTGTAAGGAACTAATGGTCTCATACAAAGATTAGTAAGTAAGAATAGGAGCTTCCCAGCACTCTTGGCTAGGAATATTCTCTCCCCACACTACTAGCACTGGTTGCTGCTACCTTTCATCCCAGGCGTGGCTGCGTTTCAGAGGTCTAAACATTTTTGAAGTGCATTTTGGAGTTCTTCAGGATAAAAACTTTTGTACAGCTGTAAGGCATTATTGTTCATGCTTTAAATTCTCATGTTTCACTTCTTCCATGTTCAAACCACATACTACTGTTATTATTGCTTTGTAAAGTGCTCTGGGATACCAAGCGTTATATGAAAAAACAAATTCTATGCTTCTCTGGCTAGAAGGGATGGATGTTTGGCTTCTTCAGTAGCTGACCATATTAGTCAATGGGGATCCCTCAAAGCATTTTCCCTTGCATCTATAAGGAACCCAGACTGTTCTGGATGAACAAGACCCCAAGGCCAGATCTGTGGATCTGACAAAGCTGTGCTTGATCCAGGACCCAAGAAGAACCACCTCCCTCCTTTCAGCTACCTTATTGCTTCCTCAGACTGGGGACCTAAAGTCTGCTCCGGGTTCCACTGGCAATAGCAAGTCTTTTGGGACCATACCACCAGCTGGAGATTGTTGGGGTGCAAAGCAATCCTGACATGCCTCCTCTGCCAGGAAGAGTGAGTAGATGGTGTAGAGCTGGTTATGCAGCTTTATGCCACCTGAGGTTCTCTTACAACAGAATAATCCCCAGTTGCTACCTTAAGAGAGCTTTCTGGCTGCTTTTCATGGACTGAGCAGTGCAAAGCAGCCAGATCAGGAGGGAGGGGATGGTGGAGGATTTGGTCCCAAAACTCCAGGGGATTCCTCAGCCCGTAGCCCTTAACAGCTCACTGTTGAACTAATCTGGAGCTCTACAGAATGACTGGTTCTGTTAAAGAGCATTCTGACATACTATAGAAAATAGCCGTGCCAGGGAAAAGAGGTGGACTTACATTCCAAGGAATCTGTTTGGAAGTTCTAAGCTATTCCGGTTATTATGCTTTCAAAATGCTTGGGAGGGTTTTTTTAAATAAATGCCAGACAGGAACTGGATGGGGAGATGGAGGCAGGGATGGGAAAAAGAATGAGTACAGCAAGCCTCTGTCTTAAGGTGGTCCAGGGTTTATGAATTGTAATGCTATGCTTTTCTTCATCAGACCACACCGTCTCAATGCACTGATTTCAAAGCAGGAACCTTTTCTGTTGCATGTGTAAACTCTGCTACTGAATATTTACCGGAATATAGCTGGACTACACACTGCAGCTGTATCTGGCTAACGGGTGGTGTTGGGAGAAGCCAGATGGTCTTTACAAATTCTAAGAAAAGCACTTGAAATAAAAACTTAGCGCTTTATTTTTTCCGTGAAAGCCAGTTTGGGGCAGAGGTTTAATTATAAATGCCATTCACACACACACACACACACACACACACACACACGCAAACAGCCTCACAGCAGATTGAACGAGGATGACCTCACTTTGAGTAAACATAGCAAGGGACGGGAAGTCTCTAACCTAGAATAAACTGGGCATGTAACCTTTCTCAAACCCCGCTCAGAAGAGGAGGTGGGAAAACAAACATGGGGGATTCTTTGGAAGGCAGGTTCATGCTCACAATATGCACAAGTCAAAGAGCTGAAAGTGCTGCATGCACTGAAACAGACTTCTCTGTCATTTTGGCACTGAGATACTATAGCTGGGATTGCGTGTGGGTGGCAGTGCGGCCCCCTGTGTACCCTTACACACACAGCAAGGTTTGAGTCTCACAGCAAACATCAAGTCACGCCCTTTGCCAAGGGGGGGATTAGGAATATACATTTTTTAAGCCTATAAACTGCTATACATTCCTTTAATATTAAGTGTCTGATCTAAGCCAACAAAGACAGAGAGGTTCTGGGCCCAGTGGCCAAATAAATTGACCTCACAAGTCTTCATAGGCACATGTGTGTAGCAATACAAGCTTATGATCTACAAGCAATCACGCCTCAAGCGCTGGTTTATTTTGGGACTCAGCCAGTCATTTCTGAACACTTGTATCTTCAAGTGAAGACTGCAGACCCAAGCCAGTTCACCCAACTGAACCCATGTTAAAGTTAGACATGCAGGGCTGGGAAGGGTGGGAAACACCTGGAACCAGACAAACAAATTTCAACCAAACTTTCATAAATTGGGTGAATCACTCGGTGCTTGAGAACCTTGTCAATCAGAAATCCTGCAAAGCCTGGGGCCAGGCAGGACCGGGAAGGTGGACAGTGCTGCTCGCGACCAGCGTTGTCTTTCCACCTTGTTTTATGTATTTTTACAATGCTAGATTTAGCGAAGGTGGCAGTGATAAAACCTGCAGAACAGATAGGGCATGGTCAGCGGCAGTGCAGGCTTCCCCCAGCATGCCTCACCCTTGAGCTGGGGACCACTTTTCCAGGTGAGAGCAGTTCATCCTCTAGGCTCATTCAGCCTTTAGTCTGTCTGCTGAAGCTGCCAACAAGAGCATCAATGCATTCCAACAGCAGTGGTGATTTTGTGAAACGGATATTTACCCACTACGAACTAGCATGTGGCAATCAACTAATTACCTAGAGGCCACCACATAGCGGCGACTTTAGAGTGCCAGACTCAGTCACCGCAAAATCAGGAACAGTTCTGGGAAATCTGTTACCTTCCCAGACCTTTGCCAGCTCCAGGCACCAAGAACGTGTATCCCTTCCTTTGATCCCTTCCTCCAGCAAGGAATCAGAGCAGGTTGCGCTAGAAGGAAATGGCCAGCTAATGTGGTGAGCTCTCCACCATGGTTCACTCATGACAGGCTGCTTACTCCCCTTTGCATGTCGCCAGTGCTGCTTGCTGAAGGATGTAGGTTTGCAAACCTCTGCCAGAAAGGAACTGAGTGTCAATGAGCTACTAAACTTGGACATCCTGATGAAAAATATTTATAGAGGAAACTCCTTAAAGGGATACATGCCAGTGGAATAACCCTGGGTACAGAGAACATTTCTGTGCACTGAAAGTTATGTGCTAAGCAGGTTCCATGCCTCTATTTTATACATACTTAAGTGGGATGAGAATTTGCCTAATAAAACACACCCTCAATGTGTAGGCAGGCTGGTGACCTCACCTGGCCCCTTTGGATGTTATTCATATGGCTGGTAGAAAGCACCGACTGACAGGGAGCAGCCAAGAACCCACTGAAGTGAATCGACTTGTTTCTCTTGAATGTTATGCTACCAGCAAAATAATTCACTCTGCTCAGAAGCAATAAGGTCATCCCCAATGCCACGCTAAAAACAATGAGCCTCTGGTCACAAGAAAGCAAAGGGGAAGAGACGATCTGCAATTTATCAAGGCTTTCCTGCTGATAGAGCTAGTGGAGCATGTGTTTGTATTTGCAAATGCTCGCTCTTGCATAAATCACAAACGATTTGGAATTTGGGGATTGTTCTCATCACTATCCAAAACTTTGGATGCTTATCTGAGTGCAAACTTGGGTAGGAGATCTGCTGAGAATAATCCTTCTGGCACTGCATCCAGTTCTAATTAGTAATGCCATCTGCAGCATCTTTCTTGCAATATTCAGGCAATTCTGATTCTGGAGATCGGACAAGGAAAGAAAACTTTGCAGACCATTTTGGACTCGTAAACGTGAAGTTCATGCTCAGTTCCAAAAATGGACAAAGGTTTGGGGCCGATTCTTAATTATTCTCTATTTTACCTAGTTCCTGGTGGGGAGGGTTGAGAGGAATCCGTGCATGGGCTCTTGCCCGCTTTTCCTTCCCAAACTACTTCTCTCTTCTTTTTCCCATTCAGCCATGTTGCTGCCTGCTACCAGCCTAGAAATTTTACACCCAGCCAGAGAGGACTTTGTTACTGCATTGTGGGTGGATGCTCTCTCTCACTCTTGGCTGATTATTTTAGTTATGTAGCAGCCACTCTTCCTGTTTCATAGAATCATAGAATCATAGAATATCAGGGTTGGAAGACATCTCAGGAGGTCATCTAGTCCAACCCCCTGCTCAAAGCAGGACCAATCCCCAATCAAATCATCCCAGCCAAGGCTTTGTCAAGCCTGACCTTAAAAACGTCCAAGGAAGGAGATTCTACCACCTCCCTAGGTAACGCATTCCAGTGTTTCACCACCCTCTTAGTGAAAAAGTTTTTCCTAATATCCAACCTAAACCTCCCCCACTGCAACTTGAGACCATGACTCCTTGTCCTGTCCTCTTCTACCACTGAGAATAGTCTAGAACCATCCTCTCTGGAACCACCTCTCAGGTAGTTGAAAGCAGCTATCAAATCCCCCCTCATTCTTCTCTTCTGCAGACTAAACAATCCCAGTTCCCTCAGCCTCTCCTCATAAGTCATGTGTTCCAGACCCCTAATCATTTTTGTTGCTCTTCGCTGGACTCTCTCCAATTTATCCACGTCCTTCTTGTAGTGTGGGACCCAAAACTGGACACAGTAATCCAGATGAGGCCTCACCAATGTCGAATAGAGGGGAACGATCACGTCCCTTGATCTACTCGCTATGCCCCTACTTATACATCCCAAAATGCCATTGGCCTTCTTGGCAACAAGGGCACACTGCTGACTCATATCCAGCTTCTCATCCACTGTAACCCCTAGGTCCTTTTCCGCAGAACTGCTGCCTAGCCATTCAGTCCCTAGTCTGTAGCTGTGCATTGGGTTCTTCCGTCCTAAGTGCAGGACCCTGCACTTATCCTTATTGAACCGCATCAGGTTTCTTTTGGCCCAATCCTCCAATTTGTCTAGGTCCCTCTGTATCCTATCCCTGCCCTCCAGCGTATCCACCACTCCTCCCAGTTTAGTATCATCCGCAAATTTGCTGAGAGTGCAATCCACACCATCCTCCAGATCATTTATGAAGATATTGAACAAAACCGGCGCCAGGACCGACCCCTGGGGCACTCCACTTGACACCGGCTGCCAACTAGACATGGAGACATGGAGAGTTTCCCTCTCTCCTTCCTAGTTTACTCCCTTTACCGGGTTCTGGGAATGCAGCATTGAGCAGAACATAAGCAGATTGGTGGTGTTCCAGCTCAAGGACGGGCTGAATGCAAAATCCCAATTTGAACAGAGCAAACAAAGGAGTCATAAATTACAGCAAATCTGCTCCCATCCAGTTTGCTAATCAAACATTATTTACTGAACAGTAAGTGCCAGATTAAAGGATCTGAGCCACAGTGGCAAAGGTTTCACAGGGACAAGGGCTTCTGTCATTTCAAGAGACGACATTATTTTTTTTCTTGCCAAAATGAGGCTAAAATAAAATAAGGAAGGAATCAGAAGTAAGAATCCCACACGTGTCCCCCAGAGGCCCTGGATTCCCCCAGGTCACGGACACTATTTTATAATGTGTCTTTCCAGGGCAGAAGAAAGCTGTTTGGAGGCCAAGAAATTTGATGCTTCATGATCCTGATTTTGTAAGACTCTTCACATGATGAACACAATAGTTATTTGCCTGTTTTAAAGTGATGTTTCAATTATTCACACTAGAGCTGGCTAGAATATTTCTGCCTAGTTGTCCATCACAGTAGCATTTAAGTCTTCTGTCTGAATGGAAAGAGTTTTCAAGAATGTGCCCTAAAGCTTGTTATCTATTGGATCCTCCTCCCTAGTGGAAATATATTTTTGAAAGATATGAGCATTGGGTTTTTAATCATTTTTGCCTAGACCATCACAGAGTGAACTAAGAAGAAAAGTAACCAGCAGGAAAGAGTGACCACACAGCTCAAATTGGAAGTTTAAAAAAAAATGCAATTTTATGGAAGAGGACATCAAGTGTGGTATAGACACCAGGGCCTGCTCGCTGGTCCAGCACACCTCAGGCGATGCAAGAGGAATACACAGAGCTTCCCCCCCGTCAAAGTCACCAGTTCAAATCCAGTCTAGGTTCGTAGTGACTGAAAGTCAAAGTCTGGTGGTCTGTGTTGAAGTGATTCAGGGTCTCAGTCCAGTTCCTAATGGACAACTCTCCATGTCACATTCACCGCCAACTGGTGCCCTAGTAGCAGTCTCAGTTGACAGGTCAGAGATTTAATACGTTATACCAGGGTTTCTCAAACTGGGACCCCTGAAGGTGCTCCAGGGGGTCCACAAGTCATGTCCAGGGCCACCGGCCCTGCTGATCAACTCCTTCCCCTCCCTCCCAGTGCCTCCTGCATGCCGCAGAACAGCTGTTTGGTGACATGCAGGAGGGAGCCGGGGGGGGGGGGGTGCTCAGGGGAGGAGGTGGAAAGAGGCAGGGAAGGGGGGGGGACTTGAGGGAAAGGGTGGAGTAAAGATGGGACCTGAGCAGAGGGCTGGGGGGGCTGCAAAAAATTTTAAATCAAAATGGGTGTCCTCTGGCTGCTAATGTTTGAGAACCACTGCATTATACTATCCAGATCTTTCTTCAGTTGCCAATTGTTTTCTCTCTCTGTTTACATGATGGTGGGGCAGCTACCCAGATTATAGTAGTATAAAAATGTGATCACTTGGCATGCCTCCAAAAGTAGATATTTTCTAGGATGGAGACTGACCTTTCCTACTTATTTAGTACCCCTCGTGGCTGGGAGAATAACTACACTTAGACATTAATAAACATATACTCAAAACATTATATGAATAAGAAACTTTTAAATAAAAAAAGACCTGGGGCTGAACTCTGCTCTCAGTTATATGTACATGAAACTGGAGTAACTCCATTGTCATTGGATTATTACTATTATTATTAGTGTTACATTAGCCCCAATAAGCTCCAACCAAGATCAAGGCTCTGCTGTGCTCTGTGCTGCAGAGGCACATGGTAAGAGACAGGGCTTTCCCCAAAGAGCTAGCACTCTTAATGGACAAGGAACAAAGGATGGGAGAAAAGATTATTACTACACCTATTTTACTGGTGGGGAGCTGAGGGGCAGAAAGCACTACGTGACTTGCCAAGGTCATAGAGCAGGTCTGTTAGGTAGAACTAGAACCCAGATCTCCTGAATCCATATCCAGTGCTTTAAAAAAAAAAAGTCTACCTCTGATGTAAATAAAAGAAAATTTGGCCCTTCGTTCCTAAAACATGGGGATGGGGATCGGACAAGGAGGAGTTTACTGTTTCAGCGCTATACTGTCTCCCTTACAAACAGTCTCACCCTTATGAACAGGGACTTTGGATCAGCATACAATTCTTTCCCATTGCTAACCTTCCTAGAAGCATTGCCATATCTGTGACAATTTTTTTTTTGCTTTTATTTTTGTTGTTTTATTTTTACTTTCAGTTCAGCTGCAGCTAAGTGCGGAAAGCGTGGGTGAGGTATATATAAAGAGCACCGAGTCTGGACAGTTTTTGGCTATGGATCCCAATGGACTTTTATATGGATCAGTAAGTATGAGGTTGATGTGGTACCAGACATGGAGAGTTTTGAGGTTGGCAGAAATCTTGTAGCTCTGAGTAATGTAACCCACAAGCAACATTTAGTCTCTGTTTGTTATTTTTGCAGCTGGGTCACCACTCTTTACCCAACTTTATTTTTGGAATAAATAAATAAAAGCTTGTAAAGGTGCCCCAAAATATTTAACATATTATAGTTCATAGTTGGAAGCAGTAGCAGCATCATTATAGTGTCATTTCAGCTGCCAGTTTTCAGAGAGAGACTCTATTAGGAACTCTTGACCAAAACATCTCTCTTGCCCATAGACTGCAGAGAAATTTCAGCTGCTTTTCACCGGGTGGCCACCGTCCTGTTTTGTAAACGCCTTTTTTTCAGGACGCATCACATCAGACTCTTCATTCTATGATGCAAATGTGACATTGTAGCTTAAAACTTCTCAACGTCCTTGCTAGGTGAATTTAGTGCTTTGAAAAGGTACTGATTTGAGGTGAAGTTTTCTGTTCTCAGATTAAGTAAACCACAGGTAGCAGCATAGCTCCCAGCCACCTGCTTGCCCATTTGTCTCAGCTGTGATCTGCAGGGATCTGTACGAGGGAGAAGGTAGCAGTGTCTCCAAGCCCATTCAAACCTTGGCCTTTCCGGTCATTCTCCCAATAAGGACACTTAGTGCCCCATGTGATGTCTGTTAACAACTGACCTGAGATCACCCTAATTTTGGTATGACATACAATTGCTGATTTCTCTGTTAAGCATGTGCATCTGTCACTGGGGCCCTGCTCCACCTCACCTTCTTACCCCAGAAACTGAACAGAGTCCTCCAGGTGTGCTATCAGTGAAGCTGTATTTCAAGTCCCCTTCACCAGTATCACCAGGGTCCCCCATGCTCCCACCTATTTACAGTGTTTACCCAGCTTTAGGCCCTCTCTGCAGGACCTGAGAGGAGCAGAGGTCTTCTGAGTCTGAGCACTCTCTGTAACTAGGCCCCAGCTAGCCCTGTTCCTCCCTTCTCCCCTCTCTCTTTTCTCCCCTGGCACTTCCTTCCAGTGCCTCTGATCATTCCTGGGCTGATGGCCAATTGAGTTCATTAATCCTAATCATTTTTTCCTGGGGCACTAATTAGCTTCTAAGGCCTCATCTACACTATAGCCTTAGGTCGACATACGGCAGCTTACATGGAACTCATCATATCAGGGTACACACTACAGCCTTGCTCTCACCAATGTAACTGCCCTACTACACAGACATAACAACTCCACCTCCAAGAGAGGCATAGCGCTTATGTCAGTGCAGTTACAGTGACACAGTGTCCCTGCAGCCACTGCGTTACTTATCTCTATTGGCCGTCATTCTTGTCAAATTCACAGCTTGAGCTGTGAAATTGACAAGAAAGCCAGCTCCTGGCTCCCCAGCCTGGCTGCTGGCTGGTCTCCACTGGAAGCCCAGCTGCCACCCAGGCTCCTGGCTCAGGCTGACCCCTGGACTCCCCACAAGGAGTCCTGCTGCCTGTGGGGTCCCAGCTCCCTGCTCTGATCCGGGCTGCCATCCAAGCTCCCAGCAATCCACCAGGAGCATGGCAGCTGATTGGACTCCAGGCGTGAATCTCTCTGGCTGGAGCCCAGCTGCCCTCCCCGGGCTCCCCTCTGGGAATGGGGCAGCTATACCAGGCTCCAGGCATGGATCTCCCCGCTGGGAGCCCAGCTGCCCTCCCCACGATCTTGGATCCCTGCTCCACACTGGAAACATGGCTGCTAACACAGGGCATGTCTACACTTAAGATGCCCTAAGTGATGATAGTGCAGGCTCCCTGGTGCACAACTGTAATCCCAGCTACTTGGGAGGCTGAAGCCAGCGGATTGCTTGAACTCAGGAGTTCTGGGCTGCAGTGGGCAATGCCATTTGGGTGTGCGCGCTAAGTTCTGCATCAGTATAGTGATCCCTGGGAAGCCTGGGGTCACCAGGTTGCCTAAGGAGGGGTGAACCAGCCCAGGTCGGAAAAGGAGAAGGTCAAAACTCCCCTGCATTCTGTCACAGTGTCTCAGAGCTGGTGAGTGTTCAAGAAAGCAGCTTACAGATATAATTCCACAGTGGTAGCTAGCTACTTGGCAGCTGCAGAAAGAGTGGACCAATTGCACTGATTTCAATAGAACTGCACTACGGATTAACTGGGCCCAGGATGTGTAGGTGCTCAGGAGGTGGTGTGGGGTTCTTTGACAAAGGAACTGATTGCAGACAGGGTAGTGTCACAGCTCACTTGTAGCTGATTGAAATGCAGGTGCCATGAACAAGTTACTGTAGAGAAGTTAGCTAAGCCAAGGAAGCCTACTTAGCACGAGCTTCCACCAATTTTAGGAAAGTGCCTGTTTTAAATGAACATTGTATTAACAGAAGGGAGTCAGATTAAAAAAATACAGTGGTCTTAAAGGGGGGTTTGGGTAGAGCCTCATGGCAAACCACGCCTCCCCAAGTCTAACTGAATCTAGATCACTGCATTTAGGATTATGCTTATGCCATTCGCTCTCACCGTGGATACTTGGAACTCTTTTTCAGCTGTTACCGAGTGAGGAATGCTTGTTCTTGGAAAGAATGGAAGAAAATCATTACAACACGTACACGTCTAAGAAGCACGCAGATAAGAACTGGTTCGTTGGCTTAAAGAAGAATGGAAACTGCAAACTGGGACCGCGGACTCACTATGGCCAAAAGGCCATCCTTTTCCTTCCACTGCCAGTGTCAGCTGATTAAGAGAAGTACCCAGGGTGCCATAAAATGACCCTGAGTCGTAAGCACCAACTACTATTCTTCTCTCTCTCTTTCACTGGGCAGTGTGACAAAGAGCTTAATTTTAGATCCAGGAATTTTAAATCTAAACGCTTTAAAAATAAAATAGAGCTATTTAATTGTGCACTAACCAAGTTTAACGTGGAGGAGAGGAAAATACTTGTAGAGCAATGGGCAAGTTGTCTCTCCAATGCATTCTTGTTGACGGGTCTCCATGGTCCGACCTGCACAATAGAAAGCATGTGTGAGGCACATTTGAGGCAAAATGTGTGCACTGAAAAATGCAAAATGACTCCATAGAATATGCATAAACTTGTGTTTCAAAGGGAGCTCCCAGGAAAGTTACTGCCCTAAATGCATGGCTTACTAGAACACTAAATCAAGAAGTTATTACCAGGGGAATACACACACCTAGAGAGAGGTGCATGATCTATATTCCCATAAAAGTGAAACTCCCCTGGAATACATAGGTATTTTAAAGCAATCTAGACAGTATCTAATATACACGTCAAAAAATTTAAAACTGCATCAGTATTCAATTTATCAACTGAAAGCATAGCCAAGAATTCTGCACATATCCTAATTGTGTGCAACTGAACTAACCACGACCCATACTCTTGAAAACTAGACATCTAAGCCAGTCATACACTACTAATATTGCTATATTTCTTGTTAATATCCTTCATATGTAATTTGTATTTATTTATTAAGTGACTGTGTATACATTATAAAGAGTTCAAGAATATGAATTATAGGCAGTCAAAGCCAATTAATGTTATCTCAAGAAGGATGCAGATGGGATAAAGAGGGGTATGATTTTGACAAGAAAGTCTGGGAGAAAGGTCATGGGGGAAAGGGAAGTGGAACTATATTACTGTAAAATAATTTACCATTTTTATTTTGCCCCCAAAGTGAATTTTCCATTTGAAAGCGTAGTTCCATTCTGAATAATAGAATTGTGACACTGTAAAAATGGCACCATGGGACTTCAGTGAGTTCCATATCACCGTATGTGCTGAGTTTACTAATAAAGAGTTATTTTCTACCTGACAGCCCTGAAAACTCAGCCTGTGAGTTGACAGTCAAACTGGGTTCTTCCTTTTTCATGTATTATCACTTAGAATGAAAGCTCTGCTGGTCACATTCTCCCTTCATTGACACTTGTGTAAACTCATTGACTTGGTTTGCACAGCTGTAACTTGACTGGAACATAATACACATCACCATTTATAAAAGCACAGGAAGAAACAGAATCCAGTTCACTTTTCTAAACTAAAAAGAAAAGGATTACTTGTGGCACCTTAGAGACTAACCAATTAAGCTTATGCTCAAATAAATTGGTTAGTCTCTAAGGTGCCACAAGTACTCCTTTTCTTTTTGCGAATACAGACTAACACAGCTGTTACTCTGAAATTTTTCTAAACTAGAAAATTACTTCAGTCGGGGTGTGAAAAATCTACACTTCTGAGCGTTGTAATTAAATGATCTAAGTCCCTGTGTCACAGAACGGCCTCCATCTCTTGAGGAGGTGGATTACCTACGCTGATGGGAGAACCCTGTGCTGCTGTAGAATTTTAAGTGTAGATAAGCCCCTCGTCTCTGCCATTGCTATGGCTAGTATCGCTACTGTATTTCTGTGATTCAATCTTGCTCCCATTGAATTCCATGCAAGCAGGTTCAGGGATATGGTGCATCAGTGAGTTACTTTGCTAGGAGTCTAGCTTAAGGACTGTGCGCATGAATCAACCCCCTTCCTTCTTGTTGGGGAATATCAGCATCACTGTGCTCTGCACTGTAGCTTCCCTCTGAGCAGAGCTGTCATTGAGAGTTAATGAGAGATCAACACACAGAGCCCCTAGAGAATTGGTACCTACACTGGGGAATAAGTTAAATAAATAGAAAGATTTGTTCTAATTTTGCAAAATAGCCTGTAATTCCAAAAATTCAGGAAGGCTGAGATTCACTATAGTCCGGACAGAGCATAGACTAAGGTGATTTTCACGCTAAGTGTCTTCTCTCCTTTGTCCTGCGTGACATTCTGGGTAGTAAACACATCTACGTGGCCCATAACCACGTAGATTCCCATCCACTTTTCAGCACACTTCCCTTCCCTTCTTAACACTCACAACTGTAAAGACTTCAGCTCTATTTAATCAATTTTAAAGGATACACTGGGTGCCTAATTTTTTTTAATGGTTAAAATAGTTTATTTAATGACTCTAGGTCACTAGGGACAAATGCTCCTGGTAGAGTAAAAGGTTGGGAAAATAGTGTTTATTTTCATTGTTTATATTTCAAAACATTACAAATTGTGGAACTATATGTTCACTAATTGCATTAAGACAACTTATCTAACATTTGGAAGAGAAACCTCTGACAAATTTGAAAAAGATTTGGTCTAACTTTGTAGAAACCTTTGATTAATTCCTAGCTAATGGAAAGCCAAGATGTTGCACTCCTTTCCCTTCTTTGCCCCCCTTCCTTCCCCTCCTCTCCCATTCTTTTACCTTTCTGTTCTTCTACCTTCCCCCCCACTTCCTGTTATCCTCTTATTTTGGGGTGGGGGAATTTTCTAATAAAAGACTGCTCATCTTCTCTCCTCCAGTCTACAATTGCAAAAATTATTATTATTAATATTTAGTGGATTTCTAAAACTGCAAAATAGATTTTGTGGTTTGCATACAAAACTTCTGAATTGCTATAACAGGCTAACTTCCTGATGATACATGAATCATAGGACTGGAAGGGACCTTGAGAGGTCTTCTAGTCCAGTCCCCTGCACTCAAGGCAGAACATCTCTGCATCTGATTCCTGGCTCTGTCAGTGTGTTCAGCTACTGCCAGGTAGACTGTAGTAGAACCAGAGTACACAAATTCATTTTTGTTTAAATGTACTGTACCTCCTGAAAACATCAAGACAAGGCCTGCAGTGTCCGCTAATTAGATATTATAATCTATTTTTTCCGCTTTACTTTTGCCAAGAGACACCACTATCCTTCCCAGAAATGGGCGTTACCTCCAAGGTTCCAGCCATTACTTGAATGTTTTCAATGACACACTTTGTTCCTGAACAAACATGACTATGGGATGTTCTGCTACTGAGGAACCATCTGTTCCAAAACCAGCAGTGCAAGTTTATGATTCTTTTAGTCTGATTTGTTACTAATCATGTTAAATTAATGTAATAATGAAATTGACACAAGTACGTTCCATAGATTGCAGTTGTGGAATTAGGAGTGGGGGAGAAAGGGAGGGGAATGCACTGAAACAAGAATATACATTTTTTCCCCCACAGTATTTATGAAAGTTTTCAGACCTCACTTATCCGTGTATCGCTTTCACTTACTACAATGCTCATAATTATAAACTACCCCAGTATAGAGCTATTATCCTTTGCCTCCCCAATCCATTATCTATTCCCCCTTCATAATGTCCCTCTTTAAAGTACATCTCATGGGGTGAGATATTTTCCTGCATACACAGGATCAAGATCAAGATTAGCAATCAAGAGCCTAGAACCAGAAGTCTTTGGCTCCTTTCACAGAATGGCCTACAGAGAGAGCCTTATGTTGTCCCTTACACATGTGGCAAAAATACCTTCAATCAGGCCTTCAGGTCCTTGCTCACGCACAAGATCATGTACAAAAATATCTCCAAAATGGCATCTCTTGCACTTACTACAATTGCACATGCAACTACAGTATCTAGGTATGCATGTGACCTGCTAGAAGGGTAACAGATCATTTGCTTACAGGAGGACCACAACTCTCCACAGTAAACTCGCATGCAATTTTTATGTAAAAGGTACTGAAAATTTGGCCTTTCAGGTTTAGCAACCCAAATTGTCATGGTCTGATTCATCAGAAGACAGGGAGAAGTTACTTAGCTAAAACCTTTTATGCCCGCTGTTTGGATTAATCAAGAGCTTGATTTGATTTTCAGAGGGGCAGGGAACCTGCAACAACTCCGTAAATGAGGCCATTAGTATCCTGGGCTGTGAATCAGGACGGGTGTTTGGTATCTATATTAAAAGTAAGCCTAAGATACTGATGCTGCTTTTTTCAATGGGTGCTGAACAAGAAGACCATGTCCAATTATGAATGTCACATATACAGTTGAAGAGTGTGGCACACAACAGTGTTACAGGACAGTGTAGTAGCACCACATATCTTCATCAATGACAATATGAGCTAAGGTGTAAATATCTGCAATTTGCATTGAAGGTGGGTACAGATGAAGAAGGAGAGTTAAGGTTTTTGGGGGCAGGAGGCCACAATTGTCCATTTCCAGACTTTACAACTTTTTCTTTTAAGTTTCACTGTGATTGAAAATGTCATGCCTTCCCCATTTTTTTTTGAAACTTAAAAATTTATTTTCAAGTTTTCTTCCTTTATCAATCAGTATGTTCTTATAATTAACCCCAGCTTGATAAAGTTTTTTCATTGAATATACATATGCATATGTGTACTTATGTGTGGGTGTACTTATTATTTCGCATATGCAATCTGGTCAAGCCAAGCCACAGCATTCTTATCAATGATGTTCAAGGCATGAAGACCTCCAGGAAGTTGAGTCATTTTTCAGTCCTCAACAATGCGTGTCATGGGTTGTAGCTGCCCACAATGCCATAGTGGACTGTCTCTAAAACGCCACCGAAATTCCACTGCAGCACAAATTCCATGTCTGGTACGAAACTGGTTCAGAGGCTCCACGGCCTTCGCGCTAATTCAAATCCGGGTTGACGATGAGTGGGGACCGAGACAAGATAATTATATGTCACACTTAAGGTGGGCGTACTTATCTACAGTGATTCGATTATCTAGGTTTAATGTTGTCTACCTCAAAAAACTAAAGCAGTCACATGTGGAATGCATTCACGTATCTGCTGAAAAAGTAGCACCAACATCTGATGCTTCAACATAACATAGCATCTGCACTGCAAAATATTATTAATAATACCTATAATTCAGAGGAAGTGGATGATAGCATCACTGTTGGGAACATAGGACTGTGAAATTTCTCCTACACAATGCAAATCAAAGCAGAAATCTCAGTTTAATGACATGAAGAACCACAGCTTTAGTATGTGCACTAAGATGGCCACGTTAGAATTTATTATGGGGAAAAAATAGGATAAACTTTCCTACCCTGCCCCAAAATCTTTTATATTTTCCCAAGAAAGCTCAACCCTGATGCAAGATTTGATTTTAAAGGAGAAGACCTAGGAGATCCTCATGATCATTTCGTAACCATTCTTAGAGCTGAGTTGATTAATATTCCTATATCTCAAAGATCCTCTTCAGTGCCACATGGTAGAGTACCAAAACCCAGGAACTTCCACATCTTCTCTGTAACCACTTCATCACACAATGCCCTCAAATCCAAGGTTCGTATTTTGCACATGCAGCATCCATGAGAAGTAACTAGTCAGAACTCTACTGACCCATTTTTCTTGGCTGCTTAGAGTTCTCTCTCTCTCCACAACCACCAAAACACATTTGAAAATTCCTTAGTATTTACTGAGGTAATGCAGGGAAGAATGTCCGAAAAGTTCAGGCCTGACAACATCAGGTCTCTGTCTTCTGAATCAGCAATGTTCCTGCACAGACTCCTTTTCTTCAAATAGGTTAGATTGTGCAATCCCGGTCCCTGGGGATGAGTAAGGGCTCCACAACCTGGCCCTCTGCGTCCATTGCTGATCAATTAGAAAAGACTGAGTGACAGCTACACAAAATGCTAATGACATGAAAAATATGGGGTGATTGATAAGATGCAAATCTGCTATTGGAACGTCTATGAACTTCTAGGAATGACCAGCTAGAATTGACACACACAATTAAAGCACTTGCTCAGACTTGCCAAACAATACAAATGCTAAATATTGAATTCCATGTTTCTGGTGCATTCTCAAGGCCTTTAATGTGAGAAATACATTCAGTTGTGAGGTTCAGGTTGTGTTGGTTTAATATTTCAACCCACTTGGGCTACTCTTGGAGACATTATTTTTCATTCCCCTCTGCAGGAGAACTGTTTCTTGCTGCAGGCAAACCCTCCAAAAGAAGAAAGCTGCCAAACAATCTGAATGTGGGAAGTATAAATAAAGACGAATCTTTCCTCTGTATCTATGTCTCATTAATGTTGAAATATGTAGCAATAATTAGCCACTAATTGCTGCACTTTTGAATTGCTGTACTAATTGCTGCACTCCTAAACTTCTGCACTTCCTGAGTCTGAAGGCTTCTTCCAAGTTTTGATAGCAACATTATTAATTTCCCTCTAAGTCAAATGTAGTGACTTGTTCAGAAGAACGCCTTAGACATGACAGGAGATTGTGCCCATAAAAGCTTCAGAGGCACTGCCAGCTACAGTGCTTTACAATGGAGACAAGAGACCAATGTTAATTAAGCTACTGTTTGTACCTATATGGATAATAAAAATCTTTGTCCATATCCAGTGATGAGCTGCCAAAATCTTAACGGGTTCCCTCCTCACCCCACGAGAGGATCGTTGCTCACCCCCGCCCCCTGGGACTCCTGCCCCATCCAACCCCACCGCGTTCCTTGATGCCCCTGCCCCATCCACCCCCTCCCCTGTCCCCTGACTGCCCCCAGAACCGGGCAGGAGGGTCTCGTGGGCCACCGTAGTGGGTGCCCACCCCTAAGAGCCAAAGGCACCTGCCGGGGGGGCAAGTTGGGGAGTCCCGGTGGTGCTTACCTGGGGCAGCTCCCAGGAAGCATCCGGCAGGTCCCTCTGGCTCCTAGGGGCGGGGGAGCATAGCTAGGGGGGGAGCAGGGGGAGTGGCCGCTCCTCCACTGATCACATCAAAAGTGGCGCCTTAGGTGCCGACTCCCTGGGTGCTCCGGGGCTGGAGCACTCACGGGGAAAATTTGGTGGGTGCAGAGCCCCCACCGGCAGCTCCCCGCCCTGCGCCCGGCCCCAGATCACCTCACCTCAGCTCCACCTCCTCCGCTGAACGCGCTGCCCCACTCTGCTTCTCCGCCCCCTCCCCGGCTTCCCGCGAATCAGCTGTTTGGTGGGAAACTGGGGAGGGCTGAGAAGCAGGCGGCGGCTTCCCGCTCAGGCCGAGGGAGGCGGAGGTGAGCTGGGGCGGGGAGCAGTTCCCCTGTGCGCCTCCCCCCACCCGGGTTACCTGCTGCGGCGCGGGCGGCCCTCCTCACGCCCCACTGCCCCAGCTTACCTCCGCCTCCCTTGGCCTGAGCGGGAAGCCACGGCCTGCTTCTCAGCCCTCCCCAGTTTCCCACCAAACAGCTGATTCGCGGGAAGCCGGGGAGGGGGCGGAGAAGCAGGGCGGGGCAGCACTTTCAGGGGAGGAGGCAGAGCGGAGGTGAGCTGGGGCCAGGGGCGGGACGGGGAGCCTCAAGGCCCCCGCTCAGCCCCAGGCCCCACCCCCACTTCCCCTGCCCCTCCTCTTTCCACCTCCTCCCCACTCCTTCTGCTCCCTGCCAGCACCTCCTGCACGCCACGGAACAGCTGTTCTGCAGCATGCAGGCGGCACTGGGAAGGAAGGGGAGGAGTTGATCAGCGCGGCCAGACCCCAGGGGTCCACGGACCCCAGTTTGAGAAACCCTGTCTTAAGACATTGACTAAAAGAGCCACGTGCAGTGCCCTGAAGAACCAGCCACATGGGATTCCAGAGCTATGGGGCACTAGCTCCTAGCTAGAAAATAAGTTACTTACTGGCCATTTAAATACAGACCCCATTGATCTTTTTAATTTACAAAAGAGGAAAAAGCATGTCTATTGGATACAGTGAACATCAACTTTATAGTAATTACTTCCCCTGATCCCACTGCTTCTGGAATGTTCTGTCTGATGTGGGGGAACCATATGTAAGTCATGTCAAAGAGTCATTTCTCCTCCTGAATTGCTTCTAGAAGGCCCTCTGTGTCTCTTGCATACCAAAGTTTCATACTGATCCATCTGGTCTAGCATCCGGTCTCTGATGGTGGCCAGTTCCAGCCACTTTAAAGGAAGCTGCAAGAAACCCCACACTAGGCAGTTATAGGATAATCTTCCCTTAGGGAAAGTTTGCTCCTGACCCCCGATTAGCCAGTGGTTGGCTTCTGTCTTGAAGCAAGAGGGTTAGATCCCCACATACTTTTGGGGTTTGAAGGGGTATTGTTTGTTTTTTTAATATTTACTATTAAAACTCTAGACATCTCCATCTGTAAAATGCAACTCATTGTAGTTGTCCATCGGCATACAGTTCCCATCTGTAAAATGGGAACAATAACACTCCCTTTCTCCCACTCTGTCTGCCTGGCCTATTTAGACAGTAAGCTCTTCAAGGCATGCTCTTTTATTATGTGTATGTACAGTGCCTAGCACAAGGTGGCCCCAATTTGTGATGGAATACAAATGGCAATTTCCAGCTTCCATGCATAATCCCCAATGGCCCAACACATACAATAGCTTTATTGTTCAGGTCATCTTCTGTATTTTAATTCTGAGCACCTATAATCTACTCACTCTTGGCAATCTTTTCCAAAAAAACAAAAACAATGGTTTTTTTTTGTTTTTAACTAAATAAGAGAGAATAAAATAGAATATGATGGCTCAGTACCATCCTGCTAAGGGTAGACTTCACACCTGAGCCGGTAAAGGTACTTCAACCTCAGAGTTTATTCACTTGGGAACAAAGCCTATTCCAGTGCCACTGTTCTGTGACTGCTTAATAACACCTGGGATTTAAACAAATACCTGGTGGCAGCCAATTTCACAAAGGCCAAAATCTGTGCACTGTCCAATTAACACAGAAAATTTGTGGGAAATCCTGTATTCAAACCAATAGGCTGCAGGAAAAAAGCTCCCAGCTGTGTCTTATTTCTTAGGTAATGCACACTGTTCTGGCAGTTAGTCCTTGGGAAACACTAGGATGTTAGTTATAGCAGCAGACACATGGATTGGAGCTGGGACAAGACGGGGTGATGTGGATAGTGAATGGCAGAAGCATTAACAAGTGTCTTGTTAATTTTTCCCCTCACAGGGCTGGGCTGTCACTCAGCGAGAATATGAATGTATGTACGTACAGGTGATCAGGATTTCTACTTTAACAGGAAAGCTAGAAACTGTAATACTAGGCTTCGTTCTGCTGTCTTCCAACACCTCTTTAACCCCAGGGCATTCCTTTCTTTAGACATCTGAAGCCCAAAAATTACCACCTCAGATTATGCTTGACACCAAACTGGGGGAAAATGTCAACACTTTGCCTGAAAAATAATCCTCAGTAATTGCTCCAGATGAATGAACAAGCAAGGATGACATTAGTAGCTGAAGTTACAAACAGTTCAAAGAGTTTTGCCCTCGGGGCAAGAGGCAATTACTGAGCCCCAGACTTGGGCTTTCTCTGCCTGATTTAAGGGAGGAACCCGTACATCTAAGAGAGGAGGTTTATTCCACATCACTGGGGGGAGGGTTATTTCATATTATGCAGTCATTCTCGGCTTCTCCCCACAAAATTCCTATAAAATGGGGCACTATGAGGGGGGTGGGGCATGAAGCGGCACCTTGTGTCATACCTGTTAGTAGTCCAACATGAAACCCAGCTCTGGTTACTGGCTGGGTGACAGTTAAAGATGCCCTGGTGTCCTGGTTGACGACCTCTCTCTCAGAACAGACCATGATATCCCAGACTGTATGCCTGCTGTAGGAGTTCATAATGATTGCTACATTTACCTATGCATGGGCCCCACTACCTAACTCATTACTATGTAAAAATGCCACAGAACACCTGGGGTACAGAAGGAACTAGCAAGGACCAGATTTCAGCCAAAATGTTTTTGATGACAAACTGTATACCAGTTCCCATCAATCTGTGTGATTTAAAACTTCCAAGTTCCTAACTCTTTTGAAACACATTATGAAAAAAGAAAGAAATCCAAGGCTAGAATATTGCCTGAGCGTAAGGGGAAAACCAGGAACTGATTCCTAAGGAGATCTCTAGATCCTCAGCCAGCCTCAGAACTACCTGTGAAAGGTATCTGGGTTGTATAAGGAGACCTAATGTGTTTTGCAGGGTGTAATATTAGTCTTAGGGGCTATCTTATTTCTTTACATCCAACTTTCACAGTGATGAAGAACGACACCCCCGGCACCCCATTGATCACTGGGGTCAACTATTCACCACACTGACAATTCCTTTTTAAGGTTTCTTCCATGCAGTATAAGGGACATGGACCGTGGAGATGCCCCCAGCCCCCCATACCAAGGCTTCAGTTTGCTCACATTCACATAGAGAGACACACACTTCCCAGGAAAGCATAAAGGCGCATTAACAGTTGTATTTTATCTCTGCTTCTGCCTCCCAGCAGTACCCCGGCCTCCCAAACCAGTTTATTTCCCCATTCATTGTCTGCTGCCCACCTGAAGCAGCACATAATGATTCCCAGAAGGCTTTGCTGCTCTCAGTTACAAGCCGGGGATGCACTTGTACCTTCTGGAGCATATCAGAACCACTGCAGGCAGATAAGGAGCTCAGTGGGCACATACAGGAGAGGCCTGGACTTGAAGAGGCCTGGGGATATGAGGAAAGTTGATTTGGAGGCAGGGTGGGAGGGGACTAAAAGTAAAGTAGCAAACTATCCCCAGACCTGGCTCACTTTGATGAGCTGGTTGCAGGGGGTAATTTAGTCTCTTTGGATTCTCATTCACTATATTACCTGAGGAAGGTGCTGAGTGTTACTGGGAAAGTTTTTACTGTGGAAGAGTTTTGGGTGCTCTGGGCTCACTCACTCATGCGTTTCAGTCCTTAGTGTTTCCACTCTTATCCACTTCCTTGAGCTGTCCACTGCTCCCTAGCAGGAAATTTTACATATTTTCAGTGCATTGTGTTCAAGTGATTTAGCACAACTGGGAGCTTCTGCTTAGCCCTACAGCTGATAGAGGGATTCAGGTAAGGATTGGGGGTATGGGGAGAAACTACTACAACTCAGCCCTTATCGAGACAAGTCTAATCCTCTCTATTTTCAGGCCCACCAAATTCACCATACGGTCATAGCCAGAAAAGGGAAGAACAGTCCAAAGATTCCAGGTGACAGGGTGCTCTACCACTCACTGCTAGGATGGCACCTCCTCCTAGTCACTTTAGGGAATAGCTCATGAAGTCAACACCCCTTCCCACAGTTTCACACTGTCTCTCCATCTCTCTCGCTTCATGAGCTGCAGCCTCCTCTTTGTGACGTGGCTCTCCGGCCAGGTCACTATTCACATTTTCCCCTTGTGGGATACCAAAGTCTTCCCATTCACTGCTGCATAGCGCCCCTCCCTAGGTAGTTGGCAGGGGAACCCAGGACCCCACTCCGTTCCAGGTTCTGGCTCAGGGACCCTCTAGCAAGCAGTCAAGGTCTGTTTCCTCCTGAACCTTACTGCCTTTCCCTGTGCCCCTGCCTTTCCCTCCGGCACTCCCCCCTCTCTCTCTGGGTCTGCCAGTTTCATCACTCCCTCCTCCCATGAAACAACTGCAGGCTACCTGCCTCTGCAGAGTGTAATCCCTTCTCTCAGGGAGTGACTACAGCCTTCCAAGCAGTCCCCTCCTCCTTCCAATATCCTGTCTTTATAGTCCCATCCCAGCTCTTCCCCCCTCAGCTGGACTCCCTCACTCAGTCCAGGGATTACTTAACCACCTGATTCCCCTCTGCTGTGGCCTGTTGTGTTAATTAGCCCCCTTCTCAGTCTACATTAACCCTTTCGGGGCAAGTGTGGGATGAACACCCCATCACATTAAAACTACATTCAGCAGAAGCTCCGTTAACTGGCTCTAAAAATCTTACACAGAGAGATCTTAACATACAACAATTTCAAACAATGAGCCATCAGTCAAGATGACCATAGAACTGGCAGAGGGCTGTCAGTCTTATTAGCTCACTAGTCTGGTTGGCCCACGGTTCTTCTTTGGAGATTTAAAAATCCGCTGACAGTTCCTGTTAAATGTTTATCCTGCTCCTGGAAGAAGGGCCTGAAAAGTCATGCACACTATGGCACTGTAGGGGCTGAAACTATTTTTAAAAATAGCGTACTTTACATGACACAAACTTTTTGCAGTGCTGCCACTTTTTAGGAAAGAATGTCAATCTGGGTCTAGTGACTCCCATGTGCTCCCCACCTAGAATGTGAACATGCCCATGAATGGTAAAATACTGGTTAGGCTTTAGGACTCAGGACTACATTTCACCAGCAGGTGCATAACATGCTGATAATGAGAATCTGTTTAACTGTATAGGCCACTGGTCCCTCACGCAGAGATAAGCTTCCTTGAAAAAGTAATGTGCACCCTCTTGTAAAGGGTATATTCTCATCTAACTCTCCATGCTTAATCCCCTGTGGCCGCCTCCCTTTCCACCTTGTAGCTCTCAGAGTATACTGACACTGCAGTCATGGAGTGTGACCAAAGCTAGTGTTAACCTAGCTAGCAGGGTGCCCATATCAGTGAAGCCTAGCTGCACAAATACTTTCCCAGGGTCCAGACAGGCTTGTACCCCCTGTGCGGAAGTCTGTGTTGCTGGGGCTTCTATCAGTACCTGAGCTAGCTAGATTAAAATTAGCCTGCGTATATCTACAAGCGCTGCAACCACTCCCCCCGCCACCATGACTGCAGTGTAGACAAACTATCGGTGCTTTGGCCCCTTATGCAGGAAGGATAAGGTTGGGTGAGGATAAGACAAGGGTTTTTTACTCATATATGGTAGAGCCTTTAGAAAATGCATCAAAGTATTGCCTTTATTAAACTCACTGTAACCTGGGCAATCTGAACTCTCTAAAGTGCAAGTAATCCTACAGCAAAGGACCTCAGCTTTTAACAGCCAAAGGGTTGCAGGGAGCTCAGGCAATCCCCTGCCTTCAAGCTACAATATAAGGCAAAAAAGAGTGCTCACCCCATCCCAGCTCATGGGAACAGGTTTTCTCGGCTGATTTTTGCCATTCCTGCTTCAGGTCAGGACCCAGAATCTTTGAGAACAGCCTCAAGCACAGTATTTCAGCAGTTACAGTATCAGGCATTGTGGTCCCGCAGCGAGGGCTCTGCATTGGAACGTCAAGTGAGGTTTATTCCCAGCTCTGCCACTGGCTCACTCTATGACCTCGGACAACTCACCTCTCTGCTGCTCGGTTTCCCTATCTGTGCAATGGGGAGAACAGTTCTTGCCTACGCTGGAGATCTGTAGATGAGAAGCATCAAGTACAAATATGACTATTATTAGTTGGAAGCTGGAACAGACAAAGAGCTTGGAAGAACAGTTCAGAGCCTGAAAAAAGATGAGTTCCAGGAAGAGGGGAAAGTTTTGGGGAGAATCATATTTTTCCCTCTCTCTGGGAAGCATATAAGTAACAAGACAAAAGGCACATGTTGGGAGGAGAGCGAGGAAGAGTTTGCCTGTGGAGAGCAGATCAGCTAGAAGTGAGGCTCTGAACCTCCTTTATTTGACCATCTACCTTTCATAAGTAGTTTGCAGCAAAATAACAATTTACTCTGAAACCTTCCCCCCTCGGAGGCTTAGGGGCCATGTAGCCCACCCTGAGCGCTAGCACTTGAAACCAATTCAAAGTGATTTCGGAAGTCACTCCTGCCTGAGGGGGCAGGGGCAGGAAGGGAGCTATTAAGTGCAGGGGGGGAGGAAGCAGGGGGAGCAGGGGGATTGCTTCCTTTGGAATGAGAGCATTTGGAGGCAAGGCAGGAACGTGAGCAGGATGCTGCTGTCATAAAACAAGCTGACAAGTGTGTGTCAGTCGCACAGGGGATGGAAGTGACATAGCATGGGCTGTTCTCCCTGCCCCCACAGATCAGCTTGAGGCTCCAGTGAGCCAGAGGCAGAAACAGCCTTCTTTCCAATTATTCTTTTTTATTTTTACCCTGGGGCTGGAAAACGCCTGATTCTGCATATGGCAGAGGGGAATGAACATCTTCCACGGCTTTTGCGAGAGCTTCCTGACAGCAAGGAGGGGAGGATTAAGATTATCCGGGGACTAGATCTATCACAAAAACTTTTCCACTTCCACCCCTCCTCTCCCACCTGCCTTGCCACCACCCAGCTGCCAAGTGGGAGTCAAGGGCCTCCCAGCTGTTGCTGATTCTAACTTTCCTGCTAGCCAGGCTGGACTATGGGGCTGCAGAGGGCAGCAGGGATTGAGGGTGCATCTCCTCCTCCCCAGTTCTTGCACTGACTGAGTGGCCAGGCAGCAGTGTGCACCAGACCACTTGCCAGCCTAGTCTCTGCCCTGTGTCCATGGGGCCAGGCGCCCAAGGATTCTGCCTTAGCCTACTCTTGACTTCAAGGGTCTGAGCAAGTCAGAATTGAAAAGGGATATCAGACTTCAAGGGCCAACTTTTCCAATCTTGACTCCTACATCGTGTCTGCTAGTCAAGCAACAAGAGCAGAGTCCCTGCAAAATGCACAGTCCTCTTCCTCCCCCAGCAACTCCATGTCCCATGAGCTGCTTTTGCAAGTGAAATTTATCAGACAGTGTTTGAAAACATAGCCCCTTACTGTATGTAGTTTGTAATACAACCTGACCCCCTGAGGCAGCTTGAATGCCATGTCAGTTAACACCTGAGGTGCCCTCCACCAGGGGATTGGATCCTGCCCTTCAGAGGGAAGCACTGCATAAACTAATCTGCTTTCTCTGTCTCTAGTCTCTGTAAGGAGTATACAGAGAAACGTGAGCATTCAGGATTTTGGTGGTGCCATACATTTACTGCCCGACCCGGTGGGCAGTGTGGAGGGTAATGCAGGCAGAGCATATAAGGGTGGCATCATACAGGTCTCCTCATCATGCTATCGCTGCGTAGTCATTACACCATCTCTTCAGAGGGGGCAGCGTTTGCTCCCTTCTCCCTATGGACAGTCAGCTCCTCTTAACTCAGCTGAGCACAAAGACTGTGACTCTTGGTATCCCCGCAGATGATGCATGCAGTGAACAGAGTGGCCTCCAAATTGTTCCCCCCCCCCCCCCCATTTTGTGCTCTTGCATGAGTGCAGGGCATCAAATGAGCCCTACGGCTCAAATTCAGTGCTCCCCCCGACCACGCTGCTCTTCTGTGCATTATTCAAACGCAGAGCTCCCAAAACACTGTATTCTCCATTCGTTACATGCAACATCCAGTAACACTAAGGCCATGTACTGCACATGTGAACATTAGGAGGTGAACAGATGGCTCATAAGGCTGAGCAACTTGCCTTTCTAGATGCCACAGAGGAGTAGCTCAGTCACTTTTTCCACAGTGAGACAAGAGGTGAAATTCATCCTCACACAACTTCATTTACTTCAGTAGAGTGGCACTAGGGATAAATTTGGTCCAACTCATCTTCACCAGGGAAAATTTCATCATCAGGCTGAAGGACAAACAATCCAAATGGACACCGATTACTTCCCTGTTACGGCTCTTTAGCCTGGCAGTGGTGAAGAGGACGCAGCTGAAGTAGGGTCTGCAGGATTTACACATCTCCCTATTTCTGTTTTATATTCAGCTTTCAAGCAGGCAGTGGCAAAATGGGGGATGCCTTTGACATTCATAGAAGGTTAGGGTTGGAAGGGACCTCAGGAGGTCATCTAGTCCAACCCCCTGCTTGAAGCGGGACCAATCCCCAATTTTTGCCCCAGATCCCTAAATGGCCCCCTCAAAGATTGAGCTTGCAACCCTGGGTTTAGCAGGCCAATGCTCAAACCACTGAGCTATCCCTCCCCCTTCCTCCAACTCGTGTATTCCAATAGAAGGATACACTGGCTGACCAAGCTAACTACTTGGAACTTTGTTCAGGCTGGGGTATGGCTTGTCAGACACCTATTTTCGGTTTGTTGTACACACAATCCACCCCCCTCAAAAGTAGGTCATTATTATATACAAGTGGATTTTTTTCCCTGTCTGTAAAAGATCAATGTTAATAAGTAATCAGAAAATCCAGAAGGGGGCAGTGCTGAGGCAGAGCTGCAGTCTGGGAGAAGCAGCTTATTTTTGGTATTGTGTTTACCTTTCTCAATAAGAAAGAGGCCTCTGGACTTAGCCCAGAAGAGGGTGCTACCTACCTCCAAGATGCAACAGCACAACCAAGTTTATACTGTAAGCTTTAACACCTGCATTGAGGTTGCTGGCTTCCTTCTCCACACCCTCTCTCTTTGTCAGAGTTTCAAAAGGAAACACTTCCCACCCCCATGCAAACAGGAAATCCACTAGGCAAATCTGATCAAAGGAAGCCAAACAGCCAAACACACGCTCCAGTCCGATTTGGATAGCAAGAAGCAGGCAAACTGGACTGGAAAGGGAAACCACATATCCGTGCATTCCGCTTTGCTGTAGCCCCATCAGTAAGGTCCGACGCCAGCAGGCAGAAACCAAAAGAGGAGGCCATGTGTCTGCATCCGAATTGCAAATGGAATAAGAAAGGGCGCTTGAAGGAAAACTGGAAATAGAGAATAAAATATGAAGGACTGTTTTAGCCATAAAGCCTTCATGGGGAGAGATCAATAGGGTGTATGGAGGAAGGGGCAATGGGAAGGTGAGTATCACTTTGCACCGAAAGGGAGACAATAAGGAATAGTTCAGGGGAAAGGAAATGAGAGGAGTCAATGCAATGGTGCAGTCTCGTAAGCATTCTGTAGAGGAGTTTGGCGTTTTGCTGAACCTACACATTCATCCAGCCTTTCCCCACGGGCTGATCACAACCCACTAGCTTGGGGTATACTTCATTTAATATGCTGCTTCTGTTACCAGCTGTTTAGGGATCTTTAGTGACACGCACACACATTTTCCAGGTACCCACCTGAGGCATAGCAAAACCGCCCTCCCCTTTCAGCTGTGGGTTGGGGACACTGGCTTTTATGATGATTCTCTGCTGATTCTTCTCAACACCATGAATCCCTGGCTACTGCTCTCCTGGCCCACAAACTTAATGCCATCAACACCATGACAAAAGCCCACATTGGTACTTATTGGAGGCAGCAGGCAATCCTGCCCAAAAGCCCACCCCTAAGCAAAAAGATCTATCCAGAGTGACTGTCAGACATCTGGAAGGGAGAGTGAAGAACAGAAAGACAAAAGGCAAGGTGTGCCTGTAAAGGGCGGTGTCGGAGGAGGGGGAGAAGGTGCTAAACATCTGGCAAGAATGGATCTGAACATGGGAAAAATTCTCCCCACAGATCGTGAAGGCCTTTTTCTCCCCTTCTCTTTTAGCTCTAGAAAACTGCCTACCTCCAGGAGATAGGGCCCAAAAAAACCAAAACAACTGAGGCAAGGGAGCCCAAAATAAGTCAGTTATTTAATTCTGGGAGCCAGTGGAAACCGAAGCAAAAGGAAGGTTTGGGTTTGTGTTGTTTTTCTGTGGTCGGCATTTCGGAAATCCTGCTGGAGAACACACACACACGGAGAGACCATAGGGATCACAGTTGGTGGGACTGAGCTGGGGAACAGTAGGTCAATTCTAACAGCACAGTAGTTTGTGGTCACTAAACCAGGTTACCAAGACATCTGGCTGCTGAGCATTTCCTGCAAGGATCACAATATGTTCTGTTGCTGAAAATGAATGAAAATCCCTTTATGACAGGCTATAATTCTTAAAGCAAGGGACATGGGAGCCAGGACTCCCTACAGGTTTTGCTACTAACCTACTGGGTGGCTTTTGGGCAAGTCACTTAGGGCCCAAATCAACAGGAGTGAGGTGCCTTAATAGCTTCAAGGATCTGGGCCTTGAGGCCTGATTTTTAATGGTGCTTGATCTCCACAGCTCTCACTGACTGTAATGGGAGCTGGGGGTGCTAGGTACCTATGAGGCTCCAAGAAGCAGGTGGCTTTATTTTCAGTTTCCCCACCTGCCCACTGGAGCCAACACTGTTTAATAACCTCACAAGTGTGTTTTGAGGCTGAGTTGCATTTTTAGAAGCACGTCGGGCTCCTTTTGACGAAAGGTGCTGAGCACGTTCAAATGATCATTGATTGTTAATCATTATTGTGGTGCAAAAAAGAGGGCTGGGGGTTGGGGAGGGGGAGCTGTTTGGGGGAAGTATGGGGGGGCACGATGCCATTCATTCAAAAACACCATTCATTTTTCAGGAGCCCATCTATATTGGGGGTGTTCTGAGTTCTATATCCAGAATGAATACATCCTTCTAGGAATCAACGAGGGTCTCTCTGAGAAGAATCCCCACCCTCGCCCCCATGTCCAGAGCTCATCACCTTTCTCTTGCTACCCATAGTTCTGGTTCTGATTCATCAGTGGGAGCCACTGGGAGCTGTTGCTGGTCAGTCCCTCTGAGTCAGACTCCTCCCAAGCCTGGCTTTCCAGGGCCCATTCCACTTCCATCATCGCCTTTTATGATGAGATTACTGGTTCTGTGGATGAAGGGAAAGCAGTGGATGTATTGTTTCTTGACTTTAGCAAAGCTTTTGACACGGTCTCCCACAGTATTCTTGTCAGCAAGTTAAGGAAGTATGGGCTGGATGAATGCACTATAAGGTGGGTAGAAAGCTGGCTAGATTGTTGGGCTCAACGGGTAGTGATCAATGGCTCCATGTCTAGTTGGCAGCCGGTGTCAAGTGGAGTGCCCCAGGGGTCGGTCCTGGGGCCAGTTTTGTTCAATATCTTCATAAATGATCTGGAGGATGGTGTGGATTGCACTCTCAGCAAATTTGCGGATGATACTAAACTGGGAGGAGTGGTAGATATGCTGGAGGGGAGAGATAGGATACAGAAGGACCTAGACAAATTGGAGGATTGGGCCAAAAGAAATCTGATGAGGTTCAATAAGGATAAGTGCAGGGTCCTACACTTAGGATGGAAGAATCCAATGCACCGCTACAGACTAGGGACCGAATGGCTAGGCAGCAGTTCTGCGGAAAAGGACCTAGGGGTGACAGTGGACGAGAAGCTGGATATGAGTCAGCAGTGTGCCCTTGTTGCCAAGAAGGCCAATGGCATTTGGGGATGTATAAGTAGGGGCATAGCGAGCAGATCGAGGGACGTGATCGTTCCCCTCTATTCGACACTGGTGAGGCCTCATCTGGAGTACTGTGTCCAGTTTTGGGCCCCACACTACAAGAAGGATGTGGATAAATTGGAGAGAGTCCAGCGAAGGGCAACAAAAATGATTAGGGGTCTAGAGCACATGACTTATGAGGAGAGGCTGAGGGAGCTGGGATTGTTTAGTCTGCGGAAGAGAAGAATGAGGGGGGATTTGATAGCTGCTTTCAACTACCTGAAAGGGGGTTCCAAAGAGGATGGCTCTAGACTGTTCTCAATGGTAGCAGATGACAGAACGAGGAGTAATGGTCTCAAGTTGCAATGGGAGAGGTTTAGATTGGATATTAGGAAAAACTTTTTCACTAAGAGGGTGGTGAAACACTGGAATGCGTTACCTAGGGAGGTGGTAGAATCTCCTTCCTTAGAGGTTTTTAAGGTCAGGCTTGACAAAGCCCTGGCTGGGATGATTTAACTGGGAATTGGTCCTGCTTCGAGCAGGGGGTTGGACTAGATGACCTTCTGGGGTCCCTTCCAACCCTGATATTCTATGATTCTGTGATTCTATGATCACACTGCTGCTCGACCTCCCGGGAGCATTCGACATGTAGCTTCCCTCTATTGTTAAAGGCACTAATCAGGCTTTCCAGTTACCTTAAAGGACGCCCTAAAAAAGCTACTTGGGCCCAAGATAATTCTTCTGCTGGTAATGAGTTCGTAGACCTCTTTCTTGCACTGCGTCTCAGAAGCCAATTCTTTTCTAAAATGTTTAAATTCAAAATGTAACCTGCCAGTGGTCAAAAATCCAGCGGGTCAGGGATTTGGTCATGAATGGGACAGTGGCTAAAGGCAGGTTTACTACAGAGATTCTACTTCCCCACCCAGCTCTATCAATGTACCTCAGCCAGATCAACAGCTGAGATTATCAGTCATGCCAAACCCTGAGCAGTTTTGTGATCTGTGTACACCGGAATGAGTTTAAGAACAGCCAATCCGTGACCCAGGATTTGAAGGCAGGACTCCTGATACAAGAGGCCAGTGCACTAGACAACTGTATGACCCAGCTTTTGGGCTAAATTCAGAGATGATGTGAGTTACATGTCAGCAGGAGGAGGGTGTGAGGGAATTTAATTTATATGCTATGGGACAGGATCAGGAGGGTGTCAAAGGCTGTAGGTGGAAGTAGCCCACCTCCCATGGGCAAATAAGTTAGGACTTCCTTAGACAACCCCACCCCATCTTTAGACACACACGTGCACCACAATCGCACAATGCCTCTGATGTTTAAATGGGCAGTGATGCAGAGACTGGGCATTCCATATACGAACTCCCTCTGAATGGAGCTGACAAAAATAGAATATTAAACTAAGTATCCCAAAGACAGCAAAGGTTTTGTTTCTTTGCTCGCTCTAGAAGTTTGTCTAAACCATACTATTTCTAAGCACATGTAAAAAGAAAAGGAGGACTTGTGGCACCTTAGAGACTAACCAATTTATTTGAGCATGAGCTTTCGTGAGCTACAGCTCACTTCATCGGATGCATACTGTGGAAATCGCACAAGACATTTTATACACAGACACCATGAAACAATGCCTCCTCCCACCCCACTCTCCTGCTGGTAATAGCTTATCTAAAGTGATCATCAAGTTGGGCCATTTCCAGCACAAATGGAACTTGATGATCACTTTAGATAAGCTATTACCAGCAGGAGAGTGGGGTGGGAGGAGGCATTGTTTCATGGTGTCTGTGTATAAAATGTCTTGTGCGATTTCCACAGTATGCATCCGATGAAGTGAGCTGTAGCTCACGAAAGCTCATGCTCAAATAAATTGGTTAGTCTCTAAGGTGCCACAAGTCCTCCTTTTCTTTTTGCGAATACAGACTAACACGGCTGTTACTCCTAAGCACATGTACACATTTGTTCTGGCTAGCGAGGATATCTTTGGCAATTTCACCAGCCCCTTAGTGTTCAGATGTTCATCCCAGTTTCTGGCTTTAAGTCCCAAAAGAGGAAGGAAGGAGGAGTCTGCTAATAGCCATTACACTCCTCCAAAGACACTCAGTGCTCAAAATCAGGAAGCTAAGACTTAAAAATCACTATAATCCCAGTGGAAAGAGATGGTCTCCTGTAATGGGTTTACCTGCTTAATGTTCCATGACCACTTCTGGCTCTCACTGCTTTCCTTTCTTTGCTAACTCTGTTTGTGGCAGGAAATTCTGCTTCCTACGTTAGGTGTATTGTGTGCAACAATATATACAAGTATATTTGTCACACTGAATTCCCAGACTTTACATGGTGGAATTTCCAGGATATGAATCTTCTGTCATTCATGCCCTCCTTCTCCAGGGGTCCTACTTAGGATTGCATGCATTTGTTACCCAAGGAGCAGAATACCCTCCTTTTCCTCCCCATCTATCTTCCCTCCTCCCTCCCCAAGGTCCCTGTGTTGTCATGTCAGCGTAAAACAATGTAGTGAATCCTGTTTCCTGCAGGAACACTCAGACAGCTTCTTCCTACTACTCTTCAAGGGCCTGATCCAAAGCCTGCTGATGTCAGTGGCCTCCCATTGCCTTCAATGGACTTTGAATCAGGATGTGAGTGAACAAGTTGCATCAGGATAATAGGGACTCAGGATGAATGCTGAATAAGGTTAGGGAAAGCTTGTGACTCTATACTCTATATAAGTGATTTACTTGCAGAAACTTTACATTCCAGGAACAAGAAACTTTGATTTCTCCACTCCCCAAGGAGAAAGGAAATACAACATCCACTGATCCCAAACCAAACCAAGAAAACCTCCAAAATTTGACTCAGAAATAAAACTGGATGTTAGAGTCAAAGAAAATTAGCAAACACTGGACGAATGCAGGAAAAGTAGCTCTGTTAAATCACTCTCAGCCAGAACACTGCTCTCAGCCAGGACTTTGGCTCCCAGTGGAAGCTGTCAGGATTCTGCACCACTTTTCTTCCAGGTTTGGCTTCGGAAGCAGTACTCCCACACCACAGCGTTTTATATTTCAGATGTATCCTTGGCCTCTCGGGAATCCCAGCAATAGGCTTCTCCTCCAAGCTGCCCTTCCTAAGCCCCCTTGAATCTCATTTATCCTGCAGCTGATTTTCTTTTTCCTTGAGATGCTAAACACTTTCTGTGGAGCCATCTGGATGTTATTACAAAAACGTCTTGGGTCCATTGAGGCTGCTGGCAGCAGACTCCTTCCTTGCTTCCTCTGTCCTGAACGTCTGAGGCTGAGAAGTTGACTTTCAGAAGGAGTTTGGAACATAAGCTTATAAAAAGAAACAGTCAATATTTTTCAGGTGTTGAGAGGCCTGATGGGTTGTGTTCCAGCCCCAAGGACTTCCCATTCCAAGCTCCCATCTGCTGTGCTGGGCCTGTGCTCCCTCAGGGCATGTCTACATGGCAGCTGAGAGCAACCCACCCAGCCCAGGTAGACAGAGTCGTACTAGCACGGCTTGAGCTAGCGCATTAAAAATAGCAGTGTGGATGTTGAGCTGTCAAGCCAACCCGACTCCGAGGCTTGAGAGCCTGAGCTCCAGCCTAACCTGCAACGTCCACACTTCTATTTTTAATGCCCTGGCTTGAGCCCCGCTAGCAGGAGTCTGTGTACTCAAGCTGGGAGGCTTGCTCCCAGCCGCAGTGTAGACATAACCAAAGGGGCTCAGGAAAGGCCCTGTGCATGAATGTAAATCCCAGTCAGGTGGCAAACAGGCCCTCTGCACTCATGTGAATGTTACCACTAGAGGAGAACTATTCATCATCCTTGATGGGCAGCTGAGCTACAGCATCACCCCCATTCGTTGTTGTTAATAAATAATAATACTACTTTGCCCTTCTTTGCCCCCCCCCTTCCTCTGGGGAGCCCAGAGTTTTACCATTCTGAGGCTTACCCATTACTAAGACCCCCATGAAGTAGGGAACTATTTCATTTTATTTATTGCAGTTCACTGAAAAGCGCCCAGCCAGTGTATTATTAACCACGGTGTGCCTCAGTTTCCCCAGTTCTGAAAAGGGGATAACGCTCTTGCCCAATGTCACACGGTGAAAGGATGGCAAAGACACAAATAGTCTCAGCCCTGTGCCTCACACACAAGCCCATATTTCCTCTCCTAATATAGCCTGATACAGGCCACTGAGCTCTTCATGGATGCTTCCTTCTGCACAAGAGCTGTTCCACAGTCAAGTAAGTCGACATTTACCTTCATCTGCACTTCTTATCTCAGGAAAAAGACACCGCTGTTAACTGCAGCACACAGGATGAGAGCTTCGGTAGGTTGAGGTGAAATCTGTCTCCCCACAGCCTGAGGCACCACAGTGTTGTGGCTTTATAACAGGGGTGGGCAACATCAGGGTATGGAAATTGTACGGTGCGCCATGAATGCTCACGAAATTGAGGGTAGGGTGCGGAAGGGGGTGAGGGCTCTGGCTGGGGGTGCAGGCTCTGGGGTGGGGCCAGAAATGAGGAGTTCAGGGTGCGGGAGGAGGCTCCGGGTTGGGGTATGGGGGGGAAGTGAGGGTTCGGGGGGGGGGGCTGGGGATGAGGGGTTTGGGGTGCAGGGGGCTCCAGGCTGGGATGGGGATCAGGGCTGGAACCGGGGTTGGGCACAGGGGGTGGGGGGGCTCAGGATGGTACTTACTGCAAGCAGCTCCGGCAAGCATGTCGCTCCTCGCGGCCAATGGGATCTGCTGGGGCGGCGCCTGCAGTCGGGACAGTTTGCAGAGCTGCCTGGCCACGCCTCCGCTGGAGGTGGGTCATGCTGGCTGCTCCCTGGGAGCCACGCAGAGCGGGGCAAACCCCTGACCCCGCTCCCTGGTGGGAGCTGAGGGACACATTAAATGGTCTGATGGGCCGGATGTGGCCCGCGGGCCATAGTTTGCCCATCCCTGCTTTATAACAACACATCCCAAAGCTTCAGCCTGCAGCTTGCAATGACTGCAGCTGCCTATCTACCAAAGTCTGGCCATTGCCTGCTCTAGATCCACTCAGGACATGAGCCAGCAAAACCCTTTACGCCTGCAAGGAATTCTCTTCAAGTCAATGGGACTACTCTCATGCTTACGAGCATTGCTGGACCAGGTTCTCTTGATTTCACAGCCTCCATTCCTTCCCCTCCTCTCTCAAAGGATGGAAAACAGCTCTGACCACAGGATGATCTCGATGAGCTCGACCTCTCAGCACATACAAGAGCGAGAAGGAGGGTCTGTCTACACTAGAAATGCTACAGCAGCTGTAGTGCAGACACTTAGGGCTTGGCTACACTTAAGAGTTACAGCGCATTACAGGAGCCCCGGGTGCACTAGCTCACTACCCGTCCACACTGGCAAGGCACGTAGAGCACACTGACTCCGCGGCCGGTCCGTCCTGGTACTCCACCTTGGCAAGTGGAATAGCGTTTGATGTGCCCCCGCTGGAGCACCGCGGTGCCAGTGTGGACGCCCTGGTCTGTTAGTGTGCTCTGATCGGCCTCCAGAAGTGTCCCACAATGCCTGTTCTAGCCACTCTGGTCATCACTTTGAACTCTACTGCCCTGCCCTCAGGTGACCAACCGTCAGACCCGCCCTTTAAATTCTCTGGGAATTTTGAAAATCCCCTTCCTGTTTGCTCAGCCAGGCGTGGAGTGCTCGCAGCGAATCTTTCCAGGTGATTGTGCCTCCACGCGCCAGGCGATCCCCAGTATGGAGCAATGGCGAGGTGCTGGACCTCATCAGTGTTTGGGGGGAGGAAGCTGTCAAGTCCCAGCTGCGCTCCAGCCATAGGAATTATGATACCTTTGGGCAGATATCAAGGGACATGATGGAAAGGCGCCATGACCGGGATGCACTGCAGTGCAGGGTTAAAGTGAAGGAGCAGCGGAATGCCTGCTGCAAAGGCCGCAAGGCAAATGGCTGCTCCGGTGCTGCCCCTGCGACCTGCCGTTTCTTCAAAGAGCTGGACGCGACACTCGGGGCTGACCCCACCTCCACTCCAAGTACCACCATGGACACTTCAGAGCCCAGTTCAACAAGGCGGGAGGAGGAGGAGGAGCAGCAAAGCAGGAGCGAGGGTGCTGAGGCAGAGGAAGACACCCCGGCATCCCTAGATGCATTCAGTCAGGAGCTGTTCTCAAGCCAGGAGAAAGGTAGCCAGTCGCGGTGGCCAGTGCTTGTGAAGGACTAACACCAGAGAAGCTTTTATTTTGGGAAGGAAGTTATTTGGTGCAGGCTCTTGGGGCAAGGAGGGTCAGGGCTGCATGCATGCCTAGATGTGGAATAGGGCTCTCACATCGCGGTAATCGGGCTCAGTGATTTCTTCAAAGGTCTCATCCAGAACTTGGGCAATGCGTTTGCACAGGTTTCTTGGGAGAACCACTGTGATCCTTGTCCCAGAAAAGCGAACTTGTCCATGCCACTGTGCCGTGAGGGGTAGGGGGACCATTGCTGCACACAAGCAAGCTGCATATGAGCCAGGGCGGAATCCGCATTGCAGTAGAAGACCCTCCCTTGCTTCCCAGGTCACCCTCAGCAGCAAGTTATCTTCCAGGATGAACTCCTGTGGAAAATGTGGGGACAGTGTTCAGTATAGGGGCCCCCTGCCACTGTTGGCTCTCCCCAAGGCACAGAAACCCAGAGGACAGTACAGCCGTGAAACAATCAGTCACGCTTGACCCTGTGCTTACTCACCATTTTGGGGCTCCCGTGGGTTGTGTGTGCTCGCTTTGGGACGGGCAAATTATGCTATTGTGTAGACTGTGCTTGCCCTTAAGTATGGGGGAATCATTGCTCTGTATGGTGTTAACAATGCTGCCTCTGTTAAGTGTTGCATTTTGCCTTTACAGATGCAACCTTGAGATCTCAGCCATCCGTGTTATCACTGGCCGAAAGACTCCAAAGAATCAGAAAGAGGCCACGTAGAAGCAAGGAAGACATGTTGCATGAAGTAATGCAGCATTCAAGGAATGAAAATTAAAAAGTAGAGGAGTGGCGGGACAGTGAAAGGAGGATCCACCAGCAGAATGAGGAGCGCTGACACAAAAGCGCGATGCTCCGGCAGCAAAGCACGGATCGGCTGATAAGCATTATGGAGCGCCAAGCGGACTCGATCCAGGCGCTCGTAGCCATGCAGGAGGAGCACTACCGCGCCCGCCCCCGCCCCGCAGCCCTTGTCCCAAAACTCTTTCCCTTGTGTCCCCATGTCACCTCCAACCCACTTTCCCCAACATCCGGGTTCTTACCACCACCAGCTGCCTCCAACACCTGTAGCTTCACCACCCAGCCCTGACAACTACGACCCTTACCCACTGCGCTCATCACCATGCAGTAGGGCCATCCTGAAGTGCAGCACTCATGGCACAGCACTCCAGACAGGAAGGCTGAGTATGATAACGGGACATATGCAAATCTGTGATTGTACCATTCCCCACCCCACCCCACCCCCTTGCCCTTTCTGTTTCCCAGGCAGTTGTGTTTCTTCTCAATAAATGAATTTTCTTTTCAATAAATGGATTTTTTGGCTTTGAAAACATTCTTTAGTATTGCATAAAGTAAAAGATACCTTAGCCCAGGGAAGAAACAGGCACTGCAAGTCAGCGTGCCAAACACAGATTCCTACTAACATTGGAACCATTGCACTTCACTCCCGTGCAGGGCACCAGACATTACTGGTGGCTTTCAGCCTCAAATTGCTCCCTCAAGGCATCCCTAATCCTTGCAGCCCCGCGCTGGGCCCCTCTAATAGCCCTGCCCTCTGGCTGTTCAAATTCAGCCTCCAGGTGTTGAACCTCCGAGTTCCATGCCTGAGTGGATCGTTCACCCTTCCCTTCACAAATGTTATGGAGGGTACAGCATGCGGATATAACCGCAGGGATGCTGTCATCGGCCAGGTCCAGCCAAAAGCACACTCCACAGTCATTCTGCACTGGCTCACCCTGTTGTTGAACCGCTCCTTGCTGCTGTCAAGGCTCCCTGTGTAGGATTTCATGAGCCACGGCATTAAGGGGTAGGCGGGGTCTCCAAAGATCACAATGGGCATTTCGACTTCCCCTACGGTGATCTTCTGGTCTGGGAAAAAAGTCCCGGCTTGCAGCTTCCTGAAGAGGCCAGTGTTCCGAAAGATGCCTGCGTCATGCACCTTTCCAGGCCAGCCTGCGTTAATGTCAATGAAACACCCACGGTGATCCACAAGCGCCTGGAGAAACATAGAGAAATACCCCTTCCGATTAACGTACTTGGAGGCCAGGTGGGCTGGTGCCAGAATTGGAATATGTGTGCCATCTATTGCTCCTCCGCAGTTAGGGAAACCCATTTGTGCAAAGCCATCCACAATGTCATGCACGTTACCTGGAGTCACGGTTCTTCTGAGCAGGATGCGATTAACAGCCCTGCAAACTTGCATCAACACGATTCCAACGGTCGACTTCCTCACTCCAAACTGATTAGCAACCGATCGGTAGCTGTCTGGAGTTGCCAGCTTCCAGATTGCAATAGCGACCCGCTTCTCCACCGTCAGGGAAGCTCTCAATCTCGTAACCTTGCATCAGAGGGTGGGGGCAACCTCCTCACATAGTCCCATGAAAGTGGCTTTTCTCTTCCAAAAGTTCTGCTTGTCATTCCAGACTTGCATGACGATGTGATCCCACCACTCAGGGCTTGTTTCCCGAGCCCAAAAGCGGCATTCCTCGGTGGTGGGCATGTCCGTGAATGCCACAAGCAAACTCGTGTCATATGCGTTACTCGAGTCGATATCGTCGGAGCCCTCACCGTCACTTTGGATCATAAGGAATAACTCGACTGCCAAACGCGACTTGCTGGCGAGACTCCTCAGCAGACTCCTCAGCAGTTTGGCCTCCATTCCCGCAGACCGAAAGGGAAGACAGAGCGCGCAGTACAAAAAACGTTGAAAGATGGAGCCAAATGTGGATGGAAGCACAGGGATTGCTGGGATGCAAACCAATGCATCACGGGGCATGGGGACAGGACCCAGAATGCCCCACACTCCCCCCCCCTTCCCACAAGCCACAGCGTCAGAATGGGAAGAGGTGCTCTGTGGGATAGCTGCCCATAATGCACTGCTCCCAGTGCCACTGCAAGTACCGCAAATGTGGCCAACCCAGTGCGCTTGTTCCTGTCAGTGTGCACAGACTGCAAGGCTTTCCCTACTGCGCTCTCCGAAGGCGGGTTTAACTCAAAGCGCTCTACATCTGCACGTGTAGCCAGGCCCCAAGTATAGTGACAGAAGAGGTTCTTCCATCACTGTAGTAAATCTGTCTCTCTGAGAGGCGGTAGCTAGGTCAACAGAAGAATCTACACTCGGGGTTATGTTGGGATAGCTATGTTACTCGGGGGGTATGGATTTTTCCACACCCCTGACTGACATTCCTATGTCAACCTAAATGTTCAAGTGTATAAGGACTTAACCTAATGGGCTAAGCTAAACAGGAACAAGGCACTCTTGTTCCAGAATAAGAGTGTCCATTCCTGGAATTGTTCAGGAAGAGCTATTGCATTTTAAATTCACACCCCATTAACATTAACAAGTGTAGACAAGCCCTCGGTGATTAAAGGAGTTTTGTGACTTCTCTGTGTCACAAAAAGCCCCTCAGAAGCATAGGCAGTGGGTGAAGCTTCCCCCGGGGAGGCTAGCTCCCTGTCCCGCTTCTTCCACCCGAGGCTCCACCCATGTTCCACCTCCACTCCGACCCAGGCCCTGCCCTCTCCCCACTTCAACCTCCCGCTGCCAATCACCGTGTTCCTCCTCACCCCTTCACTTGCCACGAGCCCCCCCCACCTGTTGCTCACTGCGTCCCTCCTCACTTCCCTGCCTGCTGCAAGACGCCACACCCACCGTGTCCCTCCTCATCCCCCGTTTGCCATGTCCCTCCTCACTTCCCTGCCAGACCCACCCCACCTGCTGCAAAACCCCCCTGCCCACCGTGTCCCTCCTCACCCCTCTGCCCACCACGACACCCTGACACCCACCACGTCCCTCCTCGCTCCCCTGCCAGACACCCCTCCCACCGCTCACGTCCTCTTCCCCCGCCTGCCGCGAGACACCCAGTCCCTCCCCACACCCGGTCCCTCCTCACACACACCCTAGTAGTGGAGAGAGGTTGAGGAGAGGAGGGATGTGGCAAGTGGCGGGGACCTCCCGCAAACGGGGGGGTGGAGTGGAGGAGAAGAGAAAGACTCACCAGGCAGCAGCAGGTGGTGGAGGCCTATGGGAAGGGGTGGAGCAGGGAGGGGAAAAGGCGAGGCCACCACGGCTCAGGTGTCCAGCAGTGGGTCAGCAGTGGCTGCACTAGAGGAGGCTTAGCCTCCCCTGGCCTATTATACCCACTGCCCATGCTTAGAAGTGCAAAGGAATTTCAATCTCTTAAATTCTCCAAGGAAAAATGCTAAAAAGCAAAAGAAAATATTGCAGGGGGAAATAATCATATCTTGTCACATAAATAATCACTCCTAGAGAAAACTATTGCATTTAGCTAGCATAAAGCTGATCATAGTGAGACAAAATAATGCCCCCGCATATATATTTAATCCTTTGCATTCAGGCTGCCAACCTAATAATTTTTTATAGTGATAAACAGATGACAAGAAAGCAAACTTCAGAAGGTTAAAATCTCCAGCCAATGGACCACAGACAGTCTGGGCCTTAGGTTTCTAAGTCCATTGCATGTGTCCATATGAGTGAGTACGCATGTGAAGAGATACCAAATGCTGAGCCCACACAAAATGGATGGCTATCCCACTTTCTCATTCTGGTTTACCGACCTTGAAATGCCAGAGGAAATCACACTTTCTATGATAAACGTGGGGACCCTTTACAGCAGATATGACCTAATAATAAACTTTCCTCACCAGCAGCCTCACCTCTCACTCCCTTCTGCACTCATTTAATTCAATCCTTTCCCCCTTTTCTCAACAAACAGTGATTTGCAATAGTCACGGTTTGCCAGTATGGAAATACGATCCCCCTGAGTGTTAACTGACAGCGTCTGTGAATTTGGGTATGTTTTTATTCATCCATTATATCTACATCCTGAATGAGGCTATCAAGCACATTTACCCTTTACAACTTAACTCAGTGCCAAATTAGTCTGAGTTTATGGTCTGTGTTTATGTTAGTATGCAGCATTTGCTGCGGGTTTTTAAATGTCTTTTCCTATGGTAACTGTTGATTTTAAATTGGGGAAATAAAAAGGTAATGAATAAGAGGGAGATAATCACTGTGGTACAAACACACTAAAGAGAATGTGATAGCTTCTGGGGGCCCAGTGACGGGTATTACTTTCAAGTGATATGGCCCTTTGTGAGTATTGTGGCTATGCCAAATTCCTCTTCATGAAACCTTTATACATCAGATATATCTCTATGTGCATATATATTGCACATGTATATAGATAGATCTATATCTAGTTAGCATACAGAGTGTGGATGTCTATCTATATATATGTTATACAAATATATATTCGCAGTACTGTATCCACTTGGGAAACCACCTTAAATCCAGAAAGCTCAAAGTAAACATAGCCTTGGCTGTTTACATTCAATATTTGCATTGTGGATGCAAAAATATGCCACACCTCAAAATGCTTCCAGGGATCGAAATAAGTTGCCAAAACAGATATTCCTGAAATCTGTACAAAGTCCAAGAGATTAACAACTAACAGCTTTGTTTTATCTTTGCTCTGTGGAGGTAGAGTCAGTGTTGTCAACACCATGAAAACAACCAGAGAAGCATTTCTCAAGAGAGATTAGGGGAGATAAATTAGAGAAAAATGCACCTGTTACACAGATTACCATGTCCAGATCCATGTTCGTTCTCTTGGTGTTTACTGCAAGCATTTGTAATTTGAAAATAATCCTTTTAAATAACTATTTTAATGGCTATCTTTGCAAAGATATTTAAAAGGACTATTATCAAATCACAAATGCTTGCCGCAAACTCCAAATCAATGAATGTGGATTTTACAGGGTAATATAGGTTAGAAAATACACGCCTCAAACATGTGTATAAGCCACAGCCATACGGAAAATTTAATGATCTACAATATTAAAGTGTTAGATCTTTTTGTTCTGATTAGAAATGGGCCTGAACTGGAGCCTTGGATCCAAACCCCTCACCCCAAGCTTCAGAGAAGCAGTTTCATATTTCAGAGGTCAACCCCAACTCTGATTCAAAGACATTCGGACCCAATCTTGATTCACCTAGGCAAATCTATTGCTCTTGGTGGAGACTCAATATACGTGAAGTATTCACAACAAAAAGTGAAACTCCCATTGACATTCATGGGACCAGGGTTGGGCTCTTAAATAGCCACAGTAAAAACAGTTAATAACTTTGATTAATTATGGCTTTCTTTTAATACAGCTGGCAGACAAGTTCTCAAGGAGATTTAAAAATATAGAAATTTGAAAGAGCACTAATATGCCATCTTTGATTAGCGAGAGAGAGAGAAAAATCATAAGACAAAAGTCAAAATGCAGGTCCAGGTAATTCAGTAATGACCTATAATTCAAATACCATTTGATAGCTTTTCTTCAGACTTTGCAGACACATTTCTTCTCTGATTCCAGAGTAAAAATGTCATTTTTCTGGCCAAACCAATTTTCCAAGCCAAAGTTATAGAAGGGGCTAAAGTAGGGCTTTATAATGACACCTGGTTCCAATCTTTACAGGGAGAGACTACTGCCTGTCCATATGTAACACTCCAAAGAGAGGTAAAATACAGGTGGGGACAATTCCAATTTCCTGATCTGAATTTACTCATATTCCAGCCTTAATCCAGAAGGATTAAGGAGAACAGTCTAGGTTCCATTTTTTTGTACAGAGGTTGTTTTTTTATAGAGCACAAACAAATAAATCACATGCCTTGAATTTTATTGACCTGGACAACCCAAAGGTACAGTCAAGCAAGGCTGGCGGGCACATTTTAAGTGCGACTGATTGTTTTTATCTCCCACTTCAGGAACTGGAAAACATTCTGACATTGGCACACACACGCACGGAAAGTCAATCACAATGATGGTAAAATTAAAATGCGGGGGAGTATCTAAGCCTCCAGTCTCCATGCAATAATAAAAATTCTGTAGCCTCCTGGTTATTTGCTGAGCAATAAGACATAAGAGGCAGTGCATGTCACCAGAATTATAGCAAACCAGAGCTGCATTGTGGGACAGAAGCCTGAGGACATGTGTCTTTAACAGACTCAGAAGTCCAATACTGCCCTCTACATAGGCACTGCATAGAATGCCTTACTATTAGCTTGGTTCATATGTATTTCCAGTCATTTTAATATGTGTTTCATTAAATCTATCATCCTGTTATGAAAAACAGATTGCAGCAAAGATGTAAGCGGAAAAGGAAAAGCAACCACATGAGATATTCTGCTGAAATTTATGGTTGCTTCTGGGCTGGAGGGAAGAAACTGTTGCCAAGCCACTATGGTGACAGGGGTACATTAGAAAAAAAATCTGTTTCCAGTTTGCTGATTGCTTCTGCCAAAATCATCTCCATCTCCCATTGATCTGATCATGTCATTCCATTAGTCAGATCCCTTCACCAGCTTCTCCTTTGCCTTTCACATTGAATTCAAGCTTCTAATCCTCACTTTCATGGCTCTTTAAAATCCTTCTGGCTGAACCTCAACCTCCTTTCCACTGCTTCCTTCTGCAGCTGCCGCCAAGCACACCAGTGTCTCTCTGACCCCACTTCGATCATTGTCCTGCCTTCTAGGCCACTCCTTAGACGGAGGGAGCTCCAAGCCAATGCACGTGCACCTTTTCATTGTTCAAATTCCTCCCGAAAGTGCAAAACTTCTCTTTGGAAGCCTATCCATAATTCTCCACCCACCTAAAACACTTCCAAGTATTTCAAAGAATGCCCTCTGCCCCCACCTCGATATTTAACTCTCATCTGACAGTGATGAAACAACACATAATATCAGTAATAAAATGAGCCTCAAAGTGGGGCTCTATGAAGAGAAATGACTATAAAAATGGCACAGCACATTTCTCTCTATGATTTTTCATATAAAATATGCTCAGTTTATAAGCAAAATTATATTTTTGTTCTAAGTGCCAGCTCTCTAAAGTCAGCCTTGACCCAGAGTGAAACTGGGCTCTTTCTATCTCTCACACCATCACCAACAGCAAAGGGTCTGCTGCCAACTTTGGTCCCCAGTTACCACTTTGCAACCATCTTTCAATAATGCTGTTACCATCTCTGGAAGCCCATTGCCTTCAATAGCACTGCACAGATATAAAAGACTGGAACTTAGTAAACAATCCTGCTGGAGATACCCAAGAAGGAAAAGAATCCAGCTCACTCCCTGAGTTTTGTAGGCTCTGAGCTGTGTAGGAGAAAAGGGCAGGAAAGGAACAGGAACAAATCTGTTGAGTAAGGAGGTGCCATTTTAACGAGGCTTAGTCTTCACATAGAAATTGCATGGACTTTATTATTATTATTTATTTGTATTAAAGTCATGAACCAGGACCCTATTCTCCTAGGTGCAGTACGAACAGAACAAAATCCGTTTTTAAATCAATCTAGTTAAAATAGGCGTAAGCCACTTGCATAGATGCTCTCAAATGGCCTTAATTTGGTTTGTTACAGTTTATCTACACAAGGAAGTTGTACTGATTTAACTTTAGGTGCATGGGTGGTGCCTCGCATAGGCTGTGTTTCCCCAGACAGCCCGGCATGGCCCCGCCCATGCTCCTCCCCGCCCTTCCCCTTTGACCCCAGCCCAAGCAGGCTGCTTCTCTCAGGGAAGCGTGCTGGGGCTGGGGCAGCTGGGACTTGGGGTGGCTGGGGCCGCCCAGCAAATTGGGAGCCCTGAGTGTAGGGGCCAGGGAGGAGGCCACGTGGCCAGCACTCTGGGGCAGGTGGCCACAGGGAGCTGGGGTTCCGGTGGGGGAAGGGGAGCAGGTCCTCAGGCAGGGAGGGTGGGGCCAGCTGGGGCCTAGCCTCCCCCAGACGGTGGTTCACCCACCGCCCATGTTTAGGTGTGATTTTAAACAGATGCAGAGCAGAAGGCTGTGTGGTGACACTGATTTTGGTTTAAGAGTGACTTATTGCAGCTTAGCAAGAGCTTTCTCCTAAACAGAAATAAGCCTGGCTTAAACCAGAATAGATCACCCTTAGGTAAAAATGGCATTTATTTATTTACTTATTTAAACAAAATCTCTAAGTGGGTCTCAAAAGAAAAAGGGCAAGAGAAAAGAGCGGGAGCCAGAGAGAAAAAATTGGATGGGAAAATGCGCCAGGCAGCCTTGTCATCTATTGCTATTTACCACATCACTGCTAAATGCTAAAATGAACTGTGAGTTGTGGTTAGCAACAAAGCTATTGTCCTGGAATTCAGAACGATTAGGCCAGCTAAAAAAGGCAAAAGCTGCAGTCAGGTCACAGCTCAAATGGAAGCCACACAACTTGCGGCAAAGGATTCTTAAAAAAAGGTAGGTCACCAACTCCCTAAAACGGGGCAAAATCCCAAAGAAACAGCTCCACCTGGAGGTCCTTATTGAGCGATGCCAGAGCTAACAGGCTCCGTGAGAGGTAGAGGCAGGGTTCTGCGCCTGACCTCACCTGTGTTGTTTTTGGTAACAACGTTTTAAACCATCACTTCCTTCTCTTTGCTTTATTTATCCCCCATCTTTATTTTCTATACTGTTTATGCTGAAACATGTCAGTGTGTAACTTTCCAGGCCATCCCATCCCGTTGGGTAAACTCACTATATGTGGGATGCCACGGAAGATTAAATCAACCATCGTTGATATTATTATGCTCAGGCTGCTGCCATCTCTGCAGTTTCTTGCTAAACTGGCTCTTTTAAAATTTACTATCTTTAGGCTTGGCGGGGTTAGGTTTTTATTGGCAAATATCTGTAAAAATCTGCAAATCTCAATTTCACCATTCACATAAACCAACGAAAAAATATTTCCATCAATAATAATTCAAATTTACAGATAAGCAAAATAAGAAAATTGGACTAATTAGCGTTTGATTTATATATTTGTATATTTGGATATGATATCGACAATTTCTATTTTAATGTTATAAAGGTTTAACTTTTTGAATCTCAACATCTACTGTCAATAAATAATAATTGCCTGACCTGCTCATTGTGTGATCCCTCAAATAATTTCCTGCAAGTATGAAAATATAAAATCAAAAGAAACAAACAAAAATGGTTAAAAATAAACATTAGTATTATCCATCAAAATTATAAAAAACTACAAATAGAATTCTGCCAAGCCTAATTATCTTTGATCTGTGCAAGAATGCAGAGATGAACAAAATGCTCTTATCACACCTAGTTATTGATGTTGATACAAGCATTAAACTCACTTTATGTGTCGTTGATTCACTAAAGGTCACAAACCTTACAGGTGAACTTGTGTCCAGCTTTGCTGGAACATGGGGCAAATCTTCAGCTTTGCATTGATATTATTTTATTAGACAGTCTTCAAGACATGGCTTTTACAAACTCAGTTTAATCCAGAGTGATTCTTTTGACTTCAGCAGAGTTACTCCAGATTTACCTGAGATCAGAATGTGGCCCTTAATCTTCATTATTGTCAAGAAAGTGCTTAGCCTGCTTTTGGTGCCATATAAATATATAATTCAATACAATAATACTACATCATGGAATTACTGTAGTGTCATGTAGTTTGTTAGTGAAACAAGGCTAAATGCGGAAATTACTTTTTCCTTTCAGCTGCATTAATTAAAACAAGGGTGTTATATTTTGCAACACAATGAGAAATAATACAAGTAATTACATTTAAAATACAAATACAAGTAATTACATTTATTTTATTATTTTATGGATTTTTAAAGCACCCATCACTGTAGCTTGTGGACTCTCACATACATGATTCTCATAGAAGGATTGCTCACACGCCTCTTTTTAGCCCTTCATTCACCTTCTTGTTCTCCTTTGTACTGCAGCAGCAAAGCTACTGTGTATGTGGACCACTAAAGCACCCACTACTGGACTGATCAGAACTACCCAGTTTTGTGTCATAAACCTTGTATTGTTAATAGATAATGGAGAGTCTCCTTTTGTTCAAGTGGTGTTTTGAAGCAGGAGGGTCTGGATTTTATCCCTGCTGCTGCTCTGATGTTCTGAGTAGCCCTGACATGCACCATAGCAACAAACAGGAAGCCCTAGGTGGCCACAGGTTTCTTGCAACATTAAATACAACAACCTTATCTAAGATGCGCTTTCATTATTTAGAGTGAACAGTGAAAAGAAAATCAAGCTTTGTAACAATGTATTCTGAGCTGGTGCCTCAAAGTGGGGAGCCTCTCCCTTCCTTTTGTGCCCTTTCATTTTTGAATATAGTTTCTATACCTAGGCAGCTAATTTAGCTATTTTGACTGACTTCCAAATCCTAATCTCAAAGCAAAATTCGAGGGAAGGTCTGAACCTGCACAGATCAAAACCACTCACATCAACTCGTGCAGCACGAAACTGCCAAGCCACTCACAGCTCTAGAGAGGTGGCCCCTTTTCATTATATGGCAGGAGAAGACAGGTGCCTGTCATAGCACAGGTTGACTCTCTGATGTTTAAACTCTCAGAGTCGACGCCTGGCCTCTTCACTCAGTTTTGGCTCAGTCTTTATTTGGGCGCAGAGATTAAATGGTTGGTTCAAAGTGACATGCACCAGCCACTGAACCCAAGCACCACCCAGGAACTGCGAGTTTGAGTCGTGCCCTTGCTAGCTTTCTAGAATGCCTCCAGTGGCCTGTTGGCCAGAGACACTAACTGCATCACCTCCACATGCTTCTGCTTCCCCAGGACCCTTCTAGGACTCTGTTTGCACACATGAGCTGCCCCAAATTTCAATACCAGGGCTGTGGGCCTACAGAGGCACTTCCCATATGCTGAAGCGATGCTCGTTGCTACCACCTCCCTGCCCAAAAACCAAGAATGAGGGAGAATAAAATCCAAAACCTTTAAAATCAATTTTAACTCAAACAAAATTGATCTCACGAGCTCCAGAAACCACAAACATAAATTTGGGTTTGGCTGGGGTCTGTGTTTTCCTTGGGCTCCTCCGCATCACGTATGAAGCCCATTTTAAAACGATTTCCTAGAGCGGTTCAGCATATTACAAGGGCTAACATGCACCAAACAGCTACCTAGGAGCAGTGGCTCTGCTCCTGCCGTCACCAGATGCCTTCATGAGAGATGGGAGGCAGTGATGGCCTCAAGCACAAGCAACTGCTTTGGCCCCCACACACATGCAAACTCCGTACGTCAGGGGAGGGGAGGCAGAGGGTAGAGAGAGGAAGGAAACAACACACGCTTCCTAGAAAAGGGAGTAGAAGAGGAGGTGATTCACAGCCTAGCTTCCCCGCTTTCACCAACATGGCCTCCTGCAAATGGCAAGACCGTCACTGAATGGATTTATGCAATCTCGGATCTCCTCAGGAAAGGGGCTGCTTCTGTAAATCTTAAGTCAACTCAGTTCTACATCTGAACAGAGTGAGAGTTACCTCCCCTTTACTTTGGCTGAGGGGGAACCTCCTCTTTCCATTAGCTCAGGGGGAACAGTAGAGATGGTCCCACATGGCAATGTTGGAATCCAAATCGGAGCGTCCCAGGATTTCAGAGGAGTTTGGATGTGGGGTTTTTCTTTGGTTCATGTTAGAGACAGGAGGCAGTTGCACAGTTCCGATGTGGATCCAAACGTCTCTAAAGTTCAGGGAAGGAAGGAATGCGAGGCTGGGTTTTGGTTCAGGCCCATCTGTAATTTAAAAAAAAAAAATTATATTTGAAGTTAAACCACACAATATTCTTGGGTCACAAGCACACAAAAGCATTAAGAAGGAAGAGGACCCCCGGTTTCCAGTATTTGTTTAAAAGTTGGGAGTTGTAGGGGGTATGGGGAACATGAAGGTATGTTCTAAATGGTTTCTTTAGAAAAGACAGAAAAATGACTCACTTTAGAAACATGTTATCTTGACCTCTTTCTCTTATATGCATAGGAGCCCTGTCAACAATACAGCCCAATAACTGGCTTAGGAGAAAAGAAAGGAAAAGGAAAAAGGAAAAGACAGCAATTTATTCTGTGTCCATTTTCCAAATGATCCTTCACTCCCCCCCCCTCCCCCCCCCCGCCCTCAACCTTTCCCTCCCTTAAGTCAATCCCCAGGGTTTTCTATCATTCCCTTGAAGAGGTAGCAGGCTATCACTTTACAGCGAGAGAGGAAGCAGCAGAAGAGGAAAGAAAGCAGACAAATTACTAAACGAGGAGGTGAATTAGACACTGTAAATGAATGCTGCGCTGTCTCCATGGGCTCCAGTTGCCTTGCATGTGTACTTTTGGGCTGAGGCACAACTTGGAATTACAGCGTTTCGGCTTGTGGCCATTTGTACAACACCAGAAAGAGGGTCATTTTTATGCAATGCTTCCCTAACATTTCTCCATTAAACTGCAACCCTCCAGGCCGAATTCCTTCCAAATCACAGGCCTTGGCCCACACATCTGTATTGCAAAATCACAAGAGATGTGCAAAGAACTGTCATCTAGCACAGTGGTTCTCAAACCAAGGCCGCCGCTTGTTCAGGGAAAGCCCCTGGTGGGCCGAGCCGGTTTGTTTACCTGCCGTGTCTGCAGGTTCAGCTGATCGCGGCTCCCACTGGCCGCGGTTCGCCGCTGCAGGCCAATGGGGGCTGCAAGAAGGGCGGCCGGCATATCCCTTGGCCCATGCTGCTTCCCGCAGCCCCCACTGGCCTGGAGCAGCGAACCGCGGCCAGTGGGAGCCGCAATTGGCCAAACCTGCAGACGCGGCAAGTAAACAAACCGGCCCGGCCCGCCAGGGGCTTTCCCTGAACAAGCAACGGCCCTAGTTTGAGAACCACTGATCTAGCAAAGCCTTTCTAGTTTCTGTTTAGAGAAGCTTTGGAGGTTATTTGCAGTCTCAAACTAATGAGCGGACAATGGAGAAGTGGAGGAGGACAGTTAGCAGCTACCGAGTAATGAAACTTTACACTTACAGATGCTTTACATCCATGGATCTCAAGGCACTTTACATGCGTGAGCAGGGTATTATTATCCCCATTTTATCTAATGGGAAACTGAGGCACGGCTTTGGTCTTATTTGTTTAGGTTAAGACATGTAAATACACAGAGGGCACTTAATAGTTAATCATTTATTAAGGGAGCTGCAGAATGAAATAAACATTATTGTTCTCTAGCAGCAAACTCTATTGTGGCAACAACCATGACAAAAGCAACTTGTTTCAAATGTGATTGCTCAAATGATCAAGAGGCTAATCATATTGTACTTTTTATGGACATTCCTATGGAATTTAATAGCAAATTATATCCCTGCAATGGAATTCTATAAGACTTTAAAAAACAACACCACACACACCTATGGAACAGTTATCATTCTCTATTAAATTCTGTAGGTTTTTAGAAGTCTATTCCATTTCTGCTGAAATTTACTGATATGCGACCTGATTGAAAGCCCCTTCTAGTCAGTGAGAGCCTTTCCATTAACGTCAGTGGGCCTTGGATCAGGCCCTTAACATCTATTAAGTCCTATAGGGACATTTAAAGAAATCTCATTTACTATCAGTTCCACTTCTGAAGCAATAGGATGATCCACAGGGAAAAAAAAGTGTTTCAGAGATGGCACTGTGAGCTCCAATATGTCAGAGAACAAGTTAATATACATGCATTTTCCTGAGATAAAACACGCACGCATTGAAGTCATCTTTGTATATAACATAAAATATGATTATATCAGTTTGAGTACAAACCTGATCTCTCCACATCCAAACACCCTTGTCCCTGTCATGCATTTGGTTGCAGATACAATCAGAGTAGAAATAAACATGGAATGAGTTGCCCTTTAATCACCTCAGTATAATATCAGGCTTGCTGCTGAAATGTGCATTAGAATGCACATCACCCGCAGCCAAAATCCCCCGTCCTAGATTATGCATCCAGGAGAGTATTATATTTCGATCTAGCAAGAAGGAGGAAATGTGACATCAGGCCATGGCTTTTCCCATTGTGTGGACTGTAGAATGAGAAAGCAAAATTCGATATCTTCCATTGTTGTATGCAGTGTTGTTGTAGCCATGGTGGTCCCAGGATATTAGAGGGACAATGTGGGTGAGAAACAGGTGCCGACTCCATGGGTGCTCTGGGGCTGGAGCATCTCCACCCTGCCCCACCTCGCCTCCTCCCCTGAGCACGCCGCGTCCCAGCTCCTCCACCTACCTCCCAGTGCTGCCAAACAGCTGTAGCAAGCTCCAGGAGGGATGGGAGAGGAGCTGGAACGTGGCACACTCAGGGGACGAGGCGGGGAAGAGGCTGGGCCAGGGCGGGGATTTGGGGAAGGAGTCGAATAGGGGCAGGGAAGGGGCGGAGTTGGGGCGGGGACCTTGGGGAAGGGGTTGGAATGGGGGCAGGGTAGGGGTGGAGCAATGGCGGGGCCGGGGGCGGAGGGGGGTCGAGCACTCACCAGCGCCATTAGAAGTCGGCACCTATGCCCACCTTGTCTCTGTAGCACCAGTGTCAGTTTGGCCCTGGTGGATCATGACAAACCCTCTATAGTGATGCTCGTTAGCTGCCTTCCTCTATGTTGCTCTCTAATAGGGAAAGGAGGACAGGTCTGGGGCCTTATGACTCTCTAATGCTCCCCAAAGCTCCTTCTTGCCACATAACCCTCCCACTGGACCCTGGTTTCCTCCTTCCCTGTGAGTAAAATTCTAATGCAGCACAGAACTTGCAACCCAGGGGGACAGGGAGGTAGGGCGGATTTTAACCTCCTTTACGATCTCCCAAACCTACACTGGTTTGGGTGCTGGAAGGCATCCCTCCCCCCGTCATAACTTAGATAGCCCTGAGAGCCTGTCTAAGTTTCAGACGCCTCCTGATAGGGTTGCCAACTTTGTAATATTTAAAAACTGGACACTCCAGCACGAGTGCTAGAACTTCCCCTTTCCCGTCCCTTCCCCCTGAGGACTTGCTCATGTACTGCCCCTTCCCCCCCAGGCCTCACCCCCTGCCCCGCCTCTTCCCCCAAAGCCCCACTCCTGTCCTGCCCCTTCCCCTGAGACCCTGCCCCCCCCATTTGCTCCTCTTCCCCCTCCCTCCCAGTTACTCACTGCTTTCCCCCTCTCCTCCCATCCCTGCGTGGGTCGGGAGGGACTCACCTGCAGAGCCAGGGTCGGGAGCTGCAGCCGCCTGATGCAGGTAGGAGTTGACCCTGGCTGAGTAGGGGCTGGCACAGGTGATGACTCGGCGCCTCCCCGCCTCCCCCACCACCAGTAAATCTGACCAGACACAGTCAGGTCCCCTTTTCAACCAGACTTTCCAGCTGAAAACAGGACACCTGGCCACCCTACCTCCTGGGGCTACCGTATGGGCTGCAACACTGCTTGCAATGGCCACATGAATACGTGCTGTTGTTCCACCCCGACAAACTCCTCCTGCCCAGGCCCCACCCCCCCTATGAAAGGGTTTGTGAGGGGATCATCTGAAGGCAGCCCTATGGCTGTCTTCTGCAGTGCATGAACCAGAGGAATCTTTGTCCTGCTGAAACTGAGGTTTTAGGACATCTTTATGTCATTCTGGCACTTTTATCTGGCATAAAGCAACTGAAGCAGGTGTAAGGAGTTTTTAATAAGCCTCCAGCCCAATTCCATTCTCAGAAACTACCGACAGGCCCCTAGGATCCCAGAAGCTCTCCAATATTCCTCTAGATCCCCATTAAAAGCTTACCTCCATCCCCAGTGTTTCCTCAGAATCTACCCATAGGCCTCCCCATCACCCAACTCCTTGTCTCTCCTCAAAAAACACTCTAGTTGCTCTTCTTTTTCCTTCACCATATATTAAACCTCCAACCCCACTTGCCACCTCTCATCCCTCCGGTAATCGTCCTGCTGCCTTTCCCTTCCCTGCAGAGATCCAATAATTTTTCCACTATTGAAAATGTTCTCAACTGTTTGACTGGATTTTATCCATCCCATTCTGTTACTGAGGCAAACAAACCTGGAACAGGATCTTACAGAATTCCACACCAGCCACGAAACATGCCTTGCACAAACACTTCTTCTCAGAATGAAAGACAAAACCAGTGCCTACAGAGCAGCATAGAGGTTTCTGCAGATTCTAACAATGTGGTTTCGGCTATGCTGACTTAACTTAAACAGAAGGGGAAATGAAGCATAAGGGAGCTCTCTCTGACAACTGTTAGAAAATTCCGAAGTCTGGAAGAAAAATAACCTCTTTAATGAAAGGTAGATTATAGTGCAAGTCGTGGCCTTAGTTAGCAAAGTTAGATACTTTTAGGAAATTGTGTATTGTTACTGCATTAAAACCCACTCTTTGTCGATCAAGACTGTGTGTGTCTGTCCAGATGTAATATGGACAGGTATAGTAATAACAATACTATACAAGATGAGTGTCATACACATATAGCTAAGGGTAGCAACTGGGTAGTTGTACTGAATCTTTACCTGTAAGGGGTAAGAAGCTCAAACAACCTAGTTGGCACCTGACCAAAAGGGCCAATGAGAAAAGAAGATACTTTCAAATCGGTGGGGGGGAAGGGGTGGAAGGGGGCGTGGTTTTGTTTATGCTCTCTTTGTTCCCTCTCTGGATGGAGAGAGAGACCAGGCTGGAAAAACATCTCCTGAAAACATACTTGAAATGAGCATCTAAGATTACAAAAATTGTAAGTAATAACAAGGAAATGCATTAGATTATCTTTTGTTTTAGCTTGTGAATTTTCCCTATGCTAAGAGTGAGTTTTATTCCTGTTTTTTTTGTAACTTTGAAGCTGAGCCTAGAGGGGAATCCTCTGTGTTTTAAATCTTTTTATTACCCTGTAAAAAGTACCTTCCATCCTAATTTTTGCAGGTGTGATTCTTTTACTTTTTTTTTTAAATAAAATTCTTCTTTTAAGAACCGGATTGATTTTCAGTGTCCTAAAAACCAAGGGATTTGGTCTGTGCTCACATTGTAACCAATTGATTAGGATATTATTCTCAAGCCTCCCCAGGAAAGTGGGTGAAGGGGCTTGGGGGAATATTCTGAGGAAACAGGGACTCCAAGTGGAACCTTTTCCTGAATTTTTGTCTAAATCACTTGGTGGTGGCAGCAAAACCATCCAAGGACAAAGAAAGGATTTGTGCCTTGGGGAATTTTTTAACCTAAGCTGGTAGAAATAAGTTTAGGGGGTCTTTCATGCGGGTCCCCACATCTGTACCCCAGAATTCAGAGTGGGGAGCGAACCCTGACAATGAGTATTATCAATCTTACTCATGTTACAGATGGAGAAACTAAGCACAGAGAGCATTTGCCCAAAGTGGAAGACTTAGGAACAGACCCAATGAGACAGTGGCAAAGTCAGGAGTAGAACCTAGGGTCTCTTGATCACCAGTCCCCTGCTCTCACCAACAGACTATAATATCCTTCATCTGAGATTCTCAAACAGCTATCCAACCCTCATAAATAAGCCCCAAAACACCCATATAAAGGAGATAAGTATTATTACACCCATTTTACACAAGTGCAAAATATTTAGTAGGAGTAATACCACTGTTATAAGAAAATTCGTGTATTCACCTGTGCTTCCCAGGGAAAAGTAACATTGTGTATGATATAATCGTACACATACAAGCCCGATAAAATGCAGTCACCTCTGGAGTGTAGGGCCAGGGCCAGGCAGACAACGAGCATGCACAGCGTATCATCGAAGGAGAGGAAATTCTGGCCAATGACATAAGGCAAACCCCTAGTCTTATGACAGATGCCCTGGGAGCTTTAACATCCACAAAGACCGAAGAGGACCTCAAATTTCTTGTCAAAAAAACCCAAACACATTGAAAGTCTCGTCCAACTACAATGGATCTACCTTGACAGCTTCAGTTGACCTGCTGGTATTTCCAACTCGTGGATAGAGCTGTGTGAATAACTGATCTTTTGGTATGCTGAAAATCCAAAAAAAAATCCAAAACCAAATTTCAGTTCAGGTTCAACTCAAAAATGGATTTCAAAATGTTCAGCAAATCAAAAGTCAGAAAAAATACCATTTAGGAGCAAATTAAATATTTTGTTCGATCCACAATGACACATTGTTTCGATTTCAAGTGATTTTAACATTTTTAATTTTTTTTAAATACAACTGAAGAATATTTCAAAATGAAAAGTCATTTTAAATGGAAACATTTCATTTAGAAAATTTCAAACCATTCCACCCCCTAAAATGAACAATTTGGGAAAATCAACACAAATTTGCTACGTGTTTGTTGCCATCAAATCTGCATTTTTTCTGAAAAAAAAGTTTTCCTGAAAAAATGTATCCAGCTCTGCTTGTGGATCCAGGGATTCTGGTATTTCAAACCCAACACTTCAGCAATTCTGATAATCCCCCAGTTTCAGAAAAAATATAGAGCTGAACAAAGAAATTACAGCTTCCAGTTACAGCCTTTGCAGCTAAAATGCAATCTTAAAACTCACTGTTACTTAACAGAAAACTAAAATTTGTATAAGTCATTTGTGAACAAAGGAAAGGATAATTAGAGGAATAAGGCTATAAAAAAATTCTTAACTCCAATATGAGAGGAAGGTGACAGGAATTATCTTTTATGTTTAAACCACTCATAATGCTGGTTTTAAGCTTGGGCATTGCCCCCTAAGCATCTATGTAAATAGAAACATATGTACATTTTATGTGCATGTACAAAGGTATTTATGTAGTAGGTCCAAACAATCTCATACTCAGAGGTTCGAAGCCTTGGTTTCATACTTTCCAAAATGTAAGGTGGCGGAGCAGCGGGGGCTAGAGATAGGCTAGAGATTTTGAATTCAGTTCGATCTGGATCTGAGGTTTGGGTTCACTGTTTGATTAGGATCAATTGCTACAGAACAACAATAATGCTACAGAGCCCTTATACTGCATTTTATATCTTGAAAGCACTATTCAAACATTACAAAACTCTTACAACACTACCCCAGTGAGGCAGGTAATTATGCATGTATGCACAGCGCTTATGCATGGTATACAGGCAAGTACTTCTTACTGAAGCTGTGAAGGGGTTCCACAATAAAATGGAAAGATTGAAATTGAAATGGAACCCACTGAACCCAGCCAGGGTTTCATGTAAAATTACATTAATAAAAGCCCAGCCTAAGCAAACTTGAAGGAGAAAATTTAAAATAGTCAGTATATATGCCATTACAAAAATCTCTCTCATTCTTTCTTCTGCATCTGTCACTACATGCTAATTAACCGCCACAGAACATTTTAATTTTCTTCAACCGGTAGGCCTGCTCTGGTACATACAGCACGGTACTGGTACATACACATACAGTAGCTAGGTAAAAGCAGGAAAGATATAATGTTTCTGGACATTACACTTTTTCAGATTAGGATTCTCCCTGCTTTTCTGGCTGAGGAGCCAGGGTTGTGAGTCAGATACTGTGATCTCACTGTCTCTATCGTTAAGACTTATATTTGTTCTTTCTTTGTTCTGTCTGTTGACTTTCCTTAATCTGAAATAAAAATCACTCAGGCCAAAAGCACATTTCACTCAGTGCGTGGGAACCAAAACAACTGTTCTTGGCAACCCAGTACTTTAGACTGTGGCCATGGCTGATGCACTCAGTCCAGCTGTCCAGCAAAGAAACTGGCAAAGCTGCACAATGTTATTTGGCCAAAGACCATGGGAGCTGCTTGGTTATTGAGGCTTCTCCCTTCCCCACCATGGAACATTCATTCTAATTCACCAGAGCCAAAAAATAACACTAATAGCGACACATTCACAGAAGCTAGACTTTTTTTTGCTGAAGTTAAGCCAGCTCTGAGCTGGTGTAGCAATGGCATATCCCCTTTAACAAGGCTTGGCAAACAAGGCAGGTAACCCAATTGTTGCAGAATTTGCACCCTTATGCACTTGAGTTCTGAAGGCTCTGGGGCCACCGCTACAGGATTTACATTAAGCTTGCTGCAGAAAATGCCAGGCCTTGCATACACAGAATACACAACTGTGTGGTGTGGTATAAAGGTATTATTTACACTTGTTTGCAATGACATGCATAATTCATCCTCGGCTTGAACTCTCATGAAGAAATAGGACCATTCCAAACTCGTGCCAACATTACCTTTATACCACATCACATCACATCTTCCACAAGTATATATTACTTTTAGAGAATATTTGATACAGTGGTGTGTAATAAAAGTTTAATTGGCATGAATTTGGGTTGGCCGCACTATATTTACTGGTGGTAAAAACCACGAGTATGTTATTCACAAATGAGGACCAATAAAACCTTAATACCACCCTAAAGCAAGATGTATTCTGTATCTGCCACATGTTATGGAGAAACTATTTTCAAAATGTTTAAGATAATTTTGTATCTTTCCACCTGTAAAGCCAAGCAGCTGTCCTTGGTTACCATGAGTTCAACTGCACAGAACACGTAAAGAGCCATAAATACCTCTAAAAATAAACCAATATAGCTCTTCTGTATACAAAGAGTCTGATATCTCAGGAATTTCCTGGGCTAGGAATGACTAGGTCCCATTAGGAAGTGTGTGTGATGATGAGGTATCTCCCATTTTCCAAAGGGACAAAGCTGCCATTTCTAGCCCTACAGGATCATGGCATATCAGACTTTAAAATCATGACACCCTTGAGAATAGAAAAAACATTTTTAGGTACAGGACTGAAAACTTGTTTCAACCAGGTAAAATGGGGGTTGGGGCGGGGTGTCATATTTTGGGGCCAAAAAAGGAAATATTTCTAATAGCAGCTGTTTGAAGGTCCTCAGGGATTTGGAAAATATTAGAAAGAGTCCCATGGGAGATGGATCAGTGGGAGGAGAGCAGGTGAAGAAGTCAAGGCTGCATGATTAATTCATTTATAATGTGGATATATGTGTGTGTATAAACACACACACACACATATATATAAATAAATATACACACACATATTAGGTGTGTCATCCACCTAGTCTTTTTAGACAGAAGTCTACCTGAGTCCTGTGGCACTTGGGGCTAGAGACTTCAGGCTTTCTCATCTACTGGGTCTCCTAAGTACCCACCCACAATCCTAAGCTCATGCTCTCATACTCTTCTGCATCCTTGGATGGAAAGACACATAGTGTAATGCAAATTCTCCATGTATGAAATATTACCTCTGCTCTCTCCAGAGCAACAACAGATGTACATGTTGGACTGTTATTCTGAGGAAGAGGGTCTGTTGGCCTTTCTGTACTCTTGGGCTCTGCTCTGGCTGCAGCTGTGGAGAAAGGAAGCATTTGACACTAATGTAATCGTGTTCTCATTGCAGCTTTACCTCATCCCTGGCATTGAAGCAGTGTGGGGAAGGTAGTAGTCTGTTAGAATCTGTGTTTTTTTCCCTTTAGGTCTTCATTTCCCTGACCTCTGTCTTCTTCCCTGACCCCAAAGCAAACAAATTTCAACACATTCAGAAAGGTGCTTGTGGTGGTTTGCCTCAGAGCACAGGTTCCTGTGTTACGACAGGGGGGCCCAAACTACTGGCGCAGTTATCAGGAGATAAAAGGGTGGCATCATGGACATAGTAAACTACACATTTTCTGGGACACCATGAACAGAACTTGCTTTAAGACCCCGGCAGAAATTGCACAATATCTCATGGCAAGTGCACAAGTTATGTCAGTCACCACAAAGTTATTGGTGCTAATAATTCTAAGTTATCATAAAGTAGGCGATGGGGACTTGGAGACTTTCTGGAGATCCCTCCGAGCTTGTGATTTTGAGTCTGTATTACAGCTTCCTAGATATGCTGCAGAGAAGTCAGGTTTTCAAACCATGGACTACTGTCTGAGAGAAAGTCACCCAAGCAAAATCCTGACTCCTTCGATGCCATACATTGCAGATCAACTTGGTCTTTGTCCTATTACATGTTCTCTGAGAAGGCCATCAGCCTGAACACCTGATGTATGCTGATCTTTTAAAGCAAGTGAAGAGAGGCACTATCTACTTCTAATGTACCAAGAGCAGGGATCTCTAGCGCAGGTCATAGAGAATACCAACATTCTTTATCACTTGCCACACCAGATTTTCTCAGAGGAGGTGAAGTTACATTTTTTCTTCCCATTGTTAAAAGGCTCATCAACTAAGTTTGGGGTTTGCCCCAAGAGGCTGCAGAAAAGTTGGCAGACATGGGTCATGTCTAGAGCTAACCAGAAACTTCAGAATTTTGGGTTTTATGGATTTTTTTATCAAAATTCAATTTGTCAAATTTTTTTGACCAGCACCAGAGCTACCTGATTTTTTTAATTGAAATTAAAAAAAAAAAAACCTAAATAATTTTGTTCATTAATTTTGAGAGATTTTTTTAAAAAATCTCTCTCTAGTCGTCTACCACAAACATTGTTTGTGAGATCAGAACATTTTATCACAGCCTGTGAAGTGAAGTAGCAGATGAAATGGAACAGAAGAAACAGGGTGCCTGGCAGTCAGAGCTGACCTTTCCTTATGTCATGTGTCTTAAAGACAAAACAGCAACACATATTCATGCCAATGACTGGAAATATCAGGCTTTTTCTACAATGCACAGTAGCAGCAGCTACCTGCTGCAAGTGGAAAATTAACTCTGAACTGATTAATGAAAACAGGATTTAGAAAAGCAAAAAGTAAAAGGTGAATTTGTTTTATTGTGGCTGGAGAACTGAAAAATCCATGAAGCAAAAAACACTCAAATACATAAAAATCATCTGACCCCAAACCGACTTCTAGCAATACCATTTCAACCCTCTATCCAGGGAACGAGAGAACCTAACAATGTAATTAAACTAACATACTGGACAGAAGGTTTATACAGTTTGCAAAATATTCACAATACAACTAAAATGCAAGTATTTTTGGAATTGGTTAAAAATTAAAAAATGGACGATTTCTGTGAAGAATTCCAAACGTATATGCAAATATTTCAAAGACAAAGGGACAAATTCTTGAAAACAGGCCAGTTTTTAAGCCAATATGATTTTTGTGTCAAAGCCATGAGAAAAATATTTTCAGTGTTAAAGTAGCCACTGAGCTAGAAATATTGCACAAAATGAATTTTTAGTACCATTTTTACAACAGTGCAAAATGAAACTATGTTTACTCTACAAAACTAAAATTATGAATTTCACACATCTCTGCTTTATGTAAATCTGCTACGATTCTGCAAATCCAATGCAGTTCCACTGACTTCAAGGGAGTCGCTCTAGATTTTCACAAGTGTAATTAAGATCACAGGCTGGCACCTAGGCTCTTTTCTAGTATTGGCAGAAACAATGCATGCTTTTTGTATGGTTAGGAATACTGCATCAATTTCTAGACTATCAATTATTCCATCAGCTACTAGAGATCCTTCCTGCACTGGCATTGAACCCATCAAAGTCCTACCTGAGCTCTGACACAGTTTCTTTAAAACTGTTTTAAAACCAAATGATCTTGTCTACACTGGCCAGACAAACGTTTGAAACCCCTTTATCAGAAAGGATGTTTTAAACAGATTCAACTCCATTTTCCAAAATGGTTCAAATTCTACTGTAAACGGGGCTTCTGCTCCCCAAGGCCCTGTCCTTGCCTCTGTCCTCAACAGCTGCCCTTGACCCCTACTCCTGCCCATAATCCCACTCCTGCTCCTGTCTCCCCACTCCACAGCTCCTGCCCTACCCCTCATCCCTGGCTCCTGCTGCTAAACCGTCCAAGGTTCCCACCTCCTTCCCCGATCTGCATTTGAGTCAGCTTGTTTCATGCTTTCCCTCCACGCTGCTTAGGTGTCAACAGGGGGAGCACTGGGAGCACAGCAGAGACCATCTCCCTGGTCTCAGCTCTAACGTGTGGCACCACAGCATCCCCATCACCTGAGAGGAGCAACTTTTGGGAAAGTCCTGCTCAGCCCCTGTAGACCTGGCCTGGAGAATGCTCAGCGAGGCTGGAATCTTCGGAGGTATCAGACTCTTAACAAGTCTCTGCTGAGCACAGGTGAACTGAGATTTTTTCAGAGGCTTGGCCAAATAGGGGTGAATTTTAACAGGGCTGGGAAAAGCAAATCCCTGGCGCTGGGGCAAGCCCTCCTGCCCAATTTCAAATCCCTGCTCCAAAGCATGGCGGAGCTACAGCTTCTCCATGAAATGGTTGTAACTCATTTTTTAAAAACATGGCTTCAGATTCCTCACAGCATTTTTGTTAAATTTCGGAAAAACGGCATCGGTTACTAAATTTACCGTGGCTGCTCCCTGATCCTTAACAAAACAAACACCCTTCTCCTTGTCCTGTGCAGGGGACCCTGACAACCCACACTAGCACCCTCCGGTCAGGCACTGCAATCCTAATCCCTCCTGGTGAGGAGGGGTGGCCGGTGGGCAGGTGGCTGTTGGAAAGCCCACCCTGCAGTCACCCCAGACAACCGTGGCTCCTACAGCTCCTGTCCCACAGGGCTGGGCAGGCGCTCTGCTCCAGGCACTGTGTCCTGGTAGGCAAGGTTGCAGTGCTGTCTATGCTTGGCTCACCTGCTCCTTTCTCGTAACAGAGGGGCGGGTAGGCCAAACCTGAGGGGCACTGCACAGGACACTGTGCACTCATTAAAGTTTGGCCCATCCACCCCTTCATCAAGATGGGGGTCAGTGGAGCCAAACCTGAGAGGTATTGTGACCCAGTGCATCAGGTTGCAATGCCTGGAGTGGGGAGCCAGGCCTGGCCACATGCACCACTGAAGGGCAGGTTCATCCTCTAGTCCCTCCTGCCCGTAGGCCTCCCCTCAACATTGAGCCAGGGCCAAGTGTCTAGGAAAATCATGGACAGGGGAAAAAGTCACGGACAAGGAGAAAAATCATGATATATGTGACTTCTTTCCCCCATGCCAAAACGGAAGCCCTAAACATTGGCAAACAATACATTTTTCCCTATTCTCGGTCTTACAAATTACTACCTGAAACTTCCCCCAAAAAAGTCAGCCTTAATGGAAACTTTCAGCCCAAATGATTCAAGTTTGATAAACTTATAAGCAACTGAAAACAAGGTCTTATAATGAAAAGTGTTAGGTGTCACTGCCTGTAGTACCTGTGATTTATTTTCCATGTTGACTTGTTTTGGCTCTTTTACAAGTCATTTTATGGGACCTATGGAAATTGCTTGTTGGTTAACATTCACAATATGCCATGGAACTTTCAGAACATACAGCCCTTAGAGTCAGGTATGTAATGAACAGAACACAGGAACCACCATACTGGGTCAGACCAATGGTCCATCTAGCCCAGTATCCTGTCTTCCGACAGTGGCCAGTGCCAGATGCTTCAAAGGGAAAGAACAGAACAGGGCAATTATTGAGTGATCCGTCCCCTGTCATCCACTCTCAGCTTCTTGGCTAATAGCAGCTGATGGACCTATCCTCCAAAAATTTATCCAATTATTTTTTTTAAGCCACTTATATTTTTGGCCATCAGAACATCCACTGACAACAAGTTCCACAGGTTGACTATGCGTTGGGTGAAGAAGTACTTCCTTATGTTTGTTTTAAATCTGCTGCCTATTAATTTCTTTGGGTGATCCGTGGTTCTTGTGTTATGTGAAGGGGTAAATAACACTTCCCTATTCACTTTCTTCACACCAGTCATGATTTTATAGACCTCTGTCTTATCCCGCCTTAGTGATCTCTTTTCCAAGCTGAAGAGCCCCAGTCTTTTTAATCTCTCCTCATATGGAAGTTGTTCCAAACCCCTAGTCAAGCACATGCTCTATGTCAGTGGTTCTCAAAGCCGGTCTGCCGCTTGTTCAGGGAAAGCCCCTGACGGGACGTCCCTTGGCCCGTGCCGCTTCCCGCAGCCCCCATTGGCCTGGAGCGGCGAACTGCGACCAGTGGGAGCCGCGATCGGCCAAACCTGCGGACGCGGCAGGTAAACAAACCGGTCCGGCGCGCCAGGGGCTTTCCCTGAACAAGCAGCAGACCGGCTTTGAGAATGACTGCTGTCTGTGGAGGGAAGGCGAAAGAGTGCAGGGATGGAAAACAGTAGTCAGCATGAAGTGGCAGGGCAGTGCTAGGGATGGGGGACAAACACCTGGACACAGTGAGAGCAGGTTCCCTCAAGGCAGGAGGGACAGGAGCCCACAGGGAGCCCCTGACTAAGACAGTAGGAGCCATCATAATACAGGGGCCCCTGAAGCAGCCATGTTGTTCAGCAACTGTCAGGAGTGACCTGGAAGAAGAGGCCAAAGAAAGCGCCAGTCAGTGGCAAGAATGGCTCTTGTGCGGGTGGGGGGTTTGGGAAGACAAAGGAAGCCCAAAACAGATGCAGTGGAGCAGCTAGGCAGAGCAAGTCAGAGGAAGCCCCAGGTGGGTGCAGGGGAACAACCTCAGAGGCTTTGGGGCCCTAGAAGCCGCCCCAGAGCAGGTTTTTATAAAGTCAGTGCAGCTCTGTTGGGGAGAGGGAAGAACTAGTAACAGGTCTTGATTAGGGCAGGAGCAGCCTCTAGTAAGAGCTAAAGACCTCAGTCACAGGCAGCCCCAGGAACATGAAGTAAGCCTGGAAATTTCAGTTAGAAAATTTCATCCTGGAATTAAGGCACAATATTTTAGCTGCAATGGCAATTGACCATTGGACCAACTTCCCAAGGAATGGGGTGGATTCTCTATCACCTGGCATCTTTAAATTGGGATTGGATTGGTCTTTCTACAAGATCCACTCCAGTTTCAGTACAAGTTTTTAGGCTAAATGCAGGAATCACTGGGTGAAATCTATGGCCTGTGTTCTGCAGGGGGCCAGACCAGATGATCACAATGGTCCCTTCTGGCTTCAAAATCTATCAGAGGCAACTGGCAGGTAGAACGATGGGAGGAAAAGGACACCGTCCTCTCCCCCTTTTCCCTCTTAGATATCTTCTACCGCTCTGGGCAGGGGGGAAGAGAGGGAATACCACAGTACTGGGGACTTGCAAACTCTCTGGGTCCACAAGTAAAAAGGCAGGCTCTACATGGCTTGCTCATGTTCACTCCTTATGTGCCATGTGGAGGAGTAAGGAACATAAGCAGAACTTGTGCTGTGCTTCCCCAGGAGATCTTTTCTATCCTCGGATTTCCTCTCAGACCAGCCCTGAAAGAGGTATGACTTCTGGACTCTAACCCAGTGTGTGCCTGCACAGACATGCTCTGTTTGGGAGCAGGGAACAGACTCTACTCATTCACATTACACCTATTAAAACAGCACAGGAAATTTCAGGGGCAAAGACAGTGGCCTGAATTTTTCCTGCTACCCTCAAAACAATGCACTTAAAGAGCCTACTAACCAGCCTATGGGAAGCAAATTGATGGTCTCAGTCCAGTTGTCCTGGATAGCCATGCACACCACAATTGGCATTAAATATTAGCAACTTGGTGGTAGCCTCAGAAGAAGCCAATTGTTGAGTAAGCAGGGCGACTAAGCTCCCAGCTCACACCTAGAGTATTCACCAGTCAGGGGAGAGGGCTTAAGGAACACCAGCAGAGCAGAGAAGGGGAAGCTTGCATTGCTTTTGTCCTATCCTGTCACTAAATAGAGGACTTCATTCTTCAGGGCTCTCGTTCTGGCATCTTTCACTGGCACTAGATTCACTTATAATTCAACTAGAAAGAAAAACAAAAAGATTTAGTGACCAGAAACATGAACGCTCGGAAATGAGTATTAACTCAAGGAAATCAAGAGCTGAATGAGTTACATCTAGCGTGGAAATGAGCTGGCTTATGGAGGCACGTTTGCTGCAGCTCAGAGATTGCAGTTCAAATCCTTCAATATCCTGCTGTTCTTTGGTAAGGACTAGAGCGTCTCACCCAAGCCACATCTTTATAAGGTGACAAATCTGAATTCAGAGGAACCTGGTGACAAGAAGAATAAAAAAAGAAAACAAGCAAAAATAGGGGCCTTGAGGGGAAATAGGTTTCCTTCCCACTCTGTCTAGCATGGATGAAAGCTTTTGTCTTGGAGAAACAAAGCAGATATTCCCAGTGCCAGCTACAGTCACTAGACCATATCATTATTTTTATTTATTTTTATTACAGTAGCTTCCAAAAGCCCCAATCAGGCATCGCACAGGGGGAGCTGCACAAGATATAGGGGGAAATTTTCAGAAGTACCTGACTGATGTGGGAGCCTAAGTGTCATTTCCAAAAGTGATATAGCCAGAGAGCTACCTTAGTTCCACTGACTTTTAATGGAAATTAGGAGCTTAAGTGCCAAAGTCACTTTTGAAAAAGGAATTTAGGTGCTTTTGAAAGTTTTGCCCATGGTCTCTGCCCCAGTACAGTATGGATTGTGAGGAAAAGAGGTCAAAGAAAGTGTCCTTGCTACATTTCAACTCACGTCTAGGTCCCATTCATTCAAACAGCCCAATTGTTTTAAATTGGACTACCTGGGAGTAAAAGTTTCTAAGATTAGACCCTTATTTTCCTGGACTGACCTGACAGTCTGAGTTAGTACCAGCACAAACACGTAGCAAAGGATCCAAATTGAGGTCCCAAGCTCAAATAGCTGTCAGACAGTGCTTTGATACTACAGAGATGGAAGCTCTACCTATACCTGTGAGAGCTATATAGTTAAAATATATTAGACAGACAGAACCAATCCCTGGAACTCATGGCAGTACTAAGTACCTTGATGTTGCTCTCTGATAGCCAATGTGAAGAGTGGCAGTGAGAGAGCTGGAAGAAAATATAATGTGGGGCCTTTAAGAGTGAGAGCACAAAAAGAGGGGAAAAAAGGAGGGGGAGAGGAGAGATCTCAGAGGATTATTCTCACATATTAGGAAAAAAAATAATTTTCCTTTATAAATATAATTTACGAAGGAATTTATACAAGATACTACCCCAAGAATCCCCAAGGCACTGTACAGAATTCCACCCCACCCCGATTGCTCTGTGAAGCAATTGATTTTTGTTTGTCCCTTGAGCGGTCACTTCAGACATGATTCACTGTACATTTTTATTGAATTCTGCAACACAAAGTGCTAGCACTAGAGCTCTGCAAAACTGTTGTCATAAAATGCATGAAGTGTGCCTGTTCTCAGATCCCCCGGCCAAGGCAGTCACCCTACAAAAGAAAGTCCTGCCAAATCCTTATGTCGTCTCTGGGTTCTGGAGACAGTAAAATGGAGAGATCTGGGGAAATGTTCCTCTGAAACCAGTTGGTTCTGCCACTTGGATTTTCTGTTAGAAAAGTTGCTGGTTTCTTAGCCAAGCTATCAAAATTCACCATTTTCACAGCAATCACATAAACCTCACTGGTTTTATTTGAGTTTTACAGAGAAACTTCAGTTTCACCCTAGAAATGGGTCAAACCAAACCTCAGGATCCGAATACCCCTAAGCTGCAAGGTGGCCAGGACCCAGATACTTATTCCACAGCCAGCCATGCTTTTTAAAATGATGTCTTTGCACTAGAAGTCTGGAGCCACATGCTCCAGATCCGTGTCTGAATCTACAGCTCCGAGCTATCTCGGATTCGTACGAACCTGACACTCAAGAATGAAACTAGATGCAGAACCATCAAAATGAGCAGAAAGGTTCACTGGAACCAGGAGAGTTATCCCAGCATGAGTAAGAATGGTTAGGACAGTACAAAAGTTTATCAAACTTACAGAAATATCCATTTCTCACATATAAAGGCATCATGGTAAGTAAAGTTTCAGAGTAGCAGCCATGTTAGTCTGTATTCGCAAAAAGAAAAGGAGGACTTGTGGCACCTTAGAGACTAACCAATTTATTTGAGCATAAGCTTTCGTGAGGTACAGCATGCTACAATATGCATCCGATGAAGTAAATGGGAAGTAAAGAGTCTAACCACCATTATTAAGAGCTAGATCTTGCAAAGTACTTAGCAATTCCCAGTCTCTGCTTCTGGCCCCCTGATCCCAAACTGCCTGGTCCTGGCACAAGCTGGAGCTGCAAGATACCAGCTCTAACATGCCACTACCAGGAACCTCACAGCAGTGGAGGATGAGATGTAATGCAACTTTATTCAACTGTGCACCCTCGCTATCCTCATCTGCTCTTGGCCTTACATCATTTTTCTCCTTGCCCCAGGGTGATACAGGAGATGGCAGATCCACCTCTTCCAGTTTTCTCCTACACAGAGAGAATATACACTTAGATCTCTCTCGATTTAAGCAGCAGCCCTCACATGTATCAAGATGGCGCATGTTATGGTGTGCACAGGGATTATTTCACCCATAATCTATATGCAGGCACCACTGGGATGGTTTGCTTTTGTTCCACAAACTTAGCAGACCAGAGAATCTGGCTCTTTAGAGTTTCCATGACCCTTTGTATTATCTTCACCCTGATCGCAGACACCCAGAAAGGAGGTCAAAATATCATGAAAAGTATCTATTCTTTAATGCTTATGGACTATCTTAAATGCCTTCGCTCAAGACAAGTTAAGTCTCTTTGGATATAGTACAATTACCTACATCTCAGGAAGAAAAATAACTTACCAGTTTTGTAGAATGTGAATGAAGAGAAAGAGATTATATTGAAAGTGCCTACTAGGACTAAAAATGATTTATGTCAACACTGTATTTCAGAGCATGAAATATAAATGCAAAATATATTGGTTAAGAAGGGTTATATTACCTTCTGCCCTAGATAAAATTAAATCTTATTCCACGTAAAACAGCAGAGCATTTATAGCATTAAAAAGATCTACAAATTATTATTACAAAAATTATGCAATTTAACTGATGAGATCTTAAACTGGTCACTAATGCAGTACTGAATATCGTCAGTCCTGTAACTCAGACTGTCAGAGAAGCCACTGGAGTGATTGGGTAATGATCCCCTGCCATGTGACAGGGATAGACCTTTTGTAACCCTGATCTATGCCAGCTGACTGGTGCCGGTAAATAAAGATTGGTTTCTTATCAGCACTCCCTTGTGTCATGTTTTCAGTGCATGCACTAGTGTAATTTGGGCTAAAAATTCTAAATATGGGGGAGGGGAAATGCACTCTGCCCCAGATCCATCTCCACTGGGTCTACTTCCAACTCCTGAGAAAACTAAGAGCCACCTTTAAAAAAAAAAAACGGTGCTAGAAAAATATTTGCTTCTTTCCCCATCAAATGTGAAATTTCCCACCAGGATTACACTGGTCGGAGGTGCAGGATGGGCAATTTTCAGTCCCATACCAATGCTAGGTAAAAGCTCCAGTTAATTGTGACCTAACAGGACTAGAAATGGGTGCAATATATCATTGGAAAGGAAAGATTCAGAGCTGGGATATACAGCAATTATTATTATTTCCAAAAATGTCTGAGATACTAGGGGTGAAATACTGGATGGTTCCATTGAAATCAATAGGATTTTTGCTGTTGATTTCAATGGGATCATGTTTTCACCCTAGGTTCTAAAATTGTGACATTGCTTATAAATTAGCTTTTCCATTTATCATTATTTGTGTAAACATGCAAATGCAACAGACATACTATCATTCGAGAAATATAAATTAAGGTTTGACATTTCATAGAAGCACAAGGGATGTAGGAACTCTGATGTCATTGAAACTGAATGTGAGTTCAGCATGTAACTCCCTTAGGATCACCGCACTGAAAATCCCAACATATATTAATATAGTCATACATCTACAAAACATTGCTTGGACAGATAGCTCCAGTAGGATCTAAAATATACTATTTGAGTGTACTTTACATACATACGTGGATACATATATTTGTTAGATTAATAAATACATGGTGAAAACAGAAAGGAATATATATCTGCCTGGATGAGCAAGCTGAATAATATCGCTGCGCCATTCATTTCCACAAGAAAAGAAAAAGCAAAGGCTTTACTCCTTTTGTTATTATTTTTTCATAGGCAAGTAAAGATGGAGAAAATGATCATTCTCATCAACACTATAATGACAGTCTCAGGTCTATAATCCTGCAAAGGAAACCTGCACTGCACAAAAATGAAGTCTATCGGGGGTCGTTGAAGCTTAGGTTCGCTAAAGAATTATTTTCAAGTTCCTCTCCATGAAGGATATTATGAGTAATAAGAGCAGCTGCAATTGTGGCTTTTTAGAGAGTGTTTTTACCAGCCAGTTCTAGAAAGGATAACTCAGGCTGTGTTACTGTGCTTGTGGTACGTGGCCTTGGCTAACTGCTATAGAGTAAGTGCATTTTTGTTGGCCCCTAGTTTAGACTATTCTAAATTTGTAAAAATTGAAAAATTCTTGGCAGAACTCCACAGCCTACGAAAAATGTTCCTCTTGAAAACTAGTTACGAGTTAATGATAATTCCACTTCGGGCAGGAAGGAAGGGTTTAGACTGGATGTCCCCGAGTGAATCGGCAGAATGTTCATCACAGCCCTGCTCGCCGTTACTCAAGTCCTATTAAAGAAAACAACACACTCTGCTTGTATTAGATACATTAATGATATTTTCACAGAAGCAAGTTAAATTTAAAAGCACTGAACAATCCTAAGTACACGAAAACTTTGCGACTAGCGTTTGATTCCAACACGCCCTATGATGCATTGCCTTAAAAGCAACTTAATATTTTAAGTTCAAAGACCTTTTAAAGAAGCTCCATGTAAAGTTGTAGACATTCTAAATGGTTCAGTGGGAACCCTTACACTGAGTTAAGATATAGTGAAACACCAGAGTTTCTGAAGTACAATTCAAGCCCTGATTTATTCCTGTGTATTGCCATGAGTGGACTGCAATTCTGGATACAGTGAACATTCTTTGTATTGACTTCAATGGGCTTTCGGTCAAGCCCATGTTAAAGTTCTTCTATGGAAAAAAGAAACTTCATTATTTGGAAGGGTCAGCTGTAGCTTTCACAAAAGAAATGCAAAGGCTGTTCACATGCACCAAAAATAACCAATATGCAAAGTCATAAAAGTATGTGGTCAGATACATGAGTTCTCCTCTCATGACTAAGAAAACAGCTGCTCTTATATTAATTTAGTTTAAATAAAAATATATATAGTTAGGATGGCTAATATAAATTATTACAGATGTGCGTGAAAATCGCTTTGTAAAAAGAGTAAGCTACAGAACCTGAATGCACCTCTCTATGACTTTTACAGAAAGACAGTCACTCACAACTGCCAACATTTGACCCCTACAAACAGGGGCATTTGGGGAGAAAATTTAGAGATACGTCTCATAACTCCCATTGAAATCCAGTGAAATAGGGCGTTGATCCTGAAAACATTACACATGTGCTTTACTCTAATCTTGCAGAATTGTCCCATTGTAGTCTATGGAACTGTTCCTGTACTCGGTGTTAAACACATGCCTAAGCATTTGCAGGATCGGGGTCTTGGGAGAGCATTTTGGATGAAAAGAATGAAAAAATGGTAAAAGGATGCTGCTAATGCAGTTTTTTAGCTATCAACAAACTCTACATAAAAATGGCACATGGCACACACAAAAGCAGCGGTTTCTCCCTACTCCTCAGCAAAGATTTAAGGGCAGAGATTTGTAGTGAGGTGTCATATTAACAGCTAAGGTTTCATCACTTTTTTGCAAATTACATTACCAATTAGCTATCAGTATTATAAATAGTTAACTGATCTATCCTTGCTGAATACAAGAACAAAGCCCATAAAGGTAGTGCAGAAACCTAGGTCTGTTTGTTTGTTTACTTGCTAATTGGCAACATTCAGCAGCGGGTCTTCCCATCATGTGCATGAATTGGCGAGGATCTGCTGGATTTTATTTTATAATAGATAAATACATACGTAGATGGGACTATTCCTCCTCAGTGGGGAAAGCAGGCCTGTAGGAAGAGACACAGCTATGGTCTAAGCAAAGAAAGCAAGACAACTTAAAAAGCTGAGGCACAACTGATATAAACTGCAAGCTTTAACCTAGCAGCCCAAAAGTACAATGGTCAAATATGCCTTTAAAAAAAAAAAATCCAATAAAATGGGCAGATGATTCTGAAGAAATGGAGAGTCAGTGACAAAGAAACAAGATATTAAAAAATGTAAATGAGAGGGAAATTATAAAAAAGCATAAAGCTCCTCTCCCTAAGGGAACAGCTGTGTATGCTAATCCCTCCTGGGCTGCTCCTTTTGGATCTCCCTTCCTTCCTTCCTCCGTCCTTCTCTAATAGCTCCCTTGTTCCTGCTGGACAAAACTAGCCCTTTGTGGCTGCTTTCAGAACAACATTAAAAACAGGAATAGGGAAATTGTAAACAGGAGGCTTCTGGCCTACAGGCCAAGGCACACACAGGCCTCTGAGGCCTACTTCATGCTAAGCAAAGAAACAGATCTTTGTTGCTAAAGGGATTAAGGCTGCGGGATTTCTGAGGCACTGCTAAGGCATTCAGCTGGCCTGAAGTAGGGGCTTTGTAAGGAGATACCTCCATTAGATATCTGCGAGCGGAAATCATTCATACTCTTTATACAATCTGGGTAATGTGATATTGTTGGACTGTTAAACAGCTCGAGTGAAGCAGGGCACTATCTACTTGAATGGTAAATTCTTCAGCAGCTAAATAGATGGTGGTATAATTACCTTCACTGACTTTAAAAAGAAGTGACTGATCTTTAATTCTTAACTGGTATAATAAAGAGCAATCACAATGAGATACCTGGAAGCTGCATTCAGAGGTTTGCTAAGAGATCGCATGAAAATAGGCTTCCAAACCTGACTCATCACCTGAATCACATTTATCCCCAACTCTCTGCTATCCAAAACAGGTTTATGTCCCACGATATCTATTTACTTGTATTGTCAGTGCCTTCTATTATCTGAAATTTTCATAATCCAAATTTATTCTGTGCCCTCCATGAGATTCAGGTAATCAAGGTTGCACCATATTTTAAAAAGTACCACAGCAATGGTCCACAACACTACAGTTTACAATAGAGCTATTGCATTGTCTGGAGTTACTGTCAACTACTGTATCTTTTTAAAAATAACTCCCTGTTTATCTACAGTACTCAGCATACATTCATTAAAGCTGCTTATTATGAATCATATACATCTCTCTCTCTCTCTATATATATATATAAATATATATAGTTAGAGATAATAACCATTGTTGGAGTGTTTCACAGTTGGCCTCTAATTAAATTATTCTGCTAATCACAGAGCCATGAAGACAATGCTGTGCACATAAACAGTACCCATATTATATTCCCTAAACTCCCTGTATTTCAAATGGAGAAGTTATTTGAAACTTCTCCTTTAAGAAATACTGAATAACACATCCGAGGTGGCTGTATTTTGACTGTAGGTCAAGTGATCTCTACGCACACGCCATGACATGCATTGTCTTGATACTTGCGAGGTATGCTGTATAAATCAAGAAATAGATACCTAAGTGTGTTAGATATGGACCCAATCTATACAGATCAGACTTGGATCCAAGTTTCTCCAGAGTCTGAGGGTGTTTGGGGAAGTTCTTATTTGGATTCCAATACAAATATTACGACTAGCTCCCAATCTCTCTACTGGCCAAACCAAACCCCCAGATCCAAGTCCTGGAGTGGTCAGACATATGATCCAGACCTAGGTCCTTGTCTCCTGTATATATATGTGTGTATATATAGTTATGAGCTGGGTGAAACCTTGTTATGGGTTGAGTTAAAAAAATCATTCAAACTGATGTGTGAATTCACCCTTCACTTAAGATAGTTGTAAAAAACAGTTAAGGGGCCACACCTAAAACAAAGCCTTAATACAGTCTGCCCAGAAACTAGCACCAGGTTTTTGGCTTGCTTTCTAGTCTGATAATAAATACATTTTGCATGTAATTGGATTTTTATTCCAGGCACTGTTTGCATCCCACCCTTCCACCTATTTAGGCATAGCTTCAAAGTCCCTTCCCAGGAAAACGTTTGCAAAAATAATTTTCTATAATTAGAAAACGTTTCATTGAAAATTCATTACTGGAAAGGTTTCCTGCAATTGCCGAGTTATGCAGGCTTCAAGACTTTTTACTCAGTTACATTTTCTGATGGACTAACAGTCAACGGATTCCTACATTTGTACTAGGGCTGAGTGGCAAGAGCCTACCCACCTTCTGAACAAACCAAGTATTAGGCCATGGCTACACTACCACTTATGTTGGCAAAACTTATGTCGCTCAAGGGTGTGGAAATACCCCCTCCCCCCCCCCCGGAGCGATGTAAGTTTCACTGGCATAAGTGGTAGTGTTCACAGTGCTATGTTGGGAGGAGAGCTTCTTCTGCCAACATAGCTACCGCCGCTCGTTGAGGTGGTTTTATTAGGACGACGGGAGAGCTCTCTCCCGTAGACACAGAGCAGTTACACGAGCGATATTCTAGTAGTGCAGTTGCATTTGTACAGCTGTGCTGCGATAAGCTTGCTAGTGTAGACACGGCCTTTCTTACTTAGATGATACTTTCTCTACTGGTTTCAGAGTAACAGCCGTGTTAGTCTGTATTCGCAAAAAGAAAAGGAGTACTTGTGGCACCTTAGAGACTAACCAATTTATTTGAGCATAAGCTTTCGTGAGCTACAGCTCACTTCATCGGATGCATCCGATGAAGTGAGCTGTAGCTCACGAAAGCTTATGCTCAAATAAATTGGTTAGTCTCTAAGGTGCCACAAGTGCTCCTTTTCTTTTTTCTCTACTGGGGAGACTACCTCCTGCATTTGGAAAGGTGTGACCTCACTGATCCTGTGTGTTTTATTATAAGTAAATATCAGAGTCTCTGCCCAGACGAGCTTATCAGCTAAAGATATGAATGGATAAAATTACAGTGTTGCCCCCCTCACAGTTTTCTTGCGAGTCTCACAATATTTGGTGTTTTCTCTTAAATCCTCCCTTCCTGGAGTCAAATGATGGTGTGAGGATCTCAGCTTTCATTTAACATCCTGTCCCCAAGTTTCTAGCATTCATGGTTGCAGAGAAAAGCTACAAATGTGACTCAAGTGTACCCTTAAGACTCAGAAACTAGATGGCAAATAACAGAACCCACCAAATATATTATTTTTGTATCAATATATCATGATTTTAAGCCAGGTTCATGATTTCTGGGGCCCTGGTTCATGGTTTTTAAGCATTCAGGGCTGGCAACCCTTCAAGTAATTATTATAGCCACTTCAAAGTGTCCAATCCTTGATAAAAGCTCTTTGCATTTATGCAATGACCGTCATCTCATCTACCCTGTGTAAGTGTTAGGAAATTAACAAGCTTCACCCTCCTCAGGAGGTAGGGGAGTATTATTACCCATAAAGAAACCAAGGCAGAGGGAATTTAGGTGACTTGCCCAAGTCTAAACAGGGAGTCTGTGAAAGGAAATCTGGGTTCCATTCCCAGCTCTAATTTGCAGACCCACACTTTCCCTCAAGACTCCTCTTCCTCCCTGCTATAATATGAAGTACTGCATGGCCAAACATTATACCCTAAAAGCTAAATGGAATAGACAGGTCTTTCAGAAGTTACTGAACGAGTAAAAAGATGTGGGGGAAGGAGGGCTTGGCATTCTTTTATTGCTCTTCAGGCTTGGAAGACACACACCCTTCTCTAAGTACTTTAATTCAATAAAGTGGTCACATGCATGATTTGGCCTCACCACCAATACAAGTTGGAAAACACTGTTGCTGTCATAGGTATTAGAAAAATTTGCAAACCAAGTTTCTGTGTCCTTGGGAATACAGATAAGCAATCACATGGCATATCACTCAGAGGACAAGGATGCTGGCCTCCAGAAAACAAGTAACTTCTGCTCCTTTATTTACAGCAGCCACTGACCACGGGCACTGCCTATGTGTCTGAGCTTCAGCCACATGGAAGTCAGGTTCCATGGCTTTTCCCTGAGGTGAAATGAAATCCAAAGTCTAATGTTCTCACTTTGTTAGGGAACTCTTAAAATTAAAAAGAGAAGACTATCTATTCTTCTCTCCAGCCACTTTTTGAGCATGTAGTTACATCTCCCTGGAGTCCCTGAAATGGATGTCCCACCTTCATATTCTTGTGGGTCCTGACCATCTGACTGAAGAGCCAGAACAGTATCAGAGCCTTGGGGCAGTCAGCTGTGCAGAACATTACTGTTTAGAGGAAAATATTTTTCGAGCTCCTTAGAGATAGCTCCAGAAGATGTTTCTAGGATTTAGGTTACAGAAGCCTTGTAAGTTGATCCGTTGGATAGGTCAGCAGGTAATGTGTGGGTGAACTGGTGGGTACACATTGGGTGTACTGATACACATCTCTACATCTCTGTGCTACACTGTGGTGTCTGGTTGTTAGAAAGGGAGAGTTTGTAATGGATTAGTGGAGAGTCAGTGTAATTAGAGAGCAGCAATTCCACCAGAGTAGATTTGTAAGAGAGACAGTATCTGAAACAATATTGGATTTCTTTACTGGGACACGGACGGACACACACACACACACACACAAAAACATATTTGTAATGATTTCCATACCTACCAGTATAAGTAAACAGAGCCCTGTTGGTACTATTCTTATAGTGCTAGAAAGCAACCTATAAAAATCTCTGTCTTCATTAACATTAGTCCAGCTGTATAGGATTGTTCAGATTAGATTGAGTGGGAAAATGGTTTTCCTGTCTCACAAAAATTTTCAAGATATTGAAAAAAGTTTTCCCATCTCGAATTGGAATGAAAAGTTTTGTGAAACAAAGATCTAGGGAGAATATCATTTTAGGTAAATCAAAACATTTTATGCTGAAAATCTTGATTGTTACAATTTTTTATTTAAAATAATTTTTACAAATTAGCTTACATTTTTAAACAAAGTCACGTTGAACCAGAAAACCAGAAAATTTTCATGACTATTTTTTCCAGAATGTATTCTAGTCAAAATAAATAAATAAATCAAAATCAACCCTTTCCTGTGAAAAGTTTCTGTTTTGATAAATTACCAATGTCTGAAGCAAAGGCCTGTGGTCAAAAAATCTCCAACCAACTCTACTTCAGATACACTTAGTGGATAATATTTAGAAACCCCCCAAAGTAGTTTTTTTCTCTACAAAATAAAGTAATGTTTTTAAAGCCTGACTCTCAAGATATTTCCAGGCTTGAACCCAATTTGGTGAATCCCAGGGAAAGCTGGGAATCTCACCTCTTTGGAAGTAAAAGCTAACCAGACAAACAAAAAACCTTTCCCCTTCTAGCTGTGCAAGCTCATGAGACTTAGATCAGTTATTGGAGCAGGAGCAAATTTCGCTACCACCGGGCCTCAGATGCGTGGAAGACAGATTGGCCCACTGACTAGGGTAAATGACCTAGAAGCTGGGAGACCTGGTTTCAGTTACCTGCTCTACCACAGGACTTTTATTGGACAGATCACTGTACCTCAGCTCTCCATCTCTAAAATTATATTCCCTACAAATACCTTAAAAGCTGTGTGTTGCTCAGCTATTTTGGTAATAACTATCATGTGTTGGTGGCGCTGTTGCCGGGTGAGCTAAGTGAGGGAGAATTCCATAGCAGGGGAAGAGAAGGAAATGGTTTCTCTGGCAGTTATTTAATTAAAAATAAAAGGGTTGTTTGAAACTACTCAGCAGTTTGGAAAGTTTGAAGCAGTCCTGACAGAGTGCAGGTAAAGTGGTCAATGGTGTGCGATAAATACAGTTTTTATCACATAGATACCACCACCACATATGACATCTATGGTTACATAGATATTTTAAAATGCACACAACTATAAATACAAAAAAATGGGGGATTCCCCCAGACTGTATGCAGTACATATATGGTAAAGAATGAGAGATGGTCTATCTGACTTGAGCTTGACTTGTCATTTATTCTGGACACTATTCAATTCTACTATAGAAAAGATGGAGGCATAAATTATGAGTGAGACTAACCCAAATAAGAACATTGGTCAGACCTCTAAAAAATACTCTCATCTATGCTAATGTACTCATTTGCCTGATATATTAAGAGACCCTTTTAAGACCAGCCAGACCACTCTATAATAACAGATTTCTATGTGTAGCTGAGCTGTGGATTTCCCAGAGACATCATTGTTACATTCAGGACCTTGCAGTGAAAAAGGCAAAATTAACAGCTGGGGTAAATTGCAGGACTTGTTTGAATTCTACAATCTGCAGTGCAGATCTCCAGTTCTTTACTAGTGGGGACACATGATACCATTTTAACTCATTCTAACTGTTGTCAGTAATCTTAATGTCAGTTTGTGGCTAATCGATGCCATGTAACTATAATATGTAAACTAGATTGCTTGCAGATGCCGACAATCTACCAGTATAACCACTGCTTTAAATCTTGGCATGTGGGAACCATCCCAAATTTATATTCTGTAACAGTATCAAACAAGTACTATTAGCCTAATTACATGTACATATGTCAAAGAGAAATGCCAGGAATTGTAAAATGCTATTTATAGCCACTAATTACTTTTTAAAAACCACATATACATCTGGAAGAATTAAAGAATCACACTAACCAACCGTGAGTAGGATCCTGTCTCATGGGGATGGGGAGAGAAAGAAGAGAAAAATCTTAGTTCTTTTAAAGTTGTCCCTCAGTTCAAAGAGGCTTCAGTGCAGTATTATAGCCAGAACTTCAAAAGGCACCAGTGAATGCTTTCCTCATTGGGGAGCAAGATTATGGATATATCCATATACTCAATAGTGCCATACACTTGAAATAGAAACATCGGGATTTTGGCATATTTGTATCTGATTGAGGTCCATCTTTTTCCACATCTGACTTGATAACATCAAAAGTGCCCTGAGACAACTTGTCCATCCTTCATCTTGTCCACCTCAAACAAAAGTTGAAATCTCCAGCCATCTCCTCTGGATCAAATCCGACTCTCACCCACTCTTTTGGCAACTCTGCTCTTAAGTCTCCAGCCAGTCATGCATGTTGCTTTCTCATAAGGCCGACTGTGTCATTTCTTACATATTTTTGGGGTGGATTAAAAGTAGAGTTAGGAAATAACATAATTGCCCTGCATGCGGCCTGTCTGCGTCCCCAATATTAACATGGTAACCAGCTTTCAATAGGAAAGCATATTGCTTGCCTTTTAACCATCCTACCCACTATTTCCAGAGACCCCTCCCAAAAGTTTAAAAGAATGGAAACAACAGCCAGATACAAAACTCCTAGTTCTGAGAGGTGCGGAGCCCCAACAATTCCCATTGACCTCTGAAGACATAGCCTCCAAATAACCTAAATCAATTAAAACAATAAGAACCAGTCTTTGTTTTGAAACATCATTTTTGTCTTCAGCCCTCAGCTCAGAATAAACCCAACATACACTAGTCATGGATGTGCAGGAAGAAGCACTTTGAGCAGAACTGTCAAAAACAGAAACAGGACCAAAATTCATACTTTGAACTAATCATTCGAACAGATGGGTCTTTCTGCTTTTATTATCCCTTCTGGTCTGGGACTTTTCAAACACAGTACAATAGACCAGACTGGAAGCTATTTGACAGTACCCCTCTGACCAATTACACATTAATTAAAAGACTGAGTGTGGGCTGTGTGTAGAAGCCTTTGCATATGGACTTTAAATATCGTGCTACAGGTTTTGCCAGAGAAACACAAAAGATGATCCAGCTCAGCGTTGAGGGTACATGTGGCTTGTGTAGGTGGAGAAAGTTATGAGTGTTACCTTGGGTAGGAAGTGGGATTTTCCCACTGCTCCCACCCCCTAATCTTGTGAAATTAACCCATTTTTAAGTCTGTAATTTACATTTCCCCACGCCCCCTCAAATATGGCCATAAAAGCCTCTCCAAACATTGTTATTCTCTAGTTTGTGAAACGTGATACATATTGACTTTGACTTATACTCACATTTCCAGAGTTCATTCAGCAACTGTTAGTTAAAAGAAACTATTGAGGAAAATACAGAATTGTATACGTATAGAAAAGAAAATAGAGGAACATTTAGGAATCTGCATAACCTTTTTCAATTTAAAGAGGAAGAAGGAAAGAGCCTAGAAATAACACCTCTAGAAAAGAGCGAAATTCCACATGAAACATAATGTGGGCCAGGTTCTATGCAACACGCACATACAGATCTGCCACTACACCTTGACCAGCAAAAACTTCTGCTGGCAGTCTTGGGTCCTCAAGTTGTGGGTTTGTGACAAGCATCCACCTGTGAGTAGGAAATGATGCCCCAATGCATTTTTACTAGTGGCAGTTTCTTCGCTTCCTATTTATACCAGTTTTACAGCTGTGTAATTCCAGCAACTTCAGTGGTGTTTGTTCTTAGTCGTACCAGCAGGAGATCAGAAAGAGTTCCCTACCAAGAGCCAAGACTGGAGCTCAGATCACCACAGGTGAAAAGTTAGTGCATATCAGTGTAAGTTGACAATGAATTCCCCGCCCCCCCAGTTCCTAGCCATGTGAAGACAGGTGTACTACACATGTGTTTTGTGTGGAGGCAGAAAGTGTCCCTAGGCCTTTTTCTAGGCCTGAAACCATACCCCTTGGGCTGCGATCTTGTCACATAAACCAAGAAGGCTGAGGTGTACCTCCATGGAAAAATCTAGAAATTGCAGAAAGTGGTGTTCAATAGGTGGCATTTTCCCCTCAAGGTTATTATTGAACCAATGCCCCGGCATGGTGTTTAGCAGAACTCTAGTGAAGGAGGTGCCATCTTTCAAATGAAATTTTAATCTGAGGGTCTAACCACATGTATTATTAAAGATCACAAGATCACCTGGCACTTTGGGGAAGTGGGAGACAGTACAGGTTTTAGCCCCAGTATCTAGGCCGAATTCCAATTCGAGGAATTATATTCTGCTTGCCCTAAATTCTCCCTATAGCTGCAAATAAATGAAGTTGCAAACTCTCCTACTGTTGCCGAGTGCTATTAAACACTTGCTGAATTCCACCCCAGAGGACCCATTTCAGTGGAAGTGGGTGGAGCAATTACTGAATAGTCTGTAAAATGAGTTGGAATCTTTCTGGGTGAAAGAAACTATACAAATGGAAGTCATTATAATTTTCCTTGCTCCAGTTCTCCTCTGAAATACCACCCACTACACTAGAGTTCAGATCCACCAGGAACTTTCAAATCCACAGTGAAAAATTAATTTGACTCCCATATAGTCATCCTTACCGATTATCCTCAGAAGGCTGCCTAAAGCAGGGAACAGAGCAAGATGCAAAATTAAAAAAAGAGGTAGAAGGAATTAAACAGGAAAGTGCCCAGCAAAGGTTTTCTAACCTGTTTGTTCTGAATACCAGCCTTTCAAAGCTGTCAATAAACAAATTTCAGTGATTTGTACCCATGTAAAATGAAGGATTTTAGAACATTAAGAGGAATGGCAAATAAGTGTTGGCCCCATAAATTCTTGAATAGCAATCAAATAAGGAAAGATCTTTTCCCTAATGAATCTAATGCACTTGATGCCTGATGGTGCAAGACTGGGTTGTAACAAAGAACAATCCATACATCTTCTATAGAGATTTATAGGGACACCAAGAAAATTGTTGCTATTTTCTTTGAGTTCCTTCCCTCCACAGATAGGTGCTACAGTTACCTTTTACTTTCCTCAGTTAGCTGATGCAGCTACCTTCCAACCTTTCCATCTCCACAATGGAACTATACGAACAAAGACTCCCAAACTGGTAACGTAAGATTGTTAGTAATGCATTTTCCAAGGTACATCCCTCCTATTTGGCTTCAGTCCTGCTCCCCTCACTCACTGAAGTGGTTCCAAATGACCTCAGTGAGGTCACACCCATTAATAAAGCAGATAGGAAGTGGCCCCAAGTCGTACAATAGCTTGGCTTCTTTCCAACTTCGTATATTTTGCTATTTTTCATATTGTTTAATAAGATGGACACAGCCAAGCAAAGGAACCTCTGTCTCTCTGACAAGCAGAAAAGCTATAAAACTAATGGTGCTGACTGAGCAGAACTGAACACTAAGAGCCATTCATTTAATTTATTAGGGCATCTTCACCGCTTTCCTATCTGTATTAGCGTTTAAAGCCTCCTGTGGCAAACCCGAATCCCCAGTACATTGTTTGGGGATATACTGCCTCTCTATCTTCTAGCACAGGGGCAAATCCTACAGTCTGTACTCAGGCAAGAAAATCCCTTTGCCTCAAAAGGGGTTGGAAATTGCCTTAACCCAGACCACAGAATCTGGCTCTGTGTTAGAAGATGCTATGAAGATGAGGGTTGTCTAAGTACCTACTGATAGATTTACATTAAATACAAACCTGATTTGTTAGAAAACTTGGAGGGGGTGGTAATCGGTAACCCAGTAGCTGAGTTCTATTAGAGCCAGGTGTGGGGAGCCTACACAGAAATAAGAAATCAGCTTATTGCATTATTATCATCAAGTCTCATTTTTGTCCCTCCCCTGGGACAAAGCAGTTCTTCAAAAGGCAGACCACACCCATGAGCTGGTAGATAGCAACAATTGCCAGTTGGGCCTAGGGGAATGGACTCAGAGCCCTCCCTGATCAGAGCTGAATTTCAAACAAGAAGGTGAATAAAATGTAATGCTTGGCACCTGTTACCGGTGAGCGCAGGTAAAAGCTGCATGGACCATGTTGAGCTACTTTGAAACCTCCACAACTAAACAAAAAACAAACAAACAATCTGCTTCCCTTGCATTAATTGTACATAAACAGAAAGCCCTCTGCTGGGAAAACTTTTGATTTCGGCATTGAAAGTGTTATGGAAAACATGCTATACAGTTCCTTGGAGGCTTTAATTTTCTCTACCATCTTCCTTTGATTTTGATCTCCTTCTTTCTTTATGTCCTTTGAACTTTTAAAAAGGCACTTTGAAGACATGTCATACAAAACAGTTTTTTGGGTTTTTTTTAATTCATTATCCTCTCTTTGATGATCTTGCTACTTTGTATGAACTGCAACCTCGGCAGGATGTGGAAGCCAGAAGATCTGAAAGTGATACTGACAAGAAAGAACGGAAAAGTAACAGCTTGGCCAGTTTGTTTGTCAATAACTCGCTTCAGAGAAAAACAACATCCCTTAGTCTTCACTCCCCAAAGCTACTTTTTTTTTTTTTCTTCTTACGAGGTGGGTTGAGAAATTAGGCTCAATCTGCTGCCGCTGCTGCTTTAAGGAAGCTCCAGGAGAGCAAACAACAGGGGCCAAAGCACAGCAGGACCAAGGAAGGATGCCAACCTGCTGAGAAGTCAATCCAGCAGACCCCTTCTCCATCCCCACCTCTCCTATACTCCTAAACAGAGATTATCTGGTTCCTCCAACATCTTCCACTATCTTTTGAGTGAGGGTTCCCTTTCATTTCCCCCTCCACAGTATTCAGGGTTTGGCTATTCCCCTTCTTTTGCCTCCCTCTTTCATTCAAAAGTTTCTGAACTCAAAGTTAACAGAAGCGGGGCAGGGGATGTGTACACATCCAAACTCCACCTTTAAAATACAATCATTTAAAAACAAATGGATGGAATCAATAGGTATAATTCTAGGGACAGTTTGCAAGAGGAGGCAATCTAGTCTATGGATTAGAAAAGAGGATGAGGGCGTCAGAATTGCCTAGGTTCTATTCCTGATCCTGTCAATTACTTACTTTTAGGTTTGGATAAGTCATTTAGGTGGGATTTTCAAAAGTATTCTGTGTTGACTTAACTCTGCTCCTATCAAAATCAGTGTCAGAACTCCCATTTCACTGGCAGCAGTTATTATAACATTAGGCTGACCTGGAAGGGTGGATTCTTTCCCAACCCCAAATCCAGCAATCCGTTTGACCCTGAGCATCTGAGCAAGACACACCAGCCAAGCATCAAGGAAAAAGAATTCTCTGTACCACTTCAGTGCACTGGTCCACCTTGTCAGGTGTCCTGTACCTAGGTGTGGCCAATCCCTGATGCTTCAGAGGAAGAAAGAAAGAAAGAAACAACCATCCAGAATACATAAGGCCAGTTGAGCATCAGAGAAAACAAAACAAAAACATCTTCCTGAACGCTGCAGGTGACTGGCTGAAACTCTGAAGTGCAGTTTCAAGCAAAACACAGCTTGCAACAGAAGTCAGAGTAATGGAGTCTTGCCATCCATCCAAGACTGAAACTATCATATCCATCAAACCCTCAGTCTGCTGGTCCAGAGAACATGGAGCCCCATGTGGTTGTGAAATTCTGGCAGTACTATCAGTTAAGATCTGACACAGGCTAAGAACTTTAATTCAGAAGTATTCTCCTGCCTAAAGCCCCAGTTGTACCATTTGGTAACAAGTCTCCTGGACTCGTCTCTTTATAGAGTGTACCGCCTGACACAGAGGCTAATTCACACTCCAGTAAAAGGAGACGTTTATTTAAATAAAATAACATGGCAATTGTCACTGCAGTCAAAAGAACTAAAGTTAGAAACATTCCTCTGATTACAGCACTTCCTGCCTCTCACAGAGACTTGGCCTGGTGCAGAGGAATGAAAACAAAAAACTGACTTGATAAATGGGAGGAATGCAAAGAAGCAAAAGAGGGGGGTTGATTTGTGACTTTCACCAAAGATATGAAGAGAGGAGGAGGTTGTTGTTTCAGGTGTCCTCTGTGTTACTGTTTTCTCAAGGACAGGAAAGGCCCAGTGATCTTCAAATGCTTTTGGATGTTAAAAGGTTCCTGCATCCTATCTCATCTTCATCCTACTATATTCACTGAAGTCGGTGCAAAACAAGTCAAGGCAGATCAAATTCTCTTCGGCATATGGAAAGGGGAGAAAGATCATCAGGTTTCATTGGTCAAATAAGATGCTGTATTGCCCCAGTCTGCTTGAATGAGCTTCTTTAACTGGTTTCAGAGTAGCAGCCGTGTTAGTCTGTATTCGCAAAAAGAAAAGGAGTACTTGTGGCACCTTAGAGACTAACCAATTTATTTGAGCAAATAAATTGATTAGTCGCTAAGGTGCCACAAGTACTCCTTTTCTTCTTTAACTGGCAGGTAATGGGATGCAGGCTACATCAAAATTGCCTTTGCTGTCAAATGGAAGCATTAATTCTTTCCCTTGCCAGTATTTGGAGTTAACTTCATCAATGTTATGGGAAACAGCACTGCACAAACTGTGCAGAGTTATGACCCCAAATTGGTTCAGAACTTCCATCTAACCCTGGGAGCTAACTCCCTGCTCACTTGGGATGTTTTAAACTAGACTGGATAAAACACTAAGAACAGTCCTGCAGGAGGGACGAGATGGGCTAATAAGGTCGGTTTTTCATGTCCCATTATCAGGATTCTAAGTTTCTGCATGAAGGGTGTGTGCAACATGTTACCAGGATCTGAAACTAGTTACTTTATTACAGAATAATGATGCCACTTTACAACACTGGAGTGAGAGGGAATGGAGGCAGGAAAAAGGGGAGTAATGATAAGGATTTTTACCATCTTAATCTTATTTAAGATTTCTTAGCAGAACCTTAAGGCCCCCGATCTTCTCACTTTTGCATCCAATTTTGCCCCCCACAAATAATTACAGGCACAACTTTGCAGTGCAGATAATCGCCAGCATATTTATAGCACTTAGCGCACTCAAGTGCTATAACCTCAAGTGCTGCATGAGAGCCAAAAGCTATTCATAGGTGCAAAATTGGAACAGACTTCTGAGAGTCAGGGGCAGAAGGTGTGGTTGTCCCTTACTTGCCTCTCCTTAAGTTCTGCTTTTGTCTGATATTAGAAAATCACAGCAAAATGAAGTAAACATTTACTATGCCCTTGACTTCAAAGCTCCTCGGTTGTGATGTAAGAATGCTGTTCTAGGCTTGTAGCATATAAATCCTCTATGTTTAAAGGGGCTGTTCACCTTACGTCATGAAACCTCGTTCTGGTACTAAACACAGGTTCCTAAAGCCCAGATTGCTGCCAGAATAAGGCATTAGATGTCAGCCAATGAGTTCCTGTGATCAGTTGCTGTGGGTTTAGTTACCATTCCCTCCCACCCCCACCTGCTACAATTATGATTTGCCCTGTTGCCAACATGGAACACTACAAGGCTTTATTAAATACCCGCAGAAAAAAAAATACAAGCCCCCCCACTCCCCAAAACTCAGTGCTTAGCCTTGAAGTCCAGCCAAGGAAAAGAATAAGGCTATACTTGATGGATGAAAGGGGGCGAAAAATACACAACACAACTTCTTTAGATCCAGTAGAATTGGTCTGTTCCAGTAATTTTCTTCACATTAAAGCTCCTTCCTTTCGAACTAAAAGACTTGAAGCTGAAACCCAAGCCTAGGTTGGCTGGTCCCCTTTTTTTCCCCCTTGTACTTAGTATATTTCCGAATTCGAGTCAGACATTTCCACTGCCGAGTTGTTTTTGTAGAACAGGCCTTCGTGGCATGAAGCTCATGGTCAGAACCTCTCAACTTGATTTAACCCTGGTGTAGGGAATTGCATTAAATCATTGCAAGAGAACCTCATAGTGATGGAGAAACAGATGTTCAGATGCACGATAAGCTGTAAATAAATCTTCAGTGTTTATTAGTAGTTGAGTGTTTTTTAAAATGCTGACCACTGGGAGGAATTTAGAGGCAATAACCCTGAAACCAACTTAAGGAATTTTTAAACAAAGTAAAAATATATATATTTTTAGTAATTCCTTTTTACTTGCAATGCTGCCTGGTTTCTTTTCATTGTGAAGTTTTGAGGTCCAGAAAGTGAAAGCAGATAGGACTAGAAGAGCCAGGAATTATGCAAACTTCCACCCCACAGCTTTGTCAATGCACTTCAAACTACACTCAGGGCGGTTTAGCTTTAAGGAAAAATGCCTCTATAGGAAAAGGCCTACACAATTCCATGGGGATTAAGCCAATAGGGCTCTATAGATTAAGTTACCCTAAAAACTATAGAAGTAGGAAAACACAAAACCCTTTCTGTGTTTTATTTATTTAAATCATCCTTATAAAAAAAAATTTCCCTGGATGGTCTAAAAAACTGAAAGAAGAGTTATTTTCTGCTGCTGCACTCTAAGCTATGCCAGACCAGGCCTCTGGAGGTGAAAGCTGACTATAACTGACAATAGATACACATTTTGCACTTATGTAGAGCCTGGCATCTGAGGTTCTCAAAGTGCTGTAAATGTATTCAGCTCACTGTATGCATCCTAGTACACATGGGTCAACTCTGGCCTTGTCTACACACAGACTTACACCATTTAAAGGTGTGTTTTTAAACAACTTTGGTAAACTCTGTGTAGACTCCCATTTCAGTTCAAGTGTGGCTTATATAGTTTTAGTTAGATTGATACTTTCCAGACTTTCCTGTATAAATTAAACCTAAGCAAGACTGTAGACTAAACAACTTTCTTGTGGAGACTAAGATACAGGGTGAGATCTTGGCCCCACTGAAATCAGTGGCAAAACTCCCACTGACTTCAATGGAGCCAGAATTTCACCCAGAAAACTTAAGTCATTCACTTAGTCTGGTGAAAAACTGGTTACGAATTCCAGGAGTCCTGAATAAAAGGATTTAAATAAAGTTCACTTCAGCAGAGAAAGTAAACTCATGCTTAACTTTAAGCACAGATAGATGAAGAAAAATAAAAGGAAGTCCCTCTTAGACAGTTCTTTTGGGCAGGACAGTCACTGTGAAATTGTTGGGAAATAATCTCTTACCACTGGATTTGAGTTGCTGATCTGGTCCAGTTGCTAGGAGGCAGGAAACCATAATCACAAAATACACCCCCCACCCACACACAGACAGTGGACACCTTTGTCATCAGTCTCAGAATAATGGCCAGAGTTTGAGGGCCAGACAGGGGTGAAAGAAGCTGGTACCGGCCCGTACGCAGTGACATTAAAGCGCTGCCAGGGCCACTGGTGGGGAGGAGGGGGCAGCTGCCCCGGGGCCAGCGATTTAAAAGGGCCCGGGGATCCAGGTCCTTTTAAATCACTGCCAGAGCCCCAGACGGCACAGACCAGGCAGTGCGAATGGGCTGGCTGGGAGAGGCTGACCCCCAGCCCCACCCCTTCTGCCTGAGGCCCTGTACCGGTAAGAATTTTATATCAGTTTCACACCTGGGGCCAGATCCTGTGAGGTGCTGAGCACTCAGCTCCTGCCTAGCTGTATCTTTCTCACACACTAGAGGTGGTTCCTCCCATTCAGAACGGAGACTGGGCCATACTGGAAAGCCTCACTCACTGCACGGCTGTCAGCCTGGTACCTCTCACAAGAAACCACATTTACAAGAGAAAGTTTTCAAAAACAGACGCATTTTTGTAAGGGGAGAGAAGCATGTTTTTGGAGAAATGTTGATTAGTAGCCTTATGCCAGATTTTAAAAAGGGGGCTAGGTGCCGAAAGATGCAGAGAGACACCCTAGGTAGTAACTTCTGGGGTGCCCAGATGCTTTTGAAAATCCCACTGGGCGACCGTCTAGATCTTTAGGCACCTAAAGATTTTTTTAAAATCTGGCTCCTAGCTCTTTATTATCCTTTGTTATTTTCTTTTATTATTCTTTGTTTCTTTGCTATGTCACTCTAGCTGTGTGGCTCTCCTATAGCTTATTATACCTATTCAGGCATTCTAGCTTCACAGAGGTGCATCCTGAGGGTAGTTACTAACAGAGTGACAGGAAAGGAGGAAGTTGACAAGTCATTAGGGGACATAAGACATGGTGGGGGGAAAAACAGAACCCTCAAACTTCTCTCTTAAAGGAAAACAGCATTGCACTGATCTTAATCCTTGAGGGTCTAGCTCTTACTGACTCTTGCATTAAATGATGCAAAACCAAAGAGAGTGTTACCTAAAGGTTAGAGAAAGGCACTGAGATTCACGACACCTGAGCCTGCTGACTTGCTGAGTCACCATGTGGCCTTGGGCAAGCCACATAATTTCACAAGGCCTCCATTAACATTTGTAAAGTGCTTTGAGATCCTCAGATGAAAAGTGCTATTTAAAGTACAGAGTATTTTCTCCTTCTCTCACTCAAAACTTGCCTCAGTTAGGTGGATTGGGGGTGGAAGGGCAGAGGTCAGTCCTGCATCTGACATTATTCAATATTTTCATTAATGACTTGGATAATGGAGTGGAGAGTATGCTTATAAAATTTGCAGGTGATACCAACACTGGCAAGATTGGCAACTGGGAGTGCCAGCACTTTGGAGGATGGGATTGGAATTCAAAACGATCTTGACAAATTGGAGATGAAATTCATTAAAGACAAGCACAAAGCACTACACTGAGGAAGGAAAAATCAAATGCACAACTACACAATGGGGAACAACTGGCTAGGCGGTAGTACTGATTAAAAAGCTCTGGGGATATAATGGATCGCAAATTGAATATAAGCCAACATTGTGATGCAGTTGCAAAAAAAAAAAAAAAAAAAAACCAAAAAACCCTAATATCATTCTGGGGTGTATTAACAGAAGCGTCTCAGTTGTGAGTTGTAATTGTCCCACTCTTCATTGGTGAGGCCTCAGCTGGAGAACTGTGTCCAATTCTGGGTGCCACATTTTAGGAAAGATGCAGATGCTGAACCTTGGGAAAACTTGAATTTGGATTAGAGCTTCACTGCGGCCCGTTAGGTCATAGTGGGCTGAAACAAAACCCTGGCGCCAAACAACCCAGCACTAGTTACACTGTTAAACGTGTATAAGGCCATGTCTTGCTGTTGCAACATGGTATGTCCACACACAAGTGTCCCAGGCAGTTTACAAGCATATTTTGAATCACCTGGTTGCAATCCCAGCTTCAAGCCAACTGAAACAGTGCTGTCTACCATTTTTTCCCCCCAGTGTGGACTAGCAGTGATTCAGCAAGTCCTCTTGACCTCTCACCACACCACAAGGCATCACATTTGGAATCTACCCAAAAGGTCTGCGGTGCAACACCTTTTTGCCGACTGTAACAGGACGTCACTATATGCAAAACCCTGAGGAATGTGGTAGACAGGAAGAGCTAGCAATACTATTTAAAGCCATTTAAACGCCTGCCTTTTCATTTGCAGGGTAGTTCACACAGCTGTTTCAGTCAACACCCTGCAAATTAGTCATTCTGGTCCACCTCCTCCCCTTCCCCCATTGCAACCTAACCAGGTGCAGTCCAACAGCTCTGGAGCCACTTGTCTGCACAAGTGCAGCCATATGTTTGAGCTGGATGCTGGGTCAGTCCCAACTGTTCAAAGGGCGTACAGAGAGGACATTAGGTCAAGTAAGAGTGGCAGAAACATCTGGGATTTCTGAGCAACGTGCCGCAAGTAGAAAAATATATATCCGTCAGCCTGAAACAACACTTTACTGCACTGCCGTCTCTGTGTACAAAACCTTGTAAAACCTCTGACAGAATGACTTCAGGGGTCACATATAATCAGCCATGTTTTCTTAGAGAAACCTAATTTCTTCTGAGGGGCAAAGGGAGCCCGCTGATCCATTTACCAAATCTGGCAAACAATTGACTGAACTAAGCAGAGAGCAGCTTTGAACTCAAATGGTTACTACTTACAGCAGATCCAGAAGACTTCAAGGCGTCACTAAACTGTTTCTGTTTTCATATAACTTTTTTCACCTGTGTGAATTTAGCGTCCTGAGAGGTGCTAGACGGACAGCTGTGAAGACTGAAGGCCTGGATTTCATTGACAGCTAAGATACAACACAGGTAGCAATAATGCAAACTTTCCCCGCTTTCCTCATCAGCATGCCTCAGTTCTCTTCCGGGGTGCCTACTCTCTGAGGCTGGGTCTACAATACACATTTTCCTTAAAAATCCCACCGCTGGGGGTGGCAACAACAATGGGAAATTTTAGGAGTGGGTAAAACATATTCCAGACAAAGGCTTAGAGGAAAATGGGGTGTTCAGTCTCCATAGCCTATTCAAGCCCTGCTCTCACTGTAGCTACTGCCAACAAGGATGCTAATTTGTTCTCGTTGTAGCGATAGCTTTCAAGATGTGGACACCTGTCCCTTGGGAATTGACTTTGACTGTTACACGTATTTCACACTGACCTCACACTTGGTAAAACAACCTCCATCCTTTCATGTATTTATACCTGCTCTTGTATTTTCACTCCATGCATCCGATCAAGTGCGTTATAACCCACGAAAGCTTATGCCCAAATAAATTTGTTAGTCTCTAAGGTGCCACAAGAACTCCTCGTTATTATTTCACAAAGATCACCAGAGAGGAAACAGCATCCACTTTAGTCTCTGCTGACCAGGGTTACATTTGAACTGGTGACTTAGAGGTGAAAAACTCGCTCTCTCTTACTACCATTCTCCGAACCCAGGGGTTCTTAAATGCTTCACATAGCATGAACTACATCTTAACACAGATGTTACCTCGTGGTCATTTCCCCTCCCACTAGTGATCGTACAGGCCCCACACCTCCTTTTCCCTTCATGATCACAAAGTCAGGTGGAAGCTACAGTAATGGCTTACATGAAAGTAGGGGAATCATTCATGTATGTTTAGCTGCCTTTTAATGAAATTCAGCAGCTGGAAGCAGGTGGAGTGCCAGTACCATGTGACCAGACAGTTCTCCACTGGACACATTTTGGGAACTTCTGCTCTAACGTATCCAGTGCTCCTTTATGCAAGTTCGTTGTTTAAAACTGAACTGTTCAATGGCTGGCTACTAATTAGCAGGGATGGAAGGGTGTGGGAAGGAATGCATTTGAAAAGCAGTTGTGCACCAGCCACCATATCCCAAATACCACAGAGATAAATCAGGTCATATGCTACGCTACCGAAAATATTGGCATTTATCTTCGTGCAATAGGGTGACTGACCCTGACACTCACCAGTGGCACGGCTACAAGTAGACGAGTGCCAGCTATAGAGAGCAGATATTTCTGGGTTTTATGTATGGTTATTGCATTCTTGATTTAAGCCCATCTCTAGTTTCCAAAGGAACATCAGGTGTTTTTTTAAAGGGTCCATTCAGCCAGGACCTTCTGACTGAGACAAAAAGGCAGTACCTCTTTAATATCTTGTAACTCCACTATATGGAGATTGTATCATTGCATGGTGGGGGTGGGGGGCAGGGATAGCTGAAACTGATCTTTTCCACCTCTTACTCCTGTGATCCTAGATTTCTCAAAGCACGTATGTCAGTTACTTATCCTTCTGCTGAAGTTATTCTCATCAGAACTGGGTAGAAATGTACATTCTGCATGAATATAAATATATGTCTGAGCGACGTACTTGTACAGTATATAGAGAGCACATACACACAGTGATATGTGCCTAGTACCAAAGACAACAGGAATGTAAATATGTTCTAAGCCTAATTATGGAAAGTACTTTGGCAGGAGGCAAACAGGGGCACAAAGAACTACTATTTAGATTCTTAAAGCTATGGCCTCCATTCAATACATAATCAACAATATTTAGACAGTACGGTGTAGTTCCTTCCTCCACAAGGTAACTTCCTCAGTCTGGCAGGCCTCAAGCATGCAATAAAGTGACCTTATGTTTAAGGACAGTGTCAAATTAAATAAGCAGTTAAAGTGCGATCTCTCTCTGGTTCCATGTGTCTGCAAAAGTTGTTTTACTGGTTCCCTTCTGCTTTGTCTGCAGGGTAGAGGCAGCTTTCCTCTGTTTGAACTGAAAAGTTACTGAAGCAAATCCTACAGTGCTGCCTTGGCAAGGCACCAAGTAGGCAGCAGTTGGAGAGCGTTCCCCAATCCAGCCAGGCTAAGCAACACACACATAAAACGCTGCACAGAACAGGCTGACAAGAGGTGCATGCACAACACACTGGAAATAAAGCTGTAAAATTGAAGACACTAATAAACTAGTGCATTTATATGTTTACACATAAATCAGGCAAGTGCACCTGAGTTTTTGTCCTCCCCTCCCCCATCACCCCCCCCCCCCTCAAAATCTTCCCCAGGAAAATGCTTTGCCATGAGATGACTCCATGTTTCCTGACATACTTGCATTTCAGCTGTTCCAGCTTAACTAGAGTGATTTTTTTTTTTTTTTGGCCATTCAAAGTGTTCCCTGTTCCGATCTGTTACCCATAACATTTGGTTCCAGACCACATGGCACACTGGCTTAGAAAACTCTGGCTCTAAAGCCAAATAAAAAGCTTTTCATTTACACTCAAGTTTATACGCAGCAATTCAAAAGCTTTATTTTCATTTCTTACAGAGCCCCCACCTGAATAAAATCGTTTTAAGTGCCACTTTTCCCTTTATGGATCATCAAATGTTGGGAGCTCTGACTGCCTCTGTTGCCTCAATAGAGGCTGCAGCCGGGTACCTAAAGGTAATATATTACACACAATGTGTATTTTTATACATAATAATAGTCATTATACAACACTGCAAAGCACTCAGCCAATCAGCCACTGACCCTCTAATTTTGAACGTGGGTGTTTTATACAGTGGAATCCTGGGCTTCATAACAATACACCCTTCTGTTGTGGACAGGTGGAAGGCGAGGAAAAAGGAAACTGGTAATTGATTACAATATTGTGGAATTCTACTAAGGTGACTTTGCCCTATGGAAAACAAATTACTATTATAAAAAAAATTTCATGTCCTCCCCTTTCTCTCCCCCCCACCCAAAAAAAATAAAAAAGCAGAACAACTCCATTATAAGCTGAGGTTGGCTCGTCCAAGAGCTGGAATTTGCACATTAAAATGCACTGCAATAGTGTGGGACTTCCACTCTACTTAACTTCATTATAAACAAGCAATGGGCCCAAGTCAAAAATCTGCAGTGAGATTTAATCCCTCCTCAATGCAAAGTTCAAGTTTCTGATTCAGGCCTTTCTCTGCTATAAAACAGAGTTCCGCTAGGGGACTGGACTAGATGACCTCTCAAGGTCCCTTCCAGTCCTATGATTCTGTTTCCCAGTGTAATATATATTATGAGGATGGGTAAGGACACACGGTGTACATATTTGTACAATATGCACACCAAGTACACAGATTTCAGAGTAGCAGCCGTGTTAGTCTGTATTCGCAAAAAGAAAAGGAGTACTTGTGGCACCTTAGAGACGAACCAATTTATTTGAGCATAAGCTTTCGTGAGCTACAGCTCACTTCATCGGATGCATTCAGTGGAAAATGCAGTGAGGAGATTTATATACACACAGAACATGAAAAAATGGGTGTTATCATACACATTGTCAGGAGAGTGATCACTTAAGATGCGCTATTACCAGCAGGAGAGCCGGGGGAGGGGGAGAGAAAACCTTTTGTAGTGATAATCAAGGTGGGCCATTGCCAGCAGTTAACAGGAATGTCTGAGGAGCAGTTGGGCGGGGGGGAAATAAACATGGGGAAATAGTTTTACTTTGTGTAATGACACATCCACTCCCAGTCTCTATTCAAGCCTAAGTTAATTGTATCCAGTTTGCAAATTAATTCCAATTCAGCAGTCTCTCTTTGGAGTCTGTTTTTGAAGTCTTTTTGTTGTAATATTGCGACCTTTAGGTCTGTAATCGAGTGACCAGAGAAATCGAAGTGTTCTCCGACTGGTTTATGAATGTTATAATTCTTGACATCTGATTTGTGTCTATTTATTCTTTTACGTAGAGACTGTCCAGTTTGACCAATGTACATGGCAGAGGGGCATTGTTGGCACATGATGGCATATATCACATTGGTAGATGTGCAGGTGAACGAGCCTCTGATAGTGTGGCTGATGTGATTAGGCCCTATGATGGTGTCCCCTGAATAGATATGTGGACACAGTTGGCAACGGGCTTTGTTGCAAGGATAGGTTCTGTTGTGTGGTGTGTGGTTGCTGGTGAGTATTTGCTTCAGGTTGGGGGGCTGTCTGTAGGCAAGGACTGGCCTGTCTCCCAAGATTTGTGAGAGTGATGGGTCGTCCTTCAGGATAGGTTGTAGATCCTTGATGATGCGTTGGAGAGGTTTTAGTTGGGGGCTGAAGGTGATGGCTAGTGGTGTTCTGTTATTACCTTTGTTGGGCCTCTCCTGTAGTAGGTGACTTCTGGATACTCTTCTGGCTCTATCAATTTGTTTCTTCACTTCAGCAGGTGGGTATTGTAGTTGTAAGAATGCCTGATAGAGGTCTTGTAGGTGTTTGTCTCTGTCTGAGGGGTTGGAGCAAATGCGGTTGTATCGTAGAGCTTGGCTGTAGACGATGGATCGTATGGTGTCGTTTGGGTGAAAGCTGGAGCATGTAGGTAGGAATAGCAGTCAGTAGGTTTCCGGTATAGGGTGGCGTTTATGTGACCATCACTTATTAGCACCGTAGTCTCCAGGAAGTGGATCTCTTGTGTGGACTGGTGCAGGCTGAGGTTGATGGTGGGATGGAAATTGTTGAAATCATGGTGGAATTCCTCAAGGGCTTCTTTTCCATGTGTCCCAGTACACAGTAAATCCGTTAACTAATCAGAGGAGATTGCTAACAAAATTAGCACATGCTTCCACTGCTATTCGTCCAGCACTGAAAACACTCAAACTTCCTGGCTTGTAATTCAACCAACATATGTATATTACAACAACAACAAACTATGTTAGAATAATTAGTTCAGCACAGTAAAACTGAGTGTCAGTCACTGCTACAAAGAATTTACAAACTAATAGCCAAAAAAGGAGAAGACAGGGACTACTGGATAAACCCAGAGATAGGAGTAATTTGGAGAAATATGACTGAATAGTTAGTTTTAAATGGTGGGTTTGGTTTACATCCCGTAGGCAATCACTGAATTTTTAGGGGGACCTTGACTGCACGGCGGGTGATAGTTTGGCAAACTGGAGTGGTGGAGGGTATCCCACATGTAGATTGGGTCATACAAAAAGGCACGTAAGGAGCGAGTAATGATACTGCAGACGCAGCTAGAGTATTGTGTCCAGTTCTGGACACTACACTTTAGCACAGACGTGGACAAATTGGAACATGTCCAAAGGAGAGCAACAAAAATATACAAGGTTAGAAAGCCTGACCTGGGAGGAAAAGTTAAAAAAAAACTGGGCTTATTTAGTCCTGAGAAAAGAAGACTATGGGAGGACCTGACAGTCTTCAAACATGTTAAGGGCTGTTCTGTAGAAGATGGAGAACAATTGTTCTCCATGTCCACTGAAGGTAGGACAAGAAGTAGTGGGTTCAATCTGCAGCAAAGGAGATTTAGATTAGATATTAGGAAAAAACTTTCTAACTAGAAGGTTAGTTAAGGTCTGGAATAGGCTTCCAAGGTAGGTTGTGGGGGTTTTAAAGAACAGGTTGGACAAACACCTGTCAGGGATGGCCTACTTTTACTGGGTCCTGCCTCAGCGTGGGGGGCTGGACTAGATGACCTTTTGAGGTCCCTTCCAGCCCTACATTTTTATGATTCTATGATACACCAAGTGTGGCACTGATGTTTGAGGGGGTGGGGGAAGACAGCAAAGAACAAGATCAGAGATGCAGGCCACAGCAGAATTGTATACAAAATGAGATGAGGACAAACAGTTTAAACTTTATGGTTTTAGGGCTCTGATTCAGCCACCCATGTCAGCATGGGCTTAAGTTCTACTAGAGTCCTATGAAGTCAAAGGAACTTAAACATATGCTTATCTGAATCTGGGCCGTAAGCCTGAGTCAGAGGGAGTTTAGAAAGTGGATCATCAATTATAGGATCAATTCATTTATCTGTGGCCATGTCAATACTGGGGAAATGTATTGTGTTATCTAATACGATGTTAAACATGATTTAGCACCTAACATGAAAAGGGATAAGTCATGTTTAAAAATCTGTGAGCTACTCATGATTAACCTTTTGGGTCCAAAAAAGCAGAGGTGCTATTCAAACCAATTCCTTTTCATTCTACTTATTGAAGGGGTACATGAGTCCATAGCGTGTCTTCCTGGTTAGAATGGAGAATGTCTAGGTTTAATCTGTTAAATTAAATTTAATTAAACGTGTGCATTTAGCAGAGATGGTTACTGAAAAAGAATTCCCACTTTTTCCACAGATCAGTGCTTTCACAGTAATGCAAGGACAGAGGCACTAGGTGGCAAAAAAGGCCAACAGGTCCCCATTAGTTACCCTCTGGAAATAGGTTGCAGAGTAACAGCCGTGTTAGTGTGTATTCACAAAAAGAAAAGGAGGACTTGTGGCACCTTAGAGACTAACCAATTTATTTGAGCATAAGCTTTCGTGAGCTACAGCTCACTTCATCTGGAAATAGGTTTCCAGTGGTAGCCGTGTTAGTCTGTATCAGCAAAAACAACGAGGAGTCCTTGTGGCACCTTAGTCTCTAAGGTGCCACAAGGACTCCTCGTTGTTTTTCCTCTGGAAATAAGCACTCACATTTCTAAATGGTATTGAAGTCTCTGAACTGGAAAGGGAAGAAAAAGGGTTAAAATACCAGTAATTGAATAACTATAACTATACTACAAATTTTCAACTCAGCTGCTTGGATTCTTGTGCACTTTTTTCTTGCTAGTAATTATTGTTTATTTTCATTCTTTGTTATCCTCCAATCAAAAAAGCAGACAAAATGGTCCATATTCCAGATGAGAAACATCTGGAGGGCTAGAGCAACAGCTCTTTTCTTTATTCCTTTCCTGGGCAATTATTAGGCAACATCACACTTTAATTGGTAAAATAACTCTGAGACTCTCATATCACTGCATAAATTAAGTCAATATTGAAAGGGGGTGGGAGGGGAAGGAAAATTGTTAGTTAACTACAAAAAAAAAACACATCAGATTTGTTATGATGCCTGCAGTTGTTAGTGATTGCTGTACAATCCTTCCTTTCTGGTTAAGCTTTCTCTAAACTGGATGCAAAAAACTGAAAACATTTTAGAATTTATAAAGACAGTTTTGGTTTTTCCAGTACTTAAATGGATATGAAAGAACAGGATGTAGGATTAGAATGGGTCTAGTCACCGTCTGATTTCATTACCAGATCTATCAGCAACAAAAAACAGGAAGTGGTCTCATTTGTTTTGGGAACTTTCACTGCCACAAAACTATTATCAGTTTGCCATAAATATTGATTAGCCAAATGGTTTATTTGAACTAACAAAGCATTAAATGAGCTGAAATTGTCATCTTTATTATTTTTAAGAAGACAAATAGAGCAAGCTACAAGAGTGCATCTGTTCCACGCTTCCTCATTCCTCACACAACATGTTGTGTCTGAAAAGCCAGAAACCATTCTTTGCTGTTTCAACATTTAAACAGCACCCCGCCTATGAAATATAGATTATTCGTTATATGGATTCATGTTAATTCTGCATGTAACTTATGTATTCCTATCCAAATTAAGTTAGACAGAGGGAATAGAAATAGATAATGCCCTAAAAATAAAGAGTTAACGAAATAAAGAGTTATGAATGTCTTCAAACAGCCTTGTGATCACCACCCAGATATTGGTAAGTCTGGGTTCAGGTTTTGTTATCAATGCAAAATTGAGCTCATGTGCCTTTTTATGAAGCTTAGGTGAAATACAAGTGAGCCTGGACCAACTCTTGGGTTGAGGTAGAGATGGGTCTAAATTGCAATGCTGGCATCCGAATCTAAACTTTCCCACAGTTTTGGGGCATTTGGCTCTGCCCATAAGAAAACAGGGGTCAGTTGCAAAGTTTGCTTTCAGATCCAAACTCACCCAAGTTTTGGAGGTATTCAGATCTGGGGTTTAATTTCAGGCCAGTCTCTAGTAATGGCCATGTTAGATGTTAATCCACTGAAATACAATAGGCTTCCATCCAAAACCAGTTTGTTTAGCAACCAAAAATATTAAGGGTGCTTCATAGCAAATTCCCATTTACAGAGAAGTAATGATGTGAGGAGCTTATGGATCCTATAGGGAGCAGCTGTAGCGGAGTCAAGAAGAAAAACATAAGGAAGAGTGGGAAAGAAGCTGCCCTATGACATCCAGACTATTGTTAAAGACAGATCAAGCCTTACACTGACACAGCACATCTGCATCCAGGGTCTGCAACGATATAACTCCATTGAGGTAGCCATTCCAGTGCAATTTCCTTGATGTAGACAAGGCCCCAGTCCCTTGACTCTGGTGAAACTGTAAAGCAGAAAGGACCTTGGTGACTTCAAGGTGACACAGAAATGTTGTGGGAGGGCCAGAAATAGAATCCAGAACTCCAGGCTCCTAGTACAGTACTTTTCTTTAGACACAAGGCCACGCTTACTCGCTTATTAATTTCAATAACTTTGTTTTTGTTGTTTTGCTTCAACTCTGGGACCTAGATCCTGCTAGGAGAAAAAGACCAAGTTACTGCTTATTTTGAGCGGAAAGTGTAAGAGAGATACAAACACAGAAGGTATCAAAATTCATATTGCAGGGAGAGGGGAAAAAAACAATGTGCGAATCACTGCAATAATTCTACTAGAGCAGCAGTTCCAGTCACAGACAAGAAACCATTTTCTTATTGCGTTTTTCTATCAAGCAAGTCTTAACTTTTTTTCGGTGGGTCATTATTGCAGTTAAATTAAAACAGCACTTCCTGGCAGGTGCTGAGCCCAATTTTCAGATCTACTGAGAGCCCCCAATTTCTGCTGATTTAAATTGCAGCTGTGGTGCGTAGTACCTGCACACAGCTCTCCTGGGTGAGAACTCAGCAAAAAGGAAACTAAAAAATGTCAACAGATAATCAACGTTTTATTTTAGCCAGTGGTCATATGGTTTGTTGGGTTTAAAAAAAAAAAAATGCAGCCCTGGTAAAGTTTCTACATAAAGGAAAAGCAAACAGCTGAAAAGTCCTCCTTGTCCTTTGATCCTCCCTGCGGAGAGTAAACCATGAAGCATTTGTTAAAATGCTAATCCGATTTAAAGCTGCTTTTGAATGGGTTAGAAGAGGAAGTGCCAGCTACTGATCTCCTGTCCAGCAGCGTTTTTAAAGCCATGTCACTCTGGTTTTCAAAGACAGGTATTCTATTCACGCATGGTCATTGCTTAGGCCAGAGAACAATCATCCCAGAGGGAAAGCTTGTTCAAAACAGACAGACAGTCAACACATTTTTTTCCAGGGTCCTTTTCCTGCTGAGGAAGGCATCCTTTTACCAAAGAGACAAACTGAACACCCTCAACTCCTGCTCTGAGCAAGAGGTTTGGCTTGACCCTGACAGCCTCCCTGATGATAAAGCTGTTGTGAACGGACTGACTCTTGGGTGCTGAAGCCCAACAACTTTGCTCATCTAACTGAACTCTCCACCTCATTGCATTTTATTTCTCTTAATTCAACAAAACTACTGACAAGGAAGTCATCCTAATCCCCCTATTGGGGGGAGTGGCAGAAGTTTATCAAATGGCTCCTGGGTAACACGTCCCCCGTCCCTCCCAGCATGCTCTTATTCTTTCCAGAACATTGCCAGGTGACGAAAGAAAGGCCAACAGCTCTTTAGATTGTAGAGCTGCCATATGTGGACATAAAATCAAGGCACATTCTCAGGAATCCCATTTCTTAATTCTTGCAGCCTTTTGCATTGCCAATATCTGGCCCATTAATATCATCACTGGTAAATTAGCTTGTAGATATCAGTTCCAGTCCCAAATACCAAATTTCTCATCTGCAATAAGCTAGTAAGGAAAGATTTAACAACAGGCAAGAAACGTAAAGGTTTTCAAAGTGAGGCAGCCAGCCAACAGACAGAAATGGACACTAATGTAAAACTGGCTAGGTGTATAAAATTCAGCTACTCCTTTACTACTGTCAACAAGTCTACCTTTATATGTGGATGCTTTGCGCATGAGCTTACATACACATGTGGACTGGGTGATAGGAATAATGGCATGGACAAGACTGAAATCTTTAAGGAATATATTTTACATATTAGCTATGGAAGATTATATCTAAAAATAAACACAAATATACCTTGCATAGAGAATATAACGCCTTATGTAAAAGAACTAAGAATATGCTCTAATTTTCTTTTTAAATTCAAGGTTATTTTTTTTCCCCCAAACATTTTGTGCTGTCCTCATTTAAGGAGCCCAGGTGTTAACAGAAGGGGGTGATGCTTCAAAGTAACACTTCATAGCAGGAAGGACTGAAATTAACCAATTCACACCTACTGTCCTAGAAGCTTTACTTCCCCAGGAGCCCACTGCTAGAAACAGCTGTGATCAAATTATAGTTTGTAGATCTTCTTTTCCTAGTTGGTGAAGGAAACAAATGTGATCTTAAGAAAACAAGATAGCACAGCCTATTCATTCACCCTAAATGGCAACTCTGAGTCTGCATTGTATCATTCCTAATGCATTCCTTAAAGGATGTTTGGAAACAGGACAACCCAGAATTCAACAGTTTCTACCCACTGTGCTCTTTTCAAATCAACAGGTGACTGCAGATTTTGAGGCACATGGAAAGGAAAACAAACAGAATTAATAACATCTATCACAGGAAAATAGCCCCAGGATGAATGTATCTTACCTAACATGCAGAGTTTTCTGCAGGGTTGGTAGTTCACCGCTGAAGACATTAACTTTTGATTTTAGAACTTCTGACTCATGGGACGATTTCGCTTTTCAGAGACAGCATAGTTCACTGGGTAGGGAATGCGAAGAAAAATCAAACACGGTACCTTCTATCCCTGGCTCTGGCACAGACCTAGGCAAAGTTGCAGAACCTCCCCGGGCCTCGCTTTCACCATCTGAAAACTGGTGCCCACAAAGTGACTGGATGGATTAGATCGGGCACGCTACAATTTTTCAGTCTCAGAATGATGCAGCTGTGTTCAGTTAGCGTTTGTATTGCAAAGTAATGAGATTATTGAATGAAAAGTGTCCTAGAGGCACAAGGCTCTGTACTGCTTGACAGAAGCGAACTCCTGTAACATAGGATTGCCAATTTTGGTTGGATGTATTCCTGGAGGTTTCGTCACAGGACATAATCTTTAATTAAAGATTAATCTTTAATTCCCGGAGACTCCAGGACAATCCTGGAGGGCTGGCAAACAAAACCAAAGCACATGTGAAGCATGTGCTTCCTGCCAGAACACTTGTACCATAACACTAACTAGTTTATTGTTCAAATGACAAAGTTGTACATCTATGTACAGTGTCTATAAAGTATAAATTATCAGTACATATAAGCATTACATTTAAAGAAGAAATGCAAGGTAAAGGCACCATTGTTAAAACAGGCCAAATTTGGGGCCAGAACAACTTTGTGTCCCTTTTAATTGTATATTTCATTTTGTTTCTTTTGAGAATTAAGTGAGAAGGAATGAGATCCCTGTGTACTTTAGATCATGCAACATGTGCGACACAATATATATTAGCATCTGAAATAGATTTGTTGCAGCAATGTATAATGTGTATACTGGAACTAAACTCATTATAAAGCTTTCTTTGATAGCCCCACCTAAAGCTTTTGGCATTTGGAACCCAAACCTCACATTAATCCCTCTCAATACAGCAGTTCTTTACAACCCTAACAATACTCTGCATCCTCAGGATGGGGGATGTTATATCAGAGCACCTAGGATAGGATACAATGCGCTAGTTCAATGAATAGCACCAGCAGCTGAACAATTCAGAATTTAGGAACGACCAGGAAGTTTTCCAGGCAGTCTCAAGGTGATCAAAGGCTAAAGACAATTTATCTAAATCGCCTGTCTTTTCTATATAATCCCCTGCTGTTTCTGTCAACTCAGTACTGCCATCTATATAATTCTGCCATGAGATTTAACAGTGTGGAGCTTTAGGATTAAATATGCACCACTTGAAAATGTCCACATTAATTTGTTACTGGAAGCTATTTTAAAAAACATGATAAAACTGGGTGTTTTGTTCTATAAACAAACACACACACAATACAAAAGTATCCAGATTACCAGAGTGTAATTTTAAAAAGTAACAGGAAACTTCAATGTCAAAGTGCATTACCTTATTTTTAAACCATATATTGTCTAAGCCCCTCAGTAGGCAAGTTACCGGATTTCTGTGCTGCCCACTGCGTAATTTATTTCAGTACCTCATTATTCTCTTTGGCTCAGAATCCCTGTTTTCGGATCAACCAGGAGTGTCAGCTACATGCATTTGTACAACTGGCTCTCTCTTGTTTCTGAGCAATTGTTTACAAATGCAATTTAACTAGTTGGTGTAGAAATGGCCCTAATTCAAAATTTTGGATTAATAAAATAATAATAAAAATGTGTATTATGATAGCATCGAGAGGCCCAAATTAAGGCTCAGACCTCCATTGTGCTAGGAGCTGTACATATATAAAGATGATCTTTGCCTCAAAGAGCTTACAAAGGAATCTGAACAACAAGAACTTACAGGTGTTCAGACCTGAACTTCACGTCTGACTCCTACCTCTGTAACAGGCCAAACCAAAATTCTGATTCAGACCCCTATGCACATTGGGCAAGTTTGGATTAGGAGCTGAGCTCAGAGACACATCTGTAGTCTTCAGAGTAGCAGCCGTGTTATTCTGTATCAGCAAAAAGAACAGGAGTACTTGTGGCACTTTAGAGACTAACAAATGTATAGACTTAACAAATCTTAAATCTTGTGTAATTGTTTCTCAGATATACACTTTATAAAAGGAGTCCTAGGAGTCATCATGAAAACCAAAAGCCCTGTGCACTGTGGGATCAAAAACATGCTAAGATTCTGGAACAGTGTTTTTGGCTAGAACGGATAAGCATTGCTTTTGTCTTAAATCTATGCTACAATCCCTGCTACCGAGTAGCTAAAAGTTTCAGAGTAGCAGCCGTGTTAGTCTGTATTCGCAAAAAGAAAAGGAGGACTTGTGGCACCTTAGAGACTAACAAATTTATTTGAGCATAAGCTTTCGTGAGCTACAGCTCACTTCATGATCTTGCAAACATAAAGTCAGCGTGACTACACATGAATAAATCTACCAAATGTTTACTGGACTTGGGGTGCTAGTTTCTAGCATAGTTTTGTGGAGAAGATTTTTCCTGATAGCATGGTTCTTTGGAAAAAAAAAAAGAAAGAAAAAAAAAGTCCTTGTTCACAATGACCACAGAAGCCATGGTGTGTTTAATCATGTAGCCATCATGTTACTGATCCTAGTGTGAACAAAGTCTAAAGGTCTGTCATAGCCTGAGAGCTAGTCACTTGCATTTTAAAGTAATAAATTCGGGGGAGGAAGTCGTGGGGACGAAACACTCTTTTCTAAGCGCAATTTGCTTTTTTTAAACAACAAAATGACCTTTTCTTCACTAGACTGTGCACATGTAAGACTGTCTTTTAAAAAAAAACAAAAAACAAAAAGCAATCCCTTTTCAAACAAAAATTACAACATACACGTGCACCTCTATGCAAGTCAAAAAATATCTGCTTTGCATCACGTACGGTGGTTTTAAATTAGATCTCCTTTTTCCAAGATGGAAAAATCACAGTCAGCATTTGTATATAAATATTATTACACAGCTTGAATTTACAAGCCAGAAAACAGAGCATGCTGCATGATGTGCTAAAAATTCCTTGCTGCAAATTTTTCTAAATTAAAAAAAAAAAAAAAATCACTGTTTATACAGTAATTCCAGTGTCACACACAATGTTCTGCTTACAGCAATTTGTGGTTCACGTAGCTACAGAATCAACATCTGATTCTAAAATTAAAGTGCAAAGGCACCGAAAGAAATCAGTTCTGTTGCAGCTGCTGGTTGCACTCTTCAATGTTACAAATGAACTTAAAGACAATTCTAATATTCGGTCCAGACCGCTGGGGTGGAGTGATTGTTTTTTTTCTTGTTGGTAGAGAATGCTCTGTGACTACCTGCACATCTGTGAATGGTAATGTTTTAATCAGGACTGTCAATCATTTCAGTGCGTCTTTCAAAAAGAAACAGATGAATAGTCCAAGTCTAGCTGCACTTGCTCTATACTAATCCATCTCAATAATAGAGGTACATCTTAATTAATCCACAACAAAGCCTAAGAAAACTGTGCAGATTCGATGCCCAGGACGACAGACCTGATCTTAACCTTTTACTAAGATCAAGTGTAGTATCAGCTTAATGTAGGATTGTCTGATCCTCCAAATACATATTACTGAGTAGAACTTACTACTAAAAGTAGTCAGTGGCACACAGTTGTAAGTGGTTGGGAGAATCAAATGCCAAGTTCTTTCCTGGGAGACTTTAACCTGCTCTTGTACGAAGATGGAGTCGATATTTTAATACTGTAAGTCTTTTCCTTCCCTAAACTACAATACAGCCTGAAGTTTCAAATTCCCATTCCCTACCCAAAAAGATAATAGAGCTAGAAAAGACTTCTTAATCCATCCAATTCTAACCCTCCTGTATCAGATAGTAAGGTTTCTGCAGTCCTACTAGAAATTTACCAACCAAATCCCCTTCCCCTGTCCTGATAGGCATCCATAGTTAATGGTTTGCTTTTAAAAGCTACATATTTTTACATGACCACAATTTGCTCTGTTTTATGTTAAAAACAAAACACTTTCTCTGGTAAAATTAATAATGTAACAGAAGATGTATCAAGTATAGTCATCCATCCGAGTCTCAGAAGTCATGAAAGCTTTCAACGGGGTAAAAGCAATTACACAAAATGCTTATGGTAAATATGCTAAGTACAGAATAATAAGTACTTTTGAGTGGATCACAACATTTACACAAAATACGTTCCACGCAAAGTTTGAAGGCACAAAAATACAGAATTGTGCAAAAACAGTTTTCTCTTGCCGTCTGTCATACCTTTATCAGCATAGTGAACAGGTGATTTGCTGCAGGAACCAATGCTTGAAAAAGGCTCAGGATACACAGCAAGCTCTGATATCACAGTATTAAGGGATCATGGAGTGCTCAGGAAATTGTAAAACAAAGGGGTTTGGTGCTTTTAAAACTGGAATAGTTTATCTAAGTACCTAACTGGGAAGACAACATTCAAGGAGGATTGTGGTTATTTCACAGACAGAGCTGCGAAGTCCATTGGAATCCTGTATAACAAAGGCAAAGGAGACATTACCACCTTTGGTGTGTTACATCGGGTTTGATAAAAGGATCTGAAACTAATAGAGACATGTGACGTTCACCCAAATCCCAGCAACGTTCTTTTAATTAAAAAATATATATATATCCAGGGGACTAAGACCCTGCTCCTGCTCCCATTGAAGTCAATGGCAAAAACTCCCATTGACTTCAGTGACAGGATTGGGGCTTGAATACCTTCTGTCTCTAGGTCACTAGCACAAATCAAGCCCCAGCTGGGTACTGACCAGACACTATTACACCTGACAGCAGTAAAGAGACCTGTGCCAAATGTGTTTGGTTGGTTGGGGGTGGTAGGGAAATTGTCAGTTCAGTTCATTGTAAGCACATGTCCCATTCACAAAAGACATTCGGAATGGGTCCCTTGCTGACATTCTCAGCAGTGAAGCCAATGACTGCACGGGATATGAGGAATGAATATCCACCTCAGCCCAGATCAATTTTTCAGGTATGCTGATAAGGCAGCATGGGGGAAGCTTATAATATGGGCAGCCCCAGAGCATCTTCTCATTGGAGAGGATGCTGTCTGCAAGGCCGTCAATACATTCACACTGGTTTTTTAAAAAATGTTTTTTCTTGAAGATTTTGAGGGTGGTTTACTGTATTGATACCAGTCTGACTTGGGCAGATTTAGAGAGCTCCATACTGCGAAGAAAACTATTCTCCAAAGAAGTTTAAAACAAGGTCTACTTTCACTGCCCTCTTGTTAATTTCTGCAGTAAACAATGTTCCTTAAAGCTGGTGTAAAATGCATCCTGTACTCTCTCCTCCAAAAGGGTGATGTTGCCTCTACTGTGACTGGGTTATATATTTGCTTATTATATATCATTCTTCATAAGACTTAGGGAGAAGGGGTGGAGATGTACTGTTGCCACACAGCATTAGAAACCATCAGCTAAAGATAAAAGAGAGAGCAAGCTGCAGAAGTGACCTTTTCTGCAATAATAAATGTTACTAAAAGGTTAGAAAATGTCTGCGTGAAAGGATTTCATCATGACAGGTTCCTCTACTTTCCCTCCGCCTTCCTCAGAAATCATTCCAGGAAGAGCAATGCCGATGCCTTCTCACTGATCATTCAGATCCCTGATCACAAACTCCCTTTACATTAATGGGCGATAGTCGCAATGCTTTGCGGCCAAACACATAACCCTCAGACACTGGAAGGACAAGATCACGGCCTCCAGCTTAGAGTCAATTTAATCAATGGCCTGTCTCTTCGTTTGAAGAGCCCATATTGTGATATTTAACCAGAGGCTCCAAACAGCAGCCGAGCTCCATTGCACGAGGCACTGTCCAACATACAGATGTTAGACAAATGAGATGCATTCTTAAAACTATATAACTCAAAAGAATGCAACACAACACAAGTCTAGAGAAGCCTTTCTCACAGAAATACAATGCCAGGAAGCTACAAATCTATACAGCTATATTGAGATGCAAGGTTTGCCTGGCAAAAATTCAACAAGGTGTCACACGAGTACCACTGTAAAAGCGTTGTCACAGAATGATGCATTCTGGAACACATTTAACAAACAAGAAAGCCCCTGCCCAATTCACAGAAGAGGAGAATGTGTTTCTGGGCTGACTGTCTGCCATAGCCAGGTTAGAGAATACTGCACCCAATTGCAAATGTGGGGAAAGCTCTAAGCAAACAGAATTTCATTATCCACAATGGAATTTAACCTGGATACAGAAGTTAGCAACAGCACACCCTACTTTTATGAAAAGAGCCATGAGATCTTTAACGAGCATGGACCACAGTTTTAAATTTCACCTGGAAAAATTGTTCCTCTAGCAACACTGTAAGCCCGCGTCTCTTTCCCATGTTTGTGCTGCACCCCAGCATAATAGAGCTCCAATCCCAGCTGGGGCCATTGGATGCTACCATAATAGAAATATTTACTACTCTTACTATACACAACCAACAGATTGATGGCCGAGAGAAATCAAAGTCAATGAAAAGATATACTCCAATCAGACAAACTTGCACAGAAGCCCTTCTTATAAGCCCAAATACCGATCAGCTTCCTTTCTGAGGAATGCTACTCTTAGTCCAGCAAGCTGAATATACTGCCTCCAAAACACACACACACACACACACACCCCTCATAACAAACTGAGTCAGATTTGCAAAGCTACATGGTGGGACAATGGGGGATGCATTACTGACCTACAAAGCCAAGCATGAAGCTTGATTGTCCTTATCTGATCTATAAATACAGAACGTTACTACTGTGTTATAAAGACATTCAGCCCTCACATTTGATTGCATAATCTCCTGCAGCCAGGAATTCCACAAATTAACTATACATAGGGCTCCATGTTTGTCACGGTGGTCGTGGAAGTCACGGATTCAACGACTTTCCGCGACCTCTGTGACTTCTGCAGCGGCCAGTGTGGCTGACCCCAGGGCTACCCACACAGCTGGTTCTGGGGCCAGCTGCTCAGGTGGCCCCGGAGACAGCCACACCAGCAGCTGCTCGAGCGGCCCTGGGCAGCTGGCCCTGGGAACCGCCAAAGTAGCGGTCCCGGGGGCGGCCAGAGCAGCCACTGTTCGGCAGCTCCCAGCAGCGGTCCCCGACAGCAGTCCCTGGGTGGCCAGAGAAGCTGCTGCTAAGTGGCCCCGCCTCCTCAGCCACCTGGGGCGCCCCCCACAGCAGCCCCCTCCTGGATCACCCATCCACCCGACCCGAGATTCAGTCAGAGATATGTAGTATAAGTCATGGACAGGTCACACGCCGTGAATTTTTGTTTATTGCCCATGACCTGTCCCTGACTTTTACTAAAAATACCTGTGACTAAATCATAGCCTTAACTATAAGGCTTTTCCCTGTGCTCTAATTTTGCCAGTCACTACTTTAATCAAGCAGCTCCTTTTTGTTGTATTGTAAGACAGAACGACAAGGAAGGGTTGACTGATTATACCCTGCACAAATTCTGAATACCTCCATTATCTACCCTTTAGCCCTTCTTTCCAACACACAACCATAGTCTCTGTCATTACATGTTATGTATAAATCCTTCCACACCTTAACCACCTTTATCGATCTTCTCTGTATCTTTTCCATTGCAGCCACTAATTTACTATAAGTAATCAAATCTGGTTATTTGTTTTCATTGTTAACGAGTACTGATTGAAACAAACAACCCTAAGAAGCAAGGAAAGTAGTGATTTTCTATATAGAATGGGGTTACGGGAGAGCAGTGAGGGCTCATGGAACTAGGGAGCTGGGCTATTAGATCTGGGAAATTAGGATCTTCAGCATGACTGGGGAGCTACAGGCAGTGGGAGCCATAAACTTTCTCCAGTGCTGCTTCCTAGTCCCACTGCCAACCTCTGTGCTTCACCCTCATTAACTAATGCCGAGCTCTTTTCATTCCATTTCTCTTTGCAACACTGTCCCTCCCCCCCAAAAAGCGCCGCACCCCACCCCAGCTGTCAAGCTCGGGTTGAGTAGCATTGGAGAATGGAAACATTTGGCCACATTTCTCATTTCCATCACTTTTCTACTCCAAAACTGGTTAAGAAAATCTCAAGCAGTAACTCCTACATTTTAATAGCTCGAGTTCTGATACTTAGCCTGTGTCCAAGAGACAGTAAAGATGAGTTACTGAGTGAAATTCGAAGCCTTTTGGAACATTTAAGTTTTTAAGCAAGAGGAAGCCAAAGAAACATGAGACAAACAGGCCGAACTTTTAAAAGGGAGCATTTCTAAATGTTTCCCCTTCTAAAATTTGCACATGCTTTTAGTTACATGAAAATTAAATCGTTCCAGGAAGAGTTACTGTGCCTAATGGAGAGACTGAATTCAACCTTTAAACTGGAAAAATGGGATTTTAGACCTGCTTTACCTAATCTCAGCATTACCTTTACTACAGAGTCTGCAGGATACGCCATTACAGTATTCTCTGTACTATTGTTTATTACTTTTATTCAGGGGCTGAGGAGCACCATTTAAATGGGGACATAAATTTCCCCTCCCACACACACACGCAAACCTGACCTTCTCTTCCCCTTTCAGGCACCCCCTCTGTCCACGAGCAGCCTGGCACTCCCCTACCCCCTGGCCCATGAGCCCCTACACCTGTTCCCTCCAGAAGTGAGACAGTGACATTGTTTTGTTTTTGTAGACATCATGGCCTATTCGTTCCTCTATTTTTTTTTAATTCACCCAAACATTCTCTTTTGTTTTTTTAACTGATTATGCAGTGTCAGCCCCTCTAACATGCAGCATTGACAGATACCTCCACTAAAGGTGTGCACAGTGACTTCAGAGTCTTTCCTTGGAGTAACCTGCTACCAGAGCCCACTAAATTTGAATGTAGACTATTTTTGTCGATGTGCATTACTCTGTATTTGTCCACATTGCATTTCATCTGCCATTAGGATGGCTAATCTCCTTCCCTGCCCACCCCAAGGGCATTTAAGTTGATCAGGAGTTTCTTGCAATCCTAAAAAAAATTAATCAACGTAAATAATGTAAAGTGCAAATTTCACCAGCTCACTCTGCACTTCTTCTTGCAAAGCATTAATATAGGAAATAAATACTGGACCAACAGTGGGACACTTCATCCCATTCTGATGAGCAGCTGCTCATCAAACTCTGTTTCCGGACATAAAACAAAAGAGGAATACGAACCAAAACACTAGCCACCAAATCCCTGAATTTTAGAGGAGGGTGTGGAATTCTGGATCCTAACATAGGGGTGTCAGCCAGTCCTTCCCAAACAATGTGTAGTGCAAAAGAAAATATTGTTATCTATTTTTCTTCTGAATTCTTTATGTCCACAGTTCAGCATGACACTTAAACACATGCTAATTTTAAGCACATAAGTAGTGCATTGAAGTCAATGGGACAGCTCACATGATTAAAATTCCTAGTAGAATCAGAACTTCCATGAGGGAGTTTATCAGAAGCTTTGTTTGAAAATTAACTGGGTCACATTCATTGTCTACTATTTCATTAACTTTCCATTAAAAAAAAAAAAAATCAATTTGGAGAGTCCCCACTTTCCTTGTAGAAGCCTCACTGGGTCTGCCCCAGCATATCTGGTTAATCCAGGGAGGGATTATTGTACCCTCAATTAGACTCTCAATCATTTTGAGAAAATAAGGCTTATGATGAGGAAAGTTTCAGGGAACTAGGCATGTTCTGTCTAGAGAACAGGAAATTGAGGAGAAGCAGGGCCAGCTACAAAGGGATAGTATCAACAGGACAGGACTCAACTATTCTCATCAGTCAGTGAGGACAGTACAGATAGTAATGAGTTTAAGCTGCAGCAGGGAAAATAGACTTTGAAGAGTCAGAAAAATCTTTATAAGCACAGATCTGCAATGAAGCCACTGCCAAGGGAAGTTGTGGAATCACCCACTCGTGCTGAGGACATTCAAGGCTAGCCTAGAAACCCATCCAGTAACGATGGTTTAGGAATAATTAAATCAGTCCTGCCACAATGAGAGGGATGAGCTTGATGGCCTCTAGAAATACAATTTCAGGCTTAATTAGGTTGGATGTATGTATATTTCATTGCTTCCCTTGCTTCGTTTACAGGGTGGTGGTTTCCCCTTATTCACATTTTCCTTTTAACCTTAATGTCAGTGTTGCAACCAATTATCCAGCAGTTTTAATTGGAGATGAGATGTTGACCTACATGTTTCCTATCCTCCAAATGGTACAGATTTGCATAATGATTTAACACCCATCTTACTAACTGGAATTCAGGTTTCTTTAAATACAAAGGTAGGAATTGACCTGTATCAAATTGCCAATAGGGTCTTATTCTTTGTGGTGGTAACCGAGCTTCATATTTTTCTGATCATTATTATGAGACAGCCGCAGTAGCAGATAATTTACAGCACAGCCCCTAGATCAGCTTTCTCAAACTACTATAAGGTTTTGTTTGTCAGTAACCAATACTTCCCCTTTAAAAATTTCACCATACCACTCACTACTAGACTGTACAAATGTGCCACCAAAACTTTAGATGCCCAGACTATCTTCCTATAGACTGCAGGTCACTAACATCAGTAAATTCCCCGAGTCAGTAAAAAAGGAAAACTACAAAGAAAACTAGCAGGTTTAGTAGAAGAGTGGTGCTTAGAGACCTCAACCAAGATCCTAGAGAGAGAAGGTAGGTGAAGTAATAGCTTTGAAGCTTACACACTCTTCTTTGGGTCTTCTACAGTAACAGCAACTAAGATCTTGTGAATTCAAAATCAATTTTTTACCAAAAAAAGTGTTGGTTAAAGGCAAAATAATTAAGAATTTACTTTTCTTCCTTATCCTGTTGTAACTTTCCACACTACTCCCCCACTCCTGTAAGCCTTACTCCAGCAAAACTCCTACTTAAGTCAATAGGAATGTTTCCACAGTAAAGCCTGCTGGATTGGGCCCATGAATACTTGACTTAAATACTGATATACAGCTGGCTTTAAATAAAAAAAGACGTAGATCCTGTTCACGTACCAGTTTCCTTTGAAATCATAAATGTTCCAACCTGTAAGGTTTCTGTTTTTTCTATGTATATAGTCTGGGTATTTGGAGGAGGGGATGGGAAGGAAATTAGTCAGCAAAATATTAAGGTGTTGAGACTTGGTAATTATATCAAACTAGGCAGTGCTGTAATAGTCCAGCGCTACTTTTAAGGAGGAAGGGCTGAGTTAAACATTTATTCCACTGCAGCATCCTGAATAGTAAACGAATTAGGATAAGCAAATACAGATAATGCAACTCATTCTGTGAAGAGAGACAGACACACAATCCATCAACACCCCTCACTCCCTTCTCCCTCTCTGCGTGCTGAACTGGCTTTGCAGGCTAGGTGTCAACTAGAAACCAGTCTCTCCTCCCACACCCACCCACACACAAAAGGTGTCAGTAATGTGCTAACTAAAAACAGATTAATTAAAGGGGGGGGGGCTGTAAAAGGAGGTGGGATCCATTTGCCCAGCAGAAATCCCCTTTGGAAATTGCAGGCAACAGCAGCTTCTCTACCGCGGGGCGGGGAGGCGGAAGGGAGGGAGGCAGGCAGACAGTGGGGATGTTTAGAGGAAATTTACAATCATTTCCTCTCTGTGGTTTGGTTACAAATCAACAACATCCTGTTCTTTTGTGAGGCTCAGGGGCGCCTGCCAGGCTGATCGCTGGAGTCCCTTAAAGCCACAGAGCAGCAGCAGCAGCCCCCCCCCTTCTCTGTGCGGTGCCCCCCCGGGGAAGGGGTGAAAAAGCGATCTGCAGGGACAGTAACGTTGCTCTCCTGTACGGTCACTTGTCGATGGAAATGTAACACTTTCCCAATGAAAAACCATCCCTAGCGCTCGAATGTGTTCAGTGCAAACTGCCCTCCACTGCCCAGCCCTTTAACCTCCAGCTGGGGGAGATCAGACTGCAGAGAGCCTTCTGAACAAAAAAATCCTGACTTCAGAGGGCTTGAATCAGTAAATGACAGCGTGCGGGAGGGAGGGAGAGGAGTTTTCACACAAGGTTACACACACAAACACACGCCCCTCCGGCTGTTTACTGGGGGGGGGCAGGGAAAGGAAGCAGGGCAATTGCCACCTCCGTGCGAGGAGGGGTTTGGGTTTATGGTGTTGTCTGACGCTTTCCATCACCAGGGTGTAATATTCCAACTCAAATTAAAATCACACAACCCTGGATAACCAGGCGGCGTGTAAACGCGCCTCGATCTGTTTGAATCTTCCCCCGTCGATGTTAATTCGGAACGTACTCCTTCCCCCAAGGAAATGAACTGTCTCGAGACTATTTTAGCCTTTTCTTTATAACCTCGGAAATAAACGAATCCTTCATCAATACATACGTCTTTTGCCATACATCTCTCTCTCTCTCTCTCTCTCTCTCTCACACACACACACACTTGTACATATTCACTGAAACAGTTAAATCCAGAAGAAAATACTTAAAGTCACATTATTACAGCCCACAGAGGAGATTGGGTTAAAACATGCAGCTATTCACAGCCAGCCCTCTGAGAATATCAAAGATCTAGCTCATAAAATGAATTTACAATTGAAAAAAAATCTGTAGTTTTACCTGAGTACAGCCCCTGGGCTAACTGCAAAGCATTAGTCCCACTAAAATGCTGGCATTTTAAACCTTAACCTCAGATATACAGTTAGCTGCCACCTAGCTGTTGTGTAACTAAATCTATACCCTTCTGTTCCAATTTGTACATTGCTCCATTGCCATAGATTAGGTCCTGAAATGCAACAGGAAAGGAATTCAAGGTGCTTTGGTAGTCAGCAAATGGTTGCGAGCTCAAATGATTTGCACATATGCATGAACAAAAAATGATTTAAAGCAACAGCCCTAACATCCTACCTAACAGCCCCAAGCTGATTTCCCACAGCAAAGTCTTTCTAAAGCAGGGAAACACAATTTTTAATGGGAGGGATTTAAAAAGGAAGCAGCAGAAAATAGGGTTTTGGTGATCGATTCTAAAGAAAAAAGTCTCAGATAAAGGAATTGACATTGAGTCACTTATATTTGAGTTTTATATTGTGCTATTACATTTACTGTAGATGTTGATCTATTTCTAATAAGATCACCTATACTTCAGGAGCTTAATCATGCTGTAACAAACATGTATTGTCCTCTGCTCTGATATCAGCATCCATTGCATAGAAAACTTTTGAGTTTTCTCTTATTATCCCTTGTCAGCCATGTAGTACCAAAATGTAATCTGATTAGAAGGGGATGGGTTCTACCTGACATTTTTTTTAAGTGTCTGCTTTACTGTTAACTAATTAGATCACTGCCAAACCAGCTTTATAGTGGAAACTTCTTTCACGTTTGGAAAAAATTAAGCCACTTCTGTTTAAAATTTAAAAGGTATTACTTGTAACGAGGGACGCACTATTTTTCCAGATTGCTATTGATAGTTTGTAGTTATCTTTATGAACTAATGCAGGGAGGGGTGAGAAAAGCAATCAGGATAGCACTTGTACTTTTCAGGAACACACAGGCCTGCAATTTATTTATTGCTGCAGTCATATGAACACCTAGAGGGTAGTAAAATGCTGCTTTATGCTTGCTCTGACATTTAATAATAATATTTTTACCCAAGGGTGCTGCTTTTGTCAGAGAAGAGGCTGTCTCCATCTGGAAATTCAGGGTGTATTCTTTCCTAAATCACAAATAGAATTATATACATTTAAGTAAGGGGTGATAGTGGACACCAGTTTACAGTATCATATTCTGCTTTTGCATTTTCTCTTTTTCATTGCATTTTTTAAAAAGGAAAATATAACTATCATAACAACTTCTTATGAACCCATAAAAAACAACCAATTTGTTCCAGATGTGACCAAGTTAAGCAGAAAATGAGCAATACAACCACACTATATATTTTGTTATGTAGAGTGTAAATTCTGGGATAGGAACTTATTTTTCCCCCATGTTTGTACAGCACCTAGCACAATGGGTCCGGGTCCATGACCAGGGATCCTATATGCTATGGTAACACAAAAACAAAACAAAACTATTTCCACCTCCCCATATCCATGTATTTGCATTTGTTCATTTAGTTGCTAGAAATGTCTAAGTCACATGGGGATGCCTGGGAATTCAGCCCACTAATTAAGTTTATAAGCAGAATTGTGTTTCTGGAGATTATTGTCTTGAGCAGCAAATAAATATTCAGAAAAAAATAAAATAAGGTAATTGAGATGATCTAATCAATTTGTGAAACAGAAATCTATTTCTCATAGGTCACTGGTGGTTCTATTGTGCAACAGCTGACATCTATAAATTGTCGAGTAATCAACATTCCCAACTATGGATGATGAGTGGGTTCAATTTCCAGTTTGGGCTGAATGGCTACAATGTCCATATCAGAAGGGAGACTCTGTTTGGGGACGGGATGGGTTATTCTGCCAACTTGTGAGCCAAAAAGACCCACAGCTCTTCTGTATGTCCAGCAGCCTCAGAAAAGAATCCCCTTGAATCATTACAACTGAGCCATGACTCTTCTCTACTACGTGGGGCACTACCTAAGTACAATACATGTACTTGTAACGGTATGTCTAAGGTCCTTATCTTGCTGGGTTCCAGTTGAAGAACTTCCATTGAACTCAATGGATTTTTGCCTTAAGTCAATGGCAAAGTATGTTGACAATATTTGCAGTCTAGCTCAGATTTTCATATTGAGACACAACCAGAACATAGCAGCTATATGTCAACTTGTTACCCTTGAAAAAAGGAGACAAATATTTCACAGGAGTGCTGAACCTCAGTTGTTATCCTCCTAATACTGGCAACATTCTGAAAAGCAAAAAAATCAGGAAATGAGCATGTGCAGCTAGAATTACTAGGCTTCCACACAAGTCAAATATTATATCTACTATTCATCTATAATTATACAGCCCAATCTCATAAACACTTACACATGAGTAAAATTTTTATTAAGATGATGTTTAAAAAAAGTGAACAGTACAGAGTTTAAACGCAGAAGTTTCTGTTTATCAGGGAATAACGTACAGATGATCAACGGGTGTGAAGTTCGGTTTAAGATTGGATGGCGTAAGGAATATATAATCTGCAATATCCCCGACTGGGGATAAAAGGTTAACGGGTCAAAGTACAGACATTGAGATATGAGGGTATGTTGTTCATATAATGGCTATGTTTAGGTGTGGAGTATAATGAGTGGCTACGATGATGAGGATGGATTGACCCTCATTTGGTGAGATTTAATGTTCAGTGAGTTTATGGTTCCAGTTCATATGGTCCAAAGGACAAAGTCTCTCGGTCTATTGTACACATGAAGAATCCTATTGGAGTCAATGGGACTCCTCACATATAGAAAATTACTCACATACTTAAGTGCCTGCAGAACCAGGTACACTGTGATTGCAAAAAGGAATAGCCCTGGCTTATAGCTCAAAGGCTTCATTTGGGGGGATATTAGCATGCCTGTAATAGGAATCACAGGGAACTAAGCAACTATAGCACATGCTTTGGAAAACAGTATTTCCAATTGATATAAGCACCTCTCATCTCAAAGGAGCCAAGCTTATTCAGAGCATATAAGTACACTACTCTGTAGAGTACCAGTTTGTGCCTGTAAAATGTAAGCCCTTTGAGGGAGGGAACATGTCATGTGCTTGGCACAGATTCCCAACTGCACAGCATTATGTACAACCGGGCTTGGTTTTGTTTAAAAAAAAAAAAATGAAGAAACTTGTGTAGTATCACACAACACAATAGCACCAATAGCCCGTTCTGTTCTAATGCATCATCCCATAGCCCTCGGTCTAGGGGCAGAAACGCCATGTTCTCCTTCTCCACCCCTGAAGTGATACCCAGGCAGCCAGACTCACATTCACTTTTTGATTAAGATTCAAGAATGAAACGGAGCATGTGCCTATAGTCAGGTAAGGCAACAGAACAAAACTGCAAGGGAAGGAAGGAAACAAAAGAGTTGGTGTTTATTCTGCAAAACAAGATGTGACTTATCGGATGTGAGTAATGCCAGGATACAAGCAACAGGTGCCCGATGAGCAAGAGGAAAACCCAGAGCTTTCATCTTCACAGCAGAGGTGGACAAATGTCATTTCTCCATTTGTAAAATGGGGGTACATAGGGCTGCAAGGCTTCAATGCAGAAATGTTTGCCAAGTCATTTGAGAGTCTTAGTTGGGAGAAAGATGGGCTAGCACTATTTGGTATTACCCTGACAATAAGTGCCTCTTACATTGATCCCAGACTCCTTATCAATTCGGTGCTGCATGCTGGGACATTTCAGACCCCCTAAAGTGGTAAGATAAGACTAGTGGAAGCTTTTGGGTCCTACTGTTGCAGAATTGAGAGGGCCAGCAACCTACCACCTCTAGAACCATACCCATAGGATGGTGCTCCTACCTACATCTCCTCGCTAAAGCGAGAGCGGGTGGAGGCTAACCTCACCGAACAGGGAGCCTGAGGAGGTTCGGTTCTAGATCATCAAGCTCTCTGATCTAAAGAGGACGGCACAAGATGCAGTAGAAAAGGGAAGTGGTATCTATTGTGACAAGGGGGGAGGCTAGATGAGGGGAGAGTGAGAGCCGTTAGCTGTCCCCGACCCTCTGGGACCCATGCAAAACTCATGAAATGTTTGTGTGAGCCTTTAAGAGTTTCATCCGGCTCTCATCTCTATGCAGCCAAGGCAGCAACGTGTCTACCACAGCTGGCCTTCTGACTGGCTTCCGTATGTTAGCCTAGATCTGGCTGTGGCTGAAGAGTGCAGATCTATACTTCTGCCAAACTGGGGGCCAGTGTTTCACCTGTATCTATTACATTGCCAATTCAAAACAGGGTTCCTGCTAATATATTTCCCAGCCATAACAGACCAATATACTAAATATTGTTAGCAAAACATAAAAGATAGACTAATAGAGTAGAACAATTTCTCCAACACACATCTGACCAATACATTTGATATTATACGCTGCAGATTAGCACCCCTAATTTCGCTCACCCCGTTTATTATTGGAATCACAAGATGCGCCCAGCACAGAAACATTATGGTTGAGGAACACAGACTGCAATATTTTGCAGGAGGGTTAAAGCTATTTCCAAGCATGTGGGATGGCTTCTCACTGACAGAGATCGGACGTTGCAGGCTAAAAGCCAGGATATGAGATGCCTCTAGGAGTCAAGCCATAAAACACTGCAACCTCTTTTCCTCACTCCCCGCGTTTTTAACAGGAGGTTTCCATTCTGCAGTTTCCCTTTAGGTATTGTGTTTGGAAATGGTTAGCAAATAATAAAAGAGAAAAATGTTCTCAGTATTATATCTGCCACAGATGGCAAAACTGCCTATATGGGCATTCTTTGCTTTCCAAAATGAAGACCAAATTTGAAGAAGCTCCTCTCATGCACAGTTGTTTGAGTTCACACTCACTGTGATTATGCATGTAAATAAGATACTGCATGTGCAATTTACTACTAACTGGCCATTCCTGCACACAAGTATCCCATATGCATGCTAAATCACCATAATGTCAGAAACCTGCCGGGAGGCGTCCCAAATCTTCATGGAGGACCGCAAAAGGCTAAATTCTGTATGTGTGTCTTGGAATTAGCTTAAAGATGGTAAAACTCAAGTAGCCAAAGATTCCCCTGTTGGCTACACATCTGAAATGTCTCAACAGCATAAATTATGCCGGGGGTAGTCAATTATTTTTTCTCAGGGTATAGTCAAGGTCCAGACTCCAGAGAAAATAATAATTACAAAAATAATAATAAGTAAATAAAAAGATTTCAGGGTCCATTCCAAAGCTTCTGACAGTCTGGATTTGGCTCAGGGTCCATCTATTGACTACCTCTGAATTATGCATTCCTCAGGGAGTTGCAATTTCACTTACTAAATTGTCTTCACGTTTGCCTAATTGACCTTTCCTCAGATGGTCAATTAGGAACCAGGCATTTCCTAGAACTGGCCACTATGGGTCTACATGCAAATACCCCTTTCTGGAGACCTGCCAGCCCACATTCTCAGAACATGCCCATCTGGAGACCCATGTCAGAAAATCAGCCGCTCCAAGGTGAACTGGGAAGGAGATTGCTATCTGCTCGTTAAACACGTCACTTAATCCAAGTTCTTGTGGCCCAGCCAGATCCCAGCTACAGAAGGGAGTGGGGAGGAAAGGAAAGACATTTGTCTGACCTCTGAATATTAACAAGCCCACAGCTTTGCTTCCTTTTATCCGTATCTGATACAATTTTTAATATTAGTTTTGTTCTTGTGTAAAGTGCAGGCTCAAATGCTCTCTCTATCCGCACACCAGGCAATGGCAGGACAAGAGTCCTCCCCTGGTCCAGTTCTATACAGAAGGTCAGACTAATTGACCACAGTGGTCTCTTCTGGCCTTTGAATATGTGTATCTGTGTAATTGTGAAGAAAGGCTACACTCTAATGATAGCTACTATAAGACATTGGGAAACCCAGTTCTCTGAAAATGCACTAGCTAGGGCCCCTTTTTTTTTGGAAATTTGGGCCTGTAACTAGGATTATTCTGCCTATGTCCATACAGCTAGGGGAGTGAATTCTGACCTTCCAATGGCTAAAGTGCTCAAATGTGCAACACACAGAAATGGTTTTGTCATGTGGGCATTTGAACTCGCACACGCTCCCTCACTCTGCTTGATGACATATACAGAATCAAATGTTAGTGCACTGGCACTTTCCGCTTGATAAGTGGCAAGGCTGTCAGAAATACACTCCCTCGTTGTCCCTCTGCCATTTAGTCCCAGTAAAACTTAGCACTCACCAGAGGATCTCAAAGTTTCCTTTACACACCATAACTAATCACTAATGGCCGAAAGTCTGTGCTGTCGCACAGGTGGAATTTGTAAAGTCATACATGTAAAAAAGCCAAAAGAGGCTGAGAATTTAAAAACTGGACAGTAAGAGACCGTGAATCCCAGTGATGGCTGAACCTGGGGATATTCTAAACAAAAAGAGCTTTCAGCCATGCTCGTCACTGTTTCCATCACTTGACACTACAGCCAACAGATATTGTAGGCTTCAGAGTGATGTTTGAGGTTATTGCATATGCTGGGTGTGTTGTTGGTGACTGTGTTATGCTGGAAGACTTGTGTGGATTTGCATGAGTGGCAAATGAAGGGTTGTGTTGCAGTGAGAGGCTGTGTGTGTTTGGGGTTTGTGTGCGCGCTGGTTGTATTGTTGCGTGTGGGTTGTGTTGTGCTGGGAGAGTTGTGTGGATGGCGAACAAGGGGTTTGAGTTGCGGTGAGAGGCTGAGGTGTGTTTGGGGTTAATGTATGCACTGGTAGTAATGTGAAAGTGGTTATGTTCATTTGTGCCTGGAGGAGTTGTGCTGGGAGAGTTGTGTGCATTTGCATGGGAGAGTTGTATGTGGGTTGTGTTCTACCGGGAGATTTGGTATGTGTGAGGAGCAGTTGGGCCAAGTAATGTACCATCTGTGCAGTCTCCCTCACATAACCAATTAAAATGTTGCATGCAAATTAGCTGTAGAGTAAAAGGATGGCGATTGGTTGAGTTACCTCAGCTATCACAATGGGCTAGGACTCTTGGCATGGCATAGATGCTTGCCTTACTGTAGCTGTACACTTCATGGATGTAATTCGGAAAGTCAAAATGGCTGAGAACTTAAAACTGGATGGTAACAGACCATGAAACCCACTGATGATTCAACCTGGTGATATTCAAATGAACAAAAAGAGCCCTCAGCCAAGCATATAGCTGTTTCCATCGTCTCACACTCACTCAACAGATATAATACACTACAGAGTGACATTCATGGAATATTATTAGATAGACCACTGGTAGCCGCATAAATAAAAGTGAATGGGAACTTAATGCAGAGCACAAAAGGTCCATTTAAAATGTCACTTGTATTCTATTGCTAAATTAATCCTATGCACAATACTAAAACCTGAAACTGTATGGTCATTTGAAGCACAAGCAGGAATAATCTGAGTACAGAATAAAGACAGTAGAGGAGGAAAAGGGTCATATGTCTGCCACTCATCAGGATTTCCTCTTTTACATCCTGAGCATCTGCTGAAGTCCATGGGAGATGCATGTCACAGCATCTCTCAGGGTTTGGCCCCAAATGACTGAATACAAATTTCTACCCTCTGCTTTTTAACATAAGGCCAGTTGGTTATGGATTAAAACGCCCACAAAGACCAAACCCCTTTTATATCTTTATTGGCCCATGCACTTTCGACCGTGGAACACCAGGTAGTGTATCTAACCATAAAAATGTCCAAACCCTGTGCAGTATTTTCTATCTTAATGAGACTGCATGGGTTGTGAGCACAGAGTTTTGCCCTGGATGTTTTGTAATTCTCTCTCTTTCTCTCTCACTTTAAGTATGATTTTGAAGTCACTTGCCCCAAATTCTAACCTTATTCACTCATTTTTATTCTCCAGGTGAGAAGGTTTTCCAAACTGAAAATAAGCAAGTTTATATCAAACTTCAAGTTCCATTCCTTCTACTACAGAGGAACCTTCTGAAACAAAGCTTCCTTCAGAAACATGTCCCACGCACCAAACCAGCACACGCAGCATGCAGAAGTACAAACATATCCAGAGCCAAACTTTCAATGCACCAAGAGGACGGAATGGCATAGAAGATGGATCAGATCAATATAGTGTTGTTAAAATATATGAGTGCCTCAGTTATAGGGCCTTCATTTGCAATTTGAGTCACGACTCAGAAGGTCTTCTCTGAGCTGTCATTTAATTAGAAGCTTCCTCCAGGACATATTCAGACTCAGGGAATGGTGAGCCTGTCAAACCAAAGACAGAAGTAGTGCGGGCTTGGGGAATGAGCTGCATTAGCGGTACAAACATTCATTATAAATAAAATTCCAATAAAGGAATTAACAACCTGGGGATTGGTAGGCTAGAAGCAGCACGATGCCTCACAAATGATCTGGTCTCCCTCAGAGCAGCAGAGCTGGTCTTACAATATTTCCAAGGGTATGCCAGAATAGTCAAAGGCATGCTAAGTTGTATGCAATGCACATATGGCAAAATTCACCCCACTGCAGGGACTCGAATGAGAATCTGGGCCCATTTAAGACGGGTGTTTAAAGGGATTAAATGATGCATTGAGTTTTATGTAAGCAATTAATTTATGGCATAAGAAAGGCATGCAATGAGGAGCTTTGTGCCACTAGTATTTCCAGTTCTTGCACGTTTATCACAAGCCTCATGATAGCTGGTGATTTTCTTAAAGCCTCAGCTCCTGCCATCATGTGATTAGGTGAGAAACTCAACTTTCATTTAAATAAAAACAGAGTATTAAGCTTCAGTTACTCATGGTTGCAGAGAAAAGTTGAAAAACCTAAAGGGTCAAAAAAGAGAGGACAAATAAAAAGAACCCAAATGTATTATTTTAATATCATTATTATTAGGTCAATCTCATTATCTTTCAGGGCCTGACTCCTGATTTGGGTGCTTGGGGTTTGCAATGCCAGGCCAGTATTGCTACCACAGAGGTTGATAGCATTGAGGAATCAGCATATTCAACCCTGGAGTGAATGGAGAACTTGATGTAGCTCTTGAGCAATCCCTTCTGGCCAAAGCTCAGAGCAAAGACAATGAGTTCCTAAGGAAGTCACCTTCCAGTCATTCACTCATCCAGGCATGAGTGGGATTTGGGGGAGGGAAGGGGAAACAAAGCAGGAAATCTTCTCATTTTCCCAAAAATATACTTAAAAAAAATATCTTATTCCTGATGCAAGTTGTATGGATTCCAACAATACTGTAAACCATTTCTACTGTCCTCTCCCTCGCACTTGGGGACTAATCTTTTGCTTCCTTTCTTAGGTGCAGTGAGTTATCCCTGCTGGGTTCCCCTCTTCTGTGTCCCATTGTTAGTGCCTATATCAAAGATTATAGGCTTTTGCTCCGCTGTGCCTATAGTTATACGGTTTAATTATGGCATCAGCCTTCTTTGATAAACATAGCAGTTTAGCAGTTGCCACATAGGCAGTTAGGGATTCATGGAGCAAAATGTATTGTGTGGTAGCAAAGGACTTCTGTTATGTTTGCTATACAGATGTGCTTGATCACATAACTCAGAACCTAGTTTTGAACACGTCTAATTTTGGGGAGGGGGTACATTTGGATCTCATGTTGATATAACGTTACAGAGAGACAAGGTGGGGGAGGTAACATCTTTTATTGTACCAACTTTGGTTGGTGAAAGAGACAGATCTGAAGGAGAGCACTGTGTAGGCTCGACAGCTTGTCTCTTTCACCGGCAGAAGTTGTTTCAATAAAAGATATTACCTCACCCATCTTGTCTTTCTAATATCCTGGGACCAGCACAGCTACAACACCACAGCAAACAACAGTATAAAGTTACAGCACATTTGCAAAATTCAGATCAAGGTTCAGAATTTGTGCCTGGGAGTGATCAGATCCAGAGTTCTTTGTTTGGGCATTTGAACCTCTCAACTTCTAGCTGGTCTTCAGCCATAAAAATAACAACAGGGTAGCCCTGCACATTTCCTTCTTCAGTTAAAGTTACCTTTACATTTTCTTCTTTTAGCCCAATATTTACTAATCTACTGAACAGGGAAATGCAGAGAAAATCCTTTGATTTTTCTGCCTTTTTAATATAACATTATCTTTAATTATATGCAAGCAATAACAGTAAATAAAACCCTTTTTGGCAACCATTTCCATTATTTTTAGGTAATTTTTAAAAAAGATGTCAATCTTGCATGTTTAAGATCTAGTAATAATATTTTATGTAACATCATTCAACCAAAAGATCTCACAGTATTTTACAAATGACTGAACCACAGCTGCAGCTACTTCTGGGGTGGAGGCTAACAGCCAGCTGGTGGTCCTGGAACTGCATAACATTACACAAACAGAATGCAATATTGATTGTACCCTACATACATTATTTTTGTTGTAGGACTTTGTTTTAGAGAAACTAGGTGTTGGGCCCAGGCTCAGGGGTATATTTGCTCCTCCATACACACATCACTGCTGTTAACATGAACACTGATAACACTGTTATGCAAGTGCAGGGATAATAGATCTTTCAATGCATACATTGGAAGGAAAAGGATACCTCAGGTCAGTTTTCTCTTATATGCCCCTGATTTTCAAATGTGTTATTATTAAGCATTTTCATGAGAACATAAATGACTTGCTCATTTCGGTTTCTCTCTCCCCTCCCCCAGCCCTTTTCATTTGCAGACAGTCCAATAACAACATCCGTACATAACTGGAAAGGTTCCCTGTCCTCAGAAACCTACAAATATGACTGAATACCAATTGCAATCTACCGGGTTTACCTTCTTTGAGAGGAAGAATTGTATTTATGTGGCATATTTAATCTAATGTACAACACTGCATTCATCCTTAGCAATAGATGAATAATAAATAATATTACATTTTCAAAGTGCTGTGCAAGGTCCTAATGATACGTTCCACTGACTGTAGTGGGAAATGTAAAAAAAAAAAAATCTGCTCAGCACTTCGTAAGTGTCCACTTCAACGGCCATCATGCATTAAACAACAAATTGTTATTTCTAATATTTTCTACTTTCCTAGCACTGTCTGTGCAAGGATTCTGAAGACTGTTGCAATCAGTTATATATTGGTAGCCCCTCGGCAAGGCAGGAAAATGTCTCTGGTTACAGATGGGAACTGGAAGCACAGAAGGAGTTTTTAATTTCCGAATGCTCAGCATCCACAGTTAGGACAAGATTTTCAAGGGAGCTCAGCACCCAGAAGCAGAACAATAGTAACTGCTCGGTGTTAAGCACTTCCTGAGCCTAAGGGCCTGTCTCCCATTGACTTCAATGGGCTTTGAATGATTGGATCAGAGCTTACATGACTTGCACAAAGCCACACAGGAAGCCAACAACAGAGTTGAGAATAGAACCCAAATCTAAATTCTCACTCACTGTCCTAGTTTTAGCCACAAGACCATCCTTCTCCTCTGGATGGTTTCATTAAAATCTGGGGCGGGGAATAAATCAGTGAAGAAGGTGACCCTGGTGAATTACACTGAAGTTAATCAAAATCTAAATATGTTGCATATCAGCGATATTGTCCCCTACAGACTTTACTTGCAAACTAACAGTAAACATCAGCCGTGATGTATTATTGGGATGACACTGTTGTATAGCTATGCTATGCTGCACTAAAATGATTGAACTGAAAGTCTAACTACTGGTAAACGATGTACAATACAAAGCAAGCTATTTTTCGCCATGACTTATTTCACATTATATTTCACACTCTCTCGCCCACACAAAATGCTGGATTCTGGTCGCTAACATCAGCTCCAGACTATTTCTCCTCTTTCTCCCATCTAGTCACATTCATGTACCTATACACGGTATAAACAAGCAAGTACCCCAGGCCTGCCTGCCAAAATAAATGATCAGATTTCCTCGTAAATAAAGGCTTCCCTGAGAAAGGGTTCACCCCTGTACCCTGTTTCTCCTTCTCCCTCTCCACAGCATGATGCGAGTTCTCATTGTCCGTCAGTAAGACAGGGAGCTCCTTTTCTCTTGTCTGGGAAGTGCCATGCACTCCAATGGGGTTAAACCAATAATGAATAAATAAAGGCGTAATATAAAGATTCCCCATTGTTTCGAAAATCCAGTCCTGGCTGAGATTCCCAGATGCTTAAAAGATCAAACTGCAGATTTTAATTGAAAAGGGCAAAATAGAATTAATGGTAGTACATCGTGTGAATTCCGTTTTCCTTATACAGATCCCTATTTTGCTTGGGAGGGGAGAAAGGGGATGGAGAATAAAATAATCACAGGAGAAATAACTGACTCATGGTGGCCCAACGCTTCCCTGCGCTTAGCGTGTTTTGCTGTGCAGAAGGTCACAACAATTGCCCGCTGCAGATCAGCAGCACCCCCCTTGTCGCGCTGGAATTGCCAGAGACAGGGCAGCAGTAGCCCGGGGATTGTCCTGCCGGGAGGAGAGCTGCCTGGGGACGGAAGGGGAACTTGCATGCTGTCATTACAGCCCCTGGAGCTGGGGTGAGGAGAAACGGGGACCTCCGCAGTTTTACATCTGAGCAGCAGCAATCAGGAGCAACGGCCAGACATGTAGCAAGAACAACGCTCCCAGCCTCTGCCATGCTCCACCACGCGCCTTGAACATTGAAGGGACACACCAAGGCTCATCCCCTCTTCCAACCCCCCAAATAAGCCCATCTCCCCCCCCCCTTATTTCTCCTCCTTGCACATGCACGCCGCGTTTGCTGCAGTTTGCTTTACCTTCAGCCTAAGACTGGGGGGTGTAGTGCATGCGCAGCTGCTGCCTGCCCTCCATTCATAAAAAAAAAAAACCCAACCCACATCTAGCCTTCGCAACTTGCAACAAGTTCCCTTCCGGCCCCCCATTCATAAAAGAGAGCAGAGCATGCGCCTGGGGGCTTCAGTGCCCACCCATTCATAGAGTTGGGAGGACAGGCATGCGCAGAGGGAGTCCCTTTCCTCCCATTCATAAAATAGCCATTTTCCCAGGCAGCAGTTGTTGCAACATCGAGGCGAAGCAGGGGGAAGCTACTGCTGCTGACAGCACAGCACTTGCAGGTCCTTCTCTGAGATCCATGGTGTTCCGTGCCAGGGATTTGCAGGTCCAGCCCCTTGATCTGTCTCGGATTTAGGATTAACTTGCCTGTTGAGAGATGGTCTTGTCTGAACTCTTTAAAGTAAGTGGGAGATTCATATTTGTGGAGATATATATAGATATAGATATATATAAAATAGAAAAATAAATCCCATTCCTCCTCCCCCCCCCCCGAAAATGTTTGCTGTCCTTCTCGGTGCATTTATCTGTTCCCTTTGCATGACACTAGACACAAACAAATGTGTATGTTATGATTTTTCTAAAAGTAAAACATATTATACATATTTATATATACACCTATGCTTTATATATAGCTGTCTGGTGTCTCCTGACCTAAAGGGAAATTTTCATTCTTGCAAGAAAAGAAATATCCTGGTTCCTGGACAATTCGCATGTGTACCCATGATTCGTATTGAAACTCCTTTTCCTGCTCTCCCATTAACATCTGCATTTGGTGTATGGACACGGCAGGCGTCTTTTACCAGATTTGGGTTGGGATTATTATTAATTATTATTATTATTTTATTTAGAGTCGCATTAGGCTTTTCTTCTGTTGATGGAGATTCCTTTCCTTCGTCCCCACCCCTTCCCCTAACGGGCATCCATGCAGGATCCCCTAGATTTACAAATAAAACCTGTACCTGGTCTTTCCGTGGAGTATGAAACCTGATTTTATGTCTTTCTTCTCTCCAAGCCCTCTATCTCGTTAGTACCAAGTGGCTCCGGAGCTGTCTCCATAATAGGACACTTTAGCGCTCAGCCACTGGAGTGTCAGATCTTTACTGGATGACCTTTGCTCTTTTAGCATTTTATTTCATGCAACTGTCCTGCAATTCCGTTTTCCTTTATTTCTTACTCCATCTTTGCTCTATTCCCCACAATCTTCTCTGTATCGCTATGCGGTTTTGTTGCTACAGTTATAACTTTGGATGGGGCTGCGTGGTTACATGTTTTAAATTGTAGATAGTTAACGAAGATTTATGCATATAGTCATTTATATTTGCACATATATTTTCTCCATATATAATTATGGAGAAAAATGTCTTGAATGCTCTTCTCCACCAATTGCGTAGCAGACAGAGACAAGGTAGGGTTTTATTTTCTGGTACCAGTCCTGACATCACAGTGGAAAGACAAGACTAGAAACGATATAGTCTGAAAATCCATTATCAGAAAGGAAATGGAAAAAACAGAGGGACATATGTAAGCCACAGAAGTCCAAGAGGAGAGTGGGATTGGAAATGCAGACCTTGGAAATGAGAGTGCAAACAGGAATCAGCATTAATCACAAGGGGAATGGACTTCATTTTTTCTTTCTCCTCAAGTGATCAGAAGTAATTTATTACAGGGGATGACTTTTCTGCAGTATAATCTTTCCAAAAGGGTCTGATTTCTCAATTTAAAAATATCATATTGCCACACTTTTCTTTTCAATTTTAAGAAGCGTAGAGGGGGAAACACGATGGAATTATCCAGAGTAGAAAATAGTCTTTTATTCTTTAAAACTTCTTGAACTTCCCTTGTTCCAAATCATCCTATGGGCATGGTATGCTAACAGTCAGTTTACAGAAATCTCAGTTCAGTTTAAAAAACAAACACACTGAAACCCTGCATGTTCAATATTAAGTCAGCCATCTCTGATTTTGGGGGTTAAAAAATAAAGCTGTAATTTGTGCACTGAATCACAATTATCTTCATAACTCGCTCCCCCTCTCAATATATAGAAATGAATGACAGAGGAAGGAGTGGTTGCTCTCAGTTATTGGAACCCTACTGGGAATGTCTCCTTGATAAATGTGCCATATTCCACAGGCTATTTTGTTCTGTTGATAGAAGGGACTCTATTGCTATTGCACAATTAAGGAAACATTTTGAAATCCCTGCAGTCCTTTTGAAATCACCTGTGAGATATGGAAAGATTTGTTCATCTCCTAAAAGAGCAAAATAAAACTTGTTTTATCCTTCCCAAACCATGGTGGGAAAATGGTCATCCGTTTTCAATAAAATGGCCCTAACAACCCTTTTCTAGCACTGCAGCAATGTATAGTTCATAATATCTACAGTTTTCCCCACCTTAACATAAAAAAGGCAGAAAACTAATCAAACATGTTGACTATACAACTTTGCAAGTTCATCTCTGGTGTCTAAAATTGTCTTTCTTTTTAGGTAAATAACTGGCCAAATACTGTGGCGGGAGGTTATTTTTTGTTTTTTGTTTTTCTTAAATTTAAGATCTAATGCAGTATAATTCCCTTCATTTACTAGAAAGCCCTCTGGTAGCATTCATCATTTAGTATCGTTAACTTTTAAAACTCTAATTGTGTTCTTTTAAATTCTGTGACTTTTGTACATCAAAATTTGTTTTATTTAAACAATAAAAATAAGAGAATCTATTGCAGATAAACTGTAATCCTCAGAGATCTGAAAATTCTCAGTCCAAATCCTCACTCACGCTGCAAGAAAGAGACTTGGAAAGTTTACAAGTCTATTTTCTTCAGCTTCTCTATTTCAGAGCCATTGGCAGGGATTTAATGCCTCATCTTAAAAAGTCAGATTTCCCTCACTAAGCTTTTTGATTTTCCCCCCATCCCTCCCTCCCCTTATTCTTCTCAGTGGAAAAACTGTAACGATCTTCATACAGGTAAGGCCATTAGGCCGGAAAGGGAATTCAACTCTTATTCATTTGTATATGTACTATAGAAAAAATAAGGCACAATTTTTCTTTGCTAAAGAGCTTAGAGTTTAAATTAAATCAAATCAGACTTAATGAAGTTTGAAGCTACAGACATTCCACTCAGACCCACATATCTTATCTTTCTCTCTCTCTCTCACACATACTTTCTACAACACTTTTTGGTAGGGAATGTCTCCTTTGACTTAGTGTCTAGATTTCTATGACACTAAGCTTTATCCTTGTAAAGGATGTTCTACAGCAAGAAGCCAATTTTTCTCTTCCACCTATAACCCCCTCCATCTCCTTTCCTTCCAACTAAATCTTCAGAAGACTTCATAGGATCTTTAGATTCCTGCTGGTAAAGCACATCAACTACTGTTGGTGTCTCCGGTTAAGAGGTTCTAACTAAAGGCAAGGTGAGAATTTCTTCAGATATCATTCAGCTGTTTATCTCTGTGATTCAGAATGAGTTAGGTTTTTTATGGTCCAGTCTTGCCTATTACATAGTCTTACTTTGGCGTCCTTGCAATTACACAGCAAGCCTGATTCACCATTCTGAATCTTTCCTGTGCTGTCAAATATGACTGAAAGTATCAACAAAGCTTTGCCATTCCTGTCTACCTTGGGCTGCTCTTTGCATGTCCTCCACGTTGTTAAGTCCATAAGTTTTCCTTCTCCGAGCACTGTGCTATTTCAGTTAGCCCCTTTGATGTGTTCCTCCAGCTGCCCAATGGCATGCCTGTCATGGCAGATGTCCTGGCTTCATTCTTGACACATGTCCCCAGCTATTGCTACCTTCTTTTCTGGATAATTTTGGATATAAGGAAGTTACTTAGACTTGTCTTGAGTTCAGCGTTGCCCTGCCTAAATCAGAATTCACTTTGCATGGGTGGAAATTCTGCAAGTATTTCTTACTGGGGTTCTTTCTAGCATGATTTAGTGGTTAGATAATAGGATTGTGAGTCAAAAGATCTGGATTCTATTCCAAGCTCTTTCAATGACCCACTGTATGATTTTAGCAAAATCACTTAAAGTGAAATCCTGGCCCCACTGAAGTCAATGGCAAAACTCCCATTAACTTCAATAGGTTCAGGATTTTGCCCTTCACCTCTGTGTGCCAGTTTCCACAAACCTTCCTTACAGGGGTTTATGATGCTTTATTAATACTTGTGAAACACTATGAAATCTTTGGATGGATGATACTATAGCAAATCAAAAATTAGTATTTGTTATGTTAGAAATATTTGTATAGGTTATGCTCCGAGGTTAAGGGAGGAACCTTGGGTTGCATTGTTTCCCACCCCATCCTGTTAACTTCATGCCGTGAAACCTCAGGGCCAAGTATCTGAACCAGAGCAAAGTTCAACAGGGTCTGATTTTTTTTTTTTTTTTTTTGCTAGTTCAAAAGGAACCCTCTAATGCAGTTCAAAGAAAAGGAGTACTTGTGGCAGTGTTGTGGAATTTAGTTCCAGGTATTTGATAGAAACAGCACACAGTACTTCAGCTGGCAGTGAGGGGTGGAGTAAACCATGAGAGCACCACATTCTAGTGCTACAGAACAGCCCTGGTTTTATGAGAAATAATCAGTTTGCCTGAGAGACACCACAGAGCTCTCCATGTGACCAGGTACAGAGCTCTCCATGTGACCAGGTGAGTACCAAGACACGCTGAAAGGCATGAGGCTGAAGGCCAACCGCTGTCCCTGAAAAATTGCCTTTATGAAGCATAATCTTAATTAAAAGGGGTAATGTGACCCACGGATCAATACTTGATGTTAACAAGCGTAGAGCTTTAACTCTAGCTCTATATTGCATTACTCCTCTGATCCAGCTAGTGATATATTTATTACTGAATAAGCTCCGAGCAATGTTTTGGAGGCTTTTCTTTTGGCATTTATTTAAGCATAAGCTCTGATTGCGTTTTAATTGCACCTTGCAAAAGCTGCTTGGGCCAAACAAGGATATCTTGGACCTAGTCCTAGGTGGGTGAGGGGTGAGTACAGAGCATCTGCAAATTCTATTGACTTTAATGGGAATTGCATCTTTCAGAATCAAGACACGTATGTCTCTCAAATACATCGGATGCCACTTTAAGGCCTGATCTTGCAGCCCTTCCTCAGGTGATATCAGTGGAACTGCTCTCCCCCCGTAAGTGGTGCAGAATCAGGCCCTTTGTTAATCCCTCATTTTCAGTATCCTGCTATTACTACATAGTTATAGGGCATTGAATAGATTGGAAAAATATAAATATTAAACGGTTAGGGATTTAACTAATTGTATGAAGATGCATACCTCTATACTAAGTTAAATAAGTTATTCAAAGTCTGTTCTGTTTTTCAGTAACTAGAAGTTGTCCAGCCCTTATGAAAATCCAAAATAATTTAATAGATAAACCAGTGGGATTCTAAAGAAATTATTTTAAAACCTACAAAATTTAATAGAGAATGAGCTTTTCTGTAGGTTTATATAAACCATTCCACAGAGTTCTATAGTAAGTGTATAATTTTCTATTAAATTCTGTAGGATCGTCCAAAAACTTTTAAAAAAATACTTTTCCATTAAATTCTGTAAGATTTTTTTTCCCCATAAAGTGAATCCTACAAAACTTCCAAGTTTGAAATGGTACCACAACAACCATTTGTATGTTTTAAAAAATTATTTGCTAACCCTAAAGTTTTAGAAAATTATTATGCAGCAAAATAGTAGTTTAGGTATTGAAAAGAGGAAGTGGCAAAAAGGGATAACAGCAACTGCAGTCGATTGAGCGGAATTACCCACAGAGTTAATTCCTATAAAGGTTGTATATTCTTTTTATATCAAATGTTGCAGACCTGTGATATGGTCACTCCTAGTTCTTGAATGGGGGAAAAAAAGACATCTTCTCTAAATGGATGTTTATTCTTGACTTCTCAGTTTCAAAAGAGTTTCAGTTGACTTACTGGAATTAACTTTAAAATTAAACATAAAACCAATTTTGAGAACATCTGTGAGATTTCCCTTCTATTGTCTGGTTTCAGAAAACTGCCTGTATAGCCAAACCTGGTGAATTTGTGCCTGGTTTACCAATAGCAAGTCTGAATTTACTAATGATTTAAGTGTTACCCACAACTTGCACATACAATAGTTATAGGTTTCAGAGTAACAGCCGTGTTAGTCTGTATTCGCAAAAAGAAAAGGAGTACTTGTGGCACCTTAGAGACTAACCAATTTATTTGAGCTCACGAAAGCTCATGCTCAAATAAATTGGTTAGTCTCTAAGGTGCCACAAGTACTCCTTTTCTTTATACAATAGTTATGTTATTCTTTAATCGAAATGAAAACAAAATTTGCATACAAAATCATATCAGTGCTTTAAGAGATGTGGACTACAACAGGATTACTGATGTGCTTAAAGGTATGCATATGCTTAAATACCTTGCATAAATCAGGGCTGAAAGGCAGGACAATTAACTTTAAAAAGAAAGTCAGTAGGACCTTTAAGGTACCATGCTGTCTGGGAGCTGACTATACAGTAGGTAGACTATATAGTGAATTAAGTTTTACTTGGTACTGTAAAGTTTTGATTAAATTATTTGACTGCTAGTTGATAAGTGGCTCGTCACCAAGCATCTTGATGTTTAATGAGCCTTACCTCACAGTTCTTAAATTGAAGTTTGTAACTTTTGGTGGATTTTATTTTCTGGTTTACTTATTTATTTAAAGAGTTGAAAGAAAACTGGTTTCTAAAATCTATGCCCTTTCTGTTTTTGTACTAATTCTTTTACGCAAACCAATAAACTTGATTATTCATTCTTGCCTGAATATTGGTTTGAATGTTATCTGCGAGGGACCCATGAAAGCTGCAAGTCGTTTCATCCTTCTAAACAACTAAAAGCAGAGGGAGATTCCTCCCTCTCCTTTTTATGATCTCATTAGTCCCTTCCTTGCGGATGAAATGCAGGGCACCTATTAAACTGCAGTGGCTCTTCAAACAACACATCATGTTAGAATGCATTTGTATGAACAGAATGAAGGAATTTAAGTGAATTCGGTATTTGGGATATTTCTGAGTGATGCCCACACAACAACCCTGGAAACTGAAATCTCTGTTCAAAATCCAGTGGTAGCACAAACATCTGTCAGTTCCTTTCCACTGTGCTTCAACTGGTCAACCCTAACCAACAGAAGAGTTCCCTTTCTCCTCAAAAGATCATTTTCCAGCTGATTCGAGCAACTCTTATTTCCCACCTTTCTTTAACCAGGATGGCTTTGGGAGCCAGAACCAGACACCTCAGTTCAGAAAAGCACATGCTGAGCTGTCCAACTCAGCCCCTTCCTCTGTCCAGAGCTGCTTTAAATACAGTGACCAGTTTCATGCCGAGTAAAATCCTGTATCTGAGCTTGGGCTCACAACCCAATGCTGATTTGCTGTGCTAAGGCATTGCTGCTACCTTACAGGTACAGTAACTCCTCACTTAACAGGTAGTTAGTAGTTCTGTTCCTGAAAAATACGACTTTAAGTGAAACAATGTTAAGCAAATCCAATTTCCCCACAAGAATTAATTTAAATGGGGGGGCGTGGGGGTTAACTTCCAGGGAAATTTTTTTCACCAGACAAAAAACACACACACACACACACTATAAGTTTTAAACAAACAATTTAATACTGTACACAGCAATGATGATTGTGAAGCTTGGTTGAGCTGGTGAAGTTAGAGGGTGAAAGAGGGTGGGATATTTCCCGGGGAATGCCTTACTGCTAAATGATGAACTAGCACTCGGCTGAGCCCTCAAGGGTTAACACGCTGTTGTTAATGTAGCCTCACACTCTGCAAGGCAGCTCGAAGGGAGGGAGGGGAGACAGCATGGCAGACAGAGACACACACCCTGTGTGTGGGAGGGAGAGAGAGAGATGTGCATTGCCCCTTTAAGTACGCTGACCCCACTCTAAGTACACTGCCTTTAAAAAGATCAGGAAGTTGAGGCAGCAGCTGTGGCCAGCAAGCTCCCTCCATCCTGAGCCCTGTCCTGTCCCCACCCTGCCCTATATGAAGAAGGGGTAAGCGGAGGGTAGGAGTAGGGGGGAGGGAGACACCCTGACATTAGCCATTCTCTTCCCTCCTCCCCTGCACAGCAAGCAGGAGGCTCCCGGGAGCAGCTCCAAGGCAGAGGGCAAGAGCAACACACGGCAGTCGGGGGAGGGACAGCTGAACTGCCAGCAATTGGTAGCCTGCTGGGTGGCTGCTGCACAGAGAACTTAGGAGAGCGGGGAGCTGATCGGAGGGCTGCCGGTCCACCCTGGTTCCAAGCCCCCACCAGCTCGCTGCAATGGGCTACTCTTCCTGCAAGCAGTGGACAGAGCTGGCGGCTGCCAAACAACCTTATAAGGGAGCACTGCACAACTTTAAACGAGCATGTTCTCTAATTGATCAGCAACATAACAACGTTAACTGGAACGACTTTAAGTAAGGAGTTACTGTAGTTTGGATGAAATATTCATGTAAAATCCTTCTACCCCTCTCCTGTGGCTGTCAGAATCCACTCACTAAATATGTAATAGAACTTGAGTGTCCAGTACATCTACCCTTCTTCTAAACATTCAGCCTGCAAGAAGCTTGTCATCAGCGGTGACCATTCTGAGGTCTGTTTCTATCCATGGACCCAAATACTAAACATAAAAGGGGTGAAGCTCGTGGGAGAATGTCAGTTCCCAGCACTCAGCCCAGTTGCTCAGGGTGTATCCTGGAGAAAGGCTGAGTGAGCAATCACAAAAAGACAAGTTGTTGCATCATACAATGTACTTATGCTTCAGGCTATTTCTGTAAGAGTAATAAAGTCTTAGCCAAACCAGGGTCTTGTATTGCTACTAAACCTTGGTGCAGAATAGGGAAAGGAAATTTAATCCAAACAGCAAAAATGGTAGTATGTGGATGTATATCATTTTAAAGGATTCTCTAAAGAGAATGTGTCTAAAGCACTGTATTAGGAGTTGGGAAATCTGGGCTTTTCACTTAACTTCTCCATGTCTCAGTTTCCCCATCTCTAAAATGGGAGTAATGATACTTCCCTACCTTTGGCCAAGTGATTGAGATAATTTAGTGAAAAGTGCTAAATTTGATTTTCAACCTTAACTGTCTTAAAGTCCATTTGGGTGGGGGTTTTGTTTAAGTCCAGGAAATAAAGCTGGTGTTCTGACCAGCATTAATTATCCCAATTAAAACCACCTGCTAATGTCTGTCTGCATATGAACTATCCCAGAGAGTATAACAGTTGCCGGACATGGCGACAGTCTCTGTATGATCTGTGTCTAACTCAGTGGAATAGGTTGAATATGCAAGGTATTCCTACTAGTTCCATGCAGCTAACTCCGTATTTGCTTGGCCCTTCAGATAAATAAAAAGATGTAGTACAGTCTCAATTTCCCTTGCAAACATTGGTGTTTGCCTGCAGCTGCCTTTTACCACAGTGATGGCTGCTGTTCATTGATGCAGTATGCGCACACATGCATTGAATACCGTGGTGCAGGAGCTGGCCTGTAATTTGTAAAGTTAAACGAAATGCTGTTAGCCTAGGCAATTACATTAGACACTACCCTATAGGACAGAACACTTGTCCATCATATATATTGGTACACAATTCACCTTAAATGAGGATTTTTTCAACCTAGTTTAGACCTGTTCTGAATAAGCATAACTCCACTGATTTCATTAGACTACAGCTGGGGTTCAATTAGACCCCAACTGATATTTGGAAGCTACGGCTGCATATGCTCTATTTTAATTTTTTAAAAAAAATCTGTAATGAAAAAGCAGTTGGTACAGAGATAAAGGGCAAACGGCAGGACTGGTTTAATATGGTGCAGTATTCCACCATTTTGTACAGTTCCAGCTACATCCATACCAACATTAGTCACGTTGAGCGCGCACCTTTCCAGCTGAAATAGCTGCATCTCTATCCTCTAAGCTTTCAAAAACTAGGTTCTTGTGAAATACAACGGTGTTCCTTTAAATGCAGAATCTCGGGCTGACAAATTCAGTGGTTTACACTTTGTATAATACGGAACTCTGAGCTTAAGCAAGTACTTTCTATACTATGACACTGAACTCTAGGTAGATGAAATATACATTCCCCCACCCCCCTTATAAGCCCTGCTTATTGGAAATCATTGCCTAATTTTTTTTCAAAGACAATATTTCGTCAAAGCATCTCATGCAGTAAGGAAATAAGTGCTTCCAAAATCTTTCTGCTTGTAGTTCCAAAATATGATTGCTGAGAGCAGTGAATAGTTCTGATTTTTTAAGGAACAAATTCTCAATTGATTTCTAATCGTAGGGGGTTTGTTTTGTTTGGTTTGGTTGGGTTTTTTTGGTGAATGACTGACTGAGGAGAAAGAATAACTAGAGAACCATTAAATGGCAAAGGACGCTAGCTTAAAGACTAAGCCACCATAAGTAGCTTCATTATTCCCTCTAGATAAAGCATTTGTCCCATTTCTTGTCTTGTGTGGCAGACTCTCTCAAGCACAGCAACCCGTACTATGCTAATGCAGCAGAAAAGGCATATACTGTACTGACCACAGATTGATATTCCAGAGTCCAGTTTCACTGCATGAGCCCTATCCTGCAAGACGCTGAGCACCTTTTGTGAGATGCTGAGCTACTTCACCTCCTATTGATTTTACTACGAGTTGAGGGTGTTCAGCACCTCTCAGGATCAGATCCCAAGTGCTCAATCAAGCGAATAAGTTATTCTAATAATGGGCTCTAGTCATCATTTTAAAGCAGATATTCCCCCCCCCCCGAAAAAAAACCTAACAACAACAACACTTAGTTGATGCAGGGGGGTGGCACGGTTATTTTGGGGTTTTTGGTACAGTATTTTTCATCCAATTAATTAAACTAGTGGAAAATGATTTAACAGCCAAGCTATATAGGATAACGTGTATGTTACATATATACACACACAAAGTTCTAGGGCAGGAGTTTGGATGGCTCTTCCAGTTTAATGCACTCTTTCCAAACTTACAACTTTTATGGATAAATCAGTCCCCACTGCCGGACCTTTTGTTGTAAAATCCAAATCTTTTCACACATTTCTAAAACTTAAAAAATAAAGATCTTGAACAGCTCACTACTTCCTTTTGGATTCCAAAAGGCCCCTTCTCCCTTAGCTTACTCTGAAGTTTTACTTACTGCTGCTTTTAAACTGATCCCGAACATAATTCATAAATATAAAGGTCACTCAGCAAGGAAATGGCCCATCAACTAGAAAACAATGTGCATTTTCCAAATTTGAACCAAGTAGTTTCCGTTCTTTGATTTAAGTTTAGTTACTTCCTGTGGTTTCATGTCCTACACTGCAGTTGAATCTTTGGATTGGCTCCAGTATAAATTGCACTCTTTCAATGAAATTAGAAACTGTAGCAATAGCTGGTTGAGCTGATCTAGCTAGTAAACAGCATTTAGGCAAAATATTATTCTGCTTCGTGTTTGATGGAGATAACCGAATTAGTGGGGTGATGTGATCTCTGATCAGATTTTCAGTAGGCTCATTGAAGTGAGCTTTACCTGTAATTTGCACCTATCCCTTTGTTGTTGGTATCTTAGATGGCTGTGCTGCTAGGGAAAGGCTATATATCCTCCTTATGTATATTTCCCACAATGGGGATGAAAGTAGTAGAAAACCGTTCTTTTTAGGCCAATATCTGCCTGATGGAGGGCAGTTTGTTGAGACAGAAATTGGGGACCTTTGCAAAGGATACCCAGGTTGCAGAACATAAGTGTATGGGTCTCACCTTTTCCCACTCCCCTGCTCCAAACTCCTCCGCCATTCTAGTTTCTCAAGGGAGCAGGGGAGGAAGATAGATTATTATGTTCAGAACAGCTGCTGAGGGTGTTTGAGATGTCCTGGATATGTCCTGTTAAACTGGAGAGTTGGTGAGGAATTGTAAGATGCCCCAACCAGGGCCAAGATAAAGGTGGGGGAGGGGGGATAATTTGAACCCTCTAGGGCAGTGCTACTCACCTGCTCCGCGAGCCATCCACTGCCAGTCGGCGCGCACATTGGGGGGAAAAAATTGCCGGTCCCCCACATCAGACAGCTTGAGAAGCGCTGATCTAGGACATCGGCTTCTCTGGGAGGGCTTTCAAGCAAGAAGCAGCAGCTCATACTCCAAGCCATGCAGCACAGGAACATGAGCAATAAAGAGCACTCTGGCATTTCATCTTGCATTTACTGGGGTCCCCAGGGCCTGCACCATATCCCAGTGTCTACCAGTTTAGCAGGCTTGTCGGAACTGGCTGTAGCATTATCCTTCAAGTCTGCGTAAGGCCTGCAAAGTCAACTCTGCACGGTTGGACTTCCTTGGGTTTGAGGTGCAGTGGGATAGGGGAGAGACGTTCAGTGGCATTATCCCCTAGAAACCCACAGCGACTCTCCGTGAGAAGATTGTCTATCACTGTTAACTTGAATGAACGTCTGCTCTGCACAGGGGAGGGAAGAGGGATTAGACCAGGCATGGGCAGAGGAAGGTAGGGGTGTACCAAGCAGGATCTGGGATGGTGTGTGGATGCCTCAGCTCTCCCAGGATGTCATGAGTGAGGAGAGATGGGGTAGATCTGTGGATTAGGATGACAGCCCCCTCCCCCCCTCCCCACCATAACAACTCCCCTGATGGTCAAATGCTACCCCTCTGAGCGCGTGGGGAGACAAACTCTACGCTATCTCACGTAAGCCATCCACACAGGGGCTTAATTCGGGCCTGAGACTTTGTGCTACTTGGGGTGAATATACTAAACCAGTACTTCCCAAACCTGTTGAACCAACATTTTGCTAGGCTGAGCTCCCAGCTGTCCCAGCCGTGGCTCATGGTCATGTCTGCTGGAGACCAGGGAGGTGACAAGGTAGCATTCCGAGCAGCCAAAGAATATTTTAACACGGGCTGATAACTCTAAGGCAGCAAGCTCAACTTCCTTCCTTCCTCCTGCATTGCCTCCCCAGCCCTACCCCAGCAGCCACTGAGAGAGAAGGGGCTACTAAAGCCTAAGATATTGTTACATGTAGCAATGACTGGTAGCGCTAGGCTTGCCTAGGTTAGTGAGAGCAAAACCGTGCCAGTACAAATCCGGGCTTTACACGAGAGCAGATACTTTATCTCCGCTTGAGGTGCGCTTGGCTCATAATGACTTCAGTGCAATAGCTGCTAGAGCAATGAGCCCTCCTTGGACTGGGAATAGTGACAATGTGAGTTAATCTGGGAACCGTTCCCTTTTTCCCTTCTCTTTTTCAGGACACTTAAAGCCGTTTTTACCCCCCAGTGGTGAAGGACGCTCTGACCAATGGAACCCCGGATTCCCCACAACATAACTGTGGCCCCGAACTCTGTCATGGTACAGCCATTACTGGACAGTCGGATCCCCTATGGGAGGCTGCAGCATCCGCTCCCCATCCTGCCTATTGACCAGATGAAGACTACTCACGTGGAGAATGACTACACCGACAATCCCAGCCTGGCCACCCAGAAGCGCCCCAGAGGCCACCAGGAACCCGCGCTGACCAGCCAGCACCTGCAGCGATGTGAGCAGGACGTCACCCACCCCTGGATCTCCTTCAGCGGGCGGCCCAGCTCCATCAGTAGCAGCAGCAGCACGGCTTCCGACCAGCGGCTCCTGGACCACATGGCGCCGGCCCCCGTGGCGGAGCAGCCCTCCCCGAGAGCGGTTCGGATACAGCCCAAGGTGATGAATTGCAAACCCATGGATCTGAAGGGACCCATGTCTCAGGAGCTTGACAAGCACTTTTTACTGTGTGAAGCCTGTGGGAAATGCAAGTGCAAGGAGTGTGCCATGCCGCGGGCTTTGCCTTCTTGCTGGGTGTGCAACCAGGAGTGTCTCTGCTCCGCGCAGAACTTGGTCAATTACTCCACGTGCATGTGTCTGGTGAAGGGAGTCTTCTACCACTGCACTAACGAGGATGACGAGGGCTCCTGTGCAGACCACCCCTGCTCCTGCTCCCATTCGAACTGCTGTGCCCGCTGGTCTTTCATGGGTGCCCTCTCTCTGGTCCTGCCTTGCTTGCTGTGCTACCTGCCAGCCACCGGCTGCGTGAAACTATCCCAGAGATGCTATGACCAAGTGAGCCGGCCCGGATGTAGATGTAAAAACACAAACAGTGTCATCTGCAAGGTGGCGCTGGATGGCAAAGCGAGCAGGCCAGAAAAGCCTTTCTGACCATTGCAGGGGGCGGGGGGATATGAGAAGGTGGAAGAGACACCAAAGGGGAGGTTATAACCTGTGTTCTGAGGATAACATATGTTAGCCTTTTGCCATCAACAAAGAAAGCCGAAGTAACTATTTCCATAAACTGAAGCACTTTGGGTTATTCAGGGTTTTGGAATTGATTATCTAAAGTTAAACAGAGGGGGGCCAATGGAGGAGGATTCTTAATACTTTACAGAGCCCAGGCCAAAAACCAACACAGATCACAGAGTACCGCTGCTTAAAAAGTCTTTTCACCATCTGGTTCATAGTGCTGGCTGCTCACTGTGCCTACGTCCAGCAAGAATAATTAACTATTAGCTTGACAGGCACATCAGCAGAAGCAATATTCATTTTCATTCACAAAAGAATAGTGGATTCAGAGTAGGGTGGGTTTTCTTCCTTTTTCAACTCTGATATGTTACCAGCAGCCTGTTGAAAGTAAAGGGTTAAACTTTTTCTCTCCACTTGACTATTAAAAGGGCCAGTTGAGTACAAAGTAAATGTTTCCCCAAAGTTTTTTCCTTCACCCTTCCAGAACAGATTTTGAAGCAGAAATAACTTTTTTCAAATCACTTTCTACAACTGTCATTGCCATTTAGGTATATTTCTATTCCTACCCCACCCGTCACGTTCCCCTTTTGATGCCGATTTTGTTTTCTGACAGAGGTAGTGATATGGAATCTCTCTCCCCCCTCACCTTGCCCCAATAAGAGGACTATGGGCATAATGTGTTCCCCCCCCCCCCATGTCAATTTCTTTTGAAATTTTACATTGTCATTTTGCTAGTGAGCTTAAGTGTGTAGCCTCAGATGTCACATTTAGTAGATTTTAAAAATATATTATGACATCAATAGTAAAACTTTTTCCAGGGGGCTTTGAATGAATTCGACTTCTGTCGTGTGATTTCGTGCTCAGCAAATGCTGATGCAGAAGTCCCACTAAGCTGAGAAATTTGATTTTTGTTCCCCCCCTTCTCAAACGGTAGTGGCAAGGTCAAGAAAAACTGAGCACAATACACATGTACATATTTTTTAAATAGATATCAATCCAATACCTGTTCTTCTGGAACAAGCTCTTCAGATCTACTTTGCTGATAATATTAAGGACACTTTTTTGGGGGGCAGAATGACATTTGCTTGAAGTATTTTTTTCCCCCTTCATTTCTATTGCTGCTGCTCAACTTTTGCCTTTTCTGTAGAATAGTGTGTCTTTGTAAAGTGTAAATAGAGAAATTAACAAGTGTCTATTTTAGTGTTAATGAGTACTGGGGGACGTCAAGGGTGCGTATTTATGGAACCTTGCCCTTGGTTTTCAGTAGCTGACGATCATAGGCTTTGTCTATGCACGCGTACAAGGGCCAGCTCTGCACTCCCTTATGCTGCAGTAACCCCTTTCTTTTGATAACTGCAAGGTGCTAAACAAAAAAACTTTGTCCTAACATGCAACAAATCAAATAGCTAGGTACTTGTTGCATGCTGAAAGCTGATCTAATCCGTGTGTGTGTGTGTGTGTGTGTGTGTATTATTTTTTTTTTAATTAGAGGAAATGTACTCCGTAAATACACAGCAATGACAGAGAAATGTCATCTTTAATTAGATAAGCAATAGGCAAAGCTTATGTAGCATTTTCCAGAAATCACATTTGCTTGGTTGTGATACAATTGCTGTTTTGTTTTTTCAAAATGTACTGATTGGAGCTTTTTTAAAAATTATTTTATTTTTTACTTAAGAATTCATTTATGAGCGGGTGACTTTTTTTTTTGTTAAGTTTAATTGTAGATATTTATTAAGCGGGGAATTGTTTTTTAAAAAAACTTCCTTTTTATATTTATAGCATTAGCTGGCTTGTTTATGGTAAATCATAGAAAAAGGGATACTGCATCTATGTTACCAGATCTTGATTCCTGTAGCTTACCCTCACCAGGAAGATACTGTGTGTGCAGTGAAGGGGTTTGTATGTTCAATCTTTCACAGATCAGAGGGAACCTTGCAAAGAAAAAAGAAAAGAGCCCCAAACTGGCTGAACTGCTGGTTGAATGTATAAGGCATTGCTATTTAATGGAATGATATATAATTTTCTTAAAGTACAAATGGGCTAAAAAAACGCAGCAACAAGCACAGAGATCTATATCAGCTATCTTCCACCTTGAACATATGCAACATCCAAATGGCAGCCATCTATACATTTTCTGTTTACCCCAGGCCCTAGCTTAGTGCAGCAGGGTATCCTAAGTGCAAATTTGCAGTAGAAATTGTTGGCTGGCTGCATGTTACTGCAAGCAAACATAACATTTGAATGGTCTCCACTGTGCCAGTCCGCAGTTGTGTGCACATGTAAACACACACAGAGCAAGTCCATGTTCTTACATTCTTCTTCTAACGAAGAGGACCTCCAGCAACTTTTGCTTTCATTGTACATAGTTGTAAACACCTATTTCTTTGTTGGTTTCTTTTAATATATAACTTCTGCTATAATGTAAGCTGATCCCATGCTGGAAGACTGTAAAGCATTAGTGGATGTGTTAGTGCAGTGGTAAATGTAGCAGAATGAAGCTCCTTGTATTCTTCAAGTCCCTTTGGTGTAGCAATCAGTCGGCATGTTTCACCAGCTCTTTGCCCGAGGCATAGCAACAAAGTTGTTGAGCTTCTTGCATAGCATTCAAAAGATTCTGGGTTAGACGAGGCGAGAGGAGCCTTGACAATATGACACTATTCCTTTAGATGCCTTTGGCTGCTGTGCTGATGGAAGGTATTTTTCCAGCCAACAACTAAGTTTCCCCTTTTTTCCTCCGATTCCCCCACCTTCACTTTTAAGGGACATGCTCCCGCTTTGACCTCCTGCTACTCCTGAGACATAAAGCATACAGGGACAGTGTAATATGCCATCTAAATTTGGTCTAGGCTCGAGCCACGCCTAGTTTGCATAAAATAAGCTGCCTTCCTCTCATGCAGAGACAACCGATCGTGACATGCAACATGGTCTGTCATCCCTGCAAGCTACCCCTCTCTCATAGGCCATGTCTATGCTACAGGGACTCCAGCAGCATAGCTATTGCACCAGTGCTATGCCAGCATAACCCCCTAGTGTAGATGCAGCCTATAGTGATGGAAGGGATTTTTCCCATTGGTTTAGGAACATCAAGTGATGGTAGCTAGGTTGAGAGACACATTCTTCTATCCACCCTACCTGTGTCTACTTAGGGGGATTAGGTCAGCATAGTTACGGCACTCAGGCATGGCTGTTTTACACACCCTTGAGCACCATAGCTATATCAACCTAAGTATAGACCAGGAGAGTGAGTGCTGGCTAGGCCATATAAGTATGAACTCTATTTAATAATCTCTCGGGCTACTCTCTAGTCATGTTGGCACAGTGCAGGGGGAGCTGGCTCCTATCCTCATGAACACAAGTGGAAGTAAGACACCTGCTGAGAGGACTTACCCATTTTGTCCATCCTAGAAGAGTTTTTAATTTGCATCTTCTATGTACCCACTGCCTGGGAAGCAAAAGTATTCCCTCAGAGGCATGCTATGGTGTTGAACAGAACAGTGCTGTAAAAGGAGGAAGGGGACAGGATTTGGCACCACACTTAAGTTTTACTGTCTTTTGGAAGTGGTTTCTCATTGCTTTTAGTAAACTAAAATCTCTATTTCCTCAGTTTCTGTCTCTTTTGCAGTACTGGGAATTTTTTTTCTTTCATGGTATGAAAAGCTGTTCAAGAATTCCCTTCCCTACCAACCAATCACCTCCATACACACACACACACCCCCAAAAGTTACAACAGAAGGTTTCCTTTGTATAGAATATTTATTTTGAAGCTCTATTTTAATAGTATTTATTTTAGAAAGTCTACTATTGTAAGAGTTCTTCTGTTTGTGAAGAAAAACAAGTTAAAACTGAATGTACTGATTTAGAAATATATATATAAAATATATATTGTTAAATATACAAGTGACTGTTTGTGGTTTCTTTAAAAAAGGGTTTTCTTTAGCATTTATTCTAGAAATATGAGCACGGATGGGCTAAGCCCAGCAGTTTGATACCATGTAGGACTGGAATGTGCAAGTACTTCTATAACCTGAATTGCATCAATCATAACAGCTTACATCTCCCTCATGGGCACCAGTTCATGGACTCGGCAAGGTCTGTAGGAGGTAAGCAGCAGATTGAACATTTAGATCAGAATCTACTACAGTTAATTATCTTGCTTTCTGGCTGGGAGCCTGAAACTGTGACAGTGCAAAGCTCAAGTAGAATCCTGATCTGACAGTATCCAGAGGCTAAAATAAAGTGAAAGCTGCCAAGTCTTCCCCCCCCACAACCCCTCCCTGCAAAAAAAACAAACCCAGCCACATGAACGAACACACAACACACTCCTATATTTGATCATTCTGTCAACGCAAAGATCTCAGAAGAGAATTCTCAAAGCTTAAAACAGTTATGAGTGAGAGCGAGTGGACAATCCAAAACTTTTTCGATTTGACTTCCTCTGGTCTCCCATTTTGTTTATTTAGCTTAGCTGATGACTTGTTCAACCCTGGCTCACTTTTACACACAAATGAAGCTGAGGCAATGTTCTACAATGATAAGACAATCCTCTGTCAGACTACCGTTTAGAATTGAAATTGCTTTCTATGTCTAAGTTGAGCAGACAAGTGAGTAAGTTGTGATCAATTTATGCCTCCTCATCCTTCTAGAGCTTTTTAAAAAAGTTTTAGGGAACATCGTACATGCCCATTCCCTAATCTTCCTTAATTAAAGGAAGCATTTAGCTCACCTTTAAACAGTGAGGTGGCAAAATTTGCAGATGATACTAAACTACTCAAGATAATTAAATCCCAGGCAGACTACAAAGAGCTACAAAAGGATCTCTCAAAAGTGGTGACTGGGCAACAAAACGACAAATGAAATTCAATGTTGATAAATGCAAAGTAATGCACATTTAACACATAATCCCAACTAGACATCTAAAATGATGGGGTCTAAATTAGCTGTTACCACTCAAGAAAGTTCTTGGCGTCATTGTGGATAGTTCTCTGAAAACATCCACTCAATGTGAAGCGGCAGTCAAAAACGTGAACAATGTTGGGAATCATTAAGAAAGGGATAGATAATAAGAAAGAAAATATCATATTGTCTCTATATAAATCCATGGTACGCCCACATCTTGAATACTGTGTGCAGATGTGGTTGCCCCATCTCAAAAAAGATAAATTGGAATTGGAAAAGGTTGAGAAAAGGGCAACAAAAAATAATCAGGGGTATGGAACAGCTGCCATATGAGGAGAGATTAATAAGATTGGAACTTTTCAGTTTGGAAAAAAGATGACTAAGGGGGAATATGATAAGAGGTCTATAAAATCATGACTGGTATGGAAAAAGGTTTCAGAGTAACAGCCATGTTAGTCTGTATTCGCAAAAAGAAAAGGAGTACTTGTGGCACCTTAGAGACTAACCAATTTACTAGTACTCCTAGTACTCCTTTTCTTTTTGCGGTATGGAAAAAGTAAGTAAGGAAGTGTTTACTCCTTCACATAACACAAGAACAAGGAGTCACCCAATGAAATTAATAAGCAGCAGGTTTAAAACAAACAAAAGGAAGTATTTCTTCACACAATGCACAGTCAACCTGTGGAACTCCTTGCCAGAGGATGTTGTGAAGGCCAAGACTATAACAGGGTTAAAAAAAGAACTAGATAAATTCATGGAGGATAGGTCCATCAATGGCTATTAGCCAGGATGGGCAGGAATGGTTTCTCTAGCCTCCAATGCAAGAAGGAGGGAATGGGTGATAAGCACTTGATAATTACCTGTTCTGTTCATTCCCTCTGGGGCACCGGGCATTGGCCATTGTTGGAAGACAGGATACTGGGCTAGATGGACCTTTAGTCTGACCCAGTATGCCAGTTCTTATGTTCTTATTAGAATGATACTTTACATGACCATCCAACATCTTGACAGAGTAAAGGAGACACGACAAGGTCAGTCCATCAGTGGTGCTTAGCAACAGTATGGAAAAAGAGCCTGATGCACGAGTGGCAAATCTTTCCTGGGGCTACAGGTCCATTTGCCAGATGGAAGTGGAAGCATACTGTTTTCTGGCTCGCCTGCAGGCCTCAGCCTGGGTTCTCTGGTGGCTAACACCTAAGCACCAATTCAAGGGCAAATAGGAATCCTACTCCATGTTTCCTCTGTTGCCCATGCACATCATTAGATGCAAAACCATATCCCATCTTCAACACTACCCCACTGTGGCTTTGGCAGACCATGTACCCTAACTCCTGTTAATGGAAAGGATTACATGGGGTACATGGAATGGGATGTCATGAGAGGAATAAAATACCACAGGGATTCTCCAGTGATTAGACCCTGCTGTCCATCCCCAAGAGCTCTGCTCTCTGGGGACAGACAGCAAGAACAGTCCAGTTGCACAGCACTACCCCCATGAGACACAGGAAGCCTCAAAGGCTCTAGCAGCATTGATGCGTTTTAACCTCTGATGTTTATTTCAGTGAAGTTACAGATACGCTGAGCACATCAGAAGGGGCATTTGGGGGACACACGTGGTGCAGCCAGCTGAGGTTATGGCCCTTTGGTTTAGTTAATTCCCGCTCAGGTGTGCATTTAAAAATTTGATTTAGGATATTTACAGTGAGGAGACAGCAAATTCATAGGTGCTGGGGTGTGTCCTGCTCTGTCAGCAGGAAAAAGCTTTTGGACAGGAAGGATTCATTTTCTTCTCTAAAAAGGTTAGGAACAAATAAAAATCAAGCTTTTTTAACATGGCTACAGCTGGGTCTTTAGTATAATGAAGCTGAATGCAGGCTTTAATCACCTCAGCTGCAGAGAAACAAGGGCTCCTCTTAACATCCAGCCCTCCTCCCCCATTCCAGTACACTGTTTTCATTTCACAGAGTGTAGCTGTGCTTTTGCACCAAACAATTGCAATGTAAGTTGACTTTAAATGTACAGTCATGACTAACTGGATTAACATAAGCAGACAACTGTGTGACAGAAGGATGGAGGCTGGAGGAAAAGCCAGCAAGACTCCCCCCACCAGTTTTAAAGTTTATTCAGCCAAACTTTAATACAACAATATGTCCGTGGCCTGAGGCAGGTGTAATTTTCATAATTTATGGGTCTCTGAGACAGGAAGAAAGCTCCAGGTTTTATTGTGTTTTGCACGATAAATGGCATTCCAATTGTCTGCATGTTATTCTTTCAGGCTGCGCTGTCTGGCAGGAACACAAGTCCTTTCGGAACCCACCTGTGCCTGCCACCCTCAGGCACAGGATAATTATGAATACATCTGTATGTGTTAAGCAGGAGATGATTGAAAAACTCTCCTCATTTCCCCATGTCATTAGAAGACACTTCCTGTATTGACATGTATATTAACACTCAACAACTACAGGCTTGAAATAGACTCCCCCTCCCCCCCTTTAAAACTCTTCCCTTTTTATACTTTCCCCTCCCTCTCTGCACAGATGCTTTTCATGTGGATACATGTATGCTTGTTGCAGCAAGGCATTGACTGCAGAAACAGAAGAATGGCCGTCCCTTGCTATTTTAACATACCTAGGCACACAACCCGTGGGGCCAGGGACAGAGCATCCTAGTCTGAAAAACACCTGTAAGCAGCCTGGCCTGTCTGGCATGTGGCCAGCCAGGCAAAAGTAGTGGTCAGAGGCAGTTGGCACTAGAGTGGGTTGGTGTCTGCAGATGAGCTCTGCAGAAGACGCACTGCACCCTGACCTATTTTGCAGCCAGTCTGTCCCTGTCTCTAGTAGGTTGCAGGTGTTTAGGCATTTGGCTTTTGAATCTAATTTGTCTAGCTTCCAAGCGTTAGGGGAGATCTCTGCACCACGAACAAAGGACAGTGAGAATCAGTTTTCTGGGGGAAAAGCTGAGCACAGGAGACTGTTGTGTTTTAATTTATTATTATTGCATTAGTGTCATAACATCAGGTTAACCTGGCACAAATAGGGCAGATACTACACAAGTTTCCCACACATTGATAGGGCAATGGCATCCAGACTAATGCTGTGACACTCATTTGGCCACACAAGTAAAGGTTTCCTCTCATGTTATGGATTTTGTGCTGTGGACAAAGGTCAGTTTGGACTAAGAACAATTCACCAAACTGTTACAGGATTCAAACCCAGATCTTCATAGGTGAAACGGCTCAGTCAGTCAGTGTGTCTCTGAGCCCAAGAAGACCCTGCATGTTGAACCTTCCTGGGCACTTAGAAGCCCCCAGGGGGGACTGTGCTACTCTTTCGAAAACAGTTGTAAAGACCTTACAGTGTAGGTCGGAATGCAGTAGCCTAAAAGGAACATATAGTGCCAAACATAACATGTTGGTGATCACAGAAGCAGTGTTACTAGTTCATACCATTGTCTCCAAAAAGTGGTGCATTGTTTCCTACGATTTTATTTATTAATTTTTTTCAAAGAAAAAATGTAAAGGAGCACAAATTCCTCTGCTAAGTGCAAACATAAAAACTGCTAGGTGAAATAACCAGGTTTTCATAACAGGGTTTCCTCTAATGACATTTTAGTGGTAGAAAATGACTAACCAGCTGCAATATAAATATCAGAGGAGGGAGTGTGGTCTCTAGAAGCTAGAGCATGGAGATGAGTGGGAGCAAGTGTAGAATCATAGAATATCAGGGTTGGAAGGGACCTCAGGAGGTCATCTAGTCCAACCCCCTGCTCAAAGCAGGACCAGTCCCCAATCAAATCATCCCAGCCAGGGCTTTGTCAAGCCTGACCTTAAAAACTTCTAAGGAAGGAGATTCTACCACCTCCCTAGGTAACGCATTCCAGTGTTTCACCACCCTCCTAATGAAAAAGTTTTTCCTAATATCCAAACTAAACCTCCCCCACTGCAACTTGAGACCATTACTCCTTGTCCTGTCCTCTTCTACCACTGAGAATAGTCTAGAACCATCCTCTCTGGAACCACCTCTCAGGTAGTTGAAAGCAGCTATCAAATCCCCCTCATTCTTCTCTTCTGCAGACTAAACAATCCCAGTTCCCTCAGCCTCTCCTCATAAGTCATGTGTTCCAGACCCCTAATCATTTTTGTTGCCCTTCGCTGGACTCTCTCCAATTTATCCACATCCTTCTTGTAGTGTGGGGCCCAAAACTGGACACAGTACTCCAGATGAGGCCTCACCAATGTTGAATAGAGGGGAACGATCACGTCCCTCGATCTGCTCGCTATGCCCCTACTTATACATTCCAAAATGCCATTGGCCTTCTTGGCAACAAGGGCACACTGCTGACTCATATCCAGCTTCTCATCCACTGTAACCCCTAGGTCCTTTTCCGCAGAACTGCTGCCTAGCCATTCGGTCCCTAGTCTGTAGCTGTGCATTGGGTTCTTCCGTCCTAAGTGCAGGACGCTGCACTTATCCTTATTGAACCTCATCAGATTTCTTTTGGCCCAATCCTCCAATTTGTCTAGGTCCCTTTGTATCCTATCCCTGCCCTCCAGCGTATCTACCACTCCTCCCAATTTAGTATCATCCGCAAATTTGCTGAGAGTGCAATCCACACCATCCTCCAGATCATTTATGAAGATATTGAACAAAACCGGCCCCAGGACCGACCCCTGGGGCACTCCACTTGACACCGACTGCCAACTAGACATGGAGACATGTAACCCACACACCTCCTGGCTGTGGTGTTCTGTCCTATCTAGTGGCACCAAAACCACTTAGAGTTAAATGAGCCTGCTTGACAGCTTTAGTTAAAAGCCAGTTGACTTTTAGCTTGCTTACTAAGCTCCAGGGGCCCCAGGTTCGATCCCGCCTGCCAACAACCAGGGTCTGTCGGTATTACACAAGGAATCCTAGATTCCAGTCTTGCCTCTATCACTGACTCTCTGTTTGTCTCTCTTTCCACCTGAGGATCCCCACATATAAAATAGGAACAAAAACTGATTTCCATTTCAGGGGTACCATGTTTGTAATGCACTGTGAAACCAGATGAGAAGTGCTAAGTGTTGCTATATTATTGTTTAACCACCAGAGAGACAACCAGGCTCACTGCAGCTGTTCTCTGTGTAATAAACCCCATCCAGATCTGCAACAGATTCAGCCCAGTCATACAGGTGATTATGGTCACATAGAGAAGGGGAATAAATCAGTGAAGAACCTCCTTCCATTGCTACTGATCTATTAGCTGCAGCTGCATCCCTGCCCCTATCAGTGCCTCATTTCTGGAAGCAGCATCTACCTCCCACTGACTTTGGAGCGCCAGTTAGCTCAGTAGTCGGGATAAGCTGCTCCTCAAAGGCAGGAAGCACCCAGGATGGCAAGACAGTCAATCCTGATCTACCTTCCGGCTTACTACTTAGTTGAATGGTGTGGGGAGTGTTCCACAGGCATTGGACAGTGAAACCTCAATCGCTCAAGGGTCCAATCACATGTAAGAATATAGACTAATGAGAACATAAGACAGTGGCAGTAATGTATAATGGTTAAAGAGATTATGCCAAGAGTTGGGACATGAGTTGTATAAGTTTACTTTCTTTAATTCAAGTTATCCCAGTGCTTGTAGAGGGGTGAAGGACTTGACCTTTAAATCATATGAAACTGGACCAAAACTAGAGGAGATTCTTTGGTCGAGGACATGAGAACACTTTACAAATACAAGTAATGCTGAGAAGAAACACACTGAACTTTTCTTGAAAGTTATCAGCCTGGCAGGAACATATAAATCTGAACCCTGTTAGAGTTTGGCGTATTGATGTCTTGTTCACAGGGCTTTTTAAATGTTAATTGAACATTTACATTTCCCTGGCTGGAAGTTGGCCAAAGGAATCTTGCTGATTTTATGGGGGAGATGTTAGGGTGATAATGTTTCAATCCAAATTAGTATCTGTTTTTAAAACATTTTCAGTAACTGAGCAACCCCCTTGTGCCTCCCCATCTCCAAAACCATCAGTACAGGGTGACTATAAAACAAGAGGACATATACACAACAATGCTATAACTTTCTAATATAAAGCTACTATGGCTTGAAAAAAACCTGTGGGATTTTTATTTAATAGGAAGAGATGGGAATATTTACAGTTGAAAATGAGAGGCAAGTGCCCAGAAAGACAGAATGGAAGAGTCAGGGTAAAGAACAAGAACCAGAATAAAGGTATAAACACGATTCATGATCAGATATGATCATCCAGGCTGGGTACAATAAGCCTAGCACAAAGTCACAAAGATATAATGCAGCAGGCCCATCAAAATCTAACGTCACATTTGGCCCAATTCTGCAAAATGCTGAGCACTCTCAATAGGTGTTGAGTATCTTATAGGCTCAGACTCAGCATACAAATGTTTCCAGATTTGGTCCTATAAACATGGATTTTATTTAGCGTTGCCAACCCTCAGGATTGCCCTGGAGTCTCCAGGAATTAAAGGTTAATCTTTAATAAAAGATTATGGCATCTGATGAAACCTCCAGGAATATGTCCAACCAAAGTTGGCAATCCTAATTTTACTGGATCTAGCAAAACCAGCCCTTTCAAATTTAGCTCATTCCAGCATACGGTTAATCTATTGCTCTTTGTAAACAGGATACAAATATTCTCTCCCCCATATATAGACACATACACATTACACTATACATATGTAATTAGGCACACACATTCGTTTTGTGTAAGGAGGCATAACTTGCTGCTAGTCCACTTAGTGAACAGTTTCTACTCTGTTTATATTGAAACCTGATAAGAAATTCAAGGCCTGGTCCTCCTATGCCTTGGGAAAGTTATTTTTACAGGCTGCAAATTGACATTCATAATGTACTGCTGATACTGAGAACTTTCGCTCAAGTTGCCAGGTCCCAAATACTCGAAAGAAGGCCACGAGCCTAACTGCAGCACAGGAAACTTCAAATTAGTTTGGCTTTAGTTCCATAACAGACATACCAGTTTCTATAACTTTAGTTTCCTGAGTCAGCCTTTCCCTTGTAAATAATTCCTAACAGAGCCAGCAGATGCCAAAGTGGTGTGGGATGGAGGTAAATCTGGGGTAAGGAGAGGGGGAAGTCCCATGTAATGATGAGAGTTTGGCTCCACTCAGATAATTCGAAGGCCAATATACATCACACATATAAACAGCCTGGCTTTTTGTGAGAGTCAGACAAATGGTTTAGATAAAGATAAATTGCCTTTGCATTTTGTTTTACTTCCTAATGATAACAACTCCTGTGTGACACAGTGAATCACTAGACTCTTCCCTTGAGAGCCATAAAACTTTACAGATCTCCATCAAAGAGTTGAGAGCAACAGCTACCGTTCAGGAGGCACCTATGTCTGCATACAAAGCAAATGCTTCCTATTCAGAAAATAAATGAAAAGGTCAAGGCAAAGTATTTCAAAAGTGGAAACTCTGTTTTAAAGATTTGTTTTCTGTAGCTACGATTTCCATGCAAGGTCTGGGGAAAGTGATCCTGGGAAAGTTAAATACTCTGTGGTTTAGTGAATAGAAGAGCAAAATTCCCCCCTGAGGTAGTACCATGAACACTTCAAAATGGCATCAGAGCAGAAAGCAGGATTATAAAAAAAAAAAAAAAAAAAAATCTATCTTTTTATTTTGCTAAAGAAAATATTCTGAATAGATTTTAGGGCCCAATTTTTCCAAAACTGGAGACTGAGTTTTGATTGCCTCGCTTTCTGGGTGTCCAATCAAAAATAGCTTGGGCCTGATCTGTGACATGTGCTGAGCAGCTGCTGCTTTTACTAAATTCAACTGGAGGTGCGTGTGCTCCACACTTCTGAAAAAATCAAGCCTTCGGGGTCTCCCGTGGGGCGCACTTGAGCTGAGGCACCCAAAGCTGGAAGCCACTTTTGAAAGATTTTGGCTTTAATATCTTAGATTTAAGAAATCAGAAAATTGAAAAGTATTCAGTGTTCCAAAAAAGCGGGGAGGGAAGATGTTCACTACAATACTGACTGATTTTTTTTAAAAGCATTTTCACGGGATTGGATGTGAATTTAGGCTGGTGAAAGGTGCTGGGTTGACTGAATCAGGGTGCTCTTGTGAAGTGAGCTCAATAATCCCACCAATGTCTAAATCAGATTGCCCCACCTGGGCTGTACACTCAAACAAAGTAAATCAAAAAGCTCCCTCAGTGACCTAAATACAAACTGTGGTCAGCAATAGGTCCTGCCCAGGCCTGGCTTCTTGGGGAGGAGTGACTAACTAGTCCTTCCACCTACTACCCACCCACATTCTGGTTTCACCCAAGAACTGCCATTTGAAAAGGGCTGGTTGCTTTTGTCATTTGGCCTGCTGGTCCCTGACTGGCTGCTCCCAACACTTCTAGCTCCAGGAGGACCAAGCCTTGCTCGTTCCATCAGCACTTGACCCAGGGGGCCTTTCTAGGCAAACCGGAAGGTCCAAAACTCCTGCTCTTCTCCTCTTAAAGGGCCACTTCCTGGGGTGCGGTGCATCAAGGCAGCAGAATTTCTGGCAGAGGGCAACGAATGCCTGGTACCAGTGGCAGATTTAGAATTAGTGGGGCCCTGTGCGCAGCTTCATTTTTGGGGGAGGCCCCCCTGGGGACCCAGCCAAGAAAAAGAACATTCTCTCTTATCTCTCCCCACCCCCCGTTTTTCATTCTTTTTTTCTTCATCCTCCTCCTATAAGTAATGGGAAGTACATGAAAACAAAGTGAGGTATCTTGATTGGGGCAGGGGGTTGGGGTGCAAGTTGGGGTCCAGGCTCTGGGAGGAAGTTTGGGTGCAGGCTCTGGGCTGGGGCAGGGGGTTGGGGTGTGGGAGGACGGGTGAAGGCTCTGGGAGGAAGTTGGGGTGCAGGGTGAGGGCTCTGGACTGGGGCAGAGGGTTGGGGTGCGGGAGTGAGGCGGGGGGCAGCACTTACCTCAGGTGGCATGGCTCCCAAAGCAACTGGCACACACACCCCTCCGGCAGCAGCTCCTAGGTGGCGGGGGAGGGAAGGGGCGGAGGGTCTCCATGTGCCGCTGCCTGCAGGTACCTCCCCGCAGCTCCCATGGGCCGCAGTTCCCAGCCAATAGGAGCTGCGGGGTCTGCGCTCAGGGCAGGGGCAGCACACAGAGCCACCCCCCAGCCCCACCCGCCAGGGGCGCGCAGAGACATGCCAGCAGCCAGCCGCTTCCGGGACCAGCGTGGGGCCACCGGCCGGGACTCAGGGGCAGGTTGTCAGATATTTGTCCTGCATTCTGGGGGCTCCCCTGTTGTTGAGGGCCCCATGCCACCGCTGGTTTGTTTCATGGTAAATCTGCTCCTGCCTGGTACACCCCATCACGCAGCCCTAAAGGCTGGAGTCCTTTTCTCACAGAGTTAGTACAGCGGCACGTGTTCCCAACCCGGACATGCACGGATCCCCCCGCTATGTGCTCAGAGGGGAGTTCACTCTCTATAACCCATGTAGTCCCAGCTGAACCTGCCATGTAGAAAAACAAGGGTGATTTTTGTGATATAGATGCTCAGGGCCTAATCTATTGACTTCCGTGGTCTTTGAATCAGGTCTTTGGTCTAGTTACCCCTTTAAATTCATTTCATACAGGCCACTGAACAGGTAGTAATAACTTTCAGTCTGACCTGGGCATCTACTCATGAAAGGCTCCGTAATCCTAACTCTTCCCCTGAGCCAGCCAGCCCCTATAGTAGGGATCAGCAAACTACAGCCTGCGGGCCACAGCCAGCCCGTGGGACTGTCCGGCCTGGCCTTGAGCTCCCGGCCGGGGAGGCTAGTCCCCATCCCCTCCCCCGCTGCCCCCACTCCCCCGCAGCTACGCCGCTGCGTGGGCAGCACGACTTGCACCCGCCGACCTCCCAAGCTTTCCAATAAGCCTGTCTTGCCGCTCTGAGCAGCATGGTAAGGGTAAGGGGACTGGGGGGGGGGGGGGGGGAGTTGGATAAGGGGCAGGAGGTGCCAGGGGGCAGTCAGGGGACAGTTGAATGGGGCAGAGGTTCGGGGGGAGGGGGGTGGTCCAGAGACAAGGAGCGGGGGGGGGGAGGGGGTTGGATAGGGGGTGGGGTCCTGGGGGGGGCAGTTAGGGACGGGGGTCCTGGAAGGGGGCGGTCAGGGGACAAGGAGTGGAGAAGGGATGAATGGATGGGTCGGGGGTTCTGAGGGGGGCAGTCAGGGGGTGGGAAGTGGGAGGGGGCGGACAGGGGGCAGGGGCCAGGCTGTTTGGGGAGGCACAGCCTTCCCTACCTGGCCCTACATACCATTTCGCACCCAATGTGGTCCTCGGGCCAAAAAGTTTGCCCACCCCTGCCCTATAGCATGTCCAGATTCTCACCAGCAGGGGACAGACTAAAGCCTCATTGGATTCTCTCCTTTAGAGGACCTTCTTAAGACACTGCCCAACCACCTGTCTGCAGCTTCATTTTAAGGCAGTTTTTAAAGTCCCTTTTATTGACAGTGGTTGCATTACACCTCTGCTACCTTTGGGGTCATATAGGGACCCCTAGCTCCAGAGACCCAGGCAAATTCAGCCCCAGGCAAACATCCAGTGGAGAATATTTCAGCCCAAATGGTTTGAGTTTGACAAAGTTATAAGCAACTGAAAACTGGTTGAGAACACTAGCCTAGAATACTCAAAGGAGCTCACGCAGAGTATGAGCTCTTCTGAAAACACCCACCCATTATTCATATTGTATTAGAGAGATGGAAAAGTTAATATTTCTTTGGTTTTGCTTGTTCTTAAATATTGCAGTTTTCACTGACTTGTTTCTTTCTTACAGAGAATGAACAGAAATTTGTGTGAGACGAAACACCAAATAAACCATAAAACCAAGTTCCACTCAGCTCTAGGTATGTTTGTGACTATGTTACACTGTTATGTAATTGCTTTTTCCTAATCAGAAACATCTATTCTTCTCAGAGCATGAAACTCAGACGTTCTGCATCACGTCCCTCCGTTTTAGTCGTCCCACTTGCGTGGATGATTATGTTTAGAAAAACAATATTCTCAAGTGCTCTAGTCTAGTCGAAGGTACACTTGGACTTACTCAGTGCTATAAAGCAAATGGTTAATTTAATCTTTACAAGAGAGTCCTCTTCTTCAGACAGGTGATTAAAAACATCCACTATTTTTGTTATTGTATTTTATTATTTTTTCCTTAAAGAGGTTGCAGTAATATTACCACTGATCTTACACTTCAGGTTATAGGAGCCTGATCCAAACCCCACTGAAGTCAACAGAAGCCATTTCATTGACTTGGGTGAACTCTGTATCAGGCTTATGAGTGGGAATTTAAAAAGTGCCTAGTGTTGCCCTAACTCTGCTCCAATTAAAGTGAATGATAAAACTCCCCTTAACTCCAAAAGGTGCATAGTTAGGTCAACACTAATTGCTTTTGAAAATTCCACCCCACATTATATTGTTCCTGAGAAGGAGAAGCTGTACTAGAAGATGGAGAATTCACTCGATATGCTTTTATGAAATCTGATAGAGGTTCCCAGGTTTGAGTAAGAGCAACTATGGTTCTGTTTTACCTATTTTTTTGATAGCTATGCACTATTCTAAAGTGACAATTTGTCATTAATATTTCCAATCTGCCTGATGCTTCTCGGAAGAGCGTCCGTATCATGGGCTGGGTGGCTGGCTGGCCCTTTGAGGCAAGCTGGGCTCAGGCTTGGCCATGACTTAGCAGTTCTCCGTCAACCTGAATGAGTAGCTGGCAACATTAGAGTTAATTCGTGATCCTAGTTGGGTGTAATGGGGCTTCCTGAGGAAGACTGACCCCAGCTGTGGTAGTGAAGCTGTGGTAGTGAAATGTGGGAGGGCACTACTTAAATATAGCTGGGAGCTGATTAGAGAATGAAGACCCTGGAGGGAGAAACAAGGTGCATTCCCCTCCAGGAAGAGCCCGAGGAAGTTAGGATGAGGCACCCACAGGGAGCTGGGTACGTTTGTGGAGGGAGTTCTGAGTTAGGGTCTGTAACAGGAGAAAGAGACCCAAAGAAAGCTGAGTAGGTTCCTGCGTGGGAGTCCTGAGCAAGGCCTAAGAGGATAAGGGAATAGAAGGAAAGCCCAGGAGGGGTAGATGATCAATTTATGTGGTATGTGGACTTCCAGCAGGGAAAACTCTGGGGAGTCAGCTCTCTAACAAGAATGATTAAAAACTGAGAGAAGCCTAGGAGGGGCAGAGGACCCGTTGTGTACGTCAGCTGAGACTCTGAGTACCCCAGAAGGGGAGTGAACTGTGTGATCTGACTGGAGGGCCAAGCCACAGAAAACCCACAGAGGGAGTCAGGAGAAGACATCAGCTAGGACTGGTCTTCATGGCCAAGGAAGTGGCCACTTGGGTGCAGGGCCCAATGGCATAAAATGTGAAGTCCCCTGTAGTGCTGTGTCCAGCTGTGGTAGCCCAGAGGTGAGGATGCACCCTTGTAGTCGGTTATAAAGAGGTCTACAGATGTCTTTACCTGTAGGTAAAACAGTGGATTTTAGAATTACTAGATGATAGAGGAGCAGTGATAAAATCTTGGACGATTCCAAATCATGAAACGTGTAACAGACAAAATTTCCAAACTTTGTGCTCAATAGCCAGAGCTCCTGACTTCCCACAGCTCCCATTAATCAGGGTACTTTTATTTAGGTGCCTATTTTACCTAAATCCAGCCTGTACTTATAAAGAGTAGTTTGGTAAAGAATGGTATTTGACACCTATAACAAGGAGGCTTCCCCCAGTCAGTAGCCAATATGGAAACTCTTCAGTCAGACAAGCTCTTGTCCTGGCCTCTTCCATGTTACATTGATTATGGCTTAGTTCATAGACCTGCCCTGTCAAAGAGTTGTAGGTTCAGTTGTTGCACCAGGAAGATTTTTAAATATATGGACTGTAGGGCTGGCTTGGCTTAAGGATATGGAACTAGCACTGAAGTCTTGTGTGTTTTGACCCCCAAATGTCAGCAATACACTGTCTCCACCCACAGCTGCTGTTTTGATAGGCTAGAGTTATTACCCCACAGTCATGCTCTCTTGATAAATTGAACTTCACCTTTTACTAGTATTTTACCCTCTGACCAATAGAAGAATGTCCCTAAAAAACGGTATCCAACCCACCCAAAGTTAGGGGGAAGGTTCATTGATATGTGACCTTTGAATGAAAGAGATGGGGGAGTAAAACAAAGATACAGAAGAATCTCCATTTCTTACTCCTTATCCCCCAAAGAACGGGGAAAAAAAAGAAAGAAAGAAACACCCCACGCAGCTGGGAAATGATGGAACTTTACTTCATGTCCCAATGAAGTGAGCACAAAATGCTGGTTAAGATTCCAGCAAGGCAGGAATGTAGTTTAACAATCCCCTGGCCACCTCCTTTTCAGAATTAGCTTGGCTGGATGTTATAAACTGCAAAAGGAAGCCCAGAGTCACAAACAATTGCAGGAACCTGACAACACCAAGTTCCTGTGGATTCCATGGGAAGTTCAGTTTTAACCACTCCAACCTGTCTGTCTGAGGGGAAGTGGGCAATAAATAGCAGCCTAGTTGTTATCAAGAGGATGTGAGCTATTTATAAAAATTCTTGGGGTTTTTGAACTCTGTTTAAAGAGGTAATATCCTTCTTAGGTAATTGGGGACTAAAATTCTAAAGCAAACAGAATTGCTCAACAACCTTTGGGAAAGTTTTAAGATTCATGTGGTTACAGTGAGAGACAGACAAATACTAATGCGTCTTGTTTGAAACAGCTGCTATATGTTGTCCTTATGTCTACAGACAGGGAACAAAAGGTCTTTCAATATGTAATTCTGTATAGCAAGTATGTTCTTGGACAACTGACAACTCGTAACATGCAAGTATTTGCCAGCTGCAGGTCGACAGTCCACATGGTTGGCATGGGGTTGTTTAGTGAAACAATGTTTTACCTGTATAATGCACTTTACATCCTGTAAGTGCTTTCTATACACTATACTTCCAGCACAATTAAATTGTAGCCATCTTTGGGGTAGAGGGTGGACATCAGCAGGTGCACAGTTCTTTAGTGGGGAGAATTTTTGGCTGGAGGTACAACTGAAGAGTTCATAGGCTTACAGAAAGTGTCATCGTGTCTCTGATGGTCCATACAGAAACAACAGGATCTCCTTGCTTACAGTCTCTCTTATCCCATCTACCCAGAAGTGGCATAAAAGATATATAATTCCATCTTTTAAAGGAACACTCTCCTCCATTCTCATGGGGAGAATAGTTAATAGAGAAGACTTCGGCATCAGGTAGAAACACCATCCAAGTCTTGGCCTACACTGAAAAGTTATGTAGCTCTGCTGATATCAGTCAGGTTTGTGAAAAAAACACACCTCTGACTGATGTAGTTATGCCAACAAAACCCCTAGTGTAGATGCAGCTATGTCAGCTGAAGAGGACTTCTGTCAACATAGCTAACTTTGTTTGGGGAGGTGGTATTCCTACACCAATAGAAAAGCTCCATATTGTACACATGTCCCAAGTCTTTCGCAGCTTGGGCACTGGGAAACAACTGGGATATAGAAGAGCATTCAGGAGGAAGAATGGACCTGTGGAAAAGCATGGAGCAAGAAATAGGAAATTTAGATACTTTGACATCCTGTGTGACCGTGGTTAGGTCACAATCTTTCAGTCCCTTGGTTACCCCATCTCTAAAATGGGGATAACTAACTCATAGGGGTCCCAAAGATAAATTCACTGATACTTGTGAATCACTCTGAAATCCTTGGATGGAAAGGACTATGGGCTAGATGTGGACATAAATCAGAATAATACCACTGATTTCAATGGAGCTACTCGATTGACACCAGCCGAGGAGCCGGTCCTATAGGTGCAAGTAACAGAACGACTATCCCGTATCCTGAAAGCGTTTCTCTTGCTCCTGCTCATTATCCCGTAATCAGCGTGTCCCGAATGTGGTGCAATTCGGAAACCTACATCAGCTGCTTTTTTTGTATTTCTGAGTGCACAAGGAACAGCCATAAGGCAGTCAACAACATTTCTCTTCTGTGGGAACCACACACAAAGTTGTCCTCACAAAATGATGGCATGGTCTAAAATACACAAACATGCTCAAAAGAAGGAAAACCATGAAAATAAGGACAACAAACAACAAAGAGGAACACATTCACAGAATCTGTTAGTGTTTATGAGTCACCAAGACCTTCCTGCCTTGTCTTATAAATTGTGGGAATCTGCAGTGGTATGTCCTCCCCTTAAAGAACTGTGGCGCTATTTTCCTCACATACCAAGCGACTGGGTTGAGGGGTGGGGGACAGAGCCCTTTGCAAAAATGAAAGATTTTTTTTTTTTTGGTCAAACCAAATCGGAGGAGCAAATGCTTCAAAGCATGTAAACAAAGGCAAATGCACAAGCCATCTTAATGGAATCATTAACTGTTCTGGCCCAGTGCTCTTTTCCAGCAACAAAGGACTTAACATCGGAATGGATATGAAATGCCAGGACAACTTAGAGCTTGGGACATTAAATCCTTATTATAAACAAATTATTCCTCCTCTTCCTCCCCTCCTCCCCCACCACTGATAAATATTTTGTTTCATTAGTGGATATTTTACTCCAAAACCCCAAACTAGAATTCTTAACAGATCACAATAAAATTGTTCTGTTCTATTCAGGTTCTTATGTCATGCCTATCACCAGAATGTTGGGAAGCTGACCCCTGGATCCGGACAACCAGGGTGACATCCTGGCCCCACTGAAGTCAATTGATGAATATGAAAATTGAAAGGTGGATAGGGAATTGGTTAACAGGGAGACTACAGCGGGTCATACTGAAAGGTGAGCTGTCAGGCTGAAGGGAGGTTACCAGTGGAGTTCCTCAGGGATCAGTTTTGGGACCAATCTTATTTAACCTTTTTATTACTGACCTCGGCACAAAAAGTGGGAGTGTGCTAATAAAGTTTGCGGATGATACAAAGCTGGGAGGTATTGCCAATTTAGAGAAAGACCGGGATATCATACAGGAAGATCTGGATGACCTTGTAAACTGGAGTAATAGTAATAGGATGACAGGTTTCAGAGTAACAGCCATGTTAGTCTGTATTCGCAAAAAGAAAAGGAGTACTTGTGGCACCTTAGAGACTAACCAATTTATTTGAGCATAAGCTTTTGTGAGCTACAGCTCACTTCATCAAGTGAGCTGTAGCTCACGAAAGCTTATGCTCAAATAAATTGGTTAGTCTCTAAGGTGCCACGAGTAATAGGATGAAATTTAATAGTGAGAAGTGTAAGGTCATGCATTTAGGGATTAATAACAAGAATTTTAGTTATAAACTGGGGACGCATCAATTAGAAGTAACAGAGGAGCAGAAGGACCTTGGAGTATTGGTTGATCACAGGATGACTATGAGCCGCCAATGTGATATGGCCATGAAAAAAGCTAATGCGGTCTTGGGATGCATCAGGCGAGGTATTTCCAGTAGAGATAAGGAGGTTTTAGTACCGTTTATACAAGGCACTGTTGAGACCTCACCTGGAATACTGTGTGCAGTTCTGGTCTCCCATGTTTAAGAAGGATGAATTCAAACGGGAACAGGTACAGAGAATGGCTACTAGGATGATCCGAGGAATGGAAAACTTGTCTTATGAAAGGAGACTCAAGGAGCTTGGCTTGTTTAGTCTAACCAAAAGAAGGTTGAGGGGAGAGATGATTGCTCTCTATAAATATATCAGAGGGATAAATACCGGAGAGGGAGAGGAATTATTTACGTTCAGTACCAATGTGGACACAAGAACAAATGGATATAAACTGGTTTTTGTTTAGACTTGAAAGTTTAGACTTGAAATTAGACGAAGGTTTCTAACCATCAGAGGAGTGAAGTTTTGGAACAGCCTTCCAAGGGAAGCAGCGGGGGCAAAACACCTATCTGGCTTTAAGATTAAACTCGATAAGTTTATGGAGGAGATGGTATGATGGGATAACATGATTTTGGCAATTAATTGATCTTTAAATATTCATGGTAAATAGGCCCAATGGCCTGTGATGGGATGTTAGATGGGGTGGGATCTGAGTTACTACAAAGAATTCTTTCCTGGGTATCTGACTGGTGAATCTTGCCCATATGCTCAGGGTTTAGCGCATCGCTATATTTGGGGTCAGGAAGGAATTTTCCTCCAGGGCAGATTGGCAGAGGCCCTGGAGGATTTTCACCTTCCTCTGTAGCATGGGGCACGGGTCACTTGCTGGAGGATTCTCTGCACCTTGAAGTCTTTAAACCATGATTTGAGGACTTCAATAGCTCGGACATAGGTGAGAGGTTTATCGCAGGAGTGGGTGGGTGAGATTCTGTGGCCTGCATTGTGCAGGAGGTCAGACTAGATGATCATAATGGTCCCTTCTGACCTTAATATCTATGAATTGGATTTTATCCACCGACTTCTAGTACCAGGATTTTGCCCCCAAGCTTTTGGCGAGGTGTTCAGAACCTCTACAATACTATCATGATGGGTACTGTCTGAGCACCCATGTGTGATTGTAGAGCAGAGAGAGTACTGAATGGTTTGTTTCTAGGAGTCTTGTGCAAATAATTTCTTTAGTTTTGATCCATGTGGATTCCCAACCCCTTCCTTCCCAGATACAAACTGAAAACTCCCCGCAAAATGTGTCTGAACAAATTCAAAAACACAAAGTGGAACTAGATAAAAACCAGTAACATTCACCCACTTCAGTGGCAAAGCTTCATAAGACAGAATTTCAGGTGGTTTCAAGGGAAACATCGTACATCACCCTAGTTAGCTCAAAGCCAGGCCCAGTTTTGAGAGGAGTTTTCAAAAGTCTAATTTGTGCTATATTCTTTCCTTTTTAATCCTACACCTCAATATTTCCATATTTTTCAAGGGAGTTGGCAAGAAAGATGCCACAGGACTTAATGGCAGGTAAGGCACAAAAGATTTGTAGTTTGGGTAAGCATCCAAATCTGAACATTACTCCTGGATGAATTCTGCAAAACTGTGCATGTGCAGAATTTATGTCCCCTGCAGATTTCTTTGCTTCCCCACATAAAAATGACTTTCTGAATGGGAAGCAAAGGGAAGCCACAAGAGCAGTCATGTGACCCTCCACAGCAGTATGTTTCAGGTGCCCAGGGTAGCTGTCAGAGAGGTAAATCACTGTGGGGCATGGGGCAAGGGGCAGAACCGGGGGAGACCTGGATGTTGACTTCTACCTTATGCCGGGATCAGCTTCTAGTCTCAGCTCAGATGGGGAGGACGGGACTTCCTCTTCCCCTGCATGGCATCCGGGGCTGGGTCAGACCCACCCCCAGATTTCTCCCCCAGCTGCAGGAAGTTCTGAAAACTCCCCCCCACACATTCACTTCCTGCACCCATCACTCCTCAGCTGCAGGGGGAGGGATCCCTATACATGGAGCTGCTCCCCCATCCATACAACCCCCGTGCATCCAGATCCCCTCATACCTCACCAAGCCTCACCTATCCCGATGAGCCCCACTCCTCCTGCACCTGGACCACCCTAATAAGCCACCTGCACTCAGATCCCCACCCCACTGAGCCCCAACCAGTTGCACCAGGTTCCCCACCCCACTGATCCCCACTCCCTCAGCATCTGGACCCCAACTGACTCCCACACATCCAGACCCCACTGCCGAGCTCTATCCCCCCCACACCCAGACCCCTCCCCCCCCCACTGAGCCCCAACCACCTTCACCTGGACCTCCCTGCAGAGTCCCATTACCATTGCACCCAGAACCTTCCAACAAGCCCCTGTGAAGCCAGTTCTCCCCCGCACCCGGATCCCCCACTAAACTGCCTACACCCAGATTGCCCCACACAGAACCCTTTCAACCCACACCTGGATCCCCTCACACTGAGCCCCTCCCTGAACACTTGGATCCTGTCTTGCTGAGCCTGCCTGCCCACACCTGGTATGGAGGGCCAGGGCCATGGGGTGTTTCTGGGGCAGACATGGTCCTTGCATGCATCAGGGTTGGGTGCAGCCTCCCTGCTGAGTCTGTGTCCCAGGGGAGTGGGGTGGGCGACTGCACCGTGATCTCCTACCTCTGTGCAGCCAGTGGCCTATGCTCCCCAATGCCATACCGGGGCCTCCATATTTAACAAATAACATTTGCCGAATTTTAAAATATTGTGCGCTGAATTTTAATTTTTTGGCACAGAATTCCCTCAGGAGTAGGGCATTTTCTGCAGGTAGCCTAAATGAGAATGCAAAAGGCAGCAGGACACAAGCACCTACTTAAACACACTGATTCATTCTGTGTAACTATCAGTCTGTTCAGGGACTTACGTGGCTCCCATCGCTGTACGTAGTATCTGAGCACAATTATCAAAACTGGCAGTATAAACTGAGTCCTTATACTTAAGCAACATATTTGCATGCTACTGCCAAAGTACCTCATCTTCTATTTCCACTGTCAGATTCCCCAGCTGAATTTTTCTGGGAAAACGCCAACATCCATGGGCCAGTTAGGTAACTTCTATGGATTGCCTGTCTTTCCATTAAAACCCCACAGGATGTGCTGCTTTTTCAATCTGAAGGAGATAGTGTGATTCAAGGGCAATCAATACTGGCTCTGTTCAACAACGCACCTCTGTTTTACATTCCCATTCATCTAGCATGACTCATTCTGTCAGTTCAGAAAATAGTTTTCTGCTTCCTCCAGGTTTCTTGGTTTTCATGCCACAAGTGCTGGAAACAAAAAATGCTATAATAATGACAATACCAAAAAACGGCTACCCCAAAAATTACATATTTTGGTGGAAACAAGGGAGCTGAAAAACCTGAAATGTCAACCAGAAGTGAGATAATTTTATGTTTGCACTAACGAAAGGACACGCGTCAGCAGCAACTTTCAACACCAATAACATCTCACTCACTTTCCATGTGTGGAACAGCTATCAATGCAGGAAGCCCAGCCCAGAGCTCTGAGGTGGATGGCTAAATGAGAGATGACAGGTTGTAATAATTGCAGGGACCTTTTTACTGACTGGGATTCACCCAGCAGCTAAAAATACTGAGAAGAAAAAGACTTTTGAGTTTTAGTGCAGGATTTTTTTTCCAGGTTCCTTAAAAAGTGTATGAAGATTAATGAGCCTCTAAATATGTGGGGTATTGCCCAGCTGCAGGGAGGGTGGTTCTGCTTTTTTCTTTTGCTCTTCATCCCACTAGTTGCTAGGGCAAAGCAAATTCCTGGTCCCTACTGGGCCGAGCAGCGCTTCCAGCCACTCCTTAGATGTGGTGTTGTCAGAAACAGCAATTCACTAGCAGGTAAGCCTAGGTTTAGGGGTAGCAGGAAAACTGGGGTCTCACTCTCCAGTGCCTGTTGCCATCATTTAAGCCTGGACAGAGTGTGAAAGAACTATAATTCTGTGCTTGATAAAGTTCTGCAAGTGGAATGGCAACACCAGGTGCAAGGCACTGGAGAATCAGGCCATGGGCATTTTTCTCACTTCTCTCCCTCGCCCCAATCAGTGCTGCAACTGACTTCCTGTATGATCTTTGGCAAGTCACTTGACCTCTCTGTTTCCATTTCCTTTTGTATCTACCACCCTCCAGCAGGTGTTTGGAGTAGTTCAATTTGTAAACCTCTTTGGAAGTACAGTTCTATATGAGAGCTAAGTATTAATACTTTTTCATTTCATTAATGTCTTTCAATAACTACCGTTAGTCTTAAAAGCTGATTAAAAATAAATCTGGGTAGACTTTAATATCCATGACAAGTTAAAGGCCAATTGTGTGTGTGTATGCCGTGTGCACAGTGCTACACAAAACCCATAGAACTAAAGGCAGACCTCATAGAGGGATCCTTAGGGGTCGACGCCATACTTGGGGCCTCCCTGATTTCAAGTGGGACTCTGCAGCCAGAAGGAGCCACACATGCAGATCCAAATGCAAGAGTGGGGCATAAGAAACTTGCTACCCAATGTAGTGCGTACTACCATGAGTAATCTCACTGAATTCAATCAGTAGTAAGCCATGCTCAGTAGCGTTTGCAGGACTGGACCCAAAGAGATCAGAAGTCCTGTCTAGAACCAGGTATGAGCTAGACTGTCTGTCCCAATCAAAATACTACACAAAACATGCTAATAGACACTAGGATTAAACTGGGTTCTTTATTGTTTAATTTAAGGCCAGGTGCACACCAGGCATGCTTTGCCATCATAGCGATAGCAGTGTCCTATCCTGGCCGCCTGCTTCTAGTGTAAATGCAGCTTGCACAAGCAAAATTGTACTTTTGCCATTATAGCTTGATCCAATTCCCCCACGCAAAATAAACTATAGCTGCAAAAGCCCAGCTTTTCTGGTCTAACTGGCTACACTAGGGCCTTTTGTTGGCATATCTGCGTTGCTCTGAGATTGCACTTCAGCGCACCCCTGACCAACATAGCTATGCCGGCAGAAGTTTGTAGCGTAGCAAATTGTAACACATTTTCCTCCTTTCTCACTTTGCCTGGGCTCCCATGAGCACCATGAGGCACGTACTTCACACCCTCCCTCCTGCTCAATTCATAGTCCTTACAATACTACGCAAGCTTCCCTCATACAGATCTGTCCGTATGTAGACAACTGCACCATGACAATTGCAAAACCCAGGCCTTTCCTGAAACGAGCCAGCCAGCTTGGTAGTGTCCCATGACGTGGAGGACAAATGCTCACTGGGCATATTTGAACTCAAGCCTCCACACAACACACTCATTCAAGTGTCTCTTTTGGAATGAGACACATTAACCATGTTATTCAAGCATGGTCTTCAGCAGACAGACTCCAAATGCTCTGTGGAAAGAGAGCCTCGCTTACGTGCAGCTCTGGTGACTGTTGAGTTTATGTTTTTCCTTATACACTTATGGATGAGCGAGCAAACCTGTCTCTTTTGTGGGTTTTGTTGTTTCGATGAAGCACATTGAAGACTGTTTGAATAGCGCTGTTCAGTGCAGTTTACAAGGTCAACAATATTTTGTAATTGACAATTTCTGGGCACGAACAGAGTTAGGACATTGTGTCCCATTAAAGCTAATATGTGCAATAGTATTTGACGGAAGCAAATAGAGGCATCTTTAAAGCGTAAGGAGAAAGACCGGTGGGCATTGATATCCAAAATAACTTGTCATCCCTGTTTGTACCTACTACCCATCATAGTCTAGATTTTCATTCTCCCCCTTCATTTCCACTTATCAGTATAAACTTTTACTCTGTATTAATGCAGGGGCTTAGTACAAAATGTGTTAATCTTAGTCACTAATGTCTTAGTGTTCCAATCAAAATACAGGGCCAGATTCTCAGCTAGTCCAAACTGTTATGGCTCCATTTAACTGAATGGAGCTAGTTGTGAATCTGGCCCACATTTTCATATATTACTACTCCATCTGTACATGAGTCTTTCTGATTTTCAATCTTTTTATTCTCGTCTCACATGATACTCTTCCTTCCTCCATCTTTGAAATAGTTGTTTTAAATATTTTTAAACTTTCAGTTTTCTCATAGCCTGTCAGACAGCTGGAATTGCTCACACTTTCCCTCTTCCCTTCTTCTTTGAGTGCAATGCGGAACAAGAATCAACCGGTCAAGGATATATCCCTAAGCAAGACATTCCATATACTATTTCAGTTCACATTTCATTCTCCATGTGCTGCAGGACAAAATAATTTTTCCACAAGCAAAAAAAAAAAAAAAAAAATCATGGGAAGAAACATCAAATGTGAAGTTCTATATGGTCAGATTAAGATGAACTAAACTGATAAGTTTGAGAAAGTGTGGTCAACTAAAGATCTGCCTTCCCCTACTTCAAAACTACTTATACAATTCCATGTAATTCTGCAGAATCTTCAGCATTGACCGACTTTCTTCACATCGAGGAAAGCACAGCCGTTGCCACAACAGATCAGATCATTAGCCCATCAACTCTATTCTCCTTCCTATGCAAGTGGCCAATATTTGACGCTTCAAAGCAAGGTCACATCCCTCCCACAAAATATATCAGGCCAATCAAGCAATGCTATGGCATAAAAGTGAACTGGGGATACAATCTCTGAAGGAAGGCTGAACAACAAGGCTGATTTTCCTCCTCTCGTTTGCATTTGGGTCAGCCAATTCTGCTGTCTCTTCATTTTTAAAGCTGAGAAAAAGAGTTATCTGCCTACAAATGTTTCCGACACACTTAGCACATCCCTATCAAACCATGACAATTCTCTCTTTAAACAGCAGAGAAAAGCAGGCTTCTGGACATACAGCATATACATGACATGGTTAATTTTCCTATGCATTGTCCAACCTCCTTACAACCATGCTAAACAATGTGGTTTTTAAACAGTTTTGTCCCATTCACACCAGACTGCCAAACCTTGGTAGAAACCATTTGAGCTGGAATCAAATTTAAACATGTTCCCCTCAATGTAGGTATAGCAATGACTTACCTTCTCTTCATAAGACAGCTACTGCTTCAGTTTCACCTTAATAACTGGACAAGTTAGCTTCCAGGCAAACCCAAAAACTTCTCCCTTTCTTCCATAGCTCTTTGCTGAAAACCTAAAAGCAGCTCCTTCTCTCTCCAAGTTGCATGTATAGTCCAAAACGCCATTGCTTCCTCAAAATGCTTGTCCCCATCCCTACCTCCCTCTAGACTTTCCCAGGCTCTTCGAAAATCCATTCCAGGTGTTTAGGATATAAAGATCCAACAGTAGGGTCTGTTCCCTTCAGTGATAGGGGTACACAATCAGTGTTCTCTCTTCCCTGGTCTCCCAATTACTAGGGAAAAGGAAGTACTATTATAGCCCTGTCCCCTTTCCCAGCATACATTGCTGCCCAGCCTTCAGATCCCATGATTCCTCTTGACTACAAGCCCCAGAATGCTTTCGTTCTGGGATGAATTAGGAACAGGGCCAGAGCCGGATCCTGAACCCCTCTTAAAAGGCCAGTTTATCCTTGCACACTAGGTAAAAGTGTGTTGGTAGAACTTATGGTATATTCTGCCTTGTAAAGAGTTGAGTCCCAGCAGAAGGCTCTCAGAACACTTTCATCATTGGAGAAATAAAGGGAAATCCTGTTTGACCATCATGAAATCCTAATTCAAACAGACCCAATCAGTCAAATCTCATCCAGATGGCAACATGCGGACATAGCCTGTGTTTTAGGACTCTTTACTGTTGCGAAGAACCACTTCACATGGGTCCAGATAATGAAGCATAATGTGGTTTGATATATCCTACGAATAACTGACATCTTGTGTCTACTTCATCCTCATTGTCACATCTTCCAAGTCTCCAGCAAGAGACACCATGGAATCACTAGCCAGCCCCAGCCTGTGCCAAACACGAGTAGGCTCTGCCAAGCTTCCACTTCATCTCATCACCCTGTTTGGGGATGGTTTTAGCTGTGCATATCATCCATCCCTGTTCCATTGTTTTTATTTACTCATGTTTATAAGAGTGTCCATCCAGTGTTAGAGAGACAGAATAATTGTATGTCCAGCCAAAACTGCTAAATGCCTTGGAATGTCTTCTAGCTGTTCCTTTACAACATGGTTAACCCCTGCTCATTGTCATTTCTTCACAGTCTTCAGGGAGGTTTTTACTCATGTTTATGCCATAAGCTTATCTCCTTGATCTCCATGTGATACCAGGCACACATCCACACTCCATCCAGCTTTTAGCTTCATCTTCTTGCTTTTGTTCAACAGAATGTTCAGTCCCACTCTTTGAAGATATGCTGCACTTACTCCCGTAGCTTAGTTACCAATGGACATAACTTTTCTCCGGTGTTACATTATTGTACATAATTTATGGCATTGAACTATAACAAATATTTCTTTTCCTTTTCTCTAAAGTGAAATTATCACTCATGGAAAACCGTAGTATTGGAAACATAAGTCTTCTGTTGCTCTTCATTAAAGCTACAGAGCAGACAGCAGCTTCCAGTGTGCCTCAGTCCCTCCAGGGCATAGCTATCTCTAGAGCTGAAAGCGTAATAAAGTCTCCATGGCCCATTCAGTGTTTACTGGAGACTACCGACAGCGATGCCAATGGCACTGGAGGTGAGGATGTGGGAGACTTGTTCTCGAGGAAGTAAACTGAGAGTATGTCTAAACTGCAACGAGACACCCAGTGCTGGCCTGGGCACAGTGCTAGCTAATTTGGGCTCATGCTGCAGGCCTGGGTGGTGGGTGAAGCTTCTCCATCTCATGGAGGAGGCGAGCTCCCTATCCCACCTCTTCTGCCTGCAGCCCTGCCCACACTCCACCCCTGCTCCACACTAGGTCCCACCCCTGCTCCCGCAAGACCCCCACTGTCTGCCACATCCCTCCTCAACTCCAGTCCCCCTCCCCCGCCCACTGCATCCCTCCTCTCCAGCAGCCCCCCCCCGCCCACCACATCCCTCCTCTTCTCCAGCCACCCTCCCCGTGAGCCCCCCCTCCCCCACTTCCCATATCCCTCTGCGAGGCCCCCACTACCTGCAGGGATGTGGCAAGCAGGGGGGCCTCCTGGAGGTGGGAGTGGACAAGAGGAGGGACATGGCATGCGGGGAGGCCTCACAGGGGCGGAAAAGAGGAGGGATGCAGCAAGCAGCGCGGATATCCGGAGAGGGTGGGTGGAGTTGAGGAGAGGAGGGACTCAGCCAGGTAGAACAGGCAGTGGGGACCTCGGGGGAGGGGTGAAGCAGGGATGGAAAGAGGCAGTGCCCAGGTGGGGCCATCAAGGCCCAGGCATCTGGCGACAGGTCAGCGGCAACTGCACCAGCCTCCCCTGGCCTATTATACCCGTGGGGCTGTTTCTTTGCTGTGTAGACATAGCCTTTGATGCTAATTGCATGCAGGCCACCAAACAGCTATCAGGTGGTAATAATTACAGATGATCCCACATTTTGCAAAATTTGGATCCTGATGTCAAACATCCTGAAGTTTCATGGGTATTCGGGTCTGGGTATGTCTCTAGTAACAAATTTCAGTCAATGCCAACCTCGGCTGGATATGAAGCAGTGACGACTGTATAAGGTGACATGCTCCATATCCCAACTCACTGCTAGGCTCCTGAGCCATCTAACATTCCCTTCTAACAAGAGTCTTTAGAGGGGAAAAGTTTCATTCTCATCTGAGAGAAAATGGAAGTGAGTGGCTGAGAATCTGTTTTAAAATAGGGGAGAGAAAGCTAAGAAAAGCAAAAAGACACTCTCTGGGCTATATTTAAAAACAAAGATTCTTATTGTAGGAACACTAGATATTTATGTATTGTGTGACTGTGGTTCTTCCTTTACCAAGGAAGGCTAAGATGGTTGGGGCATGTCAGTAGGAGGACTCCCAATGCTGCCACTGTAATTATTACTAAACAGGATGCCAGCTGGAACAGAAGGGCAGATGGACCCAGAAAGGAGTGGCCTGACAAACATGAACAAGAATGTAACCAAAGCCAGCCTGACCACCAAGAGAACACAGTGCTGCCGGGGGCAGGAAGCTATATCAGCTGCTGTTTGAGAGCCACATCCTCCCAGGCACATCCATCATCTCTGTCTGAATGCAGGAAACGCTCCTTAAAAATGATTTCAAAAATAAAGATTTGCCACTCTCTTATAAAGAGCTTCTGTTAGACCAGGTGCTTCACTGACATGAGTTTAGAAATCGTCTGCAAAGCTGATTATTTGTATTGCATCATGAATCAGGGCCCCACTGTGCAAGGCTCTGTACAAACACAGACCAAAAAAAGGTACCTCTCGCAAAGCGGGTTGTTTGTACAACGACTTCACCGCACATTAAGCGGTGGGGCCCGTTGTCTGGCTTGTTAAACAAGGTGTGCATGTCCCTTTAAGGGCTAGAGAGCCAGAAGTGACTTTCTGCTGCAGCTGCAGACCAGGTCACCATGGGAATGTTGATTCATCCCCCCCACCTGTGGAAAGGTGGTGGGGAGGGGACGGACGACTATATAGGTCTATGCCAGTGCAGGAAAAGCCCTCTTTTACCTAGACCAGGAGGAGCAGCACCCACTCTCCCACCCACGGGGGTGGTGAAATACCAGGTTTTTGTCAGGATCCGCTGTGGGCATTGCACCAGTTTGTTCCTTTCTTGGGGGCTGGGAAGGAATTTCTCCCTTACTGCCAGATTGGCTAAGGCAAAGTGGGGGGTTTTTTTGCCTTCCCCACAATGGATTTGGGGGAGGGGGCTTAGCTAGGGGAAACATGGAACAGGAATTAGGCTACAATGTCACAACCCAATATGTAAACATGCAGGTACCCGATAGGGAAGAGATACAGTGAGCAGATCAAATGGATTGGTAAAGGATTTAAAGGAGGTATTCTTTAAAGGAGTGGAAATGGGTTGGTAGTAGTTTGGGGCTCCTATGACTGGTATGGCAGGGAGCCAACACCTCCTCCATTATGGTTCCCCTTAACCCTCATGGGGGGGCGGGGAGAGGGAGATGAGGTCCCAACAGTGGGTTGGCTGGGGACCAGGATGGGAAAGGGCCAGGGCTGACAGAAGCCCCCCAGCTATATATATTGGAATGACTATGGAATTACCTGCACTGGACACTTATCTGCCTCGTACTCCCAGATGTGTAAGCATAGGCGCCGATTCCATGGGTGCTCCGGGGCTGGAGCACCCCTGGGTAAAAATTGTTGGTTGCTGAGCACCCACCGGCAGCCCCCCATCAGCTCCTCCCCCACCCCCCAGCCACTCTCCTGCCCACCAGAGGGCCCTGCGGATCAGTGCTCCCCCCTGCCCCTCCCGTACCCCCACAATCAGCTGTTTCGCAGCATGCAGGAGGCTGTGGAGTGAAGGAGGAAGAGAGTGGAATGGGGTGGGAAAAGGCAGGGGTGGGGCCTTGGGGGAAGGCATGGAGTGGGGGCAGGGCCTGGGGCAGAGCCGGGGGTCGAGCATCCCCTGGCACAATGGAAAGTCGGCACCCATGTGTGTAAAAATAAAGTTGCAGCCTAATTAAGCCACATCCAGTGTCTCCTGTCCTTCTTCCAGCACAGCAGGACAATAAACTTAGCACTCTTCATTGTTTGTTTTCAGATGCCTTTGAAATTCTTTATGTTCCTTGTTCCCTCCTCCCAACACCAAGCCAATGCACTCTTATTCATCCCTGAACATACAGACAATGACCATGTGAATCTGGGGCACGGGTTAGGGAAATGGGGATACCAGATACCACCATCATAGACACAGAATAAGAACCTGAAAGAACCAAAAAGAGTTTTACACTCACTTGGCACCAATGTCAAATGAGTGCACAAGATGCAGGGCACCAGTGAGTCAATCCCGTTGTATTTAAATGGAGATGTGTCAATGGGACCATTTATGAAAGCTGTAATTTTCACTTCATGCATCTGAAGAAGTGGGTTTTTTACCCATGAAAGCTTATGCCCAAATAAATCTGTTAGTCTTTAAGGTGCCCCCAGACTTCTTGTTGTTTTTGTGGATACAGACTAACACGGCTACCCCCAATACTAAACTCCAAATAGGTATTTTAAAAATTCCTTTAAATCTTGAACTATCTGAACTCTAACAGTCTCATAGGGCGGCTTGCTTAACATTAGGCCACTTAAACACAATATTGTGTTGCACTGCCTTCAGAGTAAGCTAACATCCCAGAGTATTTCTGGGGGGAGGGGGTCATTGTACTATATCTATTATTCGTAGTGCTCAGGAGCCCCTATCATGGACGAGGAGCCCCCTGTGCTAGGCACTGTACAAACATCTGCCCAGGTTCTTATATCGATAGCCATCATCAGAGTATCCATGTGACAGGCTCATCACAGAGAGTCACTGTGCAATACAAGGAAGAGGTAACTCCATCCAGGGAAGAATGTTAGGTACATCATCTCCTTCATGCACGATCAGGGAATAAGAATGATTCACCACATGATGACATGAATCCATAATGCCAAGACACAAGTGAACCGAAAATATGATTGTGTAAATAAAGAGAGGACACAACTGAGTGCCTGACAAGTGCAGCAATAACCAATTCCATTGCTCTAAGACAGAGGATTTTTATTGCTGAGGAATGTGAATTTGTAACCTCAGACAGCACTCCTGTTCTGTTTCTGACCTCCCAAGAGGAAACAGTGGGAAACTGAGTAGTGACGAAGGCAGGGGCTGGCACTAATAAGTGCAGAAAACACTTTTATATACAGCCAACAAAGAGCCGCGATTGCAAAGGAAAGAGTAGGATGGCTGCCCCACAGCCCCTGTATCCAGCTCAGCAAACTTCACACATTAGAGCAGTTTACCCTCACAGGGCATCACTCTCTCCCTCTCACTTGACCACGTTGAACTCTTCCTCCTTGCAGACACACTGCAACCCTCCTCTAGAAAAAGACAGTTTCTTTCCAGCACCATTTCACTCTCAGCAGAGCTTCTTCAGCACCAGCATTGCACTTAAAGGGGATGGGACGTCCACTCAATTTCACACACCCTGGGGAGGCGCAAATCCCTTTAGTCTAGTTTCAAAACTTACGCAGAGACTGTGACTTGAACTGTGTGTCGTTGGGTTCGTGTTGGGCTTAGGAGAGTGTGTGGAAAAAAGGAGCTAACAGAAGACAATACCATGAAGAAATCAGAGCAGAGTGAAACAAGCACTGTGTCCAGCAGGAGGTGCTTGGGTGATAGCTGCCATTGTGGCCAATACACCAGAGTTGAACCAAAGGACCTCCAGGGCTAAAAGCATGAATGGTTACAGAATAAGCCACAGCTCTGTGCTTGGGGACCTTGGACATACACTCACCAGTGGGTTACCCTTGCATGGGGTGTTTAACGCACACACTTTGGCTGGCAGGTGTGGGCCTGAGCCTTTGGGCGGGGTCTGAACAAGGAGAGCCCTGCTGATGGGCATACACACCCAACATCCTCAGCGCGAAAAACACATTTCAGCCTCATAAATGCATGCATGAAATTACAACCTATAACATCACTATAAGAAAAATGCTCAGTGCATCACGAGCCTTCCAAAGACACGTGACATGACAAACTTTGCATTGGATACCACACAATCATATTATTAGGATGAACATGGGGGCAAGCACACATTTGCATAAACTTAAATTTATGGGAATTACATAAACGTGTGCAAACCTGCTTAGAGCTGGGAAGACAGAAACACACAAAAAAATACACCAAAGACTAAGGGAGGGAAAGAAGGAGAGAGCGAAAGGGGCAAGGCCCCAGTATTCAGTGCTCTTTTCCCACGGCATTTCAGTTTAAACCTCACCAGGCGGACTGTAAAAATGGGGGGGAGGGGGGCAGGCAGAGGGGGAAGCAACTTAAATGGACCAAGTTTGAGTGAGCAGCATTGCAACCTAGCACATGCAGTCACACCACCACTCAAATTTGCCCTGACTGCCCCTCTATCATGCCAGCAGGGGATAGACTCTGCTGTTGTGCCTGCCCCTCTCCCCTCCTCAACCCACCCCGCCCCCCAGTTCCACCCCTGCCAAGTTCAGGTTCTCACAAATGGGGGGCATGGCCCAGTTTAAAAAGTGGAGGCCAATGGCCCTTCATGCTCCCCCTTCTCCTGTCTCCAGCACCTATGACCCCCCCACATTTGCTGTTAAGCCCCATCCCCACCATGATATCGCATTTTAAAAGCGCTCCACGTGGTGCCCCCCCTCACTTCAGACACCAGAAAGAGTAGCAGCTGAAGCCTCCTCTTCCCCCACCCCACAGAGGCCAGAGGAATGCCTGAGAGAGGGGTCACTGCTGGAGCAGCAGCTGCCGCAGGTGCTGCATCCAGGCTGTCCCTCAATGCTTGCCCCAGCACTGATTGGCTGGCCTTTTCCAGGAGATGGGGAAAAAGAGGATAGCTAGCCAAGCAGGCAGGGATTTCTCCACAGGCAAATGGATCGCCCCCAGACCTGGCAGGGCTCGGTCAGGCAGCTGGGAAAGGCTCAGGAGGGGCCAGCTCAGGAGTGCCTGGCATGGGGGAGCCTCCGGCCCCAAGTGACACGAGGGATGTAGGATAGAGGAGCCTTGGCCTGGAGTCCTCCTGCTGGCTGTGGGCCCATGGAGAAGGGCTAGGACCAAACAGCAAAACACCTGCTTCTGCTGGAGTCACACATTGTGGAGGGGGAGCTGCACCTTCTGGATCCCAGAGACCCTAGCCACCCCCTGGGAGAAATCCTGCCTCCCTCTACCTGCATGGCTGGGGGACGAGGGCTACTGGGGCCTTATGCTCCCAGAGGGCACTTCCCATTCTGGAGGCATCTGGGGAAAGGGGGTCGCCCTGGCTGGGCTATTGGCCCCGGCTGGGCTGTTTTCCCCAAGTCCTGCTGCTTCTGTGCCAGCTGCAGGTGCTGTATCTCGGAAGATCAGACCTAGACTGGAGACTGCAACTTTCCTAGCTGCCGCTGAGCTAATTTAATTATCTGCGGGAACTTTTGAAAATGCCCCCCAAGGCCTCCCCTGCGCCAGCCCTTTCTGCTGCAAATGTCCTTTGCGTGTGCAGCACAGTCTGGGGTATTTGTGCAGCTGCCCTGGCTTGACTCTTTTCCGGAAGATGAGCACGCTACCCTGTTACGTTAACCGCTGTGAGGAGAGTGCAGAACTGGGATGAAGGGTTTTCTTTCCTCTTTCTGAGCAGGACAGCTCTGGTGCCCCAGGGACAGGACCATCAGGAAAAGGACCTCACTTTGCAATGAAATAGCTGCTGCAAGCATTCAGCTCAGACACAGGTACTGGGGGCCTGATCTTGCTGTGTGCTGAGAGCCCTTCACGCCCCCTGGGAGCGGAGGATGTTCAGCAGCACCTTGCAAGATCAGGATGTAAAGTAGGAAATTTCAGTCTGTAATTTCCCTCTAGCTGACTCAGCTGAAAACTGCATCTCTTGATGGATTAACCCAAGGAAATGACCTGCCAGCAGGTCAGACCCGGCACTGCCATGGTCAGAGAGTGCTTTTTGCTTGGGACATGCCTGTGAATCCCAGACTAAAGTTTCTTGCTTTAACAGATTCCTATTAGATCAGAAGTGTACATTTTAATTTTAAAATGTAATCCAAAATACATCTCAGCTATGTGTCTGGTCACAGCAATATTCAGGTTTATGTGCTCAGCCAAGGGGTGCAGCTTTCCATTAAGAGGCACAGAGCAAAGAAGCACTGAGAATTATATGGCCATGTCTCCATCACTCACGCTTGGTTCCCCACGGAAGTTCTTGGCTCACTGAATAATGCTTAACACGGGCCTCTTTTATTGTGGTTTTGGCTAGCTGGTATCAGGCTACCTGCTACTGCATTATTTTTCTCATTGTTTATGAAGTGCCCAAGAGTGTTTCACGGTCATGCAGGAAGGCAGGTCCTTGTCCCTAGGATGTGACAGCCTAGAGGTCTGCTCCCATAAATATGCTCTCCCATAGAGCATAGTGCCGCTAATATGAGTGGCTCCCTAGGTGTCTGGAGGTTACTGAGAAACAAAACAGTGATGTTCTCTTTGGGCCAATCAGTTCCTTCCATTCCTTCCCTCACAATAGTTAATACATTTTCATAACCAATCGTTCTGTCTTAACTAGAGGCGGATCCAAACATCTATGGCGAAGTTCAAGACAGGGTCAGAAGTCTCACATTCTGTAGTGTCATGTGAAGAAATTATATGTCATCTCCTGATCCAACCCAGTAACATTCTTGAGTTGTCTGTATACAGAAAGCACTGCCCACAAAATTGCAGTGGTGGCCACTGCGGAGCTGTGCTCACCCAGTTTCTTTAGCATCCTTAAAAAAAAAAAAAAAAAGGTTTCCTGTTCATTTGATTTCCTCCTGTCACCCACCTGACTCCACTGTGGATAATCCTATAAGCAGGTGGGCTGGAGGGATGCAAGTTCTGCAGCAGATCTCTATCCTTTCTCTGGTTGGGAATGGTAGACACTTGAATTACATGCAGAGGAGGTTTTCGCTGTCCATTACTAAGTATTGGCCTCACCAGAAACTAGTGGGGTCGTCACTGAAGTTCCAGAACACCTACTTCTAAATTATTGAAACACGATGCTTCTCTTCTTCCCTCAGTCGCAGCAGGAGGCAGAGCTGTTTGACTGATACAGTACTAGATAATCTCCTTTTATATATTTGCTTTTGCTATATTTTATACAACCCTGGTCACGTAATAGGTCCCACGGCAGAACTGAATGGGAGAAACCGCAGAAAACACAAACACACTATGCCTGTCACTTGCTCTTCAAAAATGGAGATAGTAACTGTGTTTCTTGAGCAACACAATTCAAGGGCACCACAGCTAAAGGCTCCAGTTCAGAAGTTGCGTTCCCAGTAACTGAGAGTTTCTTAAAGCAAAGCATTCCGTAACAGTGAATTACACAACTATGGGATTTATTGGTCACATCTGCACTGCTTGGGTAGCCTGACTATACTAACTAAAATTCTAAAGTCCCATCCCAGCATTCACTGCACTAAGTGAAAAAACCTGGCTTATATTGTCTAGGATCTAGGCTCCTGTTTGGTTACTCTAAAGTCCTGATTAGTAACTGGGAGTTGATGTATCCAGAGCATTACATCTAGAAGTCACCAAATGGGCTAGATAATTTCAGAGCTTTAAACAAGAATATAAAGGAGCCTGGAGATCAGTGGGAAACATAAAACTAATGTCTTGATAGAGAGCTATAATAAATTAGTTTCCGTTATCACACTAAAGTCTTCCTTGTACAGGGGATTCAGTTTCCCTTGAAAACAAAGAACAATCCCCTATGTGAGGTATTCATGAATCTTGTTTTCACCGCCCAGTATGAACATGTAGACAATTTTTTTTTCCTTTTCACATTTTTGTCTGATGACTCGCATGACAAGTCTAATAGAAGCTTAAACAAATAACCCAAAACACACAAAATGTAAGACTGTTTTACATTAACTCTCAGAGCACTTCACTGTCAATAGCAAGACATTATAATAAAATGTTAGAACAAAAATAGGGCATGTATGGAACAAAAGATATAAAAAACACCCTCTTAAAAATGGCTCAGTATTATTGAGCCCCCAAATACTGTATCATTGGGCATGGAGCTTTCCTGCTCCCAGAGTCTATTTGGGCAATGAGGCTTTCGATTTGTGTGCCTGTTTTACACATCTGCACATGTCACTGACTTGATGTGCAAAAGTTACTGACTTGCAAAAAAGCCCCTCACCCTTTAAGAGAATTTTTCTGGCACCTGGAAGCTCATATTTGGGGACAGCCCATATTTACGCTCTAGGGAAGCTTTTACCCTGGTCATAGAATATTGGAGTCAAAATCAGCTCTTGGGAACAGGATAAAAGGTTTTGCTATGAAAGACTTAGCAAGTCTAGATAGCAAGACTCTAGTGCCTGCTAACATCTCATCCTTGAGTTGGAGCTAATCACTTGAAAGGTGCTTAGAGGTTATTTTGGAGCCTATAAGGAGGACAGAAAGCCCTATAGGTTTTGGCACGTTGAATCCTTCTTGCTTATCCTCAGAGATTAAATGGAAAGCATTTTTGATCCTTATGCATGTTATGGTATTAGAAATGCATGTGAAATATTGCAGAGAAAGGGCTGGGGGGTTTATAGCTCTGTGAATTTCATCTGGGTGAAAGTGGACCGACTGCCCTGGACAGTAGCAGTAAGTGCTGCTGAATGACTTTGTGCTTAAGGCTCTAGACTGGGATTCAGGATCTCTCAGTTCTGCTTTTGCCTCCTCCAAGGTAGACTTGCTCTATGACTTTGGGCAGGTCAGTCTCGCCATGCCTCAGTTCCTCATCTGTAGGATGGGTTTAATAGTACTGCCCTACTTCACAGGGGTGTTTGTGAGGTGCTCAGAACCTATGGCAATGGAGGCCATTTGGGTACTCTAGACAGCATTACAACAATGAAAGGTAAGGAGACTTGGCTTGCCCCACACCACATCAGGCCCCTCCTCACCTGGTAGGGCCAACTTTAGTTGAGGCTCATAAATTTTAAATGTTTATATTACAGTAGCAGCTAAAGGCCCCATTCAGTATCAGGGCCCAGACTGCTAAATAAGGTACACATGCAGACAGAGACAATCCCTGTCCTCTATACCTTAGAATCTAAGAATCCATAAATAATACCAGTTAGTGTGATACTCCCGAATTAGCTGGGCTGGAACAATCCTCTTTAAAAAGAATTTGGGAAAGAGGAAGGGAAGAAAGAGAGAGAGGGGGGAACGAGAACACATTCCACCAGGACTCAAAGCCCAAGAGGATTTTCTGGAGAAAGATTTTTCTTGGCAAGACCTGATCAATATTTTACTTCCTGGCTCATCTAGGGAAAGCCTCCCCTGAGGGACACTTCAGGCTTCCGGGATGGTGCATCCTATTTCATTTCCTGCCTTCAAGCTTTGCAGTACTCCAGTCTTGTCAGCACAGCATTTATCCACAGAGACACCCTTAAAAAAAAAAAAAAAAACTATATTGTAACAAGGAAAGCAAATAATTTGAACTGTTTTAAATCAGGATTTCCCCCCCTGCTGTTCTAATTATAGCCTTCCTGAGGGGGGTCATGGGCTCTTGGTTGACTCGCAGCTCCAATGGAGTTTGGAAATAAGTGATGAAAATTAAACACAATAATCGTTATTACAGGAATATATAGACGGATCCTTAACAGGGAAAAGTTCTGCAAGACACAGTGTATTGCAAATATAACCTTTACAATTCCGATTCTTTCTGGCAGCTGCCAGAAAGAAATACTAGCAGGAATGGAAAAATGTTTCCATTTATTTTACTAGGCCTTGTGCCACTAAACCTGGAATTGGGACTGGGGGAGATCATCATGGAAATAATAGGTGTTTTGACAATTCACTTGATCAACAAACTAACTTTGTAGCTGCTTTTATGAGACACTATAAATGCCATTTACACCCAAACCAGTAAAGCGCTGGGTTAGTTCAAATCAGTTTAAAGAGTGGAAATTGGCCCCTGCTCTGCAATGCAGAAACTAAAAACTGAACTTTAGACCATTTCCTCTACCTAGTAACAAGACATGGAGGAATTTCCACAAATCCCAAGGCTGTCATGACTTCCACTTCTAGACTTGGAAAAAGAAATACCAGGACATTCCTTTGTTGTTCCAGCGCACTCACTGTTTGATCTGGTTTTCTTCAGCTGAGCCAATTAAAGGATTCTGTTTTGCCCAGGAAAAAGCCTAAATCAGTAACAAACAGCAAGCTTTCTTCTCCCATTTAATGAATTGTTCTTTGAGCTGAATCCAAACCTGATGCCTTGCTTTGGTCAGTGTGGTTTAATGATTAAACTGTACTGGGGCCAGAAAAAGAAAGTGTTACATGCATTTCTACTACTTGCTCACGCTATCAAAAAAACATTATATTGCTGTATTTATTAAATTGTGTCTTTTAGATTGCAAAAGCTGATTGCAAGTTATCCTTCCAGCTGCACTGAACCTTGATCCATAGGCTGCATACACCAATCCCCTACCATGCTGCATCCTTGCACGGCTCATACTCCTTGATCCCTTATTTCTGCAAGGGTTCAGCATCGCTAGGGGGTTTAGTGCAGTGGTTCTTGCATTGCCACATCTTACCAGCAGAGATTGTCTCCTGGGTCACTTATCTACATTGTTCATGTAGCAATGGGACTACAGCAATTGCTAACATGGAGAAGCAATATTAGGAAAGTATTTACATGTCCTTAACTGTCTTCACTGTGGTAAGTGTTTTGTCCATTTTGAAAGTATCAATCTCTCCTTCCCATCTGTGGTTTCCCTCTCTTCTCTGCAAATGCTACTCTGTTGTCTGGTCCTTCTCTCCCATTGTATCTCTCTTCCTGGTGTTTGGTTCCCTCTTCCCTTTGCATCTCTGGGCATATTGCCTGGATCCTTTACTTCTTCCTCCCCTATACATTCCTGTCCCATTGGCAGCTAACAGCCCCATTCCCACCAGTGGCTGTGGTCCCAGAGTACAGTTCCCATTTCCTCCCATGTTGTGGTGAGCCCTAAGCTCCTCCTCCTCCTCTCCAGCTACTTTTATAGGCTTCTGGGCTATTCTTTGCCATTAAGAACCTGGAGGAGGCCTGAAGAAACCGATGGAAACAAGGAGGAGTGCCAGCATCATGTGACCAGCCAGCAGACCACCTGCAACTTCTCTGCAGGCTAGTTTTGAAGTCTCGTGTATAGAATCTGCTACAAGGCCTGTTAATTCTGCCAGGGTCAAGCATGCTAGCATTCTTGATCAGCCAGCTAAGTACATCAGATCTCTAGCACAGTGTATCCATGCAATGCTAGTTTCCATGAGGGTTCATCTTTTTCATTTCTTCCCTTAATTCTGATTGAACTCTGGAAGGAAAGACTCCCCTTCCTTGGACTTACAAAAAAATCCCATTGATATTAAATTACAAGATTTAAATAAATAATATTCATTTGTAAAGCCTCAAATATCCACCAATGTGTTGCAGTATTTTTATATCCATCAAGAAAACCCCAGCAGAGAGATTAAGGGACTGCCCCACGTCACACAGCCAGTGAGTTACAAGTAATTAGAAATCATAATAAACAAAAATAATTCAATCAGAAGCATAATCACAAACAATACAATAGGGTATAAATGACTTCAAGTCTAAGGAAACATCTATACTTCAGTCAGAAAGAAGAGAGACATGAACCTTGAACTTGATGAAGGACTGAGTTCTTCTTGTTCAACTGAAGTAATTAATTTCCTACATGTAGGGAGAACACAAAAGGGGAAGTGGGTGTTGTTTGTGTCATCAGCACTGACTCAGTGCCCCATTTGGTATTAGGGAGTGCTGTTCTGTGGAATCTACCGCCTTTTAGATGAGATATATCCAAATTATTTAAAAAAAAGTGTACTACATGAGAAATCCTAACCACTTAAGGTCATTAAAGATCTCACTCACTACACTACTCATAAGCATAGCTGTGTTAACTTCAGTGTCCTGACCAGAATTCTAGTTCATATCTGCCTACCTAATATCCTATTATGTTTTAAGTCACATAAGTGTCTAAACTGTTGTGTGGTCTTGCTGTGCGCTGTCTACAGCTGCTGTGTGCCACGGTAGAGGTAATTTTATTTCAGCAGTTAAGTGATCCAACTGTAACCCATACTGATGTAATAAGGATGTTTTGAGCCTTAATTAGCTCATGTTTATAGAGTGCTTTTAGATTCCTGGAAGATACATACTGCAGACAGGGGAAAGTATAATCATTATTATTAATAAACATCCTCCAGCTCATGCAAGTTGAAACCTGACTGCTGTATCCATCTAATTCCAGCTGTGCTTTACAAATCTGCTGGTACTGAGTAGGGTTCAACCCTGGGAACTGACACCCAGAGCTTCTGTGATGGGGCTCACTCACCACTAGGGCAGCTCCTCCTGACTGCTCTGGAGATTAGCTCCTTCCAGGTCTGCCATCCCCTTCTGTCAGTCATCCATGTGGCCTGCCATCCTTCTCTCTCTCTGATTCAGGATACTCTCTTCATGGCTTGGACCTCCAGCCAGACCACTGTGTTTTTGACCCTTCCCAGGGTTTATCAAAGTCTCTCCATCCAAAATGGCAGTCTTCTCCCTCACTGCCCTGACTGGGCCACTTCTCCAGTGGCTGGTAGAAGAACCCAGGCCTGCCCTCTCCTCTGGGTTCCTGCTCAGGGGCTCTCTAATTAGCACCACGGTCCGCAGTGTCCCACCTTGTTGCCATTTCACTGAGCCTTTGCCTTCACTCCACCACTGTTCTGGAGAAATCCTTCCTTCAGGGCCTGGATCCCAGAATTTCTACTCTGCCCCTGGGTTTCCTTCCTCTCCTCACTAACATCCAGAGAGTGGCTGTAGGCTCCCTCACCACTGCCCACTTCCTGGCTCTTTAATAGCCCTGCCTGTTCCTTCTCAGCTGGGCTTCATCATTCAGGGGTTACTTAGGCCACAGCTGAGGGGGAATTAGGTGGCCTGTCTTGTTAATTGGCCCCTTCTCAGCCTCATCAACACCTTCAAGGCTAGTGTAAGATGAACATCTCATCACAGCTTTTTAGATTATTTTAATGGCATCTATGGGGTGGCAGGGAGGAGGCTGATCTCTTGGACCTCTGGGTCCTGGACTACCCAGGTCCCTAAGGATCATCACCATGGCTTGAACCTAGAAGGAAACAGGAAGCCAGTACTAAGTCTGGAGTGCAGGTGTAATGTGTTTACAGGTGCTTGTCCCGTTCAGTTGTTGGGCAACTGTTCTCAACTAGCTGGAGTCTCCAGGTGGGCAACAATGTGACAGGATCCCCGGGGTGTAGTCTGGGACTGCTGTGCCCCCTTAACTCTCCTGCCTGGGCTATCTCACACAATACTTTGCTAGTGACAACGAGCAAACCCTTCCAGGCACTGTGATCACTCAGCACAACAGCATGTGGAGCTCCACACCCAGCTAGATTGCATGAATGCTCCCAGAGCCACTCATGAATCACACAGAGAAAGGCACCAGCCAAATCCCCCCAGCTCCCAGCCTTGTACTTCAGGAATATATCATCTTGCACTGCTCAAGACAAGCAGTGCAAATTTATTAATTGGTTCACCACTTCAACAATGGAACGTGGATATACACCAGCCTTTGTAAACCTGAGCAAACTCCCTTGCCAAACACTTCAGGCAAACTCACTGGTAAAGATAAACAGTTAAACAAATTTATGGACTATAAAAGATAGATTTTAAGTGATAAGCAAAAAGTCAGAGTGGTTACCAAAATAAAATAAAATATAAGGATGCAATCTAAACTCTCAACCTATTAGGCTGGGTAACATCTCGATTAAGCAGTTTCTCACCCCACTGGATATTGCAGTTCATAGTACACAGGTTTCACCCTTAAAACTTGGGCCAGTCCCCTCTGTTGCAAATAACAAGGACACTCAGAAGATTGAAGATTCCATCATAGGTGGGGGCGGGAGAAAGGCAAAGCATGGGACCCGTGTGTTCTGTTTTACACCCTTAGTTCGTGTTCTTGGAGAACACAAGTCCAGGCATGTCTGGTGGGCATTGCTGAGTCCCCAGGCAGGGTTGAGCAATTACCCTGGTGTGGCCTTATGTAGGTGAGTCACTGAATTGTAATTCCCTTGCTGGACAATGACTGTTGATGGTTATTTGACACCCGGCCAGGTGTTGGTTACTTTCCTTGCTGTTGTCTCTGGGGAGCTAATATTTGGCTGATTCCCCAACTCACAGCATGTTTTACTGACAACCATACAACACAATCTCATAACTTCATATGCACTGGTGATACACATATTTAGATAGAACAGTGACTTCCCCCGATACCTTACATGGCATGCTTTACAGGCAAGATCACAATTATATAAAAATCAGAAATATGGGGGTTACAGGGCACTCCAAGGTATTGAATGTCCAATTACAGTGCACTAGCCTGCAGGGGACAAAGATGTGGATAACTGTTATAAGACCCAGATCAGAGAGGAATGGCTGCAACCTTCTGGCTAGTTGCGGAGCGTGAAAGCTAATACGTGCCACTGCTGCTACCCGACATCCCAGGAGCAGCAATGAACCCAACTGGATGGGACAATAGGGCCGTGAACCATTTTGGACAAAGGCAGGTGTACGCTCTCCACAGCTGAGGCAGAAAAAACTCTACCCACTTCTATATCTCCCTCTCCAACAGTTCTTGTTTCCATCTTACCCTGGTTTATCTGCAGCCAGCTATTTTTCATGCCGATCCTCGTCTCAGTCATGAGTAGAAGAATAGTGAAAGATAGTGGAATGGAAGTCCAAAGAAAAGGAGACAGAGTTGAATACCATCTCCCTACAGATAACACTACAGCCCAAGCAGCTCGCACTCTCTCTTATTGGCTTCACCTACATATCGAACCAGAGGAGTCACAAGATAGAACTACATGGAATCCTGCATGTGAAGACCCTCAAAGATGAAACATTTCCCAATACAGCTCTCTGACAGAAAGGAGCGTAGCCAATGGAGTGTCTTCCATTCAACCACGCCAGATCCTGCAGAAAGGTCAACAATACCCCACATCCCAGGCTATCAATGGCTGCAGATAAGAATAAAATGTCCATGCTGATTTTATTTGTCACTAGAAGGAAATCAACCACCATTGATATCAACACAATCTCCATCTTCTACCAGAACAACTAGGATTAAAGAAATCTATGGAATCCCGGTGTCAGAGGATTTTGTTAATGGATTTTTCTGCTTCATAATTTAGCTGAAGCAATTCCTGGAAAAAATAAAGATTAATTTGATTCTTTGTAAATTTTTTCAGAACTGTACCATTGTATTAGATCTGTCTTTTTTGTAAGATCTTATCATACAGGGACTCATTAACCAGAGATTCCATGTGCTGTTTATTTTCCATTTGTCCATATGTTCCCCACAAATCCAGCCTTGCCTCCATTTTAAGTTTATACTTAGAAACTGTAATTGCAGCAGATGAATAAAGGCATGACAGAAGACGGAAGCAACACAAGTGAAAACAAACATACCATATGTTTCAGATTCCTTCATGCCCCAAGAAGTGAGATTCTGAGAAATGCTCTAATGTTTTGATCATGTTATCCTGAGAGACAAAAACTGTTCCAGGAAAATGCATCCTAAGTCACTAAAGTGTGACTAGAAAACAAGTATCAAAGCAAGGGGTAGCTGGCTCCTCTTTTGACTGTCATTCAGAAATTTCAGGTCGCAAAGTAGGACTGGAGTCTCTTTCAACAGGTCAGAATATGAACAAGAGGCTGCTCGGCCGCTCTCCAACACCACTTTCTACAAGCCATTACCCTCTGATCCCACTGAGGGTTACCAAAAGAAACTACAGCATTTGCTCAAGAAACTCCCTGAAAAAGCACAAGAACAAATCCGCACAGACACACCCCTGGAACCCCAACCTGGGGTATTCTGTCTGCTACCCAAGATCCATAAACCTGGAAATCCTGGGCGTCCCATCATCTCAAGCATTGGCACCCTGAGAGCAGGATTGTCTGGCTATGTAGACTCCCTCCTCAGGCCCTACGCTACCAGCACTCCCAGCTATCTTCGAGACACCACTGACTTCCTGAGGAAACTACAATCCATCGGTGATCTTCCTGAAAACACAATCCTGGCCACTATGGATGTAGAAGCCCTCTACACCAACATTCCACACAAAGATGGACTACAAGCCATCAGGAACACTATCCCCGATAATGTCACGGCAAACCTCGTGGCTGAACTTTGTGACTTTGTCCTCACCCATAACTATTTCACATTTGGGGACAATGTATACCTTCAAATCAGCGGCACTGCTGTGGGTACCAGCATGGCCCCACAGTATGCCAACATTTTTATGGCTGACTTAGAACAACGCTTCCTCAGCTCTTGTTCCCTAATGCCCCTACTCTGCTTGCGCTATATTGATGACATCATCATCTGGACCCATGGAAAAGAAGCCCTTGAGGAATTCCACCATGATTTCAACAATTTCCATCCCACCATCAACCTCAGCCTGCACCAGTCCACACAAGAGATCCACTTCCTGGACACTACAGTGCTAATAAGCAATGGTCACAAACTCACCACCCTATACCAGAAACCTACTGACTGCTATTCCTACCTACATGCCTCCATCTTTCACCCAGACAACACCACACGATCCATTGTCTACAGCCAAGCTCTACGATACAACCGCATTTGCTCCAACCCCTCAGACAGAGACAAACACCTACAAGATCTCTATCTAGCATTCTTACAACTACAATACTCACCTGCTGAAGTGAAGAAACAGATTGATCGAGCCAGAAGAGTATCCAGAAGTCACCTACTACAGGACAGGCCCAACAAGGAAAATAACAGAACGCCACTAGCCGTCACCTTCAGCCCCCAACTAAAACCTCTCCAACGCATCATCAAGGATCTACAACCTAACCTGAAGGACAACCCATCACTCTCACAAATCTTGGGAGACAGGCCAGTCCTTGCCTACAGACAGCCCCCCAACCTGAAGCAAATACTCACCAGCAACCACATACCACACAACAGAACCACTAATCCAGGAACCTATCCTTGCAACAAAGCCCGTTGCCAGCTGTGCCCACATATCTATTCAGGGGACACCATCATAGGGCCTAATCACATCAGCCACACTATCAGAGACTCGTTCACCTGCACATCTACCAATGTGATATATGCCATCATGTGCCAGCAATGCCCCTCTGCCATGTACATTGGGCAAACTGGACAATCTCTACATAAAAGAATAAATGGACACATATCAGATGTCAAGAATTATAACATTCATAAACCAGTCGGAGAACACTTCAATCTCTGGTCACTCAATTTCTGATCTCAAAGTGACTATCCTTCAACAAAAAAACTTCGAAAACAGACTCCAAGGAGAGACTGTTGAATTGGAATTAATTAGCAAATTGGATAAAATTAACTTAGGCTTGAATAGAGACTGGGAGTGGTTGAGTCATTATACTAAGTGAAACCTTGTTTATTTCCCCTTGTTTATTCCTCCCCCCCAACCGTTTCTCAGACGTTCTTGTTAACTCCTGGAAATGTGCTGGAAATGGCCCACCTTGATTATCACTTCAAAAGGTTTTCTCTCCCCCCACCCCACTCTCCTGCTGGTAATAGCTCATCTTAAGTGATCACTCTCCTTACAATGTATATTTTTTCATGGTCTGTGTGTATATAAAATCTCCTCACTGTACTTTCCACTTTATGCATCCGATGAAGTGAGCTGTAGCTCATGAAAGCTTATGCTCAAATAAATTGGTTAGTCTCTAAGGTGCCACAAGTACTCCTTTTCTTTGTGCGAATACAGACTAATACGGCTGCTACTCTGAAATCTTTCAACACTGAGACCAGTTCCATCAGAACAACACTGAGCACTTACATTACACTGGATGTGCCTAATTCAACCCTGGTGCATTCAACAGAGTTAAATCAGGGATACATTTTGCTTAACATGTTCAAACCATTGCACAAACATTAACTACTAAATTCTCATAACCCCTGTGGGAGGTGGCTAAGAAAGTATTATCTGTTTTATATAAAAATGGGGGAAGTGATGTTGAGAGGATGCACTTATCCAATGCCAAGCTGTGTGTCAGTAGCAGAGCCAGGGTTAGAACACAGGACCTGATGCCACCCATCGGAGTGTGCATCTGTCATCTCCAAAGGCATTCTCCAAAGACACCCGACTTTGGGTGTCACAGTGTCTAGGTGCCCAACGGGGAGGGGAGGAGGGCACACTGTGCCTTGCTTTTCAGAGCTGTTCATGACCCACAGCTCCTGGTAGAAGTCAGTGGCAGCTGTGGCTCCTCAGCACCTCTGAAAACCAGGCACAAAGTACACATGATCCTCAACATAGCTGTCAGTCACACCCACTGCAGTTGACAAGCATCAGGCAAAGATGGCTGTGACCCAACTTTCCATCATTCCAGAGACTGACCAAAGGCTGAATCAACCCTCTGTGTAAGTCAGAGTTCCCTGGGGACTGTTGCACCAGAATTTAATGAGCTCTGGCCCCACCTCCTCAGTATCCTAGGGACCATTCCATTAGCTGAAGATTGTCAGAATGAATGAACTCTGACCTCACCCCTTTGGTCTCCTAGGGATTGTTCCACCAGCTCAAGATGCCCAGCATGTAGTGTGCCCTGGCCTGGGCCCCTCCCAGCCTCAGCTACACCAGTTGTACACACCTAGTAGATTCACCTAGTAGGAGGATTCACCTAATAGGAGAATCCTCTGCTTCCACCTTTTCAGCTGCTTCATGCTGTGGGAGCAACATAAAGCAGCCAAGAGGGCCCAGGATCTGACCTGATGTCTCAATTTGTTCACCCAAAAACCAGAGGCCCACAAAAGTGGTAAATTCTCCTGAAAGCGTGGCTGCCTATCTGCAGTCTTCCAGCGAACACTGAAGAATCTATGGAAATACCCCTATTTTTATAGCCAAAGAAAGAGAAAAAAAAAGACTTCTAATTTCATATAATCACTAACGAGTATACATGCACCAGAACAGCTGCATGTGGTATATGTTACCAACTGTTTAATGGTTACCATATTTGCTTATGTGTGGTCATGTTCTCTATGGATAGCCATTTTTGACATATACATTCCTAATGTTCTTGGAAATGCTATGTATCAAATGCGCTGCCATCATACTGCATTATCCTGATTTATCGAGCACTTTTAATACCCAAGTGCTGGTATATGCAGCACTGACGTTCCTGAGGGCAAGTCTACACTGCAAAATTTTGTCAGCATAACTATGTTCGTCAGGAGGGAGGGAAAAAACCAACAACCCTACACACGCCCTAGCTGCCATAGGTATTGTCAGCAAAAACCACAGTGTAGATGCAACTGTGCAAATAAAAGAGTGCTTCTGTGGCTGTAGCTAGTGTCATCTAGGGAGGGGGTGTTACTATGTGGCCAGCAGAACTCCTTCTTTCAGCATATGCTGTGTCCACACTTAGGGGGCTCTGCTGGCATAGCTATACTGCTGTCACTATACTGGCAAAGCATTTATAGGGTAGACAAGGCCTAACTCTCCTACTTGGACAGAAGGGGGCAATGACAGAGTACAGGATGGGATAGCACTCCCTTTGCTGGAGCTGTGTCTCGTCCTAATGAGACAGCCTGGCTCCATCAATCTAGGTTAAGGAATGGGAGTCACTCTTGATCCTGTACCTTCCGTGGGGGAGTACTCAACATGCCCCCACAAGCTTTCAAACTGGCCCAGATTCCTATGCCCGGTGGTGGTATCTAGGAAGAGTACAGTGTTTGCAGAGAGTTCAGTTTAGTATTCCATTGTATCAGAGAATTCCTATTCGTGGCAGCCATTTGACATCTAAGGAGGAGCTGCTCCAAAGCTGTGCTGATGAGTGTGAAATCCTAAAGCCAGCCATGAATAGCTCCCTGCTGCAGGTGACTGGCCATGTAAATTGCTGCCATTTGTCCTTATGAGCCTTTTAGTCATGAGCAAAGATTAATACAATATCATTTTCCCCTCTCTTGACAGGCTTCCATTCTTTGTTTCCTAGGAAGGATTCTCTATGCACTCAGTGATCCCTCATTCCCATTGCTTTTAGCTGAAAACTTTCTAGGACTCATGTTCAAGCCCATCAACGCTACTCCTTAGACAGTTGGATGCCAGAAGTCACCTACTACAGGACAGGCCCAACAAATAAAGTAACAGAACGCCACTAGCCGTCACCTACAGCCCCCAACTAAAACCTCTCCAGCGCATCATCAGGAATCTACAACCTATCCTGAAGGATGATCCCTCACTCTCACAGACCTTGGGAGACAGGCCAGTCCTTGCTCACAGACAGCCCCCCAACCTGAAGCAAATACTCACAGACAACTACACACCACACAACAAAAACACCAACCCAGAAACCAACCCCAGTGCCAACTCTGTCCACATATCTATTCAAGGGACACCACATCAGCCACACCATCAGGGGCTTGTTCACCTGCACATCTATCAATGTGATATATGCCATCATGTGCCAGCAATGCCCCTCTGCCATGTACATTGGCCAAAATGGACAGTTTCTGCGCAAAAGAATAAATGGACAAATCTGACATCAGGATTGATAACATTCAAAAACCATTAGGAGAACACATCATTTTCCCTGGTCACTCAATAACAGACCTAAAAGTGGCAATTTTTCAACAAAAAAACTTCAAAACAGACTCCAACGTGAAACTGCAGAATTGGAATTAATTTGCAAACTGGACACCATCACATTAGGCCTGAACAAAGACTGGGAGTGGTTGGGTCATTACAAAACCTAAAACTAATTTCTCCCTATTGTTACTCACATCTTCTTGTCAACTGTTTGAAATGGGCCACTCATTACCACTACAAAAGTTATTTTTCCTCCGTTGGTATCCTACTGTTAATTGAATTGTCTCATTAGACTGACCTCGCACTTGGTACGGCAACTCCCATCTTTTCATGCATTTATACCTGCTCCTGTATTTTCCACTCCATGCATCTGATGAAGTGGGTTCTAGCCCACGAAAGCTTATGCCCAAATAAATTTGTTAGTCTCTAAGGTGCCACAAAGACTCCTCATTGTTTTTGTGGATACAGACTAACAGAGCTACCGCTCTGAAACCAATTAAACAAGACAGTTCATTCCCACAGGGTCAAAGGTGCTGCCTCTGCCATACTTCCAGCCCCTCCTAGCCTGCAGAACCAGGAATCAAACCGGAATCTTGGAACTTTTGAACATAGTGTAGGAGTGGAGTTTGACATTAGGCATAATGTAGTCACCCAAATCTAGTGTATGTCCCTGTCGAGGACATAAATATAATGATCATTAGTATGGTTGTGGAGCACAACTGTGGCTACACCATGTTTTAATGGACTTTATTCATGCTTGTAAGAACAGGAAAAAAAAACGGATATAACCACACTAAGGAACGATGCATGCTCTAGCCTTCTGTGACAGGAGTCACTCACCCCTAGTGGCACCTCCTCCTGGCCGTCCTGTGGATTTACTCTGGCCAGGTATTGCACCCTCCTCTGGCAGTCTCTCTCCCAGTATTCTCTCACCGTCTGCCACTCAGGGGGCTCCCTCTTCGTGACTCAGGTCAGGTCACTATCCATTTTCCCCTCTTCTGAGGTACCAAAGTCTTTCTTGACAAATGGGCTCAGGCAGTCTTTCCGCTCACCGCCCAGCCATGCCACTCAGTGGCTGGTAGGGGGACCTCGGCCTGCCTTCTACTCCGAGTTCCAGCTCAGAGGCCGTCCACTCAGCAGCCAAGGCCTGCACTGTCCTACCTTGCTGCTTTCCCCCTGAGCCTTTTCCTACCTTCCTGGCTTTCCCCCTCTCTGGGTTTGCCAGCCTCCCTACTCTCTCTTCTCAGGGAGTAACTATGGACTACCTTTGTTCTCCCTAGGAGTGACTGCAGCCTGCTTCTCTTCAGCCCCTTCTACTGCCAGCTACCTGGCTTTATACAGGCCACACCTCTTCTAATTAGCTCCTTGTCTTCTTCTCCAGATGCAGCCAGGGCAGTTATTGGCCCACTTAGCCACCTTAACCCCGCCAGGTGTTGTGTGGGGTGGATATGCTATCACACCTTCCTATTGCCTAGGACGGTGTAGTGCAGACAGGGCTTATCTGACACTTACACAAGGAAATGCAGTCTCATTCTGATTTCAGACAGGCCTGTAGGTTATGTTACCAACTCCAATCCATTTTTTATCCTAGGGCTTGCATATATAGAGAATGGCACTGGGTTTAACTAAAGGTGTGAATTTAAACCAGTTTAGTTAAATGGGCAAACTCCTGTGTGGATGCTATTATTTCAGTTGAAGGGCGGCTTATTTCATTTTAGTGAAAATCCATTTGGAACGGGTTTAAACTAAGCCCAATATAAATCAGTGTTACTTTGAAACAGTGCTTTCCACCAGTTAAATGAAATCAGTGCAAGCTTGTGGGTAGACAAGACCTAAGTTTCATCTTTCCAGCAACATGAATAGTACAAAACACCCTATATTCTCTAGGCCAGCAATGGGTCACTATATGCAAAAAAATTCAAATGCTAACAATGATGCATGGCTCAAGTGGCAGAGGTGCTTCCCTTGGTATAGAGAAGATGGCATTTACATTATAGTTAGCATTTTTCTCTACGGTTCAGTTTGTAACAGAGGAGATCATCCATAAGATTAATGAGAGGAAAAACTGCAGCCACGGCAAATAAGAGTGACTCATGTCTAACTGATGTTCTTAATTTCTAATCTGGAATAGTAATTTTATACTGGACCAGATTGCAAGTATTTGTTCATACAGTTCAGACCATAGTTCATAGCTATACACCAGCCCAGAGTCAGGGCACTAGAGACCATCTATGTTTGATAGCTGAATGTGCCCAGTTCATCCACATTCTGCCTCAGCAGTACCTCAGAAAACAAGCTGGAGCGAAGAAAAACCCTTAATGGGTAATTTCAAAAGCAACGGTATCATCCAAACCACCCAACAAATACATGTTTCTAGAAACCAACTGAATGTATGAAATTAATTAAAGGGAAAAGACTAAAAGCAGACTAAATACTGGAAATCAGGAACTGGAGCCCAACTCACATCATGATCGGAAAGGGAACTTCCCAATTTGATTGCAGAAAGCAATTTACTTCAATTAGCACGGATATAAACAGAGTGATTGCTTAATAGAAGTACTGCATCTCCAAAAAAACAAGCTGCCTTAATTGCATCTCTTCACTTGGTGTTTCCAGAACTTTAAAATGTACACTGGTGAGAGACAGGTTGGATTAACACTTTGTCACTCAGCGACTGCACCCACTGCAGCTTGATACCAGTCCAGCCATTTGGGATGTGCATCCTGTTTTCAAAATGAGGCATACATGTGTCAGTCAGAAACAAGGCATTGACAAGGGATCATAGAATTTCAGGATTGGAAAGGACCTCAGGAGGTCATGTAGTCCAACCCCCTGCAGGACCAATTCCCAATTTTTGCCCCAGATCCCTAAATGGCCCCCTCCAGCATTGAACTTGCAACCTTGGGTTTAGCAGGCCAATGCTCAAACCACTGAGCTATCCCTCCGCTGATATAGTGAGAAGAGTTTTTCCTCCCCTTAAACTGCATAACACAATCAGTCAGATGTTTTTGTCTTCACATGGTCATTGTTTAAAATATGCATGAGGTCATTCATAAGTAAATTCAACAAGTTTGGGCCTAGAGTATGCTCCTTCCTCTAGATTTCCAGCTGGAGGGGTTTGGGTAACGAATCCTATTCAGCTGATAAAAGCCATTCTGCAAAACAGGTAGTGATGTCATAGCTAAAAGAAAATAGGTTCATGGTGTCTGATACATCCTTATCCCCATTATGCTTTGCTTAGCCAAATTCCATCTCTGAGTTTCTACCACAGGTTTTTTTGGGACTCACTATAACTTCTCAGATCTACAGACTCCAAAAGCAATGAAATTTCACCAATGCCTTAGGAGCTTCATCCCAAGAAAATTGTAATGAGGAAAGGCAAATGACAGGGAAATAAACACACGTGCAAGAAATCAGGCATGAAATTGAAGAAAACACAAACAACTTATAAAAAATGGGGTACAAGAGGTCGTGTGGTCAAAGCCAAAGGCAATGCCATTCCCTGGGGAATTATTTTAAGTAAAACTGCAATCCGATCTTTAAAAATGGTATCACTGGATCCCAAGTTTGTGTGTCTCAGTGGCTCCATGTCCAGTGTGCTCAGCCTACTAATAACTATTGACCCTGCAAACCCATTCTGGCCTCTCAGAGTCAAGCTGGCGTCTTTGTTACTTGTCTCCAGTAATAAGGAAATGAAGGTTCTGCAGACCAAATTATGGTCTCCATGATGTCTGCAAATGAGGCCTTCACGTACACCTATGCGACCATACTGTGGGCTCATGCAGTTGCACAGGTGTCAGTGAGGGCTTCATTTGGAGATGCTGGATCTTCACCAGTGTTACTAAGGGTATAATTTGGCTTGCATAAGAGAAGAGTCCGGATCTGAATCCCACATCCCTGGTAAATTTGCCCGCTCAGCAGACCAATGGAACTAGTGCCCTGCTTGTGCCAGGGCTACATTCCTCAAACTAAATTCATCCCTGCAGTAGGCCCCCAGAGTTACACCAGGGATTAACTTGACCCATTTATCATTGTACTCTCTCCTTTCCCCCTCTCTGTGCTTTCAAGCCCCCACACCCACACACATACTCTCTGCTCCAAAGGCTCAAGCTCCTCACTCAATTCCATGAATAACAGACAGCATCAATGTCCCCCCTCCCCCCTCCCCCCCCCCGCAATGTATCAGTTATGAACAGCTGCACTGGTTCTGTCACTGCTGATCCAGCTGCAGAACATCATGCATGCCAGATATTTCAGTGAGATCGAGCTGGGGTCTCTTGGCCTCCTCTCTGCTGGTTTTTCAATTAGATTTTCTCCTTAATACTCTGGCAATGGGATAAGCCACTGAACCTCTCTGCCTCAGTTTTCCCATGTGGAAAAAAATATATAGTCAGAGACACATAACTCAGAGGAATGTGGCAAGGGTTAATTTGCTAATGGCTGGAAAGTGCTCTTGAGATAACATACTAAATATTCTTATCAAGAAAGATACATGTTGCACAAATGTTAGGATCCTGGGTGTTTATTTTTTATTTTGATAAGATGCCTATTTAGATGCAGCCCTCAGAGTCCTAGTAAGTGGCCAATGTGGCCTTTGGTGTTGCAAAGTACAGGCACCGTACCCTATTGAAAGCATGGCTATAAACCACTGACTTGAAGGAAATCCACCAGCAGGTACCATTATAAACTCTTGGATGCTACTATACATAACAGTTGCAAAGAACTCTGTCCATGTGCTCGTAAAAGCTGCCATAATTCTAGCCTACCACTATTAAGCAACTATAAAAAGATAATTTACTTGTTCCATTCAAAACTTTCCCCCCAGTGTTGTTCTCAGGTATCTGAGAGTTCAAATGGCTGGGTCCCAAGTGATAACTCCAGGTACCCTGGTAGGGACCTTTCTAGCGTACAGTACCAGTGAGGTGCTATAAAGATGACATGCCAAAGAAATTGAGAGCATGAGATCACTCATCATAATCCTTAGCTCCCAGCTCAAACCACTCGCAGCCCTCATTCAAACCACAGACCAGCTTGGCAGTACCACGATCCTTTTACTGTTACATAAGCTTTTCAATGAAATAAATACAAAGTCATCTTGAAAGAATTTTAAAGGCCAATAAAAAAAATAAGTGATGTTACCACCAGTCCACTTATTTAGTGTTGAGTACTGTAGGGTAAGTGTTGATGCAGTTTTATAGTGGAAGATACTAGAGGTTTTGAGGGCTGATCTGGAAAGAAGAGTGGCTGATAGTCACATGAGGCGCAACTTGTGGGCTTCCCAGGTCCACAATCAGGCTCCAGAACTCAGTGCTTAAAGAGCTTACTCACAAATCCTATCCTTTGGTTTCCAGAGCATTGTGGAGAGACATCCCTCCCAACCACATGTAGGGAAGCGGGGGGAGTCAAGTATGTGGAATGACTCACAAGAACACAATTGCAGTCAGCAAGGTCTTCTCAAGGGATAGTGTTTCTAACAAGAAAGCAAGTTAAGCCAACAGGAGCAAGAAAGGTGTTATGTTCATGGCATACAGAGAAGTTTCATAAAAACAAACTCCTCATTTTGGAAGGTTGCAATATCACACAACTTTATTTCTGAAAATCCAGAACTTTAACACACAAAAACCAAAATCAGAGAGAGACAAAGCAGGCTGCTTCTGAAGGCAAAGAGGCACAACTCATCCCACGTGGCTGTAGGCTAGCTCTTTGCAGATGCCCAGCTCACATGCTTCCCTGCAGAGCCCCCTAGCCTGCAAGCAAGACCATTATCAACTTAAACCGGGAGCTTGTAATTTTAACACAGGTTTCTGTACACCCTAAAAGGAAACAATAAGACACCAAATCATGGGGTCCGATCCAGTTCTGTGACGCTTTGTGACGTGTAGCAGCCTGGTAGTCAACACCATCTCTCTCTAAGCACGTCACACTGCGGTTGGGAGGCATGCATGTGGCACACGTAGACATGGCTCACCTCGCTTGGATCAAGCCAGCGCACTAAAAGTAACAGTGAAACCGCAGCAGTACAGGCGATACAAACCTGCCTGGGACCCTGGGCTTGGGGGCACAATCAAATGCGGTTTTCCAGCCGTTTCCAAGCCTTCATGGACTTGATTCAAATTCTCGGTTTCTGTGACCACGACAAAATCCTAGCCTCACATGCTGCCCTCACACATCCCAACGGCAGTGTCGACATACCCTAAAGGCTGATCACACAGAGCACAGCATCATGGCTGCTGTCTGCAGAGAAACGCTTTTCTCAATACTTCTTGCAGCATCCTAACACACTCTCTGTGGATACCTGCCTACTGTTTCCCATAAAACATCGGTTCCACCTGCCCTTCAGAGACTGCAAGAACCTACAGGGTCAAACTAGCATTACAGCAAGTCAGGGTAGCTTATGCTCTGTCCCCTTCTAGCATTAATGCTAAGTGCATAACTCAGCTAGGATTGGGATGTGTACATTTGTCATGGACTCCACACTGCATCCAAGCAACGGCAGAATGGCAGGTGTCGATTAGAGCAGTTTTACCAGCTGCAAACACAGAAGAGTTACACTGAAATCCTCGCTGGCAATCAGTAGAATTTATTTACTATCAGGGTGGAATCATTACACGCTACATCAGCTGGGGGAACTAAGCCCCCTGAAATGAGATGTGGGTTTTAAACATTTGTTAGTGTTTTAGCACTTAAAAAGTTGCCTTAATTAAATAACTACAAAGGATCATGATTTTAAATCTTCAGAAAACTACTAAGTAACTACTGTACAATTACAGAGTGACTTTATTTTCCATAACATCTTCCATGCAAACTGTCCAGAAGCACTTTGCAGACTTTAATATACTACAGTGGCTGACTTAAAAGTACAAAATAATATCTGAGGGAGAGAGACCCTAATGTTTAAAATAGATGAGAAAAGAGATGTTTTCAGCTTAGCTTTTTAAAAGAGAGAGTCACTGAAGTGCAGCTATCCAGAGAGGATGTCCTAGATGACGGGAGCTGCAGAGGAGAAGGCTCTTGCACCAGCACTAGCTACATTTTTTAGGTTGACAGAGGGGAAGCCAGTGCTAGACAAAGCAGGTTTGTAGAGGAAAAAGTAGGGACCCCACTTCTGGGCTTCATTACAGACCCTTTTTGCAGCTTCTGAGGTATACAAATTAAAGCAGATGTACCTCCTTCCCCAGGAATTTCCCTAGCAGCCCTTCCTGGGTGGCACAGGGCTGCCATCACAGTCATAAACCAGCCCCAAGGTAGAGGGAAGGTTGCATACTGGAGGGGTGTTGGGACAGAATGGGACATAGCCAAAGTGTTCTGCACTCTGTTCTGGACTGTTGGTGGGCCCCTGTGGGACCACTGCAGCTTGGATGTATGTTAGAGCGCCCTTGGAGCTGCTCTCACCTGCACTGGGGGGCCCAAACCAGCCACCAGCTTGTTCCAATATAGTTCCCATCCGTCCTAGGCTGCACCTCTTGCTATAGGTATAGTAAAGCAAGTTATATGATTGCACATGACTATTATTACCCATTGATAGTAATTATAATATAATACATTGCTGGGGCTTTTATTTCAAGGAACAAGGTTCATACGGCTGTGTGAACCAAGGCCAGCTATTTTTAATGGGCACAATTCAGCTCTCACTCTCACCCACGCAAAGGCTGATGACAGTGGAGTCTGCACAGATGTAACAGGGCAGGTTCAGCCCACCCTATGCATAAAAGACGCAAATCCTGCAGAGCTTTCTCTCCCTGCAATGATGTATTTTCCCAGTCTAACACCTGTGATTCTGGGGATGCTACCAGGATGGGTTAGGGCATAGGTGCTGGAACTAGGGGTGCTACGGCATGAAGGAGTTACCATCATACACAGGGTTTACGGTTTGGTTCAATGCCTCTCAGCACCTCACAAGATAAATTCTTCCAGCACCCCAGGGTTAGGGCATTAGTAATTTCTGGTAATGCCCACGACATATCAGGCACTTTCCATACACAAAAGAAGTCCCAGTCGCTGCCCCACAGATGTCTAAGCCTTATGTCTACAGTGCAATGAAACCCCGATGGCTGGCCCACGTCAGCTGATTCAGACTTGTAGGGCTCGGGCTGTGGGGTTATACAATTGCAGCGGAGACATTTGGGCTTGGGCTGGAGTTCCGGCTCTGAGACCCCAGGATCAGGAAGGTACCAAAGCCCAGGCTCCAGCCCAAGCTCAAACATCTATGCTGCAGTTTTATAGCCCCACAGCCAAAGATCCATAAGCCCAAGTAAGCTAACCCGGGCCAGCCTCAGGTGTTTTATTGTAGTGTAGACATACCCTGAAAGGGAGGTCAGCTGCCAGAACCCAAGTGGTGAAGAACAGCAGCACACGTGGAGGTCTGCTCTACACTGAGTTTTCAGTCCCAGGCTCTTTGTTTGATGATCAATGAGCCAGTGGAGGGAACCTTGTCAGATATGATGGTAGAGACATACAAACAAACTGGCATTTGGTTAGCCAAGAGATTCAGGGGATGAAGGGGCTTTGGTTTGATACAGGCCCTGCCCCAAACCTCAGGGGTCTCTCAACAGAAGAAGGGCTCAAAATGGAGTGCAGTTTCACCATCTTGTGGAAGGACCTGCATGTCGATACAGCAGGCCCCACAGGACCTTGAAAGGGAGGGACTCAGACGTTCATGTCTAAACAGGCTCAGAACCAACTTGTCAGTATACGTGGAAGAGGAACCCCTCTCCATTTCTAAATCTCTCTCTCTCTTTTTCTGTTTTTCTTTCTGATGATGTCTCCCCCATAAAGGACAATTTAGCTGGATGGGTTCAGTGTTTGCAGATATCCTGCTGTTGCCCCGGAATACAAAACTTTTCAGAAGATGGAGTTTTGGGGACCTTTCAAAGCACAGATCTAACCCCTGAAACAGGTAACAAACATTCAGATAATGTTAGTGAATAGTTTCCTTGCAATTTTCCTAAAGCAACATTTCTTTATTCGCTTACCCACAAGCACATGAAAGAATCAAAACAGGCTTTTTCTGCAAGCAACAAACTATTATCAGTGAATGTTTCTTACTTTGGATAATAGCTGTTCACAAGTGAATGGTAGCTCATGTCAGCAGAATGGGTTTTATCTGCACCCATAAAGAGTTTGAAACTGAAAATGACTCTCTCCCTCCTTAAACAATATGGGAAAAATTTTCACCTGGCATCAACCCAGCTACTCAATTTTGCACCTGTAGAGCAGGTAGTTGGTGAAGGGTGGGGGTTATCTACCCTGTCTGCATGTGCAAATGGGATAATTACACACCTGGATGGGTTCATGTGGAAAATTAGAGGCCATATTAAGAGGATGCAGAATGTGCTCCCTTCTTAAAGTCACAGTCCTGCCTTCTCCCTGCCTCTTTTGGGGTGGTCACTGCCACTGTCCACACACAGTCCTTGTGCTCAGGGCAATGAAAGGAGTGTGACTGCACTTTGCTTCAGCACAGGGAGCAAAGGGGAGGGTGGCTCCTTGCGGGCCTGCACAGCAGCACATCACACGCAGCCCCTCAATGGCAAGAGTCACCATGACACACTCACAAAGCTAGAGACGAACCCATCACAGGAAACGAGAAGAACCAAGCAAGGATAAGACGGTACAACCTGGCAACGTGTGGATTTTGTCAGGGAGCGTCAGGGCAAAACTCTCTGACTTCAACAGGAGCAAGATTTGGAGCACGATATATCATTAGAGGAGCTAGTTCTTTATACCTCATTGCCTCAGTCTGGCCCAGGGCAACTGGTGCCACTACAGAGTTTGTTTCCACAGACTGCACAGGCTCAGCTGAGCCACAGAGCCGGTAAAATACCTAGGCAGGCTGTGAGTTGCTGCTAGGATCTGCGTGGGATACAGGAAGGCCTGGGGGACTGGCTACTTGCTGTTTGTTATGGGGTGAAGAGGAAGCTCTAAGTGGTCTTCTGTCCTCTATTAACAGCAGGATGGAGTCAGGACGGAGCCAGCAGGCTGCAAAGTCAGCCTTGTTTTTAAACACACATGGCAGGGCCAAGCCTTTTAACCCTCCAGCACCCCATGGTTCCTGGAATAAGAAAACAGTAGCCTTTGGTCTAGAAGCTCAACAGCTGCGTGTAGCTCAGGGCATTTCTCTGCTAGCTCAGAAACAAACAAAAGATAAGATTATATTGTGATAAAAGGAGCCACCCTTTTATAAGGGGTTATTAAAAGCAGGCAGTCTGGACTGTATATCATGCTTTGTACTCAAGGGCTATCCTCTTACTGGACCCATGGCACAAGTGAACCATCTCAGAAACGGGACCACCCAAGGCAGTCATCTAGTGGATGGTTTATTTTGTATATACCATTTCTCAGGCCTCCTGATCAATAACGCCCTGGAAGAGCCGTAAGAGCCCGTTGTGCCACTGTTCCCTTTGTTGTCCCATTTGCAAGAATAAAGCAATAGCAGAGCATTAATAGCGTGTCTATCCAGCCAGGTACATTAATGGAGAAAGGAACTTGGTTTTGAGTCTTGTAAACTGTTGGGTTCATGGGCCTAGTCGTTAGAGCACAGGACTGCAGGTCAGGAGACAGGGCTATGTCCCCAAATCTGACTCACTGTGAATTTAACTGCTTTGTCTCTCAGTTTCTCCAGTGATAAAATGGGGATAATACAATTTACCCACATATGAAAAGGGCTTTGAGGGTCCCTGGTTAAAAGTGCTGTAGTAGTAGATAGACAAATGCATTCTAACTAATTTTGAATGTTTGATCATGCACAGCTCCTAGAACTTGCAGCTAATGAACCCGTCTGAGGTGCTCAGGTACCACAGTGATGGGTGCAGGAGAAGAACATGGATAGATACAGACAGAAATCCAAACACTTACGCACGAGCCTGCACATGATTATTTAAAGGACGCATGCAATTGTTAGACTTTTTAGCTGGTATTTGCTACTGAGAAGTCCTGTGACCTATACTCTATCTGTACCAGGGCTGGAAGCTGCAACCCCAAACGGTAGCACCTCATCCTGGAATGACAGCCAATTAGAATGCAACATTGCACTCTAGCATTACAAGGAGTCATTCATGTCATTAGAAAGAGCAGATAATATATTGAGTAAAGATATCAAACCATGTAGGTGTGGGGAGTGGGCCGAGAAAATGGGGCAGGGTGCTTCTCTCATGGACAGGTGTGAAAGTGGGAGCAGAGAATGCTCAATATAAGGTTAGTGGCAGAATGCTGGATGGACAGAGGAGCCCTAAGGAGGCATTTGAAGCTGTAGGAGGTCATTTAGCAGCATAAGAGGATGGAGGCTGTTACAAATCTGAGGCAGCATGAGAAAGAAAAGCAGGAAAGACCCATCCCAAAAATGGTAGAAACTAAACAATGTCCAGGTTATAATAGGGGAGGAGATCTGTGTCTGTCTGTTGGATCCTTCCTAAGTCTCTTTAAGGCTAATCTTATGTTCCTTAAACATTCTGGCACAAACTTTCCTCTGATACAAGGCTGTGAAAATACTCTGAGAGAGTTACCTATGAGCACAGGAAATACATCCTCTTCTCCATCTCATCTTTTCACCTTAACTACAGCTGGCAGCCGTAGCTGTGCGTGTCTTCATTGCCTCCAGAATATGGCCTGCTGGCTCACGATTCAGGGTTCTCTCAATCCTCCGCATTCAGTTTCCAGCGTGGGGTTAAGTTTGCGTTTCTCAGCATTGAAAAGTTCAGCCAGTACCTAACCGTTCCTGGCTCAGAACAGGATCCTGATGTGTCATCTTCCTTCGGCAGAGACCATTCTCTTGAGAAGGCCCTTTCTTATCAATGGGTCTGTAGGCAACAACTCATGTGCACTGAGCATGGGGTTATCTTCAATGAAGACTGACATAAGCATGGGGTTATCTTCAATGAAGAGACACCAGGGCTGTATTTGGTCTATTCTATTTTGTACAGTATTGTGCACAGTCTGCACACAACGAATAGCTCTCTAATCTGCTGTCCACTGGCTTACCAGCTCATGAGGGGAAGGGAGAAAACCAGATCTACTCTAATATTGGGCCCCCTTAAAGCTTTCTCTAGAATGGAGATAAATGGGATGGACAAAGGTCAGTGGCACCGTGTGGCCTTCTGGCAGTTCAATGAGATGATAGGTTCACCTCGGAACTCCTCATTTCTGTTTCTGCCATCATTTATTAGTCTTAAACTGCTGGAGCAGCGAAGAGCCTTGGATAATAAACACCAGGAAGCAAACTGCCCCAGAAAGTGAAGAACTCTTCAAGAGGCAAGTTAACAAAGCTGTTTGCTGCATACCTGGGAAGCAGTTGTACAAACAGCTGATCCTTTGGACCATATCTGGGGTCTGGCTGGCCTTAGTGATCCTAGAGTTCTCCTTTCACTCCATTCACTCGAGGGATTTTAGGTCTAAATTCTATGGGCACAGTGTACAGACTGCTATTCAGGCTGTGCTGTGTGCTGCAGCCAGGATATACTTACGTAGGTAGAGTCAGAGGAGAAAAATCTCCTGCATTGAATTGGGAAATCCATTTTAGCTGATAACCCCTTGTTATAATAAGCATGTTTGTTACTATGGAACAGCCTCACTTCTTTCAGTTCGCTCGGCTGTCCCATAGCAGAGTGGTCTTGGGAAAGGCTATCTATAAGGCTGCCTTTTTACCAGCCTCTAAAATTCAATTTTGCTGTATTTTAAAGTGAAGCTTTTTTTTTGTTTCTTGCCAGAGCTAAGAGCTAGTGTCTAAAATCAACACCAGAAATTAACCTTCTCCTGGGAAGATCCAACTCATTCCAATATCCAGGGAAATGCTCCTGAGTTGGTGAAAATGGCTTTTTGGTGGTAATTGCCTCAAGCCTCTCCAGGGAGCACAGGAAAGTCCTTGCCATTTTCAATGGAGACAGCTACTTGGCTTCGTCTTCATGAGCCTTCTTCTGCTAACATTGCTCCCCATGGCTCTCACTGGTGACAGCAGTGCTGGGAGCCCTGGAATATTAACCATCATCTCAACCCATTGTTCTCAATCTTTTCCATATTGGGACAACCTCAGGATGCCCCAAACATCTAACAGTACGGAAAGGACAAGATGGTTTCAGGCTAACTGCACCTGTGTCCCCCCTCTATGGTTCACTGCAGGAGTGCCCAGTCAGGTCTCAGGTCTCCAGATATCCCCTGTCTCTGGCCAGTGATCCTTGTCCCAATCTCTTTTGACAGGGGGTTTTAAGGCTGCACTGCTCCCTGCCTTACATTGTGATATCCCCAGCAAGACAGTCTGCCAAACGGCCAGTGCCTGTGTCTTGCTCTCTCTCCAAGGGCTCTGAGCAGTGTATTGCCAGCAGTTTCAAGTTACCACACAGCTCTTTCTAAGCAAGCACATTTATTCTACAGGTCAACGCATTACAGAGAAAACAATCAAAACAATAAGCATTCTGACCTGCATGCGAAAAGCTTACCAGAGGTCACCATCCATCTTATGGGTTTCTAGTGGGCTGCACTCTTTCCAACCCTTCTGCATGGGTTGGGGCACCCCATGGATAGAAGGTCCTGTCCATTTGATGGCTCAAGAAAGAAGGCCCGGAGTCAGTTTAAATTCAGCCTTTTATTATCAAAAGCTCTTTCTTTGTGTGTTGGTTTCTGGAAAAGCCAGTTTGAACCAATATATGCAAACCACCCCAGGGATGGTACCTCTCTGGACACGCTAAGTGATTCAACTTAATCACCCCCCACTGTTTTGGGTTCCTGGAGGAACTGTGGTAACGCCCCTCCTCCCGGAGTTACATACAGTCCATGGCCCACAGGGACACATAAGTCATTCATACACTTAATACAATATGGTACCCAAAGACATTGCAGGGGGTTGTAATATCTGTCACAGTCATTACCCCTAATACCAGGATCTAGCCAGGACTCTCCTACCATTGAGCAACATGGGAAGGACAAGTTGATCACAATATATAGGAGGTCAGACCAGATGAATTGGTGGGCCCTTCTGGTCTTAAACTCTTTGACCTCCTTACACTTGTTTGTGACCCCCAGGTTGAGGATTCCTACTCTAGATGTATCCTGAGCAGGGTTAGATGATATGATGGTTATAAAGCCAGCACTCAGACAACATTAATATTCCTACCATTGTAATTTGATGGAAAAAGCTCTGGTATAGATACATTATTTGTCCGCTTCCTATGTTTGCTTAATTATTAATAGCCCTGTATGTAAGCAGGAGGTTGGAGCTATTGTTTTTGTGCTTTGTTCTGTTATTCTGCACTATAACTTCACAAGTGTTCAACTTCATGACCTTGTGTTTCGATTTATGTAAGACACTAGGTTATGTAAAAGTCACCTGGATTTTCCATTTGTATCTACTGATTTCAAATAGCGACAATGCAATGGATTTTTCACACACTAAAAAGTACAACTGAAAACTAACCCCAGCCAGTAACATTGATTCACACAGGCAATATACATAGAAAAGGCAAGTCCAGAGGCTTAGGCCTTGTCTGCACAACAACTTTTGGCTGAGTTTGTATGTAGACAAGGCCACAAGGAGAGGAATATGCTTGGAGGTCAGTGGAAATTTCCACTTCACCCCACACTATTAATTTACACTTCCTGTACCACTGCACTGAAACATAAAACCTTCCCCATCTCTCCACAGCTCACCCCTCACACCCGAGGAGAGCCTGGAAATCAAACACTGTTACACTTTCCCTGCCACATGTTGTCCCCTGCATTATTTGTTTGGCTTTGAAATCATCTCCCATTTGTTGCCAGCAATGAGATTCTCGGTAGCACTCCAATCAAGTTTGATTGCTGGAGTGGCCGTTGCTCTGCCCTGGGATTCACTTTCTAACATATGTTTTTAAGTAATGCTGTTTGTGGTCGCTTTATTTTCTTATCACGCCTGTGACCTTTGCTTGTTATAGATTAGTGGCTGGAGCCAGTTGGATTTGTTTGATTTTTATTCATGGTTATTAGGAAGAGGAAGTGCCAGAAGGGATTTTGACCTTGAGTTTAAATCTATTCCCATTACAGCAACTGGGTCTTTAATTATAGATCTCTAGTTTATCGTTCTCCAAATCTTCAGCAGGCACAGGACTGTTTTGTCTATGCATCGTGTTATTGTAAACTCAGGGGATGCTCAGTTAATATAGCCCTTGCTTGCTAAATACAGGATAGGTTACATGGATGTGAGCTGTGTGGACTGAAAGCAAACATTTACAAACAAATTCAACCATATATGTATGGGCTAGATCTCCAGCTCCATTCAAGCTATGATCAGCCCAAGACTGGGTTAAGGCAGCCAAAGGCTTTAAGCTGTTGCACTCCTTAGTCCTGAGGGCAGTTATCTCTGGTCCCAAAGGGTTGCTAGTGCGGCTGCATTTCAGGGATGCCCCTATCATGCCCCTGCACCAGGGGCTGGGAGAGGTGATAGCGTAGGAATCTCTGCTCTGTGCCACCCAGAGAAACATCAAAGGGTATCCTGAAGTACTGGCTTTATGGCTGCTTTGCAGTTGGACTTGGGATCTGCCCCCATATTGTGTGTGTGTGTGTGTGTGTGTGTGTGTGTGTGTGTGTGTGTGTGTGTGTGTGTGTGTGTGTATACAGTGGATGTCCTGTCTTGCTCTACAATCCCTCAGCACAAACACTTCTGTTAGTATTTGTGACAAAACAACATTCTGGTTAGATTTCTCCCCTCTCCCCCCACACCCCCACTCTATTGTGTAGTCACAGATGTACTGGATAATTTGTGTGTTTACCAAGGGCAGTATATAGGTTAGAATCTTGTTTCACCTTTTTTATTCCTTTCCCAGGGAGTGAAATGAACAGTTTCTAGAGTAAGGGTACCAAGTCCCACATGTGCAGCACACCATTAGCTGATTTTATCCAACCACCACCTGCTCCTCAGCTGAGTCACTTGGCAGAACATTCATGTAGTTAGAAAGGAAAAAAACCTATGGATCAGATTCTGCATCTTTAATCAAATAAAACTCCCACTGATTAAAGCTTTGCTTTATGTGGACTCCATCCTGCACCCTTTGAAGTCAATGAGAATCTGGCCATTGACTTCAGTGGGGACAGGATCAGACCATAAAGGATCACAGACTTTGGCACTGTATCTGTTCTCAGAATGAGGACTCTCATATGCAGCGGGAGGGCACCACATGAATTTGGGCTCTGATATTTTCAGCTGCCTGCCAGGGTCTGGAAAAAGCTTGGAGAAGGAAGGGCACAGGCCAGTCTTGAGAAAAGGAGCATCTCCTATCACAATCCAACATATTAATGGCTGATGCATGGCACTGCATTGTTTACCCCTGGGGGAATTCTGCCCCACTGCGCAATGCAGAATTCTACAGAATTTAACATGCGCACAGAATTTCCTTCCCTCCCCGCAACAGAAATGGGCTGCAGTGCTGCTAGCTGCCACTAGGGGCTTTTGGACTTGGCAGAGCTCAGCCCACACATAGAAGACACTGCTGGGGGGATGGGGAGGGAGTTAGAGGGTCCTGGAAGCTGCAGTTCCCAGCTAGCCCTGAGGGAAGGAGAGGGCGGCGCGCAAGAAACTGGAACCCAGCATCAGGCTCTTTCTCCCTCTGGATCCCTAGGCTCTGGGGCATGTATCTGGGCTGGGGGGGTCCCACAGCTGGGCTCGAGGGGGGGTGCGGGTATCTAGGCAAGAGAGGAGCCCTGCGGCTGGGCTCTGGGTGGAAAAGGGGTTCGGATGTATTGGCTGGGGGGGAGCCACGGCTGGGTTTGTGGGAAGGGGGCAGAGAAACAGGAAGTGGGTTGTCACAGGGGTTTCTTCTACTCCTGGGGGAATTTTTGTGAGTGTCTGTATTGTTACAGACATACTTGCTGACAGGTATTTTGAAATAAATTACCAAAATAATTTAAACTGGCAGGGTTATGTGTGTTAGTTTGAGAAATAAAATTTGCAGAATTTTTAAATATTGTGCGCAGAATTTTTTGGCGCAGAATGCCCCCAGGAGTATAGTAGTTAGACACAGGTAAGAACATCAAGCCCTCCTTGGCCAGAGCCACCCTGAGTTGGAGTCTTTAAGGGGGGCATAATGTCCTGAGACGTTCCTTCCACATTCCTCCGCGGGGCTTTGAAACCACCAAAGAGGAGATGAGCCCAAGACAATCCATCCCAAGTTTTACACCAGGGTGGATAAAAATCAGTGATTTAAAAAAAAAAATCTGATTTTTTTTATTTAAATCAGATTTTTTTGATAAAATGCTTTTTGAGGAAAAAACCTATCTAAAGATAGTTTTAATTAAGATACATTATAGTTCAAAGATATCTCATCATGTATTATCTCATCAGGGATTATAAATTCTAATTCTATAGTATGAGACAATATATTCATGTAATGTTTAAGAAAAGTTTTGTAAATGAGTTCCAATAGTTCATGGATTAAGGGACCCAATCTTATGGGGTTCCAGAGGCTTCTGAGTAGATTATTTAGATTAATCTTTCTATCTACCCAATGGGACTCAGTGCTCAGTCTAGAAGATACCATCAGAGATGCTTAGTTTTGCAGTTCTCAAACTGTGGATTTGTGTGTCCAGAGATAACATTCTTGTTAACAGCAAAAATGTTTTTAAATAAATAAATAATATATTGACATGAGAAATAACAGACCTCAAGCCTATTGTCCCTCTGCAAATTTGTGTACACAGAGTCAATCCCTTACCTCTCTCTAAAAGTGCAAAGTTTCAAAAAGTTCAATGAATAGAAGATTGTTGGGGGCAGAACAGATCTGGACAAGGAGAAGTCTGGAGATTAATGTGAGAAGGGAGGGACAGGCAGTAGAAACAAAAATGAAACTGTTTGGGGAGCATATTCCAGAAGTTTTGAGGTCTTTCTGAGAGTAGCCTTCATTGATTTGAGATCTACCATACCATTCTCCCACTAGAAAGGAAAACCTATAATGGCAGCAGGCTGTAAAAGAGACCCAGTTTCAGAATAAGAACATTCAAGAAATATATGTTTGCTGATGATGTTTTAAAGAAAGTCACACCAGTGAACTGGTGGAAGTCACTTAAGAACTTGGATTCAGATAATCTCACTTTTAACAGCAGTAGCTTCTTCTGCCGGTGTAGAAAGAATATTTTCTTCCTTTGGACTAATTCATTCCAAATTGAGAAATCGTTTGGGACCTCAAAAAGCAGGAAAGCTTGTTTTTCTTTTCCAGATTATGAACAAACAGGAAAATGAAGGTGAAGACGACTGAGTTAGCTGCAGAAGCCAATATTTTAAGTTTCTCATGTTGACCTGGCTGACATAGTCGATTTAATTTTTGTTTTTTTAAAACAAATATTTCATTTAACTATTTTAGTTAAACAATTTTAACAAAAACAAACCTGATTTTAAAAAACTTGAATGTTTAACTAAATTCAAAAATTCATGTTTGTTTTGTTAAAATATTATATGTTTTCTGTTGACGAAAAAAAAACAGAATCCATAACGTTGTTGTTTTAGTTAAATAAAACAATTGAAATTGTCTGCTGATGTTCTCCTCCTAATACAGCATGGCAAGAAAATCCTCCAAATATTAATGATTAACCTGTTGAATTGGAGATAGTTCATCTCCCAGTGACTTCATAAATAGCTGTTTCAATTACCTTTGGTAAATGAAATAACCAAACAATCATTCATTTTCTGATATAGCTGTAAAACTAATCTGAAAAGTTCTCAAAATAAATCACTTTAAAAATGTATAGTATGTACCTTCTAAAAATGAAACCTACATCTATCTCTGAGTTGTGAAGAATATGTATTAAGGTTATAACAACCAACAAGAATGCACTTTTATGTAGAAATCCATGATTAAATTGAGTCTTCCTGACTAGTGATTTAAATGAATTTGATTTAAATCAAATCCACCCTGTTTTATACCAAGGCTAATGAAACATGGGACAGGACTTTGCGAGTTTAGCTGGTGCTATGTGAATACTCATGCAGTGCAGACACGATCAGTCAAGCTCACGGCTTTTCTACAATATGCATGTCCCAGTGCTTTAAGGAGCTCCCTAGTAATCCAGGATGTTACAAGTGCGGGGACGAATATCAGACTATACTACCAGGCATAGAAATGCTGTCTCACTTCATGAGACTACTAACTACATCAGAATCCAACACAGCTGAGAGCCAAGGCTAAGTAGCTTGGTGTTACAGCCAGTCCTGCTCTAGTGAATGCAAGTAGTTAATGTTCATCACAAGTGTGGTCCAAGGCAGAGTCACCTTGGTTTCTTTTTACACCTACCTAAATAAACCATCCAAGCTAATTAGTCCCGGGCCACTATAAGCATGTTCTTGAGGATACCACACCTGTATAATTAAATAAAACATCCTGTTCCCAGCACTTCCTGGCAGACATTTGCTCTAGAAGGAACACTGAAGCCGCACCACTGTGACACATCTGAAATTTCAAACTTCACACTGGTGTAGGTGGGTAAACGCATGTGACTGATGAATATGTGCGAATAAACATGGTCCCAGATAAGGCACTGATACCGTGTGCTTGTGCTTTTGCCAGTTCTATTTAAACACTGATAGACTCTGACAAACAAAAGCCCTTTTGTGCATTGTGCATCTGTGGTTACCATCCCCTGGTTTTCCATACGGTCTAGGCTTGTGCTCAGATTATTCGTCATGGTTCATTATTGCATCGTGTGCTTGCACCAGCACAGCTCACCACAGTGCTAAGGCTGAATGAAGGAGCTTTCACCCTAGCAGCAACTGTCCTACTTACTTTGGGGCAAAATCTGCCCCTTCTGGTTCTGCTGCACAGGGGACAGCTTTGTGTAGCCCACCCCAAGGTCCGTGCTCCTTCTGCAACATAGGAGACAACACTATGAGGCTTCCCTGCATGCCAGGGATGGGGTAGGTTTGTGGATGGAGTGATAGAGCCTCAACTAGGCAGATCCTCTGGACATTCTCCTTTCAGGGAGGGAGGGACCCAGTGAGAGAGGCTAATGCAAGACTGAACTCCAAACAGAGCTACATCATCAAATCCTCCTACAGAATAGTGCATTTTACTATAAATTAATCCAGTTCTAAGCCTCAATTAAGTTAGATGAATATTTTGATCACTTGGCTTAACTTTGTCCCGCTTCTTCCAGTGGATGCATGGAATGACAGCTGCCTTATGGGAAAGCCCCTGTATATTTATTTCCCGAATCCATTTTTTCCTTTCCATTATACTTTCCCAAATACTATAAACTTTATTTGGAGACTGGGGCCATTTGTGGTTGTTTCCAGCTGGCTGTAACTTTACATTAGACAGCAAAGAACAGAAGCAGATATAAAGGTATATTTTCTTTTCTCTCTCTTTTTTTTTTTAATTGTAGGACCCATCAAGACAACCACAGTTCTATCCTACATCATCTTAGAACTGCTTACTGATGACGTGCCCTATCCTGCAAGTTGCTGAGTACCCTCAACTCCCATCCACTACACTGAGCATTGTGGGAGCTCAATACACCTCAGGAGGCACTCAGAAACTCACATGACTGGAGCTTACTGTCTTTTATAGTGGTAAATATGGTATTAGATATAGAGAAAGAAGCCTATTTAATTACCTTAAATTACAGTTTGTCTCTATTGAGCACAGCTTGTCTCCTATAAGATTCCCTTGCTCTTTTATACATTTATGAGATCACAAGGGCAAGGTAGCACTGGTCCATTGTTTTAAATGTATTTTCTTTTATCACAGAGCTTATAGATGACGAGACTGTTCTGCTCCATATTTGCACACATAGAGCATCTATAAAAGTATCCTATTCTTGACCTGGACTAGTTATTTAACTGCTCCTGCCTGAAATATACACAAATATTATAATTCATACAACTGTGTTTCTTGTTCTGTAAAAATGTTTTAAAAAGTAACAGTGAGTAGTATTAGTTGCCACATGAAAAAAAGACGCAAATCTGAACAAGAAGAAAAAAACACCATTTTCCTGCTACCCAAGTTTGCTGGGGACATTAATTGTGCTTCGTAAGTGATATTTAATACCTATTAAGTCATTTAAAGTTACTTTTTTAAAGTTAAAACACTAATGCAGTTTTTAAAAAGATTAGGTGTTCAAATTCACTTGTAGCTGCCCATCTAATGTTCACACGGGGAGATTGCGCTCTCAAATGGCTGAAGCATTTGCATGCAGTTTTCCAGTTTATGCACGTAAACCTGCCAACTGCATGTTCAAATTAAACAAGCAGGATTTTTTAAACGAATGAATGAAAAATATTGATCAGACAGTAATCTTTCAGTCTTCACTTCCTCCTTTCTATGAAGAGTGCTAACTAACACAACAGCAACTAACTAACACAACAGCATTTTCACACAGCTAAACACAAAAGCTAAGAAATGTTTGATTTGCACATGAAAAATCATAGTTTAGACCTACTGCGTGACAGACAATAAATGGGAATTATCTGGTAAAAACTGTACAAAAACAACGAGCTCTGCTCCAGGCTAAAAACCTAGGTACCACCTAGGGTCCAAAGAAATAGCAACCCCGAGAAGTTCCTCTTAAACCCATTAGTCTAAAGATAGCATGCTTGACTTGGTCATTTCAAAGCAACAGCACTGCTTTAACATGAGGATTAGGTAAGAAAGTTGTAAGAAACAATTATAGACTGCACCTACTTTTGTGTTAGATAATAGACAAGAGTTGACGTTTGTTGCTGGTTTCAATAAATTGAGCCCCTGATCACAGATTTGCTGATATTTACGAACAGCTGCAATAGTTACAATAATCTCCTTAACCAAACCTGTCAACAAAGGAGATGAAAAATATGAAAAACGTTCAAAAATGTCCTTCCAGTAGTGGGAAAGGGGAGAGCGTGGGCAACTTTAAGTTAACGCATAAACCAGTATTCCCATGAGCTCATTCTTTGTTTCAGCAAATGCGAAAGAGTTTATGCATCTTCTAAAAAAGGGAACTAACTATCCAAAGGATTATTTGCAGGAGGAAATCATGTGCTGTTGCTCACATTATTGAACACCAAACATAATGCAATTTCTAATACACTAAGGCCTGTGATGTTAGTTGTTATTCTTAACGAAGGATACTGGGCACACAGACCCAAGGGAACACTTTTGCATTGGTTAATTAACTTCTAAGAAGCAAACATTGCAGGGAGGTGCAATCCTGGGTTCATTTCTTGAGCAGCGGCTGTACTCAAAACATAAACGGACTAGCTTGAATGAACTTAGTAACCTTTTCCTGTTCCTAACATTGGTAAATGTTTTTATATGATGAGTAATAAGTGTCTTTAATAAACCCAGCCTTGTAAATGCTCCATATTCCAGGAGTTTTTAAAAGCCTCTTTAATCCAACTGCTACTAGATTTGGCTTATTGTACATATTTTCCGCAACACATTTGTTTATCTTTCCCTCTAATTAAAGTATACTCTGCTCTCAATATGAAGAAATAAAAGCGACAGTATGTGCTATGAAAACTTATTTCATTATGTAATGAGATGGCAGCAAGTCCCGCATACTCTCTAGATATGATCTGAAAATACAGAAAAGCTACACACCCATCAAGCTACTGTAGGTCAGTTTGCTTTTTCTCTAAATTATGGGCCCAATCCTACAAAGTCCTAAGCACCTCCTATATGATAGCTTCCACTGACTGCAAGGGCACTCAGCACTTCGCAGCACCCATCCCAAGAATAACTTAAAAGATCAGGCTACACCATACTATAAAATGGGCCAAGATAATTCAAGTAATGAGTCATTTACATGACGGAAGCCACCAAAAACAAGTTCAAGTCATTGGCTTTGTGATGGCCAAAGTGAATGCACTTCAAACACATTTTTCTTGTAGCCTTTGGCATAAAGCAAAGTCTATGGAAGTTTTTAAGGTTTAAAAAAATATCTAATAGTATTCATCAACCACTTCTTGGAAACATAATCGTGTTAAAAAAAAAACAAAATCAGCTGGAATGAAAGGAGGAAAAATTCCTCAATCTTTTTAAGCAATGGGGAGGGCTCCCACTAACTTGTTTCATTGCTCAGCCTTAATCCTCACTATTTTCACATGAAGGCCGTGGACAATTAGCACCAAACCTTTTCCTCTGAAGCTGAACTCCCATTAGGATAGAATAAAAGAACAAAAGGGGACAGGTTTCATAATTTCCCCCTTGCACCCCACCTGACAGTCCTCCATTCTTTGTAGACAGATTTAATTTCCTCTGACACATGGTGTTCTCCTCTCATCATCTCATCCTGTCTCTATCCACTTGCTTTTTCTTCCTTCAGGGGAACTGGAAATAAGACATCAAGGAATGTGCTCTAAAATAGCTGGGACAAGCTCCAAAAGGGACTTTTAAATGGTTGCAAAGAAAAATGGTGAATCGTACAAATGTTTCTAATATTGATATCAAATGAAAGAGTGGCTCCTCTCTAGCACAGCCTGCTCTTCCTGCATATAGGCTAATGATGATGTAAATGGTTAACCTTATTATTTTATTAGACTTACAATGAAATAATCTTTTGGTCACAGCAGAGGACTGGGAGCCAGGAAATCCTAAATTCGAATCCCATCTCTGCCAAAGACTCACTGTGTAAACTTGAGTATGTCCCTCTCTTGGTTTCTTGAGCTGTAATCTGGCATGGCTAACGCTTGGCTACCTTAGTAAAGCACTTTAAGACCTGCAATGAAAGATGTTAGGGTAAATGCAAAGTACCATCAACCATCAGGGAAGGTTAAATAAAAATCCAACAGTTTTACCTCCGAGCAGAAAAGTTTGGTTCCTACATGGAACAGACAGAACACGGGGCCAAGGAAACAAGTCAGCCTTCTTGAAAGACTAAACAGTAAAGATTGGCCCAAACACCAACAGCCTCAGGCTCTAGGGAAGTCTTGTGGCTCAAGCCCATCTGTACTAAATAACACATACTGGGTTTTATTTTGTTAAAAATTTCCCAATTAACATTTCCTGGAAAAACAAACAAAAGCATTTTAATCATCAGACACGAAGCCAAAGCAGTTCTTAGTGAGACAAAGAGATAATGTACCTTTCTTTCTTTGCAAGCAGTTTTCAGTAGTCCCAGTTAAAAAACAGTCTTCAGTTTAACTACTTGTGGATTAAGGGAGATGTCAGCTCCAGGAAACTGATGCCACATACATGAATCTACAGTTTCTGCATGGAAACCCAGAGGTTTGCTTTGCACACTTTGATAGGGTTTTTAAAACGTTGGATGCTGTTTACAACCTTAATGGCAGGCCTGCTTAAAAGGATTTCTAGAAACAGATCCAACTCTTGGAATCACTGAATCAAAAAACAAACCTGAATTAATAGTACCATCCCCTTCCAGTATCACCACAATTCCAAATGTCATTTCTAAGGTGTTGTAAAGCCTCTCTACAAGCTAGTGGGTAAAATAGGATTAAAGACGTTACCGATGGAAAAGACAAACTAGATCATCTGGTCAGTCTTTTGGAAAAATCAGAATCCTGTCATCTCAACGGAAGATGCATCAGATATTAAAATAATACACAACACTGCTACTCATGATATAGTCTTTTAAATTGCACATGTGCCTTCAAAGCTGACATTTTAAGAATGGTAGCAGCTCTACAAATGAAAAGAACTGAACTTCAGCAGAAGGATCAAATACAACTCATTGTCAGAACCTGACTGCTATGGCCCCTTACAACAAACCCAGGGCTGGATTAACATTTTGTAGGCCCAGCACCAAACATATTTGTGGGACCCCCTGGGGGCAATGGGTCCCCGACAGGAGGGACAGGGTCCCCAGAGCAAGGGGCCAGCTGGGGGCAATGGCATGGCGGGAGCGGCCCTACTCCACCCAGCCCAGTGCAAGGGCACTGTTAACAAACTGGCAGCCAGCAGACACACACTGGCCCGGTACCCAGCCCTGTGCTGCCAGTATGCCCCTTCCCCTCAGGGGCAGGCCCACACCATGCCATCCTGCACCTCTGCCGAGAGCCCCCTGACTCCCTATGCCCAGCACCCCTCCCAGCCCAGACCCGGCCCCCCCCCAGGTCCCTATGCTGAGCATCCCCCCCGCTAAGATCTCCACAGACCCGCTATGCCCTGCACCCCCACCCAGAGATCCACCCCACAGACCCCTGCACTTAATGCCCCCCCCAGACCTGCTATGCCCAGCGCCTCACCATCCAGAGACCCCCACCACAATGGCACAGTGCCCTGTACACACACCCCTGCCCCACAGACACCCCCCCACTGCCCAGTGCCCTGCACACACACCTCACCCAGCACTTCTCCACCCACAGACCCCTCACTGCCCAGCACCCCAACACATAGACCTCCCCCACCTCCCATTGCCCAGCACAACCCCACAGACTGTCCAGTGCCCAACACCCCAAAACGCACAAACCTTCCCCACTGCCCAGCACCCCCCGACACAGAGACCCACTCCCCACACCCTAACCCCCAGACACATTCACCGCCCTGCTAGGAGGTGACAGGTGTCTGCCAGGCTGAGCCGGCAGTGTGGCCTGGGCCAGTCCTGGAGCAGGAGTGGGACCTGCCCAGGCCAGGCTCCCTCAGGACCCACTTGCCTGCTGGGGCCCAGCCGACCCCCCACGCTATCCCTTCCCCCACTAGCTGAGACCAGCCCAGCCTCTGCACTGGTCCCAGGAGGCTCAGCCCCAGGGACGTAGGTGGGACCCCACAGGTGCTGGAGCTGTGCTGGGGAGCGGGGCAGACCCCTGGAACACAATTCCCGAGAGCCCACCCAGCCTGGCCGCACCCACCTGCCCCATGGCCAGCACCCCTGCTAAGCCTGCATGGCAGAGCCTGGCTAGTTCCCTACAGGTGAACAGGACCTACTGGCTGGAGCCACTCACACAGGAAGGCCTGGGCGCGGGACTGCACCAAGTGAGGGGCCAGACCCAGCCATGTGGACGGGTTAGAGGGGTCCATAATGGACCCCTTCCCAGTGTGGGCCCAGCCCCATGGCACCATTGTAAACCTGAACAAACCCCAGGAACTGAGTCAGAGGATACATTACACCTCTCTGGAAAAACCTGTGCGAGGGAACAATTGTCACCACTGCTCCACACAACATCCTCGTTTTTATAGATTCATAGATAAGGCCAGGAGGGACCACTGTGATCCTCTACTCTGACCTCCTGTATAGCACTGGCCATAAAACCTCCCCAGAATAATTCCTAGACCACCTCTTTTAGAAAAACATCCAATCTTGGTTTAAAAACTATTAGCAATGGAGAATCCATCATAATCCCTGGTAAATTGTTCCCATGGTTAATTACTCTCAACATAAAAAATTTACACCTTATTTCCAGTCTGAATTTATCTAGCTTCAACTTCCAGCCATTAGATTGTGTTATTCCTTGGCTAGGTTGAAGAGCCCATTATTAAGTATTTGTCCCCATGTAGGTACGTATAGACTGTAATCAAGTTCCCCCTTAACTGTCTCTCTGTTAAGCTAAGTAGATTGAGCTCCTTGAGTGTATCGCTATAAGGCATGTTTTCTCATCCTTTAATCATTCTTGTGGCTCTCCTCTGAAACCCCTCCAATTTATCAACATCCTTCTTGAATTGTGGGCACCAGGACTGGACACATTATTCCAGCAGCGGTCGCACCAGTGCCAAATACAGAGGTAAAGTAACCCTCTCTACTTCCTCTAAATAGTCCTTTGTTTATGCATCCCAGGATTGCATTAGCTCTTTTGGCCACAGCATCATCTGGGAGCTCATGTTCAGCTGATTATCCACCGTGACTCCCAAATCTTTTTCAGAGTCACTACTTCCCAGGATAGAGTCCCCCATTGTGTAATTATAGCCTACATGTTCCTAGACGTACACATTTATATTTAGCCATACTGAAGCATATAGTGTTTGCTTATGCCCAGTTCACCAAGCAATCTAGCTTGCTCTGTATCAGTGATCTATCCTCTTCATTATTTAGCACTTCACCAATTTTTGTGTCATCTGCAAACTTTAACAGCAATGATTTTGTGTTTCCTTCCTGGTCACTGATAAAGATGTTAGATAACATAGGGCCAAGAAACAACCCCACTGGTACCCCACTGGAAACCGAACCCTTTTGATGACTATTCGTTTACAGTTACATTTTGAGATCTATTAGTTTTTAATCCATTGAATGTGTTGCAAGATAATTTTATATCGCTCTAATTTTTTAATCAAAATGTTGTATAATACTAAGTCAAAACACCTTACAGAAATCTGTTATGTCAACACTATTACCTTATCAACCAAATTTGTAATCCCATTAAAAAAATATATATATCACATTATTTGACAGGATCTATTTCCCTTAAACCTACGTTGATCTGCATTAATTACATTACCCTCCTTTAGTTCTTTATCAAGTCCCATATTAGCCATTATCTTGCCTGGGATTGATGTCAGGCTGACAGGCCTATAATTACCTGGTTGTCCTGTCTACCCTTTTAAAAAATTGACACATTAGCTTTCTTCCAGTCTTCTGGAACTTCCCTAGTGCTCCAAGACTTATTAAAAATCAACATTAACAGTCCAGCGAGCTCATAAGCCAGCTCTTTTTAAAAATCTTGGATACATGTTTATCTGGACCTGCTGATTTAAAAATGGCTAACATTAGTAGCTTCTGTTTAACATCCTTCAGAGATACTAGTGGAATGGAAAGAGTGTTATCACCATACGATGAGATATCATGTTATTTCCTCAAATACAGAACAGAAATATTTTGTGAACACTTCTGCCTTTTCTGCCTTATTACTGATGATTCTAACATCTCCATCTAGTAATTGACCAATACCATTGTGAGGATTCTTTTTGCTCCTAATGTTTAAAACACTTATTGTCCTTAACCATGCTGGTCATGGATTTCTCCTTGTATCTCTTGGCTTTCCTTATCAATTTTCTACAGTTCCTAACTTTTGATTTATATTCACTACCAGTTTCCTTTTTGTGTTTGCGTGCGTATGTACTTTTTTTTTTACATCTGCTTTCATTTCCCTTCTAGTAAGGTGTTCTTAAAATGATTTCCAATTATCAATTTCAATACCTCTTTGTAATAAGAGGCAAAATAAACTCTTTGTTTCTGAGCAGGGCCTGGTCAACACAATTTTTGTTCTGGTATAACTATTTTCATGGAATCAGATATATAGGGCTTGAAGAGACCTCAAGAGGTCATCTAGTCTACCCATCTCCCCCACTTCCCTCTCCCCCATGTTGAGGCAGGATCAAGTATATCTAGAGCAGGGGTCAGCAACCTTTCAGAAGTGGTGTGCCGAGTCTTCATTTATTCACTCTAATTTAAGGTTTCGCGTGCCAGTAATACATTTTAACGTTTTTAGAAGGTCTCTTTCTATAAGTCTTTAATACATAACTAAACTATTGTTGTATGTAAATAAGGTTTTTAAAACGTTTAAGAAGTTTCATTTAATATTAAATTAAAATGCAGAAGCCCCTGGACCAGTGGCCAGGACCCGGGCAGCGTCAATGCCACTGAAAATCAACTAGCGTGCCGCCTTTGGCACATGTGCCATAGGTTGCCTACCCCTGATCTAGTCTAGAGACAATCTTGATGGGATTCCACAATCTCCCTTGGAAGCCTATTCCAGTGTTTAATTATCCCTACAGTTAGAAAGATTTCCGAATATTAACCTTAAAGTCCCCTGGTGCAGATTAAGCCAATTACTTCTTGTCCTACCTTCAGAGGACATAAAGAACAATTGATCACTGTCCTCTTTATACAGTCCTTAAGATCTTTGAAGATCTATCAGAGGGGTGGGCAAACTACAGCCCTCAGTCCAGATCCAGCCTGCCAGGGCTTTGGATCCGACCCATGGGATTGCCACCCCTGTGGTGCCGCGGGCCCTGCGCCGCTCCCGGAAGTGGCCGGCATCACATCCCCTGGGGAGTGGGATGAGGGGAAAAGAGGGGGGCAGATGGCTCCGCACGCTGCCCTCGCCTGCAAGCACCAGTCCCCGCAGCTCCCATTGGCCAGGAACGGGGAACCACGACCAATGGGCGCTTCAGGGGAGGTACCCGCAAGCGAGGGCAGCGCACAGGGACGTGGTGCCAGCCACAGGGACGTGGTGCCGGCCGTTTCTGGGAGCAGCGCGGGGCCAGGGCAGGCAGGGAGCCTGCCCTGGCCCCAGTGAGTGCTGCTGCCACCCCGGAGCCACTGCAGGTAAGCAGTGCTGGGCCAGAGCCCGCACCCCAACCCCCTGCCACACCCCACCTGCACCCCAACCCCCTGCCCTGAGCCCCCTCGTACACCCTGTACCCCTCCTCTGCCCCATCCCCTTACCCTGAGCCCCTTCCTGCACACCGCACCCCCTCCCACACCCCAATCCCCTGCCCCAGCCCTACATTCATGGCCCTTCATGCAATTTCCCACCCGGATGTGGCCCTCGGGCCAAAAAGTTTGCCCACCCCGATCTCTCAGGTCTTCCATCAATCTTCTTTTCTCAAGATTAAACACACCCAGTTTTTTTTTTTTTTTAACCTTTCCTAAGAGGTTTAGGAAACCTGACCTATGATTTTTTTATTTATTTTTTGTTCTCCTCTGGATTGTCTCCAATTTGTCCACATCTTTCTTAAAGTGTGGTGCCCGGAACTGGGCAATACTCCAGCTGAGGCCTCACCAGTTAATACATCCCAGATTGTTATTAGCCTTTTTTTGCAAGTGTATCACATAGTGGATCACAAATTGAGTCTGAATCCACAATAACCCCCAGATACTTTTCTGCAGTACTACCGCCGATTTTGTACTTGTGCACTTCATTTTTCATTTCTAAGTGTAGTATTTTGCACTTGGCTTTACTAACTTTTCATCTGGTTGATTTCAGACCCATTCTCCAATTTGATAAGGTCATTTTGAATGCTAATCCTGTCCTCCAAAGTGCTTACAGCCCCTCCCAGCTTGGTGTCAGCTACATTTTTTATAAGCATATTCTCCATTTCATTAGCTAAGTCATTAATGAAAATATTGAATGATATTGGACTCAGGACGGATCCCCGCAGGGCCCCACTTGATACGTCCTCCCAGTTTATCAATGGTTCATTGAAAAACCAACTCCGAGTATTTGACAACCAGTTGTGCACCCACTTTATAGTAATTTCATCTAGACCACATTTTCCTAGTTTGCTTATGAGTATGTCATGTAAGACTGTTTCAGAAGCCGTTAATCAAGATAGATCAGGTTTACTACATGCCCGTATCCACAAGGCCAGTAATCCATTATTTGTTCTTGACAAATCCAAGTTGGCAACGTATCACCCTATTATCCTCCAGGTGCTTATAACTGATATTTTAATAAATCACATCTCTAACCAAAATTATTTAACTGAAATAGCTATGCTGTAACAACCTCTACACAGATATAAAGGTGGCTCATAGAAGAAGCATAGCTTATTCCTCTTCCCATACAGGAATAGTTATACCGGTATAAAGCACCCTGGTATCATGATAATTGCATCCACATTAGGGGGTTGTACCTCTTTATACCAGGATAGTGCTACAATTTGGTGTATGCAGACAAACCCAGAGTCTCCTAGATCTCTTATTCCATACACAGCTAGCTAAAGGGTCCAAAGCAGCCTGACATTTCTTATATGGAAATTGAGAGATTTTTAAACCCAAAATAATTCACTGCAGGGTCAATCTCTTTCCTCATCTGTGCTTAAACCCTCTAGATTCCCAGAAGTAAATTCTCCTATGGTGTCTGTTACCCCATCTTTTATACGATCAAAGTGAACCCTTACTGGGTCATTCTAAGGAAGAAGTATAGACCTCTGCAGCATTTTCTCTACTTCACATGCCACCCCCTCCCCCCACCACACACTTAGAACCTGTTCCTCTTGCATTTCTGTGCATGTTACTCCCATTTAATGGGACTTGTGTGTACAGGGTTAGCAAGATTAACATGACTGAACCTGAGACTTGATCAGAATACAATTTTATCTAAATAAAAAGACACAGGAAAAAACAGTGGTGTGGCATAAATCTCTTATAGGCATGAGTTTGGGATGGCTGCACTACAGAGTGAGCTATACACGACGACATCCCAAATATGTGCCAATAAAGCCTCACCACCATGTATTCTGCATAGGCCATGGCATGAAATAGCGGACATTACAACTGTCACTGGGGCAGAAGTGAATACCCAACTTATGCTTTTTTCTTTTCTTTTTTTTGTGGGGGGGGGGGGGGGGGAAGAGTCTACATTCAAGGGAAAATATATTTTTATGCCAGGTTGATATAAAAAAAACATGTCTGCTATTTAAACTTGCTCAAGAATTTAGAATATTGGGAGTCCTAGGGTGTTGAACTAATGGGCAAGGGAAGAGGCCAAAGGTGTGTGATAAATTTACTTTATCACACAACTGTCACCACCACCTGTGTGGTATAAAATGGTTTAACTGCCATAAGATTTGCTTCTTAACCCCCAAAATAATTATTTGAGCTTGGAATTTAGAGAAGCCAGTGCTGAACTCCATTTAACAACAACAACAGATGCTTCAAGCCCAACCATTCACCCATTTTTACAGAATATTCCCCCCACATCCCTATAAATACACCAAAACTAATGATTCCTTAAACTAGAATTGATGTCTTAAACGTAATTGAACACTAGGGGTGTCTGACAAGTCTCTGGCCACCAAATGAACGGAAACAGGAATGCAAAATATTCCAGTTCTCTGAATATACAAGACCAAATAAGGCCCAAATGCCAAGAGAATAAACACAAGGCTAATCTACCAAGTTTGGGCAAATGTGAATTAGAGTTCTCTAATGCTGCAGATATTACTTTGCAGGGTAAACTTAATTCTCCCTGCTGCAAATGTGTACACTTATTCCTATTTAAAAAGGAAGCCTCTGTGTAAGCTGCATAGATCTTTGTAAATTCAACTGCCCATTTATCACAACTGTATAATCATGAAGACTATGAATAAATCATTTGACAAACAGATAAAGTTATACATTCTGGACTAACAAAAACAATTTAAAATTGTTCATATAACCACTCGTTTTGAAAATGCCAGAAGGATAGCTAGTATTTGGACGTTGCCTGAAGGACTTGACAAACTGTTTATATAAAGGAAGAAAGACCTTGAATTTCAGGAAATAGATGTGTAGAAAACTTTCTTCTAACAGAAAATAAAGTTCCATTTGTACCACACTGGTTTGCAAGACATTAAACAGACTGTATTGGCAGCTGATATCCAGATTCCAATAAACTTCATTTTCTAAATTAAACACTTATCTACAGCAAAAATTGCTACATAAGTGACATTTATTAACGTTCTGCTATATTTACAGTTTTAACATAGTAAAACTCCAAAGTGAATTACCACTTGGCAGAAAGCACGAAAGTGCACATTAAATCTACACTTATAATGCATCATAGTTTCTGCTAACACAAATTATAAAAGCAAGAATTACAGGTATGTTAGGGATCATCTCAAAAGTCCCAAAGCCAAAAAAAAATTTAAAAAAAAAGAGACCTCTCTTTTGCAAGGTCAGATTTTTTTATACAAAGTTGCATTGTGATCTTTGAGCTTTACACTACCAGCATATATTGCGAAAATCCCTATATAGTCCAAAAAGTATGCAGTATGAAAGTAAAATATCCTGCAAGGTTTAGAAGAGACTATAAAAAAAACAATACTGGTGCCACCTTCAAAATAATACTTTTTCCCCCAATTATGCCATAACGAATCTATCGTGCACACAGATTTTACTTTCAGGTATAGAGACAGGACAGTTTTAGATTTAACAGCAGATAAGTATATGCAGAAATGTAGTCATAACAAAACAGTCTTCTAAACTTTTGAGAAAACCCCTTCAAAATAGCCAGCATTATACATTATTTTACACTAAAATATTGGATTCCAGAATAATTTTTTAAGATGGAGAATGACAAAGCAAGACTGCCCCCTAGTGCCTAGAGGGGCATAGCTCATGCTATACTACAAATACTATATAAGGCATTATTAGTACATCACAGACTTGACTGCAATAGCTTTTCCAAACATTAGCCCACTAATGAGTCAATGATTACAGAATTCTGCATTAACTATTAAAATTTTACACCTAGAAACAGTACTTTTATTTATTTATTTTAAAGCAGGTGATTATTTTTTCTTGTGTTCAGAGTCTTGATTCACTTCCTGCAGGTGTCCTGTTACTTCTTGAGGGAGAATTCACTAACGCAGGAAGACATTTGCCAGAAAACATCTGTCAGAGAAGGATATTGAATATTGAAACTATAGTTAGATTGTTATTTTGGTTAAGAAAAGGAAGTAGGTCACAAAGAGTGCAGGATGTCGGAAGACATACGACATGCATCTGAGGCATAGTTACAAGATTACAGCGATGGCACAATTACACAGTAGTTTTCTGCCTATTCGACAATTTCAAAGGTTCAAACCCGTTTAGAACGTAAAGCAACAGAAAAAGAAAGAACGTGCCAGATTCTGATCTTGGTTCTCCTGGTGTAAATCCATAATAACGCCAGTCAAGGCACTGGAGTTAACCTGCATTTGAATAATGGCAGAGCAGATTTTGACCCCATGTTTGGTTTGGTTTGTCTGCGCCCTTAATATGGCTACATTCTAGTAAACATATGGGATACTGGAGAAGCCAAACTTCCTAAACTCTCTCTCCCGATTACTCTGGCTGGGATGTTTTTGCACCAAGGATAAAGTCTGAAACTAGTACACCTACAGTGTAGTTTGTATCCTCTGCTTGGCTACTGATTTGCTCTGCCAACTACATGCAGTCATATACCAGGAAGATTTCCAGCAGTGATAGATAACGTGACCCATTAGAACACAGTATTTAAACAGCATATGCCAAGCTTTCAGTCAGGTTCATTTTACTTTTAACTACTTTTGACTTGCACAAAGCACCCTCTCCCCAGTCCCTCAGAAAACTAAAACCAACAATCACCGTCCTAACAGTGACAGGTTCCAGAGTGTTCTGTGCACTTCTCTCACTCACTCACAGTGGATTGGATTTTATTCAAGAACAACTCTGTTCGTTGTTTTGTTTTTTAAAGTGATACACACTGGCTTGTAGTTCAAGTTAACTCAAAGGAGTATTCTCAGAAAATCCCCACTCCAAGTTCACAAGCCACTCGCAAGCAATGAGCCTTGGGCCTCTTCTGGAAGCCTGAGCCATGCTTTGGAATCTTTTATCCTCTCTTCATTCCATGTCCTCGCAAGGTCTATCAGTACAGGCATATTTGGAGAAGGTTATGACATGCTGGATTCCATCACCAAATTTAAATTACCTAATTCTAAAAGGAACAGTTCTTTAAGGAAAAGGAAGCAGAGAATACAACACTAACTTCTTCACAAGGTTCCCAGTACATAGGTAGTGATTCTTTCCACCACCTACCTTCAATATTACTACAAATAGTGTATTTATAATATCCCCTCTATTATGCTCAGCATGTCTGGCTCTCATCAATGGTGTTCTGATGTGGGTGGAGTGCACTAGCAAGCGAACCATAATTAGAAGTAATATTTTCCTTTCTTCAGTGGTCAGCATTTTTCACAGCTATTTATTGTCTGAGACTTTAAGGGCATTTTAAAAGCAAAACAATTGAACAGCCTTATTTTGATGATGTCTACTTCAGCTCTCTCAGACGGAGAAGAAAGCGACACACGGGCAAGTGGAAGAGCTGGTCTTTTGTTCCTACAAAGCACCTACACAGACCACAGAGGCACAGCAGATGTAGAAACCCCAGTGAGATATGTGCAGCTACAGCAGCTGCATGGGAACTGATCAAATATGTGCTGTAATGTTTTTAGAAGGATGCAATGCAGTCCAAATAGTTGACTTACACAAGTCAGTCTTTGGTATTATTGCTATGGACAAATCAGCCCCTATTTCATCAAGACAGAATTTTTAGAGAAGGATGGGGGTATACTCCTGGAGCTATGGGGAGAGTGAAGAGGGTAGAAAGAACTTTTTTGTTGTTTTGATTTACTGGCTGGCGGTTTGTGTATATCCAGATAGGATTTCTGTTGTTGTTGCTGGATGATCATTATTATGCTGTTATAAGACTTTCAGGGCACCTACAGCTCTTTGTATAGTTTGTTTTAAGTCTAAATAAATAAAACAGATGTGCTTTAACACAGGCCTGAAACTCCAACATTTAGGGCCACAAAATCCAGTAACAACACTTTTTGTCTTCTCTGTAGTCAAATGTACACTTCACATACAATTACATTCAATTTGAACAAGACAAATTGTAATTTAATGCTAACTTCTAACATCCTCCAACTTTCATAATAAATCATTTTTAGATATATAATCAAGTTTTTTAACTTGTGAGAAAGTAGGTAGTGAAATAGCAGCTTCCCTTCACTGGCACCAGAAAATATAAAAGAGAAATCTGATTTGAGCAAGGATGCTATAGTGATACCAGAAGTGTTTTGTGGTGCTTCTCTTCAATATTTCACATTATAGGTTTATCTGAAGAGTCCAACAGAGTGCAGTTTAGGGCATGTTGAAACATCAAGGCCTAAATTTTCATAGTGCCTAATGTTTCTGGATGCCCCAATTGAGACATCTTAAAGAGGCCTGATTCAGAAAGTGCAGAGGACCCACACTTTGAAAGACAAGCCCCTTTAATGTATCTCAGGTTGGGCACCCAAAAATGTAGGCACAAAATCACTACTTGCATTTCAAAACGTAGGCTTCAAGGTCTATGTGACCAGGAACCAAGCAACTCCTATAAGAAATGAAGAGCTGCTTTCAGGAAAGAAGCAAATCAAGTCACTTGAAGAAGAGCAAAACATGAGTTGCTGGGACCAGAAATAGCTTTAGTATTCAAGTATTAAATAAGTGGCTGTACAGCTAGTAACAATATGAATTTAAGAGGGGTTCAGAGGTTACCACAAACCCTAAGAAGGGGAAAACCCAAGCAAACCAACCCACCACACAGCAATTTCTTTTTATAGCATTTTCAGGTTCAGTTTAATAAAGCAGAACCACTTGCAATGTGTGTGGTTCCTGGCCTAGTGACAATGGAACAGGAAAACATAGCCTTGGTTTTGAAGGCCAAACAATTTAATGACACCTGATTCAAAGTTTTGTTTTTCTACTATTACCCTGGTTACAACTGCTTCAGCTCTGTCCTGGGGAAATCTAGCTTCATAGAGCATCATGTTGCACTCATCATCTGGGAAGCAACCTCTTACTTACAGGGATTTTTTTCTGCCTCAAGAGAAAGAAAGTTAATCCTAGCCATAATCTATTGTAAGAAGGAAATTCACTAAACAAGTTGAACTACTTAAGCCTCCATCAAGGTCCCACCAAGATTTCAGCGAAAGACAAGAACAAGACAACATGTTCATGTGCAGCCCAAAAGTGGGTGAATTAGTTAAAGGCATGTGGGAGTGGCTTTCAGAGTTTCTCCCAGAACTTGGCAGAGAATGAGTAATACAGAAAACCCAGATGAAGTGCTGGTTCTGGGACATAAGCCAGAGACATTGCTATATGCCTCTGCTCAGGCGTGGTCTGTGACCTTAACTCAAGTTGAAGGTATGTCACATGTTTCAAGCGCATTACTAGTTCTTAAAATCACATCCTCCAGGGTGCACAAGTGTAGCAAGCAATAGGGATCTGTTCTGGTATTTCAAATCTTGGAATCTAAAGCATCTAAAATTCCCTTCATCTAACTCTGGAACAGATACTTGATACTTCAAATTAAATTCCTGCTGTGCTGTCATAGGGAAGCTGGACTAAGAAGTATGTACAGTAGCTGGCAGCCCAGGAAATAAAATATCAGCCACTGGCTTTTGGCCTGCGAAATCATAGCAGAGCAGACCCAGCCTAAAGAAATTGCCCAGTAAAGTAAAACAAAAACAAAAAACAGCAAAAAAAAAAAAAAAAAAACTCAAAAGTGTGTAAGATTTACCTTTAGTAAATAAAGAGAACTCTGGTCCTGGGGAGAGTGGAAAATGTATCCGGCATCTTCCGAACCTTTGCATAATTGATAAATCCTCTGAGAAACAGCAGAAATCCTAAGGGGAAAAAAAACACATTTGTTCAGTTAACAGAGTAACAGCCGTGTTAGTCTGTATTCGCAAAAAGAAAAGGAGTACTTGTGGCACCTTAGAGACTAACCAATTTATTTGAGCATAAGCTTTCGTGAGCTACAGCTCACTTCACGGGATGCATACTGTGGAAACTGCACAGTATGCATCTGATGAAGTGAGCTGTAGCTCACGAAAGCTTATGCTCAAATAAATTGGTTAGTCTCTAAGGTGCCACAAGTACTCCTTTTCTTTTTGTTCAGTTAAGAAACTGAATCTATATAATTTCCAATGTTTTTTTCTCTACTTAGGAAAGGACAGTCCATCTCACAATGTCTTACAGAGAAAGCCTCTGATTCTTAGCACTTGTGGCATTTAACTGAATATAGACTTGTTTCTGGACTATGATATTAAAGTTTTGGATTTCCATATTAATGGACAAGAAAGTTTATCTTAAGGGTAAACCTAATTACCAAGAAGTTAGTTCTACAAATCTGCAAGTCACCTAAAGAAATCTAAATTGCTAATTAGGATGAATGCTTTAGTGATCAAACCAATCTAGAAAAGGTAGTAACTCAAATAAATGAGGAATAGTTTCATGAAATGTAGTCATGTTTCTTGGAAATTTATGATTATGTCACTAAAGATCCAGTACCATTTTCTCTGACATATGCAGTACAATTCTGCTGCATCTTTCTGCAGTTGATTTTTGTTGGTTCCTGGAGTGTTTCCTATCACGCATTTTACCTAATTTAAGAATCTTGGCATGTTCCGAGTTGCGTATACTAGGTTAGCAATTCTCAAACTGTGGTTTGGGACCCCCAAAGTGGGTCATGACCTCCTTTGAATGGGGTCACCATGGCTGGCTTAGACTTGCTGGGGCCCAGAGCTGAAGCTCGAGCCCCACTGTCCAGGGCCGATGCCAAAGCCCGCAGGCTTCAGCCATGGACAGCAGGGCTCAGGTTGCAGGCCCCCTGACTAGGAGCTGAAGCCCTTGAGCAGTGGAGCTCAGGCTATGTCCAGTGTGTGTCCCTCATCCGCAGGCAGTGGGGCTTGGGCAGGCTCAGTCTTCAGTTCCCTCTCCTGGGGTCGTGAAGTAATTTTTGTTGTCAGAAGGTGGTCACAGTGCAATGAAGTTTGAGAACCCCTGTACTAGGAAAGAAATTCTGCCACCTAGCGGTGACTTAATTTGTTGCACACAAAGGAGGTAAAAGAGTATTATTTAGTACTTAGGTAGCATTTTCCATTTGATGCTCTCAAAACCTGTGGAAGTATTGATGAACTAAGCCTCCTGCAGTGAAAGGAGAAAAAATAATTGTAGTAACATTAGAAGTGTACATTGTGGAACCAGAAACCTTATTGTCTGTCATGTTGATGCTTATTTTGTGTGTTTATATGTATTTTATATCTATCTATCTTATACATATGATTTGAGATCTCTGGATTAAGAGTGTTATAGAAAAGAGATTATTATTACTAATATATATTTGGTTGTGATACTTTTTTTATATTTAACCTTATAGAAAATAAAAGCATTTTATTAAAATATTACGAATTAGAAGCCCCAGTCCCCAAATACACCACTTTTGATGGGTTCTCTCGCTTGAGTAGGAGTTTGCAGGATCAAGCTCCAGAACAAAAAGTCTTTGAAACGAAAGCTGAAAACCGTGATACAAGAGATTTATCATATTTACCATATGCACCATTGAAAGAACAGACCCAGCAAGTTTATGAATTGAATTACTTTTGAGGTAGATTTCAGTAGAAGATTGAAGGGAAAAATATATATAAAAAAAATATTACTCATTTTCCCAATATGACAAACAATAATAAGGTTTCTGGTTCCACACTACACATTTCTGAGGTTATTACAATTATTTTTTCTCCTTTCACTGCAGGAGGCTTAGTTCATCAATGCTTCCAGTTTTTGAGAGCATCAGATGGAAAATGCTACTTAAGTACTAAATAATATTCTTTTACCTCCTTTGTGTGCATCAAATTAAGTCACTGCTAGATGGCAGAAATCCTTTACCTAGTACAGTACAAGAAACTCAGAGTATGCAAGATTCTTAAATTAGCTAAAAATGTGTCGTAGGCAAGACTCTGGGAACCAACAAAAGTCAGCTGCAAAAAGATGCAGCAGAATTGTACTAAATATGTCTGGGAAGACTTTGGGGTGGTCTTTTCAGGCAACAGGTTGCCTTAGAAAGGTGGTCTTTTGTACCAGTTTCACTGTACTATCACTTTTATTCTTCCACATAGATAGATTTACAGCTAAATATTAGCCACAGAGTCAAAGAACAGAATTGCTGAATATCAGCTGGCTACAACTCCAGGAGGCATATTTGGAACAGTGACATGCATTACAGATTGATACTACAAAGTATCACTTGGTACCCATATAACTGGTGTTTTGGTGCAGCAAAGTTGATCTACATATTTTTTGATACTTAATTTCTCAAAGGGCCCACCAGTCCTCATGATGGTCCCAAGAGCGACTGAGACTCAGTATAGGATTTAGAACAAATCACAGTTTACTTGCATTTTAATCACTTGAGTGCCATGTCTAGTGACTCAACTCCTAGCAGCTACTGTCAGTGTGAGGAAGTGCTGCTCTCTGATTTTCTTACTCTTTTTTGGTGAGAGGATGTGTATGCTTTTACTCCTTAATTTTTTGATGACAGTAGAGGAATTTAAACACACACACAAATCTCAAAGACATTCATTACCAGAATAAAATCATTTTAAAAAGATAACATTTTGGCCTTATATCTTTAAGCATCTGGTAACGAAAACAACAACACTTGTCTGTAAAAGTCACTTTTGGCATAACTTCAAATATTGTAAGGACTTACCTAATACAAGGAAAACCCACCAGAGCCAGTACTGACCATCAAAGTAACCAGGGAAATAGGTTGAGAACTAAAAAAGAAAACAGAAATTATAACACTTGGTACTTTCTGGGCCCAATCCTGCTCCCACTGATGTCAATGGTAGCCAGACTGTGCCCTCTATGGCCTTGTCTACACTGGAGGCAGCATGTAAAATGTGTGTATCCACAAGCCACAGTGAAAAGCAGGCTGCATCCACACTGTAGTGTGAAGCCACACGGGACAGTGAAAGGCTCTGGCAGTGGGATACTACACTGCTTAAAATAGCAGTATAGGCAAGGGAGGCATCTCTTGGGAGCGTAGAAGGCCATACAGGGTATATACCTTAAGGTTCTGGTGTGTCTTTACTCTTCTTGCCTATGCAGTGCCTCACCGTCTACACTGCTAAATTTATACCTGTGCTAGGGAAGCATGTGGTATGTGTACTCGACATACGGCCATAAGCACAGACATAGCCTTACTGTGAGATAAGCACAAGTTACAAATCCTAATTACTAAAAAGTAAGAGGTGTACACTGATCTGAGGGAATGGGGTAAGTGAAGGACTCTTAATGTATAGCTGTTCCTCACAAACCCCAAACTGCTCCACTGTGACCAAGGAGACATATACAAGAGACTGTTCAACACTCACCAATACTTCTCCTGAGATCAGCTAATAGGGAGACACTGCTGAATGACAGCTCTTCCCGTTCCCCCTCACCCCGCTGCTGCCTAGCAGCCTCTGCCAATTTTGGAAGCGAAAGGCCAGGCTTGCAGTAGTAACCCCTGCTAACTACACTTCAAGGTTGGATGATGTAACAAAACAGCAGTGAAGCTGAAGTTAAGCTCTTGTGGGTATGAGGAATTCTCGAACTTGAAAATCTGTTACTGGGAAAACTGCTTCCTATTAAATGAAAAGTGACCTTGGTGCTGATATAATTATAGAATCAAATTTCATTATGTTGTCAGTGGTAGATTATTAACTTGATTTTTCGGGTTTTTTTGAAGTTTACATCAGAAGACGGATAAGTTAGAAAAACTAGATACTAAGGTTGAAATCAAATTCACAGTTAAGGCTGCCAGTCTCTCTCACTTCATTTCTTATCTCAGGAAATGGCACTTAGCTCTTCTGTATGAGACGCCTGTAGTACCTAAGCACTGTACAATGGAGACAGTTATCTCACTACATGTCATATTTGCAGGATCTGAATCCTGGAACAAAAGGATTAAGGATAAAGTGATGACCTTAACTCTGAATCCCTTTGCTTTTGGTCTTCAGAGCCAATTTTTTTATTGGTTTCCCTTGCACATCTGCCTGCAATTCTTCTAGTCACAGGCTGCACACACAACATGTTTGCTTGGACAGAAATTGGTTTGACATTTTCACAAAGATATAGCTTTATACTTTTTCATTCCTTTCCCCATTAAAAGCCTTTGCTTTCTTGACCGGCTTTATTTTCACAAAGAGGATTTTTTTTTTTACTTCAAGAATAAAACATCTGGGGTAGGTGGTATCTCTTTTAAACAAATATTGCTTAACGGACACCTACATATTACACAAGCTGCTTTACCTAATAAGAAAGAGACACTTATAAAAAATGCAGCACTCCTCTGGCACATTATTCTTATTTATTACAACAACAAGGACCATTACACCATACCAGAGCAGTGTCACATTACCAGCTCTGTTCAACCTCTAGACAATCTGTCACAGCCCCCATTCCCAGAGCACACTCCTAGATGTGCTTCAGCAAGCGAGTTTACTGTGTCAGATGAGAATAAAGCAAGCAGAAAGGGTCATTTAAAAATTACACCTGAATCAAAACAGTCCCCAAGGAACTTTTGTGATGGTCAGGGAAACAAACAGGCCAATCTTCAAAAAAGAACTGCTGAAGGATTTAGGGCAAATTTCACTCTTGGCAAGAAGAGTCAGCACAAAGCCCTCTATGCCTTCCATTTAGCCCTACTGTGGGTTGCCTGAGGGGAGCAGCCATGCAGAGAGGCCTTATATCCCCTGTATGCTGAGGAGGTCAGCTCCACACCGCACTGAACAAGTCAGAGAGCAGAGGTCTTTGTGGAACCTGAAATGTCAGACTGAGTGGTGCCAACAGTGCGTGTGGAGTGGCAGCAGCTACGCATGTGGGTTGGGGCACTAGCCACAGATGCACTGTACCCCTACCCGTGGGGTGGGAAAGGACAGGATTCTTCCCCTTCCAAAAACCCCTGCTTAGTGCACAGTACAAAGCCCAATAACTCAGGTTTTTGCAGGTGCAAGTTTTGCCAGGCAAAAAAGCTATTTAATTATGAACTGAGATGAGCCACTTATTAAGTAATGTAGCAAATACACAGAGGCCTTATGTTTGTCTGGGCTCCCCCCCCCCCCCTTTTTTTTTTTTTTTTGCACTAACTTACCCTGACAATCAGGATCCACTTAATGAGAGACAGACCAAACCCCGAAATGGCCCCATAGCGTCCTGCAGCTGAAGTGGTCAGACAGAAGGACAAGAAAAATCCAATCCAGTTGAAGAGGAAAGCCACTGAGAAAGCAAAGGGAAAGCAATAGGTCAAAATGGCCGGAACTTGAAGCTAGACAAATTCAGACTGGAGATAAGGTGTAAAAATTTAACAGTGCGATTAAACAAACTACTGGAACAATTTACAATTGGATTCTCAATCACTGACAATTTTTAAATCAATACTGGATGTTTTTCTAGAAGATCTGTTCTAGGAATTATTTTGGGGAAGTTGTATGGCATGTGCTAAAGAGGAGCTCAGACTAGCTGCTCACAGTGGTCCTCTCTGGGCTTGGTATCTATGCATCTATTAAACGCCTCTTCATATTTTTAGGCTGTCTTCTTCTCGTGTCCTTCCACCACAGATCACAGGTTTTTCCAGTGTTGGGCACATGTGTAGCCCTGCCAAGATCTTCCACAGTACATGGTTCCTCCAGGAGCCAGCAGAATAACAGATGTTCCATTGTTTGTGTTTCATCGCAGTCACATGTATGTGGGTCATTGAAATAGCCCCACTTCCACATACTGACTTTTGCCTGCCCACTCTTGTTTGGAGGTAATTTAAACTTCACACAAGTTGTTGCAAGTGAAATGAGTGTTTATCTTTTCCTGTTGGCTTCAATCAGGGTTTCCCCCCAAATCTTTATGAACAGCAGACAAACTTAGATTTAATATCTGATCCTCTGTGCGTTCTGAGCCACGAAAGCCTGCATCCCCTTTTAACTCAGACTAAGAGAATGACTCATGACAATTTAGTTACACTATGTATGTGAAGAGCATGAAAGCACTGGAAATAAACGCCAAGACACTAGCCCCTTCCTAAAATACTGAGAGCTACTTCACTTTTAATGTTCATCCGTTACCAACTAACTCAATTTTTAAGAGTTCAGAGTATGGGTTTGCCGCCCCCAACCAAGAGAACATAGTCCCAGAAGTTTGAACCAAATAAATAACTAGTTTTCATAAAGAGCAGAGATGTTTTAGGATCTCTCAATGGCATGGTCAGCAGCATACTACGTGAATGAACAGCCTTGGAACTCCTGATCATCAGTTCCCTTTATGCACCCTCCTTTTTGGGGCAGGGGGGAAAGAGAAGGGAGGACGAGAGAACATTCACCATACTTTAGCACCCTCTAGTGGTACATCATGGAGTGGCACTGATGTTTTGCAGGAGTTTCTACTGCTATTACCCTACAGCTAGAAATTTTGGTTTGCATGATGGGATATATATAAGGCAAGAGTTGGTTTAAGTGAATGAAGAGGTGCATCTCCACAGTCTAGTCACTGCCTTGTGGCGGTGAACAGCTCTTCACAACATGTTATTAATGAGGTTTATAGTGAAAAACAGAAACAGATATTGGGGGATACACTTTAGTGGAAAAAAAAAAAAGAAAAGAAAAGAAAAAGAAGGGGATGGGGTTTGTAATGAAACCCATGACTAACTTGGAGAGTTTGACACCTGCCTGACTAGTCGATCATTTCTAGAGGAGGAAGAGAAATTCTTCCTTTCCCAGAATTTCACACTGGCATATCTAGTTTTTCCAGCTATACACCACGTACATTAAGAGGTTAACTTATTCTTGTCTGTACTGAGGAAAAGCTCAAGGTTCTATTGGGTACTTACTGAAGAATGTTAGCATGAAGATGCCATCGTTTCCTATCCTCAGCTGGTCAGTATCATCAAAATCATCCCGTGTCACAAAGTCATCCTCCTAAAAGTGGAGAGAGAAGGGAATGGAGGGAGGTCAGGTTTAATGCAATCAAAGTCATACAGCAAGCCTGAGGTTATGAGCTTACACAAGATCTTACAGGAAAGGGCTATCAACTTGCAGAGATCACAAAGCTCACATTGCAAGGGTACAGAATATCTTTTCATTCCCTCCTTAAGGACAACAACAACATTTCTGCATCTCCCTTTGTACCTGAACAATTGCTAAAGATGATATAAGACATGAAATACTGACTTGTCAGGTGAGATTCCCTCTTTTAGGTAGCCCCCCCTAGAAAAAAGAAAATAAGGATACTCCCAATACCGACCATACAATTTACCTCCCTGTCTTTCTCTAACATTTTCCCTCATTGGGACAACATCATATGCAGTCTCAGTGGGACTCAGGCTCTTATGGGAGAAGAGCTACTAGCATTAGACAGCAGATGCTGGTAGCACTACTACCAAATGTTTGCTGTGATCAAGGAGCACGAGGGAGGAGGGCAGACCGCAATGGAGGAAGAGAAGGAAAATCTCTCCTGTCAGAGACAATGGATTTTATTATTCACAGACCAGAAGAGCCAGTTCAAAAAGTGGTAGGCGTGATGAGGAAAGCCAAGTTACCTAACAAGGTAGGAAAGAAATCAAAATATGACCACCTACTTTAAGTTTTGTTCTTATTTGATCACTGGGTAGGATATGGTCTATCTGACAAAGGTATGAAATGAGCCCTGACCTCTGAAGCTTTACCAACTCCCATTTCATAACAATGAAGACACCTGAGCCTGAACGACAGGAACTCACTCGAAAATTGGGTGCTGAGAGATCTTCTGATGGGAGGTACTTTGGAAGTACAAATTAGTAAATTGTAAGATAAAACAGTAAGGCTACACATGTAGCCTATATCAGCCTGCCAAATTAATCAGTACTGCATGCACTAGTGCTATTGACATGCCTTACATGATGCCAGTGGACCAGACAAAACGTTTTTCAAAAAAATATTGTAGTACACTGAGAAAACCCCCCAATGAGAAAAAATACATCAAGATTTTGATTAACAAAGTATTTAGGTTAATTCAGCTGTATAAATTCTACAAATGGACCTTTAGGGACATTCAGCACACAAAGTGAACTTACTCTTCCAGGAACCAAGGGAATGGTAGCTTCAGCCTTACTTCGCTCCGCTTCATCATAACTAGGCAGTGTTGTGGCCACATTATAAGAAGGGGGCTTGGGAAACCCTGACTCATCTTTGTAGTCAAAATATTCTGCAAAGAGAGAGTTTACATGAATTATAGGATATAATATGCCTCTGACACCTGGTATAAGCACCTCTACAACCAGCAAAGAAAACAAAGTATGAAGAAGATCATGATTTTAAAATTACCATGTATTCTTTGGTGAAAGACTGTAATTTAAACTCACATGTATTGAACTATTATGCCATAATAGAGAAAACATTAAAGCAAATTTGAGACCTACAGTAGGATACTAACAGACTTCAGAAGGGGAAGGGAATTCACCCTAAATAAATTAGTATGACAGTCATCTTGACCTACACAAGGAAAAGCAAGGAAAGCTGAAACCTTGTTAGAAACATATGCACGCTATGATACGATATACAGAGGTTCTTGAGCTTTTTAAGGACTGAAACATAGGAGCTCCACAGCAGATACAGAGTATGAACAAGACCACTTTATAGAGGGTGCACAAAGGCACCCTCCCAATCTAAAGCAACAGAGACAGGAACCATGCTGTGCCTTCCCTGATTTCAGTAAGAGACAGAAAGATATATTTTCAAATTTCAAATGATTCTGATGAGTCAAAGAAGAATCCCCATAAGGCAGGGGTGGCCAACCTGAGCCTGAGAAGGAGCCAGAATTTACCAATCTATATTGCCAAAGAGCCACAGTAATACGTCAGCAGACCCCCATCCACTCCCCAGCCCCCAGCACCTCCCACCTGCTGGCAGCCCCCATCAATCAGCGCCTACTTCCCCCCTCCCCCATCCCTGCAATCAACTGTTTCGTGTGCGCAGGTGGCTATGGGAGAGAGGGCGGAGGAGAGAGGGCATGGCATGCTCAGGGGAAGGGGCGGAGTGGGAGCAGGGATTGGGGCAGAGCAGGGGGTTGAGCAGTGAGCACACCCCAGCACATTGGAAAGTTAGCATCTATAGCTCCAGCCCCAGAATCAGTGCCTAGGTAAGGAGCTGGATATTAACCTCTGAAGAGCCACATGCGGCTCAGGAGCCACAGGTTGGCCCCCCCTGCCATAAGGTCTTCGCCCAAAGGTGGCCAGTTTGTCTGAAAAATATCCCAGTTTCCTTTCAGGGGAAAGAGAAGGGGAGTGGGACAAAGTCAAATGTACTGGTTCTGAACACCAGGCTCTCAGACCTGTTGACGAATTAGAATTTGCAGGGGAAGAGCCTGCTATCATTTACACGTAGAGCCCTGATAGCAGCATGTTTTACAGATTCCCTGTGGAGATATAAAAAAAAAATTGTATGTTTCTAGGGTTGTGTGTGTATACTTTACACACCTATTTTCTCCATTATGCAGAGAACCATATGATAAAACTATGCTGTGCCTTTTGCACATGGTAACATGGGCACCCCAGACCATATTGTGTGATCCGACAAGGCCAAGGCTCACCCAGACCCCATGCAGTAGCAAGACAGAATAGAATTCAAAACCCTCTACCCAGGGAGGCAAAGATCTTCAGAGGTATTTAGGCTCCTAGTGGACAGTGATTTTAATGGAAATTAGGAGCCCAAATACCTTTTGAGGATCTGGGCCAGAAGTCTGGCTGGTAGCCAGTTTGCAAGGTCAGTGACCCTGGATGTTTCTCTCTTCAAAGTAAAGAGTTTCTGCCCAAGAAGGCAGACTGAAAGGCACCCATTATCCCAGATTGTCCTACAGGCTGTATGAAAGGCAGACCTCTAATGAAGATAGCTGAATTTTTGTATTAAAAAATCATGGCAGGTCTAAAACTGAGATTTTATCCAAAAAGTGCCACATTTGGAATGGATTGTGATAAGGCTGTACACTAAATTCCATTTGGGTTTATGTCTAAGTTTTCAGGGTTTTTTAATTTGCAAATGACAACTTTACTGGTTAATTACCCTTAGCTATTTTTTGAATGTCTATTTACTCCTCTGAGCAGTATAAATTGGGACAGGGAGGGGAGGTTACCACAATGATGGGGCTATCATTTCTTTCCAGTACTATCTTTAATCTTCTCCTTTTCTCCCTCCCCGCTTGGTTTCCATATGCTGCCTTTATTGCATCTGATGTGTCTGATTCTCAAATGTGATTCTGACGTTTTATTAAGAAAATGTGGGTGGGGGAAATCAAGATCTAGATTATGACTAGCATGAATGTGACAGTTCCTCTGAAAAGTATTATTGGCTTTTAACACAGGTATGATCATGCAGAAAAGATAGCTTCCTCAGGGGCACTCTCCTTGGAAGGGTTAACCAGTCTCCATTCCACTTTTTACCAAGAAATTATCATGTCCATGATCATAATTATCTCTAAAATGAAAATGATATAATGAATGCCACTCCAAACCTTCACGCAGTGCAGAATATGTAGTTTTGGTGCATGCACATTACATCTGTGTTGCATACACATCTATTTCCAGGTGCCAATTGAAGGTGCTGATTACAATCTAGAAAGTTGTAAATCATAGAATCACAGGACTGAAAGAGACCTCGAGAGGTCATCTAATCCAGTCCCCTGCACTCATGGCAGAACTAAGTATTATCTAGACCATCCCTGACTGGTGTTTGTTTAACCTGCTCTTTAAAATCTCCAATGATGGAGATTTCACAACCTCCCTAGGCAATTTATTCCAGTGCTTAACCCCCCTGACAGTTCGGAAGTTTTTCCTAATGTCCAACCTAAACCACCCTTGCTGCAATTTAAGCCCATTGCTTCTTGTCCTATCCTCAGCAGTTAAGGAGAACAATTTTTCTCCCTCCTCCTTATGACAACCTTTTATGTACTTGAAAACTTATGTCCACTCTTGGTCTTCCTGGTTTGGGACGTGGCTACCTTAGAGACTGCCTTTACACCTATACCCAGGTGTGACAGCAGACCAAGTCCCAAGATGTGAACTCAAGGACTGGAGGAAGGGCATTCTCAGAGGCAAATCGCTGGCTGTGGAAACTACTCCCTGAAGCAGGCACCAAAAGCTTGAATTTGTTAGAACAAAAGTGCAAGGTTCATGTTTTGGGGGCAACATTTTATCAAACAGGTCTGAACAAAGGCATTTTTTCTAACTTTTCTGATGCCACAGAACACATATAGGATAAGTTACTGAAAAAAAATATAAGCATAGCCTCTTAACAGGTCTATTTCTACTGGATTTCTGCTCTAATTAGCAGAGAGTAAGAAGACTGCCATGTTATATCTGAGCTGAGCTCTCTTCCAAGCTTTCAGCTCCAGCTCCTTTCTTTTCTATAGTTGCAGATGACGGGTATTTAAAAAACACTGTAATGCATTCAAGCATTATTAATCTACAGTATCATAAAAGCATTTGTATATACTTTACAAGACAAAAATTCAGCATCATGACCAAGAAAGAAGCCCTGAAAAAGGACAGTAAAGTAACAGACACCAGTAAAGATACTATTAAAGATCACTGGAAGAAGCAAGATATTACTCAAATACCAGATCATTAGAGACCACAAATCCTCACTGCACTACCATTTTCACCTTCTTCTGTATGCTAAGAGCTCTGTAGAAAGTAACCTAAGCACCATTTTATGGAGATGACATCAGTTGATTGCCACCAAGGCATGTTTTCTTTCAAACCACAAATAACCACAGTCTCTTTGGATCATGTCCCATCCTTCCCAGTCTTAATAGCTGCTGCAGTGTCAGACAGCAGTGAGCATATTATAGAAAAAGAAACAACTAAAGGTATGGGAAAGAAAACCAAGAGAAAAAACGTTTATTTCCTTGCTGCTCAGTTTACCTGCATTCTCCCCAGAAATGCTGCTGTAAGGTGGAGGGGCATCGTTCGCAGTGTGTTCAGTCTCTCCAGGCTCCTCCTCATTCTGCAACTGAACAGAATCATTTACGTTTTAATAGGGCTGAAGAAAACAGACAAATAAATCGGACTCCCCCATAACACAGAGAATTACACAATCATGGTGTCCTGGTCAAAATCCCAATGGGTTAGTTACATTCTGGCTACCTAAATTACCCCTGCACTTTCAGGTGCATTTGGCAGTCTCTTCTTATCTTAAACGGTTGTACAGAAACACAGTGCACTGTTAAACACTTGCCACATTTCACCCCAGAGCTAGCCAAAGTAATCCCATTGGTAGATTTTAATCAATGTGCCAGTTGTGATAAGTCTGTGTGCTAAGTTATATTTCTACATTTCAGGTTCCAGATTGCTACAGAGCATCCATGTGTATTTATTGTTGTACCTTTCTACTTCCTCAGCACTAATTTAAAAGCTATCGGGTCACACTAATTGTGAGAAGACCAAATTGCATTTGTTTTCATAAGAAGAGGAAATGGTAGGAGACATTCAGTCAAAATCTCCATTACCATCTGTGGCTTTGCTAAGAAAACTGGTGCTCAGCTGAGTTATGCAAAATAAACTGTTTATCAGTCAGTCATGCTGTGGATAAGAGGGATCCAGGGGTGAGATTTGTAACTGTACACTCTGTTTTGGATTAATATATACACACACATAAACAGGCATACAGCTTTCTGTATATACAGTATGTGGCTTGTATTATGTAGGGTTTGAAAACATTCTTTGATCATAAAAGCTGGCAATACTGGATTAGGCATGTCCAAAGAAGAGTGTATCAGCTATCATCTAGCTACTTCATTCTTTCTATTGTACATCACTGAATCAACAACACACACACACACACACACTTGCATAACAAACAGACTCTCGGATTTTGAAAGATTTCTTGGGACTGAACCACTTTCCTACATCTGAAGAGATTTTTTTTTTTAAATCATAATTAAATGACAGTAACACTGCAAATGGCAATTCCTTTATTAATATCTTCCTTTCATGCATAATAATGCTAATATCCTTGAAGTCGAGACATTTTTCTTCCTGTTCTCTACTGAGACACTCATGACCTCTTTTCACTATAGTATCTGACTGCCTCCCAAGTATTTAAAAACAAAATTCTCTCTCTCTTCCTCTTCAGCCTGCAGAAGTAACAGCTCTATTATTTTTATGGTCGGGTTTCTGTTTTATTTGCACATATATGAAGTCCTTGAAGGTCTTGTTTTACATGAGCTTGGTCTGTGTCTTGTGTTCAGTATGTATTTTTTGCTGTACACACAGCCAACAGCTAAGGGTCAAAGTGCATCCATACTGCTTCTGAAAGTCAACCTCAAAAACTTTAAAGGACCAGATATTCAAGTAATGTATGTGTGCATTGCAAACATTTGTGTCTAAGTTACTTGAAAATCAAGCCCTAGAAGTTTGCTAGAAAATATTTGGGGATCAGATTTAAAAAAAAAGTTAAATGGACAATCGCATGCCTAATTCAGTTATAAAATTATCATGATTGCATACACAACAGGTAATTGTGCATGCAAATAGCTAATTAGGTACAATATAAAGTCTCCCTAAATTCCTCAAATCTTCATTCTGGAGATGAATTACTAGCTCCACAAGCCTCCAAAAATTGCCATTATTCTGACACAGTGGCTTTCAACCTTTCCATAACAAGTCTCCCTTTTCCATACGAGGATCCCCTCCACATCCACTGAGGTCACCCTCCCCTTCTAGCTAGGATACCACTCATTTACCAATATGGGCACACTGGTAGCAACTTTGGCCATGTCTGCATTTACTAGATCAGCACCTGCTGCAATCAATGCAGTGGTGTCGATCTAGCAGGTCTAGTGAAGACGCATTAAGTCGATGGGAGAGTGCTCTCCCATCAACTCCGGTACTCCAGCTCCCTGAGAAGAGTAAGGTAAGTCGGCAGGAGACCGTCCCCCGTCAACACAGAGTGGTGTAGACACTGTGGTAAATTGATCTAAGCTAACTGAAGTAGTGTAACTTAGGTCGATTTATCGCGGTAGTGTAGACCAGCCCTTTCAGGTGGAGAACTCCTGGTCTGACATGAGGTTGAATCACTTCCCTAAAGTGGGGAATGAGTCAAGGTCCAAAATCTGACCTTTATTAAAAGTAAAGAACATCTCTCCCACCCCCAACTGTTCCTGGCCACAAGAGGGAAGAATTAGAAAATATAAAATTTAAAACACTCCTCCCAGAAGAATTTGAACCCACAAAACGTGTCAACTTCTCGCTATTCTTCCACTGCAGGCAGGCAGTAAGTACACTGCTGGTAAGTAACCCTATTCCTCCACAGGATATACTAAGGCAATAAAGGCAGGTGGGTAAGAGCACAGGTACCTTTCCTGATTGCTGCAATTCTGTTAGCCTCCCACAGCATAAGCAGATTAACATGATAGCAGCAAGTGCTACTGTAACAATACAACCTTATTTCCAATCCATTTTATAATCAGTGATATGTCACCTAACTTGGCATGTGCACTCACAAATATCCGGTCTGCAAGTACACACTGGGTATTTGCAAGGGGGGTGTGTGTGTGTAACTGTGACAGCCTGACACTAATTAATAAAGCCTCTCTACTGTCTTGTAACACAGGTACAAACCCAGTTTAGTAAGGCCAGATCTATGCTTAAAACTTCTGCCTGTATAGAAATGTCAGAAGTGTGAATGTTAATAACATTTTTTATACCAGCAAAAGTCTTAGTGCAGACACAGGTATACCAGCAAAAGAGCGCTTTATACAGTAGGAGGGGTTTGCCAGTATAGCTATAACTAAACTAGCACATCTTTTCTAGCGTAGAATATGTGTTAGATTGCAAGATCTTCAGGGCAGGGACCATCTTTTTGTTATGAATTTGTCTAGTACGTAGCACAAGGGGCCCGTGATCCCCAACTACAGCCCCTAAGCACTTCCATAATACTACTGCTACTACTACTACTAATAATAGGTTTTACATTTAACAGATGGGAAAACAAACAAGCAGAGAAAAGGGACTTGCCCAAAGTCACCAAGTAAGGCACTGTCAGAGTAAAAATAAATAAATAATAAAACAGAACCCAGAACAGTCTCCTGCTCTAACTACTACACCATACTCCCCTCCTCCCCCAATCTAAGCTTAAACATATAACCCAAAAAAAGCTTTTAGATAAAAGGTACTAACTTCATGGCCATGCCCAGCTCATTAAATACTATTTTATCAGTCCAAATGCCAAGTAGGTAGGACAAGGTGAAGTAATCTGGGGACAAGGAATGATGCAGGTAGTTTGGTCATTAGGGAAAAATATTCTCAATTTGAAGAACAATTGTATTCTGAAAGAAGGCATCTGAGTTATCACTGCGATATTGAAGAACAGGTTGGAGAAAACACAGCAAGTAATCTAGGGAACAATCCTGTAAAATGCAAAGGTTCAGACCCAATGACTCTTCTGTCTTCCCCGTCTATGAAGCATTGGCCCAATTTTAATCCCTGAAAGTTACACTTGAAAATGAAAACCTAAAATGCTACCCAAGAAAACTGCAGCTATGTAGTCTGCTGAGAAATAAGCTTGCATAAAAATTCATGACATTAACAGCGAATGAGGTAAGGGTCTGGCACACTAGATGTTCTGTTATTACTCTCTGAGTAGCATCACCCGCTATCTTAGCAGTGGAAGGAAGTGTCCAGCTAAGCCTCTCTAATGTTTATAAGTAAAAAGAAGGAGGGTGGAGGGAAATTAGAGACTTGAGAGATGTAATCCCAAGGGGAGGGAAAGTGAAAGTGCTGGCTAAATGACATTGTCAAGGTTCCTTCCCCACTCTGAACTCTAGGGTATAGAAGTGGGGACCTGCATGAAAGACCCTCTAAGCTTATTCTTACAAGCTTAGGTTAAAAACTTCCCCAAGGTACAAACTTTGCCTTGTCCTTGAACAGTATGCTGCCACCACCAAGCGTGTTAAACAAAGAACAGGGAAAGAGACCACTTAGAGACGTCTTCCCCCAAAATATCCCCCCAAGCCCTACACCCCCTTTCTTGGGGAAGGCTTGATAATAATCCTCACCAATTGGTACAGGTGAACACAGACCCAAACCCTTGGATCTTAAGAACAATGAAAAATCAATCAGGTTCTTAAAAGAAGAATTTTAATGAAAGAAAAGATAAAAGAATCATCTCTGTAAAATCAGGATGGTAAATACCTTACAGGGTAATCAGATTCAAAACATAGAGCATCCCTCTAGACAAAACCTTAAGTTACAAAAAGACACAAGAACAGGAATATACATTCCCTCCAACACAGCTTATTTTACCAGCTATTTAACAAAAGAAAATCTAACGCATTTTCTAGCTAGATTACTTAATAACTTAACAGGAGTTGGAAAGCTTGCATTTCTGATCTGTTCCCGGCAAAAGCATCACACAGACAGACAGAACCCTTTGTTCCCCCCACCCCTCTCCAGATTTGAAAGCATCTTGTCCCCTCATTGGTCATTTTGGGTCAGGTGCCAGCGAAGTTACCTTAGCTTCTTAACCCTTTACAGGTGAAAGGGTTTTGCCTCTGGCCAGGAGGGATTTTATAGCACTGTATACAGAAAGGTGGTTACCCTTCCCTTTATATTTATGACAGACATAATATTACAAGATATGACAAAGAAGAAAATGCACAAGTGACGTAAGGGGGCAGAAAAATATTCTGACAATTAAGGAGAGTCTAGAAGATTCCAAGGCCTGCAACATTCTAAATAATTATATGAAGCAGATTTTCCTTCTAATGAACATGGTACACAGACATGCCTTGCAGCCTTTTTAATGTTTCCAGGCATCTAAAATTCAACTAAGCGCTCATTAACAAAACAATAAGGGTTCATGTGGCAGGAAGAATGAATCATCGGGCCTCAAGTGGCCCAACATTGCCACGACAGCACTAGTCTTGCATTTTCCATGTAAGATGATGCAGGGACCTAGTCCACACAATTAAAAATGCTTTATTATCCGCTCTTTCAAGAGATATTTTCCCCCTTCAGGCTACTAAAAAACTGCTCACAACAGGAGAATTCTGATGTAAGCACAATTTGAGTTAAGTCAGAAGGGGGCTTTTTCATGCACTGATCTAGGCCAAGAGTTACTTTCCCTTTGATTCACTGAAGTCTTTTACTTTAAGAACATTCTTTTTTGTTGGGTTTTAAAGAAAAAAAACGTTGAATTAAAATGTTAGTAGACAGAGCATTAGTTTAAAAAAAAAAAAATCAGCTAAGTATTTTCCCCTCAATTACTTAGATATTGGAGCAGTAACATGTGCTGTGGCTACAGTATGTGATGAGGTCCTGGAATATTCCATTCCCAATGAAGCCATGAGCTCACTGTAGGCCATGGGCAAGGCACTCACCCTCTGTGCCTCAGTTTCTCCTTGTGTAAGAGGTGTATAACAATATTTACATATTTCACAGTGCTGGTCTGAACTTTAACCTTTGCAAAATGCTTTGAGAACTCTGGTTGATTATTTTTCTACTGAAGTGCAGAGTTTTCATTTAATAACTAAAATATTTTTATTTTAGCAATCTTTCAAAACATACTGTTACATGGGCTTCAGATATAGTATCATTTCTGAAATGTCTTTTGATTAAACTCAATGTCTAAGTTATCCACAGATCTCACACACCAATTCCAAACAAGTTTTTAAAAATCCATACCCTGGGTACTGAATAGCATATTTAGATAATGTGTTGTATAGAGACTCAGGAGTAAAATCTGCAGTTGACATACTACTCAACAGCACTGCAAGATAGCTTTTCTAATTTTTTCAAAAGTAATCAGATTTCCTACCAAGTTCTAACTCTTAAAAAGCCATAGTCAGAAAACAAGATGCTTTAGAAGAACATCAGCATGTGATAACTCGGGCATTCAAAACTGAATCTAAGAAAAACTAAATTAAATTAGAAGATTATTGCAAATGGAATGGAAAAAGACAAAATGAAATCCATTCTCCATGCTTTTCTGAACTATTCCAAGTGCAATCCTACAGAATGGAACAGATGCGGAAATGTTTGAGTAGAATGTCCACAGTCACAAAGCAAATTGTAATCAAACAGAATAGCCTCCAAGAAAACTTTTGATTTTTTTCTTGTATAAATCATTCTACAAAACCGTGATTTATTACCAGCAGAAATAAATTAATGCAGATCAGCCTCTGATATTACTGCCCTGACAATACGGCAGTGTGCAGCAAAACAAGCTCTAAATAAAACTCCATGCCCAAGTGTTCCTGAAAAAAAAAAAAAAAATCAAACTAATGGTCTCAAGATTGGTCAGGCCAAATCAAGTACTCAGGATCATCCCTACGACAAGATTTGGGGGTGGGAGGCAAAAAATAAGGAAACAGTTTCTAGCTTCCAAGAGGTATTTCGAAACAAAAGAGAAGTTATAAAATATGCCTTGATTGTGTCCATTTTAACAAGTTCACGATCAAATTAGTTCATCCACCATTTTTAGTAAGTGAATTTTAAATTACATTTGATTTTAATTTGACATCTTGTAGATATTAAGCCAATACCTGTTTCAGTACTGCTAAACATTAATTAGACCTCTGTGCCTGGAAAGAACAGATGAGCTCTGCAGTCTTGGGCCACAATCCTACAAACACTTATGCACATGCTTAACTTTACTACTGTGACAGGGACTGACTACTCATGGTAGTGAAGTTAGGTGTGAGCATAAGTGTTTGGAGGATTAAGGCTTTAGCAAAAAGATGACAAAGAAGTTTAATTATTTTTTCGAACTCAAACATTCTTGTTTTTAAAGTTCCTTAATATAAAGTTTCCAACCTTTAAAAAATCCAATATCATTTAAATATCATTTAAAACATGCAACAAAGATGACTACTTTAGCATTTATCCAATACTTTAGTTGTTATCAGTGGTCTTCTATGATTCTTTTCAGAGTAGCAGCTGTGTTAGTCTGTATTCACAAAAAGAAAAGGAATACTTGTGGCACCTTAGAGACTAACCAATTTATTTGAGCATAAGCTTTCGTTTTATGCATCCGATGAAGTGAGCTGTAGCTCACGAAAGCTTATGCTCAAATAAATTGGTTAGTCTCTAAGGTGCCACAAGTACTCCTTTTCTTTCTATGATTCTGTTTGTTCCATTAAAATTTAATCAATCAGTTTTTGGAGGGTTAAATCACTAAGAAACCTTTTAATAAAAAGGATTCAAAGACTAGAAAAATTACCATTGCCACTAGTTCACAACTGTATATACACATTCAAAGGAAACTCTGATAAGTACGTAGCAACACCTGTGTTACTGGGCAGAATCTACACTGAATATGTGTTTCAGTTACTGAAATACATGCTGACAACTTCTGGTGTGCTCAAGCAGAATTGCTGAACAGTCCCATAGTGACAACATACAAGAAGCTCTAACTGCAGATAACTGTCATCTAATCTCACATCTCATGCTGTTTCTATGGTAGTGTAAAGAGTTCTTTGAGATTTCTAAAAGGAAAACACTGAAGTCACAGACTGCATAAGAATCAATACCAAAAGTTACAGCCTTTCAGCACAGTGAAAATCACAGAAGCTGTGAAAGCCAAGTATAAACAAAACACAAGCAAACACTTTCAACGTATGTATTGCTGACAAATTAGAGACTAGTACAGAGAGCCAACAACCTCCCTATATAAAGGTTACAAGTAATTTCCATTATAAAGCCCTATTTTTGTCCCCCTATAAATCTTTGACTTGAAATGGGATATGACCTAAAACTGCCATATTTACTTTAAAGGCAAAGGAAACTATTTTTGCAATCTATGAAGGAGAAAAAAGAAACATTTCTGAATCTGAGTTAGTTATTTAACATTTGAAATGTTGACTTGTGTGCGACGTTGCTTTGGGTCCTCCCAGCTCAAAATCTCCAAACTTTCTAAATCTCCCTGAAAATTCATGCAAAGAGAAAAAGTTGTAATTAAGCAAACTGATTAACTGTTTTTTATTGTAGATAATTTTGTGCCCAATTTTGTGTCCATTGATTTTAATGAGAGTTGTGGCCCAAAGCTACTCACATTAACGTAACAGGAAGTTTTTTGCCATTCATTTAAATGAGAACAGGATCAAGCACCACAGCCCTGATCCTGCAATTTGATACATGCAAGTGAACCCCCGTAAGGCTCCACCCACACGGATAACATAGAATCATCTGTGGCCTTGTCTCAAAGGACAAAATGGGTGTTTTCTTCAACACTGTTAGCTCAACTGAGTTAATTTAATGCAACCGAAAAGCCATCTTAACACTCATTAAGACACAGGCGAGGTGTTTGTCTACACATGGAGCTGTTCTTAACTCCGTAAGTGGACATACTTATTCCAGAATAAGAGTGCCTTGGTCCTGTTTTGTTTTGTTCCAGAATGAGTGCCTCGTTCATAGGTTAAGCAAAACAGGAACAAGGTACTCTTATTCTGGAATAAAGCGTGTCCACACATGGAGCTGTTCAGGAATAGCTACTGCACTTGAAATTCACACCCTACCTTAATCCGAAACAACTTTCAAATGTAGACAAGCCCTCCGACCTTAGGGTACGTATATACAGAAAAAGTTGTGCACGAGTCAACCACCTGAGCAAGCTTGAATCCAGCAAGCACAGATAACAATAACTATGAAGACAGTACAGTGCAGCGCAGGCGAGCCAAGTACATACCTACGGACCGTGTTGGACTTCTACTCCCCGTGCTAAAGCCAATATTGTTACTCATGCTAGCTGGATCATTCAAGGCGCCACCCTGCATGGTAAGGCACATGACAGGCCTCTTCACTCCCCTCCATCTAACTCAACTGAGCTAACAAGAGTGAGGAAGAAATAAAAAGCACCCAGGCCCCTTGGAAATTTCATCCCATCAAAACTTCACCTAAATGACAACAGTACATTTACCGATCACATCCACTAACTGCAAGAGTTAAATAACAAGGAAATGAATAGTTGTGGACATAATAAATCGAACCGTGCCCACACAATAAAGCATAAAATAAACATGTCCTTTGTATTTGTTTTCATGCCTTAGCGATTAAAACCTCACTTCAACTGGAAAACTGAATATAACCTTAACTATGGAGTTGCTACTGATAACCTTTATATTTAGTTACAATTTCTAAAGACTGCTGGATCTTCCCAGACTCTTAGGTACAGCTACACTACAATAAAAGACCTGGGGTGTGACCCTGGTTAGCCCGGGTCAGCTGACTATGACTCACGGGGCTCAGGCTGCAGGGCTAAAAATTGCAGCACAATCATTCAGGCTTGGGCTGGAGTACAGGCTCTGAAACCATAGGGTAGGTGGGCCTCAGAGCCCAGACTCCAGCTTGAGCATCTACACTGCAATTTTTAGCCCTGCAGCCGAAACCTGAGTCAATTGACCAGGGCTCTGAGATTCGGTGCCACAGGGTTTTTGCAGCGTAGACATAACCTCACCCTGAGCCACTCCAGAGGCTGAAGAGGCCCTCAGCATAACTTAGACAGCCCTAGAAGCCTGTCTAAATTATGGCAGCTTTATGGGGCTCCCCCATGGGACACAGTGCTACCGAAATTTCCACAGCACTGTGTGCTTTGGCCTCATTCCCAACACATCCCTCCCACTTCAGCCCTCCTCTGGCATGTCCCCTATGCCACATCTTATGAGGGGGTCCCTGAAAGACCGCCCGAAGCTGTCTTCCGCAGTTACCCTGGCCAGCTCCTGCAAGCTGCTCCAGCCCCTTTTCTCTAACATAAAGGGGATGGAGTGGGGTTGAGGATCTCACCATATATGACTTAAATCTATTGAAGAAATACAGCAGACTCTGAGCCTAGTGAAAAAACAGTAACCATATAAAGCAGAATATACATGATTAGATGAATTGTTGCATCACTTTGACAGCACAAGCATATACTATTTTTGATCAGTATCATCTCATATTTGAGCCAATCACAATGGTTAAAAATGCCTAAAGATTACCTTTTTTTTTTTTTTTAAATCAAAATCAAACACCATTTTTAGGTTTCTCTTATTGGTGAAGTGACTTAGCCTCCAATCGTGCACCGAGACAGGGCTCCTGGAGGATACAGGGGCCTGCACACAGTTCTCAGTAGAGGATCAGTACTGGGAAAGAGGACAGATTTTTTTTTTTTTCCTTACACTGAATTTTACCATTCGTTCCTGTTGTCTTTAGGATATCTAGACAAACCCATTTTTTCTGAAACAATAACTGAAAATAACTTCCAGTTTTTGGAAGAAACACTCTCATGAAAACATTTTACACATGTGAGTCGTCCCATGACTCAATGGGGTTGTTTATGTGCATAAAATTCAGCACATGCCTAAGTGTTTGCAGGAGTGGGGCTTAAATTACCATACTGTCCAGGATAATACATCTAAACCCCTTATATTTAGCTAGCCATGGACCAGCCAGTAATTCACCATTGCTATTATACAATCTGAAACCCACTGACAAATTAAAATTAAGAAAACTGTTAAAAGCAGGATTTCCACCCTCCTCTACCCTTTCATAATCCTGTAGTGTAAAAAATTAAGTGTGTGATTTTGAGGTATGAGCCTGTTCTATGGGTTGCTTTCTGGGAGCACAGTTTGTCAGTTGACCAGTTCCTGAAATTAAATATATCGACTGTGGTTATTAACTCAGGGCTATATTTCATGTCATAGTCACAAGTGACTGATCCTGATTCACTGTTGTCATTACAATACATAGCAATATGGGATAAAATTGATTTAAGTTTGACATCTTTAGTGTTAGAAAATGATTCTCCTCATCCTTTCTACAGCTAAATGTCAGCTATGCATCTTTATTTTCATAGCATACGCTTTTGGAGCAAGACAGACTACAGCATTCCAATCAGTCCAATAACAACATATTTTTTAAGAGAAGAAAAGAAGAAAGGAGGAACTAAGATTTTTCCCCCTCTTTCTTGCATGTCCCTTAGGGTCCTGAACTCCAATTACATTTACTCTCAAAGATTCTGTATTGTGACAGCCTTTTCATGGTACCTTCCATTTTCTGATGCTCTTTTTGGAGCAGTGACTATCTTTCTAATCTGTAAAATACCAGGAATACTACAGCACCATAGTAACAACAACCCTGTTATGTGCATGGTTAAGAGGTTAGCAGGACCTGGCAAAATGACAGCTTTGATTTCTTTACAGAGAACAGTGTAATGTCATTCTTATCAGTCAGAGCGGTAACTAAAGAGTAATACAATATTCTCCTTCTAGGGAGCAGCATGCTTCCTCCCCATATACCCGTATGGGCTCAGGACCCAAGACCAGAATTTGAATCCTTCTGTAACACAGACTATGGCTTCACTAGAAACACTGCACCAGCACAGAGGCAGCACTACATACTGAGCCACTACAGCACTTCCGTGTAGACACCCACTACACCGGGGTGCGCAAACTCTTTGGCCCGAGGGCCACAATGGGGTTGCAAAACTGTATGGAGGGCCGAGTAGGGAATACTGTGCCTTCCCAAACAGCTTGGCCCCCGCCCCATCTGCCCCCTCCCACTTCCCGCCCCCCTCAGAACCCCCAACTCATCCAATCCACGCTGCTCCTTGTTCCCTGACTGCCCCCTCCCAGGACCCCACCCCCTATCCAACCCCCCCCGCTCCCTGTCCCCTAACTGCCCTAACCCCTATCCCCCCCCAGCCCCCGAGAGGCCCCCCAGGACTCCCATGCCTATCTAACCCCCCCGTTCCCCATCCCCTGACCACCTCCCCCCCAGAACCCCTGACCCATCCAACCCCCCCCCCCCCCCCGCTCCCCGTCCCCTGACTGCCCCAACCCCTATACACACCATCCAGCCCCCGGGACTCCCACGCCTATCCAACCCGCCCCGCTCCCCATCCCCAGAACCTCTGCCCCATCCAACTGCTCCCTGTCCCCTGATTGCCCCCTGGGACCTCCTGCCCCTTGTCTAATGCCCCCACTCCCTGCCCCCTTACCATGCCACTCAGAGTGGCAGGACTGGCTTATTGGAAAGCCTGGGAGGTGGGCGGGTGCAAGCCGTGATGCATGCACGGCAGCGTGGCTGCGGGGGAGCGGGACAGCAGGGGAGGAGCTGGGGGCTAGCGTCCCCGGCCAGGAGCTCAAGGGCTGGGCTGGACGGTCCTGCGGGCTGGATGTGGCCTGCAGGCCATAGTTTGCCCACCTCTGAATTACAGCGATGTCAGGTTCTCCAATTGCTGGAGTGAAGCCACTTCCCTAGGAGACGGTAGCTAAGTTGATATAAGAATTCTTCTGAGGACCTAGCTATCTAAATCAGGGGCTAGGTTGGCTTAACTATGTCTCTCAGGGGTGTGGATTTTTCACACCTCTGAGCGAAGTAGCTAGGTCGACCTAACTTCTTTGTGTAGAACGGGCCACACTCTGGCTATGTCTACACTACACTGCTGTGCTGCAGCATCTCCATAGTGTAGACACTTCCTACAGTGACAGAAGGGGGTTTTTCAATTGCTGTGTGTAATCCACCTCCCTGATTCTTCCATCAGCCTAGAACTGTCTGCACTATGGTGCTTCTTCACATCCCTGAGCCTCGCACCTACGCTGATCTGCATTTTAAGTGTAGACCCGGCTTCTGAGTCTCAGAGGTGACATACAGATTAATGTTTAAATACTTTGGGATCCTGAGATAGAAAGTGCTATAGAAGTGCGAATATTAGCATAAGAAGTTTGGGGTGGAGGGAGTTAAGCCTTTTTAAATATCTGAGACCAAACAAATGACTGAAAACTTTCTTAATGGTGAAAACACTTAAAATCTAAAAATAAATATATATATTAAAAGACTAAATAGAGCTTTATCTAGCTTTTAGACACACATAAAAAACCCTAACTACGGAGTTGAGAATAATCATGAAAAATGTAATCCTAATGGGAAATCATTTTGAAAGTTTAAAGCACTCTGAAAAGAGAAAGTGATGTTATGGTTTAGTATCTACAGCTTATTACATTGTCATGGTAGTGACACTATAATAAGTAGTAGATAGTAAATATTTCATATAAATTCATTCTTTCCTCAAAAAATCTAACACGCTTTTCACTGCCCATACTGTTGGTTTACTTTCTGCACTTCACTTAGCTAGAACAATTAAGACCAGTCAGTTTACCTTCCTAGTTCTGATGCACTAGCACAATGATGCAATATTTGAATTACAAATGCAGGAGAATGTTTAAATTCAAAATAAAGCATTATTTTAATTAGAAATATTTTAGTGACAGTAAAACCATTAATTTAATTTCGGGTTTGGTAATTTTCAATACCCGCACACATGAGAAACCTTTATTTTGGTGACCATTTCAGATAGGCCCTTAAAACAACAAAACAAAATTTAAAAAATTATCAAAAAGAAACCTTTTAGCAAGCTCAGGCAGACCCTGGGTCTGCACTGCATAGACAGGAAGAGAAGATAAATACTGTGTGAAACCAAAACTGAAACTAACAGAAACTATGTACAGCAGTGGTATGTATGTGCGCCCGCGGACTGACAAGGGAGCCTGGCCGCCAGACAACCAGTCGCCGAAATGCCACACTCTTCTGGAAACATGAATATGCTATAGCAACAGAAAGGTTGGGGACCACTGATATACAGAATCAAAAGATTTTTTGTAATGCTTTTATACTGATCATAATTATTCTCCTTTGTTTAAAGTAATTAAGGCCCCAATTCTATATGTTAGAATGGGTGGGTGTGAGGGTTCACTCGTACTGTCAGTTGCAGGACTGAAGCCTTTGTCTGTCTAGTTTAGAGTTATGTGTCTTCAAATATTTTGCTAGACACATGATCCAAGCAATATACATTTCCTTGCCACAGAAAGCCTGAATCATGTGGAGTGAGGGGATGGAATTCAGCTTCCCAATATGTGGGCAGACTGTGGGGCTCCACTTCAGCTTCTTTATTGTTAATAATAATTATTTGTGTATCACAAACAATATGCTCAGATAAGGAAAGTTTCTGCCCAGATGTAAAAGGAAATCTAGAAGAGGGAAAAACAGAAATTTTAAAAAGATTAACTCTGCTTACAGACATTGAAGAAGAAAGTAGTTTTTAGGAAATATCAAAATAAGATAGCGGCCCTGACGATTGGGAGATCATTAAATGCAGTAGCTTGCAACGTGGAATTACACACAGACAGCTAAGGCCCTGAGTACTGGGATTGGGAGATCATTAAATGCAGTAGCTGCAACATGGAACTACACACAGATAACTAAGAAAGAAAGAAAATTAGCTGAACAGCAAGACTAGCAAGATCACTTTAAGCGCAGATCCATCCGTTCTTCCGCCCGCGTCTCCCCCCCGTCTGCAGCCAATGGCCAATTTCATACCAGTCTACAGAGAACTTCCATTCGATCCATCACAGAACAGGCACCAAGCACTGAGTGGCTGCTCGACTCATGCCCATCTTCCCAGGCAGAGCTCAAATGGCATGCAAAACCCTATTCTGACCCTCTGCGCTTGGATAAGTTTATATGTCACATACATTATATTATCTCAACAACATACATCTGAATTCCCAAAATTAGGGGTTTTAGTTTAGAACTCTTCTATCCAAAAGACCTATTATGGAGAAGGTGCTTTAACCTGTCAGCTACAGTGAAAAGTCCAAAACACCCAAATAAATGTTACATCTTTGGTTTAGTTTACTCCTGATTGAACACTATTATCAGCACCAGGCAAATTCCTCCCATTAAATCATACTGATGCTAACACAGGATTCTGCTATACCAAGACACATCAGACCCCCCCACCCGCCCGACCCCCAAATTCCACTTGTACACTCCCCCAGGCAGTACTGTGTGTGCATGCAATGCCACCAGGCGCAGTGAAGCCCCCCAGTGTATGTTGTGATCACACTGCTGAGCGTGGCCTAGCTGATTTTGTGCAGATTTTCATGCCCGCTTGGCCAGGACTTCTGTTCCCGGAGGCTGACGTCCAATTCTTCCCCCAACCTGTAATTGTAGGCGTGCCATGGGCTCTTAGCCAAGGGACAGGCACTGGCTTTTTGAAGGGGGGTTTACAATCCACACCGCAGTTTTCCTTGGATGGTCTCCCGAGCCCAGGCTCTAGGGCGGGTCTCCCGGGCCCCTCCACCCACCACCGGCCCAGGCTGCAAGTGGCAGGGAACTGCCCGGGACAGGAGGAGCGGCCCGGGGAGCCGTGTGTCGCCCTGGGTGCTCGCGGCCCCACGGCAGGGGCGGCAGATTCGCGCTGGCCCAGGGCTCGGGGTGCCCGGCAGAGCCCTGGGGAGGCGGGGCGGGCCTGGCTGGCTGTGGGGTCACCTCCCCCCCACCCCGCGGAGGAGGGGCTCTGCTCGCCGCCCCACACCGGGTCCCACGTCCCCACCGCGGCCGCTCCCTATCTCGGCCGGGGCGGGGGAATCGGCCCTCCCCGGAGCCCCATCAGCCCGGCCGTGCGGCCTAGAAAGCCGCGGCGCTCGCGTACCCGCCGTGCCGGGCCTCACCTGCTGGTATCGGCCACTGCTGGGCTCGGCGGCCGCCGCCGCCATGGCGCTGGAGAGGGAGTGTCAGGCGGAGAGAAGAGACCGGGCGGAGGCCCCGCGGGGCTGGCTGGGGTCGGAGGGCCCAAAGACGAGTCGGGGCGGCTCCGGAGGCGGGGCGGCTCCGCTCAGACCCCCCCCCGCGGGCCTCCCACACTGAGTGGGCGCTGCCTGTCCCTGCCCCTGCTGCTGCTGCTGCTGCTGGAAGCGGAGGATCGCAAGCGCAGCGCTGCCGGGTCACTGGCGGCTGCCTGCTCAGCTCCCACCACTTCCCTTCCCCCCGCTGCTGTCACACTCCCTCCCTCCTCCCTCGCTGGCCCGGCCCTGCCGCCTCTCCTGGCTCACTCCTGAGCCCGGGGGCCGTCCCTCGCACCTGCCCGCAGCCACGAGTCAGCTCGATACTGACTGGGGTTAATCGGTACAAAGGGGAACGAAGGGGCATTCCCAGTTTCCCACCTTCTGCAGGAGCCAAGCACTTTCCTACGGGCCGGCAGTGTGGAGCCTTCTGAAATTGGTGCCTTGTGCTGTCTGACAGCCTGGTGTCATGTCATACTAGATCCATCCTAGGGCCGGATCCTACAAACCCATTCCAAGCCTTAGCATTTCCCATTTTTTTAACAACTGACTGACCACCAGTTAACGAATTGGGAGTAGCTAAATTAATCCCTATTAAATCATCTTTAGGCTGATGCTGTCCTGATTAACCAGAACTCATTACTACGGCGACCAGATGTCCCGATTTTATAGGGACAGTCCGAATATTTGGGGCTTTGTTTTATATAGGCACCTATTACCCCCCACTCCTGACCCGATTTTTCACACTTGCTATTTGGTCACCCTACTCATTACCATACACTACAGCTGCCTGGAGAAAAGGACCATATCTTTTCATACCATTGTACAGAAATTACCACAATAAAAACTCAATTCCAATAGGGGCAGCTACATGGAACAACAATAATAATATCAATAGTTTAATCATTAGTATTGGCAAAATATTTGTTTAGGAGCTGTCCTTGTCACAGTCTGGTCCAGCCCTACCCTCCAAACAGACATCATTTGTTGTTAAGTAATACAACTGCTGAATCCGACATGCTGCTAAGCTCCCTGGTCTGGGTAGTGACTGATCACCGTTCCTAGCTCTTGGTTTCCTTGACACACTCCCCAGATGCAGACCCCATGTCTGCCACCCTTTTGGGTCAATGGGACCTTACAGTCCAGCCCCCTAGACCTGGAACCACTGCCTCAGCCCTCCCAATACCACAACTTGCTTCAACAGGTTCTCTGCAGTCTGCAGAATCCACCTGGCACGTGAGTTCTGGTTTTCCTAGTTTCACCTTTCAGGAACAGTGTGGCAGTAAAGCAAGGAACACAGGCTTAGCAAAGGAACACACATCTACACTACAGAAACTATACTGACATAGATCTGTGGTGTAGATACAATCTACACTGACAGAAGGGGTTTTTCTGTCAGTGAAGGATTACCACCACCACCACCCCCCCAACAAAGTTAACTATGTTGATAACTGAAGACAGCTTCTGACATAACTATGTCTACTCTGGGTATTATGTTGGCATAGCTACATAGGTCAGGGTTGTGGCTTTTTTCCACACATGACACAGCTATGCCAATATAACTTTTCAGTGTAGACCAGGCCACGCACTTTGTTCTTAAAAAGTACAGGGGAGTTACCAATCCATGGAAACCAACAAATTCCACAACATACCCCCGCTCCCCAGTCTGAGCTCATCACTTTTGTGAGGGGTATGGAGCAAGTCATTTATGGGTGGCAAAGTCCCTCCTGCCTCCACTCAATCCATCTGAGGCTTCAGTTTCTGGGGGCTAGTCTACACTTAAGTGCTACATTGGGGCAGCTGTACTGATGCAGCTGTGCCACTGTAATGTGTCTGGTGAAGACGCTTTATGCCTATGGGAGAGAGTTCTCCCATCAGCATCATAATAAATCCACCTCCGCGAGAGGTGAAAGCTATGTTGGCGGGAGAAGAAGAGGACGAGAGAGAGAGGAGTGAGCAGCGGGTGGGGGGATCTTGTGGGAGATGGTGGAAAGGAGCGGGTGGGGGGACCTCGGGGAGGGGGCAGAGAGGTGTGGGTGGCAGGCCATAGGGGAGTTGGTGGGAAGAGGTTGAGTGAGTGCACGGCCTTGAGGGGAAGAAGCTCAGTGGGGGTGGGGCCATGGTCCAGGAGCCAGTGCTCCCATCCCCACATTGCTCTCCTCTGTACAGCAGGCTTTGCGGAGGCTTTGCCAGAGTTCAGTTGTTTGATGGCTTTCATAACTTCCTCAACTGATGGAGGTAGGTCAAGATCCTCTTTGATGGGTTTCTCAGGTAGATGATCAAGGACATGCCAATCAACTGGTCTATTGAGTAGACTATTGAAGTGTTCAGCCCATCTCTGTACGATTCCCTCCTTGTCTTTAATGAGGGTTGTTCCATCTGCCGACTTCAAAGGGCCTGTGCCAGATTCAGGTGGTCCGTAGGCTGCTTTGAGAGAGTCAAAGAAGATCTTTGTATTGTCTGTATCTGCATAATGTTGAACTTCTGCAGCTGTTCTCTCCCATCACTCATCCTGCATTCTCCGCGGTTCAGACAGGACCTTGCTCTGTAGGTACTTATACCTATTTTTCTTTGAGATGGAAGTGAGTTCATTCTGCCATTCAACAAATGCTTTCTTCTTGTCACTTAGGAGTTTGGAAATGTCCTCATTGTTCTCATAGAACTAATCCTGGTATACCCTTTTCTTTGGCCCCAGCACTGATTTAGCTGTGTCAATAATCATGTTTGAACTGGTTCCATTTTTCAGTTGGGTTACCAGTGATTGGTGGGCAGGAAAAATCTTGTCATTAAGTGACTGCTGAAACTGCACGTAATAGTTGGTATGCTTGAGTTTTGCTATGTTGAGGGCTATTCTATTAAGTTTGGGGTGCTTGAGCTTTGAGGGGACTACATGCAGGTTGAGCACTGCTCTTACCAATCTGTGGTCTGTCCAGCATTCTGCACCACGCATGGCTCTGGTAATTCTGACATTGTGGATGTCTCGTTAGCGGGTGATAACATAGTAGATCAGGTGCCATTGTTTGGACCATGGGTGCATGCATGTCATTTTATATTTATCATTTTGCCAAAAGATGGTGTTAGTGATGAGCAGACTGTGTTCTGCACATTTACCCAAGAGGAGGAGTCCGTTGCAGTTCATCTTTCCCATTCCATGTTGTCCTATCACACCTCTCCAGTCTCTGTTGTCTTTACCAACTCTGACGTTGAAGTCTCCCAGCAGAATGAGCTTGTCATATGCAGGGGTTAATCTGATGATGGAGCCCAGGTCAAAGTAGACCTGCTCCTTTCCTCTGTGCTGGTCAGTGTAGGTGCATAGGCACTGATGATAGTGACATGCTGTAAAGGATTCAGGGGAATCGAATTTTCATGAGCTGTTCATTCAGGCCAAAAGGAAGGCCAGGGAGTTGTTTCAGGAGAGACATTCTTATGGTAAATCCAGCTCTATAGATCTCGTCTTCATCCTCTGCTTCTCCTTTCCAAAAGAAAGTGTAGTTGCCTCCTAGCTTACTGATGGAACCTTCTCCGGCCAGTCTAGTCACTCAGTGCTGCAATATCAATGTTATAGTGGGCAAGTTCTCTGGAAACAAGTGCTGTTCTTCCCTCAGGTCTTTGTGCATTACCTCCGTCCATAAGGGTGCAGATATTCCATGCTCCTAGAACGAGTCTTTTCTTCTGTTTTTGTACTGCTGTAGGATGATCTCCCAGCTACGGTAATCTGGCCAGATGTTATGGGGCAGGCAATGTTTAGGACACCTTTTCTAACCCCTTCCCTTAAAAAGGGTGAGCAGTGCTATCCTAAAAAGGGCTGCTCAGTTGTCTAGGATGCTGCCGATTGCTGAATTGCCTTCATGGCCGTTGAATCACAAACTCTTTTCCTCCACCCAGTCTGCCAGAACAGCCTTTGCATGCTAGAGAAAGGCAGTTTTCCTATCTTGCCGAGGGTAAAAGACCCATCTGCTATCCTCACTCACCTTACCTGGTTTAGCCTGCTTGTTGAAGTGGTTTATCAGGGTGTGGTCGGTGTCGCATGCAAACAGCTACTTGGAGCCACAGGTAAGAGCTGGGTTTAGGTGGGCCAAAGCAGAAGAACTACTCCCCAAGGAGCACAACGTGTTCCTCCAACAGAGGTACTACCCCTCTCTAGTATCCCCCATGATTAAGCTTCTGTTAAGAACCTAAGAGCAGCCACACAGGGTCAGACCAATGGTCCATCTAGCCCAGTATCCTGTCTTCCGATAGTGGTCAATGCCATGTGCTTCAGAGGGAATGAACAGAACAAGCAATCGTCAAGAGATCCATCATCCCCTGTCATCCACTTTCAACTTCTGGCAAACAGTGGCTAGGGACACTCAGAGAATGTTGCATCCCTGCCAATCCTGGCTAATAGCCATTGATGGACCTATGCTTCAAAAACTTATCTAATTCTTTTTTGGCCTTCACAACATCTCCTGGCATAGAGATCAACAGGTTGACTCTGTGTTGTGTGAAGAAGTACTTTCTTCTCTGTGTTTTAAACCTGCTGCCTATTAATTTCATTGGGTGACTCCTCGTTCTTGTGTTATGTGAAGGAGTAAATAACATTTCCTTATTCACTTTCTTCACACCAGTCAAGATTTTCTAGATCTCTATCATATCCCCCCTCAGTCATCTCTTTTCCAAGCTGAAAAGTCCCAGTCTTTTTAATCTTTCCTCATACGGAAGTTATTCTGTACTCCTAGTAATTTTTGTTGCCCTTCTCTGTACCTTTTCCAATTCCAATATTTTTGGGGGATGGGGCGACCAGATCTGCACACAGTATTCAAGATGTGGGTGTACCATGGATTTACATAGAGGCATTATGATATTTTCTGTCCCATTATCTATCCCTTTCCTAATGCTTCCTAACAATCTATTAACTTTTTTGACTGCTGCTGCACACTGAGCAGATGTTTTCAGACAACTATCCACAATGACTCCAAGCCCCCTTTCTTGAGTGGTAACAGCTAATTTAGACCCCATCATTTTGTATGTATGGTTGGGATTAGGTTTTCCAATGTGCATTACTTTGCATTTGTCAACACTGAATTTCATCTACCATTTTGTTGCCCAGTCTCCCAGTTTTCTGAGATCCCTTTGTAACTCTTCTTAGTCTGCTTTGGTCTTAACTATCTTGAGTAATTTTGTATCATCTGCAACTTTTGCCACCTCATTCTTTACCCCTTTTTCCAGATCATTTATCAGTATGTTGGACAGGATTGGTTCAGTATATTAATTATCTCTCTCCATTCTGAAACCTTTCCATTTATTCCTACCCTTTGTTTCCTATCTTTTAACCCATTATTGATCTATGAGAGGACCTTCCCTCTTATCCCGTGACTGCTTAGAGCCTTTGGTGAGGGACCTTGTCAAAGGCTTTCTGAAAGTCTAAGTACACTATATCCACTGGATGACCCTTGTCCACATGTTTGTTGACCCCCTAAAAGAATTCTAATAGGTTGGTGAGGCGTGATTTCCCGAGGCATGATTTCCCTTTACAAAAATCATGTTGACTCTTCCCAACAAATCATGTTCATCTATGTGTCTGATAGTTCTGTTCTTTACTATAGTTTCAACCAATTTGCTTGGTATTGAAGTTAGGCTTACCAGCCTCTAATTGCTGGGATCGCCTCCGGAGCCTTTTTAAAAAATTTATGTCACATTAGCTATAACTCCAGTCATCTGGTATAGAAGCTGATGTAAATGATAGGTTACATACCACAGTTAATACTTCTGCAATTTCATATTTAAGTTCCTTCAGAACTCTTGGGTGAATACCATCTGGTCCTGGTGACTTATTAAACTTTAATTTATCAAGTTGTTCCAAAACCTCCTCTAACTCTAATGACACCTCAATCTAGGACAGTTCCTCAGATTTGTCACCTAAAAAGAATGACTCAGGTGTGGGAATCTCCCTCACATCCTCTGCAGTGAAGACTGATACAAAGAATTCATTTTGTTTCTCTGAAATGGCCTTATCTTCCTTGAGTGCTCCTTCAGCACTTCAATGATCCAGTGGCCCCACTGATTGTTTAGCAGGCTTCCTGCTTCTGATGTACTTCATTTTTTTTTTTTTTTTTGCTATTCGTTTTTGAGTTGCTCTTCAAATTCTTTTTTGGCCTGTCTAATTATACTTTTACACCTCACTTGCCAGAGTTCATGCTCCTGTCTATTTTCCTCAATAGGATTTAACTTCCAATTTTTAAAAGATGCCTTTTTGCCTCTAATCACTTCTTTTACTTTGGTGTTTAGCCGTGGTGGCACTTTTTTGGTCCTTTTACTATGTTTTTTTTTTAATTTGGGATATACATTTAATTAGAACCTCTACTATGGTCTTTTTAAAAGCTTTCTGTGCAGCTTGCAGGCATTTCACTTTTGGGACTGTATCTTTTAATTTGTTTAACTAGCTTCCTAATTTTTGTGTAGTTCCCCTTTCTGAAATTAAATGCTACTGTGGTGGGCTTCTTTGGTGTTATCCGCCTCCCCCCCACTCCCCAGGGATGTTAAATTTAATTATAATATGGTCTCTATTACTATGCAGTTCAGCTATATTCACCTCTTGTACCAGATCCTGTGCTCCACTTAGGACAAAATCAAGAATTGCCTCTCCTCTTGTGGGTTCCAGGACAAGCTGCTCCAAGAAACAGTCATTTATTCCGTCAAGAAACATTATCTCTGCAGCCCATACTAAGGTGACATTTACCCTTTTAATATGGGGATAGTTTAAATCCCCCATTATTATTGAGCTTTTTATTTTTATAGCCTCTCTGATCTCCCTGAGCATTTCACAGTCATCAACACCATCCTGGTAAGGTGGTTGGAAGTATATGCCTACTGCTATATTCTTATTATTCAAGCATGGAATTTCTATCCATAGGGATTCCATGGTACAGTGTGGTTCATTTAAGATTTTTACTACATTTGACTCTATGCTTTCTTTCACATATAGTGCCACTCCCCCATTCTATTCTGTCATTCCTATATATCTTGTACCCTAGTATTACCATTTCCCATTGATTATCATCATTCCACCAAGTTTCTATAATGTCCGTTATATCAATATCCTCATTTAATACCAGGCACTCAAGTTCACCCATCTTAGTATTTAGAATTCAAGCATTTGTATTAAGAACCTATAAATTTTGTCACTTTTTAGCTGTCTGCCTTCATGTGATGTAACTGAAGGGGACTCCTTTTAATTTTACTGTTTCTCATCAGATCCTACCTGTACCTTATCATCTTCCATCCTCTCCTCCTTACTAGGATACAAAGAATCCCCATTAATAGATCCTCCACTGAGGGATGTCTCTGTCCAAACCACATGCTCTTCCACACCTATTGGCTTTCCCCGAGTCCTTAGTTTAAAAACTCCTCTTTGACCTTTTTAATTTTACATGACAGCAATCTGATTCCATTTTGGTTCAGGTGGAACCCATCCTTCCTGTATAGGCTCTTCCTTTCCCAAAGGTTCCCCAGTTCCTAATAAATCTAAACCCCTCATCCCTATACAATCATCTCATCCACCCATTAAGACACTGCAGTTCTGCCTGTCTAACTGGTCTTGCGTGTGGAATTGGAAGCATTTCAGAGAATGCTACCGTGGAGGTCCTGGACTTCAACCTCTTACCTACCAGCCTAAATTTAGCCTCCAGGATCTGTCTCCTATATTTCCCTATGTCACTGATACCTACATGTACCACAATCACTGGCTCCTCCCCAGCACTACATATAAGCATGTCTAGATGTCTTGAGAGATCTGCAATCATTGCACCCAGCGGGCAATTCACCATGCATTTCCCCCAGCTATCTATATTTCTAATGATCAAATCCCCCAGTACTATTACCTGTCTCTTCCGAATAACTGGAGTTCCCTCCCCCGGAGAGGTATCCTCAGTGCTAGTGGATACCATGACATCATCTGGAGGGAGGATGCCAACTATGGGATCGTTTCCTTCTACTCCACTTTGATAGTCTCCTTCCCTGAGACTTTCATCCTCCTCAGCAGCACAGAGGCTGTTCTGTTCTGCATGTAGTTGCAATTTTCATTGGTTGTAAGTTGTAATGATAAAAAGTGCTTTGTAATTTCTGGAGTGCCCAGTTTGCTGTAAAGAGGCATCCTCCCACAGCTGAGGTCTTAGCAAGCACACATCTCATACCCTCCTCCCACCCAGACTGGATTACTCACAGCTGTGCGTTGTTAATCCAGGCACGTAGTTAAGGCTCTACAAGTCATGGAATATTGTGGGGGAGGGGAGATAAGTATACCAGTGGTGCCAAGATGGCATGGAAAGAGGTATTATGAGCACACTCCTACTCCCATTGAAGTCAGTTGTAGAACTAACTCAATGATTTCAAAAGGAGCAGAACTGGGCCCTGTGCTTTTACAAGGCCTAATGGCTGTAATGATTCCCCAGGGTGCTGGGGGAGTATGCTAAGCAGCAGCTTTTGGTATCTCTTAGTAAAGGGGTAGGTTATGCTCCCTCCAGTGCAGTTTATTGGCATTTGTTGAGCACAATCATTACCACCCCCTGCTCCACCAAGACAATCCCCCTTCACGGGGTGGCCCGCACTGATGGTAACATCAGCCAACTTCCTCCTTTTGCTGTCAGCTGCCTCTTGAATGGATGAGTAAGAGCATCCATGCAGATTCAGCTACTATTTGGCTCGATGAGCACAAGGCACTCAGTTTGTTACCGCTATAACTTTTTCAGTTAGAGTTGTGATTTTTTTACTAATATAGGCCAGGTCTACACTATCAAGTTTGGTCAGGCATGAAAATACCACATACCCTAACTGACAAAGGTTTCCTGGCAAAACCCCCAGTAGACACAGCTATGCTGACAGAGTGCTTCTGTAGGCATAGCTAACATTGTCCAGGGAGGTGGTGATAGCATGCCAACAGAAAAACTCCTTCTGTTGGCATTTGCTGTGTCTACACTAGGAGGTTCTGCCATATAGCTATACTGGCAAAGCATTTGTAGTGTAGACAAGGCCACAGTTACAGCACTACAATCCTAGTCTGGATGCAGTTATGCTAGTATAAAGGTGCCTTATACCAGAATAGTTTATTCCCCTTCCCATATGGGACTAACTATACTGGTATAAAGCAACTTTATCAGTACAGTTAAAGCATCACAACTTTTGTGTGTAGACAAGCCCTCAGAAAGTTCAGCAAAGAGTTTGGTATAAATGCTTAGCTGCATTGGATCAGACTAGATAAAGTGAGTTTAAATCACAAGGAAGGTTAATTGTGTGATAAGGCTCTGTACTGAGACAATGGAGATCTGGGTTGTATGCCTAGGTTTGCCACAGACTCCCTGGGTGACCTCAGGCAAGTCACTTAATCTCTCTGTGCCCCAGCTCCCCATTGTTGAGGATAAATTCATTGTGAGCCACTGAGATACTATGGTGATGGGGGCTGTATAAGCATACAGTGATAGTACTGGCAAGCTCTGGAACTCCTAATGCAGCTGGGGTTTGATGATGACTTGTGTCACTAAGCCCCTACTTCTGACAGACTCAGCATCCAAGACTCATATCCAGGTTTGGCTGGCAGGAGCCAGGCAGTTTCATGTTTTTCCTTCTTATTCATCTGTTTTGTTCTTTTTTTTTCCTTTTTCTTCACACCAGGGGTGAGAAGAGAAGTGGAACATGCCCAAGCAATGAGGGATGTCGGATGGTAAAGCTGAAAGAAGCCATGTCAACTGAGCGATCTAAAAGAGGGTCCCTGGTAGTGGTGGTGTTTTACAGAAATTAAAACAGGAATTTTCATTCCCAGAAAAAATTAAAAGCTTCTCAAGCAGCTCCCAAAGAGGAAAATCCTGGTCTCTAAACTCTGCTGGGTTCTGCTGAAGGCAACACAGAGAGTAAGAAAAATATTCTGCTTATTAGTCACCTATTTAAAATGTACCTGCTCTGAGAAGCAGAGTTGTTTGCTCCCTACAATCTGCTAGTTGTGTGGAAAGGAGCCTGTACAGGTACCATGGAGCTGTTTAATACTTAAATCACTGACAACAGCGGACTATAAATAGGAAAACATTGAAATGTGTAAATAATCATAACTGCACATGGACTGCTAGTTATATTCACACAGCTGCTCATTACACAGACCTGCATAATCTGCAGTCACACATAGTACGCAGAGCTCTCATAACTGATGCATGCACCAGGGTATCTCTTGGATTTTTTCCCCTCTTGCTTTGGGGTTTTATTTCTGCTTTGCTTTTGTCAGGAGCTGCCCATGGCCACTGTGCCTTCGTGCAGTGTGGCTATCAAAGTATCTTTTGAACAGAATGTAAAACAAGGGCCTGACCATTTGTGACCATTAAAATTTCATGGCATTTTTATGAGATGTGGGGAGTTAATCCAAGTGTCCTGGGCAAATTCTAGTTCATGTACTATGAACTAGGTCCATTCAGCCTATTCTTGATGATTGGTTGAATATTGTGGGATCACTCCTCAGATGCAGCGGTTTTCCACTTAGTGCATCCGAGAGGCCAAAGGGCCATTGGAACAGAAGAATATGCTGCAAACAGTGACAGGTCTGGGCAAGTGCCATGTAGAAGCCTTTGAACCTGATAGTGTTCTAATCACAGCAGAGTGGGTGACCTAGCTGCTTCCACCCAAACCCCTAAAGTGCCATTGCTGGGAGAGGCTAGTGCTGTCACTCTCATAATCAATTCTTATGCAGTCTGTGTCTTCAGTATTTGCTTTTTAGAAAACTCAGAGACCTGACCACGTTACCATAGTAACAGCATGAGATGTGAGCTCTGATGAGGGTTATCTGCAGTCTAGAGGTTCTTGTCTATTGTCACAGGGGCACTATTCAGCATTCTATCTTTGCACACTAGAAGTTGCACATGTGTTTCAATAATTGAAATGTTTATTTATTACAGATTCCAACAAGTGACACTGGTATTGATAGGGAGATCTACCAGACTGAGAAAAGAGGAACTAGGGATCAAGGCTCTTTTTTTCTGACCCTATGGACCAGAACTGGTCAGAACTTAAAACTATCACTGGTCCCTCTGATTAGCAATGTTTGCTGGCACTGGTCTAGAACTGAACATTTCAAGTTACAGCTCTGAGATCAGTGTTTCATTCCTCAGGGATTAACAGAAGTAGTAATTCATAGCCTATTAATTCTCTTGAGATTAACAGGTATATTAAAATGATTTAACACTCACAAGGCAAAAGATAACAAGCATCATCACACAGGGCCATTGCTACCGGTGGATTTATTGGCCATTATATTTCCATCTCATTTTGTGGGGGGAAGCATGTGGGGGAAGCCCAGGCTATCACTGCAGCTGCCCATGATGTACCCACTCTGTGGATGCTCACAGCTCTTCAGGCTTTGGTTCCGTTAGCCAACACTACACGCATTTAAATATTTAAATTATTAAAATAAGAAAACCACACAGGCGGGATCACAAGAGAAACTGCCTGTGAAATTATTATTAAAAATAAAAAGCTCTCTAAATATGAAATAATTAAATAATCTGAAAGAAGAGACAAGTATAAAGGTCCTCCTTAAGTCCCAGCATGTACAGTCTGTATCCCTATGCTCACCCTTTTTACAAGACTACGATACATTTTGTATAAAGTGTGCCTTGTAAGGTATCATTTGAAAACTCACAATTTACTGATCATTCTTGTCCTGATAAAATATGTGTGGCAACGTTGTATGTTAAGTTATAAAATTCTACTGTATAAGACATGTTCTAAGTCTAGGGAAACAGCTTCAAACCAGTTCCCCAGAGATAAAAGACTAGCCAACACCTCAGCCCAGTGTCAACATAATCAAATGGACTATCACCTGGTTAAGCAGCCATTCTTTGGCAGGAAGAAGGGTCTGAGTGAGATATTTACATATTGGCAGTGGAACAGCTGGAAGTTCCTGTCCACACAAACTTTCCATCTCCTGAATCTCAGCTGATGATTTTCAAAGAGGAAAATAATTATAAGTGACAACAGAGGACACAAATTATCTCTCCCTTCATATCTAGTCACACACAGCACTGACAATACTAGAAAGACAAAGGAAGCACCATTGAACTGGGGAGGGATCCTGGCTGAAAGATCCAGTCAATAAGGCTGCTAGCACATGTGGTGAAAAAAATCCTTTTGCTTTAAGTTCACTTAGCTTGTTAAAATAGGTATTAGTTTGCATTTCACCTTTTATTTCTTTGTAACCAATTCTGACTTTTATGCCTTATTCCTTAAAATCTATTTTTCTGTAGTTAATAAACTTGTTTTATTGTTTTATCTAAATCAGTGGTGTTTGGATTGAAGTGTTTGGGAACTTCATTTGGGATAACAAGATTTGTGCATATCATTTTCTATTAATGCATTTTATATGAACTTGAATTGTCCAGGAAGGTGCTTGGCAGTAGAAGATGCACTGGGGGGAAAATCTGGGACTGGGAGTTGTTGCCTTGCTGGTGTAATTCATAGGTGGCTAGCTAAGCACTCGTATAGCTGGCACAGTATAGCTGGGAGTGACTTATGTGCTGGAGGCTGTGGGTGGGCAGACCAGGCATGGTTGCTCTCACAGCAAAGCAGTGAAAAAGGCACCCCAGGGTGGAAAATGGAGGGGACACAGCGATCCATCAGTCCAGATTGTACCCTGGGAAATGTCACACTTTCTTATTATCTATCATTGTCCTAATGGTTCCTAACCTTGTTAGCTTTTTTGATTGCTGCTGCACACTGAGCAGATGTTTTCAGAGAACTATCCACGATGACCCCAAGATTTCTTTCTTGAGTGGTAACAGCTAATTTAGACCCCATTTTGTATGTATCGTTGAGATTGTTTTCCAAAATGCATTACTTTGCATTTCTCAACTTTGAATTTCATCTGCCATTTTGTTATCCAGTATAGGAGCAGTGGAAGCACTCTAAAAGTGGGGGGAACACAGGTGCTGGAACCGTTCCCCCGCCCCTTCTCCCCAAACTCCAGCAGTGCCCATTCCTCCAAGGCCCTGCCCCCACACTGCCCCTTCCCTCCGAAGCCCCCACCCTTGCACCACCCCTTGCCCAAGACTCCACTCCTGCACTGTCTCTTCCCCCTCAAGACCCATCCTCGCACCACTCTTCCCCTGAGATCCCACTGCTGCACTGCCTCAATCCCCAAGACCCCACCCCCGCTTGTTCCTCTCTGCCCCCTCCCCTGCTCACCCTTAAAGCCAGTAAAAAGTGGGAGGGCATACCTCTCCCACTTTTAAAAGTGGGAGGGGCCATGGTCCCCTGATCCCCCCATTCCGGAGCCTTTGGCCCAGTCACCCAGTTTTGTGAATCCCTTTGTAATTTCAGTCTGCTTTGTACTTAAATATTTTAAGTATTTTTATATCATCTGCAAACGTTGCCACCTCACTGTTTATCCCTTTTCCCAGCTTATTTATGAGTAGGTTGAACAGCACTGGTCCCACTACAGCTCGCTGGGGGACACTCCTAGTTACCTATCTCCTTTCTGAAACCTATTCTTTCCTACACGGGGTTCCCTATTTTTTAATCAATTACTGATTCATGAGAGGACCTTCCCCTCTTGTCTAATCCCATAACAGCTTGCTTTGCATTAAGAGCCTTTGGTGAGGGACCTTGTCAAAAGATTTCTGGAAGCTCAAGTACACTATAGTCCCTGGATCACCCTGGTCCACATGTTGGTTGACCCCCCCTCAAAGAATTCCAGTAAATTCTGTCCAGAGATTGTTGTTTTGGCCACTTTAAAATGAAGCGTTAAAAAGGCAGCTGCTGGTTAATAAATACGGCATTTCAGGAGCTGCAATGAAGCAAACCAGGATTGTGTGGCCCAAACACAAAGCTCACAAGCGAGCCCAGATTGGTGTAGGAGCCTCCAGGGGAAACCGGCCTTGGAAGCGAAACGTGAGCAGCGCTCGGGCTATTGCAGGAGCCCTCTAACGCCCGCACGCATCTGGCCGGCCGCAGCAGGGGAAGTGCTCGGCTGGGGGAGGATGCCTGGAGTCCGCGCTGCTGAGTCAGCTCCTCCAACATGACCCGCCCCCAGTCATATGACGAGGGGCCGCGGCTTGGGGAGAAGCTGAGTGGGGGGCGGGCGCAGCAGGGTGTGGCGCGCGCCTGGACAGGTAAGTGAGCCGCGGCGGCCGCGCTCCGGCTGTGCGCTTCCCGCTGGGGGGCTGCGGCGGAGCTACAGGAGGCGCTAGAGCGCGCGGCACGGCACGGCGCGGCTGCGGCTGCTGCATGGGGGCTGCGCCGGGGCCCCGCGGGGAGGGTAAGAGCAAGAATTCGAGTTCGAGTCCCAGCCCCAGCCGCTCCCTCGGGATTAAAATGGCGCCTGCGGGAACGCGGATAGCTTCGGTTTTTTGGAAGGGCTTTAAATCTACAGTGGCCACACAGCAAGTGTGAAAATCAGAACAGGGGGTGGGGAGTAATAGGCTTCTATATAAGAAAAGGCCTCAAATATCAGGACTGTCCCTATAAAATCAGGGCATCTGGTCAACTTATTTAAATCCCTGCTCCCACCTGCCCTGCTGCAGTGGGAGCCCTACTGCCCCCCCCTCCCCCGAAGGCTAATGCCTCTGTCCAGGAGCGGGGCCACTTCCTGTTGTTCCCTGCGTAGGGGGTGACACTGTAAGGTCCCCCACACGCTAGGCTGGGTGCGTGAGCTGGGCCTATGCTCCCAGAGGGAAGGTAGGGGACCAAGCTGACCTCTTCCCAGAATACTCTTTGGGGTGACCTCTCTTTCATGGGCTTTGTTCTTTACCTGGGGTTAACTAGTGCCCGTGATCCTGAGCTAAACCCAGGGGGGAACACCCACCCACCCACCCTGTGTTTAGTTTTACTGTCGGGTAAGTTAGGCTGGGTCACCTGCAGGCAGCAGGTTGCCTTCTGCTTAGCCCTCACTTTCCTGGGGGTGGTTCAAAGGGAAACCACGTTCCCTGGGTCTTACTACACCAGAGTGCCAAGATGCCAGCTTCCTTTTAACTTGGGATCGTATCCTCTCCTGCCGGCGTGTGGAGCGGGAATTGGGATTTAGTGGAACCAGGCCTGAAAAGAAGCCAGGGAGTGCTGCTTCCATAGCATTGTTTGCCTTCCTCTCCATCCCCACTGGCTGATCTATGTTTATAGGACTTGGGGTGGAGAAGAGACAGGGTCCAGTGGAGGAAGCTGTGTACCCCTCAAAACCCAAACTACTAGGGTAAGCTAATTGCTGATCTGGTCAATGTTAACTTGCCCCTTTCTTTCCCTTTGTAAGTGGTAATCCTATTTGGGCAAGTTCTGGGGCACTGGCTTGCAGAGAACCCCTTGTGGTATGGCTTCTGTCAAGCTATACCACCAAGAATCAGAGACAGCTGGGAAGAAGAGTCAGCGTGAAGGCATAATTTGAGGAGGGGTATCCTTAGGAACCTACATCCAGTTTCTTCCAGATTCAAAATGCCACACCATTTCAAGAATCGTCTGGATGCTCAGTAAACCCAAGCTCTTTTCCTACCCCTATATGGGAATAATTTGCCTAGGGAGCAATCTAACCCTTAGTAGTGGCTAATTCTTCTCGGCAGTATCTCCTATTGGCTAACGGTGTTCCTTTCACAGGGCCAGAGTAACTTGGTTATTGTTTCATGAATGCACTCCGATATTGTATGCACCTCTTGCAGTGAGAGGTGGAGGGAGACGATAACTGTACAGAAAAATTAGTAGTGATATAAGTTCCCAATATTTATTTCAATGTAGAAAGTGAACTCCTTTGTTTAAGTTTCTTTATTTTAAATGTGCAGGAGACCATGAAACTCATCATTCTTGAGAACTATGCGCAAGCCAGTGAGTGGGCTGCAAAATACATTAGGAATCGAATTATCCAGTTTAACCCTGGCCTGGACAAATACTTCACTCTTGGACTTCCCACAGGTAGGTTTTGAAAGAGGATTAATTAAAATGCTGATGGTACCTTCTGTTTAAGCAACTGCAAAGCATCCTGTTTCACCAGTTGGAGCATTTAAGTGACAGAATGTTCCCCTATGTGAAGGGACTGTCTCCTTATGCAACATATAGATGGATGGTTCTGTTGTTATTTGGGGAGCAACAGTCTATATAATTTACTTAGCTTATGAAACCTTTCTCTGTTGTTAAAGTAAATAAATTATATAGAGTGATGCCTCCCAAATAACAATAATATAGACGCTGATGCATTGCATGATGAAATACCTCTTCACATAAGTGGAATAGTCCATGGTGCTTTGGAGAACTATGCGCTTCCCCAGTGTGTAAAATAGAGACAGTATTCATCTACTTCCAAGATCAGACCCTTACTACTTGAATTAAAAGAGAATCTCCAATATTAGCTATACTGGGCTCACACACAGTTGAGCAGTTCTGATTCTGTCCAGTTGAGGGTAGGATTGCACACACTCAGCCGGATTATTACAACTGGGCAGAATTGGAACTGCTCAACTGTGTGTCATAGCCCCTGTATGGCTAATCATGGAGATTCTCCTTTAGTTCAAGTAGTAAGGGTCTGTAATCTTGGAGCAACAGAAGCTGGACTCTATACTCTTGAAACTGAAAGTTGACATAGATTTGTTTTCCGTATAATTTTTTTTTATGTTAGGGTTGTGATCCAACCACATTCTTGTGTTTGGGGAGGCAGCATCAGAAGTGCAACCCACTGGGCTGCCCCTCCCACCACACCATGTAGGAACTAGTTTGGTCTCACCCAGGCTACTTATGTGATGTCTTGGTAAAAGCATTGTTTGGTACATCTGGCTGCTTTTATTTTTTTTATAACATTTAGTGCTAAACATCTTCAAAGCAACTTTGTTTAGACACTGCCTGTCTCAGAAACCCCTGCTTTGTAAGGTAGATGAATGCTGTCTCTATTTTACATGTAGGGAAGCTGAGGCCCAAAGAGACAATGTGATAGTGGTTGTGTTATTTTCTATACTTAATAATTTTCAATGTCTCCCAGTCATTAATGAGGTTCTGCTCTGAGTAGGATTTTGAGCAGAGGGCACCAGTACTGAATTTGCTGAGATGGCTTTCTATGTGTGTGAGCTAATATTTTGTAATTAAATAGTTCAGTCTTTCAGTAACACAAACACTTTGAATGATTGAATTAATGATCCATAGCACTTTCACGGTGTTGTGCATACACTTAATTCCACGAACTATTTTGATTTTTTTCCCCCCCGTATCTCTCTTAGGAAGCACTCCTTTAGGATGTTACAAAAAGCTGATTGAGTATTACAAGAATGGAGACTTGTCCTTCAAATATGTGAAAACCTTTAATATGGATGAATATGTAGGTGAGTCATCTTATTTCATGAAATGTGGTAAGGACCCAACCAAGGTTTTTTTTTTTTTTTTCTTTTTTGGCCCCAAACTTTATTTATTCTGGTGAATAAAATCAAATGAAATCAGACATTTATGTTAATTCAAAATAAATCACTTTGGGTAGAACCCAATGTAAAATGATCCCAAAACCAGATGGGGAGGAGAAAGAGGAGTTTGGAATGCTGTATAATACAAATTAACAAACTCCAATTAGAGAGATCACGTTAGCTATAACTCTTAAAAGCTGAGTGATATACTACCCAAGTATATCGTTAAAGAAGTCCCATGGAAGATGCTGTTAGTAGATTGTATGTAACAACTTTGAATTTCCCGTTTTAGCCTAGCTTTCTTCTGATCAGGGAAACTGCTGCTACTTCTGCTACTTGGCTGGTTTGGACGGATTGCTGCAGCCCTATCTGTAATTAATAATGAAGACAGGCAGTGCTCCAGCAAGACTGCACTTTAGATTTACTGATATGTGGTCCTATTATGTTAGATTAGGATAGGATTGCCTTGTTTGTGAAGTTGTGATGTAATCTCTTCTCAGAGCTGGTTCAGAGAGAAAAGTGAACAAATCCTCTGGTTATCAAGGTACCAAACATACGTGCTAAATATGTGTGTTAGTTTACTCTTTGGCCCTAATGCTATTGCATCCTCATCCTGATTTGAGTGGACAGATCTTTTTTTTTTTTTTTTTTTTTTTTTTTCTGTGAATAGTCAGAGAGCTTAGGTTAGGGTTAGACAGTCTATAAAGGATGACTGTAACAATCAGGGAGTTCTTGGAAGAATTCCCTGATTGGTAATCAGACTAAAATTGCTTCTCTGGTTTTGAGATCATGTTAACAAGCTTGGACGAACAATAATTCTGCACAATGCTGTGAAGACAAGAAAAATTAGACCTGCTGTGTATCTGCTCTTTTGAAGAACCTACTGCATAATATTAATTTACCTTATCCATATAACTAGGATGATCTGCCTCTCCCTAATGTGACTATTTTTTAAACTCATGGAAGTTAAGGAAGCCCAGCTTGAAGGGAAGATGGGGATAATGGGTTTGATTTGTAATCAAAACCCCTGATGTCTATGCAAATGTATGTACAAGTTTTTATATAGGTTATTGTAGCCCTCTCTCTTGCCTCCACTTGTCATTTTAGGCCCCCGCCCTGAAAGCTGTAGCAAACAGGGTGTGAAAGTCAATGGGGCCTTGAATTGTAAGCTATTTGAAGCAGGGATTGTTTTTGTACAATGTCCAGCACAATGGGTCTGGGACCTGAAGGGTCTGCAGGTGTAACTGTAATATAAACATGAAATAATAAATGTTCCTGGTTAACAGGTCTCCCAAGGGATCACCAGGAAAGTTATCACTCCTTCATGTGGAATAACTTTTTCAAGCACATTGACATCTCTCCAGAAAACACCCACATTCTGGATGGAAATGCAGCTGATCTACAGGCAGAGTGTGATGCTTTTGAGGGGAAAATCAAAGCAGCTGGTGGAATCGAACTCTTTGTTGGAGGTGAAAAGCAGAAGGAGTAACAGACTTGGAGAGAACACAGCCTTGTTTTTGCCATAATTCTATCTAACTTGGGGGAATTTGTTTTGTTTTTTGTTTAAGCCCCACCTATTGGATTGGCAGTCAGTCAGTAAAGCCACATGTGCATCCCGTCTTCAATTAGTGTGTGCACACCTAAGCGTCACCTCTATCCATTCCCTTCTATGGCACTGATGGGGACAAATGCTATGCAGAGGTGACTCGGGGTGTTTGGGCTTTTTTCTGTCTCAATGAGATGTTCAGGTTGTTCTAGTAGCAGTTCTATCCCTGGTCAAGCCTTACGACCATACTAGGTCAGTGGAATGTGCCTCCTGCTTAAGGAGATGGGTCTCAAAATGTGAAGTATAGACTGGCTCCAAAGTCTCAGGCTACAGGGGTGGGGGATGATGGCAGAGTGGTTCTGATCCGCTTGGCTGTGGATGACATCCTTAACAAGTGCTCTTTACAAACTTAATTTTTAAAGTTCAGCCATTTTTGAGGTATATTTGGCCAGAAGAGGAAAGGAGTGTAACTTTTTTCCCACGGAAGTCAAATAGCTAAAGATGATGTTCAAATTATTGATTTGTTTTAAATTGCCATTTCATCTAAGATCTAGATTTGAAAATTTCAGTCCAATAGGTGAATTCTTCAGAAAAGTATCTAGTAACAATTAGGGGAAAGGTGTTCTAACCACAACTGTATTGCAACCTTTACAATAGCAAGTTCTATCAGGTAACTGCTGTAATCAGCTATAAAGCTTCTGATGCTTTTGGGTGCTAACATCCAAGTTACTTTAGTTATTACCTCCCAAAATGCAAAGGAACAGTGTCTCGGCTCTTCTTGACTTCAGGTGGAAATTTGCCATACACTTCAAGGGAAGCAGGAGCTTGAGCAGAGCTGCAAGTTCTTGTATGAAAGTAATGTGCTTCACCTGTTCTGTAGCTATTCTTAGGAGCCTATCGCATCCTTACAGTAAGAGTGATGTTGGCTTTGTTTCCTATGATGTGTTAAGGTAGTGACATAGTTCTTAAACTGTCTTCAATACAGGTATTGGCCCAGATGGTCATATTGCCTTCAATGAGCCCGGCTCAAGTCTGGTGTCCAGAACTAGAGTGAAGACGTTGGCTATGGACACCATATTGGCTAATGCTAGATTCTTTGATGGCGACCTCTCCAAAGTCCCCACAATGGCTCTGACAGTTGGAGTAGGCACAGTCATGGATGCTAGAGAGGTTAGAATTAAAATTCAGTGACTTAATATAGTGCTCCATGGAGCATCAAAAGGTTGTCTAGTCTTCAAGAAGTGGTACTTTCTGCAGCCCAGCCCCAGGCATTACAGGGCTTCCAGAAACATAGTTTGCTCAACTAAACAACCAATCCAACTACATTCTTAGCTTTTTTCGTGGGGCTTCTTTGATTGCAAAGATCAAACTAGCCATGATCAAATTAAACGCCCAAATTGAAATGTGGCTTATAAATGTGGAATGATGACTGAGATTTGGTCCTAATAAAAGTAAAACTATACATTCAGGGAGAGGAAAAGAAGGGTTGGCTTACTAAACAGTCATACGCATTACAGCAAAATGAGCTTATTCAAGTGGCTTCCATTATGCTACTTTAACATTTTTCATGTAACTATGCGATACAGTTGTATTTAGTGTGGGAGGCTGGGTAAGGGAGGTGTCTAGGGGACAATCTCACAAGGTAAATGTGAGAACCACTGACTTACTCAGAGGTATACCAGTAAATTGTGAGAGTCACAAGATGGTGTGTGGTTGAACTTATTTTTACACCTGTAGTTCATAACTGTTAATCACCTCCTCTAGCTGTCTAAAGTGCTCTAGTCTACTCTTGCATAAACACTAAAGGGAGAGCTCAAGTAACAGGTGGGTAAGCTTTAAAATGGCCAGGCAAGCTCTAATTGTACTACCTAAAATGATACAGCCAAAGTGAACAGTACCCAGTCAATGAAGTGAAACATTGCTGGGAAGGACTAAAATAGTTTTCCTCTTTAGATGACTTAATCTCCTGCTTCAAATCACACTTGGGTGTGTTCCCTTTAAATGTACATCACAAAACCTAAGTGGTGTTCCTGTCTTTTTTTTAATTAAATTCAGGTTATGATTCTAATCACAGGAGCCCATAAAGCATTTGCTTTGTACAAAGCCATTGAGGAAGGGGTGAACCACATGTGGACAGTGTCTGCCTTTCAGCAGCATCCCAGCACTGTCTTTGTGTGTGATGAGGATGCCACCCTAGAACTCAAAGTTAAAACAGTGAAATACTTTAAAGGTAAGTATTTGGCCACATCAGGCCACTTTTTCAATTAGCTTTTCTATATTTTAAGTGACACCATTTAATTTAGTAAATCTTTCCTGTCAGAAAAATTGTGTTTGGAGGAAGTGCTGCCAATTAACTCTCAACCCTAAAGTTTTTTTAAAAAAACAAAGAATACAACATCTCCACTGACTAGAAATCTATTCAGGGTAAATGTTTGTTTAAATGTTCCACTATAGTGTTATGAACCCTGTGTTGAGTTAGTAACTCAAAACTAGGAACTACTACTGCTTAGAGGCCATAAATGAAATGCATGAGGCTAGCTTAGTGAAGCTGAGTGAAGTAAGTCCCTCTTTCTGTACATAATGGAATGTAAACTAGATTTAAGAAATTGTTAGTCTGTAGTGGTGGTAAATGACTAAGGATTGTTTAAAATTATGCTGACAGTCCCTCTACTGTCAAGCTTAAAGCAATGGGGTGAAAAATATGGACTTTAAGGTTGTGTGGGAAGGGGGACATGTACGGATATTAGTTTATTATTAGTGGCCGTAACTTAATTAAAAGCAGAAGTCCTCCATTCATTGCACTTACTAACCATACTTAGTCTTTCCTTTTCCCCCTTACACCAGGTTTAATGCTTGTTCATAACAAGCTTGTGGAACCCTTATACAGTATGAAGGAAACAGAAGCAGAAAGAAGACAGGCTAAGAAGCCGTACAGTGACTAGTTTCTTGGGGGCTGGTATGGTGCTAAGCAGGCTCTTCTCTTGGAAACCAGCACTGGAGAGGAAGAATCCCTACACATTCTTCTTGTATTTGTTCATAAATCAGCAGAGATGTGCTCATTATCTCCATCTTTTAAAAGAGATGAATGAGTACATTGGGCTTAATAAATTAGATGAGGATGGGACCTTATGTACTGTGTTCTAGCAACCTCAAACACTACTCACTCCAGCAGTGAAGCCAATTGAAATGAGGTGTAATCTATAAAGCAAGTAAATGAGAACAAGAAATGAATATCCCTGAACTCAAAGGTGAGGATATGAAAGGAAGTAAAATTGAATAGGTAATTGTAGAATGTATTACATTTGAAGGACACACATTTAGGTCCCCCCTGCCCCAGTGCACTTAATCTCAACTGTACTAGCATCATGACATTGAAGTACTAGCACTAACTAGAGTTAACCATAAATAAACTTCCTCAAAGCTCCCCTGCATTAATTTGTACTATTTTAGTTTGGGGCTTTCTTGAGGAGATGCTATTAACTTCACTGTTCATTGATGTATATACCCTTCTACTAAAGCCCTGATCCTGTGATGTGCTACACACCCTCCACTTCAGCAAAATCACAAACCCTGGCTCTTCAGTGTTCTCAGCTTAATAAAATTGCTACCACCAAATGGTTAAACAGCAATTGTGCCTTCTCCATCTGTGTAACTCTGGCTACTATTTCACTTCATGGTCAGATTTCTATAAATCCAAACATGGTGAATGCCACTGTACATCAAGACTAAGGTGCTGGCATTGGACTATAGCAACCAAGTCTAAATATTTGTCTGGATTTTCCATTCCCCCCCTTCCCCCCCCCAAATGCCATTGAGTGTTCTGTTGGTTGTAGCAGTGTAGGGCTGATTGCCTTCACTCAAATCTTCTAAACAGTTCACAGTAGTACATGCAGAGACCTCTCATAATTCAGCTGTTCATGAATGTAGCCCATATATTTAACCACCTAAATCCACTTTATGATGAATGAAACCCTCTACTGCTATAGACCATGCTACTTTCAAAACTATGTTGGTTTTACCCTTATTAATACCAAAAGGGCTTACATCAAACTACTGAAGTGTAAGTCATTGGTGCTGTTTTTTAGGTGGGGGATATGTATTTGTTTACATGGAAATCCTACAAACTCTTTATAATGTAACTTTCTACATTAAATGCAGTATTTTTTATCCAAATAAACTGAGTCATGTTGCCTGTCTTTACCCATTAACTCTCAAAGTTCTACTAGGAATTAAAACATTGTGCAAGGCCAGACAGGAATAATTGTAATGGAAAGAGATGCTGGTGTGCCAGAAATATCATTAGCTGGGTAAGACTTGATGGTAAGGATTATCACCACCCACTGAAAAGGGCTTCTGTGGAAAGAGGGAGATGGAAGCAGACCTAGAAGTAAAAACTTCAAGAATAGCTAAGTGACTTAGGACTTACTGGATGTCCATAGGACTTCAGTGCTCTTGAAAAGTTTTACTCAATACTTTTTTTAAATGAACTGAGACAAAACAACCGGAATACATTGCTCACCATGTGGCAGAACCTAAAAAGTGATGCAAATCTTGGCTTTCTATAAATCATTTGGTCTATTACCACCTCTGGATTTAAAAAGCAACTTGTAAAAATAAGTAGAAAAGCATGTTTACTCAATTCCAGAGCCACCACCAAGCTGGTTTCCAGTGTTGCAAGAATTTTGCCTTCATCCTAAATTGGTGTGAAATTGCACCAGAAAAACTGGAGGCCCATTTTTAAAGCAGGCCATACACAGTAAATATATATGCTCCTGCTACAAAAGTTTATAGAGCTGCTGCAGAAAAATTAAGTATTTTGCTTGAACCATAACTTGGGCCCTCTAACAGCTATGGGTAAGATACTGTTAAAGAGCTAGAACTACTCCAGCTTCCATAACTTGTCAATCTTTACAGGCATACCCAAGGCCAAAACTTGGCTCTTAGCAGTCTGATTGTCAAAGACTGTACCATACACTAAGGTACGGAGATCACAAATCGTCCACAGAAGGAAATGGAAAGTTAATGTCAAGGATGTGAAATCAGCAGCAAAAGCACTGAGCCTAGATGAAAGTTCTACAGTTAAGAAGAGCAAATCTAAATTTTTAAACAACATTTATTTATCTCCATCTTACATTCATTCGTGGTAATATAGATTTACATCCTTTTTACGAAGCTGAAGGAACAGGGCTCTTTTGAACCATTAAACACTATTTTAAAGGATAAAAACTTACCAGCCTTTTTACTGCATAACATCTCATGGCTATTTCCGCAAATAATGCTTTGCAAAGCTAACACAGATTGAGAGAGATTAGGAGGCAGACACTTTATCCAGTCAGTATGCATAATCCTTCCCTGCAAATACTTGGTATGCATTAGGACGAGTTTTTAAAAACTGTTTTGAATTATAAACAAGGACATTCCAGAAATAGTGCTTAAATAGGAAACTTCTACCTGAATTAACTTTACAGTTTGAATTCTTGATCATTGTATTTAAACAGTTATCAGAACAAAAGAATACAGAGCTAGCAAACAGTCTACCCAAACAAAATATTTTAGAAGGAAAATCCTGCAGTGTGGGTTTAGTTTTTTGTGAACAGGTGAAAATCTAGGAAATCCTATCCTAACACTTTGCATGATATGCACCAGGGCTAGGCACTACCATTTTAATGTACATGATTACTACAAACAGCTAAACTAGTTTACCAGCTGAAGCGATCATCACAGTTGTTGCCTAGAAGCAGATTATTATTATATCCCAGAGTGACTTTCTATGTCCTGATATGCATCCCATAATGGACACAACTGTGAAGACAATTGAGTTTACTTTTAAAAAGTGAAGTTAGTGCATGTGAAAGGTGCTGGAATGCAAATTAAACAATCCACACACAGGAGTGGGCAAGCTTCCCCTACCCACCTCAATCAAGATTAAGGTGGACCAGTTCTAGGCACAGGGAATCTGTCTCCATGTGTATCCTATCTTTGATCTCTCAAGCTACCAAGCATGATAGTGAGTTGTAACGAATCTTTGTCCCTTCCAGAAATGGACTAAAACCATTTACTCAATTCAGCTAAACAGACATCTGAGTAAAGATTTATTTACTAACAACCAAAGCTGCATATGAAGAATTGACCTTGACTCTCTGTATCATTACCTAGCTCCTGAGCCATTCAGGCCCTGCTGTCTTATTTTGAACAAAGTATATTTCTCATTAAAAGAAAATCAAAGCAACTGTTTTCTAGCCCATTTTACAGATGAAAAGGATTTCTAAAAATGTAATCCAAGCACTGTTCTCATATTTGAGACTGCTTGTAAAACTACAGGGTAGGGAGATTTGTTTTTCCAATAACTTATTATTTAGAAGTATAATGACAGCATGAATGAGTGAGCTAGTTCAGTTGGAGGGCCATACATTAGTCCCAGCCATTTATCTAGACTAGAGGTCTTTGGCTAAAGGACATCATTTCACAAAAATTTTTAACAACTAGAAATTGGGAAGGAAAAACATGCAGTTAAGGGATTTAAGTCAGTTCAGTGTCTGAGGTCGCTTTTCTTTTATTTAAGCACCTCATTAATATTTGAGTCAAGAAACACTGCACAGAATTTCACAGATTGGGCACACAGACTGTTTTAATATCCATCATTATGAAAATAATCACCAGACCATATAAATTCCTTCCCTGTTAAGATATGATAGCAACATGGAAATTAAATTACTGAAACTGAATAAAAAAATATGATAGGAAATGTTTTCTACACGGGACCCAGGCATTAGATCCACTGGGGGGAGAAGAGGGAGGAAGAGAAGGAATGGGGTGCATAAATTCTGCAGTTTATAAACCTCTACCACCCCAGTAAAGTGTGTCAGTGCTAGAGCAGTGAGCCACCACAGAAAAATCAGTTTGGATCCAGGTCAGGAAATGCTATGAAAGCAACTGGTTCAGTCTCTAAGGGAGGGGAGAAATTATTATGCTACATTTAATGAGCCTTCCTGCAATGGACACAAGCAGCTTCACCAAAGGGCTCTAGGGAGAGCACATCTAGCCCACCTCAGCAATAGGAAAGATTACTGCAAAGTATGCAGGATGGAATCCAGAGATCCTTGCAAGGCCAAACTTCCTGGAGAAATTCCCAAACAGAGATTTCTAGGATATGTTTCAGAAAAAGGGGCACATTATGGTATTTAGAGTTTTCTCGACTATTTTTTAAGCCTTTGGATGACAGTTTGTTCACTCTATTTAGCACTGGATATGTACGTAAGGGACTTAAACAACCAGAAGAGGAGGAAAATAGGCTCTTCTGTTTGTGGCGACAGCATCCAAATGGTTGTGTAAGCAGCCTGCAGTGTGAAGTGTTACCACTCTTATATGAAAGCAACAAACTTGACACAAGTGGAAAAGATTCATTTCTGGTTTCTTCAGCTTTAGGTGATGCAGAACATAACTAGTCTTCATCTTCAGCAGCCCAGAAGTCACCATCAACATTCACAGCTTGAAACAACCTGTCATACAGGCAAGAATCTGTATTAGGAATCAGTGAACATCAACTTGAATTTGAAACTATGCTTTGAGCTTTGCAGCTTCTTTATTTTTGTCATTTCATTGAAATGCATGTATTGCAACAGCCAAAGTTGAGTCAACTAAAATATTTTGCATTTCTATACTAACAGTGCCTAGTACAATGGTGTCCTGGTCCATGACAAGGGCTCCTAGGCACTATGGTAATACAAATAAATGATAATGATAATTAAGCCTCTAAAGACTCCTGAGAGTATTATTATTAATCATTTTTATTATGGTAGTGCCTAAGACCAAACTGGAATAGAGAGCCCCAGCGTGCTAGGCACTGTCCACACACAGTAGTAGAGCATACCTTGTCCTGAAGAGTTTACAATCTAAGTAGACAAGGATAGGCAAATGGGGTGTAACACACAAGCAGAGTGAAAAATGTGATGCAGCAAACACATCAAATTAGTTAAATGATTAGTTTATTTTTGGGGGTGTGGGTTTAAGTTAGGAGGGAATAAGCTAAATGGAAAGAAAAGAGAACGTAGACGGAACGTTTAAGGGAAGGCGGGTAAGAGGGGTGGGGCACAGAAGGGGAGAAGGGCAGTTGTGGAATGAAACTGAGGAAAGGAGAAAACACTGCGGGGGGGGGGGGGGGGGAGAAGAGGGAGGGATGGAGCAAACAGCCCATCAGCGTAGGCCAGAAAGTCCAGTCATGAACCATCCTCTGAACATAGATCCTTTTCCCATTTTACAAGCAGGCAAACTGAGGCACAGAAAGTAGCTGAATTTTGCTACTGACTCATTTATCTGAGGACAAGGAATAGAACTCAGAAGTCCTGACTCCTATTCCCTCCCACTGAAGCATCAATACAATGTCTAATATAAAAGACTCAACGTCCCAGTGCTAATCTTTAAAGCCCTCAATGATTGGATGCCTGGCTACGATAAGACGTAGTTTCCTGGTTTCCTTTGCTAAAACCTTCTGTGCTCAAAGGTTTTGTTAAGGCTGATGAAGCCCAGAGATAAATATTCAGGAGCCAAAGGTCATCGTGCCTTCTACAGCCAATGCCCTGTTGCTGGGAAGTTCCTACCACCAGAGGTAAGGAAGAGTCCAAGTCTTATTGCCTTTACAGCATAATGCATGACACTCCTCTTTGCACAGCATTTACTTCAAAAATGGCTGCACACGACCAGCAACATTTCATCTTGAGATAAATATAACTGAACATATCCTCTTAAGAAAGCAGAAGAATGGAGGGGTGAAAAATGTGGTCTTAGTATTAATTTGATATGACACCTACATACCACAGTGAGGAGCACGTTATACATGCACAGAAATATTTGGGAATGGAATATATTTGGAAAGAATTCTTCGATCCTGCTTGATTAGCAAAACATTCCAAGACACAGAATACAAGGCAGTGAACCAAGCTTTCACGCTATTACACCTCTCTCATCCACTTCCCCTACCATCTACCCAAGTAGCAATGATCTCCTCTATTCTTCTACACAATCCCAATGCTGATGGTGTTAACCTCCAGTCCTGCAGTTCCTAAAATTTAGAGCTGCCTTCCTAAGTATTTTTACCAGACTCATCACTGTGATATCTCACCACCTATACATGAAAATGAACAGTTCCAACAGGGGGAAAAAAATCCCTCAGAGGCATATGATATTTCAAATCATATCTGAAAACATTTTATTCCTTTGCCTATACCTCAAAATTTCTCATTTTTATTTTAACTTTGTAACTACCTATATAATTAAGTGAAAAAATAATTCTGGGAGGGCTTGCACGAAAAATGCTGTACGTATGGAGCTTGTATTGTGCTTGAGGGCATATATCGTGACTACGTACCGGTTAAAGCAAGGGGAGGATGTATCATTGAAGTGCTTATATGGGTTCACCCTAGACAGAGAACCCATACAAAGCCAGCAGAAGTGCTGGCTGCAGCCAGTGCATGTCATCTTGTTACAACCATCTAGTTTCTGGTGGGGGAAGAAACAGGGAATAGCAGTAAGAATCAACCATACCTCATGTCACTTCTAAGCCTTCAAACCTGCCTTTGTGCAATAACAGCAATCGCTATGCGACAAACGATAGAAATGTGTATTTTCAAAAATGGAACATCTGTACAGTATTTTACTATGTCACACCATCTTTGACAGACTGCTAAAATTTTAACTATAAAAGTTTTTTTCTAGATTGTTTGTTCATACAGTGGGTAAACAAACAATTTTATTCAAAAGAAATAACTTTTCATCACCAGTTATCTCATTCAACAATAAGGTCACCCCAAAATAAGTCACCAGCAGGGTCTGAGCTCTGGATCTTCCGATCCCCAGCACAGACCTCTACCTACTTGAACTACAGGAGTAATTATCCTCCATGTGGACTAGCCACTAAAGGGGGGAACCTAAATTACCTAAGACAATTTTGCCAGACGGTTACCCAGCTATTTGTTGGACAGCAGTAGAATATTAGATCAGGATTCCTGGGTTCTATCTCTGGAAAGGGACTAGCATGTACTGGTTAGATAGGATAATCAAAATACATAGTTTTGGCATATTCAGCCTGAAAGGCAGTGTTGCAAAGTGGCTAAAACTTGATTCTGCTATATTACAGACCTCTGTTTTCTTCCCAATTCTCCTTGAAGTGACTTTGGATAATCTGTTAATTTATTTGCACAATGGGAGATTGATACTTGACTGCCTTCTAGGGTTGGGATATGAGGCCATGGTCAGTAATAAAGTCTGAAATGGACTGAAATACTAACAGCAATCAGTAGAGGTGAAGTTTGAAATTATGGTCTTTTGGCTCCCAGCTCAGTACACTTTTGCCTAGTTTACAGAATATTTGGTGGCAGGAGAGTCTCCCTGTGAAACACTGCCTGGTACAGGCAGCCGGATTTAACCAAAATGCAGAATGGACCATAAAATCTAGTATCCTTGTGAGGTCTGAGGTGTGTCCTCACTTCAACCTGGTTTCAGGAGATGTGTATCCAGAGGAGAAGTTTCCTCTTACTGTAATACCAACCGCTTTTGCTAGCTGCAGAAGTGAGGACAAGCTTTATTGCAAGTGTAAGTCTACAATATTGATGAATGTCATTCCCCGTTTATGAACTAGTAGCCTGTGTTACAGAAGCTTTATCTGGCTGCATTAGTAAACACACGGGAAACCTCACTTTTTCCTGAACCGTTTGCTGGCAACCTATTTCCCCAGCACCTGGGGAACTACTGATGAATACCTATTTTTTTATTAAATGTAATACTCAAAAGTAAGACTAGAGTAGCCAGTAGCAGGGATGAGGCACAAATGGAATCATATGGACCCTACAAATGAAAGTCTTAATTCCCTGGCATTGGTCCCCATAGTGAATCACATTAGCAACATCGGACAGTAACAATTAAGAACAAATGTGATTCTCCAAGTTTAGTCCAATAAACTCACCTCTATAGGAGTGCCACAACAAGGGCAGGCCTTTGAGTTCTTTTCTAGCCATTCTCTACTTTCCATCTCCTCAAGGGCTTTCTGAATCACTCTTTTGCCATAGCGCTGCTCCAAAAATATTTTAGTGGCCTCATCTGCTTCTTGGTACTCATTACGCAAATCCATTAGCTTTTCTGAGGAGTGAAATAAAGACAGAAGAACACATTAGCCTTACATATCGCACTGCATATGGAAGTCACGCTCTTAGCTAAAACGATGAGCCAAACTCATTGTAAACATGATCCAGGAGATTCCAAAGATTGCAAGGGACAAGAGGATTCCAAAAACCCTGCTAGGAGAATGAGGCAGCAACAGCCACCCAGAAGTTCCACCCAGCTGCTGATACTAGTATAATCTACTACCTCTCAGCTGTGGAAACTCCAGGACCAACAAAACAAAACACATCAGGGACAAATACTTTATACTTTTTTAAAGCACGTTATGTTTGAGATCCTCAAACAAGATGTTCCTTGTACTAGTTCATAAATATCTGCTCAATATGCAGCTGAAGTTAAAAAAGCAAACAAAATGGTAGGATGCATGAGGAACAGAATAAAAGTTTATATTGAAAATATTGCAATTCCATCATATGAATCACCTTCGCTGGGAATGCTGTGTTCTAGCCACCCTATCTCAAAAAACTTAAAGTGGAAATAAAAGCTTTGTGACCAAAACAATTACAGGCATGGAAAAAAAAATTCATATGACATGAGACTGAAAAGATTAGGATTGTTTAGTTCAGAGAGGAGACGAATAAGAGTGTACACGATAAAGGTATACAGAACCACCAGCAGAAAGAAGGTAGATTAGACACTTGTATTTACCCTCTCTTGTAATTAGGACTGTCAATAAAATTGAAATAGGTAGCATATTAAAAATTGATACAAGGAAATATTTTTTGCTAACACCATACATTTAGTGGAACTCTATCGCAAGACATCAAGGCCAAATGCTCAACAAAATTCAAAAAAAGGAATGGACATTTATATTGTGGCAAGATGCCTGATGTTAGTATGGGGGGTCCTGCGCTTTTCTTGGCAGGGGGGCTAAGACGCCACCCCTTGCCCCTGGTCTTGGGCAGCCGAGGTCCCCGCTATTGGCCCAGGAAGGTGGTAGAGGAGGGAAGCGGGGAAGAGGTCTGGGTTTGCTCCTCACTCTGAGCCCCAGCCCCTCTCAAATCCTGAGGGTTCTTACCCTCTTCCCCCTTGGGTGGGGAACCTTCGGTCCTTAAACGTTGGGGGAGGAAGTCTCCCTCCTCTTCTGGGCAGGGTCTCCCTTACTTCGGTTCTCTGGTCTTTCAAATCTTACAACACACCTCCAAGCTCCAGTCTTCTCTCCTTCCTCCTCTCCCCCTAACTGCCTGAAGCAGGGGGGTTTATTAGGTTCCTGACAGGTCTTAACTGACTACAGGTGCTCCAATTAACCTGTAGCAACCCTCCCTAGTCTACAGGGAACCACTCTTTAATTTGCCTAGGGCTTATATATTTCCCCTTTACCACTGCTCCCTGGCCCTCCTGTATCACAATATGGATAATATCTTGAGTTACACTAGTATTAAAATGTCTGGAATTTAAACCCTCATACTTCATGGCATATGGGTAAACTCCTCAAAAGCTAGAAGAAATTTCCTGGGGACATGTTATTCCATAAATGTCCATTTTAGGGTTTCTTGCCCTACCCTCAAGCATTTGTCACCAGCCACTGTGGGAAACAGGAATGTACCCTGTGTATCATATTTCCCTCTAAGTAATCAATACTAATTTTCTTTTTAAAAAATCCTCAAGATATACAAATGGGTATAGTAAGCAACTACAATGCCATAACCACTGTCCTTCTAAACTGTGTCATTTGTTCATCTAACTTGTTGCAGCATGTCTAGCCATTCAACTGTAAACTCTTCAGGGCAGGGGCCAGCTCTTCAACTACATTTAACCTCTCACCCCACTACACAGAGAGTCCTACTACACAAACGGATGTGTCAACTCACTTACCCCTTACTATAACAGATACAGAAGTAGAAATGTTTCCAAGTGTCTACTTAATGTCACTGTATTCTACAATGAAAGCTGCAATTCACTTTGTGTTCCATTGCCAAAACAGTGCAACTCACCTGCAGTGATTTTACATAGAGAGACTCCATGATAAGTCATTTTACAGAGGGTACAGAAGGCATAGTTGCAACGGGAACATATGCCCATGGTGCAACCTGGCTCTTGCATCACTGGAGTCTGACAGCATGGACGAGGACAATATACCACGTCTGTCATCAAGTCCAAGCTGGACTGCAGAAGTAGGCGGTCATAACGTGCAAACAACTCCTCTCCAACCAGTTCCTTAACCTAAACAAAGATCAAACAACATTATATTTGCTGGATTCAGATGTTCAATCTATTAGCTCTGGTAGAAAAAACTTTTTTAGGACATGAGCACCAACAACTAGCTTAAATTTGCTTTAGCACATTTTAAACATTACTCTCATTCTGATCAGGAGATTACTGCAATAATCAGAGAGAAAGTATACAAGTTATTGATGATACTCTAAATCTGCAGCCACTGAACATAACAGTGGCAGATTAATGATTTTGCCGCCCCAGGCCCTGAAATAATTGCCGCATTCCACCCCCCCCGCCCCCCAAGGCTCCCGGCCCCCCCACTGCAGCTCACCTCCGCTCCGACTCCTCCCCTGAGCGCGCTGCCAGGTCCTGCTTCTCCCTGCCAGTGCTTGTGTGTGAAACAGCTTCGCAAAGAAGGGGGGAGGTGGGGGGAAACGCGGCACGCTCAGGAGAGGCGGCGGGGATTTGGGGAAGGGGACCAATAGGGGCAGGGAGGGAGCGGGGAAGGGGTGAAGTTGGGGCAGGGGGTGCGAACCAACACTGTGGGAGGCAGCCTCTGAGTGCTATTATAAATTTGCCACCCCTGCAAATTTGCCGGCCTAGGCCTTGGCCTTGTCAGCCTAGGCGTTAATATGCCGCTGGCACATAATCATCTTAAATATTCTGAAGAACAGATTCACTAGCAATTCAAATCCCGGGCACTGACAGTTTAGAGTCACATAGTGAAAAAAATGAGCACAATCAGTGGGATCATGTCAATTCAAACTGGTGTCCAAGACATCTGAAATTAATAGTGGGCAAAACTGGTGCCAGGTGATCTAATTTTAACTCAGGAGCATGTAAGTAGTCTCTGGGTAGCATGAAAAAACTCTGTGCTTTAATTACTATGGTTTGAGCAAAAATCCGTTATATACAATTCAGCTTTATTAGTAAGCTAGAGGTGTGCATGCACTGATTACATACTTCTGCTATTACCTGGCCAGGAGTAGCAACAGAAGAACACTTTGGTTCTGGACAGCTGAGGCAGTGGACCTGGCCATCCCTGATCTGAATTTCAAAGTAGTCCTTTAAACAGGATTTGCAGTATATATGCCTGCACTCCATGAAGTACATACATTCACTACCCAGCTTCTCAGAAAAGCAGATGCTGCAAAAGAACATCTTACTGTTAAAGCATTTTTTCTGCTGAGCCTGATCAAAGTCCAAGATTTCCCTTATCAGACTTGACAGAGACTCCACATCCTGTACAGCTCTTTCATCAAGGATTTCTTCTTGTGCTGTTGCAGCACCTGCTGCGCCACAACAATCCAGCTCAGAGTTCACAGGAAACAGAGATGTCCTGCTCTGCCCATCTTCTTGATGGCACATTTTTAGTTCATATGGGGAGGTGATGTTCAGGTAAGCTAGTGTTTCTTCCTTAAGAAATTGCATCCAGGCAAACAAGACCACACAGCCTCGGTTCTCTTCCCACAAGTTGTCTAAGTGCTTGCAAAGTGCAGTAAGCTAGAAAAGAAAAGTTTGAGCTTAGAACCCAGAAAGAATAGCTCCATCTTCCAACAACTCCTGACTCATCTTAGAACAATTTCCCTCTCACGTGGTACCTTTTAAGGCAGCTTCAGATTTCAAGTTTAGGCCATGAACTAATTTCGTTTAACCAGGTCTTTGTTGTTTGTACTCATTGGGAAATAATCAGAGAGCATAATTTTACATCCTCACCTGATCACTTGCTAACCTCCAAAGCAAAAATCTTCAGTCTACACCTTACCCTATATAGAAAATGAACTAAGTCAGCTGCATTACAAAATATTAGGAAGTATTGCAAGTAATTGTAAAGAAATGTAGATTTAGAAATAAAAATCATATGATGTGATAAGTAACTTAGATAACAATTCTATATGCTTTACTGCATAGATTAAACATCTGCTTCAAGGTGACCTAGCTAAAATACTTTTAATACGTATATGGGACCTGCCTTTTTATGTTTAAAGAAAGCCTGAATAGTTTGTTTTCAGGTCTCTCTCCGGCTGGATTTTCCCCTCAGAATTTTGAATATCATCTTGCCTTCTTCATAAAATCATAAGGCAGCAAAAATGGACACCTAATTTCCCACCAGCTTTGCAGTCACTTTTAAACTTATAAATTAAAAGCCACCTGTAGCATAATCAGAACTCGTTTCCTTTCAAGTGAATAGGTAAGAACACTCTAATTACTGCCAGACCGATATACTGATCTAGATATTTCGGGTTACAGGAGGAAGTTATTTTTAGTGAAAAACAAAATAACTATGATGCATATTTAACAATCTCAGCTTTGAAGTTCTGAGTTTAATGAAAGAAATCAGCCTCATTATTCTGACTGGACTAAATGTAGCACATTTGGAAGTCAATTCAAGATTCAGCGAACTACTCACCTCTGGTTTTAAGTATAATGCTTTAAGTGTTTTATCATCTGATGTACTTCAATCGTGTTATTTTAAACATTAAAATCTGTATATACAATAGATATTACATGCCTGCACTAATTCATACACCATTTGCCTTTTGGGCTTTCATTATCAAACACTGAATACATTCTAATGTTGTGTACTGGAACCGACATCTGCTTTGTACCAGAGACTTCCCCCTCTTCTACTTCTGCCTGACTTGCAGTGAAATTTTAGTATTCCAGTTTTATATAATTATCTTAGTAATTTAAATGTAGTTAGGATATGAGTATTCTGCTTATCTTGCAACTAGCTTTATTTGTTATGAGTGTTAGTTCACTGGCAGCAGTGCAGTTTGAAAACAGTCTGAATTCTTCGCTGATTAGCAAGTTCCCATTCATAACCTTCAGCTTGTCTTTTCCAAATTATACTAACCAATCACTGCTCATACATTGCAACAGCTCATGCTACAATTACTGCATGTTAATTCAGACAATGTTTACTGCTGTTTCAGCAAAAGTCAAGTTAATTCAAATGTGATCACCTCATCTGAGTTCACATTTCCCAAAGAATAAAAGCTGGACATGTTAATTGGATGTTGTTTGCTCTGAAAAAGCCTAATCTATGGGAAGAAATTGCTTCTCTATCTTCCTCCCTGATATTTTATACAGCAGACTGTAGAAGGAAAATAAATGTTATCTTTAATAAAGTATAATTTACAAACAAGGGACACCCCTCCACATACCAAGGTTTGTGTTGCTCTTACTAAACTGGCCACTGCTCAGCAATGAACTCTACGTGCAGAGTCTATTAGTTGTATCATCAGGCACCATGTTTTGATCACACTATTCAGTGGAATTATTTGTACACTGCCTACCACAATGGAGCTGGCCTGTAGATGCTACTGTAATACAATAATACCATACAACAAATAAAGGCCTATGCAACTGAAATTTTAGTTAATTTGTGTGAAAAAAATCTAGATGACATGCTTGTTTCATATAAACTCATTACTGCACAGTAAAGAATTTAATAGATATAGCTGCATGTTAGACAATCAAGGGATATCAGCTATTTTGCAAATACCCGGTAACATTAATGCAATAATAAAGAGTTCAATTGGAAGTATCCAGATAGGTTATACCCACTGTACCCAAACATAATGGATGCATTCTTCCACCTATGAAAAGATATGGGTTGTTGTCCTGTATAATTTCACTACCTAATGCAGGTTTTTGATTTGTGTAATTTTAAAAAAATGTATACATCTCATACACAGTTAGTTCTGATAATGTGGTTTTGAATAAGCAAATTCAAAATGCTTTAAAGTTTCATTATGTTTATAATCCAGTTGCTCTCTTTCTTGCAAGTTTGAAATTGAAGTGTCCTCAGTGAAGACTGCTCTCTATCCACACCTGCATCCTGGATTGTTATTTTTGGATTGCTCACAAATGCTGGGTAAATAGCATCACATGTTTACAAACATCAGAAAAGGCAGATTAAATTCTGGGGCTATCAATCCTAACAGCATCTCTTTAATCTAGCATTGCCTTTATCAGCCTTTGCATCTCAAGATCTTTAGCTGCTATTGACAGAGCTATGACTCCCTGCAGAGATTTTAAAAATACATACACTTGTGTGTTCTTTCACTAAATATTTTTGTTCTTCAAGAAAATATTTTACAGTAAATAGTAAATAGTTAAATAGTAAAAAAAAAACCCTCTTAAATAGAAAAAAAGTATTTCAAGAAGAATGCTTATACATGAATACCTGCCCTTCTTAAATGGTGGAAGGCACCTGAGTCTCATGACACACAATACAAAAAAATTTCAGATATAGGCTGTATTTGCATAGTACAGTGTATATATATTCACATGTACCTACTCTATAACGCACAGGATATAAGCAGAGATGAAACAGGACATCGAATTGCTATGACTGGGATTTTCCAAAGCAGCTAAAGGCCAGACTTCCAAATAGGTGCCTATAGACACAGATAAGCATCAATAAGAATTATAAAAGCACCTAAAGCAAGTTAGGTGCCTAATTCCCATTCATTTCAATGGGTGTTAATCACCTAGGCACTTCTAAAAATACCACTGTGCATCACTCTGAATCTTTAGTACCTTTAAAATTCTGGCCATAAGTGACTTAGGAACACAGTCACATTTTCAAAATTGACTTCAGCACTTAAGAGCCTAAATTTCATTGACAGTCAATGGGACTTGGGCTCTTAAGTCACTTAAATGCTTGACAATTTTTTATCCTAAATGATTTAGCAGCCTAAATTCTATTGATTTTCTATGGGACTTGTGCACCTAAGTAATTAAGATGCTTTTGAAAATCCCATCCTTTATCCTTAAGAATCTTGCAGCATGAAGAGAAAAAGACTGTTGCCAAAGGGCACCAATAAAAACTACTCCTTATACAATTCATTAGAAGTATGTATTATACTCCATGATGCTAATGGTTTCCTCCAACTGAACCTGGATGTTAAAAGCAAAGTTCTATCCAACTATTCTTTCACCTGCTGCATTTACAACTATTAGAGTATTAATTATAAAGAATTTTTTTATGTTCCTGAAAGGTACAAGAAGTGTCAAAAAGATTTTAAACCAAACCTGAGCCCGGGAGAGCCACTTGCTGCTGAGTGTGAACACAGGTGGAGAGACTGATGGGTAATCTGGTGGGAGTTCAAAATTCAACACAAGTGGAGGCAGAAAGCAAATTGTATATTCAAATCCACTGTTCTGGAGACACTCTGTGGGACTTCCTGAATGAAAGACAGTTGATTGACGCAAATTGAGAGAGATCAACAGAACTATAATTCTAGGTGTTGCAGTCTCATAAAGTTTAACTGTATGATAAAGTTCCCAAGAAACCTCTTTTCATTTGATAAATGTTTACTTTAACTGCTTTACTGAGACTTACGTAAACAATGCCCCTTTTTAGTGCTACAACATTTCATAAACAGTTGTGTGCTGGAGGCTGAATTAGTGAATATTGACTTTGCTAATACCATGATCTGTCAGATAAATTACAAACCAGATAGTCTGGAAAGGCAAATCCTCAAGAATAAGAGTAAATATACTTTGTTGTTCTAACAACAAGAAAAGGAACAAACCTCTCTAATTTTATCATTTATCACTGACAGTTTTCCTTAGAGAAAACGCGAATTCATATTTCAGAGGTCTTTCCAGAGAAAGGAGTGTCTAGTGGACAGAGCACAGCATTGTGGATCTGTCACTGTACAGTCTTGGACAAATAACAGTTAATAGGTAAACTGAAGCAGAGGCACCTCTGATGGAGTTAATACGCACTTGACAGATTGGAAAACTTAAAAGGACACAATTAATTTGAAAAATAGTCAAATTAAAAACAGAGTTAAAAGTAATTTCAAGTCCCTCTGCCAAACGTTTAAAAGTGTGGGTTTGTTATTTGTTACTTGTGTTGCTGAGTTTGGCCCATACAAACAAGGGAAACTGAATGACTGCATATGGGAACCAAGGAAGCCAGCTACACATGCACAATGGTGTCAAATACACAAATTAAAACACCCAAACAAATACAAAAAATTATTTTCTTGAAACTAACAGTTATAGTAATGCTCGGTGTTACCTGTAACAGTAGGCAATTTTTTTTTTCAAAGAGAAGTTTCGTTTTAAAATTGACAGTGTCATTCAACTAATATTTCAAAACTCAGTCTCAAATGAAAGGCAGTACAGAAATGCAATGCAACCCAAAAGCACACCAGATAGATAAATTAATACTTAAAGATCTAGATTAGTTTACTCCACGGGTCCCCCTTGGTCTAATAATGCTCAATTCACACAAAAATATTCCAACTTTAAATTAAAATATTTTAGAAAAAAAAAGTATTTTGAAATACTACAGATGAATTCTCCTTAGCAAGTAATTTGAACAAACCATTAAAAATTCCATTCTAGGAAGCTACTATATTTGAAATTTAAAAGTCCACCCTCTTTAGTTTTGATCTTTAAGAGTGATGTGCAAATACTTAAAGCAAGAATTACATTGTGAAGTTACAGCTATGAGTGATACCCATCCCAGCTGTAATGTGTGATAAATTGTTCATGACCTCAAAGTTCTAAGAAGAGAAAATGAAAAATGTTTGGGTAACCACCTTTGGAACATATTTTAATAAAAACTAATTTAAAGATAATGCAAAATATCCGGACTCACCACTCACAAATATTTTGAAGTTTTGGGGCAACTCCAGACAAATTCTTGTTTCTCCTCCTTGGGCAGAGTCTACCCTCTTAAATTCATCTTCATCATAAATACTAGCTAGAGCCAGCAGCTCATCCTCCTGAGCTTCCTTATCTTCTGAAGACATTTAACTTTTCTGCAAAATTAAGAAAACCACCCAAAAAAATGAGTTAGGACTAAACAGACAAGTCAAACAGTCTGTTAATGTATATATTTAATGTTATTGGAATCAAATTTAGAAGAAACAATAAAACATGAAAATACTACCAAACATAATTACTCTTTCTTCAGGTTAAAGATCCTGCACATGTTCTATCATTTGTTGGCAGTTTTAAAGTTATAAAAAAATGGCTCTCTTCAAAACTTTGATAATGAGAGACTAACCCTTAGAACTGGAGTGGGCAAACTACGGCTGGTGGGCCACTTCTGGCCCATCAGACGTTTTTATCCAGCCCTCAAGCTCCCACTGGGGTCGGGGGCTTGTGCTGCTCTGCCCACCGGGTGCTCCTGCTGGGGAGTGGAGTCAGGGGCTTGCCCCGCTCTGCCCACCCGGTGCTCCCCAGCCCCAACTCATAATTCTCTTGATGAGCACCATCTTCCAGCACACAGAGCCACGCTGTGCAGGTGCAACCTCACCGCACTGTTTCCAGGATCGGAACCCCGCCCCTACGCAGCAGCCCCATTCCCCCATCCCTCCCACGCGGCAGCATGCCCAATCCCCCATGGTCTCCTATGGCCCCATCCTCGAGAGCCTTGAAACCACCCAGGGGCTTCACCCATCCCAGCTAGGGTGCTTCCACCTGTGGTGGTGCCTGGTACGGCTGCCTTGGTGTCACTGCCAGCAGGGCTCCTAGGAGTCCCCAGTACCACCCCTGTAGAGCTATCCCTCCCACGCTACACCCCATGAGTCCTCCCTTCTCCCCCTCGGTAACATCCCTTATAGAGCCCTCCCATACTACACCCCATAAAGTCCCCCTCCTTCACCGGGCATTCATGGCCCGCCATACAATTTCCATACCCAGATGCGGCCCTCAGGCCAAAAGGTTTGCCCACCCCGCCTGAGAAAGTCAGAGGCTGAAGAACACTATAGAATAAAATATGCAATGGAGTGTTAATAGAATCAAGATGGCACTTTGTTAATGCTTGAGATAGAAACCACAGACCAAAGAAGGGACAAAGACGGGGGGGGGGGGGGGGTAGTAACAGTGTAGCGCTCTTCCAGTAGGCTGGCTATCACCTACCGGGTTCATCTAAAAATATATTTTTGATTAAAATTATTTCAAATGACAAGCAAGAACACACGGACCCCCAAACAGACATCAAGTTGGTGCATTTCTATACCGTTTCAGTAAACAATTTAAAGGAGCTCTTTTAAAAAAATCTTTGCAATTTCATTACCTTTTCCGTTACAATTGCAAAACAGTAGCAACTAGAGTTGCAGGTACTGTTAGTGACCCAGCACAGCCACGTAAGTAAGGCCAGGGCATAGACACTGCTCATTCTTCTGAGGGAACTGGAAGTCACAAGCTTTTCCTGTGGGGAAGCAAGAAGACTGTAGGTTCTGCTGCCAGGACAGGCATGGTGATGAAGCTCAGTATTTGTCTGCTGCCTATAACAAAAAATTAGAGGGATTAAAATCCTCTCAGCATTTCCATTATGAGCTGCTGTTATCAACAGTTTCACTCAAGTGAGCCTTGGCATGCACACTCAATGACCCAGAGGTTTTTTTTTTTTTTTTTTTTTTTTTTTTTTTAAAGCTTTCGATAGTACACATCCCAATTATGCATGTAAGCCCTAATCCTGCTGTCTATATCTATTAGTGCAGACCCACTGGCTGAGTACAGTTCCACTGAAGTCAATGGGTTCCATGCTAGTAGATCCAATTGCAGGATTGGGGGCTTACCTGATTACAGCTCAGAAAAACTGCTCACTGGCAAATAGTGATGGGTTGGAAGAGATCTGTTTCAAACCATTTGAACTTATCCATGAGATTCAAATGATTAAATAATACTTTTGAAAGAAGTCCATACTTGTATACTTCTATTTTTGTAAATATAACCAAGAAAGGTGCATTTAAAAAAACAAACAAACAAAGGAGAGATACAAGTCCAATTCAAACCCTTACACACTAGGAAACTCAGAGTTTAATTATGTAAATCTGAAATCACTCCTTTCCTTTAACATACCACTGTGCCTAGCATATAAAGAACTCTGCTAACTCTCACTTGGTTAATGCAACAGAACAACAATTCTCAGAAGGACCTGCATGGTCTCACCATGTTTCCAAACAAAACAAATAATACATAGTTTAAAACTACAACTCTCAAAAGCGATGATTAAAGTACACTTTGTGATACAATGCTCTTGATTTCACAACCTGTTTACTTATTAAATTTGCAATGGGCGTTCCAATCATCAGTGCAAGTCAGATGTAAAAGACTGAGTATGTCTTTCTGGTCTCATGCTATGCCTACATTGCAACCAGAAGCATGATTTACAGTTTGTGTAGACGTACCCAGGCTAGCTTTAATCTAATTAGTTTACTTAAGAAGGCAGCAAGGATGTAGTGGTCTGGGCTGTCCAAGCCCACTGTGATCCCTGGCTATGTACTTGCACGACTAGCCCACACTGACATGTCTCTGCAGCTATTTTAAACAACCTAGCTAGAAGAAAGATGGCGCAGGTACATCTACACAAGATGAAAATTACACCTTGGTTGCAGTGTAGATATAATCTCCAGCCTGGTTTACACATAAAAATTAGAACAACCTAGCTACAGTGCTGTGCTGCGAGAAGTTACATGTTCTGAAGACTGTGGCTATGTTAACAGAAGAATTCTTCTATTGACCCATCTATAACCTCTGAGTGATGAATTAATTACACCACCAAAAAAATCCCTTTCGTTGTAGGATGTGTCTACACTAGAGTGGCGTAGCGGCAGCACCTAGTTGTAGAGCAAATATGGCCTCAAGCTCCTGCAACACTGAGAGCTTGTTTTTGCTGTAGTTGTTATAACTCAAAGGTTGCCCCCAACACAACACCTGTCCATGCACAAAGACCTTAACTCAAGTGCAGTGACACTTAACCCAAGTTGGCTGGCCGGTCAGGGGATACAGCTCAACTTGAACAACCTCTCAGCTGCTCACAAAATTGCACTGTCCAGCTCAAGTAGTATTTCCAAGTACCAGCGTGGCCACTCTTGCTGGAGCAGTTGACTCTAGCATAGACAAGTTGAGTTAACGCCACAGAGCCCCACAAACTCCAGAGCAGTGTCAGACACAGAACACGCATCACCCAGGATAAAGACGACTCTCATATGCACAGGTTAAAGGATTGTGAGATAACAAGAGGGAACAGAGAGTTTGGAAGGAGATTTTCGGCCTGGGAAGTACACCCCTAACAGGTAACTCCAATGGGACTTCAGGACAGAAGAGTCAGGCCCTTGATTCTTAGACAGTTTCCCAACCCTTTCCCCAGCCAGCCCCTCTCCCCACACCGCTCCCCACCGCTCCCCCCCGGCCAGCCCCTCTCCCCGCACCGCTCCCCCCCGGCCAGCCCGCACCGCTCCCCCCGGCCAGCCCCTCTCCCCGCACCGCTCCCCACCGTCCCCCGGCCAGTCCCTCCTCCCTTCCCTTAGCCAGCCCCGCACCACTTCCCACCCTTAGCCCAACCCACCCCCTTCCCTCACTGCTGCTCCCCCCTCCCCCGCCCTTGTTCCAGGCCGCCCCACGTCGCCCCCCCGCTGCCGTCACAGCGCCCCCATATCCCAGCCTCCCGCTGGCTCCCACCTCTGCGCACCTCAGCCCGCTCGCTCCGCTCCCAGTCGAGGCGCGCAAAGCGGTCGGGCCTACTCCGCGGGACTCCCTGGCCCCGGCTCTCCCCTGGGCCCGCGGCCTCCACCCCTCACCTGGCAGCCGGGCCCTGGCGCGGCCGCCGGGGGTGAGCTCTACGCAGCGCCGCTCGGAGCCAGCGCCGCCTACAGGGGGGAGGCGGGGCCGCCTACAGGACCCGAGAGGTGGGGGAAGTCAGCGGCCGGCGCGGACGCGTTGAGGGGAAGGCCCGAGCGGCCCTTGTCGGTGGGCGACCCGCGTGGGCTTGAGGCGGCGGAGACGTGCGGCACCTGAGCTTGGCTTTTCCGTAACTGCGAGCCTGGAGAGCCGGGGCAGGAACGAGCTCTCGAGCACTCCGGCGCTGGAGGCTGCTGCGTGATCGATTAGGAAGCGTGCAGCGTAGGCCTTGCCTGCGGGTCGCCCCAGCCTGGCGGCGCCTGGGCCCTGGCCCGCCTATTTACGAACAGGAGCCACTCCGCGCGCCACAACCCGTCTGCAGCAGTAGATGCGACTTCGGTTTAAACGCTGTTGCGCAGAGAGCTCAGGCTGTGATTCTCTGATCGAGCCCCGCCGCGGTGGGACGTCGTCTAAACAGGCTCCACGCGGAGCGGCTCAGCCTCCTCGCCCTCAGGCCGCTGTTTGGGACCCACCTCTCCAGTCGTGCCCATGGGCGAGGGATACAGCGTATCCCCTTCTTAGAGCAGCAGTTCACAGTCCAGCTGCCCTCAGAACAGCCATTCTTGGTCGTTGTATACCTAAGTTGAAACGTAGGGCTATTGCAACATTAAATTAAAACATAATGAACTGAATTATAAATGCCACTAATGGTAGGAGCTCTTCATTTTGCAAAATGACCAAAGGTAAAAAAAGCAATCCCACCAGATATTGCAAATTAGAGCTCTGCAGGGCTTTGTGTAAGCTCAAAATTTCGTCTCGCTTACTCACAGGAGTTAATATCTTTTATTGGACCTCACCCACCTTGTCTCTCTAATATCCTGAAACAAAAAACTCTGCTTAAATTCTCTCACACTGTAAGCAATTGTGTTTTAATGTTAGGTTACTTAAAGTTAAAAAAAAAATCAATAACTTTAACCTGTTAACACACAGGCCCTCAGAGACCTTATTTATGCCCTTTAGTGCAGAATTTTCAAACAAGGTGATGTTGATTTAGACAAGTTAGTCCCATTGACTTCAAAACAACACTGATGGAATACAGGTTAGCTGAAGCATTTCAGTTGTGTACATTTGATATAGCAGAAAGGGATGGTGATTGCAAGTAAAGGCTATTTATTTACTAACTTTGAATCTACTATTACAGAAACTTCTGTACATCTAGGTTTACTCATAACTTGAGCAATGCTGTTTTCCTTGTAATCTTGGTTCTCCCAATGCAGTTCCTTATGTAATCTTGCCTATTAGAAGTAAACTCTTCAGGGCAAGGACCTGATTTATTCATGGTTTACATGTAATATAATAAAGGCTCTAATTGTAGCCTCTGCCTACATTGCGAAAATACTTTTTGCACTGGTTAAAATACTAATCTTATGGTGACATTGCCTGTTGCCTTTGCTAGATCCACTGATGGGGAGTGGGAGGGGAAGGAAGAGAGAGAATCAAATGAACAGGATTCTGTAGGTTGGTTTTTCTTTTCAGAGAATACAAATGCTTTTTAGAAGTCCAAGATTTAGCCTACATCTTCAGAAGCTAAAGGAAATCAGAACTATCTGGAGGAGGCAAGCCAACTATAGCCTGAAAAAGATTACAGAAATAGCCAGCCTTTGCACAAGATATGCCATGGTTGATCGTGTCTTGGTTCTGATCCAATTTAACTAGAGTAGTATAGGCCAGTTCCGTGCTAAAGGACTGCATTTCATTGTTATAATACAGCTAAAACCTTATGACTTTACTTCTGAAGTCATTTGCCATTCTGGCTAGTATGAACTGGTTCATCATGTATACATAGCTTGAGTCACCTGCCTCACAATTTTAGGTACAGCACAAAACTCATTTTATCCTATTTCTTTAATATTGTTTTAAAACAGCTTTGTATATAGAAGGCTGCCAATATGATTCATATTTCATGTAAACAAGCTCAATCTTTGGTCTGTTTGCAGGATCAAATGGTGCAATAAGATTCCCAATAATGAAATTTAGTTGTTGGATGTCTGACATTCAAAACATGCTCAGTTGCATTGGTCTTGGCATCTCACTTGTACAAGTGATTCAAGAATAACCAAGGCCATATTTTATGGTCAGATAAATCAAGGCACCTGGTTGTCAGTGCCAACAATATAAAAAGATACCCTAAAGTCAAACCTTAATTCATATGAGGTTGACTCCCAGCACCTAGAAAGCAACATTCCATGACAGTGCCAGATAGCAGCATATGTCATGTTGCTGTTAACCACTTTGAAGCAAGAAGCAATATGTAATATTAAAAATATGAATGCAGAGCAAGGATATAACAGCCTGTGATCTTGTGTCTTACAGATAACTGTGTTTGCAGTTCTCTCATTAGTCTGATCTTGCATACATATGGTCACTTAGCATTTGCTTAATCCTCATACATCAATATGAGACTATCCTCAAACAAGCTTTTTAAAAATAGGAATAAAAAAATTAAAATTGGTGGAACTGGAAGATGGAAGGAGAGATGTGTAATACTGCTGGTTTCCAGTACTGTCACTGAAGGATGAGTGGAAATATTACAGGAGTGAAGTGGGAGCATTAATGGAATTAGTGTAGCTGGAGCACTCAAGTGATTCAAGCAGAACTGATGAGAGCTGATGCAGTTCTAAAGTTTACTCAAAGACAGTGCATTTAGAGTAGTACTTGTAATGTTTCTCAAACATTCTAAGTTTGAGTGTACAGCGCTTTTTTTTTTTTTTTTTTTTTAAAGTGTTTCCAGCACTTGAAATGGGTGTTGTAAATACTGTCAACTGTAGGATTAGCCTCAAGGTAACTCTTAACAGGCACTTTACAGGAAATATTGCACAAGTGGTGGTATTTAACAGCAAGTTTATTAGCCAGAACCCTTTACCTTAAGATATTAAGATGTATACTATTTCTGAAGCCCCATAAAATGGATTTAAGTGAGCTAATGTAGAAGCACAATGTTCTAATGGAATTTTTTTTAATTAAAGGAACACCATTCAATTATTGCATTTGTCTGGAAAGAGAAAATGGAGCAGTTTGTACACACTGCAACTTCTTGTTCCTTCAAAAACATCACTGTGGCAAATAAAATTGAGGCTGCTGTCACATATCAATTTATCCCCAACCCAAGTTGCAGCTGTTGCCATGACCATAACTGACAATTTAAAAAAGTAATCCAGTACAATCCAGTGCATTTATTTCTTGTAATGTGTGGCTGTTTCAACTTTTGATTTAAAACACATACAAATTAATGTTTTCAGGTTTATATGACAATTATCAATACTAGAAGCGAAGTCATGGGTAGAGGAGCTCATGAAAAAAAAAGCCGAATTTCTCTTGCTGTAAGTTAATTAAACCAAACATTTCAAATGCAGGTCTCATGGAAGCAAGTATATCTCTTTCAGTGGTTAGCAACTAATCAGAATCATCCATCAGTGCAAGCAGCCAGGAGTATAAATCCTCAATCTCTACAAGCAGCTCATTTAACTAGGGACAAAAGTTTTATACAATATTTAGATGGCTAGGGAGAGTTTATCAACATACACACTTGCATATCTAATAGCAGGTTCAGATAGTCTGAAATAGAGATGTATATAATTGCTACTCTGCATATCAGATATATGAATTTGATTTTATACTCAGTATTAAAACACTACCCATAATAGAGCATGGACACCAGCTGACGAAGAATCTTAGAGCTCAGTTCTTAAGAACATAATACCACCAGTATACTGGTCACCTCATCCAGGGCTCCATACCTGTTTCAGAGCTAATCAAATGCAAAAGTGCAAACATGAAGTTAGTGGAATTCACACAGACTGGAACATGTCTATTTTGTCTGTTACTGAGAAGTAAGAACTAGATTCAAATGGTATTTCATTTAGCTTATGTTCCTCTGTGCTCTGGAAAAGAGCTAAAAACCTCACTGTCATCTCCATGTAGTCTTTGAAATATTAATGGACACTTATAGTTGCTGAAAACCACAAAAGAAACTTAGTGGTAAGTTAGAAGTTTCAAGTTCTGCCATCTTACTTCTTTAAAACAAGACTCTGCATGAACATAATTTAAAAAAACAGGGTTAGTTGATGGCTGTTTCAGTAAATCTATTAAGGATTACTAGGGACTTCTAAATACACTCATTATGGCAAGAGATACAATATACTTGACTGGAGTAGTTAACTACCTACATATTTTGACTCTCAATACATTAACCAATCCTCTCCAAACATTACTGTGATAAAGTTGTAGTATTCACTTGCTCCAATTTATATTCAGAACATACGAAGTTGACAATTTAAAGCTTTATTGTAGTTTGTAATATAAACAAGTGCTGACATTCAGTCAATGTCCATTTCTGGGAGTTTCTTTTCTGTAGCTGTTGGAGTAGTTGGGTTAATGCTCTGTTCAGCAGGCTGGGACCTTGTGTTGGCATCTCCCTGGCCTTCTACTGGTCCATTCTGTTCAGCTGGATTTTGCTCCTCTTTAGGGAGTTCTGCCTTGGGTTTTGGTTTTGTGACTATAGGATTGCAGATACCTGTCAATTCCTAAAGTAAGAGTTGAGAGAATTTAAGTTAGAGCACACATTAAAGCTTATACCTACAGTCATTGCCTAAAGGAGCTTACAACAGCACTAGCTGAACGTTCCCAGCTGAAGGCAGAAGTGCCCCTACATAGCTTTGGGAGGTTTTGTTGAAAATAGTACTGCTATATTTCCCACCATACCTCCTCCTCCTCAGAGCTGCTCTGAGCATAAACACTGGTGTAAGTAGGATACCACTTATACAACATGAAACCAGTTTCATATTCTTCTGCAAAGTCAAACAAGATCTTACTTTAGTTTTAGCTTGGATGTCCTTAGTCTTTATAACTGGGTCCAAAGTAAGACTTCTCTTGTTCTGAAGATTAAGCTTATTGTTCATCCATTCCATAGCTTCACTTACACTCTTCTCCACTTTTACCATATCTGCTGCATCTAAATGGTCATACTGTTCATCCTGAAGTATGAAAATAATTACACAGCACATTTATACATTAGTGTCACTTACTGTGCAAATGAAATGTACTTTTTTAAACATCTGGGCAGCATATTTGTTTTGCTTCTCCATCAAATCTCATCTTCCAATTTCAGAATGGACTGTCAGTTTGAATTTGCTGAAAGGGAACCTTTATTTTACGCTTAGCAGGGCAAACAATTGCTGAGCAGCCCATTGTACCGTTCTGACTGTGGTCAAATGGAAGAGAGCTGGCAGCAGCAGAACTTCATAATGCTCTGCGATTTCCCCCAGTGGAGGGAACTCATCTGGGAGAAAGCTGGTTTACAAACATCACCGGCAGTCATCATTCCAATTATATGAACATACAAGAGTCCTACTTTTATTCGTAAGAAAGAAAGTCAACATTAAGTATTGCAAAGTTAATTCCTGCCACTGATCCCCAAACCAGGAGACTGCGTTATTTGTTGGCCATTCCCACCACATCTGATGCTGAAAAAAGGTGGAAAGAAGAAATCCAAGATAGCTTTTCAACACTTCCTTATAATCAGCAAAACATTTGAAAAACTGAAGATACCTTTGCTTTGAATGCATGAATAACTTTCATATACTGTTGTATTTGCTTCCCCAGATCCTCAAAAGCTTTTGGTCTTTCCTCTGATTCTTGAAACCGTGCCTGAATAGGCAGACCCAAAGACTGAAATAAAGGACAGAACAGGTTACTGAAATTTTAAACACAGCACTGTAATGGACCTACAGGGAGTGATTTTTTTCAATACATGGCAGTGTTTCTCAACTTTTGAAAGCTAAGCCCCCTCCTCCCATTTTAGGAAAATTAGTCTCACACCCTCCTCCAATCCTGCCATGTGTTGTTGAAGGCGTATCCATATTGTAGCTCTTGATAATATGATGCTTCCTCCCCTTTCTTACATGCTTTGATGGGAAGTGAAAGTTAACTATTGACATTTAGATTATCACTGGCATTCTAGTTAGCGCAAACTGAAGTGTAGAGGCAATTCATGTCTCTGAACTATTGTTTCATGCTCTCTCAACTCAGGGCTTGTGTACATGAAGCAGCAATGCGCACTAAAGGGGTGTGATTTCTAAAAGATACTAACATGTTGCACATTTGGTCTGTGTTCCCTCGTTCACTTTAATGCCCACCTCTGGGGGCATGTCCCACATTTTGTCAAATACTGGTATTCTGATTATTTCATCACTACTGTCAAATGAATGTATAGGGCTCTACTTATTCACATATTAAAATATTTTATAAATCAAACAAAAGCCACACTGGGGAAGCTTTGCCAAGACTAATTATAAGTTTATCTTATTCAAAAAAAGATTAAAATACTTCATTATACCTTTTCATAATAAGTTACAGAATGCTTTCAAATTCACTAGTATTCCAGCTAAAGACATTACATCATCTTCTCCCCTGCTGCCAATACAGAATATACCCATCCTTTTACTTCCAATTTACTTTAGATAAACTGTACAGGAGAGTAAGCTTGACTAACATCAACATTAAATCATATGGCAACGTAGCTTTCTTCTAGCCTCCAAAATTAGTCTTCCATAACTTTAAAGCTCATTTGTATAAAAAACATTTTCCTGTTATAGGTCATCTGTGTTACCTTTTAAGAGCAAGTAGCAATTCTCACATATACCTTTCCTTCCCTCTCCAAAGAGATTCAGGAGAAAGATAAAAGCCTACACAATGCAGCACTCCATCACTAGCATTTACTTTCACTTTAGGCTCAATTAAAAGCTTCTTCTGCCTATGCTCAAATTATTTTCTTTATGTTTGCAAGCAACATCACCTCCCAACTCATTTAAATAATTTATTGTTCATTAGGGCCTGATTTATAGCTTAAGTGGAATAAATTCAATTGATATCTGAAGATGACAATTACAGTGCTGAAGTGCCACGTACCTTGAGTTCAGTTAATTTATCAATGTAAACTTGTTTGGGTTGGTCTTCACCATCTTCATATAGCCAATTTTCAGTGTCTTCCAGTTTCAAAGTGAAACTACTTCTATCCTGAAACCAGAAACAACCAATATGAATTGAATACTGAATTTAGAGATCATCTCCCATAAAACAAAAGTGATAAACATCTGGTGTCATTTGGATACTCTTTCCTGAAAGATGGACACTGAGTCTGTTAGAACTTAAATATTTTCTTTAAAAAAAAAAGAGCTTGAAGTGTTGGTGTAGAATTTTTAAATTTCTTTAACTTTTTTTTTTTTTTTAAAAAACCACACACTGAGGCTTGTCTACCCTAGAAAGGCTTTGCCAGCCCAGCTTTACTGGCACAAGCCCATTTTCCAGTATAACTGCATCTACACTAGAGCTTTTGCTGGTATAGTAATGTAAAATCACACCCCTAATGTTATTTTACCAGCAAAAGTTTCTAGTGTACACCTAGCCTTATTATAAGATAGAGATCATATAGAGCAAGGGGTGCCAATCTATGACAACAGCTAAATTCTATTCCCATTTGTGGGCTGGAACATAAATTTAAGAATTGACAGCTCTTTTGACCACAGCCAATTGAAGGTAACAATCCTGGAGAGCATAAACAGGAATTTTGAGTAGGAGGAGAGAGGTTATTTAATGTCTGTATTCAGCACTAGTCCAACTGCTGGTGGAATATTGTTTCCAGTTCTGATGCCCACAATTCAAGGACATTAATAATTGGAGAGAGTTCAGAGAAAAGCCACAAGAATTATAAAAATTAAAAAAAAAAAAAAAAATCAGATTCAAAGAGCTCAATCTATTCTGTTTAACAAAGAAAAGGTGAAGGGGTGACCAAGTTAGGGCCCTTCATTTTCAGTTTTTATTTTATTTAATGTTCCCCAGGAATTTATAGGTGTTTATTACTCCAACAACAAAAACAGATGAAAATCATGCAAAAAAATTTTATGGGTAAATTTTGGGGTTTATTTTGGTGGATGGAAGGACAGGGGAAAAGTATTCAGTAGATTAATGCTCTGATTAACAGAATTCAATGCGGAACTAAAACAAAACTTGAACACAATGCCACCTCTGAGTTTAAGAAAACAATCTCTCTCTAATCCCCAAATAAGACTTTTCATTTGAATAAATAAGGTACTGTTGCAGACTTAGAACTATTAGCCAATAATATTGACATTAAATAATTGGACCACACCATTTGCAGCGCATACTCTCAACTTCATCCTTTTCTCATTTGTTTTTTAAACTTATGAATACTTTGTGTTCTAAAACACACTCTGATACAGATTTTCATTTTCTTCCCCTTTTAGGGTGTCAAATCTTTGAACGGTTATCTGCTAACAGCTTGAAATGTGTACATGGTAGGCGTGAGATTTATCAGTACAGTCAGATGTGCATGCACTTCAGAGCTTGCATGCGTGCCTGTTTATTGTATATATCTTCTAGACCACTAGAATCTTACTTTTAACAGGCAGCTGTGCATATACACACACTAATGTATCATCATCATACATATATCTCATGCAATGTATTGTATTTTTCTAATAAAACAAGTTATTTTTATACAGTTGAATGATACAAAAGTAGAGTGAACTAGGAAAAAAAACACTTTGTAAAACCTGGGGTTTTTTCAGTAAAAATCAATTTAAACTGAAAACGAAGGGGCTTAATTACAGTCTATAAATATCTGCATGGAGAACAAATATTTAATAATGGGCTTTTCAATTTATCAGAAAAAGATATAATATAATCCTGGAAGTTGAAGCCAGACAAATTCAGACTGGAAATAAGGTGTAAATTTTTAATGTTGAGAGTAATTAACCATTAGAACAGTTTACCAAGGGCTGTGGTGGATTCTCCATCACTGAATTTTTTCTAAGAGATATACTCTAGGAATTTTTTGGGGGAAGTTCTAAATTATCACAATTGTCCTTTCTGGACTTGGAATCTTTGAATTCACAACAGAATTCACTGGGAGATTTGCATTGAGATCAAGGGTAAAAAAACAGTGGTCCTAAAAATGAGAATATTTTATCCACCAAGTGAGGCTGACCATGACAATAAAGTACTCTCAATTCTCACTCCTTTGAGCTTTGCTTCAACTCCCTTCTCCATTTCACCTGGGAATGATCAGTAATTAAAAAGTTAATATTCGCATTAACATGTTATCATTTGGGTTCTAGAATTAACATTTCTGTGAGATTAATGTAGGGCAGGGGAGTTGACACTTGAGTACTTTTCTCAGGTAGTTTGCAAACTAAGAAAGGCATTATCAGTTTACACTTGTCTCATGTTTGGAATGTTTATCCTCATAACCATGAGGACTAGAAAGTTACTTTTCTTAAAAAATGAAGCTTCATTTTTGAATGTACCATGCAGGCCAAACACACATCCAGGGTGTTTGACACCCTTGGTTTAAAGACTTAATGGAAGAGACCTGAAATTTTAGGCCACAAAGAACAAAAAAAAAAAGGTAACAGTCAAATTGGCGATACTTACATCTTCGCTAACAAATTTCTCATACAAGCCACAGAGCTTGTCTCTCATATCATACACATATTCCTCCACTGCATTCTTGGCATCATTCCGCTCCTTCTCCAGTTTATCCTGCATGATCATTTTACCCTGCAGAAAAGAAATTAGTTCATTATCTTACTCAATAATTAGAGCTCAATTAACATTTTTATAAGGAAATAGCATTAGAGAACATACTGAGGAGCAGGTGTAAGCAAATGCATGGATACATCTGAGATGAATGAAGCCATCAGGACAGAGCCAATTTCAACTGAGTATTTTTTGTGGGGAAATGCATTTTTAAGCTCATCTGCCCACACTACAACAGCCATTGAGAAGCAGATAGATGGCACAGATCTATCAAAGTTTACATTTTATCTGATGAATGATTTTATTCTCCTGCTTGTTGGTTCCTTGAGAAGAAACCTGCTTTCCATAAGGACTGCTGTATTTTTAGTTAGAGATGCCTTTGTAAAGGTAACCCAGACTTTAGGAACCAAATCCAATTCTGAAGCTGCTAATTAGACTTCTTTGCCTTACTTGGGCACTTCCATTTTGTGTTAATATCTCCAAGGGAGAGATGCAGATAACAATTCTCCTATGGTTTGGAAAGAAAGTACTTTTTGGTGATCAGAGTGCTATTATCCTGCTGTTTCCTCTGCTGAGGGAGGATGAGTGCCAAGTGTAAGTAGGACTTATATCCTCAAAGGGAGAAAGGAAATGTTTCAGGTGGCTGGGACTAACCCCTCCCAGCAGCCAGAAGACTCCAGAAATTCTCCCCCATTCTCCAACCCTTTGCAAGGTCAACACTTCCTGAACCAGTGAAAAAACTAGCACAGCAGCACATGTTCTTCTGCCAACCCTGTGTCCAAGTTTAGCAAGTTTTCTAAAATGTAGCCATATTCCCTATTTGCAATTGTAGAACATCCCTGTAGCAAGTTACAGCAGATGCTCATCGGGGAAAGGCGCGTTTATTTTTAGCTGTCTTTAGTGCAGTTAGTTTTGCCCTTGGAGAAAGTTAGCCATACTGTCTCCTTTTGCTGTTCATAACACCTCACCCTCTCCTTTGACTTTCTCCAGCTAGAAATGAGGAGAGTCAGCACCTTGTGACCAGCAGAGTCTGTTCAGACCACAGTTTGTAAGACTATGGTCTAGATAAAAGGTAAAAGTACCATTCAGTTAATTTACCTCATTCTCAATGAATAAATTCAGCATATCCTTCCCTATCTGCCACAGCAACCGATTCTCAATGGGAAGGTCCACTGTACTAGTCTTTACTTTAGCCTTCTTGGCTTGAGGAGGTTGATCCATTTTCTTGTCTTTTGATCCAGCCTGAGATGTCTGCATTAAAAAACAAACCACACACACCATGCAGAGTGCAATAGTCACTAAAGGGACACCCAATTCAAGTCACATTTGTCTTAATTTTTTTATTACAATGTTGATTAACATTTTAAGTTACTAGAGCAAACTATCAGTCAGTGCTGCTTCATTTCTTCTAAATGGAATTCTCAGCTGCTTTGAAATTCTGTGACAGTCTATAGATTTTGCAGCTCTAGTTTGGTAGCAACGAAATTCTGCAACAACTTCACTTATATTAAAAATAAAGACTTGTTTAAATACTGTACTGAACTGAATGCAATCAATACAATAGCCTTGTGCTATTTATTTTAAAATTAAGTTTTGTTTTATGCGGCTGCAAATTTTCTGTTTTAAACACATCACATATTTCTGTATCAAAAGCAAAACTACATGGTACAAATTGTTCGGAGGAATTTGTGGTTTTGGCAGCTGAGTAGCAATGGGAGCATTTGGTACTAGGAGTGTAGCTGGAGACTGGGCTAAGCACATTTTTGCTTAAATGGTGACCAGTTAGAGTTAACATCGACATTTGTCAGTTTAGTGTTTGAGTGAACAATCCTTTCAAATGAATGGGGCAGTTCACACATCTCAGAGCTACTGTTTCAACTTATCTGCAGTCTCAGGGAGACCCCATTGCATCAACTTATACTCTGTTCATATTTTTAAGACACTAGTCGCAACCAGGAGAACTAGAAATACTTAAGTGAAAGTTTAGTTTCCAGAGCCTAGTTCTGTGGTAAGGGGTGGAGAATGGGTCCTGATTATACATTACAGAGCAAACATTCGAGAAGGCAAAATGCTCCAACCAGATGAGCTAAACAGACAGTAAGACATCAAATACACTTAGTACCTCCATTTCTTCAGACTCTGCTTTACTGTCAGCTTGTACTGGCTGCTGCTCTTCATTCTTTTGTTGCTCTTCCTGGTCAACTTGCATCTTCTGAAATTAGAAGAAAACACTTAAAAGTAGAGCTAAATCTCAAATATTTAGTTTACTATGACTCAGTGTATAACCAATTTAAATTTCTGGACTGGTCACTGTACTTGTATAGTTAGTACTCTTCAGGTCCTGCAGTGAAGATTTAACTCCATAAAAATCTAAATTTAGTTCAAGTGAAACTAGAAACTGTAACAGGGTTAATTAAGCCTTTGTACCTAACCTTTATTGATAAGTATTTGTCATAGTGAGATTTCTAATACATTAGCACAATTTTTTTGTACTTGTTTTTAAAAACAGTAGTTACTTACCCTACAGTAACGGCGATTCTTCAAGATGTGCTGTCCACACAAATGCCACTCTCCGTACACATGCAGATGAGATTGGATTATTTTGGCCAAGAGTGACCATTGAGGCCCGGTCTCCCCTCGAACCCCCCCACTCAAGGGTTTAAAGGGCAGGAGGCCCAACTGTCTCATAGTTCCTTCACTAATACTGACTCCCCTAGGAATAGGATTCTGTCGTCAAGGGGAAGGAGGGAAGATTGTGGAATCTCTGATAACACATCTCTTAAGAACTACAATTACTGTTGGTAAATAACTGTTCTTTCTTCAAGCCACCGTCCACACAGATTCCACTCTTGGTGACTATTGCAGTTGTCTAATTGCTAGGAGGTGGCTTAAACTGCATATAGCTTATCAAGGTTCCTTCCCCACTCCGAACTCTAGGTACAGATGTGGGGACCTGCATGAAAGACCCGCTAAGCTTATTTTTATCATCTTAGGTTAAAAACTTCCCCAAGGTACAAACTTTACCTTGTCCTTGAACCCTATGCTGCTACTACCAAGCATGTTAAACAAAGAACAGGGAAAGAGCCCACTTGGAGACGTCTTCCCCCAAGCCCTACACCCCCTTTCCTGGGGAAGGTTTGATAATAATCACAGCTTATTTTACCAGCCATTTAACAAAAGAAAATCTAACGCATTTTCTAGCTAGCTTACTTACTAACAGTTGTAAGGCTGCATTCCTGATCTGTTCCCGGCAAAAGCATCACACAGACAGACGAACCCTTTGTTTCTCCCCCCTCCTGATTTGAAAGTATCTTGTCTCCTCATTGGTAATTTTGGTCAGGTGCCAGCAAGGTTATCTTAGCTTCTTAACCCTTTACGAGTGAAAGGGTTTTGCCTCTGGCCAGGAGAGATTTTATAGCACTGTATACAGAAAGGTGGTTACCCTTCCCTTTATTTTTATGACATGCCCCCCAAATCACAGATAGGGTGTAAACACTGACTGATTTCTTCCTGGAGCTCTAGGAGAAAACAGAGTTAATAAGACACATACACCTCTAAATATACTACCAACTGTATGAAGACTAACAATATTTTCCAGATCTCACGGACGATTTTAACCACTTGATTCTGGGAAACTTTCACAGGAGAGTGCATCAGCCATGCTGTTAGAAACTCCTGAAATGTGTTGTATGTCAAAATCAAAATCTTAGAGAGCTAAACTCCACCGAATAAGTTTGTTATTTCCCTTGGCGGTATGAAGCCACTGTAGCGCAGCATGGTCGGTTTGCAGGTGGAAACACCGTCCCCAAACGTATGGGTGTAGCTTTTCCAGAGCGTAGACGATGGCGTAACATTCCTTTTCACTGATTGACCAGTAGCTTTCCCTCTCAGACAGCTTCTTGCTGAGAAACACAACAGGATGGAACTCTTGATTTGGTCCTTCCTGCATTAAGACTGCTCCCACACCACGCTCAGATGCATCTGTGGTTACTAGGAACGGTTTGTCAAAGTCTGGGGCCTTTAGCACAGGGTCAGTCATGAGCGTCGCTTTAAGCTGGTTAAAGGCCTTCCGACACTCTTCAGTCCACTGAACTGCATTTGGCTGTTTCTTTTTGGTTAAGTCTGTCAGTAGGGCGGCAATTTGGCTGTATTGTGGTACAAATCGCCTGTAATATCCAGCCAAGCTTAAGAAGGATTGGACCTGTTTGACTTTGGGACAGGCCACTTTTGGATAGCATCCACTTGGCCTTTAGCGGGTTGATAGTTCCTTGACCCACCTGTGTCCAAGATAAGTCATTCTGTTTAGGCCTATTTAACACTTCTTAGCCTTAACAGTTAGTCCTGCCTCCCTTATGCGTTCAAAGACTTTCTGTAGATGTTCCAGGTGTTCTGCCCAGGAATCCTAAGATATGGCCACATCGTCAAGGTAGGCGACTGCATATTCTCCCAATCCCGCTAGGAGACCATCTACATCTTTGGAAGGTGGCGGGTGCATTCCGCAGCCCAAAAGGGAGCACGTTAAATTCATACAGCCCGACATGTGTGATGAAGGCTGACCTTTCCTTGGCGGATTCATCTAGCGGTACCTGCCTTTACCCCTTGGTTAAGTCCAAGGTAGAGATGAACTGGGCCCGTCCCAGGTTCTCTGATAGTTCATGTGTGTGTGGCAGTGGATAGTTGTCTGGGCGAGTTACAGCATTTAGCTTATGGTAGTCCATGGAAAAACGTATCTCCCCATCTGGTTTGGGAACTAGAACCATTGGAGATGCCCATGCACTGCCAGAGGGGCGGATTACACCCATCTGTAGCATATCCTGGATCTCCCGTTCTATAGCAATTGTAGCCTGAGGAGACCCCTGGTAAGGCTGGACTTTAATTGGGTGAGCATTACCTGTGTCAATGGAGTGGCATGCCCGTTCAGTCAGTCCTGGGGTGGCTGAGAACGTCGGCGCGTAGCTAGTGCACAGCTCCTTGATCTGCTGTCGCTGCATACGCTCAAGGGTCATGGAGAGGTTCACCTGTTCCACGTCACCACCACTTTTCCCTTCGTAGTAGACACCTTCAGGCCACTCGGCGTCATCTCCTCCTTGGGCTGTAAACTGACAAACCTTTAATTCTCTGGATCAATTAGAAGAGGTGAGAAGTGGTGGGTTGCTCCATGCTGCCGTCCAAGCTTTCTGGAGGCTTTCATCTGCTTCCTGTTGGGTCTGGAACTGTTCCCTTGATGATGGAGATATCAGTTCCTCATTGGATTGTGGACCTAGGCTTGGCCCCTCTGGAAGTGATGCAGGTGATGGGGCTTTTTCCGTTGATGGTGAACTGCTCTCCACTGGTGCACTATGTTGGGGTTCAGGCTCCAGCTGAGCCTCTTATGGAGGGTTATCTGCTGCTGCTGCCAGTGCAGGTTCGGTGTGGCCCTCTGATGTTGGGGTTGCAAGTACTGGATTCAGTGCTGGCAATGGTTCTGGTTGTTCTGCTGGTTCCGGTTCTGAGGCTGGCTCTGTCTGGGTCTCTGTGACTGGATCCACTACTGCCGTTCCAGATGTTGGCATGGGGTCCGGTCCCATCACCTCTGACTGGGTCCTGGTAGAAGTTTTTGGAACAGAGCTAGGTGTGACAGCTTGCTTAGCCTGGCTGCGGGTGACCATTCCCACCCTCTTGGCTAGCTTCACATGATTGGCCAAGTCTTCCCCCAATAGCATGGGGATGGGATAATCATCATAGACTGCAAGAATCCACATGCCGGACCAGCTCTTGTACTGGACAGGCAACTTGGCTGTAGGCAAGTCAAAAGAGTTTGACTTGAAAGGTTGAATTGTCACTTGGACCTCTGGGTCAATTAAATTGGGGTCCACTAAGGAAGCATGGATAGCCAAAACTCATGCTCCGGTGTCCCGCCACGCGGTGAACTTCTTCCCACCCACACTCACAGCTTCCCTCCGCTCTGAGGGTATCTGGGAGGTATCTGGCCCTGAGGACCTCTGATGCGATTCCGGTGCAATGAACTGTAATCTGTTGGGGTTCTTGGGGCAGTTGGCCTTTACATGCCCCAGCTCGTTACATTTAAAACATCATCCAGCCGACGGGTCACTGGGGTGAGGCGGGTTGCTGGAGAACGGTGTGGCGGGACGATAAGGTGTCTGGAGTGTTCCTTGGGGTGTAGCTGGGGTCTTGAGCTGCCCCCAGTAGTACGGTGTGGTCTGAGGTTGTCCCTTCTGGTATCTGCTCCAACTGTGACCAGGGTTGTTTCTCTCTCCACCCTCCACCCATTTTGTTCCGGTTTGCCCCGCCTCTCTGGCGGTCTGGGACTGTTCGTATTGATCAGCATAAGCAGCAAGACTTTCTGCTGAGTCCATTTTCTTATCCCATAAACACTGTTCTATATCCTCGGACATATTCAGGAATTCTTCCTGAGTCATCAAATCACACATTCCTTCAAAGCTAGTTACACCCCTTCCTTTGACCCATTTATCTAACAGATCCTTCATCTGGTTTATATAAGCCACATTACTTAGTCCAGGTCCTCTCTTAAGGGCTCTAAATTTTACTTTAAGTTTGAGGTGTAACTTGAAATTGCTTTAAAACCAAATCCTTCAATTTATTATAGTCAGAAGCCTCATCAATAGGCATCTTATTGAATATGTCCAGAGCTCTTCCAGTCAATTTTGCAACCAATGTGGTCATCTTGTGAGCTTCAGGAATTTTATGGAGTGTGCACAGTCTCTCAAAGGTGAGAAAATATTCAGCAATATCACTGGATTCATCATACTGTGGACATAGTCGCTCCCATTTGGGGATTGTTGGGGAAGGATTGTTAGGGTTATCCGGTATATTCTGCTGAGCCTTTGCCTTCTCCATCTCCTGTGCATGCTTCCTCTCTTTTTCATTCTCCTCCAGTTTTTTCCCTTTCCTTCATAGCTCACCTGTGGGCAGCCTCCTGGGCTTTTTCTGCCTCTTACGCTGCATCCAGTCTGGTTAACTCCAGTTTGTGTTGTGCCTTGGTTTCTGTCATCTTAGCATCTCTGTTTTTAACTAACTTTACACCCAAGAGTTAGAAAGAAAACCACAAAACAAAACCAAAAACCCTGGCTTGTAAAATTGTGCTGTAATGCGATACCTATGTTCTCTGATAGCTATTCTCAGCCTACAGAAAAATCATTTAAAAAAAAACAAAAAACTAATACCCCTGTCTCCAGGCAAATAGACAGAAAACTCTCTAGCTGCTCTCAGCTTAAAAGAAAAAACCTCTTCAGGTCTGTGAAAAACTTGTGAATTTCCCTGCAGGAGGTTAACTACCCTGCCTTTAGGTAGAGAAAACTACAGCTCAAAAAAGAAAAATCCCTTTGTAAAAAAAACTAACACCTATGTCTCCAGGCAAAGACACAGAATCTACAGCTGCAATTCTCTTTTACAAAACCTTTTAAAATCCTGCTGTGCTTCTGGTTCAAAATGATCTAAAAAAAAAATAAATAAATCTCAAAATGATCCCACTCCTCTGACACCATGTCAAGGTTCCTGTACCCTAGAGTTCAAAGTGAGGAAGATGCGGGGACCTGCATGAAAGACCCACTAAGCTTATTTTTACCATCTTAGGTTAAAAACTTCCCCAAGGTACAAACTTTACCTTGTCCTTGAACCCTACGCTGCCACTACCAAGCGTGTTAAACAAAGAACAGGGAAAGAGCCCACTTGGAGACGTCTTCCCCCAAAATATCCGCCCCCCCCCCCCAGCCCTACACCCCCTTTCCTGGGGAAGGCTGGATAAAAATCCTCACCAATTTGTACAGGTGAACACAGACCCAAACCCTTGGATCTTAAGAACAAAAAAAAAAAATCAATCAGGTTCTTAAAAGAAGAATTTTAATGAAAGAAAAGATAAAAGAATCACCTCTGTAAAAAATCAGGATGGTAAATAACTTACAGGGTAATCAGATTGAAAACAGAGAATCCCTCTAGGCAAAACCTTAAGTTACAAAAAGACACAAACAGGAATATACATTCCATTCAGCACATCTTATTTTACCAGCCATTAAACAAGAGGAAATCTAAAGCATTTCTAGCTAGATTACTTACTAAGTAACAGTTGTAAGGCTGCATTCCTGATCTGTTCCCAGCAAAAGCATCAGAGACGAACCCTTTGTTCCCCCCCTCCCGATTTGAAAGTATCTTGTCTCCTCATTGGTCATTTTGGTCAGGTGCCAACTAGGTTATCTTAGCTTCTTAACCCTTTACCAGTGAAAGGGTTTTGCCTCTGGCCAGGAGGGATTTTATAGCACTGTATACAAAAAAGGTGGTTACCCTTCCCTTTATTTTTATGATATAGCTGCTCTACAAATTTGCTACAGGAATGTTCCTCAGCCATATGCTGCCTGAGTTCTAGTGGAATGAGCTCTAATATGGCTAAGTAGATCTATCTTGGCTAACTGATATCTCCTTATTCTTGGAGACCCACTAGGACAACGGTTCTCAAACTGTGGGCCGGGGCCCCCAAAGTGGGTCACAATCCCATTTTAATGGGGTCACCAGAGCTGGCTTAGACTTGCTGGAACCTGGGACCAAAGCCCTAGGGCTTCAGCCCTGGGCATCAGGACTCAGGTTACAGGCCTCCTGCTGGGGCTCGGGGGGGCTCAGGCTTCAGTCTCCTCTCCTGGGGTTGCATAGTAATTTGTATTGTCCAAAGGGGGCCGTGGTGCAATGAAGTTTGAGAATCCCTGCATTATCCCTATCCCCTGCATTAGGATAACCTCCATGAGGACAGAGAATATAGCAAAAACTACAAATAGTCAGCATATTCCTGGATGATTTTTCAGTGCTCTTACTACATTAAGCATGTGACGCCTACGTTCTTCTGGGGGTTAAGTGAGGTTTAGGAACAAAAAACTAGAAATGGTTTATATGGAACTCTAAGACAATCTTTAGTAAAAACTAGGGTTGAGGTCTAAGAGTAATCCTGTCCTTATGAAATACTGTCTATTGAGGATTCAAGTCTCCCCTGCTCTCCTAGCTCATACAATGGCTACAAAAAGACAGCCTCCATTGAGAGGTGGTACAGGGAACAGGTTGCTAAAGGTTCAAAGAAGGCACTATAAACTAAAACTATATTAAAGTCCAAAGAAGGAATAAGTCCCAAACTAGGGGGAAAACAAGCAGGAGGTCCTTCAGGACTCTTGCTGCTGTAGGATGGGGAAAATCCAGTGTGGCCCTGGATCAGGGGGCATTGTGCAGATATTGTTGCTAAAAGACCCTTATGGAAGGGATAGAAAATCCAGATTGTTTGCTAGCCCTGAAACAGTCCAGTATCACTGAGATTTGGACTTCAGCACCAACTTTCTCCCTTATTACCAAAATAGAAAACCTCTTTCATTTAGCTTTGTAAGTCAGCCTGGTTATGGATTTCTTGCTTTGGAGCACAACATTGCGAACAGCCTCTTTCAGTGGATGTACCAAGGCTATCAGGGACAATGATGCTGGTTCAAGTGCAGGACCTGGCAGTTGTTCTGGGAAACTATCAGTAAAAGCAGCTAAGGTTTTTGGGGAGCTGCACTGAAAGATTCATCAGATCTTAATACCAGAACTGCCTGACCTATGCTGGGTCTTTCAGTCCTGTGCCCTGCATCCTCTGTTTTCTCATGGGGATTGGTTGAAAGGTATACATCAAACCCAGCGTTCAAGGGATGAGGAAGGCATCTGTTAGGAATCCTGAGCTTGCACACCCACCGGAATAGAATATCTGACACTTGTTCTGATCTGTTGTAAATGGGTCTACTTTTGGAAATCCCCATTTGCAAAAGATGCTCTATATACCTGAGTCGAATAGATAACAATCATAGAAAAGCCTATTAAGCTGGTTTGCCAAGGTGTTCTGAAGGCCAGGAAGGTGCAGAGCCACTGCTGTAATTTGGTTCAGAATGCACCGATTCCACAGATGTATGGTTTCCTGACAGAGTATGGACGATCTTGCTCCCTCATGCCTGTTGATGTGCATTGCTGTGATTCTGTCTATCCCCAGTTGTACCATGAAAAAAAGGCAGGAACCCTTTTCATGACGAACTGATGGCCCTGAGCTCTAGGACATTTATGTGGAGAAGAGCTTCCTGAGGGCCTTGAATTTGAAGGTCATCTAAATAAGTGGATGCATCCATCAGAGCCTTGGGTAGGAAAGGTAGGAAAGTGTAGAGGATTTTCTGTTGTATACTTGAAAAGTGTCTTTCCACCGTTTAATTTGGAGAGGACTTCTGGTGGTACCACGACCCTGTTCATCTGGTGTCTCTTGGTAGGATGTACAGATTTCAATCATCCTTTCATGGAGCATAGGTGAAGTCTGGCATGCTGTGTGACATAATTGCATGAGGCCTTAAAACTTTTACAAGTTTTATGCAGGGGGTGAGAACAAAACATTTCTGTTGGTCCTATTAGGCTCTTGACATTTGCATCAAACCTACTACCTCATGGAAGCCCCAGATTGTAGGGTGGCAGGAGGAAGTGGCAGAGGATAGTAACTAGGGAAATTTGTTTCTTCCTCACCAGCTATAAGGATCTCTGTAGCTGACAAAAACTGGATAGAAGAGCACCATCTAAAAAGATGATTTATCATGTCTGCTTCCTCTTTGAGGTCAGGAAATAAGAGTCCTAAAGAGCCCAGTCATCCCTGAATCATTTAAGGAGCTGAAGGCTTCCTCTGTCCTGCCACTAGCCTGGTGTATCAGTGCCTCCAACACCTGGTCGTTTGGCAGGCACCTCAGTTTCTTGAGGAGAAGTGACTATGATCCCGGGTCCACCAATAAGTAACTTGACATTATATGAAGTTTCAGTGCAGAGATGGGAGGTAGTCAGCACTGAGGTGGAAAGTACTGGGGCTACTGTGAGTGACCCTCAGTGCCCAGGCTTTGAGTACCAAGGCACCAGGTGCTAGGGTCAGTGCCAAGAGATCAGTACCAATGGCAGTGTGGTCTGCTGATTTGGAGGGTAGTGTGTGTGTGTTGCCTTGGAAGTCAGAACCATCCTACGTTACTCCCAATATACTGAACTTGTCTAGAGGTGCTTACAGTCTACATGGACAGACAGCAAAACACTCACTCTTATGTACAAGTGCCCAGCACACTGTTATATGCAGACCAAATTATGAGCAATCAGTTTGTTCTCAGTTCCAAGTTCTTTCCTAGGTGACCTCCATAGCAATAAAATACATTACCTCTTCCTCTTTTGCATGCTGGTCTGTTTCCATGGGCTCTTCATTCTCATCAGATTTGTGAACCTCTACTAAAGATGCACTGGAAACACTGAAAATACCATGGATGTTTACTCTAACTTTGACTTTCACTTTTGAACTGGATCCATCTGTTTGCGGCGTGACTTTTTGAACCAAAAATTGAGCTAAACATTCCAGGAGAGAGAAAAAAAGGATATATTTACTCAAGATAAATAATCAAGTGTGAACATTTAGCAGATCCTGACTATTGCTGATAACAGACTGCAATTAAATCCAGTTGTAGAAGTCATTTGCCAAAAATAACTGAACCAAATGATTTTATTCAATTAGTCATAGTAACATTTACTGTGCTTTGCAGTTTGTCCCTCATTTTCTGGATACACTTAAAGTCTAGAAATGTGGCATTTGGAAAAATGGCTGTGGGTCGTTTTAGGAAACCTTTAGCTCTGCCCAAATACTAAACTATCTTTTTCCGTTTGGCATATGTTTCGCCACCAATTAATGTGGTTTGGGAGTTTAGAATTTTGTTCTCCACTCACATGGCTTTAAAACCCAATCTGAGTCATACAAAAACATGTAACCAAAAGATACTAATGTGCTAACACACCCTCAGTATCATAATTGTTAGAGTGGGATGGGAAAGTCCAACCTACAAGATCAAAAAGTTGATAACACTCCACGCACACACCCCAACTTTCTTTTCTAACTATATGGAGTTAGTTCTTATTTCTTCTTTCCCTTTGTTAAATACCTATAGCAGGATCTGGGTAAGGCAACTCCTTGGGAGTAGTATAGTAGGCCTCAAGAGTGAAAGGCTCCCTTCTGAAGAATGAGAGGACCTTGGAGAATGGAGCTGCATGATTCTTGGGGAAAACTTCACAGTTGCTGTGGAAGGAAGAGATATTATAACAGCTGCCTACTTTCATATATCTAGAGGGAAATATGCAACAAGACCTAGCAGAAGCACTAAAATGCCTGAAAGAGGTGGATACAGAGGCAACAACTTAAGTTTACTGGACAACATATGGCTTTACCTTGACCACCATTTTACCACAGACTTTCATTAGCAATGATACAAATTAAAGAATGTGTATATTTAAAAAGCTAAAGTATTTAACTAGACAAAAGCTAAAATGATTGCTTTTTACTGTTAACACCACAAGAGCAGTAATTGAAGTTTTGGCATTTAGGCTTTCAAAATTTTTACAAATAAGTGAGTCAATCTGGTCTACGTTTCGGCAGCTTCTGTTTTGAACCTTTTACAGGCATGCTAAAGATTTGGTAGTGTTAAATTCTTACCTTAACCCTTCCTCTGCTGGTGAATTCCATCTTAAAGAAATAGGGTATGGTACCAAATCTGTGATAGAAAATTCTCTCACTTTGAAAGCCGGGGACAAAATAGCACACTATAAGAAACAGCAGAAGAGTAAGTCCAATTGTGCAGAATGAAAATATAGGTAGCAGTAATGCCAGACCTTTAGATTGTTTAATGAGTACTACAAATATGTTAACTCCAAGTTAGACATCTAAATTTTTAAAATATCCTATTTCCGTTTTAATGGAGTCATGCGCTTTTGCTATAAACAACTTCAGGGACAGTCATGTTTTGTCTGTATTCATTCTAAGTGAATCAAATTTCTCCTCCAGTTGGACACAAGACCATCTGGTGGCAAGTTTTTTGGTTCTGAATATTTTAATGGCTCCAATAAAATGTTTTTAGTGCTAACCGATGTAGGAGTCAAAAAACCCTAAATTAAACAGGGATTTGTAAGGGGCATATCACCATGGTATTCAAGTGCCATACAACAATTAAAGTAAAGTAAAGGCCCTTTCTTGAGAACAGCTAGAACTAGAAACAGGTGTTTTACCCTTTACTAATGGCTGAAAAGAGTTGTCAAAAATGACAATTAGTGAGCACTTGAAACAATACATAGTATTTGCTTCTAGCTCAGGTAATACGCAAGTTAGACCTTTAAACTTGTCTCTCTAGCAATGACTCTAGCACTGCTCCAGGGTTGGATATAGCAAGCGTCACACCAATGTAGTTTTCATTTGCAAGAATTTAAGTCAAGCCATGTCATCTTATTCTTTACTTGAACTAGGTTTCACTTCTATAAAAAGATATGCAATACATTTAACTAAGCAACAATGCAATGTAATCTTGCTTTGCCTAATTTCATGATTACTTTTAATGTCAACCTGTTCTTAGTGTTAGTTCTACAGAAGAATTTAGCTATCTGTCAAGATACCAGTAAAAGTCTTGCAGTGGAAAAAGTTTAATATTTTATGTATTTTTATAGCATCTATTGTTTCCAGTCATAACTGGAGCATATACCCAACTCTAGAGGACCATGCCAAGTTGTTGATTGTGCTGTCTGCCCCAGCCAGACATCTCAGTTGATCAGCCAACATAAACAGTCTATGCAGTGAGCCAATCTCACCCATCCACTGCCCACTTCTTAATGTTCAATCAAATCACTTCTACAACACATACGCACTTCAAAAGGTGAAATAAGTTTCACAATGCCTGATACTATAGCATGACATGCCCTCACTGACTTCAATAACAAAGAATAAGGAGACCCCTAGCATACAGGCAATTGTTTACCTGCAATGCACAGCCTCGTGTAACAGCCTCATCTGCATTCAAAGTTGTACTGACTTCTTTACCGAAAAATTTACTGATCCTCTCCTTTACAGCAGGGATTCTTGTAGTACCACCAACTATTTCTACTGCATAAATATCCTCCTTCTTTAACTCTAAAAAAGTAGACATACATTAGCAACTTTGTGTTATGAAAATTCCTACACTAAATTAGCAGCATTTAGTGCCTCTTAAACAAGGAAGAAGGTATTGCACTTGATTACAATAAAATCTCTAGCCACCATTAAAAGTTTTGTACCCTCACAGATATCAAAAATATCCTATTTTACACAGGGATTCTTTAAGGAAATTTTTATGCTACTTGCAACTGAACTGCTACATAAAATCAAGTGTGCAAAAAAAATAAAAATTTAATTTAAGATTTGGCAAACATCTAAAGAAAGCTAAAACCAGGGATATATTTTCCTCCTGTATGTATACCATTAAGCATTGTAGTCAAGAGAATGCATGTACACTTACTGGCTTGTTCCAGAACACTGCGAAGAGGTGGTTCTACTCTAGCTAAGAGACCATCACACATCTCTAAAAATTTGCCCCTGTTGAAAAAGCCATATGTCAAGTTAGACTCCCATGAACAAAAATTTAAATCGCAAAATGCAACTGTATGCAGCTGAAATGGAAAAAAGCAATTTTAAGTTTGCGAAGTGTAAATTTTCTATTTCTCCATCCAGAATCCTAGAGTATTTTATAACATTCTGTGTTTCACTAAAGCGATTTTTTGTATAATAAAACAGAGCTGAATATTCCACAATACAAGTTTGTGTGATTTACAACATCCCTACACCCACGCCAAAAAGAAAACCCACCAAAATATCTTACTCTTGATATGTACTTTTGGAGAGAGTCATGTACAAATGATACTTATTCTGCCATGATCCCTCCAACTCCAGCCACCTTTTATATTAGGCTAGTGCCCAGAGGCTGCTAACCAGAATTGCAATCCCACTCTGCTAGGTACAGTACTTTACAAACACAGTCCCTGTCCTGAACAATTTACATTATATCAATTTTTATAGTGATTACCTGCATTAATTACAACAAACACCACAAAAATAATCAAATGCTAAAGTGAATATATCCCTCTTCCCTTGCACTTGAAGGTCCCTAGATTTGGGTTCTGACAGGCCACCAAGGAGCATGAAGTCTAAAGATAAGTGCCCATTACTGCTGACGAACATGGTTCAAACTTAGGTTCTATCCTAACTGCTTCCAAGCTGTTCTTAACTTCTGTTACAGAATGTAGAGCAAGAGATGGTGAAATTTACTAATTCAAAAGCAGTGACAATCTCTATGAAAGTGTATACTAATCATTTCCCCTCTTCTGCTCATTGTCTAAACTATTGTTATTTATAAGCTATGCACCAGTTTGTTGTTCCTTAAATGAGAGCCTCAGTTTCCTATTATCTGTTAAATGCCAACATGAAACCTTTCTTTTAACTAATTTCAGTGATCTAGAAAGTGCCATATTAACAGTTGAGTAATTCAAATCCTCTAGTGATCACAGGTACAGCATACAAAGGGTCAACATATATTTCTCCCACATTGCTGGGGCAATGTTTGTGAATTATGCTCTGGAGGTATCACCTGTACTAGTTCTAACACTAGAAAACAGGAGAACATGACACACATAAGGGCAAGAAGATGGTTCAATTCTCATTCCCATTGTGACCTATGGCCAGACAGACAACTGTTTTTTTTAATTAGGACTCAGACTGCCTGCTTAATTCATGTAGGCTACTAAAGAGTCATTGTTCACTACTTTGTTGCTAATAACTCGAGTTAGAACCAGTGACCTAAATGCACCAAAGATGATCAAAACATTTGTATTTCCCTATTTTTGCAGTTTTTAAATCAACTCAGACTTTATGCTACGCAATCTGAAGATACCTGTTCATAGTTCCAGAAACATCAATATCGTTCATGAAGCATTCTATGTTCATTGGGAGATCAGAGGCATTAGCACTCATCAGCTTCTTCAGTTTCTCACACTCCTGAAATAGTCTCAGCAACGGACGAATCTTTGATTTGATGTCTAATTTATATTTTTTCCCAAATTCTTCACAAAAATAGTTAACTAACATTTCATCAAACTTCCTGCCACCAAGTGTGGTGTCAAATGCTGTAGCAAGAACCTAAAAACGAGACAAGGAGTAAAATATTTCAGTAAGAAAATGGTTCTATTTACTGATTACTCACTAAAACCTGTTAGTAACCAATACAGGTTAAGTAATTTCTTTGTCTGAATACTCAGAATAGCTTGTTCCAGTAATTTATATTTGACATCATAATCCTGCTTAGGAGAATAACGCCTGGCTGCTCCAACACAGATCTTCTGCTATGGCAGTGGCAGGAGCAAAACCAGAAAGAATCAGATATATTGCTCAGCTTTTTCCCCCCCTACTGCCATCATTTACAAAGATAAATGCTTTGTGTTGGAGCAACCTGGTAACCACTTTCTGCTACTAGTAGAAAAAAAGGAACCAATTATTAACCTTTTATTTCCCTCCTCAGTGCCTTCACTTGGTTCATCCCCTGCCAGCAATGAAGCATAGTCCCATGCCACTCTGGCACATTTCACTTTACCAGCAGTGCTGGTAAAAGTAAAGTTATTTCACTCTGATGCTCCTACTTGTGCCACTATAAAAGTGCCATGTGTAAGAGCAGCAAGGGTGCAATCCTGACAGAGATGGTCTTTTCCCTGGGCTAGCACTGTAGAGACAGTTTTAAGATTAGATGATGTTTCTAGTTACCAAGTTCATATCTTGTCGAGGATAGTATGTCATACGCCATATCTGTCTATACCAGTTAGAGGTGACATGGGTTACACAATACACCAAAACGGAACAGAATAAGAAAACTGTGTAATGTTTTGACCGTCCCAGACTGCACAAGGTGCAGTAGTGTCTTTCTTAAAGTAGTGTCCCTATGGGTGCGCCACTCTAGGAGACTACAGCAGTACCCCTAATGGAGTGGGAGGGCAGAGTCCAATACTGAAGACAGTACAGCCAAGCCAAATACAGCAGCAAATGCTGAGTCACAGATGACTGCAAAGTGTCCAGCAAATGTACAAGCAGATGCCCAAGTCACTGCTCTTCATATTTCTGTGATCGGAATGTTATTGAGGAAGGCTGTGGAAGTGGAGGCAGATCTTGTAGAGCGAGTTTGCGCTCCAGAAGGAGAATAAAGGTCATGTGTGCGATAGCAGTAGATAATACAGTCTGATATCCCACTAAAAAATCTTTGCTTAGAGATTGGGGATCTCAGATCTGTTGCTGATTAATATGATTTCAACCCAAATAAATCCTGTCTTTTCCAGTCCTTGTCACATGGTGTCATTTTAGCATGGTGCTAAAATTTGTTAACAGCACTGACAAGCAGGGAATTTGGGGAGGGGTGAGAAAATAAAATGTCCATGTCTTTAGAGGACACACTTTTTTGTCTGCCCATTTGCACGGAGCAATTCTATCTGAGAAAGACGTCAGTTCTATCAGAGCCCGAGACACAGAGTGCATGCACAGGCTGAACAGTCACAGCGACCTAAGTCTCCAATCCGAGGCGCAGCGATGTGAATACACTTAGAGTAGAGCACCCATAGGGACACTACTCGAAGAACAGTAAGATAGTTCACTTCAAATTGCTAATGCCTGCAGGAGTTTCAATCCTGTATACAGATAGAGTCCTGAGCTCTGGCACGCACCCAAAAAATCAATATCCCCAAATATTAAAAGGCAACTACATGTCATATATGCGTTAATATGGTGATATTGAAGATTACAGTAGCAATTATGTGGTTCCCCTGCCTTAAATTGTCGTAACCTTTGTTCTGCATAACCCCTGGCACCAATCTATTTCTAGACACCTGGGTCTAGTGCTAGCACTAGGGTAGCCAGGACTCCCACTGCTACAGAAAGACTTTTCAGCTGAGCATACCAAACACAAGGAACACAGGTGCAGAGTAGCATGATCTTGTACTCTTCAACCTTCATTACACTACTGCCAGAGTTTGAGTCATATCCCAGTTTAATCTATGATGCCTAAAAGAGTACTGCCTGTATGTCCACACCGGGCTAAAAATAAACTCATTTGTTTTCTTCATGTTTAACTCCTGCAGATGAGTGCCCATTTATTCACCTGTTAATTCACATCTTTAAGACAACACCCTTCTCTACTGCCTCTCTAATTTGCCAGAATTCCAGACAGTTTTGAAATGCGTGTACCACTTGCACATGCACACATCACCCAATCTCAAAAGACCTCCTTGTCTATCGTTATTAGAATATGGCTTCTGAGATTGGATATGGGAGTGAAGGAACTAAACTCATTCTGCTCATAGAATGACATTCTAAGATTGATCTTTTCCTGTTGCATCATTTTACCTCCATCTCACCGATTTCTCAATCCCTTTTTCAAATATGCTGAATTCACAATTCCACACCACCTAGAAGTGACGTTATCCAGTTCTGCACACCAGTACTTATTAACACTTCATCTCTCTCCTTCAATATGTACCATTCCTATTGTTTCAGTGTGTTAACTTTAATAAAGTTTCCATACAATTAATTTGTTGTTGGACCCATCAGAGCACTTTGTAGCCTTCTGGTTCAGAACAACATAATCTCAGCTATATTCCATTTAAACTAGGATGCTCTAAGACTTTAGCTTACTTTTCAGTTCTCTTGAGGCACTACTCTCCTAACTATCTGAGCACCTATCACAACACATTTACTTGTTCCTTCCACTGGAGCAGCAATATAGGATTATTGGATTTCATAATACGTTTTTGGCTATGCTGCTAACATTACTGAAGATTCTTTCCTCAAAAGAAAAAATTTTTAATACCTAATAGAAACAAGAAACAAGTGTTAAGGCAATTGTGCTTCAAAGAAAGATCCAATCTATTCACCTGCTCAAGTTAAGGAAGTTTTAAGAGATTTAATTAACCGTTGACACTTTCACACCTGTCATATTTCCTATAGCGCTCATATCATGGGTTTCAAGGTCAACAGGAAGCATTATGGTCATTTAGTCAGACTTTCATAATAAATTAATCCAGTAATTCCTGCTTTAAGACATGAATTTGTGGTTGAACTAGAGCACCATTTTTAAAAAGACATCCCGTCTTGTAAGTTGTACTATTACTATAGAGAAGTTAATAAAAAATAAACTGAACTCTAACTCTATACCAAAAAGTGACTGAAGAAAACATGTTTGTTTCAACAAGCGTAGCAACGAAAACTTAAGCAGATCTTCTTCCCAGTTCTCTAACATAGGACAAAGTTGAACCTTTGGAAAGTATAAGTTGCACTGCCTGGATAAACTGCCATATTAAGGCAGTCAACCAAGCCTACTGTAGTCCATAAACGTAACGTGAACGTTTTTACTCATAATTACAATGGATGCATAAGATTGTTTACTTTCAGTTTTCCTTTGTTGAATGCGCATACTGAAACTTGATATGCAGAATGTCCCATATCAACAAAAACGACATTTCTTGGCTTCTCTTCTAGGGCAGGCAGGTCTTGTTTATAGATTCCATATGCAAGAGCAACTACAAAAAAAAAAAAAGTCAATATAGTAAACAAAAATGGCAGTCATTCAACTCCATTTTTTTGCTGCTTTCCTAAACAGTACTTGTTAAAGAATAACTATACTGTCAAGATTTAATGCTATTTTTCAAAGTTATAAAGTTTGCATCTGGTTAAATAATGGACCAGATACCAGCACTATGGCATGGAAGACTAACTACGAAAACAGTTATTAGTTCCTCTGATGTCTTGCATTTATTTCTTGGATGTTTATTTCTAAGTATCTTTAAAGAAGAAAGTCTGGAGCTGTATTACCATAGAAATAACTCGGATTCTAGGAACCTTGGAGAGCAACCAAAGTCAGATTAGTGTATAGAACTGGTAATTCTTGATGGAAGGGGTTTGTGACAGACATGGGGAAAGAAGATTTGTAATTCCAATCCAGTATACGTTTTAAAGAGAATAAGATTACCTGAAGTAGTTTCATTTATTAGTCGCAAGCAGTTGAGGCCAGCAATCTGTGTAGCGTCCATCACAGATCTCCTCTCCGCATCTGTATAGAAACACGGAACCTGCAAGAAATGCATAGCAGTGAGATACATATTTTGAAGGGCAATCCTCTATCACCAGAAAAATATTTTTCAGAGGGCTGGTACACAAGCCAAACCCTCCCCCCTTTATTTATTTTTAAGTATTTCCTGCAAGTTCAAGATTTTTATTTTGAGTGTTGCAAGCAAGGAAAAGTGAGTAGCTACATGGGGAAGAGAATGGTTTGATTTAATTGCTTATAGAATTTTCTCATGCCTTTCCACTTGATCTCACCTTTACAACCATTCATTTAGTGAAAACTGAGCAAACCCAGCTACAAATAGTATTATTTTATTGATTAAATCTCTAAAATATATTTACAATGTTAGCATGATAAGCTAAACATCAGTTTTCAGGGAGAGTGCTGAATAAAAAAAGTCACAAGGTTTACTGAAAATAAGCAGGGGCACTAATTTATGTGAACCTTGTTTATCTATTTGGTTTATAAATTGCAATACAACTCCATTACCACCATGATTCTTCAATTTATGCAGATACACTATGTAGCCAACTTAACGTAATCAAGTTTACCATCACCTACTTACAGAAACAACACAGTCAACTACAGGCTTCTTAAGGGCATTCTCAGCAGTTTCTTTTAGTTTTGTGAGGAGCATTCCTGTCACCTGCTCAATGGTAAAGTTTCGTTCTTCTTCCAGATACATAACCTTTAGTGAAAAGCTTGTATAAGTACAGTAAATGACAAGAAACAACATGCTCAACTGATATTAAGTAGCAGACCTAAGCCTGCAAAAAAAAAAAAAAAAAAAAAAAAAAAAAAAGTGGTCCTTAACACCAAGCCTAGGGCCTGCAGCATACTTGTATAATTGCCCCCACTTCACTGCCTAAGCCATGTAGGGAAGGCACCACAGGATAAGATGACAGTTTCTCATTTTATTCATATTTACATCTGAGAATTCAAGAGATTTTAAGAGAGGCAAGTTGAAAAGGACATGTATACAAGCTCAAGTTTCGTGGGTTCCAAATGTAAGAATGTACGCAGCTGACTCTTTACCAGGCCTTTAACAGCCTGTTCCATTAGATACCAGTAGGCTATTTTTAAGTTAAGGAAATTCCTCCCATTGTTGAACAGATTTTGCAACTAAAATATAAATATATTTATTGAAATTTGGTCTGAAATGTTCTGCTTTTCTCCTCTAGCCTTGCAGTATATCTGAAGCATTGGTGCCGAATATTATTCTGGTACTTTCTTCATCTGCCAAACTCACTATGGAGCGCAAAAGACTGTTCACACAGCAAAGAGGTTTTTTAATTTAAAGCAGACCTTGATAAACAAAGGCATTCTAATAACTGAATTCAAATCCTGGATTAGCTAAATCACAAGTGAAAAGGAATCTGAGTCTTAATTCTTACTTGTGCACATCAATGACCACTGTGTGTTACAATTGGGAATATCTAATCAAGATGCTCAGGACTCAAAAGGGTACTACTATTCAGGCTTGAGTCATATGAAAAAGTGTACACAGATCCTTCCCACACTACATACTATTCTATTCAATTAAGTTCTCTATCATTCTGAAGTCAGTTTATTTAAAGAAATAGCCAAGATAGTCTATTTCACAAGGCAGTTCTAAGCCTCCTTCATAAAATAAGTAGATTTTACTAGCTTGAATTTTAGCCTACACTACAGATCTCCCTACATTTATTAATCCAGCAATAAAGATTTTTCTAATGGAAAGTGCATTTGCAAAGGTATAGGCCCCAGTGCAAAAGGGTTCAAAGCTAAATAGACATATGAATTGTCACTGAGTTTCCCCTGTGGTTCTCTTCCAAGTATGTCTGACTCACCTTGATGCCAGCTGAGCCTGTCGGCAGCTGGACAAGTTCATACGCCAGGTTATCTTTTTCAGCTTGAACAAAGGGATCTGAGAATGCACGGCCATGAAATCTTTTAAAACCTTGTACAGCGTTCTTTGCATTTGAAATAACCTAAAGGGAGAAAAATACATTAGTCTGAGATGGCAGGGGAGCTTCTGAATTTCAGAGAAAATAAGCCAATAGCAAGTTTGTTTATGCTTTTCTTGCCAAATCAAAATTTGTAATTAATTTGTATTTTCAAACAATATAAGGTGTCTACTAAAATACCCGAACCCAAAAACTTACCTCTTCTCCTTTCATCTCACAAATGATTCTTGCAGGAATTCGTTTAGATTTTTAAAAATTCTATTTTAAAACCTTGAGCAAATGTTGATGAAAATCCATGTAAACACAGTTCACTTTTAAAAGGTGTTCTGCAAATAGCTGTAAAATTCCAACTTTAGCAATATACCTCTCTTCACTGTATTCCTCTTCTCCCCTACCTTTCTCCCCACTTTGACAACCTTCCCCAACTTGCCACCAACTAAGCTAGGAAAGACAGTGAGCACATTTAATGTCACTTTCAGGCCCATCATCTTGTCCTGCTTTGGCCAGCCAACTCCATGTGACATTCCTGCATGATACTACTACCTACTTTGGAACGTTCCTACCTAAAAAATTTCCAGTGTTGTCATGAACCCATTTAAAATCCAAGCGGGGACTTAAAAGGACAGTCAATTTGCAGTAGTGAAAATTGTCTAGATACTCTTGTTATAAGTAACACCTATGATTAATGTAACCAAGGATGAGAAGAAAAGTATCTGCTTTTAATTTCTTTGTAATGTGTATGACAGCACTTTACACATCGCCATTTTTCTGAATACTAGGTTTTCCATTATATTTACGTGATTCTTTCACTAGCAAGAAGGGAGAGGAACACACATAAGGGAAAGCTAAGGCCTTGTCTACACTTAAAATGCTACAAGCAGCACAGCTGCGCTGCAGCAGCTGCACCACTGTAGCACTTGAGTGTAGAGTCACTCACTACCTATGCTGACAAGAGGGATTCTCCCATCAGCATAGATAATCCACCTCCCCAAGAGGCAGTAGCTAGGTCAACAAAAGAATTCTTCTGTTGACCTAGCACTGCCTACACAGGGACTTCAGTTGACTTAACTATGCTGCTCAGGGGTGTGGACTTTTCACACCCCTGACCAGCGTAGTTAAACTGATATAATTTTCTGCTGTAGACCAGGCCTTAGTCAAAAACTGTATGGGCGCTCAAGGGCATGTTTAGTATCAGACATTAACTTCACTTTTTTTTTTTTAATATATGTAGCTAGATTTTAAATTGACTGTCCCTTTAAAAAGCAACTTGCTCTTAAAATTTCCAGAAATCCAGTTATTACAGTTCAAATTGCATATCAACTATATCCCTGCACCAATGTGCATCTCCAGGCCGCAAACATCTTAGTGCAACATCAGACCAAACACACATAGGGAGTAATTCTACATTTGACAAGATGTTTCCATTTAATTCTAGCAAAAGAAGAACACACACTGAACATTTGGGGGATCACAATTACAGCATGCTTGCTGTGTAGTTCAAGCATCTCAGGGATTCTGGAAGTCATTTCCTAATATCTAGAGATATTTGTTCTTGAGAAATGTTGACAGTGTTTGAAAAGTTACTTTCTGCAGGTGACAAACAATATATCCAGCAGGAAACATCTTTTACAAAAATAAAAACTGGCAACAATCTGACTGGTAGATAGGAAGGGTCATAAATCAGCTAAATCTTGCCTTACTCCCAGATTAATATTTACATAACTACTCTACTTGGCTATACAAAAAACTATTAGCAGACAGTTATTTAGGTTGTAAAGTCAAGCACTCAGAAGTCTGGAATGACATTTATGGTTGCATGGGCAACCATAAATCTATCTGCCCCTTTGGCCTCCAGCCTGTGCAATGAATGAGGCAAGGATCCCATGGAAAGAACGGTATGCAATGTTGTAATTAAAGACTATCCTAATGCATATGCACAAGGGGGATGAACTAACATTTCATGAGAAAATGGTATTTACTTTGAGTGCCTGATTATGCAATCCAAACATTAACAAGATTTTGGTATGTAATTTCTCAGATTTCTTTTAAAAAGGGAAAATTCTATTATGTACAACAAGTACGTACATTCTTATGTAACCCTTAAGTCCCAATCCAGAACAATGACAGATTACAGAGTTACAAACTGAACAGCTTAATAAAGCTCAAATGCTTCTTAAGACTTTTATTAAAGATTTAATTTAGAAGCAAATATCCACTTTGACATGGATATTTGTAGTCTCTCCATAAACGAGAAAATACTGGAAAAAACACTTTTTACGCTACTGTGTTAGGAGTTTTGCTTTGGCTTATAAGCAGTTCTTGAACATACAAAATCCTTACTTGGCTTTTAGCTGCAGCTCCAATTGAACGATTCTTGGGTCCAAAGGCTATACATGACCTACAATGAGAAGAAACATTTCTGATCTAATTCAAATTTAGAAATAAAGATTTTATTTCTAACAAGCAGCCACTGAGTGATTTTTTTAAATGTATTTAAAGATTAAGACTATCACTAGATAAAACTGTCAGTTGTATAGAACAAGACTACTGTAACAACATTTTAAAATTGCTATTTTCCCCAAGCTCTTCCCACTGTTAACCACTAAGAGTCAATATATTAACAATGTAGGACCTACTCTGCCATTATGGGTCTAGAATAATATTTGAAGAGCATAACACTCATTATGGAGTAGTTCTCTAACAAATAGCAAACTTATGAGCAGCGAAACCTGTTAATAGTCAAACGCATTCCCTACTAAGTTTCATAATAAAAAAGTAACATTTGTCCAGCCTTAATTTTAAATTTAAACATATTTACATTCTTCATTTTAGAAGAGAATTCATAATTTAAGGCAACTTCTGTTTCTGGCCACTTTTGAAGGTTTGTTTGCAAAGCAATTTATACAGTGGGGTAGAAATCTAACAGGATGATGGTTGTTCACTGCAAGGTGAATAAATATTAGTCAAGAGGGCTAATTTTGTCATCCATTAATGCAGGTGATCATGGATACCCAATTTCACCATCATATTTGTGAAAATAAAAATACCAAGGAAAAACTCATTTCTATAGTTATAAATATCTGTATAGTTGACTAATTTTTAGTTCCCATTTTTTCAGATTTAAAGTTAACTCTTCAGCTCCAACAACAAGGAAGACTGAATAGAATAAGCACACGGCAAAAAGCCCACAAACACCAAATCAATCATCAGGGTTTGGATCATGGAAAGTCAAATAGACACACTTTATTCAAAAGAATGTGTGTGTGTTGCTTTTTGATGCCTACCAGTTCTTTAAGAGATAAAAGAAGTCCTCATCTTTTTAGAGAATGAGAGTTACTACTGGTCAAGCCTCCTTACTTGAGGTATTTTAAAACTGTTACGTTAAACAGTCAGCACCCTTACAAAATCTGAATACACTCAAAAATAAAATCAAACGGATTTCCCACATGGTTCCTCTAGGCCAAGTTATCTATCTGCAAGCAACATTGTAAAGGGATTATTTCAACCAGTTTTTACTACTAACAGGTACAATTATTACATTGATCCCAATGCAGCACACAAGGGAGTTGCTCTGCAGAACTGCCTGCCCCACGGGAAACGAAAGAAACAGCTTCTAGAATATCCTGCTATGTTGAACTACCTTAACAGAGTGAATAAACAGACACCACCAGCATGGAAATTTGTCATGGCATGATTGTGTTATTGTTTTATAGCCATTGTTGGTGCACTGTCTAGTTAACAAATGAAAGCCAGTCATGCACTTATAGAAGTGCACTGTAATGAACTTAAGAAGGACATACTTAGAAACATGTCTTGTGCTTAATAACATGATTCCAAGGCTTGGCCAATAAAAAGCTACCAAGTTCTGTTTTATGGAAACATTAAGGCAATAATAAAACTAATACTGTGGACTTGTCTACACTACAAAGTTAGGTCAGCTTAATGGCATAACAACTGAAAAATTTAATGCGCTGCATGATTTAAGTAAGCCAACTTAAGCCCCAGTGTAGACACTGCTAGGTCAATAGAAGAATTCTTCTGCCCTCCCACTTCCAGGATCCCAACAGGCTGAGAGATGGATTTATTGAAGGGATTCTTCCAGTGCTGTAAGTCACTGTAGTAAGTGTCTACAGTGGTGCAGCTTCAGTGCTGCAGCTACGCCACTAACGTTTTTAGCGTAGACATAACTATATATCTTGAGGCTTCAGGCTAAACACTTCACAAGAAACCAGATTAATTCAATTTGGCCCTTAGGAAGAAATTAATATAGAAGCATTAACTGAAGGTTCATCTTCTCTCCTGTGCGCTTAGAACATATTTAGCTAGTTAACTGCAAAATTCATGAGTCATTCTGAATTCACAGGAACATCACTACGTTTGGTTTAGTTATTAATGTAGTGCTTCTCCAGAGTTCCAGATTAATAGTTCTGAGACTAGAATCCTCTCTCTATCCACAGAAAAGGGTGCCACATGGGCAGCAGCAGAACAGGCTTTCCTACACTGCCTCACATTTGTTCTATTGAGATCCCAATAGGGCTCAATTAAAAAAAAGTGCTATGTAAGATTATTTTAAAAAGCCCTTATTTATATTTGGCTTTAGCAAACATTTATTTTCTAAACAGCTGCCTCCTATATGTTTTGTAGATTTCAAAAAAAATCCTCAGAAATGCTAAGGAAGAAGTTTATCAGAGAAGTTTAACAGAGAAGTTTCTGTCTCTGGATGGTGGAAAAGGAATGTTGGGAAACTTCCCAATACTTTAGTTTTGTATTTGGAACCTATGTGGCCCATACTGGCTTTACTGGTCAGATCTTAGTATTATCTGTGTATTAAGACACTAGGAGCTATTTCCCCTTCCCTCCAGCTGACTGAATGCAGACCTCAGTAACAGGTACATATGATATATCAAAGCTCAAGCTATATACCTTTCTGTTTTCTTAAGCAAGAGAGACACTTAAGTTATAATTTCAAAGAACATTATAGGATAAACACACAAATGGTGAAAATTTAGTTTAACAAACACCCATACATTTTAAATAGAAGCAGACGCAATCACAAGACAGACATGGGAAGCCTAGTGAAATCTTGTCAAGATAGGATTTCAGTGAACTCTCAACTATCATATTAATGGGTTAGAACAAAGTAACATGTGGGTGCTGCTCAGATATCACTTTAGATTACACTTATCCTTTGTCTCCATGCACTACCTTGGAAGATGCATGCATCCCATCTGTCATACAAGACAGCAGTCCAGTCAACACACAGAAATGGCACTGATTTTGCTAAATCAACTTCTTAATCTGTTTAGTTAAATCAGTGCATCTTCCTTGTGTGGTTTAAAAGTGCCTTAATCTTAATTCGGTACTTAATATAAATTGATAGCTGCTACTCAAACCATTTATGAGTGCCCATACAAGCTGCACAGATTTAATTAAATCAGTTTAGAAAGATTTAGGCCTGGTCTGCAGTTAAAATGTAGGCCAACTTAGCTGTCACTCAGGGGGTGAAAAATCAACACCTCTAAGCAACATAGCTATGCCAACCTAATCCACAACAGACAGTTAGGTAAACAGAGGAATGATTTCATCGACCTAGCTACCATCATTCAGGGAGGCGGTGTTCCTCCACCACTGAAAAAACCTCTTCTGTCAGCATAGATTGTGTCTATGATACAGGATTATGCCAGCATAGCGATGGCACCGAAGCGATGCTGGTATAGTTCCCAGAGTGTAGACATGGCCTTTGATAAATTGGTGCAATTTCTGCATGTAGATCAGCCCCAAGCTTCTGTTTGATGGCAACTTTAATTTTCACAATTGAGAATTCATTTTCTCCAGGTAATTTGTTGCGTTCAAGTTCATTTTTGTGTCATAATATGAGCACTTCAAGAAATATCCCTTTTAGATTTCTCCATCTCAGTTACAACTGAAGTGAGCAATCTCAACCCAAAAACATTAGAGCCAGTGATTGTTCAGAGGGTTCATGCACAACAGGTCTAGTCAACACATAAGCAAACACCAGAGGGGCAGGGGAAGGCATATGCAGGACTCCATATATTCAAAGTTGAACAAACACGGAGCAAATATGTTTAGGGTCAAGTTCTGCCTTGGGATGAACATCAGCCGATCCCACCAAACTTAATAAGAACCTAGCAAGCACTGATCCAAGGGTAGAATTCAAACACAAAACTCATTTTCTTTAAACTACTGTACAAACTCAACTGTGACCAGTTGTGCAAAGTGATTTTGCTAAGGTTACAATACTTCAATATATATTGGTTACTGCAAGTCTCACATCCTGACCCTGTCTTAGGTTTAAATCTCATTACGTAAACCAAAACCAACCACATTATTTTACTCTGCCTCCATATTGTCCCATTCCCCCGCCCCGCCCCGAAAGTGTTGGATCTGTGGAACCAGGTAGTATCAAGTACATCGTAGAGGAAGTTCAAGCCTCACTTTGAGCTAATTTTAGATTACACATTGGGCCCAAAAGTTTCACAAGTGACTAGTGATTTTGGATGCCTCACTTTTCTGAGTACACAACTTGTGATACCTTTAAAGAACCTAATTAACTGAACATGATAAGCATCCAATTCTCTGAGAGCCAGGCCCTCTTCTCTCTCTCTCAAGCAGGGCACTAAGTAATTGTATCTTTGTACATTTGCGTTTCAGACTTTGGTTAAAGTGTATTTAAATCTTGTTTCCAGGATTTATTTTAAATGTATTTAGTGTTATTAAAATGACATGGGAATGTTGTATGTAGACATTCCATGATAATTAGCATTTTACTCAGAGATGCTGGAGAACCTTTTCAAATTTTTAATCCTCTAGCACCCTTAGTACAAATCCAGTACGGGTTTATTTTTGAACATCTACTAGCTGTTGTGGCAAAACCGCATTACATTGTATGTACTGAAATGGAAAGACTCACACTCACTTTAGTGTTTCAAAACTAAAAAAGCAGTAATTTCCCAAAACCTGGGAAAGATTTCTGAAATTAACCAACATCTTGTATCTCTGTTATTCTCTAATTTTATTAGACACTGGTTTTCAAGACTGTTTAAATACAAGTTTAAGAAACAAGCCTTGACAGTATTACTTTGTATAGAACCAGTAAAGGTATAATGAACAAACATGTTAATCATACAGCTTTTCTACGTTCCTTCCTTAAAGACAGCCAGAGCTATGGCATTACTTACAAGGAAGCAAGGTGAGGCCATACTGCTGGCCATGCATCACTGTTGCCAACACAAAATGAGAGAAAACTGACAAATGGTGTTACTAATGAATAATTTTACCTTGACTATGTAGTTTGTTGTCAAACACTATCAGTTCCTACCACACTGTGTTCAGGTGAATGGACATTTTACTCTGACACATCGGAACATAGTTTTATACAAGTCAGCCCTTTAAAAAAAAACACCTTATTAAGAAGGCCTGAGAGTCAGGGACGCCCCAAGTTCTAATTTCAGCTATACTGCTGACAATAGGTCACTTTACCCTCTTGCTATTTTATTTAGTGAGTTATTTATGACCAGAAAGGAAGCCATCTTCCTCAACCTTGGTACAGCACGAAGCTCGCTATTAGCATTGTTGAGGACAGTTACAGAGGTGGCTCACAACGAGCTTAAAATAGTTCAGTCTCAAAGTATAGAGAAGACTCTAGCTGTATTTCAACTGCCACTTTTGTTTCTAAAATAAAAACCTGTGTAGCCCTTTACAGTCATGATGAAAAGGTCCCTGCCCAAATACTTCTGGGGAAATTCTGCATCAAAAAATTAAAATTTTGTGCAGAATTTTAAAATTCTGCATATTGTATTTGTCAAAACACAATATAATCACCAGTTTCAATTTTTTTTTTGGTAATTTAAAAATACCTGTTTGTCTGTATTGTTAGACATACTTGCTAAGAGAACTTCCCTCACAAGTAGAGTGTTAAACAAACCCCTACAAACAACCCAGTTCCTGTTTTCCTGTTATGCTTTTGTTGGATGCCTCAGTTTGGGTGTGTCACAGGAGCCAGCTAGGTATTTCTTGGGGGAAAACTGTCCCTCCAGTCTTTTAGTGAATTCTCATTTTTTCACTCTTCCCTGTAAGGTTACCATAATTCAAGCTCCCAAACAGAGGACACTGCCAAGGGAGAGGGAGCTGCAGGGGTGTACAGTTGAGGGGGCTGTGTACTGGGATGGGGCTATGTGGGGGCCCAGTCACTCAAACCACTCCCCCCAGAGCCCAGCTGCAGGACACCTCCCGGCCCGGACACCTGCACCTCTCTGTCTCCAGAGCCGAGCCAGAGGCTCCGCTGAGCTTCATTACTGTGCCACGATTGGATGCGATATGACCCCACCCCTCCACACCCTTTGAGAGAGCCAGCACAGCTACATCTCAGGGGCCCACTTCAGGTCCCGGGTAGATGAGGATCAGGCCCAGCAGCCAGACCACGCAGAGACGCAGGACCTCCATCCCCACCGGGCTGGGCACTCCGCTCACTGCAGGGGCCACAGCCCACATGCCACCTCCTTTGTTCAGGGCATGCTGGGAACCACAGCCCACCTGCGCCTCTTGGGCAAGCACACTGAAGTGGGGAGCCAGACTGCTGGGTCCAGTGGCCTCTAGCAGCGGCCAGCCACTCTGCAGTGCCTATTCTGCAAGGAAAAGTGGAATTCTGCACAGAAAATTAATTCTGCAGTGCACAGAATTCCCCCAGGGAAGTATCCCCAAGAGCTGACAGACAAAATATTCATAACATTCGAAGGTGGAGCACAGAGGACAGACTGAAGCATACAAGCACAGTGAAAAAAGAAAAGGAGTACTCTAAGGTGCCACAAGTACTCCCCTTCTTTTTGCGAATACACGGCTGCTACTCTGAAAAGGGACAAAAGAGCACTTTTTGCACAATCTTAGTTCCTTTTTTTATTTGTAGGTCATAAATGTGAACCAAATAAACTTACACACGCTTCCTGCTTGAAAAAGTTTGATTTTTTTTTTTAAGTTACATTTCCCTCTTCCCCACCTTCTCACTTCAGTGGAGGTGGCCAGGCCTTGCTGCCCCTGCTCCCTCTCCCGGAAACACATGTCCCAAGCCCTGCTCGCCGAGCTGCGCCGTGGTTCGCCCGCACAGCTCCCAGGCACGCCACAGACGAGACCAGCGGTTAGCCCGTGTGGGGAGCCCAGAGGGTAGCGCCCCGGCCTGCAGCGAGGTCTCTCAGCGGTACACAGATCCCGCCGGGGTGCGCAAGGAGAGGGCACTGCTCAGCCCCCACCCGCGCGCTACTAATTTACTACATGCGCAGAACCAGGGTGTTATGAGGCTTTTCCACGCTCCGGAGGACCCCCCCCTCAAGTCACCAGCGTTCCCCCAACAAGGGAGGGGGAGAGAGAAGGGGCAGCGCCGCCCTTTCACCAGGCCCCAGGCACAGGCCTAACAGGGGCTGGCCGGGATCCGGCAGGTCCCCGGCGCGCCTCCCCCGCTTCTCTCCCGCCCCTTTACTCACGGGGTGCTGCGGTCGCTGTACTCGTTGGCGACGGTCTCGATGCCTCCGGCCCGGGCCACGGCTACATAGCAGCTCTGGAAGCCCAGATCGATGCCCACCACCGACATGCTGAGGGCGGGGGTGGGCTGAGGAGGGATCCGGGAGACGAGCGGAGGGTGCCGGGCGAAGACTGAAAGGCTGAGGAGCTCGGGAAGGGCGGCTGAAGCGTCTGGTTCGGCCCCGACCGGCGCCTACGCCTCCCTAGTGCCGACGTAGCCGACTGAGCCCGTTTAAATGAGCAGCGGCTCCGGCAGCCTCCTCTCAGGGGAGGGGGAGAGATCTCGAAAGATCCCGTCCTGTCGGAGGAGGAGGGGAGCGTAGAAGTGGAGGGAAAACCTCTCGCGAGATTCCCTCGGGGCGCTCGCTCTCTTTCCCCGCCCCGACCGTCAGGATACGGGGGCGAGAGCGACCGTTGGGACGTCCCGAGCGGCTCTACGCCAAACAGCTGGTACGCATGCTCAGAGAATATCCCCCCCCCCGCTCCAGCTGCATAGGGGAGGGGCAGCTGCGTCGCCTCCTTCGACACGGCTCCTCCCCCTTTTCTCATCCTCACCTCCGACAGCCTCCCCTTTCGCTCCTCCCGGCACACCCTGTGAGTCAGTCACTGTGCCCTGCCCTCAGCGGGCTGGCAGCCTCGCCGCCTGCAACGTCACCTTCCTGCCTTGCCCTGCCCCCGGGGGCCTGGTTCCTTCACACAGCCCTGGCCTCACTCTGGGGGTGAGAGGTGGGCAGTTGTCCCACCCTGGGCGGGGTTCATCCGCGAATGCTCCAGCCAGGGCACAACATTGCCCCCCACACCAGTGCCTTGAAATACAGTACCTCAGGGAGACAGTGAGGCACACCACCTCAGAGTCTGTTCTTACGCTGGTGCAAAGCCACGGTCACTCCCCTCACCTATACAGGTTTGAATGTAGTTAATCTGGATTAGCCAGAATCCAGAGTATGAGTAGGATCATAGGCAACATTACAGACAGACAAGATGGGTGAGGTAATATCTTTTCTTGGCCCAACTTCCGATGGTGGAAGAGAAGCTTTTGAACTACACAGAGCTCTTCTTTGAGTTTGGGAAAGGTACTCAGAAATGCCACAGCTAAATACAAGGTGGAACAGATAACTGCTTATGCTGAACTAACGCATACTGTATTGGCTTGTTAACACCTCTGCAGTTATAGGAGGGTTAGTGGGTTATAGATTGCTGTAATAAACCATAAATCCAGTGTCTTTATTAAAACCATCTTTTTTTAGGCCAGGTCTACATTAAACACTCACTTCAGTATACAGTAATTACATTGCTCAGGGGTGTGAGCAACATAGTTATACAGACTTTAACCCGCCGGGTAGACAGCTTCTCGTGGTGAAGGAGTTATTAAACCAATGGGAGAGCTCTCTCCTATCAGCTTAGAGCGTCTTCACCTGCAGTGCTACAGCGGCGCAACTGCCTCGGTGCAGCTGTGCCGATGCAAGATTGTAGTGTAGTGTAGACCTGCCCTGTTTAGCAAAGTTATGAATTTAAGCTCCCAGGCTCATCTTTTGAAAGTGTTGTGTAGGTTTCCTTTGAGGACGAGGATTGAGGTGTCAGATATGAAGTGATTGTTTTATTAAAAGTATTTGCCCACGGATAATATGGTGTTTTTGTCTTTTATCATTTTTCTATGTGAGTTTTTTTGAGAGCAAAGTGATTGTCTGACTTCACCCTCATAATTGTTATTAGGTCAATTAGTGCCCTGGAAGAGGTATGCCACAAGTCATAATAGACATGTATAGGACCCCTGGATCTTGAAAGATGTGTTGATTATCATAGCATTGGAGATGTGTCTGCAGGTTTTGCATGTGTTGTTATGGCAATGTAGGGTGCCACTTTGAGTTGGTGGGTTCTGGTCTGCTTCTGATGACAAACTTGGTGAGGTTGGCAGGTTGTTTAAAAGCCAGAAGAGGGGGCTTGGGAAAGATTTCTTTCGGGATGTTGTTCCCATCAAGTGTGGGTTGTTATCTTGTCTGTGTCCCCATGTGAGGTGACAGGTGACAACTAGGGGTGTGCAGTTGGAAGTGGTTTTTTTCCATATTGAAGCAGGTTTTCTTGGGGGATTTGGGTGGCTGTTCCATTATGTGATCTTCTTTTCTGGTGGTTTTAAATGTGTACTGGTTGGTTTTAAATGTGTTAGGCCATATATCCAAGACTTTCACCTCAGCATATTCTGTGGTATCTGAAGCCCTGGCTATAAATAACAGATTTCTTGGTGTGTTTGGGATGGATATTGGATCTCTGAAGGTAAGTGTGGTGATCCATGGGTTTCTTTATATATAGCTCTCTATAGGGTTCCATTGTTGAAGCTGATCGTGGTGTCCCGGAAGTAGATGCTTCCATGGGAGTGTTTTAGAGAGAGTTTGATGGGTGGGTGGAAGGGTGAAATCTCTGAGGGAGTTTAGATCATCTGTCCAGATGAAAATATCATCAGTGTATCTCAGGTATATCATTAGTTTCATGGTGCATGTGTCCAGAAATTCTTTGTCGAGGTATCCCATGAAGAGGTTGGCATATTGGGGAGCCATCCTGCTATCCTGATTGTTTCCATGGTTTGGCCAAAGTGTTTGTTGTTGAATGTGAAATGTTACAGGTGAAGATGAAATGAATGAGTTTGGTGATGTTTGGGATGGATATGTGAGTGTTGTCCATTGTCTTGTAGATATTTGAGGCAGACAGTGATGCTGTCATTGCAAGTGAATTTGGTGTATAGGAAGGTAACATCAATTGTGGAAAGGATAGTATTCTGAGGGAGGTTGTTAATGTTGCGGAATTTCTGGAAGAAGTCAGATGTGTCCTGGTGGAAGGTGGCTGTTTGTGTGGTGAGTGATTTGAGGATAGTTTCTATGAGTCCTGATATTCCTTAAGTAAGAATGCCATGGCCAGATATAATGGGTCTGCCTGGGTTCCCTTGTTTGTGTATCTTGGGAAGTGCGTAGACAGTTCAGTTCAAATATACTCTATTGGAATGACAAATTCAACAAGCATTGCCAAAATATGCATCAAGCATCTGCTTAGAATAAACTATATTCTGTAAAAGCAGAATTGCCAATCCCAAGTGCTCAAAAATCATGAGCCATGTCCACCACAAATTATGTGTTTAAAAAAACAACAGTGAATTTTGGGTTCTGTTTATTTGCCTTCTGGTTTTTGAACCCATAGAATGCACATTTTCTAGTTTTTCTCTGCAGCCATGAGGGTTAGAAATGTATTTATATTTTCATTATAAGAAAATTATTTTTCTCATGTAATCCCATGTCTCCGGAAGCTAGGGCTTCAAGAATAACACCAAATATTGTGAGACTTGTGATGAAATTGTGAGAGTTAGCAACACTGAAAGTCCATGTATTATAGATCCATCACCTGCATTCTTTTGGGTTTTATGAAGGACTATAGTCAGAATGTTATCACAAGTATAAAGCAATACTGCCCTCCTCAAGCATACAAATATCATAAAATTGCATAAAACCATGATTTTATAAATAATAAATGTTGGGAGGGAGTATTTGCATTCTGTTGTTTAAACAACATTTTTAATTCTTTCACTGCAACCGTAAAGGCTAGAAAAGTACTTGTTTTTGTTAAATGAAATCTACAGTTCTTATGTAATCACTTGCCTCCAGGATCGTGGACTTTAAGAAAAACACCAGATACCATGAGACATGATAAAATTGCAGGTGTTGGCAATATTCAAAGACTATTCAAGGCAGGACCATTGCACTTTCAACATAAAGACCCCTTGTCTGCTGAGATACCATCATTTTTTGGCTCGCCACTATTGTATACTTGAGAAGAAAGAAAGATTTTAACAGCACACCTCATCAGCAGTTCTTCCCTAACACATCAAAATCTCTGCTGAGTCCTCCCTCATTTTTCCCACTATAACACCTTAAGTCCCATTGGACTTGATGGAACTCCCTGAAGAGTCTATTGTCTACCGATGTTCTGTTGAAATCTCAGTAGAATATTGGTAGTATAAGCGGGATAGCAATGGAGGTGCATTTGGCCTGACATAGCTGGCAAGTTTATACAGCAACTAAGGAGTTAATTATAAATGTTTTACCTTTTCCTATATCCCCTCTGCAATGTAAAGCAGTTTTGACATCAACGGATGAAAAGCGCTATTTAGATAAGTAGTATTTATTATTAAGTCAACATTCTGCCATGCTGGGGGTGCCCAGGTAAGACATAACAGGCCCCAACAGTTAAAACATAGTTGGATCTTGCTGTGCAGACTGGTCCGTATCATGTTTTGATTATGTTTCTGACTAGTCATACAAAAATTCAAGGCTGTGTCACATTTTGAGAATGTGGTTAAAACACAACTTAGCCCCATTTATGCTGCAAAGACAAACTATGTCTTAATTGTGTTTGGAGAATGACTGTGTTATAACCAGAAGCTTCAGTGTCAGATGGATTTCATTTGATAAATATATAATTGAGGTCTTGGTAGAACAAGAGAGTGGACAAGCTGCTCCCTGGTACCACAGGAGGGCAGACTGGCTGCTTTCTCCCAGTGAGATAGGATTGCAGGCTGGCGGCTCAGCACTGTTCTCTGGTGGGACAGGACAGGGAGCAAACAAGCTGCTCTCCAGTAGGGCAGGGTGCTCCCCTGGTCAGATAGGATTGCTAATGGGATGCTCCCTGGTGAGAGTAGAGAGTGGACTGGCTGCTCTAGTGGGACAAGTGAGAGGAAAGGCTACTCCCCACTGAAATACAAAAGTAAGAGAAAGAAAGACACAGACTAGGGAGAGAGAAGGAAGTGAGCTGTAGCTCACGAAAGCTTATGCTCAGATAAATTGGTTAGTCTCTAAGGTGCCACAAGTACTGCTTTTCTTTTTGAAAAATTATGCAGGCTCTCAGTTTACCCATCTTTAACATAGACATGATAATACTTACCTAACTCACAAGAGTGTCATAAAGCTTAATTAATGTTTGGGAAGTGCTTTTTAATTCTGAGATAAAACATACAAATGCAATGTATTATGACCACAATGTTTCCTTTTCCCTACCTCTGTGTTCACATCACCACTTTCCTGCTCAATGTTACAATGATAGGTCTAACACATGGCAGAGAAATTCACAATATTTAAAGCAGGAAGGGCTCTTACCCCAAAGACCGTTGAGTAGTCTTAGCTCTGGATGTTTGTAATTCCTTGTAACAAATTCAGTTACACCACTTTGGCAGCTGTAAGTGGGCTGTGAATTGCATATAGTGGTAATGAAAAAAAATACCAATGAAATGTTTAAGCTTACGTGTCCTTAGGTGTAAAGTGCAACATCAAAGAACAAAGCTGCTCCTGTGACTCTGTGAGTAGTGTATAGTACCACACATCAACAGTCACAACTTAAAGTTAAAATACTACCTTTCCTATTTTTTGAACTTTCATTTTGATAATGAGATCCCCTGCGAGGAGATGGGTTGAGATACATCACCAGACTGACATCACGGGGGTGTTAATACCAGTGTACTTGAGGCTATGACAACCTTCCAACACCTGTCTGTAGCATGTGACTTCCTCACCCTCTGCTATGACAGTATGGTGGAATTAAGCCAGGAACTGAGTAGAGAAACAGATACTGCATATGGGGGGAAATAACTCACAAACTCAAAACAGAATGTTCTGAAAAATATATAAAACCAATGAAAAAAAACAATCCAAAACCAACTAACCTATAACAGTCTGGCCTGGCTGACTCTAGGTTGCTCTGGGATAAAATCCTGATCCAACTGAAGTTAATGGCAAAACTCCTATTGACTTCGATGGAGCCAGGATTTCAACTCTGAAATAAATACTGTAAAGAGTGTTGTTAAGGAGCCAGAGCAGGAAACAGAATTTGTTCTAATGAATAGAGTTAGCATTTATTGTTAGAAGAAATTAAGACAAGTACTTACACAGTACAGAGGTAAGAAAAAGAAAGTAGTATTGTCAACTTCTAATGTTCAAAAATCATGAATCAGATTCCAAAAATGTATGAGATTGGCTTAAAAACTCACTAGATTTTCAAACAATACATTTTGGATTCTTTTTTATTTGACTTCGGGGTTTGAGCCTGGGTCACTTTTTTAATATTTCCTCTGTAACTAGGACTTCTAAACCTTCACCGATTCAAGGCCAAAAGCAAATCCCAGCAAAGTGAAATAACGGACCTACTGTATGCCGACAACTCAGCATTTTTTGCCCTTTCCGAGAATGATCTGCAATATTTTCTGTATCCCTTTTTGGCCTCTGTATTCATGTAAAGAAAACAGAAATCCTGTACCAACTATCTCCTGGCAGAAACCCATCACTTCCATCACCACCAGAAATAAAATTGAACGGCTGCCAATTAAACAATGTCAAATCCTTCTGCTACCTAGGTAGCACAGTTACTGATGACATCAGCATTGACAAAGAACTTTCAGCGCGCGTAAAGTCAGCTGTCTCAACTTTCAGTCGTCTACAAAAAAAAAGACTATGGACAAGATAGGGAGTCAAAGTATCCACAAAATGCCAAGTTTACAGAGCTGTTGTGCTTCCTTGTCTTCTATACTCATTAGAGACCTGCCCCCTTTATCGTCACCCTATCAAAAAACTTAACTGTCTGCAACAACAACCCCTACACAGCATAATGGGAATCAAATGATCTGACAAAATCACTAACAATGAAGTATTATGCCTGGCAGCCATGCTAAGCATGGAAGCCATGCTAGCATGGAGGCAAATGACCTGGGTTAACCATGTTATATGTATGGATAACAATCGACTGCCTAAGAGAGTTCTATACACTGAATTTGAAGAAGGCTGTAGGAAGGTTGGCTGCCCCAAACTCCACTACCAGGATTGCATCAAGTGGCACATACTGTCTGCTGGGCTGGACTTAATGGCTTAGGAGGATATGGCCCATGACAGGCAAGCTTGGCACTCTGCTATGGAGGAAGCAGAATGAGCAACAGGATATTGTTGTGCCACCTTGGCCTACAGTAGGAGGAAATGTAGACACCAACTTGCCCTGGCACGTCTCCTGAACCCTACATGTGGAAACTGATTTCCAATCATAGTCATACTTGAATACAAACGATAGTCATTAAAAAAAAAAAAAAGGAGCGCTAGAAATTTATTTTTTTAATAAATTAAAGATGAGATTCTCAGGTAATCCCATAACTCCAGGATTTCAGACTTTAAGAAAATCACCAAATATTACAAGCCACAAAAGAGGCATCTATAAATAACATTGTTCTCAGATCTGGGAGTTGTAAGAAACCTGCCCTCATTTTTCAATTGTTTTGATCTTCTTCTTTCCTTCCTTCCTTCCTTCCTTCCTTCCTTCCTTCCTTCCCTTTTTTTTTTTTTTACACTTTTTGTTTTGTTATTCTCTTTCAATAAAATAAAGTGATTAAACCTTTCTACAGTGGAAATAGATCTTAATCGTCTTTGCTGTCCTACTTTGTTGTCCACAATACATCTTCTGGATTCACTAATTTGCATGTGTACATATTTTCTAAATATTCCCTTACCTGTTCCTTATCAATAGCTGTCTTTACAATGTCTTCATTACTTCCTAACTGACAAACTCTGTTATTAACTGTCCTTTCTACTGACATATTTTAAAAGAGCAGTTTAATATCTCAACCATTTAAGAGCCATCAATGATTTTACTTCCCCATTTCATTTATTAATGGACCTACTTTCTCTCTAGCGTTTTCCCCCCAGATATACTTGCTAAAATTCATCCTATTTTCTCTAATATCTTTGGTTGTATTAATTCACTCTTCTCCCAGTTCCCCATTCCAGCCGAGCGGAGTGTGGTGAAGAAGTAGGAGCATGGGAAAAGATAGCTTTGGCATATTCTGGAGCATGCTGGGGGCTTGCCCAACTGTGGGCATAATTTAGAGCAGTGGTTCTCAAACTTTTGTATTGGTGACGCCTTTCACACAACAAGCCTCTGAGTGCAACTCCCCTCCCCCCTATAAATTAAAAACACTTTTTTATATTTAACACTATTATAAATGCTGGAGGTGAAGTGGGGCTTGGGGTGGAGGCTGACAGCTCATGACCCCCCCATGTAATAACCTCGTGCCCCCCCTCAGGGGTCCTGACCCCCAGTCTGAGAACCCCTGATTTAGAGCAACCTCTAACATATGATCAGTTTGTACTGATCCTTATGGAGTCCTGATTCTTTTTGTTTTATTACAAACACCATCAGCACAACTATATTGTTCTGAAATAATGTAAATTTAGAACCCGTTTTGTTAACCCACCTTCTGACTATACATGTATATATCTCACATTGGTGTTTGAAGCTGTTTTTCAAACACCAGCCTGGAAGAAAGTATATGTAGTATACAACTGAGCACTCCAAAGGCACGTCAAGGGCCAGGGTTGTGGAGCTGGCTGTATAGGCTTTTGGAACAACGCTGCCATGGAACTGAACGCTTGGTGCGGCGATAGGAGAGGGCAGTCAGAGAATCACCTCCACCACCTTTATGTTGCGAGACCACTGCCATTGGTCCTCCACGCCACAAGGAAGCTGAAAATTCATCTCAGGATGCAAATCTCACAGTACTTTTTAAGGATTATCAGATATGATGGGTTGTAGAATTTTTATTTGTTTGGCCATTTTGTGGGGTGCAGACCACAAACAGTTGTGAATCACTGACAAATAGCACTGAGGGCAAAGGCTTTAAACATTTGACTCATGGGTTAGATCTGGCCTGCATGATTTACTTATGTGGCATAGTCAGAATCTGCTGTACCTAATATTTTATTTAAAAAAAAGAGATAAGGACTGGGTTCCAATCTCAGTTATCCCAGTATTATTCTGTTGTAAAGCCATTTACTTCAATAGAGCTGCTATGAAGCTATGTTACTGTGGGAATTGTGGGAAGGAACTGGAGGATTAAGGCCTATTGATTGTTGTGTCCTGGAGCTAATCTGCATCTACAGCAGAGAGAGCTTGAGTGAGCAGCATTCAAGGGAAGCTCACTTGAGGTGTGCCCTATACGCCCTGACAAGGCCATCTGCCTTGAGTGATTCCACCAGCAATACGTAATTGAGGGGAGTGTTGTGTCTGCAGAGGAGGTGAGTTCACAGGAACAATTGAGCCATAACTCTGTAGTCAAATTACTAATGAAGACAAGCCCACTGAGATCAGAATCTGGCCTGAAGTTTCTAGCCCTCATGGTTGCAAAAATAACATTTAAAATGTTAACCGAGAATAAACCAATACTGTGATAACTGCCTAAGTCTGTAAACAGCTGGAAAGAATTTCTCTGAGAAGTGTGAACTTCCCTGCCTACCATTATTCATGGGGAGATCTAAAGCCCCCTTCCCAACTCTAAATGTAAGCATTAACTTCTTCATTGCTTATCTTAACAGTGAAAAGGGAAAGGGGTTAGGAGTGAAGTCCTTGGATGGGGGGTGAGGAAGCAAACTGGAAGTTGCTTCTGGGAACAAATACAGAAAAAAGAAGAAGAGACACTGAAGGTATGTGTACACTTCCAGCTGGGGGTGTGATTCCCAGCTCAAAAAGACATACCTGCACTAGCTCTGATCAAGTGTAACTAAAACCAAAGTGTAGCCGCAGTGGTGAGAGGGGCTAGCTGCCCTGAGTGCGTGCCTGTCAGAGGCGCTAGATACATATTTGTGGCAGTTAGCCCCTCCCATCATTTGTGCTGCCACAGCTGCATATTATTTTTAGTGCACTAGTTTGATCAGAGCTAGCATGGGTATGTCTCCTCAAGCTGGGAATCTCATGCCCAGCTCAAAGTGCAGATAGACCCAAAAACAGAGACGAGGGAGAGAAAAAGGAGGATGGGGAAGAAACATAGAGTAGGGATAAGGAGTGACCTAAAGGAGAGTAGATTTGCCCACTGAGTGATAATGCAGTAATGATAAGGTATTGATTAAATGATAAATAATAATAACAACTAAAAGTTTACTTATTATACAAAGGCACTGCTCTGTCCTTGATCTCTGTGCAAATCTTCCATTAACCTCAGTGAGAGATCTGCTGTGGATTAAGGCGGGGTGGGCAAACTACGGCCCTGGGGCTGCATCTGGCCCTTCAGACGTTTTAATCCGGCCCTTGAGCTCCTGCCAGGGAGTGGGGTCCGGGGATTGCCCCGCTCTGCATGTGCCGTGGCTCTGGGTGGCTCCTGGAAGTAGCAGCATGTCCCCTCTCCGTCTCCTATGCATAGGGGCAGCCAGGGGGCTGTGCACGCTGCCGCTGCCCCTGCCCCAAGTGCTGCCCCTGCAACTCCCATTGGCCAGTAACCATGGCCAATGGGAGCTGCAGGGGTGGCACCTGTGGACGGGGCAGCATGCAGAGCTGCCTGCCCGCACCTCTGTGTAGGAGCCAGAGGGGGGACATGCCACTGCTTCCAGGAGCTGCTTGAGGTAAGCACCACCCGGAGCCTGCACCCTTGACCCCTCCAGCACCCCAACCCTCTGCTCCAGTCCTGATCCCCCTCCCACCCTCTGAACCTCTCGGACCCAGAGCCCGCACCGCCAGCCGGAGCCCTCACCCCCACACCTGCACCCCAACCCCCTGCTCCAGCCCGGAGCCCCCTCCTGCACCCTGAACTCCTCATTTCTGGCCGCACCCCAGGGCCCTCACCCCAACCCCCAATTCTGTGAGCATTCGTGGCCTGCCATACAATTTCCATGCCCAGCTGTGGCCCTCAGGCCAAAAATTTTGCCCACTCCTGGATTAAGGGATGTACTGAGTTCTACATTTTTACCTTGACCCACAGATTGCAATTAAAAATGTAATTTGGTCCTCTCTGCAGAATGAGTTTAACACCTCTGACCTAGGGTGTTTAGATGTCCAATAGGAGGTTGGCTTGACCTACTTTTCCAGCAAGACAATCTACTTTGTGCTTGTCCTGAGGTAGTCAATGCCCTACTTATTGACATTGCTGCCCTACTTTTCCTAGCTAGAGAAAGTAAGGCGGTGCTTAGACCCATTTCAAAGGCAGGAAATCATCACCATCACAAATCTCTACAGATGTCCAGGATGCATGCTGAGAATGTGCAGATTTTTTCTTCCATTAAATCTCAAACTTCACACCACTGTGTCATGCCCTTTTGGTCTGTCACTTATGGGCTACAGATGCTTCAAACTACAAATGTTCTTTACTTTTTTCATAGTGGTTGGCTTTGCACTGAAGTCATGTGCATTTAGAAATCCCCCATAGATGAAACTCTTAATTATTAGCTTTTGTTAATAATTTATTACTGGGCCAACTCCTAGATTGTCCGGAGTCCCTGAAGCTCCCATTGACACGAGTGGATTTGGCCTATTAATTATTAGTAGTATTTATTCATTATAGATTCTATTTCACCATAGATGTACCTGTCTCTGAATTCTGGAGAGCTGTACAGAACAGGCAGTATTCTCTGCCACAAAGTGCTTACTGTTATGGGTACAAGCTGAAATAGTACTGGACAAGATAGGACTGTACAGTACAAAAGCAGAGTGGTACATGGCCATTTTTAGATGGCCTGCCTCAACAGCAGATGACCTGAGTTTTCGAAGGAGGAGAGTGAGAGTGCTTTGCATATGTTAAATGAAAGGCTGTTTCAGGCATAGTAGAAGAAGACAGGATGTAAAGATTGAGTGACTTAACCATTCTTATTTTTTGGCTCTGGAATTCTGATCACCGTTGTCTTGACTCAGCAGTCCATCTCTGTCCAGCAGAGCACTTAAACACGTGTTTAAATTCAGGCGTATGTTCACAAATAGGATGCATGCACATGCTTAAAGTTAAGAATGTGTGACCTCTTATAGGAGCAGTAACACCAAGTTCCCTTGGACATCATCTCCATTAATGTGTTTCCATAAGTTTATACTCCTCGTCAAATGACGAATGAGACAAATTCAGCGCAAGTGTAGGCAAGGATAACTCCATTGGGACTGTGCATGTTTAAGTCAGGCATTAATTTATCCTGTGTTGGATGATTTATCATTACAAATATCTAGCTTCAGAAAGCAGAAAAAAAAGAAATTCATGTGGCTCCAGGAGAAATTTTGTCTGCAAAGGCTTCCCATGGTGAATTTTGCTGCAACATGGCTGAGCAAGAGTTTGGCATAATTCAAGTCCCTTCCCATGGGAGGTTGGGGTCTCGTTGAAGATTTCCAAGACTTGTTTCCACTGTATGTTCAAAATCTGTTGGCATTTTACGGCTGGGTTCAATATAAATTCCATCCATTTTATCTATCATGGAAACCAATAGCAGACTCCGTAATCGTGAAAAAAATGAAATGTAGTGGGGGTTATGTAGGCTGCCATGGTGCAAAAGCCTGAGTTTATACTGAATCTGGCCCTTAACCTGCAACACCAGTAAACATAGACACACTATGAAGCGGGGCTTCTCTGCTTTCTCCGCCTGGAATAAAACAGAAAGCATTTGGTGATTTATTCTCATTTTAATATACATGGCACTACAGTGAATTCCTAAGCAGTGAGTGCGAACATAACATAACTTTAAAATTTTGCTTGGTGCAATCTGTGCAATACAACTTTGTTAAAGTAGCATCTTTCACACAAACTGAATCTGTGAACATTTTACTGAACTAAATATAGAGCCTGATCTGCTCCCACTGAAATCATGGGCAAATTTTCCATTACCTTCAATGGGATCATGAGCAGGCCAATAATTACAGAGCCACCAACTTTAATAAATGAGAGAGCCATACAGGCAAGAGAAAAAGACATGTTGTCAGATGAGATCTGAAGATAGATGGAGAGTCAATGAGTAAGGGAGATTAATGAAAGCTGTACTCAAGATGGCAAGGGCCAAGTGCATAAATGTGTCTAAAACCACTTTAATCCCAAAACTCAGGATACATTATTTGTATTACAGTAGCATCTACAGTCCCCAACCAAGTTTGAGGCCCCTTGGTGCTAGGCATTGTACAAACACAAAGGATTGTGTAGGCTAAGATAAAAGGTCTGTTTTTAAAACGTTAGCTAAAATATTTTTTAATTCTAGTGTAGTCAGGGCAAGCTGCATTTTAACACATTAGCTGCTGGAGATGTACCCCTAAGCACAGAACAGGGAAGCAGCTCTCCCAAGGCCACACAATAGGTCAGTAGTAGAATCAGGAGTAGAACACAGGTCTCCTAATGCCTAGCGCAGTACCCTACTCACTACACCATGATTTTTTACAGTGCATCTGATTATGTACAAACATACATCTACCAATATACAGTAAATAATAAGGGCTTATCCTATAGTATTTTGCTCATGAATACGTGAAGTATGATGTGGATACAGATGTCTGGCACTATGGTATATGTGTCTTATGTTGGAACTCACATTGGGCCAAAGTCTGAAATCCTGCATTTTACTATTTAAGTCGTTTCATTGACATTTAATTTTGTCATCGTGCAGGCAGTTTGAAAGACTAAAAACTGTTTTTTCCCATTTCTAATTGCTTATTTAACATTATTGACCCTTCCAATCCATATTTCCATTTCAGAAACACAACTTCATTTTCATGGCATTTACCGGTGCAGCAGGAGAAGTGCTATTTCTTTATAGAATTCACGCATAAATACGCAACAGTTTAGATACATCTGAATGAAGTTAAATCAATGTGACCATGGATTTCAAATATACATAGAGAGAATCTTTGTGACAGATGTGGAGCATCTCTATAATTATTTATGAACACTATATGTTGACCTGCTTATTGGGATATTTACTGTGTGAATATATTGGAGCAGTTTAATACTGGATTGTAAGGAAAAGCAGGCAGGAAGGATTCAATGGCTTAAGGTAAGACACTTCCCAACAAACACTTCAGGGTAGTCATGGGACAATGAGAGAGCCATTGGCTTCAATGGGTCTTAGACTAGACACTCTGTGTAGCCTTCCAAACTGATTTTGACAAGCAAGGGTGAAAAGCCTGGGAACCAAGATGACAAAGAAATTCTGGATGCATAGAAAGTTGCTCTCAAGGTAGTTGTTGCTGGGTAGCTGCTCAAACCGCCATGTCTGTGGAAGTTAAGCCTGCCTGGCCCATCATAAAAGGATGGTATGGCTTTAGGTAAGATAAACATACATGTTGACTGTTTGTTGTTTTAAAATCCTTTTCTCTAATTGCTTTATTCCTACTCTTAAGATTAAACAATACTTTGGTTTAAGAAAGCTATGTGGTCACTGTATTCACCACTGGCCACAGGCTCCCAAAGGGAAGAGAATGGCAAATGCCAAACCCAGTATGACCTGCTGGGTAAGCGTGGTGAATACACAGTGTACTGTAGTCCAAAGCCTTGTCTAAGTGTGGGGGAATTGTGTGATTCTACCCCAGGAGAGATTAAGTCACAAGGGTTGACATCTGTAGGGGTGCACTCAGAGAGGGGTTCAGAGGTGCAGCTATCCCTGCTACTGTGATGATCTTCTTTACTTCAGCATACAAAAGTACAGCACATGTATTATTATGGGCTTTACCCCTGTTCATCAGCACCCAGTGAGCACAAACAGGGTCTGCTTCATCATAGTCTGCTTGTGCCAATGGGTTTGTGTCAATGTAGCCAAATTTTATTACTTCTCATTTTCAAATTTGGACCTAATCCTGCATTCCGTGAACATCTAAATTCCCAGGAAATCCAGTGGGAGTTTCGAGTGTGCAAGAACTACAAGCCTAGTTGTCTTAAGAAAAGGCATCATACAAAATTAATTGTAACAGACAGATGTACTGTTGCTGATGTTTATCTGTGCCACTTTCAATTCAAATCCACTACTCTAATGTCACAGCAAAATCTTGGCAGCTGAGGCAAGGGCCTCTCATATGCTGAGTAGAAGGAAATTAATTCCATTCCCCTAAATGGGTTTATTCCTGGTGCAGATTCACTACCATCACCTACTGCTCCTGTGCTCACCTCCATGAGGCAATAGCTGAATAGCAGACATGGATTTGGAACAAGACCTTCGAGTTTATCACAGCTCTGCTATTGGAAATTTAAAATACAAATGGAAAATGAGAATGTCTTTACATTAACCACTGTGCACTAAATATTTTGAGTAAGAAGAAGGTAAGTGTGCTAGGTGTTCAGGGGGATAGACACTGGAGAATTTTTTCTGAAAAGATTTCATTGTGAAGCTGTCTGTGGCCATGCATGCGGTACTGTTGGTGAAAGTTAGACATACCCATGGGTTAGTTTAACTCATGTATTCAGTGTTTTTAAAAATGGGGCTTCATTTTCCATTCATGAACTTATATTCTTTGCTTGGTTAGGTCTGTTCTACTTTTCTTTCTCGCTCCTTGTGCTTTGTAATTTAGCCAAAACTCCCACCCCCTTATCTCTGTGACTACTGAACAATCCACCTTGGCAATTTATATTCTTTAAATAGTTTTCAGGGGAAGATTAAGTTGCATTATTTTTGTAATTGATATACAAATATGAACTTCTGAGAAGTGCACTTTATGACTGAGTCAATTATTTTATGTTATTAAAGTGGGAAAATGTTTTAGAGCACCATGAAAGTAAAGTAGTAGCAAAGCGAGTGATAGGCAGCCCATGTTTCCTGGTTGATTGCTCTACACAACTGCAATGTTCTCATTTTGTGATTAAGTGGGAAATATAATTCTGTCATGGGATATAATTGTTCCAGAGAAGCTGGAGCATGATAAATCAACATTGAGTACACTCTGCCATGCTAGAAGTCATGGAGGGTATGCCTGTTTGTCACTGCTATAATAAGAAAGACGCCTACCACATTTGTGCATAAGGTTTATTGCACTGGTGCTAAATTATTACTGACAGTGGGATGCAGGGCAAAGAGAAATGACCTGGTATATTAAGAAATTATCTGGACCAAATTCAACCCTTGGGTAAACAAACACTATTTCAATTAACTTCAAAGGGAACTTCACCTCCTTACACAAAGGCTGAATTTTGCTCTCTTTTCCCGTGAAAGTGCAATGATTTCACTCAAGTAAATATCATTTAAATGTATAAACTGCTTGTACATATGTAGTCCTGATCTACCCCCAATACCCTGAATACTCTAATTAATTTGGAGATCAGCAAATTGCATAATGACGCTATTTCAAAACTGAGGCCTTCACACTGTTCTTACATGGTAATAACTCTGGATAAGGAAATAGGTGGGATAGTCTCATTTCTGTTTTTACATATACAAAGAGAAACTACATATTTTATTTCAGATAAAGGGGAAAAAGAAAAAAAGAAAAAGAAAGTCTCCATACAAAAGGACACCAACATTCCACACAAAGATGGACTACAAGCTATCAGGAACAGTATCCCCGATAATGTCACGGCAAACCTGGTGGCTGACCTTTGTGACTTTGTCCTCAACCACAACTATTTCACATTTGGGGACAATATATACCTTCAAGTCAGCAGCATTGCTATGGGTACCCGCATGGCCCCGGAGTATGCCAACATTTTTATGGCTGACTTAGAACAACGATTCCTTACCTCTCGTCCCCTAACGACCCTACTCTACCTGCGCTACATTGATGACATCTTCATCATCTGGACCATGGAAAAGAAGCCCTTGAGGAATTCCACCATGATTTCAACAATTTCCATCTCACCATCAACCTCAGCCTAGACCAATCCACACAAGTGGTCCATTTCCTGGACACTACTGTGCTAATAAGCGATGGTCACATAAACACCACCCTATACCGGAAACCTACTGACCGCTATACTTACCTACATGCCTCCAGCTTCCATCCAGGACACACCACACGATCCATTGTCTACAGCCAAGCTCTAAGATACAACCGCATTTGCTCCAATCCCTCTGACAGAGACAAACACCTACAAGATCTCAAGCATTCTTTAAACTACAATACCCACCTGCCAAAGTGAAAAAACAGACTGACAGAGCCAGAAGAGTACCCAGAAGTCACCTACTATAGGACAGGCCCAACAAAGAAAATAACAGGATGCCACTAGCCATCACCTTGAGCCCCCAACTAAAACCTCTCTAGTGCATCATCAAAGATCTACAACGTATCCTGAAAAATTATCCCTCACTCTCACAGATCTTGGGAGACAGACCAGTCCTCACTTACAGACAGCCCCACAAACTGAAGCAAATACTCTCCAGGAACCACACACCACACAACCAAAACACTAACCCAGGAACCTATCCTTGCAACAAAACCCGATGCCAACTCTGTCCACATATTTATTCAAGTGACACCATCATAGGACCTAATCACATTAGCCACGCCATCAGGGGCTCGTTCACCTGCACATCTACCAATGTGATATATGCCATCATGTGCCAGCAATGCCCATCTGCCATATACATTGGCCAAACTGGACAGTCTCTACGCAAAAGAATAAATGGACACAAATCTGACATCAGGAATCATAACATTCAAAAACCAGTAGGAGAACACTTCAACCTCTCTGGCCACTTAGTAAAAGACTTAAGGGTGGCAATTCTGCAACAGAAAAGCTTCAAAAACAGACTCCAGTGAGAAACTGCTGAGCTTGAATTAATATACAAACTAGATACCATTAACTTGGGTTTGAATAGAGACTGGGAGTGGCTGGGTCATTACACATATTGAACCTATTTCCACATGTTAAGTATCCTCACACCTTCTTGTCAACTGTATAAATGGGCCATCTTGATTATCACTACAAAAGTATTTTTTTCTCCTGCTGATAATAGCTCATCTTAATTAATTAGCCTCTTACACTTTGTATGGCAAATTCCACCTTCTCTGTAAGTATATATATATATCTTCTTACTATATGTTCCATTCAATGCATCCGATGAAGTGGGCTGTAGCCCATGAAAGCTTATGCTCTAATAAATTTGTTTGTCTCTAAGGTGCCATAAGTACTCCTGTTTTTTTTTCAGATACAGACTAACACGGCTGCTACTCTGAAACCATACAAAAGGACATTGTGTTATGTCTCCTCTGTAACAGACTGAAGCTGCTCTGAGGAGAAAATGGCTGATGTTTCTATAGACAGAGATAGAAATTTAAAAGGGATGGTGGTAAACAAAAAACAAAGGCCTCAAAATATGGTAACTATATCTACAATATTCTCAAGATTTTGTCAGTCCAGTTATTGATCAGCGGCTTTTACATTCAAGCAAATGTAAGATGGAGAATGTATGGACTGAAACTCATGGGTATTTCCTGCCAAAGAGACAATTTGGCCCCAAATGCCTCTAAACTGTTTACATGCTGAATACCATCTCATTGCTTTGAGTTGCAAGTAATTCATCTATGTAATAGTCCCAGGCATTATGAAGATCCATTGCTGACAAACTGTAAGAGAAGAAAGAGCAGAGAACCTACTCCTCTGACATAGTCTATATCCTAGATATGAATTTGTATTTCCAGTCAAACCACTGTCCAGCCTGCCAATCTCCAGAGAATAAAGGATGGTTTTGTGACTAAAGCTCTGGGCTGGGACTCAGGAGATGTGGGTTCACTCTCTCCATGCATCAGTTTCCCATTTTTAAAATGGGCATGATAACACTTCCTTTCTTCCACCTTTGTCTGTCTCATCTATTTATACTGTAAATTATTTGGGGAAAAGACTCTCTCTTAGAACCAGCACAATGGAGCCTTGATCTCTTTTGGGGCCACTAGGTTGTACTGTAATACAAGGAGTAAATAATACTGAGAACTGCATACTCTGCTGTGTGACTATGCAGGAGGTGGTCCTCAGGGTATGCATAGAATCAGAGTGCCCTGTACAATACTTAGAAACAGACAACATGCTACATAAACTCTTAGAAAGACATAAATAGGGGGTCTTTTACAGAAACATATAATGCATGTCGCTGTTCTATATCAGTGGTCCCACAGCCACAAGAGATAATACATACAACGTTTCCTTCAAATAGATCATAATGCAAAGCTGAACAGAACACTTAATCTTAAATTCATAATTATTTTGTGTTACATAATGTTGCCAGTTAAGTGACAGAAGTTTTGCTCATGAAGATTGTGTGAGAGACATGTGGAAGAACAGGTGCCCAAAGTACTAGAGAATATTTGTGGTAGGGCACAATAAACTCACCTGCCGAAGGGTGAGGGGAATATTTACATTAATATTCTATCCTCTTTAGGCTCTTCTCAACATCTGATGTCCACTGTGAAGAAATCTTTACCAGTATTTACAGACTGAAGTGGATATTTGTCCTAAATATTGGGACAAATTTTGAAGTCCTATTAAAACCAATGGAAGTCTTCCCATTGACTTTAACAAGAGATGGATCAGACACTTAGGTTTTACTCAGTCCTTACTCGGGCAAAATTCCCAGTGACTTCAAAGCTCAGCACCTCTCCAGAGCACATCCCTTGGCTGGTTGAGGTTTGTTAATACCACATCTGGGAGAATCAGCCTGGACCTCTCCAGCAGAGCTCTTCAGTAGAAAGTTATCAGTGAAAGACTATAAATATTCATTAATTTCCCATCCCTCCTTCTTTATGATCCTATTCTCTAATTTGCATGATCAGTTCTTTGGTACACTCTTCCTCACTATTGATGTTACAAGACCTTCTGGGAATTTCACAAATAAATAATAGCCTACAAATATTACCTAGCGGATTGCGTGCCCACCCTCATTTTCCATAGCCTGCATGTTCAACAGATACTTTAAGCAGAAATATTTATATATTGCAAATCTGCCTCTGTGCCCCAGACCTTGTTTACAGTGACATGCCCTGCAATTCACTAAAGCAGGCCAAAAACTCAATATGTTCTTAAAATAAGTCATAGCTAATATCAGTCACAGACAATCTTTGTACTGCTATAAATAGTCTAAGCATGTCATCTAATGTATAGTTCATAGTGCTATTCTGGGACATTCAAACACAAGTGGAGTTTGCAATCTCCTGAATTCAGGGTATCTGGAGTATCATGCTTCCTCGCACTCTAATATGAATCATATAGTGCATAGGACACAGTTCTCAGAACATCCCCACTGTTTGTGATATAAAAGGTTACATGAAAGTCTTTTTCACCCAGTGCAAGTATCTCAAATATTTGTAGGTAAAGAACAGTTGTAAAGATATGTTTTCTCTTACCCTGGTTTCTGTAAATCTCCTTCACACTTGAAAGATGGTTTACTGAGTGCTTATGAATTATGTTTTCACATTTCATAAAATGTCAAGACTGGATGACCCCTCTTCCCAAGAAAGAAAGAACTATGTAAAGTAGTGAGTACTGAAACAATAACTCCCAGGTCCAATAGCTACTGGAATACTTCTGAGATGCCTGTTCTACTTCTTGATATTTGCTTGCTATATAATTGCATCGTGTAAGGCCAATTCACTGGCCAGAGCACCAAAATAACTCTCAACAGTAGCAGAATTTCAATTCCTTTCTTTATAGATGCATTTATTTTTCAAAACAGAAACAGTCCAACATGCTCCCTGTCCCCCCTAAAATCTCTGCTTCACTGCCTCTGCCTGCACAGCAGGTGTCTTCTAACTGGCTGGCATTGAGAATTTCCTTCCAAATCCTTATCCCTAAACCTGGGCCTCTTCCAGGTTACTCCCCTAAATGAGCTGGTTTCCGGGTTTGCTCTGAGGACCAGGTGACCTGATGGCTATCACCTGCCCCCTGGTCTCAAATCCATAACCTGGCAGCTAATCAGGCACAGGTGGTGCTAAACCCATCTCTCTAAATGGCCCATTCCGCCTCATGACACATGGCTTTTCTGTGACTCACTGTTCAGTAAAGAGATTGGAAGGCAGAAAGAATGGACAGTGTTAATTCAGGGGTGGAGATTGTACTATTACTGTTCAGTAGTTAAGCATTTGCTTATATCTCCATTTTAACGAGATATGTATTTAAGCAAAATGCAAGGGAAACCTACACAACTTATCTACCTCTAGATGATGCTGTCTATAGATTATTGTCCATCTACTCCAGCATTTCTCAAATGTGGCCCCCAGGGGTTTTTCTTGAGGCCACAGCCTTCTGGGTGGTGATGGGGGGAGAAAGCAGCAGCCCCTCTTCTGGAGCTGCCAGGAGTGGTTGGGCCCTGCCCCCCCAGAGCCACAAACACTGGAGGAGCAGACAGCCAGTGCAAGTTCCTCATCTTCCTGGGAGTGGTGGGGCTCAGGCTTCTGGCTTCAGCCCTGGGGTGGTAGGTGGCAGGCTCTGACCACATGGCAGTGGGCTCCTGCCACGGGCTCTGACCTCTGGGTGCGCAGGCTTGCAGCGGTGGACACCATCCCCGGGCTCACCACCCATCTCATCACCCCTGCTGCATCCCTACCCACCTCCCCATCCAAGGCCCAGCTTGTCAGGGCTGAGTTAGTCTGCTGTGAAAAGTGATATTTGTATGTTTGTTAATATCACTTGTCCCTGCCTCTCAGCTAGCTAACAAGTCCCACTGTTCCTCAGACGTTCTTGTCAACTGCTGGAAATGGCCCACCTTGATTATCACTACAAAAGATCCCCTCCCCTTCCCTCCCCCCCCGCCCCCCGCTCTCCTGCTGGTAATAGCTCACCTTAAGTGATCACTCTCGTTACAGTGTGTATGGTAACACCCATTGTTTCATGTTCTCTATGTATATAAATCTCCCCACTGTATTTTCCACTGAATGCATCCGATGAAGTGAGCTGTAGCTCACAAAAGCTTATGCTCAAATAAATTTGTTAGTCTCTAAGGTGCCACAAGTACTCCTTTTCTTTTTGCAAACATTCAAATATCACTTTTCACAGAAACAGACTTACTAGCTAGCAAGTCTAAAAAAAATGCAACCAAAAAAGCAAAAGAAACAATCAAAAAAGACAAGAACATGCAAAGCACCTTATTTGTGTTTCTATTCTGTTTAAGTCCAATAAAGAAGAGAGACAACTGAAAATTATTTTTATTACTGAGTCTACAAAAAAACCCTACATAAATATGCACATGTACATGTCCAAATCATACTATTTTATTTATTTATTTTTTCTAAAGTTAATTGTTTTAGGAAAAATTGTCTAAGCAGCCACCAACAAGAGTTGGCTTTCTGAGGCCACCAAAAAAATTGTTGTGAGAACCCCTCTAGTCAAGTGACAATGTTCTATATCTTTTTTTAACATACTCAGTTTAAGGCTTGTGAAGACAGCCCTGGAGAATCAATTTCTCTCTCTCTGGCCCAGCCTGAGTAGGCAGGCTGCATTCTTGACAGATGCCACTCAGTGGTTTAGGGTGGGGGAAGATTCCTTCCTCCTGTGAATCCCCATGGAAATTCACTTCACATAGCTCATGTACTTGGGATGTGCATGGGTTCAAGGATGTGGTCCAATGAGCCTTCATGCTGAAGTGAAGGGACCATCTCTTGGGACAAGAGGAGAGGTCAGTCCCTATACCCATTCAGTCTTTACTTCCCGCTGAGATTGCCAATACACATTCCAAATGTTACAATGATTTCTGTGGTGCAAGGACCTGTCCAGTAGGGCATGAGTGGAAACCCACCAAATTAATTTCATCTGGGCCACCAAGAAGCCACTGGTAACAGCTTTCATTCACTACCAACCAGGGCTGGATTTGAACTAATGAACAATAAATGAAAGGTTCTGCATCCAGTTACCAATCCCTAGCCTGAAACCTGTAGTACCCCCACTAAGATGCTTTTCATGTATTACATTATGCTGGTTTTATTCCAGGATGGAAATGCTTGTGGATTCATTTTAAACCAATTTAATAAATTCCAGTGATGTATTTAATGATGTAAGCTTCCACAAACTGCCCACGTTACGTCTTTGCTACGCTGACATGCTTCACACTCCAGTGGGAGACATTTATGAACTGTTGACACACAAAGATACTTAGCATTCACTGAAATGTGAACTCAGGGTCTAAAAATATCACACATTTTTATAGGCCGATGCTTGGAATACTCACCACACAGGAACTCAGAGAGGAAACAGTTAGAATGGCAACAATACGTTGGCATGGGAACATTACACCAATGATGCCCCCGCTAGAAAATGATACACAGTGCCAAGTTCACAGGCACAGTGTGAAAGAGACTTGAAACCTTCAGAAAGATAGAGGGTGATCTTCAAAATGACAAGTGCAAGGGTATAAAATGCTGTTATTTTCCAAATGAAAATATTTGGCTTTTCCTTTTTAAAGAATCCTGCCCTCTCTCAGCATTTTCAGCTGTGGGTATCTGAAGTTATGACAATAAATCCATACTTAGCCACCTAAATAAAAGAGCCTGATATTCAGAGGCGCGGAGACCATTGTGGGTGGTCAAAACCTATGAAAATCAGGCTACTTTAATTAGGATTGTATATTTTTTGTGGCAGGGACTATCATTTTCAATACATTTGTACAGTGCCTAGCATAATGAAGTGCCATCCTAGTTGAGGTATCTAATTTTAGGCATCCACGTTTTAAATTATTCCTGGTAATTTGTGACCCAGCTTTCTTTCCATGTTATCATAGCCGTGTAACCGTGTAGGCTGTTTAGAGATGTGTTCTGTAGCAATCTGATGTTACACAGGCTCGGAATTTTAACGCATAGGGTCAGTTTCTGCTCTCAGAGCTTCTCTAGATGATAATTTAATGCAGGGCAAGCTGGGGTGCAAATCTACCACACTCCCACCTGCTGTGCACGAAGTGACAGTGTGGACCCTGTTGTCATGCACTACAGCAGTACATCAAAGTGCACTACAGGATTTTTAATATGTAGCAGCATGATTCACAAGGCCACTTCGTGCATGGTAGGCCAGAGTGATGTAGATTTACATCTGGTTTGCTATGCACCAAATCACTATATAGACATGCCCTCAATTACATCAGTGTTAATCCTGAGTATCTGCATTAATGTCACTAGTACTACTCTGGATTTACTAATTGGGATCACAATCTGGTTTACACAATATTCTGTGGTTTTTGTCAGATCTTCTATTATTTGTTGAATGAACAAGTGTGAAATTTTCAGTGATTTATTGTGAAATTTCTAAAAGGGGATGCCATGATACCAGGTAAACAGTGTGTCATAATATATTTAGCAAAATATTATGCAACTCACAGAAAAATATACAGAAGAATGGATGGGAAAATACATTACTTGCCTGGGAAGTTATGAAATAAAGAACAAATAGTTGGGTGTTGTTTGCTTGTTTGTTTTTGTTTTACGGGTGTGTGTGATGGGGTTTAAAGACCTCACACAGAAATTGAGGCAGTGAAGGAGCAGTACTGGGCCAAGAGCCCAACCCATCTCCCCTTGAACACTGGGGAGGTTAAGATCCAAATCCAGATTTGATGGTTGACCCTCTCTCTTTAATGGTCCTGAACTAAAGCTCCAGATCTGAATGTTTTCAGGGCTCTGACCTAGATTTTAACTCCACTGCTGGCTCTCTTTTTATAAGTAATTTGGTTATTGTCTGGAAAACCAGGGTAATCTGATGCACGGACAAAAAGAATCAAGTCACCTTTACATGGTTAGGTAACTCAAAAGTGGGGAAGATATTAATCAAAGAAAGAAAATGGTGGAATTGCTGACCCCAGTACAGTTTCTGTCAGAAAATACTGATTCAAAGAAATCAAAATGTTTTTGCCTAAATGTATCGATTTCATGAAAAATTTCCATGAAAAGTTATTGGAAACATTTTGATAAGGTTGAAGCACTTCATTCAACATTATCATTTTGATAATATAATATAGTTGTCACAAGGTGAAAGGAAAAGCACCTGTGACCAATTGTCTGCTGTCCAATGGAATGAAGTTACCTGGGCTTTATAAGGCAGGGAAGGGTGGCCAGGCAGGCAGGCTGGAGTGTCCTTGGAAAAGGCAGTCAGAAGAGGAAGGGAAGTGCTGCTGGAGACAGAGAAAAACAGCTTGGGAGTGTCTTAAGCTCTTTATAGAGCTCCCGGGAGACTGGAGGCAGGAAAGTAGTTGTGGAAGCCTTCAGAAATGAGCAACTTGAAATTTCAGAGAACACTGTGTCCTGGAGAGGAGCCTGATAACCACATGAGTCTAAGAGGGAGAGTAAAGAGCAGTTGGGGAGGGCTGAAATCCTGTGAACAGTTGAAGCCAGACCTCAGACAAGAAAGGCTATGTTTGAAGCTACAAAATAGATCTCAACAAGAAGGGTCTGTGACTGGAGGGAATCTGGTGAAAGAGATTGTGTGAAGCTATTGTATGTTAATAAATGAGTCCCCAAGGAGGGTGTTATGTGACTCTGGTCTCTGTGGACTTATTGAGAAGCTTCTGGGTGAAGGGAAACTGAGGCTAGAGGGCTGCAGAACCATCTGAGGCAGAAGGAGGTGCTGTGGAACAGGTGTGTCTGTTTAAAAATGTCAAGCCAATAATTTTAAAACAATGTGTTTCAAATTTATTAAAAGAAAATGTTTTAATACAGTTGCTTTGATATTCCCAATTCCCCCCCCCCCCCCACAATTTTAACTTTCCATTCCTTTTCGGGGAGAAGAAAATTTCAAAATGTCAGTTTTACATTACATTACAATGTCACATGTGGAATGGAAATTTGAAGTTTTGACCAGCTCTAATCTCTGATATGTTTATATGATGAAAAACCTGGATAAGGGAAGGCTGTTCCACCACCAATGAGAGGAAAAAGTCTTCTTTACCTACAACAACCAGCGATGGATGACTGGTTAGTTAGTCAAAAATCCTTCCAGGCAGGGGTGAGGCTCAGATACATGCATGATGTGCTCTTCTGCTTTCCTAGGCAAACAGGGCCTGAATCTGTTCTGATTTACGCTAGTGTAAATAAAGAGTAGCTTAACTGAAAGCAGGGTGAAACACAAGTGTAAAGCTGAAATAAGATCAAAAATAGGCTGAGAGACTTTCTAATGTGAAACCTACCAGTATGTTTGGATAAAAAAGTCTAAATTCTCTTCTCAGCCACATAGGCATATATCTGGAATAACTCCATTAAAGTCGATGGCATTATGCCAGTTCTATACAGCTCTGACTGAAATCAGAATCTGATAAGGAATTTAATGTATTATCTTTGTAAACTCCAATAACGTTACTCAAACCTGTGACTGAAAAGACCCCTATATTCACGTCCTACACACTCTCATAGAATCATAGAACTGGAAGGGACCTCGAGAGGTCATATACTCCAGTCCCCTGCAGTCGTGGCAGGACTAAGTATTATCTAGACCAGAGGTGGGGAACCTGCAGCCCGCATGTGGCCCCTCAGGGTAATCTGCTGGCGAGCCGAGAGACAGTTTGTTTACATTGACCGTCTGGAGGCACGGCCGCTTGCAGCTCCCAGAGGCCGTGGTTCACCGTTCCAGGCCAATGGGAGCTGTGGGAAGCGGTGTGGGCTGCACTCAAAAACTGTTATCATGTCCCCTCTCAGTCTTCTCTTTTCCAGACTAAACAAACCCAGTTTTTTCAATCTTCCCTCATAGGTCATGTTTTTTAGATCTTTAATCATTTTTGTCACTGTTCTCTGGACTCTCTCCAATTTGTCCACATCCTTCCTGAAATGTGTTGCCCAGAACTGGACACCAGTTGAGGCCTAATCAGCGCGGAGTAGAGCGGAAGAATTATTTCTCATGTCTTGCTTACAACACTCCTGCTAATACAATCCAGAAGGATGTTCGCTTTTTGCAACAGCGTTACACTGTTGACTCATATTTAGCTTGTGGTCCACTATGACCCCCCAGATCCCTTTCCACAGTACTCCTTCCTAGGCAGTCATTTCCCATTTTGTATGTGTGCAACTGATTGTTCCTTCCTAAATGGAGTACTTTGCATTTGTCCTTATTGAATTTCATCCTATTTACTTCCGAACATTTCTCCAGTTTGTCCATATCATTTTGAATTTTAATCCTATCCTCCAAAGCACTTGCAATCCCTCCCATCTTGGTATCATCCGCAAACTTTATAACTGTGCTCTGTATGCCATTATCTAAATCACTGATGAAGATATTGAACAGAACCAGACCCAGAACTGATCCCTGTGGGACCCCACTTGTTATGCCCTTCCAGCATGACTGAACCACTGATAACTACTCTCTGGGAATGGTTTTCCAACCAGTTTTGAACCCACCTTATAGTAGCTCCATCTAGGCTGCATTTCCCTAGTTTGTTTATTAGAAGGTCATGCAAGACAGTATCAAAAACTTTCCTAAAGTCAAGGTATACCACGTCTACCGCTTCCACCCTATCCACAAGGCTTGTTACCTTGTCAAATTATCATAATAATCTTTGTACAAAATATGCCTTGCGAAGTATCATTTGAAAACTAATAACTTGCTGATCAATAATATCACGGGCAAAATGAATATAGCAACAGTATAAATAAAGTAATGAGTTCCACCAGTATGATGTTAGCACAGAGGTGGGCAAACTATGGCCCACAGGCCACATCCGTCCCACGGGACCGTCCTGCCCGGCCCCTGAGCTCCTGGTCGGGGAGGCTAGCTCCCGGCCCCTCCCCTGTTGTCCCTCCTCCCCCGCAGCCTCAGTGCGCTGCGCCGCCAGCGCTCTGGCCCGCCACTCCTGCCAGGCAGTGTGGGTGGCGTGGCTGGCTCCGGCTGGGCTGCGAGCTCCTGCTACTCTGAGCAGCATGGTAAGGGGGAAGGGAGCAGGGGGGTTGGACTAGGGGCAGGGGGTCCTGGGGGCAGTCAGGGTACAGGGAGCAGGGGACGGTTGGGTAGGGGGTGGGGTCCTAGGGGGCAGTTGGGGCGGGGGTGTGGATAGGGGTCAGGGCAGTCGGGACAGGGAGCATGTTGGATGGGGCGGAGGTTCTGGGGCGGGGGTCAGGGGACAGGGAACAGGGGGGATTAGATAGGTATGGGAGTCCTGGGGGGCCTGTTTGGGGGCGGGGGTGTGGACAGGGGATGGGGCAGTCAGGGGACAGGGAGCGGGGGGGGTTCGATAGGGGGCAGGCTAGTGGGGGACGGTTAGGGGCGGGGGTCCTAGGAGGGGGTGGTCAGGGGACAAGGAGCAGGGGTGGTTGGATGGGTCGGGGGTTCTGAGGGGGGTGGGAAGTGGGAGGGGGCAGATAGGGGACAGGGGCCAGGCTGTTTGGGGAGGCACAGCCTTCCCTACCTGGCCCTCCATACAGTTTCACAACGCCGATGTGGCCCTCGGGCCAAAAAGTTTGCCCACCCCTGTGTTAGCACATATTCAAAACTCTGCTCTGCCTAGGCAAAAGTTGTTAAACAGGCCTATCCTCAAAAAGGAATGTGTGTTTAGCTCAGTTTATATATATCAGTAGTAAACAGCATCCTCAGAACAGCAAGGGGAGGAGATAGCAGGAAACAGAACAATTTGAATTTCAGCAAACACAAGGTGGCGAAGAAAAAGCATGGAGCTTTCTTTACTACCAGACTCCATGTCACCTTCTTTACTGATTGCATAAACTTTACTTTGAAGGGTAACCCTCGGAAGAATCCACGTCAGAGGTTCACTGGACTATAAAAGAAAGGGGAAGAGAACCCCAACTTCTCTCTCGTTCATCTAAGAAGACAAAGGCACCAGCACCTTTGGGCTTCTGGGAGAGATCCTGACCAAGGAAAGGGTCATTCACCATCTTGCTGGAAGACCTGGGGTGAGAAAGGCTATCATAAAAAAAGCCTTGAACAAAAACTTACTAGATCAAGTTTTAGACTTTAGATGTGTGTTTTTACGTTTACTTGCTTGTAACCATTTCTAACTTTATCTCTTATACCTAAATTCACTTAAAATACTATCTTCTTTCATTAATAAACTTGTTTTATTTTTTAATCTAAACTTGTAAATTGAACTGTTTGGTAACTCCAGTTAAACTAGCAAACTGGTGAATATTGACTCCTTACAGGAGCAACAGATTTTAACACCTGAACTGTCCAAGAGAGGCCTGACTCCAAGGAGTGAAAAGAAAAGGAGTACTTGTGGCACCTTAGAGACTAACAAATTTATTTGAGCATAAGCTTTCGTGAGCTACAGCTTACTTCATCGGATGCATGCAGTGGAAAATACAGTGGGGAGATATATATACACAGAGAACATGAAACAAGGGGTGTTACCATACACACTGTGAGGAGAGTGATCACTTAAGATGAGCCATTACCAGCAGGAAGGGGGGGGGGGGAGAAAATCAAAGTGGGCCATTTCTAGCAGTTGACAAGAACATGTGAGGAACAGTGGGGGAAGGGGAGAGAATAAACATGGGAAAATAGTTTACTTTGTGTAATGACACATCCACTCCCAGTCTTTATTCAAGTTAAGTTAATTGTATCCAGTTTGCAAATTAATTCCAATTCAGCAGTCTCTCATTGGAGTCTGTTTTTGAAGTTTTTTTGTTGAAGAATTGCCACTTTTAGGTCTGTAATCGAGTGACCAAAGAGATTGAAGTGTTCTCCAACTGGTTTTTGACTGTTATAATTCTTGACATCTGATTTGTGTCCATTTATTCTTTTACATAGAGACTGTCCAGTTTGGCCAATGTACATGGCAGAGGGGCATTGCTGGCACATGATGGCATTTTTCACATTGGTAGATGTGCAAGTGAACGAGCCTCTGATAGTGTGGCTGATGTGATTAGGCCCTATGATGGTGTCCCCTGAATAGATATGTGGACACAGTTGGCAACGGGCTTTGTTGCAAGGATAGCTTCCTGGGTTAGTGGTTCTGTTGTGTGGTTGCTGGTGAGTATTTGCTTCAGGTTGGGGGACTGTCTGTAAGCAAGGACTGGCCTGTCTCCTAAGATCTGTGAGAGTGATGGGTCGTCCTTCAGGATAGGTTGTAGATCCTTGATGATGCGTCTCCCCTGCCCCTACCCCCGCAATCTACAACTACCAAAAGCTCCATTGTCCTGTTTAGTCCCTCAGGTTTATAACTTCTTTGTTGTGTGAGACTCCTCTCTCTTTCTCTCCTTTTCTCCCTATCTTATTATTGTTTGTTTGGTGACTTTTGGAAAACGAATTTGGTAGGTCTCAGTTCAAATCGTAGGGGCAGGCATCCCTGTCACTAAATCCACCACCACACTTGGAACTAGTATAGGGCGGTCTTGACAAAGGAGAGATGGTCTATGTCTATGGAGATTTAACTGCCCTTTCACCCTTATATTTGGTCCATTGCAGGCTGTGATGGGAAACGTGTACAGCTGCTGCCTAGGCTGTTCTAGTTCTGTGCTAAACAGAAGACTCTAGTTTTAGGGCCATTAATCTGCTATCTTGCTTTCATGAGAAATAAATTTGCAGAAAAAATATGGGCAAGGCAGTTCGGGGTGGGGGGGGAGAGGGGTGGGGCGGAAGAATGCTAAAGCTTTGACTGGGAGCCACAGCAGGAATATCTACCTGTTCCTTCTGACAAACTGCCATAGAGCAGCTCAATGTTCATGTGATTGGCAGCTAAAGTTACTTTCTCTAGGCTTTCCCCCCACTTTGTGCCCAGTCTCGCCTTTCCACACAAAGGGTGCAGCATTTTGGAAAGCAATTTTCCTGCAAGGCCCACTTAGAAGTACCTTAATGATACTGCAGCTTTAAATAGCAACCTAGCATGCTAAGACAGGATTGATGTGCACAGCCAGTTCATTGAGCCATCCTTAAGCCATCCTCTTCCCTTCAAATGGCCTGAGTGCTGTGTAAGGACGCTGAACATTTAGTCTAGGTTTTGGATGATGTTTGTAATCAGATTCTTGTATTAATCAGCATTTCAGTGCATTTCCTCTGGTTTTGCTGTTCAAGAGGCCAGTCAGGTCGTAGGCAGCTGCAGAGGCAGGGCCCTCAGTGGAAGAAGAATGTAAACTGGAATGCCCTCCTAGAAGCTGCATAATTGAAGCATCAACACAAGTAAAACCCCACCACACTTTGGCAACAAACAACATACTACGGAACAGCTTGGCCTGTGAGTTTCCTGTGCAAAGCCTGCACCCTGTAATCAGAGGCCCTTTCTACACCGCTAATTTTAGAGAAATCTCCTGCCCTTGCATTAGCATTGGTACAACTCCACTGGTGCTAGACACAATGGGAGTGTTAGTTCCAACGAAGTGAGTATTCACCCACGAAAGCTTATGCTCCAATACGTCTGTTACTCTATAAGGTGCTACAGGACTCTTTGCCGCTTTTACAGATCCAGACTAACACGGCTACCCTTCTGATACTTAGTAGAGCTAGAGGACAGGTGCTTTTACCACTGTGTTGTCAAGACCTCTCTGAACAGGATTAGATGAAAGTGGTATAAAAGTGCTATAAAAGCTGTCAGCAGACAAACAAATTATAATAAATTATGGACTGTTACAAAGATATGTTCTCAGGTATCTTGTCTTAAGGAAGGTTCTTAGCTTAGTCCTGTGAGAGGAAGTTCTCCTTTCTTACTTTCATCATCAGAAGTGAGATACCACCACAGGGATTCAGGCTGAACACCAGGTACTGGCAGTAGATTCAGTAAACAAGAGTCAGATACTACAGAAGATAATTATGAGTGAAGTCTCCGATATTGGACATCAGAAATTAAGAAAGATGCAGGAGTCGGATGTGAATAGTCACAGGATTAGCACAAGGTATCACCCAAAAGGAGACAGGGATTAGAAGCCAGATAAAGCCCGAAATATAGTATGACACCTGAAGTATAGGGCAACAGCAATCAGCCATTAGACATTACAGTTGAAATGTCTGGAGCTGGGAACTGCCATTAGATTCAGGAATGAGTCATACAATAATTAACTCTGATGAGCTGGAAATGTTTATATATAACAAAACCTTTTACTATCTTATCAGCCATAGGCAACATTTAATTAGTTGCCACTGTATCAAGAGGATGCTATTATTATTAATAGAGCACACATTGTATGACTGCTGCTGGCATAGCTGGGAACTCCATTCCTTTTGGGCCATATGGAGTGGGGCAAAAAACCTGCCTCATGATTCACCAGAATTGTATTTACACTTAATGATAGAATTCATGGATTTATATAGGTAAAGGTGTTTTATTGAAATGGAATATCCCCATTATTTGGAGAGATCACTATTATTTAATATATTATGGACCCATAATCATGGCTCCATATTTGCGGCAGACTTTAGCTTTTTGGTTGAAATAGGGTATTAGTAGGGTATTAGTAGAGAGATATAAAACTGGGCCTGATAAAATTAACATATATGCTTATAGGGGTGAGATGGTATTTTTGGGAAAGTTACTAGTAAATACTTTGAAGTGTTAGGATTTCTAATGAGTTAAATGACTCCTGTATCCTGTATCAGGACTGTCTGATATATGCTTGGATCTCTCTAGCTCAAAGCCAGAGTGTTTCTACAGCTGCAAACTTTCCACATATTTAAATTTCCTTGTACATTTGTGTACAGGCTAGTTTTTAATTATTAATTATTATGAATTGTTATGTGAGGAAACTAGGTTATAATTATTATGAATTGTACCAAACTATATGGTTACAGTCAAGCATTTGTCAATAACTCAAGCAATTCAAAGTGGTGGCATTTAACATCAGAGGTACTTCCACCAATAATCACTCTTCTTCTCCACCTCATTTGTATACTGCAATTCTATTGGTTGAAATTAACTGGTGTGAAGGGCTTGTATGTGTGTCAAGAGTTCTTATTGGTAGATTTAATCTGCACACAAACAGAACACTGGATTGGCTCAGAGTTGAGATACATTCCTATATTAGTTGTATATATTTAAAAATATAACCAACCTAAGAAAACGGAGCAACTCACAGGAAGGGTACTTCTTTGTCCAAAATATAGCATGTGAGTATGTGTGAAACCTGTTATATCCATTTATACAGTCAGTATCTCTAGAGCCTAATATAGCAACAAAAACACAAAGTGGTAACACTAGTTTATGTAACTGCCTAGCATCACATAGGAACTCTGTGGTCAAGCCAAGGACACGGTCAGAACAAGCTCTGGGAAACAAGACCAGTTGTTACACCTTATGACCTGAGCAGTTATCCAAGAATTTGGGGTCTTGTACAGTTAGAAGGAGAAATTGGTGACGGAGTCAGGTGTATGTTTGTAAATAAATAGGATTGCATCCAAGTCCTGTTTCCCTGAACACAGCAGGAATCAAACAAAGTGTGGAGAGGCAAGCAACATGATCTGAATAAAATTGGGACAGTGTATCTATTTTTGGTTTATCTATAGCACCTATCACTGTGGTATCTAAGAACTGGAAATCCTAAATCAGACTGTGACTCCAGGGAACCTCAGCTCCTTTGGGATTATTGAAGTTTGAAAGCCATTTAAGTTTATCATTCTTGTGATGAAGGATTTTTCCTCTCTCTGTGTGTTTCAATGTTCCATCCAAACTAATCCAGGAAAGAATCAGCTCCACCACTCCAAATTCACTCAGTTCAGTAGTTCCCTGAAATGAGGGTGTCTGGGCAGCAATAATGGGTATAACTGAACCCTGCGAGGCCAAAAGAATCTTCCCCAGAAAGGGAGGCGAAGACAGAAGGAAATATGGGCTTGTGGGAGGGGCCAAGATGCAGGCAACCCCATTGGGGGCAGTGTTCACCATGAGGAAAAAGTAATTAACAAGAGGAAGGAGTTGTGTATAGGGATCAGGCCTCAACGGAGAACATACCTGGCTGACACCTATGGGGGTGTCAGGGCCCAGTGTCGGTTTAAGAAGGCCCAGAGTGAAATGGATTTTGACCATTTAGGATTAAACCATGGAATCATGTGCAGATTGTATTGTTCTCAGACACGTTATAAAACAAAGTGTGGAGTAGCAAGCACCTCCTGTGGTAAATCTTACAGATTTCCAGATGGCTTTTGACAGCATACACAGAGACAGTCTTTGAAGAATTAGGGCATATTATGGAACACCAGCAAAAATAATTAGACTCATCAAGGATCAGTATGATAATGCTAAAAGCTCAATCTGAGGTGGTGACAACATCAGCCAACAATTTGCAGTGAAAACTGGAGTAAGGTAAGGGTGTATTATGTCCTCACTATTACTTGCACTTATCATGGACTATGTCATGAAGAAAGTAACTGCAAAAGGCAACCAAGGAATTTTATGGACAAACGATAACGCACAATTGGATGACCTTGTTTTTGCTGATGACATTGTCATGCTTCGTTCTTAAAGAAAAAAAAAGATACAGCTTTTGGCAGATACAGCAAAGCAAGCTGGTTTGTTCAACCACAAAAGAAGACAAAATATATAGCTATCCATGTATCAAAAGTAATCATCAGAGTGGATGAAGACACACTAGAAATAGTATGTTATTTTACATATCTAGGGAGTGAGATGTACAATGATAGTGACACCACGTTAGATATCAAGCAACAAATATCAAAAGCACCACACAGCTTTCATAAACTTGAAAAGAGATGGAAAAGTAGCATGGGCTTAAATTGCAGCTAGGGAAGTTTTGGTTGGATATTAGGAAAACATTCCTAACTCTCAGGGAAATTAAGCACTGGAACAAAGTCCCTACAGAGGTTGTGGAGTCTCATTCATAACAGCTGATTAAGAACAAGCGAGTTAAACAAACACCTGTCAGGAATGGTCTAGTTATTGCTTAGTCCTGTCTTGAATGCAGGGGACTGGACTAGATGACCCACTGAGTCCTTTTCAGTCCTACACTTCTATGATAGGCACTGACACAAAAATAGTTTTCTAACATTGGCAACATGTCTGTCCTCCTTTACGGAGCTGAGTCACGGAAATCTACAGCTAAAGCATCAAACATGGTAAGATCAAAATCTAAGCTAAAGCATCAAACATGGTAAGAAGATGATGATGGAGGGCATATTAGGAGAAGCTTTAAGGATGCACTTCTATGGCCAGTGATAACGTGGAAACCCCCTGGGAAGAGAAAAAGAGGGTGACCTAAAGAAACTTAGAGAAAGAAGCCAAATCCACCAGTGTGACACTCAGAAGGGTGAAGAGACCAGCCCAAAACGAAAACAAGAGGCGGGAACTGGTGCCTATGCACTGTGGGTACAGGAAGGTAAGAGGGGGACGGACCGCCCGGGGGAGGCATGCACATGGCCCCAGGAAGGGCGAGAGGCCCCGGGGGAGAAGGAGACTGGACAGATCTGAGCGCACCGCTGGAACGGCAGGGAGCCGCACTAGCGGCTAGGCAGGCCCGGAGGAGTGGAGCTGAGGTAGATGACGGGCCCCAGCACACGTCCTCTCTAGCCGCCAGGCGCCTGGCTCTTTGTGGCAGGCAGCTGCTGGCTTCTCTCCCAATGGGGAAGGAGGAGAAGGGCGGAATTGCCCAGCATGCAGCGCGGTGGCCTATCGTCGGCATCCCTCACTTTCCGGCCAGGGGCTAAGATGGCGACTCCCATGCACCGACTCATCGCTCGGCGGCAGGCGTGAGTGCGCCGGGCCGGGGGCTAAGGGAGGGTCCTCGGAGACAGCGGATCCCCGAGGGGCTTGTCTTCGTGCGGCGTCCCGTGGGCAGGGGAGCGGAGGGTTGTCTCGGAGGGGAAGCCTCAGGGACGCGGGCTCTCCTGGGAGGGGGCGCCTCGGAGGGGAGTCCCGGTGGAGGCGGTGATGCCCGTGTGCGTGGGACCCCTCGGGAGGTGTGTGGGGAGCAGAATCGCTGCCTTCACCCAACCCGGAGAGCCTGCAAGTGGGGTGTGGAGCAAGCCCTTGGGGAGGGGGGCGGGTAGCGGTGGCTGGCCAGGCCAGTCGCGTACGCCAGGGGCCGTGGTATAGGCGGTGATGGGCAGTAGATAATGCACTGCAAGTGTACAGGACCCCTCAGCCCCTCCGGTGTCTGACGTGCACCTTGCAGCACTGGAGTGCAACCCCTCCTCCCCCATAGGGGGACAGTCCCACGGTTAAAGGGCCGCAGCGTGAGAGCAGATTTTTCTTCTTTTAAAGTTGTAAATCTTTCGTTGGGATGGATAATGAAGTACTTCCTCCGAGAAAGAGCTGACTCTACCCTGTCTGTGCTGACTGTGAAATGGGACGGGCCTGCTGCTCACTGATTCCTAAAAACAAATTCTATAATGTAGATTGGAAGATTAAGTTAACCATGGTACAGAGCCTTACAGGAATAATAAATACTCTTCACTTCTCTAGCTCCTTGCATCTGAGGATTTCAAAGCTCTTTACAAATGTTAACAAACTAAGTGTTTCACTATCAGTGTGAGATAGCTAAGTACCACTACAGATCAGCCCCCTGATAAACAAAGAGGTTAAATGGGCTTTTTTCTCCCCCTTTTCAAAAGTTCAGAAAATATTCTGCTTGTTTTTTACACCAGAAATTCAGATCTTGTGTGTTATGGCAGACTCTGGTGATTAAAGAACTAGTGAAATGATGGTATTACAATAGTAAAGAATGAAAGTTGAATGACTGAGAGGGGAAGATGTCTCAGTCCGATTATTTAAAACTCTGGTTTTGAGTAGTTGTTAACACCAATGTCTTATTAATCAATCATGGCATTCTTTCAACAAAATGTTAAAGGTTCAACACCCCCACCTTTCAGTTAAGGTGTGAGAACTCACAATACCCAGTCTGGGAGATTCATGAGGTCCACAAGTAAACCAGTAAACACTATTTTAAAGTTTAACAAAAGAAAGGCAGAAAAAAATCATGTCGGGTTTATTAACACGTCCACAGAAGTGCACACAAAAAAGCATAAGCCTACATTTTTGTTTTTAAATTGTGCAGGTCACCTTAAAGTATCTTGGCCAAAGTAATTTCAGATGAATTTTTTTGTTCTTAGCCTTTCAAGCCAAGTGAGCAAAAGACAAGCCTGGGAGAAAGTACATCAAATGTATGTTTAGGGTTTCACTGTAGTATTTGGGAGTTTATTCCCTGTAACGATTTGTCATATTTGTCTCTTTCAGTTGTGATAATAAGGGGTGGATAGTGTTATTGCATTTCTTCCTTTTTCCAGGATTATGTAGTTTTTCCTTGCTCTTCAGTGGAAAGTTTCATAATTTCTGATGATTTATGGAATAATTATTTCTCTTTCATTTTGGAACAGTCTCTCCATTTCAACTTATCCTTTTACATGTTGGTTGTATGAGTTTTGCATTGTGCTATGTATCTCCTAGCTTCCATTTACAGTTTATAGTCACTGATCCCATGTTCAGTATGAGCTTGCCTTAGGCCTTGTGTACACTACAGTTTTGTCGACAAAAGTTATGTCGACACTCAAAAAACGCTATCATAAAAATCGGTATTGCATGTTCACACTCATTTCCTCTGTCAGCAGAGCACGTCCACACTTGGGGCACTAGCATGAACAGTGTGAGCAGTGCACTGTGAGTATGTATCCCACAGTCCAGTGTGACACCTTCTGCCGCTAGGTCTTGTGGGAAGGTGGAGCGGATCGTGGCGCATCTTGGGACTGGGCTTTATGTCCTGTGATGCATTGCTTTCTGTCCCAGCATTCCATGGGCTTCCGGCTTTCTTTTGCAGAATTTTTCAATGGCCCTTCTTTGCTGTGCACCCGGCATCTTTGTGAGAAGGGATGGATCCCGCACTGCTCTCTTATGCTCTGATAACTGTCATGAAGACAATGCGGATGGCAGTGCAGTTAATTGTGAAGAAGACTCCTAGTTGCCTGACATGCTGTGTGGTATGCATAGGAGCAACTTTAGATTGCTTTTGGCATTCACAGAACAGCTGCAGAGGGTAGACTGTTGCTTTTGGGCTCGGGAAGCACTGACTGGTGGGATCGTATTGTCATGCAGGTGTGGGATGATGAGCAGTGGCTACAGAACTTTTGGATGCGGAAAGCCACCTTCCTGGAACTGTGTGCGGAGCTCGCCCCAGCACTGTGGCGCAAGGACACCAGAATGAGAGCTGCCCTATCAGTAGAGAAGTGTGTGGTAATCGTATGAAAGCTGGCGACTCCAGACTGCTACTGGTTGGTCGTGAATCAATTTGGATTCGGAAAGTCGACTGTTGGGGCTTCATTAATGCAAGTGTGCAGGGCAATTAATCGCATCCTGCTACGAAGGACCATGACTCTGGGAAATATGCATAAAATAGTGGACGGCTTTGCAGAAATGGGTTTCCCTAACTGGAGGGGCACTAGATGGCACGCACATTCCAATTTTGGCACCAGACCACCTTGCAACGGAGTACATCAATAGGAAAGGGTATTTCTCCATGGTGTTGGAGGCGCTTGGTGATCACCATGGGCGTTTCACTGACATGAACGTGGGGTGGTCCAGGAAGGTGCATGACCACGCATCATCAGGAACTCTGGCCTGTATAGAAAGCTACAAGCGGGGACTTTCTTTCCAGACCAAAAGATTACAGTAGGGGATGTTGAAATGCCCATAGTGATCCTGGGAGACCCGGCGTACCCCTTACAGCCATGGCTCGTGAAACCTAACACAGGAAACCTGGACAGCAGTAAGGAGTGGTTCAACAACAGGCTGAGTAGGTGCTGGATGACTCTGGGATGTGCTTTTGGTAGATTAAAGGAGCACTGGCGATGCCTTTATGGCAGGTTAGACCTCAGTGAGGATAATATTCCCATGGTCATAGCTACAAGTTGTACATTGCATAATCTTTGTGAAGCTAAGGGTGAAAGATTTGCTCAGAGGTGGAGTATTGAGGCAGACTGCTTGGCTGCTGATTCTGAGCTGTCAGAGGGGGGCAATTTGAATCGGGGAGGCTTTGAGGCAACACTTTGAAAATGAGAACCAATCATGTATATCTCTGTGATTGGTGCTGCAGTGTTACATTACATGTAGTTTTCCTAGGAAGCAATGGTGACATTTGGGGTATTACATTCCAGTAAGCAAATGATTAAAATGCCTGTGTATGTATTGGTAGTGCCTGCTATCTCAATTTGTAGGAAACAAATAAAGATGAATTACCGTTCACAAACTTTGCTTTTATTGTACAAGAAACAGCACACAAAGGTGCTTGGTGGAAAAGGAGGTACCAGGGAAGGGCAAACGATCTGAGCTGTGGGTCCAGCTATCGTTTTTAAAGTTGTCCTGGGGAGTGGAGTGAAGGGGAAACTAAGAAATCCAGGAAAGCAGAAAGGACTGTGCCGGTGGAGTTTGGGGAGGGGTGCATGGAAAAAAGTTCTGAATGTGCTGCAGAGGAGGGTGGGCACGCATCTGCTCAGTCTGCAGCATTATTAAGGGCTTCAGCATCTGTGGTTGCTTCTCCGTGACTTTAATCATCTGCTCAGTAGCATCCTTAACAAACTTCTGATTTTTTTTTTCTGTCTTGCCTTTCAGCTTCCCTCCACTCCTTACATTTCCTTTTCTCTGCATTGGAGAAGAGCAGTACCTCCTGGAACATGTCGTCTTTGCTCCGACTTGGGCTGCCTTTTGTCAACAAAACTTAGTAGTGTAGACAAGGCCTTAGTGTTGTCCATTTCACTTGTGTGAGATTTGCTATTAGGGCTGTGGTTAGAAATCTGTAGCAGTCTAGTTTGTTTGATCTGTTTTTTCCCGGTGATTAGATTGCTTTTAGATTTTGATTTTATTTTGGTTTGGGTGGAATTGTCTGCTTTTTTGGTCAGGAGATGAGTGGTGTTGGGACCTGGAAGTGATGGTATGTTTTTGTTTGGTTTTACAGTCTAGTTTTCTAGTGTCTTCCAATAGAGAACATATGTGCTGGTTTGAGTTGGCACCAAAAGCTGAATGTTTGTTTGTGTTTGCGTGTTCATTAAGTGGAGGAACTGTGCTAGTTCTGCTCACATATGGCATCTGTGGCAGAGCCAGAAGTCTAAGGCCTGGTTTTGTTCAAAAATTAGATCAACCTAGCTATGTCGCTCAGGTCTGTGAAAAGTTTTGCATCCTTAGTTAGGTTAACCTAACCCCCAGTGTAGATGCGGCTAGATTGACAAAAGAATTCTTCCGTCAACCTAGTTACCTCCTCCTGGAGATTGAATCCAGGTTTTTTTCTGTCAATGTACCAAACTTCCTCCTCCTCCGAGCTTCAGTTGAGACAAGACTGATTTCTGTAGGAGTTGGCAGGGAGCTGATGCAGCAGAAAAACCTGCCCTCTCTACTAATCTCCATGGAGGAATAGGCAGGCGGCATGAGAATCTTCATCTATCTCTTAGCATGTCTAAAACATATATTGCTACAGTATATAGGTGTTTCAGCCCCTCTTCTTAGTCGGGGCTGGTAGCAGTATCTTTCCATTAGTTTGGATACCCCTCCAGCACATCCAAACCTATACAGTAACATTTTAGGAGCAAAGATCTTTTTTAATATTTGTCTATTAAGTGACATCCACCACATAAAATATATCAGTGATGATTTACTAGCTGTTTGGGGCCTCATTTTGTTTACAATTCCATGTATTCAGTAGTCTAAATACACCTAGTTAACCTTAAGTTCTTTTTTTAACCTTTGTAAAATTTCAAGTAGAGTTATTTTACTAGGCTAATGGGGGGCTGACCATTAAGTGCAATGTGCGTCTCAAGGCAGTTCAGAATTCACAGACAGTCTCTCGGTGGAGTCTAGAAATGGAGCTTGAGAAAATAAAACTTTTAAAAACCTTTCAGTAGCCCTAGAATTTTGTTCAGCCTACTTACTAAAAGTACTGTTCCCTACTGAAATTAAATTCTCAAAGTTAATTGTGTGCAATTAATTGTGAGTCTTACTTTTTCCCTATTGAATCTAAATTAGCACCATTTCTCCTTAGGGCTACTGCAAGAAGCCAGAGAAGTTTAGTCTCGAAAAGGTGTTGGATGTTATAGACAGGATGACTATTAGAAACTTGATAGACCTGGGAGCCTGAGTAAGTGATGACAAAGGCCAATGAACCATGCCATTCTTCTGTACCTCAGTAGGTGACTCATAGTTCCACACCAAACCAAAACATCCATCAATGCTAATAGCCTCTCTCTCCTCCTTCCTCCTATCCTCCTCCTCTTTACTGTGTCTAAATGCTAAATATGGAGTTAGGAATTTTCCTCTTTCTAGTAGTATATGGCTGTTGTATATATGTGGCTCTGAATGGACTGAACTTTCCAAAGTGAGTCTTTCAGTTGAGGGAAGAGGGGTAAAAGGCAGAGCTGAAAGGCAGCTTGGTGCAATAAACTAAGCAGAAGACTGGGAGTCAGAAAATCCTAGCTTTAATCTTGGCTCTGGCACCAATTTGTGATGTGACCTTGGGTGAGTCACTTAATATCTCTGCTTTAATTTCCTCATTTGTAACATTAGACTAATACCTACCTCATGGGAGTGTAAATATGAATCACAGTAAAAGTGCTAAATATTTTATTTTAAAGCTAAAGAAATTAATGAGGTGTGGGAGGGAAAAATAAAACAGAGGAAACAACTTTACCTCCTTTCCTGTGTCAGTGAAAAGTTGTTAGTGGGAACTCCCTTCTTCAGGATGAGTATATCATCAGAGTCTCATTTAACCTATATTAAACTGAAAGGAAGCATTTTTTCCTCTGTGAATTCTAGCAAAGTATTGCAAAATTCTGTGAATATTTACCAGTGTGGGCTCAAAATTATTCACCCATGGTTACTATGATGATGGTGAAAAATTAATAGTTTACACCTTCTCAGGAAGCAGGTGAGTAAAATTTTGCATGGCTAACTCTAGTGAATTATGCACGCAAGAAAGCTAGAATCAGGTTATACTTGGGATGGACAGAGTAGAATGTTACCTTTGAACTTCACATGCCTCAGTTGCATCTTTTGTGATAGCAGTCATTAATTGGCTGCTGAAATTGTAGGATTGCTCTTCAATTTCCCACAAGGAACACAGTGTCCTATTTAGTCTGACATTCTGTCCTGCCTCTAATCACTAGACTCCCATGATTTGAAAATTAGGATGCCCAAAATGTTGCAACAAACTGACTCAATGGATAGGAACAGATTTTTAGGTGCTTGTTTGAAAAAACTATGGAGGCAGGTACAAATTCTTTGGAGATTGTAACATCGAATACAATTTACTAACATTTATCTATGTTTATGTAACCCTATTTCACACAGTTGGTGCCGGAATATAAAAGATGCTGCCAAAATATTTGCCAGTTAGTTTGGGACAAGAATTGTGTTTTCCATAATTGAATTACCTTCGTTCACTGGCTGAAACTTAAGAATTGCTCCACTTCCATTTTTCTTCAAACTCTTTAATAGTTGCTTATGAATTTTAAATTCTGAAGGGAATGGGAAATTATGAACTCCCAGTAGAGTGAGGAAAGATTGATAGAGACCAACCAATAGGAGTTACTAAACTAAAATGCTGGCCACACACCACTTGCCAAGAGCCAAGTGTAGTTTAGTCTTTACCACTTCAGCAGAAAGAGAGAATTGAGAGCTCCAGTTCTGGAATAGAAAAGTGTCTTTGTGTGCATTCTGATAAATAACTGATACAGGAACATTCCAGTAATCACAAAGGACCCAATCCTGCCATTGACTATATGCAGACATATGCATGTGCTTGTCTGGAGCTCTAGTGAAATGCAGGATTGTTCTGACTTGAGAAAAGCTAAAGCACCAATAAATACAGGCAGACAGTTGAAGCTCAAATTAAACAAGACAAATACTTTGTCTTAGGACTGGTATGCTAAAATGCACGATGTAATTTTCAATAGACAGTGTTGATTGTGCTTAAATATCCCAACTTTAAATACAAACCTGCTCTTAAGCAAATTCTGTATTTTTGTAGGGAGGCCAACAAGCAGCATGTGAGATGTCAGAAGTGTTTAGAGTTCGGACATTGGACCTATGAATGTACAGGGAAAAGAAAATATCTACACAGACCATCAAGGACAGTTGAATTAGCGAAAGCTCTGAAAGAAAAAGAAAACAGACTATTGTTGCAACAAAGGTAAGATCAGCTGGGCTAAAGCTTAAAAGCCATTAGCAGAAGTATGTATAGACTGTATTTGGAAGATTGTAGTAGCGTGGTCAGTTTTCTTTGTGTGGTTTTTGTGTTCATTCTCTTGAGTCTGTATGTGTAACTCCCATTAACATTAATAGTTACTGTATGTACATCAGAGGATATATATATGTATTTGTATCCCACAGTATCCACAAGTTATTTGGTCAGCCTTCCCCTGTTATAACTTAGGTCAAACAGGTTTTTTAAACAAAAATGGGTCACTGGAATAAAGTCAAAATAAGTAATGGGGCCTTTATGTAATGGGGCATTGTTTTCTGGGCACGTTGATCACTTACCTTATTACATGTTTACATGGGGCTTAGAAAACAGTTTGTGTACATCTTTTCTAGTGTGGGGACAATAATCACAATTAGAAAAGTATGTGATGTGTCCATTTTTGTAGTCTCACCATAAATGTTCACCAACAAAAACATAAGTGCTACGTTAACAGTGTATCAGGAGCATAGTTTTTCCTTGTATTTAGTTTTGAAGAATAAAAAGCAAATAGGGGAGCAAGATATGGATTCATATGTATTGCCAATTCTTTATTCCTAGAAATATGGGGATACATTTTATTGGATTAAAAGAACTACATGCTTTGCAGTTTTGACATCTGAGACACCTGGGCAGGTGATACCTGCAACCAAGAAGAAATAGCCAAATTGGACTTTGCCTTAATCTGAAGTGTGACTTCACTTATTCTTTTGGCCCCTAGATAGAATTTTGTTGTTTCTCCGAGCCAAGAATTCAGTATTCAAACATTTCACCCTTTTAATCAAAAGTGCCTTCAAAGAGAAAATAATTTAATGAACTTAGAAGCTTTCAAAATGTTGAACATAAAGGGATATTTCATATAATTTTTATGTCAACCATCCTCCTAGCTGTTATCATATACTGAATAGCAATGGTACTCACTATTGGTAGCAATAGTAGGAACACTATCATAGGCAAGAACTAATGGCTGCTGATGTGTTGAACCATGTGTTGTGTAGACTTGTTTTAAGCAGGGTTAGACAACACAGTGCTTAATGCCATTGGCCAAGTGAAGCCCAAGGATTTAAGGTGTCTTAAGCATTTTAATTCTAACTTTATTTTTCCCTTTGTCAGTTGCTTATGACTTTCTAAATCTTTATTCTTTCGGGGCTGAAATTTTCTATGCAAGTATAACACGGATAGACCCCGGTTGTCGGCGGGGGGATCAAACCTGGGACCTCTGAAGCTTAATGTATGAGCCTCTATGGAATGAGCTAAAAGCCTTAACTGAGGCAGTAGCAGATTCATTAATCTCTAAGTGGTCTTGGTGCCACTAAATGGGACAGAACATCACATCCAGAAGGTGTGGGGGTTACACAAGGTCTCCACCGAAGGGTTAATTTTCTTTTAAAGTCTGAGCAAAAAATGGTTCAGCCATTTTTAAAAACGTGAGCGGTGTGGAGGAAAATACTTTATTATAAAAAAAAATGTTTTAAACTATTTCTTTTTAAAAGGTTTTATGTGGAAATAGTTTGGCATTAGAAAGGTGAAATTTGGTATGAGGCTAATATTTTATGAGATGCACTTTTCAGTGGTGCAGTAAAAACTGGTTTTGATTTGGCAGTTATGAGTCTTTGAAAATCATAGGTGGTGCATTAAAATTTTTTTTAGCACAAGCACTTTTAAAATAATTATTTTCTAGAGAAAAGGGGAATGCGATGGCGGAGGGTGAGGGTTTTTAAAAAAAACTTGATAGGTGTGCATAATTACAGCATAATGAGATTCAAAATCTATTTCACTTATGTTATGACCTGTGTACATAATGATTTTTTTGGACTTTTCTTAAAAAACCCCAACAAAAAGCTAGGACATTCCATATAAAAACCTACATAGAACAATATGGTTGTAAAAGCAATATGCATTTACAAGGGCCAGAATTAAAGCCATTGTGTCAGTCTTAACATCTTCATTTTTTGACAACTGTAGTTTTTTAAAGGGAATAACTGCATATCTAATATAGCCTTGCACTGGCAAACAAGTCCTGTTGTCCAAGACTAGGTAATGTGAAAATAATTTTGCATTATGATCCTTCTAGTTAGTTATTAACCTAGATGGAGGTTGTGTGACCTAAAATCAAGGAACTTCAGTACAAAGTAATAATTCTGATTATGAAGCCCTCTAAGACATAATGACTGTGTGCTTTTAGACACTTAAATTTATTCCAATTTTGATGCAACATTTGGAACATATTTCCTTGTCCCTACTTGTTAGGTATCAAGTACTGTACAATAGCTGGGGTGAGGAAGGGAAGTGAAGTAAGAACGAAATGTAAAGATACTTTAAATACTGCAAATAATGTTCTTAATGAAGACAATGAAAAGAGAATTTTAAAGGCTTCTAAAATTCTAAAAAGGTTGCTGTAAGATTCTAAAAGAGGAAAACTGAATTACCGCTTGTTTAAAAACGTAATACATTTTATGTAGTACAAAGCTGAGACGTGTAATACCTCCTCAACATCCTGAGGGCAGACACCCTGGCTTTTCTATAGTGAATGATGACATAAGTACAGTACCAAATGGAAGCTTGAAAGGTTTCATTCCAGTAGCTGCCAAGTTTTGTGCAACTCTGTGTGATACATGTAAATTACCCAATTTTTAATATTTGTAACTAATTTGCATACTAGCACGGACTTCAGCTATGTGATTCTGTGTAGGGGAGGGGTGTGGATTTAATGCTCATGCATCTGTAGAGAATTAAGATCTTGGTTTATCTATAGGGCAGCAGCGGGGCAATAATAAAACAACACAGGTTTGATCCCACAATCTTCAGATTTATGCCATCGTCCTCTACCATGGCAACTATAGGAATAACTGATAGGGGAAGCTTACTGTTATCCCCCTATGGAGCAGATTGTAGAGGGGGAGATAGCACACTTTATTACTGGGTTATTACTGCTTGTGAATGCAGAGTATGAGGATTCCTGATTTGTATTGCTGGCTCTGGGAGCCGAGTATGGTAGAGTAGAGATTGCATAGCCAAGTATAATAATGTCTCTGTTTGGATCATCTGCAGAGTTTGAACCTGGGAGTTCTGGATTTAAAAGTATAAGCTTCTACCACTTGAGCTCCAGGACAATACGCATTAGCATAGAGGCAGTAGCAGACTCATAAACTTCTGTCTGGGTTGGCCACTAAGAATCTACACTCTGTTATCATGGTTAGGCTAACACATAATCTAGGCCCTTACTTCTGAGAGGCAATTTGGCAAATTAGAGACCGGGGTTGTATTCTCAGCTTTGCCTGGTGTAAAATGAATGAATGATAAATGCCTCCTCTAAGGTGGAGCATGAGGCCCTGATTAGTAAAGGTTGCGGAGGTCACAGAAATATGGAGAACAATTAGTAAAAGAGTTGGGATTAGAATTTGTGATCTCCTGGTTTGTAGTTTAGTGAACCCTCTGTATGGCTACTGGGGATTATGTGAGGAAAGCACTCCTCTTGCACACAGACCCATGACGTTTTACCAGTTGTTCAGGAATGCTTGACATCTTGCAATATGCTCATGCATTTTGCAGGTCTGTGTGACGGTAGGCAAGTCTGCATTCTCCTTGATGTTACCTACCACCATTTTATTAAAATATTATGTTAAAAAAAACCAAACCATTATTTCGGAATCTGTATGGATGAGCTCTGTTTTCTAAAATCCGTTGCTGCTCATCTTTTAAGTGAAATGTGAGTAACTGAATTGTAAAAACCAGAAATAGTTTTTGCTTCTATTTATCTAAGTTTGCTTCTAATATTAGGCCTTGATTAAGGAAAGAATCCCTTTTTGGGAAAGGTCTTAAATCCACGGGATGTCAAATGGGACGTAAATACAAGCTAAAGTTAAACATATGCTTAAAAGCTTTCTGGAGCCAATGGCTCAATGGGCTGCTGTGGTTAAGGCATATCAGTTTCATAGCCAACAGTGTACCAGGGAGGGATGTGGCCAGCATCACATCAAAGATGGTGAGTAGAGGAAACCTTTCAGTGTGAAGTCAAGTGATATGCATCTGAAGAAGTGGGGTTTTTATCCACAATAGCTTATGCACAAATAAATCATTTAGTCTTAAAGGTGCCACAGGACTGCTCGTTGTTTTTGTGGATACAGACTAACACGGCCACCCCTCTGATACTTGGTACTCAAACGCAGGATCTTCAGGACTGTAGCTGAGGACCTTAACCACACAGACACGCTACTCCACTCCCCGAATAGGGATGGAATTAATTACATACTTAAATGCTATGCAAAATAGAGGCCTCATGTGGTTTACTTCTGCTGTTGGCTGAAAGGGTGATATGACCATATGAATTGAAAGGGGAACAGTCATGGCAAATTTGGCCTAATTCTGCTACTTTGTGGAAATGTTTTCTCAAAAGTTAAGACCAACAGAAATCTCCTTCGGAATTAAAAAGGAAATCCCATGGAGAAACCATTTTGTTAAACAAGCATTTCACTGCAGTGTTTGAAACCCAAACTTTCTATCAGTGTGTGAATGCATGAGGACCTGAAAGTGAAATAGCTAGATATTATTAATAAAAATGGACTGTTTTCTCTCCATTGCACAGGAGAGAAATTCATGAAGAACGTAAATGATGAAAGCTAATTTAGATTTTGAAAACTTAGTTTTAATAATTTGAGGTATTAGGTAAAGAAAACTTGTACACATCTTCTTTTCACACCGACAGTATCACTTTAATGTAAAGAACCCTTAGCAGAAGGTAACTGAGAGTGTGGCATACTCAAATACAAAAAATGTTTAAAAGGATAAAATACAACAGCTTTATTTAAGTTATAGGGAATGTCTTCTTGGGTTGAAAAATGGCTGAAAGTGAATGTGCCAAGTGAACTTTAGTCATTACAACCCACTGTTTACTTTTCTGCCAGTGGGATGATGATTTTCTATTATAAATCTCAACTCCACTATGCACCTGTTTACTTAATTTTTCCCACTGCATTAATCAAAGCCATTGTTTTTCCCTCCCCTTAATTAGAACTGGAGAAGGTACTGCAGAAAGGAAGACCAAGAAAAAAAGGTATGTGGGAAAAGATTAAAACTGCAGCTATTCCATTGCATTATGTTGCACTCATTACGGAGAGGGTAATTTGAAAGAGGGTGTGTGGGATACGGAAAGTAGAAATTGCAGTGAAGGTTGTTTGTTGCCTTTGGCCTCCTTTAAGTAGTCATGCTATGAGCATTTGAAGTTTCTCCAACCCCTTCACCTTCTAATTCTCTGACTTCACTTTTTCCTTTTTGATCTTCCCTTCTCTACATACTCTTCCCTTTAGTAGAAAAAAATATTCCTTCCTTTGGCTAGAAGGGCATTATTTTGTATTTCAAATAAGTGCAATAATTGACTACGGTTTTCCAGTTAATAATAGTTCTTTCTCCTCAGCTTGCTGTTCCTTCTCTCTTCCCCATTCCGAACTGTCATCTCCCTCTAAAAGTTTTTCTAGCGACTGTAAACAAAACAAATCCAAACCCAACCAAACAAAACTATCATTGACACTAAAATTGGGTCTTATGAAGCAGTGCTAGCGCTGCTGGGAACAGCTACACCAGTTTCATTATTGTGTTAGTATAAAAAACAAGTAGAACTTTGTTATAAGGTTGCCATTGGTGCTGTCATGTGTTCAGTATCTGCGAGCAACATTTTTGTGAGACAATCCCAAATGGAAATATGGTATAACCGTCTTCTCCCACTTCTAGCTTAGTGCCTCCTTTATTGCTGCTCTGCTGATTGAAATGGCCACCCACGCTCCACTTCAGAAAACACCCTTGGTGTCAGAATCCCTCCTTTAAGGGAGACTTGCAAACAAGTTTAAAATGTTGGTCTGGTGTCTTTTTCTTTGTATCTTTATGAGATTATATATATAAGAGGCCAGAAAGGCTTTTTTAAAAAGCCTGTATTTGCCATAAGATATCAAAAATGTCAAGACTGGTTTTACTGGTGGATTTCTGGGTGAGCTCTCAGCTCAGCTGAAGAGGCAATGTTTTTTATTAAAGATGTCCTTTTATTTTGGAAAAAATATTTTAGACTTTATTTTTACATTGACAGACCCATTTTTTTCTTTGCAGATCACCTTTAAAACATTACACATTCTTGGTTTGAATTGTTTTCTCACGTGTTATAGTCCTCTTCAGATCCAGCCACAGTATTCATTTATTTGCATATAAGGCATCACGTACACTTACTATGCGTTAGGAAGAGTTAAATACAAAAATACTCAATGCAGCATGTTGTTGTATACTTAAAATCCTGAAGTTAAGAGATGCAAAAGTTAAGGTTCCAGTAGCATTGCTACAGGCTTAACCAGAAAAATACGAAATGACAAAACTCCTGCAACTGTGCCCCATAACTTTTAGGTTGCTTTGGGCTTTCTTGTGCCCACACTAGCCCTTACCACTTCCCTCATGGCACTCTTTTGGAAGGTAGATTGCAAACCCCAAGACACTTGGTCTTGTACTCTGGCTGATTCTGCCTCCTTTGATCCATGGGTCTACTGCTTATTCTGAGGCACTTATCTGTAGTTGTATCTAGTGTGCAGTATCAGAGATCTGATTCGGGTTGCCTTATATAAAAACTCATTTTATTGATACATTATTGAAATGGAATTTCAAAATCAGTGCATCTATTCAGATACAAAATATAAAAAAAATGTCTAGAGCATGATCTAAAGGTTACTTTTCTTACACTATCTAAGCCATGTGTGTATCACTGCCTCTTTCAAGGAAGTACATTTCTTCATCTGCCCCAATGATTCATCCCCCTTGTGTAACCAAACCAACAGACTATATATTATGTAACCTTCTGAAAGCAAGTACAGTAGAACCTCAGAGTTACAAACACTTCGGGAATGGAGGTGGTACATAACTCCGAACAAAACTTTATGGTGGTTCTTTCAAAAGTTTGCAACTGAACATTGACTTAATACAGCTTTGAAACTTTACTATGCAGAAGAAAAATGCTGTTTTCCCTTTATTTTTTAGTAGTTTACATTTAACACAGTACTGTACTGTACTTTTTTTTTTTTTTTTGGTCTCGTCTCTGCCTCTGCCCGATTGCATAATTCTGGTTCTAAATGAGGTGTGTGATTGACTGGTCAGTTCATAACTCTGGTGTCTGTAACTCTGAGGTTCTGCTGTAGATGATGTTCTGCTTCCTATCCCTGGCCCTTGCCCTCTCCCCAAAAATATTTCTGTCAAGGGAATAGCTATTAGACATTATCTGAAAGTACCCACTCTACTACCTATGTAGTGATCCATCCTGATGATTCCGAACACCACTTTAAGATGTGGCTTTTATTAGCTTATTTTCTGGAGATTCCTTCCTGAGCAGCTGTGTATAAACTGCCCTCAATAGAATGTATATTAAGATGTTAATGGCTCAGAACATCATAACACACGGCTCCACGTATGTCAGTTTGACACAACTGTGGGTGCACAATGAGGCAGAGTTAATGTAGTTGTTATAACCTTAGCTTATGAATTTCCTGACTTAGTGATTTTCAACTAAGCACCCTTAATCTTATGAAAGCATTTAATTTCCTTTTTTCTGGAGAAAAGCGAACCTATGCTTAATATTTCTAGCACTTTACATAGTACCAGTTAGGAATGACATTCAGTTGACTGAATGGAATGAGAGCAAGGTGAGCTAGCACCTTTGGTTTTGGGCTGAGGTATGTTTGGAAAACCTGTGTTGTTCATTTTTGGCACCTAGTAGCATTGTCCATACCAAAATCTCAAACTGCTTAGGAGCAGTAGCACACCTGCAATAGCTTTATCTTAATGGGAAAATGACTGATTTTTAAAAATCAAAATGAAAGCTTCTAGTTTTCAGAATATGAATTCAGAAAAATGGCAGAGCATGCAGGCCTTCATGATATTTACCCCCATATTCATGTTTTTTCTTTGCCCTTGATAAAACTATTTTTAAAGGATTTGTTTTTCTGAAAGTTTCCCTGAGATTATTAAAATCTCCATCCCACAAAATGTTACTGTAGTGGTGGGCACGTTGGATTCCTTCTCCCTCAGTAGCTTGGGAGCAGCATCCCTTGGGTGAAATTCTGACCCACTGAAGTCAATAGTAAAACTCTCACTGACTTCAGTGGGGCTAGAATTTCATCCAGGGAGAATGTACAATAATGTGTCAAAGGAGCAGATCTTCATTAAGCTTTTCTAAAACCTTTGTTGTCATTTTTTTTTTCCTATCATTTTTTCCTATCACTTAAAACTTTTATTCCCTCTCTCCCACTCTAACCAAGCAAAGACCCCAGTCCTCAGTAAGGATGATACCTGTACCAAGTTTCAAACCTTTGCTTTTTCTCCTGTAGTTATGTTTTGTTTTACAATGGGGAAGTATGTATTGTACTGTCCCATTACTCAAATGGCTGAAGGGTATTTGTTCAAAATAGAAGCAAGAAAGTGGAGGAAATACCAGCTTCAGACAAAGTCACGTCTGGAAAGTTTGAGCCCAAATGGTGAATGTTTTTGAGCTTATAAAAGCAAGCTTGTAATGAACATTGTTTTTTGTAGTTGTGCCTTCAGCAGGTCTGTTCAATGACCACTGTACTGGGAAGAAACTCTCTCACCTGTCCTTTTCATGTTTCTTGTAGGTCTAAGAGCGTGACCAGTTCCAGCAGCAACAGCAGCATCAGTTCAGCTAGTGATTCTTCGTCCGAGAGTGAAGATTCCTCTACCTCTTCTTCTTCTGATGACAGCGACAGTGATGAAAGCTCCTCCACTTCCTCATCCTCCCCATCTTCAAGTAGTTCTTCCTCTTCCTCAGACTTCGAGTCAGATTCTAGTTCCTCCAGTAGCAGCAGCACCAGCACAGACAGCAGCTCTGATGATGAGCCACCGAAGAAAAAGAAGAAGAAATAGCGCGGTGCCATGTTCGGTGACAATGTAGGACTGGTATTAGTGAACGATAATGTCATTCTCTAAGGAGGTTTTGAATACATTATTGCCAAACAGCTTAACTGGTTAAAATTTCTACAGTTTAAAACTTTCTAAGTGTTTTACATATTCGTCATAGGACATAAAAAGGTATACATGGCAAGTGAGACTTATTGAAAGAGTATTTTTGTGGTTAATCCTTTAATAGGAAATTTTACTTTTTTAGTTTAAAAATCTGTCATCAGATTTGTTTATATGACCTAAAGTCCAGTAACCCTAATGTTTACATGCCAGAGAGCAAAACCTTCTTGTTTCAGATTGTGCTGTATACATCATATACTGACTCTCCGTTTACAGCAGCTTCATTTATGTTTTAAAAAATCCTGTAAACTAGTTAGGGAGGAAGAGGAATAAGAGCTTCTAACACCATTGGCTGTGTAGTACTCAAATAGCATTACCATTATCTGGCTAAACTGAATGCACAGTATTGCTCAGAGAGTGACTTCCGTCCCTTTGCTGAGAAATATATTATACTTTGCTGCTGAGCTTTTCTCAAATGGCTTTTCCTGAGATTTCCAGGTCAAAGATTAATTGCAACATAAAACTTTTATTAGCGCTAATTTGTTAGAGATCCATATGCTGTTTGTACTGTACAAAGGCTTTAGCTAGTCTTTTCAACTTTGCCTGTTTCCTGAGCTCATGGAACTGTAACATTCTCTGAGACAAAGAATGTCTCTTGCAGCAGTAGCATTGGAATAAGATGAAGGTTATGGGCAGGGGGTGCGAATCATAATAACTGATGCTGCTTAGGAGTTTCATCTTTGTGCCTTTTTTATAAAATTAAATGTATCCTAAAAAGAGAGGGGCCATAGTGGTGTCTCTGCCCCACCCCCTCAACTCATTTAGCTTTCCACACAGAATATGAGTCAGAGAATTTGGAGAAATGGTAGTAACATAAATATAATCGAGGCATTATTTTCAAAGCAAGGACAAAAAGCTATTTTCATTGGAAGTTTGGTAAGAAAAAATGAGTCACCTTTAAATGTAGTTCCCAAAAGGAAGATATTTCCCTTTTGCTATTTTTGCAAAATTATTATGTAGTGTAAGATTGTCAATTTACATTTGTTGGGCACATGGTAGCTGGCATTATAGTCTGCAGTATAAAATGATTATTTGGCTCAGTCCATTATTTTTACATAAGAAGTTTGTGCACATTCGTGAAAGAAATGAAAGAGGCATATTAGCTAAAAAACCCAGCAAACTAGCATCACAGCCCTGCATATTGCAAGATGTCTTTTGCAAGTTGCTAAATAGAACTAATTTGCTGTTGTGGTGAATTTAAGCAGATGGCATTAGTCATTTAATTTTGTGATGCAGTCTCCTTTTCAATTTCTTATTGATGGAGTTCCGTTTTTTTGGGACGGGGCATCATATGTGAAAGAAAATTCTTAGATATCCTGGTTTAGGTAAAATATAGTAATTAAACTATTTTTTATATTTTTATGGAAAAAGTAGTGTGTAGAATTACTTTGGAATAAAATGTGCTTCTATTTAAATGTTTGAAAATATGTATGTTGTGTGTTTTAGTCTGTAATCATTACTGAGTTTTACAGAACACGCTGAAGACTGTAAATAAAACTGCCAGGAAATTGTTTGTCATCTTAGAGAATGTACCATTTAATGGGAAAAGTTAATAAATTATTAAACACTGTTTGCTAAGTTTATATTCATTGGAATATACTGTAAATTTACTGATATGGTGGAGATTGAGGAAAATAACTTTAGAAAATGGGCACACTTGCCGATCCAAGAAGCTGTCTGCAGGAGATAAGACAAAACAATACAACTGCTAAAGAGATTAAGGAAACCTATGTTTAACTTCTGGTCTATTGGTCCCTGAGCTGGGAGGTCTAAGGAGACAGTATGCTATTTCTCAGGATACTTCATATCATTCAGTAGTGATTAAGTGGTAGGCCATGAAAGGAACTCCTTCCAATATTTTATAGCCAAAAACATAGTAGCTTTTTATGTAGTTAATTAAATTTATTTATTTTAGATCACTTGCTCTCAGATGTGATATTTCTGCTTAATTTTAAATCCATGCTCCATTCTGTTTCATTTATCCCCAGCCGTTTTTATCTTACAGGGCAAAACCCACCAGCCTGACCAGAGCTTTCAGCCATCCAATTCTTACTAGCTCAAGTCCTGATTTGCTCTTAAAAGGATATTTTATTTCACTTTGATTCTGCAAGGAAAGGTATTTCTTTAATCACCATCTTCCAAAGCTCTAAATTAGGCACAAATTATAATTAATTTACAAAGATTACTGACTAGAAATTGTTACATTTACTCAGTTGTTATTGAGACCTGTACTGCTTTAAACAGGCTCAATTTAATGCCTCCCCATTACAAGTAAAACTGCCATTGCTAATTGAACTGAAGCAATTGATGCAGTCTAGTGGAAGAATGGCCTCAGGAGAAGTGTCATATTTCAAGGGGAAACATTGCTGACGGATGGAAAAACAAAAGGCACAGGCAACTTGATTTTCTAGTTGGGAGTTTTATTAAATCAAACATTTGTGAGAGCTGGACTTAGGTTTTTGATGCCCTGAGAGCACGTAAGAGGGCTGTATGTGAGATGGATTTGTAGATAGGATTTTCACTAATAAATAGGAATTTCTCTAATTTAAGAAGGTTTCAGAGTAGCAGCCGTGTTAGTCTGTATCTGCAAAAAGAAAAGGAGCACTTGTGGCACCTTAGTCTCCTTTTCTTTTTTCTAATTTAAGAAGTTCACTTTAAAAAGAAATGATACTGAACATCCTACTCTCAATGGGTCAAATTGAGTTTATACAAAAAAGATATTCTCCCAAGCCCTGTTCTCCTCTCACTTGCGATGCCACTGAAAGCTGCTTGTGCAGATCTTCATAAGTTAATTTACCCTCAACTTTTTTGTATGGTTTGATCAACAGTAAAATAATCAACTTGATTTTTTGAAAAACGAAGGATTTAAAAGGGGTATTCTGTCAAAGTGGAAACTTTAAAAGAAAATAAAAAATCAAGGACTGCAAATTTAAAAATGCTTCCGGCTTTTTTTTTTTCCGCTCCTCTGTTGATGTTTATAACGGTATTTTCATCAAAGAAGAAACTGTGTATACACAAAGTGCTGTTAAATGCACAAAGTAAATAAACTGCAAAAACAGATTTCTTTTTTTGTAAGCACTTTTAAGTTATAGGAACCTGCAAGATTACATTTAACTATAGCTGTTACAAAATTTTCAGGCAATTAGGATATTGTTTCCTCCTTGATAGTATTTTTGAATAATGTTGATATTTAAATTATAATAAAGCCTCAGATTCAATACCCTGTTGAAATGCAGTTCACATGTCTCAGAGTTATTGTGTCAGGCTGGCAGTAGACTTGAGCAGATGTTCTTATCTTTTTACACTCTGCTCACAATTTGAGGGGTCTTTGCAACAGTACAGGATAGAGACATAATTTAATTTTAAATGAAAAGTTAGATTCTGGAGCTTAAGATAACATTTCCTGAAAAATACTATTGCGCTGGACTGCTACCACTGGAACATTGGAGGGGCACCTGTTGCTTTATTTATTTTTAAATGAAGAAATAAATATCGGATCATACTCATTGGCGAAGGTCTTAATCTCACTGACATGAAGTCAAAGGCCCGGAACTCTGTTTCAATATAGTTTAAAAATAAACAAACAAAAAGCAGGACTAGTGACTGTTTAAAATGTAAGACCTTATGCAGTAAGGAAGAGGACTCTGAAAGAGCCTCTTCTTGCAATCTGTATTAGGAGGACACACTACTGGTAAATCCACACAAAGTGTAAATGTTGAGCCTAAGTACAAATGCTATGTATGTCTGTTTAAAAAAACCCCTGTAGCCATATAACCAACCTTACCATGAATGCGAAGGAAGAAAAGAAAATTCAGGATACATACAAACAACCATAATTGTTGGGTTGTGAGGGGGGGATTTTTATGAACTGGAACAGAGATTGAATCCTCCCCTGGGATATTGAGCAGTAGTAAAGATGCTTCAGAGCCTTCACATTGCAGTAACCACTGTGGCTAATGTGCACCTCCTTTTAATTATAAGTTAGCTGTTTTGTTTATGCCAGACTAGTGCAGAAGCTCCTGCAGGCCACAGTTACCTTCTGTGCAGGGGGTGTAGACCTAACCACCTAATGTCTAAATAAAGACTGCTGTTTTAAAGTACTGTAATTAGCTGGCTAGTATGTATCTGCACTTTTGTTCCCTGTTGGGTGGAATCAGAGGTGCACAGCTGTGTGCCTACCTCCCAACCGTGTTTGTCCTTTAGCTCAAGGAGTAGGGGGCCTGTGCTTTTGCAGCAGGAGAAATGAATTCTATCTCTCCTGGTGCCATAAAATTCTGAGTTGCCCTGATGTCCAGAGTAGCAACAATTGTGTGAAATTCTAGATGGATTTGTTTTAATATGCATGGAATAAAATGTCACAGGAACAAAACATTTCATTAGCTGAATTGGGGGGGGAAAAAGAAATACAGAAAAACACCTTTAAAACAGATTACACAAAGGAATATGGGTAGTCCAAGAGCAGCATTTTTACAGCAAATACTCAAATAAGCACTGGTAATTCATGCATTGATGATGATTGATTGGCTTTTTCTAGTGCCTTTCATGAGAGGATCTTAACGTGGTTTACAAACATAGTGTGATTAACGGTCCCAATAAGAAGAGGGTCCATCCTTTTCTGTGCGTTCAACAATGTAACATTCTAAGTATAAATATTTAAACAGTAGGACCTCATCTGAGTAGTACACAGCTGTATAAAATCAGAAAGCAGTTGTAGATGGGTCAGGATTACAAGGACGGAATTACTAGATGAAGAAAAAAAGCCTCTCTTTAAATCTGATGCCTACAGTCTTTCAAAGGGACAGATGCTCAGATGCTAAAGTGATTTGTGTACCTAGATTATGCTGCTGCCATGAATTCACTCAATGTCTGAACTGGCAAGTATAGGAATAATGCTATAAGCAACACCCTGTGAACATATGCCAAAAATAAGTTTAATATTATATTTGAGATTTTAAATGGAAAGAAGTCCAGAGCAGAGGCTATCTTAATGACTTTTCTCTTGTGCCATATGCCTCCTAGATGAAATTCATCCTGGGTTGGCAGACCTGAAGTACTCCTGCACATGTGGGTGTGGAAACTGAGTATGAATGGTGAGGATGGTGAAGGGGATGGGAGTTTTGGATCCATGTTTTCACTGATGTGTTACATGACTGCTTCACCCAGTTCTTGACTCACAGAACCTAGCTGACAACTGTCCACATCAAGACTAGAATGTCTCATTGGAGAAGCCAAAACTTGAATGTAACAGGGACAATGACCTACCTTCTCACCTCTATATATGATACTTTCAGTGGTACTACAGGTTTCCTCCAGGTGGGTAGAGTGTGTGTGAGAGAGGTTGTGCTGTCATTGCCTGTGTTGTGCATATTTTGTAGCTAGAGGACTTCATGCTTGAGAGTTGTAAATCAGCACTTTTCACCACCTGGTGAAACAATACTAGTTAGAACAAGGTGAATATATAGTCTGAAGGATGAACACAAATACACAACCATCTGCTACCTGACACCATATTTCTCTGACATGCTGTCATCCTTTTATTACCTCAGACAGAATTCAGGAATCCTTTAGTAGCATGATAATCTGTACAAATGTTGGAAACGTGAAAAGACAGTATTTTGGGGGGTTAATCTCAAATGCATCTTCCTAGAAAACACTGTCAAGGTTCCTACTTCTCTTGTCTCGGATAACATAAGTAGATAATGAGTTGGTCCTCTAGTGACTTGTAGTTAAAGCATTTTTAGATCTGTTAATCTTATTTTGAAGTTAAATTTGTTCATATGTAAGTATGGAAAAGGAGTCTAAAACTATATATAAACTTTTGACAAATAATGGGGGGAGTCCTTCCTTCAAACTATTAACTACAGTTTTGGTAATTAATTATTGCATAAAGATCAAAGGAAGAAACCAAAGAAAGGAACAAAACCAACAAAAGCTGATATACTTGTCACAAGTTATCTTTCAGCCACATGTGTATCTCAAGTCTAATCTCAGGCATCAGACCAGGAAATACATCTCACAGATGTTGACAAATTCCTAATGTCCTGTTAACTTTTCAGTTTAACATTGCCATCTATTCACTGCCCAAAAACTTCACTAAAGTAGAGTCAAGGTTGACTAGCACTGCTTCCTCCTCTTCTACAATATCAAGTTCACTTATACTTAAACCACTAAAATCCACTAAATATAGAGAGATGTATGCATCAGCCCTGCCCTTTACCTTAACTGTGTCCCATTGAGTGATGCCCCAACCTTCCCTGACTGATGTAACACCCTTTGCTTACAGAGGCTATATAGTTCTGTGAGGTTGCAGCACATAGGTAGAGTAGGAAAAACTGTCAGACTGTCCTCACGAAAGCAGGAGTTGCATTTAGGGTGGTATGTATGAATGGCAGCTATGTACAGTATCTGTCCTGTCCTTGATCACTTCATCCACTCTGCACAAACCACTGCCAGCTGTTACCAACCCTAACGATTCCCCTCTAAAACATCACCTGCCTTCTAATCCCTGCATTAGTCAGTACAGAACATATTGTTGATGGAGAGGATGCAATTGTGGGGGATACACCCCATAAAATGACCGGTTTATTTAGTGCTTACAGTAGGGCAGCCCTGGCTGAAACATAGAGGCAATCAGTGGTGGCTCTTACCAGTGCCAGGAGTAGAGTTCAGGGTGCGGGGCAGTGCGTTCTGCCATTCTGCATCGCCTGGCATCTGATGGAGAGGGGCACTAAGTGTTCTGGATGGGCAGCAGCCAAGCCTGGACATAAGGTGACCAGATAGCAAGTGTGAAAAATCGGGACAGAGGGTGGGAGCCAACAGGTGCTTATGTAAGAAAGAGCTCCAAAAAGTGGGACTGTCCTAATAAAATCGGGACATCTGGTCACCCTACCTGGACAGCCTCAAATGTTTAGGTGTTGAATGTTGGTAACTGCACTTGAGGGCTGCAGCACACCAAGTAGGCACCTCTTCTCCGGCAGGGGGAGCCTAAGCTCCTCCCCTATCACGTGGCGGGATCCGGCGCCTTCCCCTGAGGAGGCGGGGCTTGTCTCTGTTGCCTTCGCCCGGGTCACGTGCCGGGTTCTCCAGGCCGTGCCTGGGGGTCACGTGGCCGGCGGCGGGGGCTGTGCGAGCGCGATGTCTGCTGGGTAATCCGAATGCCCGGCTGCGGGAGGAGCTGGGCCGGAGTCACTGTTCTGAGGAGCCAGCCAGCGGGACCCGACCCTGCCGGGCCGCACCGGGACCCAGCCGCACGCCGAGCCCAGCCCACAATGGAGCGGCGGGACCCCCGGGGAGCCGCCGCCGCCCCCGCCCCCCACCGCCTGTGACCCGCTCCCGGAGCTCCCCCGCCCCTCTGGGTCCTGCCTTCCCTCCCCCCGGGGCCCGAGCCCGCTCCTTGGGCCTGGTCTTTGTGCCCGGCTCCGGGCCCTGCCCTCCCCGCTCCCGTCCCCCGGGGCCTGGCTCCCCTTCTCCCCCTGGCTGTCGCTGACTCAGTGGCGGCTCCTCAGTCCCCTTTGGGCCTCCTCGTCTCCCGCCCGACGGGCCGGTGGCGGCAGCCGGGAAATGGTCCGGGCCTAGCGGAGCAGCGAACGGAGGTAAGGGGAGGGGGGCGGTGCGGGGCCGCTCGGGCTCGGGCTCGCTCCCTGGGGCTGGAGGTGGGGGCTCCCGGGTGTTCGTCTGGACAAGGGCCGTTCCCTGGCCGTGGGCTGTGTCCTCTTCCTCGGGAGGTACCCGGGCTTGGGCGCAGGGAGGGGGGACATCTGCCTCCCCTCCGGCCCCGAGCATGGGCTGGGTAAGAGTGCCCCGGAATTCCCTGAGGGGCCATGGCGTCTCGGGGGCGGGAAAGATCCAGCTCCCCGTATCTGTCCTCGCTTATTCTTTATCCTTTTCCCCGCCCCCGCCTTTCCCAACTATCTTCTCTCTCCCCCCGGGCTTGAAACTCTTTCTGCTGCCCCTTCAGTGTTAGTAACCTCTCCCTCCTGGACCGTGCCTCGGCGCCTCCTCTTGGTCTCTTTGTAAACTTCCACCCACTCCTTGCCTTCCCCATTCTCCGTCCCCTGCAGCTCTGGATGGCTTCTTTCATGTCAGATGTGACCTGCTAAAAGAGGCATCAGCCTCTATCCTTAGATTAATACATGGAGATGAGCAATCCCCCTCCCACCCCCCATCCCCCACCCCCCCACACACTCACGGGTGGGTGGATGTGTATCCATACACATAATCTCTACTGAGATGTGCTGTCATTCCCTCTTTTCGAGAAAATAAAACTTACATGGCTCTTGGTAAATGTGGTTATAGGTTGTTAGGTTTTTCTTGGTGGTGGTTTTGCTAATGAGGCCGCCTCCTCTTCCTCTCCTAGCTGTTAGATTTAATCCTCCAGTAATTGACGTCAGTGCTTTGTTCCTTGCACTTTGCTGTGTGTTTTAGGCACTGAGCAGTTCTAGGGATGGATCAGGCAGAGGAGTGGTGGGGAGGCCTAGTCTGTGGTTTCGTTCATGTTAAGCAGTTTTTGTGTGTGTGGTAATGGGTGGGGTAGGAGGAAGTCAGAGTTTCTGGCTTATTAGCTGAGCCACAATCAAATCTTCCTTCTGAACCAGTAGGTGATGTTTGTTGTTCAAAGCCACTTGGTGATAATTGAATTGCCCTTTGGCTAAACAGGGTACAACAACTTAAACAATATGCCTTTAAGTCAGGGCAATATTCTTCCTTTTCTGTTAACAAAATGTTTTAATAACTAACACAAATGGTTACATTTTCAGTTCCTATATTCATTCATTTATAGGAACGAAAAGATGACTAATTTTAACATACAGTTTTGAGCCAATATACTAAATTTAAGGGTAATAAAGTAGCAGTGCTTCGTATCCAGTCCAAAATAACTGAATACACTGTGTGTTCATAAGATCTATTGGTTAGTTAGGTGTTAGATGCAAGAAGTGTGGGACCTTTAAATTTCCTAGGCTCACCTCCTTTGTTAACTACTGTATCTTTCAGTCTCTTGGTTTATTATGAAAATATCTGACTGAAACATTCACATGATGATGTGCATTGTCTTGCTTCCATCATGTCAGTTAAACCTCCTGTCTACTTCAGTAGGAGCCGATCAGGCCCTTATTCAGCATGTTAGTCTTTGAAGTGAAATAGGTTTGTCCAAATTTCCAGTTCTGTTTTTTAATTTATATTTTCTCTTCTAGTAGTTGAACTCCTCCCCACTATGGATGAGTTCTCCAGTTTTCTCCCTCTAATGTTTCTGAACAGTAATGGAGTGCCAGCCCAGAGGAGTTATTGTGAAATAGGGCGTAGTCAAGTGAATTGATGGAGTTAACTGCCTGATTTGTCACTTTATAGACTTTTCTCCAATGAGAAACATTTTTTTTTAAAAGTCATGATGCTGCCATGGGTGCTATATATTGAACCCTGCTGGTGTCTAACAGTATACTATTATTTTTGTGGGTGGCCAACTTTCAGCATATTATTTTAACTGGGATCTGTGGAATGACTTGTATAATAATACTGCTTCATTTGACTTTCATTCTTGCTATTGATGCATTTTATTACCCTATTAGGCTTTAAATATATCAACACTTTTTAATATTAGGATTCCTTTTCTGGTCACTGTGCAACATGCCTGTAACATTTAACATAGAAGTGCAAATTCTTTGTTACTGCTTATTTTGAATAGTTACGACCAGTCTTAAAAGGATAGTCAATGTCCAATCTAGAATTAAAAGTAACATTTCAGATGCTGTTAGTGTCCCTCAATCCTTTTGCCAGTTTAGTTTAGTCACTTTGTTCTATATCTTAAAAGGTTGCAACAGGGAATCTGATTGTAAAGGGAAAACAGTGTAACTGACTACAGAGTGCTGTTAGATGTACAAAATAAAGTGCGATTTCTTGAGTACTGTATTTTCCTTGAATTCTTTGCCGGTTACAGTGATCTTAGATCAATAGTTAGTAGAACTTCAGACAATTTTTTTTTAAAGGTACACTATTAGTATTTTATATTTGTCTGTAAATCAGCGTGTCTTGGCACAGTTACTTTCAAGATCCAGATATTTCTGCTTCTAAATGTATATCCTCAGACTGTGGTAAATGACTTAAACAGCATTTTGTAAACTGTCTGACAAATATGGAACAGAAATTTTATTTAAAAAAAAAGTCCACGGAACCAGAACAGTCATAAATCATAGTTGATGAAATAGCTGAATGATGAGGAAAATCTTGCTACGTTTTGGAGCTACTTAAGTCATAATATTTGCTTTATTCAAATGTTTGTAATAATAAAATAAATGTTGCAGTGGAAGTCTCTAAACTTCTTGAATGGTTAAACATTAGCAAGTGTTGTATTACTTTTAGTTCTTTTTTTTCTCTGACTAGTGGCTGCTTGCCAGGGTGCTCTGGCTTTCTTCTAGAGCTGTAGTTGCTGTTTCTTGACTATATCAGAGGTGATCAGTGACATGTGGCCTGCAGCTTAGGGACTGAAGCAATGATTCCCAACACTTCTGTGTTAGTTTGGATGGCAGCTCCCCTGTCACCACATTGTCTTGTGCCATGGCTCCAGAACAGTTGCCACAATCTTCCCCCAACATCCCTTTCCGCCCTTTTCTTGCTTGTCATCTTTTTTTCTGTTTGTTTCTTGCATTAACTTTGGTTTGCTACTCTTCTCCTCCCCATTGTTTCAGCTCAACAGAAGGCTCCATGCTGCTCATGGTGGGTGCAGAAGTATCAACTGGTGACACCCATGATTGAACTTGAGTGTTGTGAGCAGAGACATGAGTGTTGTGAGCAGAGGGTGACCATTAGGTAGCTGCCTGAGCTGCCCAGCAGATATATATGAGCTGTTCCTGCTGCTGCCTGTATTGAGACAAAACATGGAGGGAATGTGGGTGCCTTTCAAGAAGCCACCTGTGACAGCAGAAGGTGGTTTGCATCAGGGAGAGAAGGGTGGATCTTAAGTCATGTTGCTTTTCTGGCCATGCTGTTTTGCCAGCCTCCCATCAGGACTAGTTGAATGTGCCAGATGGAGAAAAACTGGTTGAAGGATATGGGAAAAGTCTTCAGATTTGTTATTGTCAGATTTCTTGTCCTTCCTACAGTAACAGCTCTCAGCCACCTAATTTCAGACTGTTTGTTGTTCATGTGGATTTGTTTCAGAAGTATAGTCCTATCTGGTGCAGGAATATGTGCTTGCAACTATCCTCAACGTAAACACAAAAATATTTTTAGTATACTAGTCTTTTGTTTCGTTAGATGTAAATGCCACTTTTGTAGCTTATATCAGAAGGATACCAATTTGGATGTTGTCATGGCTATAAAGAATAAAATGTTCCTGAGTTGAAATGCAGATGCATGTGATTGTGTAAGTATATTTGTGAAGACATATTAACAATTTTATTGTCTTACAATGCCCTAAATTAAATTCTTCACTGGTAGAAGTGTATAAAATACACTGATTTAATTGATAACTATATTAAAAAAGAAGTCTTGGATCACAAAATCATGGAGCTAGAGATGGAAAGAAATTGTCTGGTCCATTCTCTGCCTACGCAGGATTGTTCCTATTATGCAGTTACCAAAGTCCTGTCCAGTTCCTCTTAAATAGGCTACACAATTCCACAGACTAATGATTCTCCCTGTCAGGAAGCTTCTCTCCCCTCCCCCCCCCCCCCCCCCCAAATTGCTGAAGTATTCAGCCTGAATTATTCCTTATTTTCATATTATTACTGCTATATCCCTTGTACTATATGCTTCCTCACCTCCTTCAGAGCTTGTCTTTGGGCATGTTTCATGGGGCACACTTGCTGCTAGGGCACTTTCATTGTTTCATGGTATGCTTTAATTGCTATATATTGTAATTGTAACCACTAACCTTTTTGGCAAAGGTTTCTTTATTTTATTTTGTCTTAATAAGCAATGTTTGTTTTTCAGAATGGCCTTTTGTAAAAAATGGGTATTTTTTCTCTCTCAGTATTATGGCACAATATTTGGCTGCTTTTTTAAAGCCAGTGAAAATAAGTGGTAGTGAATTTGGGATATCTTCCTTAATCTCTATTTTTAAGTAATATACCTTAGTTCTAGGCATTATAACAACTAGATCTTATCACTAATCATGTGTGCACTTAATTCTGTATGGTATCTATTTAAGGTAGGACAAATAATGGTGTAACAATTTTAAAATGGATTAAATATACTTAAAAGCTACTACTCTTTAGAGGGAAAAAAAAAGTATTTTCCTTAACTCTTCTTGATTTTGAGTTTTCAAGATTTGACAGAAGTGACATCTAAATTTTCATATTTGTCATTCCTTCTTTAAAAGTCTCTGTTTTAGGAACTAGAATATAAAGTATAGTACCTGTCTCAAGTCTTGTTAGTTTGGAATTATTCGGCAAGTATATGTATTTTTTTAAAGGAGGAATGTATCGTATCATCATTGAATAACTTCAATACAAGTAACGAGGTCTTTTATTGATCTGGAAAGCTTTCATTAGGGGAAAATGGGGGGAGTCATTCACACACCTACACCCAATGTGAAATTGTACAGCGATGGAAACTTTTTACACAAACAGAATTTTGGTAGTCCATCCAAAGATGAGTATTCTGAAACTTGCTGCATAAGTTGTTAAACTCTTGTCTCTTCTTTCTCCCTTTGTCTTCCTCTCTTCCTTAAATCCTCTTGGTTTTCCTGCTTAGGTGGAGAGAGTACTTCAGAGATCAGGATTATGATAAATTAAAATATGACTAGGGAAGGAATATGATGGAAGAACTGGTAGACGTTAAGGGCCATGTGATTCCAAAGTACAAGCCAACGGTTAAATCTGGGTGAGATGATGAATTGCCTTACCCTTCTAGTCCAGGGGTTCTCAAACTTCATTTCACCCTGACCCCCTTCTGATAACAAAAATTACTACACAACCCCAGGAGCAGGGACTGAAGCCTGAGCTCGCCCACCGGAGCCCCACTGCCCTGGCGGGGGGTCCAAAGCCGAAGCTCAAGGGCTTCAGCCTCAGGTGGGGGGCCTGTAACCTGGGCTGTAACCCTTGGGCTTCGGCTTTGGCCCCAGACTGTAGCAAGTATAATGCCAGCCCAGGCAACCCATTAAAACAGGGTCCTGACCCACTTTGAGGTCCAACCCACAGTTTGAGAACCGCTGTTCTAGACAGATCTCATTGTTTTTTATTACCAAGTACAGCACTTAGATACAATGGTAGTAGATACAGTGAAATGCCTATATACAAATAAAACCCTAAAACAACTCCCCTAATAGAAGCCAGTATAAATAATGTCTTGAGTGGTCGTCCTCCAACAGAAAACCTGGAAATAATATAGGCTGCCGTATATCAGGAAATACTCGTGTAAAATTTGTTTACCATTACATCGAGTGTGTTTTATCAGCCATGTTAAGGGTTGCATAATTAAAATAAAAATTGTCAGGAAATACAAGAGTCCAAACATGGAAAGTTCAGCCCAAAAGGCTGTCATGTATTTTCTGAGGAAACTGAGCTTGTAAAAATGTGGGGGAGAGGGATTTCATGGAAATTGTTTTACATAATTACAGCAGATACTAGCATGCTCCAGCCTTAACGAAACAAATAGCATTTAATGTAATGCTAGTGGCTCTGATTGGTTGGCAAATTAAAAAAACAGTGGCCTGTGAATTGTTCTCTTCTTGTCAATTTAAAGGGCCTTGCAATTTAGCACGTAGTGGAAAGCTAGTATGTTTATCCTGCTCTCAGACTTCGTAACATAGGTTTGTTGGTATGAATTAAGGAAATGATTTGGTCACTGAGGTCATAGATTCTGTGACTTCTTTGGCTCGGGCTTCAGCCCCCCACAGCAGGGCGTGGGCTTCAGTCGTGCCCTGACCAAACCCTGTTTTTTGTACATTTTTACCATGACTGCTCCATGCATTTTGACTAATTTTACCATGACAAAATTGTATCCACAGTATGGATGTACCAGTAGAGCTGTCCTGATTAACCCCCACTGGAGGCGCAGCTCCACGGGTGTAAACCAGTTCCTCAAGTGGCATAAAATAAGCTATAGTGCTAAAGGACATTTTTGCTGGTATAACTGTGTCTACACTAGGGCTTTTGCTGCAGAGCTTTGCTGGTTTGGAGTGGAGGAGGGGGCAAATCATCCTAACAAGATATGGCCATGTATGTAAAACTTACTTGTGTAGACCAGGCCTTAGCATCAACTTGTATATTCGAGAAATTAAACCGAGACATAAAGGTTCCCAACATAGGTACAAGCTGCTACATCACTGTTGGCCCTCTCTTTCCACTTTGTGTCTTAGTTCAGTGCTCACCATGGTTGCACAGGCTAAGTACTTCAGTAATTGCACTTATCAGTTCCTAGCTATTTTAATACTCTTAAAATGAAGGCTGTGCATACTACTTTGTCCAAATCTCTTGGGCCAAAAAAATTGACTTGGTCTTTATAGGTGTATCAGACAAGTGTGGAATTTGTATTTAGATGAAGTTTCTCTTATTTATTTTAGATATCTGTGAGAACAAGATTAAAGCATATAACAACAAAGCAAGTAAACATATAAAGGTTTCAGAGCATAAGACTGTTTTGTAACATACGCTTATTCTTTAATTAGAAACTACAGAAAGGAAATGTCTGCTCTTGTCTTTGCCCTATCAAATCTGATCGGCACAACTAAACAGAAAATTGATAGCTTATTATATCATTTGTAGAACCCCTTTGATTCACTTCCTTATGACTCTTCTTTCTAGGGTTCCAAATGTTAAGTTGCGCCTCAGCCACATTGCTGGAATAACTTTGTAAACACTTATTAAAAATATTGATTTAACAGGGCAGAAAATAAGTGTAGATAGTGAGTAAAGAAAAAGGATAAAAAGGCAGTTCCTAGATCAGTGAATTCTTAGCCTATAATATCAATACCAGGTATATTTAATTAGAAAAAATACCAGTAACGCTTCACTTATACACACCCCTACTCAGTACTCTACTGGAAATACATTTTACCAGTGGAGAGTTTTAATAATCACTTAGTCCTAAGTGTAAATCAGCTTTTCATTAGCAAGCTGCTCAGAAAGGATTTTTCTTTTTTCCCTTCCTTGCAATATTTTTCTTAATTTAAAAAAAAAATTGCATTCTCTTTTGGCTTAATGACACAAGGTCTTTTACTCAGTCAGCATTTATCGATAGCCATTTTTACAGGGTTTTTCTCACTTACCTAATTGCCCAAACAACTTTATTTTGTTTGTTTAGGGGCAGATCATGCTCTTAATGCCCTACGTGCCTGCAGATGAGATGAGTGCAGTGGAATAAGTGTTTGTTTTGGGTGTAGGGGTGTGTGGGATAGGAGGAGAATGTATGCCTGGAATGGATTTTGGAACACAGTACCTATATAGTTCTAGGCTATCATAGCTTTGTGTGTACAGTAGCTATTAATGGGACTCCAGTCCTGATCAGGAGCCTCCGAGTGATGCCACAATACACAAGATAAAGTAACTGTAGGATAATGTATGGAAGCTGGGTGGTGCCATGAATTATTCCTTAGACCAGGGGTCGGCAACCTGCGGCATGCGAGCTGATTTTTAGTGGCACTTTGCAGCCAGCCAGGGTCCCGGCCGCTGGCCCTGCTCATCCCGCTACTGGCCTGGATGGATAGAATGCCGGGCTGGCAGCGGGCTGAGCGGGGCTGGCAGACGGAACCTCGGGCTTGCAGCGGCTCAGTGCACTGCCCATCTGGGGTTCTGTCTACCGCGCAGGCTGTCAGTCTGAGGTTCTGTCCGCCGGCCCCTGCCAGCCGGGGTCCCAACCCCGCTCAGCCCGCTGCTGGCCCCGGGTTCTGTCTATCCAGGCTGGCAGCAGGATGAGCGGGGCCGGCGGCTGGGACCCCAGACCAGCAGCGCGGGCGGTGTGCTGAGCCGCTCAGCCCGCTGCCGGTCCGGGATTCCGTCAGGGGGCCCCTGTAAATGTAAAATTTATTACTGGCACACGAAACCTTAAATTAATGAAGACTTGGCATGCCACTTCTCAAAAGTTGCTGACCCCTGATTTAGGCTGTAAACACCTTGGGGCAGGGACCATCTTTTTGGTCTATTTACATGATACCTAGCAGAATGCAGTCTTCCTGGCCCATGAATTGGGATCTTAGGTGCTATGGTAATACAAATAATAATTGACTTAAGACTTAATAAAAGCTGATAGGAATTTGGTGCCTAACTCTATTAGGCTCCTCTGAAAATTCTAGTCTAAATATTCACCTCTAGAAGGTAAAGGTAACATGAACATTATTTCACCTCACTTTAGCCAGCTCTCTAGTGGGATGTTATCCACTGAGAAAATCTACCACTTACCTGACTTTCCAAACACCATTTTCACTATGCTATTAAACACAAACTTTAAAGTTATGGAATGGTCAGCTGTTGAATATTTATGCAGTACAAAACCAGTATTTCAATAAAACTCCACAAACCTTACTAAAAATCTAATTTAACCAAAAACAAGAATTTTCCATTCACTTGTGTTTCATCTCCTCATACCTGCATACTACATGAGTTTCAGAATTGTAATTCTTACTCCTGGGGGAATTCCGCACCAAAAAAATGAAAAATTCTGTGCACAATATTTCAAAATACTGCATATTTTATTTGTAAAAATAACACTATATAATCACGCCAGTTTCAATTAGTTGGTAACTTATTTCAAATTATGTCTGTAACCATACAGACAACAAAAAAAGATTCCCCCAGGAGTAGAGAGTTGAAGTAAGCCCTAGTGCAACCCAGTTCCTGTTTCTCTGCCCCCTCCTGGCCCAGACATCTGCACCCTCCCCTTCCAGAGCCCAGCTGGTCCCCTCCCTGGCCCAGACACCTGCAGCCCTTTACCCCCTCCCCTGCAACAGAGCCCAGCCAGTCCCCTCCCTGGTCCAGACACCTGCAAACCCCCCCAACAGAGCCCAGCTATGGGGTGCACCCCCAGCCCAGACACTCGCAACTATCCCTGCCCCGAGCCCAGGGATCTAGAGCAGCAGTTCTCAAACTTTAGCAACCCTAAGCCCCCCATTTTGATTTAAAATTTTTCACGGATCCCCAAGCCCCCTGCTCAGCTCTAGGCCCTGTCCCCACTCTATCCCTTCCTCCAAGGCCCCATCCCTTCCCCCCCTCTTCCCTCCCTCGAGCGCGCCCCATCCCCATTCCTCCCCTTCCCTCCCAGCGCCTCCTTCATGCCAAGGAACCGAGGGTACTCCAGGGGGTCCGCCGGCCCCTCTGATCAACTCCTCCCTTCCTCAGCTCTGCATTTTGTGCAAGTCATCTCCTTCCTTCAGGAAGTGCTGGGAACTACAGCTGCCCAGAACTCTGCAGCTCCTCCTCACCCAACAGTGTCCTGTGAGCTGGGGAGCTGGGCTCTGCTGGGTCCAGCAGCCCCTATGGCGGCCAGTAGCTCTGCAGCACCAATTCTGCAGGGGGAAAAAAGAAATTATGCACAGAACATTAATTCTGCACAAATTTTGCATTGTGTAGTGGTGAAGAATTCCCCCAGGAGTAAATAATTCTATCTGCTGCAGTATCTAAGAATACAGTGAGTCAGGAGCAGAATGGTATGATTGGCACTCTGCTTAGGAGTGGCCCATCAGTAAAATAGTTAGTGTGTGTCGAGTCAGGGCCAAAGGGGTGTGGGTGTGTTTCAACAGTGTGGGTCTTTCCCACATAGTGTCAGCCTGGAGTCTTTTTCCTAGGGTAGCTTGAAGCTTAGAACATTGCCTTTCTAAAAGTTCAAACAGTATTAGGTGCCACTGGAGGTTGAGTACAGTGTTTTTCTTTGGGTTCCTGTCCACATATATCAATATAACTTAGGCTGAGTACTTGAGGAGCTTCCAGTAAATAGCTGAGTGTTGCCCCCATTTTGCTTATTGTAGTATTCTGAAATTTCACAGGATGAGAAGGATTTCTTGGCATGTATTTTCTATAATATTTTAAAGCAGTTTTAATCAAAATCTTATTTTTGAAGCTTTGGCAGGTTCTGTCTTACAGTAAACTGATAATTGGTGAATCTTTATATGTGAGCGCAATCTGGTATATTTACCCAGTGTCAATGTTACTTTAAATAATTAAAAATTCAACTGAACTTTACTCAGATGTCAACTTCAAGTTTAGCTTGTGTTTTTTAACTTGATTGATTCCAGAAAAAGTTCTTCTTGTCTTTGTTTTTAGTGTATGTTTTCTGTAGGACACATTAAAAAGTAATTTAAGATGAACAAAATTTAATGAAACAAGCATTACACAACTCTACCCTATTAATAAATTAATAACAAATTAAGCATTTCAAGATGGGTTACGTTCGTGTTCTTGTGAGTTTATAGATCCCAAAGTTCTTAAAACTGTCAAGTTTATTTTGCCAGAGCTAAAACAAGTTAAGAGCAAATAGTCAAAAGCAGCTGTGTTCAGTGGCTTCAGTAGTTTGTCAAATGTAAGTGCATCTTTCAGCAAGGCTTTAGGGGAAATTAGATGACTTCATTGAAGATCTTTACAAAATACTATAACACAAAAGGCTCTGTCCACAAAAATAAGTCAGGCAAACTTTAGATTATATTGTTTGGTAAAAATTCACAACAGGACCATTAAAGGTAAAATTTGAGTGCTATATAACGGGTAATCAGACATTTTAAAATCATCTGTTTAATGAGGAGCCAGTATAATCTCTAAATTATTACAATATGTTATTGCGATAGAATGTCCCAGGACAGCAGTTTCTAATTGTGACACAAACCAATTAGAGTCAATAGCAGACTGCAGTATGAAGCATCTTTTGGGCAAAAGTCAGGGAAGGAAAATGTGCATATCAGGGTAGTTGTTTGTGCTCAACAAAAGAGTTAGGGTGGGATACTGTTGATGTAGAGTTTTTGCATGAAGTTAGTGGACTACTGACTGAGAAGTTGGAAGCCAGAGAATGGTTTGCTGATCTTCATAGCTGAATCATATTAGTGATCTGGAGAGATGATTGATATACATTGCAAAAGCTGTATATTTTATGGATAGCTCCGTTGCTATTCTAGGTGGGAAGATAGAATCTCAGACGCAAGGAATATGTAATAGCTTTTAGAGCAGCATGAGATACAACCTCCATGTTTATTGCTGCTTAGACGTAATGATTGAATTATGAAGAATATGGTTTTCATTTTACAGTCTTATCCAGGAGGCTTGTGTAAAAGATCATAATGTTAACAGCTTACACTAAGAGATGGATTATATTCAACAATCTGAGCTGTCAGCGTTGGATTGTAAATGGTGAGGGAAGATACGACATCAGAAGGGATAAATTAGAATTCAGTCATAAAACTTTTTAAAATAAAGGCTTGGAGGAGGGAGTGTGTGGGAGATAAGGGAATGCCTGACCTCTCAAATGGAGGTAAAAGGGCAGGAAACCAAGAAGGGGGTGGAGGGGAGTGCTGGCTAATGCAGCACAAGTTCTCTATCTGTTATGGAACCTGTCACACCTGCTTACTGAAAAGGATTTATATAGCTAAATGAATATTTACTAACATTTCTAACAAATGTTGTGAGGTAAGTACCTGTCATTGTTCTAAATATTTGATACTGAACGGTGTTAGTGTCTCTATGGCTGCTGCAGTTCTGTTGCTGTTTCGTAGCAATCTGCTGACAAAACTTGTGACCAAGTGATGTTTAGCATTAATGATTATGCTAGAAAGTTTTAACCTTTAATTCCTTCTAATGGCATGTTGGGAACGCCTTCATGTATGAGGACTACAGCTCTCCTGCTATGCTACGGCCTGCTCTGCAACCTTATCCTCCCACTCCGGGCTGACAGGTAGCTGCAGCTCCTGTTGCTTGTTCAGCTATATGCATCCAGTGTGTAGCCTACTGGCTGGCTTGCAGCCATTCACGGTCCTTCCATCTACCAGATCCTCTCTGCTTCTGCTTCTAATTCTGCGTCCCCACTCACCTACTAGCCTAGCTACGTCTCCTGCTTCAACAATTCTCTTCTTCCCCATTTCAACCTAGAATTTGCCAAGGTCCCATTCTCCTCCTTACCAGGCCTTTCCCAGCTGCCACTCCCTCCTCTCCCACATTCTTAAATTTAAAAGGGAAAGTTTGAGTAACTGACTTTGACTTCATTTATCAAAAAAATCTCAAGTCTCCAGTCTTTCTTATAAAACTGACAACAAATAAAAGGTTGAGGCTTTGTTGAATTTGTTGTGGTTAGAGCAAGGGGTACTAGGAATCAGAACCCAAGGATCATATTGTCTCCTCTTCCACTGGATAAGTCACTTAACCTCTTAATGTTCCTGTAAAACTACAGCTGTACTTTTCTATATTAAAGTATAATCTGGCAGGCAAATTCTAGACTTAAAAAGGTTACTTAACCCCAGTCAAGTCTCAAATATTAAAGAAATTCAGCTTATTGGAAATAGCATAACTTATTAGATTTATTGGCTCTGCTGTGTGAAGAGCCCAAGGAGAACTTGTGCAATTGCTCTCTGAATATTTAAAAAGAAAAGGAGTACTTGTGGCACCTTAGAGACTAACCAGTTTATTTGAGCATGCGCTTTCGTGAGCTACAGCTCACTTCATCGGATGCATACTGTGGAAACTGCAGAAGACATTATATACACAGAGACCATGAAACAATACCTCCTCCCACCCCACTCTCCTGCTGGTAATAGCTTATCTAAAGTGATCATCAAGTTGGGCCATTTCCAGCACAAATCCAGGTTTTCTCACCCTCTGCTCCCCCCCCTCCCCCCCAAACTCACTCTCCTGCTGGTAATAGCCCATCCAAAGTGACCACTCTCTTTACAATGTGTATGATAATCAAGGTGGGCCATTTCCAGCACAAATCCAGGTTTTCTCACCCCCCCACCCCCCTCCAAAAACCACACACTCAAACTCACTCTCCTGCTGGTAATAGCTTATCCAAAGTGACCACTCTCTGAAACCTCTCCTCACAATGTGTATGAAAATCAAGGTGGGCCATTTCCAGCGCAAATACAGGTTTTCTCACCCCCCCCCCCCTTCCCAAAAAAACCACACACACAAACTCACTCTCCTGCTGATCACTAGAGTGGTCACTTTGGATAAGCTATTACCAGCAGGAGAGTGAGTTTGTGTGTGTGTGGTTTTTTGGGAAGGGGGGGGGTGAGAAAACCTGTATTTGCGCTGGAAATGGCCCACCTTGATTTTCATACACATTGTGAGGAGAGGTTTCAGAGAGTGGTCACTTTGGATAAGCTATTACCAGCAGGAGAGTGAGTTTGTGTGTGTGTGTGGGGGGGGGGGGGGGGGGGGCGGAGGGTGAGAAAACCTGGATTTGTGCTGGAAATGGCCCAACTTGATGATCACTTTAGATAAGCTATTACCAGCAGGAGAGTGGGGTGGGAGGAGGTATTGCTTCATGGTCTCTGTGTATATAATGTCTTCTGCAGTTTCCACAGTATGCATCCGATGAAGTGAGCTGTAGCTCACGAAAGCTTATGCTCAAATAAATTGGTTAGTCTCTAAGGTGCCACAAGTACTCCTTTTCTTTTTGCGAATAAAGACTAACAAGGCTGTTACTCTGAAACCTGAATATTTAAACTCTGCTATGCATGAGCACTGTTACAGGTTTTGTGATGTTACACATTTTATGCATTTAACAAGACCTTGTCTGCACTAAGAATGTTAGGAGATGTAATTCACTATACTTTGCAACTCAGTTTTCAGGAACAGTGAAAGAAATTGGGCATTTTTATCACCATAATCTAATCAGTTATGAGTAGGGTTAAATCATAGTGGTAAAAATGCTCAAATTCTTTATATGATACTGTCATTGCCATTGCTCATACCTTTCCATCCACAGACCTACTGCGCAGCACTATGCTGTTTTTGCAGAAGGCACACTGACTTGTCAACCAGAGGGCAGCCTGGGTGTTAGAGGACAGCAAAAAATATTTGGAAGGGATGCTGTCTATGCAGCTCCCTTTTCTTGGCATGTGGGAGATCAGGGAAAGGAGTTAGACCTGCTGTTCTGAGAGTGAAACTGGAAAGGGGTAGGAGCCCTGTGTCTCTCCAGTCCAAGGAGTTCTGGGAAGGGCTTTGGAAAAAGTCACTCAAAGAGCCTGGAAAGTGGCCTAAGTAGACAACAAGGTGCCTGAGTAAAGTACCCTGAGGAGAGGATGTCATTTGGCAAGACAGGTAGACATAGCCAAATCCCTGAGGTGGAAACTAAGAGACTGGTAAAGCAAAGGGAGTGGATTTGCAGAAGGAGAAGCAGGGAGAGTTTAAGGTTTTGTTGTCTGAGGATGAAGGCCTTCAAAAAGGGAGAGCAGTATTGCTTAGGGGCCCTACCACAGAGAAGAGGAAAAGAACTAGAGGATGTTGTTTTGTCTAGACCAGTGCTTCTCAAGCTATCTGATGTGGGGGACCAGCAATTTTTTTTCCAATGTGCACGCAGACCGGCAGCCGATGGCTCGCGGACCGGCACCGGTCCGTGGACCACCACTTGGAGTAACACTGGTCTAGACAGCATACTTGGTCTTTATTCTCAGGAAGGGGTTGAGTTTTGTAATTTAGCTACACAGGAAAACCAGCTTGCCATTGAGGGAAACGGAAGCAATGGTTTCATTCTCACTGGATAGGTAAAGCCACGTCTACATAATCCAAAAGTCAAAATCAAAGTTCACACAAGCCAGTGGCTCATTGTATTGTTGCGATTAAGGCATGTCAGTTTCATAGCCAACAGGACACAAGGGAATGACATGGCCAGCATCACATCCAGCTGCCTTTGACAACCCTAATCTGATGAATCAAGGCTACATCCTTATGTGAGTAAGCTATTACCAGCAGGAGAGTGGGGTGGGAGGAGGTATTGTTTCATGGTGTCCGTGTATATAATGTCTTCTGCAATTTCCACGGTATGCATCCGATGAAGTGAGCTGTAGCTCACGAAAGCTCATGCTCAAATAAATTGGTTAGTCTCTAAGGTGCCACAAGTCCTCCTTTTCTTTTTGTGAATACAGACTAACACGGCTGTTACTCTGAGTCCCCCACTGTAATTCATAATAAATAACTGGAAAATGATGATAATAGCTGTGTCAATTATGTGTCACCCACTCCAAAAATTCTGGCACTTCTAAGAGGCAGCAATATTCTTCTCTCCTGAGTTGCTACTGCTGTTTTGTCCAGATGATGCCTGGGAACTGAGTTGAGCAAATTGTGCAAATTGAGATTTTTGCATACCACCTGGCTGCTAGGATGACCAGGAGGGAACTTCTTGACCAAACAACAATCTTGCAGCTGAAGACCAAACAGGTTTGGTTTGACTACTGCGAACTTGACACAGCCACTTGTAACGTTCCAAAGTTTGGCAAAAGGAGGCTGGGCAAATGGCAGAGAAAGAAACCTAGATGTAAACTGTTGATGCTTTGTTAGTTTGTTTTCCTATGCATAAAGAGGAGCAATTAGAGCCTGCTGACTGTCAATTCTGCATGTAAAACCTAAAAAATAAAATAAAAGCCAGCCCAAATAACGGTTGATGTGCCTCAGTAGAACCAGTTTTCAAGTTTTCTACCAACTTATTACTGAAAACAGCCTTAAATATATTTGTTAGCATTTCACTTTTTAAATTAAATGCTCTGTTGCAGTGAACACTGATCAGCATTATAGTTAGCCTAAGCATTGAGCTGAAGATTGCACTTGCACAGGGGAGCGGGAAATCTTCAGATAATTGGCCCTACCACACTCACTTCACTGGTGTCAAGATAGAGGGTGTATCAGGAAGGAGGACTGGCTGCAGTGTTTTTGTACTTTGGCAACCTTAGCTAAAGGAACAGACGCTTGAATATTTTTGCAGCAAGGCATAGGTTAGAGCAGCTATGAGGCTGCTCCCCAATTCCTGCATCTGGTTCAGCTCCCAATGTAAATTGGGAGTGTAATGGCAACTGTGGCATACAGCCACCTTTGTGTTCTCATCCAGCTCCTTCTAGGCATGTTTTGTGGTAAGTGCCATTTTGGCTGGATCAAAGGATTGACTGGTATCTCCGTAAGAAAGTGTACATTTGAGTGTCTTATCACAACAGACTAAAGAATTATCCTTTGGATCATTTCAGGGTGGGAAGAAATACTTTTTTATATGGCTGGCTCTGGGAAAATAGAAATTCTAGTTGAGTCTGGAATTCAGCACAATGAGAACCCCCAGGCATGCATCAGTCAGGGACTGAGCATTCTCAATTCCACTATTGAGGGTGTGAAGCAATTAAGGTAATTTGGTGATGAGCACTGTTCTAAAACTCTGGGTAGAGAATAACGAGTGTAGAGAATAACGAGTGTATCATTATAATTGAGAACCTTTTCCAGCAAATGGCAATATGACTTTTTTTTTAAACTGGGTTGATTGAGTCTGCCAATAAACCTAATTTCCTTTTCTTTGTTTACAGTGGAGAGCCCCTTATGTCATTCTGACTATATTAATTTAGCATGGAAGTTCAAATAATGCCTCATGCTGACCTACATAAGGCACCAGAGACTAGACTATATTTATGGTCTTTCAGTGGATTGCTATTTATAGGTTAAGCGAGGGATTGCTTGTGAAGCATCAAAAAAAAAAAAGTTACCACTTGATATCAAGTTATATATGTGGGCTGGTCAAACATTCTGACATTAACTTGGCCACTGTTATGCAAATTACATTGGACAGATTATTTCTTTGAAACTTCACTTCATCATTCTAGATAAGTGAATTGAATTTAGCAGTGTTTGTTTTTATTTAAAGATTGCTAGTAATGGAAGAACCTGCATTTCTTTTTTGGTGCTGGCATCTTCTGCTTCATTTGCTGGTCTGTGAAAATCTTTGTTCTTCCTTTGGGTGTGATGGTCCTTAATACCACTTCTTAAACAAGAGAACTATGTACTTGGGCAGTCATTTAGACAGCATTTACCATTTAAAGTAGCATTTTTTTATACAGCTGACATCCAGGAAAGAAACTCGTTTGTCATTCAGTAGTTTATTTAGCAAATATTTGGTTTGTCCATTTTGGGGGCATAAAACTTGAGAACATGACCTCCTTATGGTAAGTCTGGTAAATTCTTTAAATGATCGATCTCCTGGATGGAGGGAAAAAGTGAAACTAAAAGGCCAGAAGCATGTAAGCATGTTGTGGTGTTATGTATTGTAGCAACTCAAGTACCTTGCTGAGCATATAGGAATATTTCTGTAGAAGTAGTTAACTTCTGTGAAAGCAGAGGTGATGGGGGGTAGGTATAGGAAATGCAGTGCCTTGAGAAATATTGCAAATGCTTAAAATTGAATTTTGTACTCAGAAAAGCTTTATAGTGAAGTTTACTTCACATTTTTATAACAAAGTTGATTAAAAATTGTATTCTATTTAATATAAAATGACTATGCTCAGCTGTTCATCCTTTAAAGCATATTATTTATTCTGTTTTTATAGCATGCATATCCTTAATTGATTAAACACTTTGTTTCTAATAGCTTTATAAAAGATGAGCAACAGGAAAAAGCAATCAAGTTATTTAGGATATTCTAACTGTTTCAGATTGCTTTCTTCTCTAGAGTGAGAGGAATGAGTGTACTTTGTAGAATCCACTCTGATTGCACTTGTGCTCCTACACACTAATCTTGTGATGGCAACAGCAACTTGAAACTGACTAGGTAGCATGAATAGTCAATTTTATGTGTAAGCTGTGTCTGAACTAGAAATGAAGCTATTTTTGAAATAGCCAGCATCATTTTTGACACTCTGTCAAATATTGTCCCTCATCAATCATAATTAAGTGCAGTTTGCCAGTTGATGTACACAGAGCCAGCCAAGACCTGTGAAACACCACTGCAGAAAGCATATCATGCCAGTCCCTCATGCTAGAGGGACATTCATTCTGTTTCAGGTCGTGAACATATTTTGGCCCTGGCAGTATTAGTGGCCAAACAATATTAAAGCAAATTTGAGGGTGTGTCCTGAGGGTGCTGTATCTGCTTTTGGGTAAACATGACTCATTTCCTCCTGCAGAGGAGCACAGGTTTGAATGAGACCATATCTCTTGGGAGAAGAGAGGGAGATGTTCACTAACTATCCTTACAGCTTCACCACCTTTAAAAAACTTGAGACAATGAATGCTGTGAAGAGCTAAGTGAGCTACATAGTGTTCAGTTCACTTTTTATCAAAACTGAACATGGTTTTTTAGCACAGTATCCAATAGGATGCTTGACAGTGAAATACAAATTGAAATTCAAGATAGACACATAATGGAATGTCATGAGAAATTATGAGGAGAGGCAGTATCTCCATAATCAGAGGGAAGTGGAAGTTAAATCCAGATGTGTTTGACAGACTTGCTCTGTTCTGGGACTTGCTATTTTGTGTTTACTGTTTAATGTAGCACTGTCCTTGTAAGTGAGGTCCAGAGAACTGGTAAGAGCAGAGGCAAGAGAGTGAACCTGTTTGAAGTAAACCTTGTTTTTTCCTTTACACCTCACCTGAAAGAATGTGGGGTTATATTCCTGGAAATGATTTGACTAGACTCAAAGCTGATGTATACTATTTCAGGTCTTGTGTTACAAAAATATAAGGAGGTTCAAAAGTCAAAACAACTTACTGTGGAGTTTATGAAAAGTCAACTCCTTTCCTAACTCCAGTGCCACAGGATTCATAGCAGTAAGTGTGATGCTTCCAGCTGAAGTTATATAGTATAAAGAAGTCAAAGCCATATTAGTCATATTAATATTTGGTGCATAAACAAGCTTTGTATAATTAAACTTAAATGTTGTCTTGGCTCCAGCATTTGAAGCAAAAGTTAAGGACATGTATGAACAGGATTTTGGAGACTTAATATTGCTTGACTTAAACAGCAAAACTTTGTTGGGAAACCATGTTATAACATGGCTTGATCTTGCCTCTGTGGGCAGGACCTAGCTACATCTAAGAATTTGACTTGAGAGTTTGTCTTCCCATTGTACTTAATTATAGCAACCACTAGTGACCTAGAATTGAAAAGATGTGAGGGATTTGATCCTTTGGTTATAAAAGCCAATTGGCTTTAGGTCTGATGAATTAAGATCCATGTAAAAAACTAAGATCAGGTTGTTTCAAGTATCTGTTCACTTAAAAAAATCTAATTAGAGTTAAGGCTTGTGCTTCACATTAGTGTTTTTTTTCTTCCCAGGTTCTTTTGGACTGTAGGAATTAGAACCCTAAACTCAATTGTTAGAGAACAAAGAAATACCAAATTAAAGTTCCCTCACATATCCCTGAAAAGAATGTACTGTGGTCATGTTGCATAAGTCACAAATATGCAAAAACTAGGAAATGTACAGTTAGTGTGCTGCTTCATTTGCTACACAACCTTAATTCTGCCCCCTTTTTTCCATTTGGATCAGCAGCAAGTACTACCTGGATCAGTGGAGCTATACTCAGCGCATGAGGATCTATTTGACTTTATGAATAGGAGTCCTGATCTGGAGCTGTAGTAGGCATAGAAAAAATGGCAGTTATAGTAAAGGATGTGAAGTAGTGTGATGTTAATTTCTTTCTGACATCCCTGCAGGGGGAGAGTCAAGATCGTGTGGTTGTTCCTGAAAGCCATTCTTCTCCCTCCATCCCCCCTGGTGGATTTATGTGGATGACAGAGGGCGAGAGCTGATAGCTTAATGGCTCAAAGGAGGACAGCTTCCAAGTGCCTTCCTCCTGCCGACCGACTAGCTGAGACAGCAGTCCAAAGAGAGGAACTGGTAGCTGTGCCCCTTAACGGTCAACTCTTCTCTCTTTCTTAGTTCCTTCATGGCATCTCTTAGGCTTGAATGGATAAAGAGTAGAGGAGGAACTGTCAGTTGAGGGACTGCGAATGTCTCTGCTGCTCCTCTTGCAGGAAGTGCAAAGCTAGGAACCCTATTCTCGGGAGCCATGCAACTGTTTTCTCTGCCTGCCCCACAAACATACCAAGGGACAGGGAGCAGACAGAAGAGCAAAGCTCATAGCTGTGGGATTTTCATTTGGAGGAGGCAGTGGGAGGAATGAGAACCAGTGCCAGCTGCTCTCAGGAATATGGCTACCAGTTGCTCTCAGGGCTACTAGCTCAGTTGAGGAGTCTCAGCCTGCAGAGCCAAGAATGAACTGCTGTATATAACTGTTTAATTTTTAGAGCTTGTTCTTCGTACTGAGCACCAGGTATCAAGCTGATGCCTCAGTGAGATTTATGTGTGGAGCCACTGCTGCCTCCTCTCTCCCCTAACACCTGCACAAGGTGATAATTTTCTGATTTTAAGAATTTTGGTGGGTGACGTGTATATTGGGAACCACTGGAGCAAACTACATCAAATTTGCACCATAAATTCTATATGGACATACCACTGTATTAAACATTTTTATGTGCATTTTTGGGTGAAGATTGACAAGTTGCCTTTAAACAGAAACCATGTTGCAGCCTTAACTCTGGTGCTGCTGGAGTTGCCCCATAATTTGACTCTTCACCCCCCACCCCATCAGATTTTTAATGGTTTTTAATTTCCTACAGTTTGGTCAAAGTGTAATCCTTGCTTAGAACATCATTAGTCTTCAACATGTTAGAATATATATTTCAAGTCTGAATTGCTGGCTTAATAAAAGTAGTAGTATATTTATGTGGCCTCCTTTTTTCTAAATAATCCAAGAACCCTTTACAAATGGGTTGTATGATAAATTATGTATAAAGATCATTTCATCCACCACTGAGATGCAGTGGTTTCTGGGGTAAAAATGGTAGCTGTTTAATAGTGCACAGTAATACTATATAATGGTTAAGGGAAGGAAGTGAAGCATACCACATCCAGTTGAAACTACAGAGCAGGATGTAATAACCCAAACTAATTTGGCTAGGGCACAAGAATGAATACCCTGCTCCTGCAACCTTTACTTGGCCAAAAGTGCTCAGGACCACTCTGTCTCCTCTAGGAGTGAGCGTCTCCAGCATTACAGTATATCCTTTTACCATTCTGGAATATTGGTTCAGAGTTAACTTGGAGGGAAAAGCACCACACAGTGAATCACCACTTCTTTGTTCCTTCTCATTCAAATATTGACCAGGCCCAACCCTGCTTATCTTGAGTGCTGACAAGATCACAACATGTTGTAATTATCAACATTTTGATCAACGTGTTTGCCTCCAACTCTTTATTTATTAGATGCCAATCTCACGGTGGAATGTACAGTTTTAGTTCCTTTCACATGAGGGATAATGTAGAACAAATATTAGATGCCTTTATATTCAGGGTTTTGCTGCTGAAGTAGCCTGTGTTTTGCTTTGCTAATATATTTTTCCCCAAAGATATTTATGGAAGGGGAGATCCCTCCTTGTTAGAGGTGGAGGTTAAGTAAAAAGAGGAGTGTTTCTTCTCCCTCATCAAAGTGAATTTATGGGCTCAGGTCCTCTTATGACCAAGTGTGAGTATGATCTCTCTGCATGTGTGTAATCATGAATTTATTGCAATCCTTGAGTTGTAATTTAAGAACTTATTTGGTATAGTAAATTCTTTCCTTGTAGAGCAAATAAAGCTCATAGTTGGAGGTATCCCAATTCAAATAAGATTTTTCCCCCCTACTTGGAATACAGCTTCTATATTTATCAGCTTAGAGAAAACTGCAGCCCTTTCGTTAAGAAATACGAGGGAAAGGAATGTGGAAATAAAAAGGGGTATTTTGTTCTTTGCAAAGTTAGCAACATTGACTTTTCCTGCAGCTTTAACCATATGTAACAATATTTTCAGAGTTCTGTGTAATTTATCTCTGGCTCTTAGTTACTTGGTCTTGCTGCAATTTTAGTTACCAGTTTTAATAACCTTTTACTTATTTGTGAAGACCATAATACTTTTAACCAAGTGTCGGATCTTCATGTCTAGGATAACTTTGCTCCTATAAGTATTTTAACGGGTATTTAAACAAACACACAGGCACAAAAAACAAACCCTCAGTCTGTAAAAATGGGTGGGTTCAGAGGAGCCCAAATCTTCCTTTTCTGTCTCTGTGACTTCCTGTCAGCACTTGTCTGTGTACTTTAGATAAAGTTTTCTATGTGTACACACTACATTGCGCAAAGCTGCTTTGCGTACAATACACCTTCCCTTTCACAATGGAAGGGAGTGTTTTACTTACTGTTTTTTTTCCTGGCTGAGAAAATAAAAATACAGTAGTTTCAGACTAAATTTTAACTTTAATACCTATTTAATTGAATCCATCTTGCAGTAATTTGCCAAGATTTTGTTTTACGTATGCATACCTTGCATTTCCAGTGCAATGAAGTCATATGCAGTGAGGTCACTTTAATCACCTTTTAAAATCTTTTTTACTCACTCATGGAATCCATCACTGTAGTAGGTAGGAGCCAGATACAAAAAACCAGATTGCTTTAGACTGGTCTGTTAAACCATACTTTTCTTCTTTGTGTCAGATGGAGTTATTTCTATTTCACTCTCCTGTGTCTATGAAATAATGTTGGCTTGTTCTTCAGCATAATTACTGAGGAAAGGCTCTTGATGCAAACCAGCTTTTTCACATTCTTTGAAAATGTCCAAAGTTGGGCTCAGTCTTTGATCTCTGAAGGAGATCTACAGTTGAGCACCATCCACTAAATGTGCTTCACCTAGGGTACTATCACCTTTCCATCAAACACTGTTGCTTGGTGGGTTGTGGAAGGAGAGAGAATCTCATGGGGTATGTCTGCACTGCAATTAAAAATATGCGACTGGCCCATGCCAGCTGACTCTGGCTAAGTGGCTATTTAATTGCAGTGTAGATCTGGGCTCTAGGATCCTGCATGGTGGGAGGGTCTCAGAGCTTGGGCTTCAGCCCAAGCCCGAACGTCTACATCGCAATTAAACAGCCCCTTAGCCCAAGTCAGGTAGCATAGGCCAGCCATGGTGTCTAATTGCAGTGTAGACATACTCTATGATAGCAAATTAATATAGCTCTTGGCTATCAGTTTTCTGTAGCATTTGTAGTACTCTTTATCCTGGCTGCTCTAGAATATATCCTCTTTTATGGGTTTTGCACATCTTTTCGGTTCTTCAGTATGGGAGCAATTGTGTTGTAAGCTCATACATTGTGGCATTTTAGCCTGTGCAAAGACCTTGGTGGCAAGTTTTGTAGTAAGTTGTTACAGTTCCAGTGTTAAGCCATGGGAGCACTTGTGTGATCATTAATCTACTGGGCTGTCAATGAAATACAAAAAGTGATTCCAGTTTTTTCTGGGTTTTTTTCTTCTATGTCCATGTAAATAATTTGTGAAAACAAAGTGGGCCTCTAAAGTGTAAACTACAGGGTTCTGGGGTGTCTTTCTACATCTTGAGTATTGAGAAAGAGGACAGAATTTTCTACTTTTCTGTTTGAAATATAGTGAAAAATGTCTAATATAGTTGATGAAATTGGGTATGTCCAACATGAAGAGCTAGATATGTGTATTCTCTAAAGACTGTTTATCGTTCATGGCTAAATGTTTCATCACAGCCAAACAAGCAGCACTGAATAAATGAATGGCTATTGCTTAATCTCTTACTTTATGAAACTAGTTTTAGAAAATAAAAACTCTTGACTGCAAATGAGTACTTCTGGAGGATATGAGGCAACGGTGTTGTAGACATGCTTTGAAGACCCACTAATGCCTTGTTGAAAAGTTGGAGTTGGGAGTATTTTTCTGTATGTAATGCTGTGTGTGTAGGATTGTGTGGGCACCCAGTTTTGGCAGCTGTGTCTTTGTTGCTTTAATGGGTCTAAGAAGACTGAGCAATGCTGCTGTCAGTGAGGGAACATGATGAATTTATGAAGGGATGGATTCTGAATTCATGAACTCTTCGATCTCTTTGATTGTTGAGTAAGGGGGGACATGGTGAGAAGAAAGGATGTTAAGCCTATCCCTAGACATACACCTAAAAAGAGATTTCTTTATCTTGATGTCTTTCATAAGAACAGCCATACTGGGTCAGACCAAAGGTCCATCTAGCCCAGTATCCTGTCTTCCAACAGTGGCCAATACCAGGTGCCCCAGAAGGAATGGAATGAACAGAACAGGTAATCATCAAGTGATCCATCCCCTTTCACCATGTTGCCAGTAATAATTGGGAGAAAAGGGTGCCTGCTTCCTTGTCTTCACTTTATTCCTGTCAGATTTAAGATGTGTGGTTAATAAAAACAACGGTTCATCGTTTAGTGAAAGATGAAAGCCTCGAAGACTTTGCACCACTTGAGATTCAGATGGGTTACTCTGACTTGGTTTGCATAGCTGTCTTTAGTTGGCTGCCTGGAGTACCATGAGCCAGTGGAAAGAATAACTGCCAAACCTTTTCAGAATAAGCGTGTACCCTGCTTCCTCACCATTGTCTCTCGTATATTTCTCATACAATACATTTATTATTAAGTACTGATACAAGAGGAAATGGTTCTCTTTATCACCAGGCAGCAGAGATTTAAGTAACACTCACTTCACTATTCTCATGATGATTTTATAATTCACAGAATAGAATAATAGAATATCAGGGTTGGAAGGGACCTCAGGAGATCATCTAGTCCAAGCTCCTGCTCAGAGCAGGACCAATCCCCAATTTTTGCCCCAGATCCGTAAATGGCCCCCTCAAGGATTGAACTCACAACCCTGGGTTTAGCAGGCCAATGCTCAAACCACTATCCCTCCCCCCATTCTGTCTTTATATTTTAAGTTTAATTTAGAGGAAAGTTTGAGCATACAGAAATCACAAATCTAGAAAGTCAACATATCTCTTGTTGTTTCCAGTGTTGTAGCTGTGTGGGTTCCAGGATATTAAAGAAACAAGGGGGTGAAGTAATATCTTCTATTGGACCAACTTCTGTTGGTGAGAGAGAGAAGCTTTGAGCTACACAGAGCTCTTCCTCAGGTCTATAAAAGTACAAGATCAAATAGAGAGTTTAGCATAAGTAGTTAGCACATATTCTATCTGTTGACGTATCTAGTTGTGACACTGAGTACCTTTTATAGACCTGAGGAAGAGCTCTGTGTAGCTCGAAAATCTCTCTCTCTCAGCAGAAGTTGGTCCAATAAAAGATATTACCTTACCACCTTATATCTCTTGTCAGTAGAACATATGGAGTTATCACAGTTGTTTCTACTTTTAAGTATAGGGGAAAACTCTGGAACCTCAGATACTACTGTCATAACTTAATGATGATCACTGTAACCACAACTTTGTGAAATAAGTCTATCTTGTGACAGTTGCATTGCCTCAGTTGATTTGGCTTTTCGTAGGGTATGTCTTCACTACAGCATTACTCTGGACTTTTTAACAGGTATTGCCCTAATTCCCCTTCCCATCCCCACACATAAACCTCTTACCTGAGTTTAGTGATACTTTCAACCTATGCTAGCTAGCTTATGAGGGGTTGTGGGTTAGAACCTGGGGGCTTTCACTTGGGCTGGTAACCTGTTCACTGTGCAGTAAGGACTAGGGCTAAAGCACTTGTGTGATGATAGTCCTGCAGTGAATGTCCACGGTTCCCCTTGTGTCCCCAGAAGGGACCACATTCTCCCACAATTCATTGGGCAGCTCAGCATACTGCATTGCACAGAACCATGGGATATGCTCCCAGAAGTCCTAACGAGACACGGGGAGTACTGTACCAGTAAAAACATAACTTGGGTAGGGCTTTGCAGTATAACTGCTCAGACCCAGACTAGCCTAACCTATGTGCTCAGACCCTGGCTTAACGATCACCTGGAGTAACTGCAGTGAAGCCATACCCATCTCACACTAAGGAGGACTGGGAAAATGAGAGAGAAGATGTTCAGCGAGAGAGTGGGGTGGCAATAAGGATGATCTGGGTGTTGAAAATGTGCAGTCCAACTCCTTTACCTTTAGAAAAACAAAAAAACAAACAAACAAAAAAACAGCTGGTAATAGGTTTCAGCTTAAAACAGTTTCTTTTTAACATAAAACCCGAACCCAACAACTGGACACAGCTGGATTCAGTATTTAGTCAGTGTTTTTTTTGGGTTTCATGTGATGTCTGACTATTAATGTGCTTTGTTAGTGTAATTTCTCTTCTCCCTCCCCCCCCCCCCCCCCGCCCCCAGGGGCGGGGGTTAATGTGTTCTCCAGCTCTTGCATTTTGACACTGGAATTGAGACAAGAGGATCAGAGCATAGGAGAATCACTTTTGGTTGTTAAAAACTTAATGAACCATCTGTGTAGGATGCCTTTCATCAAAATTAAACATTCATAGTTTAACTGGTTTAAAAAAAATTCACTGAGAATTATAATTTAGCTGTAAAAGCCTTAACCTAAAGGAGTTTGCAAAACCAGTTAATTAGTAGCAGTACTGATTTTAATAGACATACCTTTGTCATTTGCTTTTTAAAGTACCTTTGCTGTTTACTATTTTTGTTTGAGCATAGACCAGCATCTGGTTTCTCTCAGGTGACCATCTTATAGCTGTATAGTACCTGCCCATTCTTCAGCCAGGGAGCTGTCTGGGATAACTTACATAGTTATGAAAATCCACCAAACCAACAACCCATTAAATTAATCTGTTAACATAATTACTGTATGCAAACTTGTAATGATTTTAATGGCTGTTATTCACTGGAAGCTCTGAAGATTTAATCTGATCCCTTTTAAACTCTTGGCTTCAGTGAAACAAATACAATCCAAATGACCACCTGTGAAGAATTTTTTCTTTTACTATAATGTTTAAGATGGGGATTAGTGGAAGGGAGACATTCAGGTAGCTTGTCTAATATTTCTAATTACCTGTTCTCCATAGGTCTAGTAGTGTGAGCTGAGAGAGCCAGTTTAACTCCAGTGTTTCCCCTGACTGAACTCAGTTCCCAAACCAAGGTTTCCATCTTTACTGTCTTTTATGTGAAGTTGTTGCACACATTGCAGTCCCTCAGTGCAGTAAGAAGACTATTTCCATTAGTTTGGATAGTCCTGATTATTAATGTAAGGTTGGAAGGTGCTCCAGGTCTTCATTTGTAAAAGTTATTGCTGATCAAGGTTTGTTTCTCATTATTATATTGTGAACATTACACCATATTTTTAAATAGCTGCAAATGTTAAGTCTGCTTAAATTTTAATTAAACTTTATATGCTTCTAAACTGTAGTAATTGTATGTCTTCTAGATATGCCTAGATTACCCATATGGATAAAGTATTCTAGGAGGAGGAACAAAAAGTAAAGCTGAAAGGATTAATCAAAATTTGCATTTTATAGTCAACAGGCACAGAAGTTAAATGCAGCTGTTCTAGGTGACTTTTAACTGAACAGTCTGTATAATTAAGTCTGAGATTCATATTGTGTCTATAATATCTTTTTGTTTCAATACTTTTTATAGGAAGACAGGATACTAGCCCAAAGAAGGATCTTATCTCTCAGTTCTGTATCCATGGTCAAGTTGAAATGAATTTTCCAGGTTCCGTGTATCATATGTGTATTGTGGTTTTTTAAATGAAAGAATCCTTATCTTTCCTTTATCACAAAAACTTAAATTAGTAACCATTTTAAGAAAAATTGTTTATTTTTTGCCATTCAGTCTGTTTGGACAATCAAAGTGAACTAGTCAGTTTCACTTTCCAGGTGCCAGTTTTTATAGGGCTCAGTCTTGAAGAACGGATGAATGGCTTTCAATCACTTTAGCTTATCAGGGCTTTTTATTCATGTTAACATTCCTGAAGATGCAGAATAGTACATTCAAAGGTTTTCTAGCTGACAATTTTGTAGCCTGGTGTTAAGCTAACACAATTAAGAAACATCATTTTTGCCCATCAAGACATGGCCTGAACGGAACTCTCTTATTCTGTTTACGTTGTAGACGCAGCTGGGAAATATATTTAAGTAAAACCAAAACTTGTCTGTTAGTTTTCTTTTTAAATTGAATATTTCCACTAATATTGCTTAAAACTATATTTTGGCCGTAATCTACTTTTCAGCATCTCTTAAAGTTCATTATACTAACTTAGAGTATGAGACAATCAGAATGAAGCTAAATACAGACAAGAAAAATTACAGTGAAAGTAAGCTGAAGTAACTATTTAAAAGGCTGAGTAATAGAAATTGAAGAAGACTACTCATTTATTTAGAATAGAGTAACTGTTTTGTCATGTAGATTTCAAATAGAATACTTCAGCAAACATTTTGAAAATAATTGAGCAGTTGTCTAAACAGTCAAATAATGGTCTCTTGAATTAACGTAACCTTTCATTTTGTTTCATCTTATTTAGACTGTAGCATCTTTCAGGGACCACTGATTTCTTCTTTGTGTAAACACCTTGCACATGTGGTGCTGCATAAACAACTGAATGTTGATTTACACTTATGACCGTGCAGAAGAGTAGTACACACAAACACCACTACTAGTACCATCTTATTCATAATCTTGTTTCCCTAATTACTTTGTCTTGATGCTTTCTCAAGTTCAGAGAGACACTTTTTAGACATCCTTTTTAAAAATTTGACCTTATTGCTTATAATTAAAGCAGTGTGTCAGTTGAAGCAGACATCTCCTAAGTCAGATTTCAGTAAACTTTTCTTTAAAAAAGAGAAATTTCCAGTTTCTTAACCCATACTGATCAGTAGTTCCTGACTGTACAACAGGACAGTGGATGAGAGGCTGCAATATTGCTGTAATTGAGGTGTTTGCTGAAATATGTATTTAGAGCAGAAATGTCGTTTTTTAGGGAACCTAGAAACAAGAGCAAAGCTGAGGTCTAACTACGATAGAGGATGGACACCAAAGAAGCTGTGTTGGGGACAAAAACAAAGCAAAATAAGGTAGAGCAAAAGTAGAGGCCAAGCATTGGACATGGGAAGGGATGGAGTGTGGGTGGGGGTTGTATACTGAATGGGGGAACAGTCAGGGGATATTAAGAGGAAAAAGTGGTGGAAGCTTTTAACAGTGAATGGCAAATGGATACTTCTTTTTTTAAACCAGCCTATTCTAACTTAAACTAATTATGCAGGTGAAATGGTTTGGAGGAGTAGGGATTCGTTCACCTATGAATTCTGTGTGAATTTTTCCATTTTTGATCGTTGCCTAAGCTCTACCAGTTTTACAGATATAAGCTAGTTGCTGACTGCAGGTTATAGCAAATACAGATGCCAGCTGTTTTTAATTAAACTTCTTTTCAATTTTGGATATCTCCTACTGTCATAAGGGGATTCTTCAATTGAACCATTCTGTTGGCAAACTGCATACAATGGAACTAGCTCTGTTCACTTTCATCCTTCATTTCCATTCTGTGATCAGAAATTATGTTTTTGTTCATAGCAACATGAACCGTGAAGACCGGAATGTGCTGCGTATGAAAGAAAGGGAAAGGCGAAATCAAGAAATTCAACAGGGCGAAGAAGTCTTTCCACCTAACTCTCCTCTCTTTGCTGAACCATATAAAGTTGTGAGTTTATGCTATTATTAAAAATGCAGTTCTTTGTGGCAAAAGCCATATTTTCAATTATTTGGTTTCTGGTCTTTTTTACGTGAATTTTTCTAGTGCACAGTTCTTGTGACAGTGATAAGAAGCAGAGCGTGAAAGTGAGGATGGATGGTTACTAGGTAGCAGGACTAATAAGTGCTCAAAATATCACTCAGGAATAAAGACACTGCTTTAATTGAAAGGATGTGCTGAAAGGAATAATGAAACTTCAGCTAACTTTTCAGTTTTCTTCTGAATTTGTTCCAGCCACCCAAAACATTTCAAGTGTTGGTCAGATCTGTTATGGTGGCTAGCTTTTTTTTTTTTTAAGCATACTAACATTCATCTACAGTACTCTAACTACAGGTAAACCCAGGAATAGGATGTTTGACTAGCAGGTTGGTTTTAAATGCAAAACTGCTTAATAGCCTGGGGTTCTTACCATTTAATATAGCCAAGTTCCTTAAAATTCATTGGCTATTGTGAGACTAATTCAGGGTTTGGTGTAACTTTTTTTCTTTACGAACTTTTAAAAGTCCCTACCCATGACTTTAAACCCCTACTAGATTCTCTCCTAAGGATCTATTTAGGCCACACTCAATACCTATAGACTAACAATATTTATGTGCCGGAGGCAGAAACTAATTTTGGGAGGGTAAGATGATGACATCCATGATTTTAATTCTTTATTATTCAAGAACCTTTTAAAAAAAAAAAAAATCTGTCAATGTACTCTCCTCTGGTAGAGTAAGGAAATGAGACTTGGGGCTTGTCTGTATTAGAAAGTTTTGCTGCTTTAACTTTACTGTTATAGTTAAAGTGGTTAAGCCTCCTAGTACGGACATAGTTATGCTGGCAGATAAGTGCTTATTCCACTTTGGTAAGCAGAATTAGTATAACTGCACATGTTAGGGCTTGGACAAGAATAACTGTATCAGTAAAAACAAAAATCACACCCTTAACTGACATAGTTCTACCAGTATAACTTTTTTAGGGCAGACCGCCCTTTAAACATCATTTAAGGGCTATTAGAGAAATGACCTCAGTCTGAAAGATTAGTTATGGCATTGCTTTTTTTGAACCCCTGCTATCTAGTCTACTGATGATATTTGAGGTTCTTAATATCATACTCCTGATATTGTGCCAAAAAATTAAATTCTGCACACAATATTTTAAAATTTTGCAGGTTTTATTTGTCAATAAATAAATGCAGAGGCTCCAGCATGGCAGTGGGGAGTATCACTCTGGGAGATCACGCTGCAGCCTTCCCACCCTGGAACACAGACTGAGACTGAGGCTGCACCCAACCCAGACAAGCAGAAGGCCTGGGCCTGCCCCAGAAAAACCCTGGGGCCCTACCCCTCTGCATAAGGTGTACCAGGTGTGGGGCAGGCAGGCTCAACCAGACAGGATCCAATTGTGGAGGGGCTCTGTCGGGGAGATCCAGGTGTGGGGTGAGAGGATTCTGTGTGGGACAATCTGGGTGCAGGCAACTCAGTGAAGGGCCTAGGTGTGGGGGGATCTGGATGCACAGAGGCTTGTTTGGGGGCAGGAGGGGCGGTTTCCAGGTACAGGGGCAATGGAACTCTGCAGGAACTTCCAGCTGAAAGTGTTTGCGGCTCAGTGGAGCGATCTTGGTGTGGGCGTCTCCGCAGGGGGGTCAGGGTGCTGGGGGAGTGGGGATTGGTGAGGTGGGGGTTTGGGTGCAGCTAATTGAGGGTCAGTGGCATGTTGATCTGGATATGGGGACTCAGGATGGTGGTGGGGGTGGTCTGGGTGCAGGGGTGGGGGTTGGAGGCAGGGGGTGAGATTCAATGTGGTGGGGTTTGGGTATGAAAGGATAGGGGGGTTCTGGGGTGTATGGGGTGAGGCTTGGTGGGGGTGTCCGGGTATGGGAGGTCCGGATGCATTGGGTTAGGTGGATGGGGGAGCAGCTCCCCATACAGTGGCCCCTTCCCTTGCAGCTGAGGAGTGATAGGGGCAGGAAGCAGGGGAGAATACTGAGCTTCCTGCAGCTGGGGGTGGGTCTGACACAGCCCCAGCCATTCCTTGCAGGGGAAGAGAGAGTCCCGTCCTCTTCTGTCTCCAGCCCAGCCAATCAGCTGAGGGTAGGAGCCGCTGGCTGCAGTGATTTACTTCTCTACTGCCTGCTCCGGGTGCCTGAAATGATGTACCTGTGCAGCTAGGGAGTGGTGCATGACTGCTCTTGCAGCTTCCCTTTGCTTCCCTGTCAGAAAGTCATTTTTCTGCAGGTAAGCAAAGAAATCTGCAGGGGACATGAATTCTGCGCACATGCAGTGACGCAGAATTCCAGCAGGAGTAATATCACTGGTACAGTTGTTCATCGTCAACCTAAAGCTATACTGTATAGAACTCATGTCTTTGATAAACACAGCCCAACTTCGGCCCAGATTCTAGAGAGAATTCTATTGGAAAGATACTTAAACAAAATGTCCACTGGTGTGTTCATAAATGAATACTGCAAAATTGTGCTAGAGCATGAATGGAATTGACTAGAAACTGACTACAAACAAAAGTTATATAAGTGGTTCATTTTCCTTGAACAAGTTGAGAAGTGCATAAGTAAGAACTGCATAAATAATTATTAGATTCTTTTCTTAAAAGTGCCAGTGCCATTTTTGTGTGGCCAGTAATACTTCCCCACAACTCTCTTCTAGAAGAGATTTGTGATCCTAGCTCAGGGCTTTGAACAATACATGCTTTTGACCACCTACCTAGTTCATATGGCTAAAGGAAAAATAATTGTTTATTACCATAGAATTATAGCAGAATTTAAAAGGAACTGTGGCATTAAGGCTCTTTAAACCTTTCTATTACATTTTTCTTTCTAACTGTTGGCTTCTTACTTCCTTAAACTACTTTGGACCATTTCCCCACAAACTATCAAAATAAGCGTGCATGGGGCTCTACAGGATGGCCTAGTTGATTTCTCTCCCCCCCCCCCCCACCCCCCCGTTTTTTCCTGCTGTGCCAGTAAGGCTGTCTGTTGTTAATTTCTAGTCAATCCTCTGCTGAAAGAACGGTGGCTATGATGTGAGATTTAAAGCCAGGGACTATATGGAAAGATCTTGGCTAAGTGAGGGATTTGAAGGACTGTTTGGAAGGGGGCACTGAATATAGAAAATGGCATATAATAGCCCATCTTATCTATCTGGCAGTTGAACGGTCGTTATTTAAAACAGCTGAACTGGCCTAATCGATAAGGTTGGGTTTTTTTGTGCCAACCTCTAATCGTTCCCAACGCATTAGGCTCTCTGGCCAGTCAGTTGTCTACTTTTGATAGATAGATCTTGGTTTGGGTGGAAGATTCTGCCATTACAATATTTACATTTTTTTTCCCCCTGCACTCAGTCCATGATATTTCATAAACCGATATCTGTAAACTAGCTACCATTTTTTGGTAATAGGAAGCTGCATTTAATGTTAAACTTGATCAAGCTTTATGGATATGCTGTTAGTTATATTAGCCCACTGAAGGCTTCTTCTTAGTGGTGCACAGCCAAATGGTCTTTTACTATGTGGGTTTTTCAGCCTTTAAGAATAAAATATGTATAGTTTGAAGACACCTGGGGGAGAGTAAAGATAAAATAATTTTAAGAGGATGAGTGAAATGTTAAAAATAAGATTACTAGCTTTAGAAATCAGAAGGGAATAATAACTACATAGTTCTTTGTATATTAGGAGAATAACTTAGTACTTCTACAGAAATTTTCATTGGGATTCTCAGTCACCAATAGGAGCTGAGTGCCTAACTCCGTTTGACTACACTGAAAAATCTCAGCCTCTTTCTGCTCTGAACTGGTATGCAGAGTTCATTTATTACTACTTATGTATTAAACTTAATAAATTATTTATTTAAATTTAAAGGGATTAAAATATTGAACAGAGGGCGAAACTGGGATGCTACACAAAATAGTCTTGGATGCTAACTAAGTTCTTAATTCTGAAGTTTGGGTTTGCATCCGATGAAGTGAGCTGTAGCTCACGAAAGCTTATGCTCAAATAAATTGGTTAGTCTCTAAGGTGCCACAGGTACTCCTTTTCTTTTTACTCTAGTTTTGTGTCAAATCAGCTTACCTAAGCCAAGTTGTATATATCTTAGATTTAGGAATCTCATTTTAAAAATACTTAAATATATTTTTAATCTTATATTTCTGTTATACTTTGCACAGACCAGCAAAGAAGATCAACTGTCTAACCGTATTCAGAGCATGCTTGGAAATTATGATGAAATGAAGGATCTTATAGGAGACAGATCTCTACAAAAGCTTGTTGGTATTCCCAAACCAACAGTACCATCAACGCCTGATGAAAAATCAAACCAAAGTTTCTTTGGTGAACAGAGACACAGTACCAGCTCTCATCAGAGCAGTAAATGGACTCCTGTAGGACCAGCACCTAGCACTTCCTCCCAATCGCAGAAACGGTCCTCAGGTTTACAAACGGGACATAGTAGTCAGCGGAGTGGTGGCAATAACACTAGCGGCAGTGGCCAGAGGCATGACCGTGACTCATATGGTGGTGGTAGCAGCAGCCGCAAAAAAAGCCAGCACGGATCAGAACACTCCAAATCCCGTTCTTCCAGCCCTGGGAAACCACCTGCTGTTTCTTCATTGAGCTCCAGCCATTCCAGGTCTCATGGAAGTGATCATCATAGCAAGGAACATCAGCGTTCAAAATCTCCACGGGATCCTGATGCCAACTGGGACTCACCTTCCCGTGTACCTTCATTTTCAAGTGGACAGCACTCTAACCAGTCTTTTCCTCCTTCACTAATGTCCAAGTCCAATTCAATGTTGCAGAAGCCCACTGCCTATGTAAGGCCCATGGATGGACAGGAGTCTATGGAACCAAAGTTGTCCTCTGAACACTACAGTAGTCAGACTCATAGCAACAGCATGAGTGAGCTGAAGTCTAGCAGCAAAGCACATCTAACCAAGCTTAAAATACCTTCTCAACCACTAGATGTAAGTTGGTACTGAGTTTGGGGTTTTATCTTTTTTCAGCATTCATGGCTGGGATTTTCAGAGGTGCCTAAGGGAGTTGGGTGCATAACTTCTATAGCAGGGGCGGGCAAACTTTTTGGCCAGAGGGCCACATCGGTATGCGAAACTGTATGGAGGGCTGGGTTGGGAAGGCTGTGCCTCCCCAAACAGCCTGGCCCCCGACTCCTATCCAATCCCTCCCACTTCCCACCCCCTGACTGCCCCTCTCAGAACTTCTGACCCATCCAACCCCTCGCTCCTTGTCCCCTGACTGCCCCCTCCCAGACCCCCTGCCCCAGGACCCTCCCATCCAACCCCCCCTCTGCTCCCTGTCCCCTGGCTGCCCTCCAGAACCCACTGCTCCTTATTAAACCTCCTTGCTCCCTTACCATGCTGCTCAGAGTGGCAGGAGCTCGCTGCCTGGCAGGAGCAGTAGGCCAGAGTGCTGGCGGTGCGGTGGCATGGCTGCGGCAGATGGGGGACAGCGGGGGAGGGGCCAGGGACTGGCCTCTCCGACTGGGAGCTCAAGGGCCAGGCAGGACGGTACTGCGGGCCATAGTTTGTCCACCTCTATGTTCTGTGTGCTCCATTTAAAATCCCAGCGTATATGACTACCATTAACTTACTATAAAAATACAGGGCTTCCCATTAGAAAGTGAAGCAACTTTGTAGTTTGTCAGTGGGAAGTCACACATTTTTCTTTTGTATTTTAAGGTGAATTTTGTTTATTTCCTTCTACATCCCCAATGTGCATGTCATGGTTTTTACATAATTGCATACCATATTAGAGCTTTTATGGTCTCCTGTTCTTTCTGATGAGTCATATGTAATGGATTTTACTCTTGGTTATGTTAGATTGTGGCATAAACCAAATTCTCTTTTGAACTGTAGTAATTGTGCATAATTTACATACAGTTTTTTAAAAACAATTTAATAGGTTTCAGAATGTAAGCAATATTTTTTTTGTATAGGGCATATTTAACTTGTTTTAGTGGTTTAGCTACTCTTGGAGTGTTGAGTATAGGTTGCTTGCAACTGCACAGCCATATTGGGGATCAATACAGTTTAAAATTATTTTAATAAGATGCTATTGCATCTGCTCTTAGCTACTTGAATAGCAATAGCTGGGAGTCTTTTAGATATCCCAAATAAATGGCTAAATACAATATAGAAAAATATTAGCCATGGTTAAAAATCATGCATAAGGAAAGATATCTATGCCAAGTATTCACCAATGTGTGAATAATTTATATTTTACACTAAGACAAGCAGTATTGCAGCTCTCTCCCCCTCTACATGTATTAGGACAGAGGTACAGGGAATTATTAAAGTACAAATTATTAAAGTACAAAAACTGTAAGTAGCCCATATTATGCTCTAATTAATAATGCAGCTCATGAGAGAACAGATCTAAAGTCATGTTATTGGTTACCATTATGTTTTTTCAATCACTTGAGTTCACATAGTGGCCAGTGACTTACTTGCCTCATGAACTTATAGTTTAAAAAATAAATGAAGCCAAACTTTCAGATGTTTGTAAGACACTGGCTTGTTAAAACCATGTTAATATTTAAGTGAATACAGGTAAGGGATTAGAATAACAGATTTTTATGATATCTCTGTGTATCATTGCTAAATGTGACTGCTTTGTGCTTTAGGAAATCTAGGATTTCTGCAATTTTGGAGATATGTGATCCTAAAACTATTGCTGGTTCTTTAGTCTAGCAGTGCTACTTCTCTCACTGATTCTGGATGAATATCATCAGGACTTGGGCCACAAACAAGTATAACTTTAAATTCTGTGTGTTAAGGGGCGGGGCGGAGGGAGAAGTCTTAAGGTATAAATGTAATAGTTAATCCTGAACTTTGATTTATAGGCATCAGCATCTGGTGACGTGACCTGTGTGGATGAAATTCTAAAAGTAAGTTGTCTATTCTTCCTGTTCTTGACTTTATTCATTAAATAAACAAACACTGCTAAAGGCGGAAAATGGAGTACTTGCCTGCGCACGAAAGAAAATCAGCAGTGTTCCAAGAACGCCACTTACGTTACCTGACTCCCTAAAAATCATCAGTGAGCAAAGTACTTGGATTCCAGTTTCTGCTGCAACTGTTGTTGCGCCCTTCAGTTTCCTAGATCTTCTTACTAAGTATTGATACAAATTGATGTCCCTGTTTTAAACTTGCTGGTAAAGTTTTGGAAGAACAAAAAGCAGCTTATCAGTTCTATGTATTTTAGTGTCCATTTTCATAGACAAACATTTTTTTTAAAGAATTTTCAGATTTCTCTGCAAAAGTGTGCATTATATAGGCAGAGAATGGAACTGCATACACAAAATGCTGTCAAATGGATATAGTAAACAAAAAAAACACAAAGTAGTCTCTATTAAATCTTAAGTTTTACATCTAATGGTTTAGGTAAAAATATTTCTCACAGAAGTGTGTATAGCTTTTTAAAGTTGACATTCTGATGTGTTTTAACCTTAACGTATAATGGCTTTGCTGTTTGGTTTGGTTACAGGAGATGACCCACTCTTGGCCTCCCCCTCTGACTGCTATTCATACACCATGCAAAACTGAACCTTCAAAATTTCCTTTTCCAACTAAGGTTAGTGAATGACAAACCTAACTTTATATTTGTTTAGTAGTTAAATATTGAGTGACATTAAAAGGAGTTTCTCTAGTTTTAAAGATCAAGAATTGCACTGCAGGATTTTAAAGCTCTTGTTAAGTTCAACTGTGCATTGTCATTTGCGGTTTGTTTGAATACATACTAACCATTTGTCTGACAATCCATCCTGGCTTTGCAGCAGTGCCCATGATAGCCCTGTAAAGAGCACAAATCTGTTTTTCCCCATCTGCATTCACTCAACTGCTGTACCTTCCTGAAAGGAACAAAATTGGGAGGCAGTATCTGGCTGCTGTGGCTTCAGTCCCATTGAGAACAATGGGAAATGACAGCCATTTCGAAACAGAGCAGTTTTTCATTGATTTTTCTGTAAATAATGCTATTTTCCTTCAGCAGGGGCTGAAGAAGAAACTTTGTTACCAAGAGCTTTGTTGTCATGACCATTAATCTTAAAAGGTTCTTTTCAAAAAGTACTCATTGTATCAGATCGGCTCAGTAGGAAAGGAAGGAAGGGAAAACTGGTGTGTGCGCACGCTCATGAGAATGTGGATAGGATCCAAGAGGGAGAAGGGAAACTGCACAGTACACTCTGGCTGCTTTGTGCTGGTCTGTAGTGGGGTATGTACTGGTAGATCTGGCCTTGAAAGTTTAAAAAAACCTTTTTTTAAATTGATAGTACGTATCTTCATATCATTGGAAATATCACATAATAACATTCTCTTTTAGTAGTTATGTATAACATTTTAAATTAAAAACAAAAGAAAATATAATTTCCAGATAAAAACTACGTTAACTTGTGGTAAGGTTGAATACATGTCAGTAACTTAAAAGCATCTAGGGATCCTGTAATTATCCCCAAAGTCAAGCATCACAAATGCAGGGAATGTGAAGGTATGGTTAAGCTTATAAGAAATTTGGACATATAAGGTATGGAAATGCACAGTTAAGCACTTAAAAAAGCCAGCTGAATAGAGTTAAGGTTGTTCTATCCCCTCCCCTCATGGTATCATTAATGTCTTTAAAAATCAGTATTTGTAGTTCTAGAGTCAATGTATGTTTGTTAGCCCGGTGTCACTTTCCAGAACAAGGCATCTCTAGAAGAAGACAGTGCAGCTCTTACATCGTCTATCTTACATCTATCCCTCACTTCTCGTGTGTGATCAACAGTGAAAGAACATTGCAATATCATTCTGCTCCAGAGTTAACACACCCTTAAAATGGATTGGGGCAATCTGCTCTTCCCTTGGCACTGTTTCAGTATTTACAGGCTCAGCAAATGTTACTTCATAAATAACCTTTATAATGTTAACTGAATAGTCTTCAAAGTCTTGAGATCTAGACTTATTTTTTTGTAATGAAAGCTGAGATTTTGGAGCATTGCGGGCAGACTCCAGAAGAAAGTAAGAGCCCACTGAATGACCCAGTTCAATCCCTGATAGAGAATAGTTGAGTTATAAGTATATTTCACTTGAAGTTTATTTTTGTCAATTGTTTTTTATGTTCATCTATTTCATTCTTAACATCTTATATCACTTGCTTTTTTCTGTGGGGAATGGGCACTGTCTTCTTATGTAATCTCCAAGATTAATGTAGCTGCCTTGAGCTGTGGTGAAAATTACTAATATATTTCTCTAAAATGCTCTGGCTGGGTCTCATGACTATCAATGGACATCACCTCCACACCCCTGCTGTCAATACATACCCACAAACAGAGTCCCATCCTCCCTGTAGAGAACAGAATGGGGGACCTGCACAGGTCTCCCAAACCTAGGGCCAGCCCTGTACCTGTCTTTCTCCTTTGTACTGTATGTTCTTGTTTGCTGCTATCCAGTGAGCTGATAATTTACAAAGTATTCTACACCAATTCCTAGTTTTACTTCATGATGCAAATCCAGAAATGAGTCTCATCATTTCATTATCTGTTCCCTTTTGGTACTTATATGATCTTGTCAGTGTAATGACCAATCTAAAAATCTTGCACACATTTCATCCAAGCTTAATTTGCTGAGTAATACAAAATTGGCAACCCAGTAGTAATACACTAAGTTAAGTTTCAGAATATTCAAAACTAGTATGTAATAACCCCAACATGCTTGAAGAAATCTGTTTCTTTACAGAATGTTTTTTCTCTACCTTGCTAACATGTGCCTATTTGTTATTGTAGGGTTGTTTATGAATTGTTTGGCTTGTGGGCCTTTGACTTGACTTTCCTCCTAAGCATATATATTGAATCATTTGTATGGGGTGGGGGAAGGAAGCTGTATTAGATTACTTGGCCTTGCTGACGTATAAGAACAAAAAGTCAGGTCACATTTTTGGACCTTTATCAACCTGGATTGTGTTTCTTAAACCAGCTTGCAAAAAATTCCATTTATGGCTTCTCCATGTCTTCTGACTTTTAGCCAACTTTTTTCATTCTATGACTATGCATCTTAGATGTGGAACTCTGTTAAATACTCTCTGCAGATCCAAAGTCTATAATTTCCTCTGCCATGTTGTACCCCCTGTCATTCTTGGCAGGAATATCTTCTAAGAATTCCAGCAAGTTAGTGAGCCATGGGTTTGTTTAGCCTGAAACCATAATGGAATGCAGAAAAAAAAACAGAACAGCGGTTTACTTTAATCAAGCTGTACTGTCCTAAGAGGACTTGATCTCTTCAGAAACTGTACTTCCTTCACATTAATATGCTGCTAGGTTTCACAGCATTCTACTTGTGTGCTAACACTTGGTGTGTCTCGCATGCCAAACTACAACTTAGGCACTTTTCTGTGGACTAATGTGTCAACTTAGATTGTTAGGGCAAGGACTGTCTTTTTTTTATGTGAATTGTGCCTAGCATGGTGGTCCCAGATTGCTGATTGGGCCTATTGGTATTACCTTAACATATTTTAATAATGGTAAAGCAGGTCCTAAGCCAGAACAAAGCTGCATGAAATTGGCTTCCCCACAGGATTACCTAGTAGATCTTTTTCGTAACAAATCTGGGTAAAATTTTTGATGGAGCTTAGGACTCTAAATGCTTAAGTCACTTTTGAAAATTGTACACTCTGTCATTTGGTTTGAGCCATGGTCTGAGGCCTGAGGTTACTTCTCCAGCCTCAGGTAGATTTCCTGCAGATGACTGTCAGACTCCAAAGCCAGAATATTGGTATTATATATAAAATGTCTGTATATGTGTGCACGTACCACACAAACATCTTAAAAGCCAAGGGTTTTTTGTACAGGTGAAAGTTGCTCAATTATGAGGTCTGAGACTGAAGTCTGCTCTCCACAAAGCAAATAGTACGGCAGCATTGTAAACTTCTGCCCTGGAGTACCTCAGATGTGACCTAGTGGAGGGATGGCTAAGGAAGGGAAGGGGAGTTTTGTTTCCAGGTTTATTCGGTCACTGACCTCTCAGAGTATCAGCAATGGCATTGATTAGGGTTAATTGTGCTGCTGTTAAGTTAGTAATATGGAAAGTGGAATTGAGACCATGGTCTCATTTCAAATAGAACCCAACGGCCATCAAATGGCAACCACTTTTAGTCACTGCTACCTGGACTAGAGCCAAGTTGGCAACTTACCTAAGTACTGCATTACCATTCTGCCCAATTATATCCAGTCTTCCCTCTCTCTGCTTTTTAAGTCTAAGTGCAGTTTGCTTCCTGCTTAAATCTCTTCATTGCCTGTCCTGACCAGTCTGTCTGCTGTTACTCCCATTAGATTAATATGGTCTCCTTCCTCTCCATTGTTTCTCATTTGTCCCTTCCTAAGTAGTCCCCTAGGGGAGATGATACTGCTGGAAATAACTTTGTAGCTGTAAGCTTGTGCTTTTGCTTGTCTGAGTTTCTTAAAGTGAAATGTGTTCAAAACCAAAATAGATTATTGGAAAATGGATTTAAAACAAAATATATCTTAATCAAAGTGCCCCCCCAGGGTATGCTATGGTGTGACTTAAAAATATTTAAGTGACACAAATGGATAATTGCGCAGACATTCTTTTGTAGCATTCACAATGTGTACATGGGAAGAAACAGATGTAAACTGCTTTTTGTATGCCCATCCCAGGATGGTAGTTATCTACAAGTGTTATTGAAATTAGGCAGCATAATAATTTTCCTACTATCCTGGCTTCCATTTTGAATGATAGCCTACCACTTTTGCCTGCTGGCTACTTTTGGCCATGAAGGCAAAAAGAAACCAAATAGCAGATAATCATTCTGACATTCAGTATGTCAGTGTGAAATATAAAAATCCGTCATTCCTTTAACCTTTTGCATGTTTCCAAAGTTTATCTGGTAGTTATCAGTTGAAGCTGGGAAGATGTCACAGGGCTTCATTTTGACATAATTTAAATTTTTACTCTTTTCTTTGATTAAAGAAGCAATTTTTAAAATAGAACATATAAAACAAGCTGTCCTTAGGAAGAGGGAAGTCTTTAGCAGAACACAGTGAGCTTTGTATCCTGCAGTGAAGAACTCCCAAGAAATAACTCTCCTTTATGTATTGCTGCTTCAACAACTTACTCATCTACAATAAAAATTTGAAAAGTTTTTAAAGATTTTTAAGAACATCTAAACATGTTGTATAAAGCTCTTGTTTGTTCAAAATGTTTAGAGATACCATTATGTACATACAGCACTTCAGTGAGCCAATTGCTATGGGAGATTGGTTTACAGGCTTATTATAGAAGTTACAACCCACTGTTGGTTGATTACTTGATTCTTCTTGGCAAACTAATGGAAGAGTATTTGAATTAAGTATACTAGATTCAATTTCCTAAGCAGTGCATTTCAAGTTGTCATGTATTTTCAGCTATTTCATATTTTTAGGGCCAAAGCTGGACTGCTTTGAAACAAGGTTATGGTCAGAAAAGGTGACTATATAAATATGGCATTCTTATTCGGCAGTCTGCTCCCTGTACCTACTCAGTCAGATCTGTTTATTTAAGAACTATAAAACAAGCTTTTGGTTTTTTTAAATTACATTTAGCAGGATTGACTTTGCACTACTGTGTGGGGGAGAGCTGGATTTTGTGGAATCTAATCAGCTTCTGGTGCCAGGGTCTCTACTGCTGATGTCCAAGCCAGAATGAACATGACTTGATTTTCAAGGCTAGATTTCCATATAATTTGGGTATATAATTTACGTAAGCAAATTAGTCTAAGGGCTTGTTGGGATCGATGGGCAGTGATCTATCCAGCAGGGGTCAATTTATCATGTCTAGTCTAGATGCAATAAATCGAGTGCTCTCCCGTCGACTCCGGTACTCCTCTGGAGAGAGAGGCGCAGGCGGATTCGATGGGGGCGCGTCAGCTGTCGACTCACCGTATTATTCACGTAGCTGAAGTTGTGTAACTTAGATCAATTTCCCCTCCCAGTCTAGACCAGGCCTAACTTGTGAGCGCTGCTAAGATAATTGTACATAAATTAGGTGTTGAGTTGCATGGGTAACGGTGGGCGGGGGACGACACACACAGATGGGCTGGTGTAGAAGGGGAATGGGGCAGGCCTAGTGAAGTAAGTCCCTGCGCTAAGACCGTGTGCTTGGGTTTGGAATGTCTTTTGGGGTAGGTGCAGGGAATTTGAGCCCAGAGGAACAATCCGGTACCCATATTCCTTGCTTTTGCTTCACTCTTCTACTTAAGTCCTAATACACTGCAGTCTTTTAAATGTATAGGGGGCAGTATGACTCAGCCTTTACTTTCATTATTAGTTAACGCTCCCTTTTGAAGTAATCCTATGTAACTTTTTACTCCCTTAGGAGTCTCAACAGTCCACTTTTGGCCCTGGAGAGCAGAGTGAGTATTTAAAGTAGTTTAATATATTTTAAAAAATATTTATATAAAATGTTTTCATGTTACGACTAATGTCCCAAATGCCCTTTGGGCTTCTTGACTTTTTTTAAATCTAAATTTTCCAGAGAGGTGTCTCAGGTTAGACCCCCAAGTTAGCATTTCCATATTTTCTTCCAGTCTTACGCTATAAAACAGATAATTGGCTTTCTTTTACAAGTCCTGTTATATGATCTGAAAGGTAATGATTAAACTGTATTGTGGTTGCTGGCATCTAAAGGAAATACCTAGCTGTACCCAGTCATATTACTGTAATCCTCCGAAAGATGCTTCCTCTTTAGAGGTAATTGAAAATCATAGTTATAATTGTATGTGAAAACTCAAACCCCAGTTTCTGAAAGTCTGATGTCCAGCAGACAAATTAATATGTGTAGTAGAATAAAGCATAAGGTTTTTTATATAGCTGGGGACAATAGCCACACTGTAGCTTCCCCTTGTTATGGCACTCCATGCTCACCTTATTGGGCATAATTCAAAACTGAGAATATGGTAATGTCAGGAGCTCTAGGGTATGATTATGCATATGCTTACTCTCCGCTACTACCAGAGCACTTTTCAGAATTTGAACAAAAGCAACAAAGCTCTCGTTGAAATATGTCTTTCCTTTTCCATGAGAATTACTCAAATGGATTATTTACAGGTAGTGCGTTTAGTGTGACTGAAACGCAGCCCATACTCCTACACTTCCATCAGGCTTTACCCTTCATATCCCGAATAATTAATCAGATTAAGTAGTAAAAGCAGAGAGTGGCTTATTCTTGTATATTGACAAGCTGCTTACTCTGAACACACAATAAAGAGAGGAATTAAGGAAATAAATTCAAACACTTAATTAGAAAACCCATTGCTATGGTATATTGGCCTATCTATAAATGCTTCCTATAGAAATACACTGTAAAATGGAGAGAAGCCAGCCTAATGAGAGGCTGGGAGTGATTCTCAACTCCTAAAAATTTCACTGAAAACCAAATTATGACCACTTCAGTTCTGACTCATGTTGTGGTGCCCTGGACAGCCTGCCAGAAGTCAGGAATTTAAAGTGACCTACCTTGATTGGTCAGAATGGTGGGATCCTTACTCAGCTACTGGAGAGCTGAGTAGGGATGATGCACAAGCTAATGTTAACATGATGTGCCGGCTGAGTAACTGCATGTCTCTGCATACAGAAAGCACTACAGTTTTCCTAGACAGTATCTTTAACTGAGAGAGAAGGAAAACAAATTGTTCTTTCACAGCATTCAAAATAAATGGGACTTACTGCTGTCTTAAAAAAAAAAATCACTTAAAATCTGGTCCAGTTTTGTATATTCAGGGTATGTGTACACAGCAAAGAAAAACCCATGTCTGGGCCATGCCTGCTGACTTGGGCTTGTGGGGTGTGGGCTGCAGAGCTGTTTTGTTGCTGTGTAGACTTCCAGGCTCAGGCTGGAGCCCAACCTCTTGCAGGGTGGGAAACAGCTCTGCAGGCCCAAGTTGACTGGAACGGGCCAGCTGCGGGTTTTTCTTTGTTGTGTAGACATACCCTCACTGTTCTTGTTCGTGCAGTTTTCTGCTGTGCTAGCCTTTCACCTCTGGATCTTCTAGTTCAAATCTAGGTAAGAGGATATTAGTGAAATAATTCTATTAGTCCCAGTCTAATTCATGTATAACTACACCAAGCAAATAGAACCGTTCAGCATGATTGGCTCTGCTTAAGAGAACTGTAAAGCAGGCATAGAAAGGGTATATTGCATGTCAGGGTTGAGGTGCATTGATGGAACTGTGTGAGAAGTTTGCATAACACCTGCTTGCATCGTATCTGGCTTACACCAGTTGTGTTAGTACCTCCATTCCTCAAGCGCTAAATTCAACCATTCTTGCCTTCAGATTAATCTAGGATTTTTATTTCTTGTAACTTTGAAGTGTCTTATTTTGCTGCTCATTTTTAAGGAGTGTACTTCTCTTTCCAGAAAGATACAATCCCTCATCAAAAACGTCCAATGGTCATCAATCGAAATCGTAAGTTACTCTTATGAAAGGATTAGAACATCCTCTCCAATGTTTTCCAAACTACTATTTCTGAAGCGTTTTTGAAGGATTTTGGCCCATTAAGATGAAAATAGCCATTTCTCCACACTTTAACACGGATATAACAGTTCTTCTTCGAGTGCTTGCTAATGTCCATTCCATATTAGGTGAAGAAACTAAAGTTCCACATGGTCTTCTGTTATCCCCTCCCTGGATCTGGGAGACTGGTATGCCACCCTCAACTTGAAGGATGCAATCTTTCAAGGACACAGACGCTTCCTCCGGTTTATCACCACTACCATTTGAGGTTCTCCCATTTGGCCTGGCGACAGCACCGAGCATGTTTACCAAGTGCATGTCCGTGGTAGTGTCTGTCTTCAGGCGCCAGATCTATCCATACCTCAATGACTTGCTCCTCAAGGGCAGTTCTGGGTCTCAAGTCCAAAGGGATGTCATGGTGCTTCAAGCCACATGCCGCTCTCTGAGCCTTCTGATAAATGACAAAAAGTTGATGTTTGTGCCAATGCAGAGGATAGTTCATTGGAGCGGTCCTCGACTTGACCTACGCCAGGGCATTCCTGCCATGGGACAGGGTTCCACATGCTGATGAACGTCATCACGAGTTCCCTCTGACTACAGCCAGGGTCTGTCTGTACCTGCTGGGCCACAAGGCAGCATGCACTTACGTGGTCCGCTATGCCTGGCCCCTGCAACAATGGCTGGGGACAGTCTATATCCAGTCCCGAGACCCCCTGGAAAAGATCGTTACGATTCCCCAGGCGATACTTCCCTCGCTGCGATGGTGGACCGACCACAGGACAGTCCTGGAAGGGGTTCCGTTTGACAACCCCTCTTACTCCATCGAGTTGGTGTCAGATGCCTCGGACCTCGGCTGGGGTGTGTATCTCGGCGACCTCCAGGCACGGGATGTGGTCCCCAGAGGAGGTGACGTTGCACAGAAAGATGAGAGTTCCAAGCAGTCCGGCTGGCGTAGAGTCTTCCTGCCCCACCTGTCAGGCAAAGCGGTACGAGTCCTGATGGACAATACAGCCTCAATGTTCTACATCAACAGGCAAGGGGGAGCATGCTCGTCGGCTCTCTGTCAAGAGGCACTCCATTGATGGGAATTCTGCATCAGCCACAAGATCCACCTGGAAGCTTGTCACCTTCCCAGCATCAAGAATACACTGGCGGGCCACCTCAGCAGGGACTTCTCTCACCACGAGTGGTCACTCCATCTAGAGGTGTAGCCTGTATGATCTTCCAAAGGTGGGAAACTCTCCAAGTGGACCTGTTCGCAACCAGACAGGACAGGAAGTGCCACCAGTTTTGTTCTCGGCAAGGTCTGAGCAAAGGCTCCCTCTCTGCCTTTCTCCTGTTGTGGTCAGGGAGCCTGTTGTACACATACCCTCCGATTCCACTCATCAGCAAGGTCCTGGCAAAGATCAAGAGACAACGTGCAAGTTGTTGTGATTGCTGTGGCGTGGACTTGCCAGCATTGGTTCGGAACGCTTATGAGCCTGACAGCATGCCCTCCCTGGCCCCTGCCCAACCAACCGGACCTGCTGTCACAGGATCATGGTTGGCTCCCACACGCCCAACCTTGAGTCTGTCCATCTCTCGGTGTGGATGCTGTGTGGCTGAACCTGGAGGAGCGGACCTGTTTGGAAGGAGTCCAACAGGTCCTCCTGGAAAGTAGGAAGCTCACAACTAGACTGACTGACTTGCCAAGTGCATGAGGTTTTCCCGCTGGGCATCCCTTCCTCGCGTTCCTCCATACAGGCTGTCCTGGACTACTTGCTCCATTTGAGGAACCAGGGCCTGGTGCACTCTTCCATTAGAGTGCATCTTGCGGCCATCTCTGCTTTTCACCCGCCGATTCAAGGACAGACAGTGTTTTCCCATGACATGGTCAGATTCTCGAGAGGGCTCGAGAGACTCTTCCCTCAGGTATGGGCTCCTGTCCCGCAGTCGGATCTTAACTTGGTCCTTTCTAGGCTCACTGGCCCACCCTTTGATCTGCTGGGTTCTTGCTCCTTTTCCCACCTGTCATGGAAGGTCGTGTTCCTGGTGGTGGTGACGTCCGCAAGACAGGTCTCTGAAATTAAAGCCTTGACCGTGTGTGGTGGTTCTGAGGTCTTCTACAAAGACAAGGTTCAGTTGTGGCCCTACCCGGCCTTCCTGCTGAAGGTGGTATAAACCTTCCATATGAACCAGGACAACATCCTCCTGGTGTTCTGTCCCAAACCACACAGGACCAGTGAAGAGAAATGTCTTCACATGCTGGAAGTCCAAAGGGCCTTGGCTTTTTACTTAGAACATGTCAAGCCTTTCCATAAATCAACTCGGCTCTTCATCACTATGGCAGACAGGATGAAAGGCCTTCCGGTGTCCTTGCAGAGGATTTCCAATTGGATCACCTCGTGCATAAGGACCTGTTACGACCTTGGGGGGGTTCCGCCACCGATTGTTAGAACCCGCTTGACGAGAGCGCAGGCATTTTTGGTGGCTTTCCTGACGCACGTCCCTATCCAAGACCTCTGTAGAGCTGCAGTGTGATCCTCTGTTCACACGTTCACGGCTCATTATGCCATCATGGAGCAGGCCAGGGACGACACTGGGTTCGGCAGAGCTGTGTTGCAATCTACACGTCCGTGAACTCCTGCCCGCCTCTGATGGTACTGCTTTGGAGTCACCTAATATGGAATGGACATGAGCAAGCACTCGAAGAAGAGAAGACCCGTTACCTTTTCCGTAACTGGTGTTCTTTGAGATGTGTTGCTCATGTCCATTTCACAACCTGCCCTCCTTTCCCCACTGTTGGAGTTTCTGACAAGAAGGAACTGAGGGTGGGGGAGCTGGTGGTGCCCCTTATACCGTGCTATGTGGGCACCACTCCAGAGGGTGCCAGAGCTGGTATCCGTAGGGGACCGGCAAGGGAAAAACTTCAAGTACCGGTGCATGTGGCGAGCACACACACCTACTATGGAATGGACATGAGCAACACATCTCGAAGAGCACCAGTTATAGAAAAGATAACTGTCTTTTCTTATGTAGAATCTTAATTCTTGTTGATTACCAGAAAATGGCTACCAAGCCCATGTGAAAAGGACACTTTCCAAGATGGTAGACATAAAATTTGAGACTAACTGCTGCTTCACAAGGGCACATGTGTGAACGTTGCTTTTTCCCGCTTTCCTTTTTTGTTGTTGTATGCTAGCAGGATACTTATATAATATTTCTATTCTTGGGATTGCTTTATGTTTCAGTACTTCGACAAGAATGAGGAGGGCAGGTAGGGTAGAGGGACCTTTTAAAATAAATGTTCATGGTTACAGAGAAATCCAGTTACCTGGGTTGTAAAGTTATGATCTACTTTCAGCTGCCAACAGTTACAAAAATGGTTTGGGGAGCTCTGATGTTCTGTAGTCAGAGGATACAGTGTGGAATATGCTTAAAGAAGCTTAAATTTGGGGCCCTTTCTTCTGCTTGAATACCAAACATTTATCATACATATGTTGATACAAATGCGGTAAACTACATCACCCTACATATATACCGAACATTACACTTCATCTGTCTGCTACACAACCATTAAAAAAAAAAAAAATCAGTGTAAACTAGAAGCTTCTTGATTAGTGGTTTTTTTTTCTTCATAAATTTTTGGTGACTTTATTCTTTATAATGAGTAAGTTGGGTGAAAATTTGACACCTGGTGCTCAAAGGTTAATTGTTCCTAGAAAACGCAAATATGTACACCAAAGTAAGTTAAGTGGCTGTCTGTATATTACACTTGGGGGCATTCTGTGCCAAAGAATTAAATTCTGTGCACAATATTTTAAAATTTTGCAAAATTCTGAATTATATTTGTCAAAATAACACTACATAATCACTCCACTTTCATTTATTTTGGTAATTTATTTCAAAATACCCTGTCAGCAAGTATGCCTGTAACAATACACACTCTCTCTCCCTCCCCCAGGAGTAGAGTTAAAGAAACCCCTATGACAACCCAGTTCCTGTTTCTCTGACCCCTTCCTCTCTGAACCAAGCCACAGGGGCCCCCCAGCCAATACATATGAATCCCCTGTTCCCCCAGAGCCCAGCCACAGGGCACCCCTTGCCCAGATACCTACAACCTCTCCTCCCCAAAACCCAGCCATGGAGCCCCCCAGCCTAGATAGCTGCACACCCTCTTTTACACACCCCCACTCCCTCCGCAGCCTAGGGATCCAGAGGGGAAAAACAGCCTGATGCTCGGTCCCAGGTTTCCACAGAGTTTCCTGCGCGCTGCCCTCTCCTTCCCTCAGGGCTAGCTGGGAACTGCAGCTGTCAGGAACCCTCTAGCTTCCAACTCCCCTGCAGTGTGGGCTGGGCTCTGCTGGGTCCAGCAGCCCCTAGTGGCAGCTAGCAGCACTGCAGCCCATTTCTGTGGGGCAAAGGAAATTCTGCATGCACAACGTTACTTTCTGCAAAATTCTGCATTGCGCAGTGGTGCAGAATTCCTCCAGGAGTAGTATATGTAATTAAAGTATGTTTATGTCCAGAAACGTTAGGTTTTTTTAAAAAATTGTGGGGTTCTGTAGGATTCTATTACTGTGACAACCATGTCAAATTTGATCAGTTTACAAATATGCCTTTATCTACCAGTCCTGCAAAGCTGAGCTCTTAGAGTTGACCTGGGCTTGTTGCTTATTCATTCTCTCCAATAAATAACATTCTGCAAAACAAATTTTGCCCTCAGTTATACCAGTTCAGTTCCAAAGTCTTCAATTAGCAGTTGTTTTACTGTGTAAGCAGAAATAGAACCCAGTTCTTTCTCCCCTGCCTGTCCAGGCTTCACAGTGCTAACAGGAGTAGAAAAGCAGTAACTCTCTACCCCTCTGAAAAACCTACTGTTGTCTCTGTGACTAGATATGACTTCGAACACAGCCTCTTTACACAGTCGCTTTTAAAAAAGATGCTTACCCGCATTAAGTGTAAGAGATAATAACAGAAGGATTACATTTAATTTTTCCTTTGCTCTTTTGTCATAGTAATATTTCAACAATGCTATACTTATGGTTGGGGCTGGTATTTTTGGTGGGTGCAAAAATCACCTGTGGGGGGAATTGGAGCAATTTCTGCAACTGGGGACTCTGAGGAGATCTGTGGACAATTGCTGGAAACCCCCATTAGATTCAGGTGTGGGTGAGAGCTTGAGAGTTTATTGCAATGAATTTATACTGCCTTAAATAAAATGATAGGGCAAGATTGCACTTTGTGTAGTCAGTAAACTTGTTCTTTTAGGGAGACAAACATTAAATGACCTTTTTTGGGGGAAAAGATATATTGGGGATTAGACCCAAGATGTTAGGAATTTCATTAAAACAGCCATACTGCAAAAGTACCTGCATGGGAAACTTATTTTTTAACTTTCTCATTTTCTTCCTCCAGATGTGAATCAAACCAAACAGAGTAAGATACTGTTTTTATATACACTAAAGCCTTTAATAGCAAAAATAAAACAAAAGATGATAAAAACCCTAATGAATGTATTCTCAAAAAGAAAAGGAGTACTTGTGGCACCTTAGAGACTAACAAATTTATTTGAGCATAAGCTTTCGTGAGCTACAGCTCACTTCATCGGATGCATCTGACGAAGTAGGTTGTAGCTCACGAAAGCTTATGCTCAAATTTGTTAGTCTCTAAGGTGCCACAAATACTCCTTTTCTTTTTGCGAATACAGACTAACACGGCTGCTACTCTGAAACCTAATGAATGTATGTCTTTCCAGTATTCAGACATTATGCTAGGATTGTGAAATAGATTTAAATATGTATATTGAAACATAGCTTTTGTGACAGCAGTGAAATAAAATGACAGAATTCTAAGTGTCACTCTCTAACCTCCTTAATTCTGTTTAAACAATACTCTTAATCATTTGCATGCAAGAAGGTAATCGTATAAGTGGTCGCTTCTCCTTTCACACTAAAATGTGACACACAATATTTTTGTATAAAGGATTCTTATACTTAAGCATTGAACATTTTACTATTGAGTTCTGTGTGCTCCCACACGCAATGAACTCTGTAAACAAAGGAAAATTCCTAGTAACATTTTAGATCAGTTTATAGCCTAACACCACTTTGGAATTAATTTCTAGAGTATATGAAAAAAATTTTCATCTCTCTTTCATTCAGTATGTTGAAAGATGACTTAAAACTCAGCAGCAGTGAAGACAGTGATGGTGAACAGGTATGTACCATAAGTATTAAAGTTTTAGAAAAGTTCAGCAGACACAACTGAAGTGTTCAATACTAAGTTTCTATTTTAAAAACCTGCGGTGCTTGGCTAGTTGTAAATTGAACACTTGTCAGTAAGCATTAATTAAAAAGCAAGATTTTTCAAAGTAACTGTGTAGCAGTACAGTAGAACTACTTTTTGGAATATATAATCACTGTTTGTTTGAGTCCTTGCTTCCAGTTTTGCCTTTAGACTTCCAAATCTCACTGTGTAGCAATTTCATATGGCCTTTTCCTCAACATAAAATGGAACAGAATGTACTCAAGAAGTATAAACTCTTAGTGACAAGGAGACATTTTCAGGATTGATTTTTTTCCCCTCACATGTGGTGGCCTGCCATTTAAGGACATAGCACCTCTTCAGAATAATACGTGGCATAAATTTTTCCACACACCAGTAACTTCAGGATTGGGATTGGTTGTCTAATGTATGTGAACACTCCCACCAAATTTCCTTTTTCTGTTACTACTTCTACAGTAGCTTCTTCACTCTAGTTGGGAAACTGGATTCTCCCTTAGTAGATATTAACTCTCTGTAATACAAATTGTCCTATCTTTGGCACTGTTCTTATATAATTTTAAAAATAGCCCTTTCAGGAACCTAGCTGGCGTGGTTGTCTGCACTGCCATTTAGTATCCCAGGGTCATTTTCTGTTTTAGTTTCCAATCCCAGTCTTGATTTTTTTTTTTTTTTTTTTTTTTTAAATCAGGATAATGCTGATGAGGGATTTTGCACAATTGCTGGGAGCACGGGAATAGGGCCTTTCGTTGCTTAACATCAACCACTTTGGGCTATTGAGGAATAACCCTGATAGACCCAAGTTGTGACCAGTCTTCACACACAAAGATGAATGACACAGGGCAATGAGTAGGGAGAAATTGGAACTCTTAAAACCATAGTAGGCAGTATAGGACTCTGGGGAGATAATAGTTCTTTGACTTTGCTACTTGTTTGCTGTGTGAACTTGGCCAAATAATTTAATCTGTCTGTTTCCCTCTCTGAGGATAATATGCAATTTTGTAAACTACTCCAGTGTGTTCAGATGAGAGGTGCTATATATGCTAAGTGTGTGTGGTGTTGGTGATGAGGAAGGAGCATTAGAGCTCTATTTTTGTTTTTGTCTCCATGCAGTACACAATACATAATGTAATTTATAGAAGCTTCTTCTGCACCCTGGTTTTATTATTATTATTTTTAATTACAGGATTCTGATAAGATAGTGCCAAGGAGTACACCTGGAAGGTAAGCATTTATAGCTGATTTTTAGCAGTTCACAGCAAATGAAGTAACGACACTTGAGCAGATGAGTTTTCCTAATTTGATCTGACTGCTCTAAAAATCCATGTCTGACACTGTAGACATCTGGCTTGTGCTAACCCAAGAAGTGATTAGAACTTGATAATTGGTTAAACAGCTTTTCTCCTCCAACATGTAGATACTTAACAGCTTGAAAAATAAAGCCATAATTGTTTATATAAGTAATTTTCCAGTCTATTTGCTGTCCTCAATTATGTAGAATTTTCTGTTAGATAATTAAGAAGTCAAAACCTTAATTTTTCTGTTGCAAAAAAGAATTATTACATAGTCTTGATTATTTCACTTTTTTGTCTTTCCCCAGTAATTCTGAACCTTCACAGCATAATAGTGAAGGAGCAGATAATTCCAGGGATGACTCAAGCAGCCATAGTGGATCTGAAAGCAGTTCTGGATCTGACTCTGAAAGTGAAAGTAGTTCCAGTGACAGTGAGGCTAATGAGCCATCCCAGAGTGCATCTCCAGAGGTAGGCTTTGATATCTGGTTTGAGTTATAATCCATCTACAATAATCCCTGAGTACCATGATCTTCGCATCAATCTTGACTGTTAAGAACAGAGCGATAGTTTGAGAAGATGCTAAATAAAGCGTAAAATTGACAAACCTTTTTGAATGATTTTCAGCAGCAGTTTATCAGATACGTTAAATGAACTGTTTAAAAAAACAAACACATTTAGCACTTGGCTTTGACATGTACTTCATGCCACTTGGCTCTGAAAGCTTGGGAGTCAGACATGCTTATACAGTAATACTACAACAATGAAAAAAGTAGCTTAAAGCATGGTATGCACTAACTTCCATTTAGTCATTGATGTAACGGTGATATTGCACAACGTTTTGGGTCACACCATGATGCTGTGCTTGGGCCAACAGCATCCGCTGTGGCGCCTCTCATCCTCTGCCAGCAATTATTTGTCAAGGCTCTGTGAAGGCATAAGATCTGTGGCTTCCACACTGTATTCCAACACATCAGACTTTGTTCATTAGCACCATCTGCTTTCTGCATAGCTGTTACCTTGGTGTACAGCACAATATTGAAGCCCTTGGAGTGAAATGGGGCAAGAAAATATATAGTGTTTAATACTCCTCCCTCTTTTTTTAGCCTGAGCCGCCACCAACAAACAAATGGCAGCTAGACAACTGGTTGAACAAAGTAAATCCGCATAAAGTGTCACCAGCTTCTTCTGTGGAAAGTAATATCCCATCTTCACAAGGCTACAAAAAAGATGGCCGAGATCAGAGCTCCGGGAATGGGTATACGGATCAAAGTGTGTCTAAGGAATCCATTTCCTCCACTCCTGTGCGAGATTCCAAAACCACCCAAAAAGGATCGGAGAGCAGTCGTGGCAGGCAGAAGTCACCTGCACAGAGTGATAGCACAATACAGAGGAGGACTGTTGGTAAAAAGCAGCCCAAGAAGGCCGACAAGGCAGCTATTGAAGAACCCAGAGGAGGGCTTAAAATAGAAAGCGAAACCCCAGTAGACATGGTAACAAATATGCCCTCAAATAGGCATAAGGCAGCCACAAAGGGCTCTAGAAAACCCAACATAAAGAAGGAGCCCAAATCTTCTCCTCGGCCTACAGCAGAGAAAAAGAAATATAAGGCTTCAAGCAAACCTTCCCAGAAATCCAGGGAATTCATAGAAACAGATACCTCATCCTCTGATTCTGATGAAAACGAGAGCCTGCCTCCTTCATCACAAACTCCCAAATACTCTGAGAGCAATAGGACTCCTGTTAAATCTTCCATGGAGGAGGATGACAGCTTTTTTCGGCAAAGAATGTTCTCTCCTATGGAAGAGAAGGAACTTCTTTCACCACTCAGTGATCCAGATGAACGATACCCACTTATTGTGAAGATCGACCTGAGCCTCTTATCAAGAATACCAGGGAAGCCTTACAAGGACACAGACCCACCCAAAGTGGAGAAGAAAAATGTACCAGAGAAGCATACAAGAGAGTCCCAAAAACCAGCCTCAGACAAAAATTCCACCAAGGGCAAAAGGAAGCATAAGGTAAGTGATCAACTGAAAACTTACCTAGTCTCCATCTCTTGATGGCTTACTACTGAGGTGAGATGGATAGCTCAGTGGCAAGGGAATCTGTCTGGCTTCTGGGTTCCTGGGACTTTCAGGGTGGGTGGGGGGAGAATTGGAGTTTGTGTGAGAGCTGGTTGGCATTGTAACTCTCATTGCTCACGATGAAATTTATGCTGGGAAATTCAGACTCTTGTGGAATTGTTGGGTAAATAGCCTTTTCTTATTGACACCAGCACTGGCACTAATGTTTCAGTCATCAGATTGCCAAAAACTCTATTATGCTGACCTTTGCCTGGTAATGTTTTCAATTATTAGGAAAATGCAGGGATCCTTGGTAGGAGAGTGGACTGAATGATTTATTGGGTTTTCATCCATGTGTGATTTCTGCAATTCTGTGAAATCATCCATGGCCTTGGGGACTGAGAAGCCCTGATTTGGAGCCATAAGGGTATGTCTACACTGCAATTAAACACAGCAGCTGGCCTTTGTCAGCTGATTCAGGCTCACAGGGATCAAGCTATCGGGCTGTTTAACTGTGGTGTAGACGTTCAGGCTCAGGTTGGAGCCTTGGCTCTGTTACCCTCCCTCCTCTCAGAATCCCAGAGGGTGTCTTTGCCTCCTCTCTCCCCCCACCCCCACCCCACCCACTTTTAGGGCACTTCCACCACTCCTGTCCGGAGCCATAACATCCACGCTTCTATTTTTAGCATGCTAGTTCGAGCTGAGCTGGCACAAGTCTTTCTGCCCAGGCTGGGAAGCTCACTCCCATTTACAGTGTAGACATATTCTTAACTGCTCCTGGCCTAGGCCCTGTTTAGGGAATGTGCCTGCTCCTACCTCTTTTCCAGGTGTGTGTCAGCCTCAGGACATGCTGACCACTTACACCCCCTTTCTGCCAGGGGCATCTTTTAACAATTCACGGCCTCTTGATATTTAGCATATACCACCAATAGCCCCATTATTCTCTTAACTGCTCCAAAGGCATGTACGTGCAGTTTTCTGTCTTATCTCTGGTCTGACTCAGCTCTTTGACTTCAAGTGGGTAGCAGTAGAAAATAGAATAAGGAAACAAAGTCAAACATAATGTAAGAATAATGTAGATATCTCCCAATTCGTCACAATATAAAGGGGCACTGGTGGCATAAAGGCTGCTGCAAGCTCCCTTCCAAACAGTTGCCTTCGACTGTGCCAGCTTCCCTGCTGAGCAACCAAGAAGTGATCTCCAGCCACTCCTGGAGTGAGAAGCAGTATGGTCTGGTGAACTTGACATGAGACTGAAAACAAATGGATTCCTCCATTCTTATTCCAGCTCAAATTACCTCTTTGCCCTGCGTCAAGCAATGAAACTAAGGTGGAAAGGATTCTTATCTGAAAAATGGGGATAATACCTACTTTACAAGGATGTTGTTCTTTGGTGTTTTTATAGCACTACTATACAAGTTCTAGCACTCACTTGAATGCACTCAGTCTCTAGTAGCTTCAAACCTAATGGCCCCCCTCTTATTTGGCCAGTTGTTCCTTGCAAAACAATATAACAAAAAAGGTGGCTGTTGTGGACAGAAACCAGCATAAAGAGCTGTGCTCCTACATTAGGAACAGAAGGCTTTGGTGGGACCAATTAAACTTGGGCTGTATCCCAAATCTCACTAATTACCTCCAAGTCCTGAGACCATCCCTATGCCTAGTGGTGCAGTCATGGTGGACATGAGTATGTTTCTGAGGCAAGTGGGAGAGGCAAACTATTTTTCAGGCCTACCCCAAAATACTGAGGCAGGCTGTGTGAGAAATTCTGCAACAATCACTTCAGAAATCCAACAGCTGATGAATGTCAGTTGCTTACATGTTTTGTTGATCTTTGGGTGCTGGGTTATAGCTGTTCCGTAGCCAAAGAGCATTCTATTACTGGATTGCATTACAGTAAGATTTATTAATTGGACCCTATTCTTGAGCTTAGTTGCTCATTAGAATTATTATTTTACGCTTGTTTTTCTGCTTCTGCTGCTTATGATAGATTTGAAGATTAATGAAAGTGTGTAGGTAGTTTAGAAATTCACTTTCAAAACCTTTTGATTTTACAGTCCACTATTTTATGAAGCATCAACTCTGTTATCAAAAGTAATATTGACAAATGTTTAATGAAGCTTTTTTAAAAAGTGCTTTTTTTTAATCCCCTATAGTCTGACTAAAAACCAAATTAATTTCATACTCTTATTGGGAGACCTTCATATATCAGAATAATGAGGTGTAGATTGTCTTAACCTAGTTTATTTCAGCCAGATTTTTTTTTTGTTATATTTTAAGTAGTTCAGTAATTTCAGCAGCCACATTTCACTCCTGATTCTACTGGTAGATCATTTGCCATTCACTACACACTACTGCCTTCTCTTTGGGACAAGTAATTCCATTGTGGTCAACTATCTTAAGGCATGGGCTCCATCCCGTAGGAAATGATTTTCAGATCTGCTGTAGTGCTACTGTTCCATTTGTTGTAAAAGGTTTGCTAAATTGTCTTAACAAATATAAAACATTATGAGGGATGGTTAACCTGTAAATATCAGACTTTGTCCTGATAGCTCTCTTGTGCTTGCTTTTATTCAGAATGATGACGAAAACAGAGCCGGTGAAGGCAAGAAAACTAAACTGGAAGAAAAGTCTTCATCAGGTCACAAGGCCTCCAGCAATAGAGAGTAAGTGCAGGGGGAAAATTGGCTGTGTTTTAAGTCTATAAGGCTTGGCATACATTAAGGGGAAGATTGGCACGCAACACCCTATATGTACTTAAAAATCTCCCCCTAAGTATCTGCTTGCCACCATTTACAAAGGAAAAAATCAGTTTGCATCTCACTGGGTAAGCTTTCATGTGCAGGCACTCTTCAGACTCTGCCCTTTTACCTTGACTTCGGGGTTTTCACAGTAACTAATCGGCATGCTGGTATTTCCCAGAACCAGGCACACTGGGACACTGTTCACTCCTAACAAAGAACAGTTGGATTATTTAACAACTTTAGTTCATTATTACAAAATAGTTTGTTCAAAGGGCATTTACCTTTGATAAGGAGTTGGAACAGGCTGGGTTTATTTCCTGCTGGGACTAATTTTCCCTAATTTTTACCTTAACACAGGGCAGTGTTTAAAAATAGGTGAGCTGCATAACACTAACATATGTAAGACTTGGCAAATCTGCACTTCACCTAACCACACTCACAAATTAATCCACCCCTTGCAAAATGGGCGATTAATTCTCCATTCAGCAGATGTGGAAACTGCAGCACTAAGAAGATTTAAATTTTTTTTTCCAAATTACAGAGAAAGCCAGTGATTCGTCAGGATTAGAACTCAGGTCTCTTGACTTCTTCTCCCATGCTTCAGCTACTGGATCATTTGTAAAAAAAAAAAAAAAAAAAAAAAAATTGTTAAAAAAAAAAAAAAATTGGCCACATTTATATTTGTGATTACCATAGATTAGTTCTAATCTACAATTGGCAAAATACAAGCCTTCCAATCTTATTCACACATACAGTTAATTTTGCAATGAGTCAAAGTGCAAATTAGCAAGGTTCTTAGTATACTTTTAATCAGTGGCAAATTCATTTTTATGGATTTTCTTTCCAACTCCTTCTTAAAAATATGTGCTACTTCAGATTACACAATAAAAATATATAACTATGCACTGGATCACATATTCCACTGTAATGAATAATCTGAAGAAACCCGTTTGGCCACTCTGAATTACCATAGTGTAACAGAGAGACAAGGTAGGTCAGGTAATATCTTTGATTGGACCATTAGAAAATATTACCTCACCCACCTTGTGTCTCTGATATTCTGGAACCAACACGGTACAATAATACTGCACACCACAATTTCGTTGTGTTCTGTTGTGAATATTAAGATTTTTCAGAGCCTCTGTAAAACTGATTTGCCGATTCCTCTGCTGGGACTGTTAAATTTTTTCTTACTCTGATATTTGTCTTCTGTCAGCAAAGAACCAAATGTTCTTTGTATTAATAGTATGAAAAGTGTTTAATTTTTCTTTGAGCAATTAATGTGCAAATAGCTGTCCAAATGCCTGATCCTCCCAACTGGAAGATGGGCTAGCAAGCATGAGGCTTGCCATTGATAGCCAACAATAGTCCTTAAACAGTCAAGGCTGGGAGGTGATACATATGTACTGGATGACTGAATTAAGGGTAGCTTTACCTTGTGATTGGGCAAATAGAATACATGCCTATACCATCTTAGTCTAGACATTCAGAACAAAGTCTCCACCATAACAGTGCTATAGACAGGTTGGCACAAACATTGGCATTAACTTTTCAGGTTGTAAATGTTTGGGTTTTGTTTTATTAAACAAAAGTGGATTTCTGGCTAGAATCTGCTGCCTTTTCAAGTCAGAACAAGATCAGATGGTAAAAACAAGCTCAATCTGGTTTGCCCAAAAACTAGTTATTAAAAATTAGGTGAAAAATAAATATTCCCATATACAGTCATGTTAAGTAAAAATAATTCTTGTCACTGTATCTGAAAATAAGCTGTACTTATTCACTTTGTGCAGGTCTTCAAAGCAAAGTGCAGGTAAAGAGAAGGACCTGCTCCCTTCTCCTGCGGCCCCTGTCCTTCAGAAAGATCCCAAGCAAGATCATGGGTCCCGGAAGAGAACAGTCAGTCAATCTTCTTCCTTAAAATCAAGCTGCAACAGTAATAAGGAGGGTAGCAGCAGCAGTAAAAGTAACTCATCTTCCAAACAAAAAAAGACAGAAGGGAAGGCTTCTAGCAATGCCAAGGAAGTCAAGGTAAGGAGTTTATTCTGTAAATGCTTTCCTCTAATATTCACTGTTTCTCTGCATGCAATCGGGCATGTCAATGTGTAATCCAAGCAATAATTTGTCAGGCTTTGACTTTAAACTTAAATGTAATTTAGTTTTTAAAGGTGTTTACTCCCTGTGGTAGTGCACAAGTAATTGGGTCATAAGGAAGCCTGTAAATGGAAAATAACTCAGTAGCTATTCATTAGATTCATAGTATCCTGGGGGTAGGTTGGTACTAATCTTAAACTTACAAATGTGATTAGTGTTCTTCTAACTATAGAGGTTGCTTATTAATCATTTAATTTGATTCCAGTGACATTTTTCAGAGTTGTTTATATAAAAGTAAAATAGGGGAACAATATGATATGATTTTTTATGCAATTAAATAATTGAGCCAATTTTGGTTTTAGCAGATTGTACTTCTATCCTGACAATAAAGGAAAAGACAGTTCAATCCTCCTCTCCCTGCCCCCCGAGGGTGTGTTTCAGGGAAGGATTCTTCACAGGGCTACAGAGCTAGTCTGTGACTTCATCTGGTGTGGAAGCCAGGTGATCTGATTAGCTGCCATCAGGAGAATAAAGAGGTTTATGTTTGAATTGGGGAGAAGATGGAGTGGGACAGGAGATTTTGCAAAGAAAAATCTCTAGAAACTAACAGCTTGGGAGGAAGTTCAGGTTTGCTAAATTGCAGATTCTTGTGCAAAAAATGAGTTCTTGTGGCATTACACTGTGTTTCTGTGTATGTATGTGTGGAGAGGGAATTAGGGATTCTGCCTGCTCTCACCTATATAAATGGATACTATTGCGTGGTGGATAACATCTGAGGATGTCTGATAAAACATGGTGGTATTAAACCTAGCTGTATGATAAGCAGTTCTCACTGACTGCTGTACTATCAGTTGGCAAGAACGTAATATGTCAAAGGCAAAATGTGACTATAATTCACAGGGTCTGGATTGCATTGTAGCGTATTGGTGCCATCTTGTCTTGAGGCCTCTGCAGCAAACAGAAGCTCAAAGCCTAATGAGGCATTAGGGATGTAATTGGTATGTTGCAGTACTTGGCAAATCTTCTAAATTGCTAACCTCAGTAATGTTTGAAGCAAAGAGAAACTAATCATAACAGCCAAGTCTGCAGATTGAAACAACAAATAGACAGGAACTGAGAAAAATGTAACTTGGTGGTCAAGAATAGCAAACGAGTGAAATATCTAAACTAGGAGCTCAGACATCCACCTCAGATGCTGACTTCATCAGATTTTGTAAGGCAGGCAGGGTTGGTCTAGTCAGTTCCTGCATGGGAGACTTCCAAGGAGCCTATAGGGGATTATATTGTAGATTTACTGGCATCTTTTTTTTCTCTACATTAACACTGAGTCAAGTCTGACCATTTTTTTTTAATTTGGTAATTACTATCTCCTTATAGTTTAATTTGGTTTTAATTCCTGTCTTAAATTAGTATAGTCTTTTATGTGCCACTGAACGTTTGCTGCAGCTGGCTGTATTTCTGTTCTGAAGTGGCTGCATTTTGGTGGTGGGTGAAGGGAGATTATATATTGCTGGTTTTTTTGAAGCACTTGAAAGTTTGTCTTTTACCAACAGAAGTTGGTCAAATAAAAGATTACTCCACCCACCTTCTCTCTCACTTACTATGTCATGTTGAGCTGAAGTTGTATGATTTTGGGGGGCAGGAGCCATGTCTCTTTGTGAAGGCTTCTTGCACATTTTGAATGCTTGAAAAATAGAATGATCACTCCACTTCCGAAATATTAAAGCAAAAATCATGCTATAGAGTTGATTCTTCTAAAAGGAATAGAAAAGCAGAAAATACATGCAGCACCTCTTCTAGAAGGATAGTAAAAACATGAATGTTAGCCATTACTGAATTGAGGAGGGGCATTCAGTTGTGCCTGGAAACCTTTTGTCAGATTTGTTCTAGAGGAGATCCATTTAGCCCAGAGTGGGAGGATTGGAAGGGAGCTGGTATGGTTCCTTGATCCTCGGTCTGGCTCCACCCCCAACATATGTTGTAGCACCAATGAGGAGAGAAGCCTTTGAAAGTCATGATGTATAAGTGGTAAATGTGAATGGCAATTAACCTGCTGCAAAGCTGACCTAGTTTGCATTTAACAAGTGTGAGACCACCAGGAGGAACTTAAGCAATGAACAATCATCTCTTTAAAACAGATTTCTAACTGCTTTTATAATTACTAATTGTGACAATTTTTTTCTTCTCAGGAAAAGGTTCTAAACAGTTCATCAAACTGCCCTCCTGCATCTACCCCAGCTACAGACAGCTCAAAGTCCCGAAGAGCAAAGCTTGTTTTTGATGACAGGTGAGAGCAGTGAGAGTTGCCATGCACATTACATTTCCTCTTCCCTAAACAGGGCACTAATTTCAGTGTGTAACTTGTAAAATGTATAGTAGCTTCCTATGTATAGGGGATGTTCTTTGTCATGCATGTACAGTACTATTCTCTGGAGACCTGCATGCTGTTCATGTAATTGTATGCCTGCCTGACACATGTATCACTAATTTTGGCAGACGTCTCAACCACTACCAGGAGCCATAGCCTCCTTTGTGTATTCGTACTCAGCCTGAAACAAGCAAGCAGTGGATTCTGACAGTATGTGATTGTCCTGTGTCCATTTTTAAGAAATACTATCTCCCTTTCTGCTGACTCACTTCACGTTCCACCAGACCAGTCTGCCTGTCCTCTTTTTGGGCTGAGTTGGCTTCCCTTCCTGACCTCCTGGGTCAGTGACTGCTCTCAGTCATTGAGAGGATCCTCTGCCTCTGGAATTGCTGATTCACAAAAGTGGGAACATGGAATCATTTGTTCTTGTATTATCAAAGTTGAAAAATTTTGGAGAATGTGAATCAGTAAAAAATGTTCCCAAATTCACATCAAGATTATCCATTCATGAAATATTTCGTGCAATTCTTGGGTGTTCTCGACAGGGGCTCAGTTCTAGTTTTATCAGCTAATTCAAGGTTGATTTAAAATTATTGCTTTCTGGATTAAGTACTTTTAGGGGCCAACATAAAGGACCATATGTAAACAACCTGATTATGGGAGTGGTTTGTTTTTCTTCTGCTATGTATTCCCAGACAAAATCAAGTTATGATGGAGTGGAAGTTTGGAGCACGTATCTGTAGTTAGAGGCAAGTTATAGTTATCCACAAGCCAAATATGTTAAAGCCAGGAAATTGAGTTCAGGATAAACTTAAAAGAAATTCAAATATATTAAGGTACGGAAATGCATAATTAGGGCACCTGGGTGGCTTTGACTATGCTCTGCAGTGACACCATGCAATAACCATATAGTTATAATTAGGCATTTTAGTATTTGTGGTTTTACATGACAGTAAACTGATTTTTAAAAATGTTTCTTCCTTGTATAGTGTCAACTAGTACCTCTAAGAAAGGAGATTATGGTTCACTTTTAAATAAACTGTTATAAAATGCTGACTTTAAATGAAATCAGGTGTGCCCAGTACTTCATGTTGTGGTGAAATAGGGGAATGATTAACTCCAACTATTTGCAGGGTTTGGAGTTGCTTGGACAGTCTCCTTTGGATGTTTGGAGAGTCTTGTTCAGATTTTAGACAATGACCTTGCAAATACAGCATTTAATACAGTAAAATAGAAAATTCAAGATCTCTTGTAATTATTCTTTGGAGCTTGCTTTAGGTCATGCAGCCATATACCACAATCAGCTTCTGTGACCTAACTTCAAAAATAGCAATGGAATCTCCATCTGAACATGTCTTGATTTCTTTTGAAAGTTTCGTATCTGGTTAATACTATTCTTTGATCTGCAGACTGGGAGCTCTGCACTAGGACATGTCAGATAGCTCACACCTTTGCTAACATGTCTGATTTGCTTGGCTAGGGAATGTGGAAAAAGTTGGCTAAATCCAGTGACTCTTAGCAGTCTTAAAACAATAGTTGGAAGTAACCGAAGTAACTAAATTTAACTGTCGAAAGGTCTTTATGATAAAAATTATATGTGCTGTAACTTGAGGAAGGAAGAATAAGCAATGTCAAAAGATCCCATAGTTACAAAGCTTGACACACAGAAAGGGATTCAATTTTCATCTTATTAAACTCAGAATTTCTGTTTTTTATGTTGCAGGATGTACTCGGCTGATCATTATTTACAAGAAGCAAAGAAGTTAAAGCACAATGCAGATGCATTGGTAAGTAGAACCCAAAACATCTATCAGGTGGTTGCACATAAGGTTAGGTTGGTTTAACTCTTCTGAACCTATACTCTTCTCTAGTGCTGTAATTCTCTCCCACTTCTCTATATTTTTGTTTTTAAAGTTTCATTCTCTTCAGTCTGACAGGTTTGAGAAAGCTGTTTTCTATCTTGATGCTGTAGTGTCTTTCATCGAATGTGGCAATGCATTGGAGAAAAATGCTCAGGAATCCAAGTCCCCGTTCCCTATGTATTCAGAAACTGTGGAATTAATCAAGTAAGCTTTATAAAGCAAGTAGTAAGCGAAGCCTAGTGATCAGAGCTGGGGAAATGGGAGCAGGTGCCCTGATTCTATTCTTGATTTTGCCACCAATACTTGCAATCTCTCATCTGTAAAAAATTTACCCACCTTATCCATATTTTGAGGTTTAATGTTGTTGTTTTTTTAAAAGGACTTTTAAATCCTTTCATCTAAGAGTCTTAATATTAGTGCAAATTGTAACATAAAAACAAACATTCCAAAACTTTCCTCATCCAGACTTTTGAGTAAATCCTCTATGAATCTCTGGTAAAATATGAGGGCAGCTGGAACTAAGCCTTAATAGTTTTCTTAAAAGAATATTAAATGAGAAATGGCAACTGATAAAGAACATCACGCTTTATTTTATTTGTCATTTACTTGATGTCTTTGTTTGCAGATACACTATGAAACTGAAGAATTATTTGGCGCCAGATGCTACGGCTGCAGATAAAAGGCTAGCAGTGCTTTGGTTCGTACATTTTGGTGTAATAAAACATCTTGAGTCAAATTAGTGGGTGCACTGTGTCCAAAGGTTACTTACAGTGGTATTTTTAACTATTTCGTTTTTAACTGAATTTGTAAGTTCAGTGCTGCAAGGTATTTGAGGTTTTCATTGAACCTTAGAATCGGGGGGTGTGGAGGAACGTTCTGAGGGACGCAGCTGGGGCCGGGGCCAGCCTGCGTTGGGAGGGAGCGCCATCCAGCTCTGCTCCCAGCCCTGGCTGCTGGCCCCAGCTGCCCAGTCGTGGCCCCTGGCCGAGGCTCCACTCCTGCCTCCCCTCCCAGCTATGGCCCCAGTGCTCCCAGAGCTGGAGCCTCACTTCTGGTCCCGGCTCCGGGGCCAAGGGTGTGCAGACGGGTTAAGGGAAGGAAGGCAAAAGGTAAAAAGTTTGGGGACCACTACCTGAGATAGTGAGAGCCAGCATAGCTTCTCCCTTTCATGTCTGGTATTAACCTTCCTGTGTATTTGAATATTAAGGGAATAAAAAGGATACATTTAGGACAAAAAAAAGTTTACTTTAGGTTTTATCACTAAAGTGATGTCAGTAGTGCCAAGAACCTGTTCTTCTTTCTCACTTATCAACTTAGTGAAAGGTGAGCAGTCAGCTAATACTTTTGATGGGAGTCCGATTTCCTTGTCATGTCTGATCCATCTATGGCAGTGGTCCCCAAACTGTTGGGTGCTCTCTCCTAGGGGGGCATGGAGGAACATTTTAGGGAGGCGCAGTGGGGTCCGTCCAGGCCAGCCTCAATGGGGGCCTGGGAGGGAGTGCTGCCTGGCTCCTGGCACCCAGCCCAGCTGTGGCTCCAGCCCCAGCCTCGGTCCCGTACCGCTGCCCATGTCCCTGGAAGCCACAGCCCTGCTCCTGACTGTGGCTCCTGGGTCGGGAGGGTGGACCGGGATAAGAGGGACGCGATGTGAAAAGACTGATCTATAGATATGACAAGCTTAATATTAAAGGCATGTGTGGTTAAAACAGACAGTTTTTTGGACTACTTATTATATGCTCGTGAATTTTTGAGTGGAGTTAGACTACGTTACTAAAGCTGCAGCATCAGTGTGTCTGTAGCTCTGCTTCCATGCTCACACTTAACGTGGATGTGGAGTTTTCCTGTTATGAGAAATTGACAGTGTTGCTGTCAAGTTAAATGTATATTTCTCTGCCATTGTATTCCATAAAGCATAGTGGTTGCATTAAATAATGTAGTGATTCTTCTGGAAACAGGAATATCAACGTTTATTGCTTAAGAAATAAAGGTGCTATAGCACTGATTTTAGCTTCTGCTTTGTAAAGCTGGCCTTGACGCTGAACTGCACGCTGACCCTTAGGGTTGAAAGAAGCAGCAGTAGAAGACATGGGGAGCCCAAAGATCTTGTGCCCACCTACTGATTAGTTAGCTTGGGGTATATGTCAACAAATCACCTTACTAACACTCCAAATTCTTCAGGCTGCTGAGTGCAGAGAAGACAGGAATCAGTTTGATGTTGTGTGAGGGGTGGAAATATGTCGTCAGACTCTGCATGTTGTATCAGCACATCCTGGTGTAATGGGCTTCATTTATTTGCTAGTCTAGGAGATGATTTAGAGTTATATTCCCAATTCAGTGAGCAAGACTCTGGTTATGTAAGTAAAGACAATGAAAAGTGTATATCTGAAGTCTTGTGCTCAAGCTTAGACTATCTTTAGTTTCCCTGGCTAATTAAACATTGTTACTATTGATGGCAAAACTACAACTCCATACCTCAGAGTGTTTGAAAAACACACAGCTGCTAGCTGTTTACTTGCATTATTGAACTGTGTAAGCACACACTCATTGTTAAACGTGTTGCCATTTTTTTTGCCCAGTCTTCGATGCCAGTCCCTGTTATATTTAAGGCTTTTCAAGCTGAAGAAGGAGAGTGCATTGAAATACTCTAAAACACTGACAGAACATCTAAAGGTAAAAAGTTACTGTATTACTGAGATAGTCCTAAAAAAAAAAAGGAAATTCCAAGGTACTCTCCTGATTTCTCTTACACGTGTACTTTGATATGCCCCCGTCTGGAAACGTGGCCCTTAAAGTAAACTCATGTTCAGTGTGATAGAACTTTTTTTGTTACTGCAGCATGACCACAATGTTGTCATAACCCTACTGGTCTTAGTGTAATAGTTTTCCATTTATAATAATTTCAGCTAGCTTTTGTCTGCTTTGAAATCTGCTGAATTGTTTATTCTTTAGAGCGGATAAAAAGTACATCTTCCTGGCTGCAGACATTACAAAGTTGAACCTTCACTTTCATGTATGATCTTAAGGGAATTCTGTTTCTAGTGGTACATTTTATGACTGCAGCTGTCCAACATTTGCAGAAGTTGGTGTTTTGAGTAAATAATTTTTAGCTCATCTAACAGCTTTACCAAAGTTCCAAAGACAGTGCTCTTAGCCAGCTTGCCTGAACTTTCATATACTTCCATGAGACTTTCTAGAATTTTCAGTAAAAACCTGTTTTAAATCTAGATCAGGTTTAAACCTCCTACCAGAGGCTGAAAAAAAACCTCCTTTTACTCACTTATTTGAATCTAGGTTGTTCCAGATGAGGTGCTTGGTCAGGACATTTAAAACTCGGATGAGATTGCTTAATCTGAATTTAGGCTGGGATTTTCCAAGGAGCCAATAGGAATTAGGCATCTTATTTGGAAGCTTGTAGGCTTCTTTGGAAATCCTAGCTTTAAAAAGAGAAGAGCATGCTAATATAATTTCTGTCTTTTGAGGAAAGAGTCTAATTGCTCAATGCCAGTGTTAACAGCTTTCACGTTGCTGTTAAAAGGAGAAGATTGGAAAAAATATGAAACTTGCCACCAGAGGCAATAGTCTAGTGGTTAATGGAAGGAATTAAGTAGGAGACCTGAGTTCTAATCCCAGCTCTCTTTCTGGCTTGCTATGTACCTTAGGCAGATCACTTGAATTCTTGGTGCCTTAGTTTGTCAGCAGTAAAATGGGATATTTTGTCCAAATTTAAAGTGCTTTGATTCTCCCATACTGGTTCAGACTTTTGCTTAGCACAAAGAAATGTATCCATTTGTAAAAACCTGTTTTAATAAGCAATTAACATGCCCTTGGAAATCACCCCGCAAACTTATTTTTCCCAAACAGAATTCCTATAATAACTCTCAAGCACCGTCACCTGGCATGGGAAGGTAAGCAGCTTTGTAACTTGTACATTTAACTACTTTCTTTCTTGATTTAGACATTTTAAATCTTGTGGGGGAGAGGGAATGAAAGAAAATAATCTGCAGGAGCTGAATTCAGTGATTGGTTGATAAACTAGCTAGATATCTTTCCTGTGAGAACCAAACTCTCAACATTTAAAGTGAAAACTATTTCCTGTATCTCAATTTATGTACAATAAAGTGCCTATGCAAGGTTTATAAAGTCACTGTTTACTCATGTTATATAATTTTATCTGAAGTCCCATTAGCCAGTTGTACTGTTGCAAGGATCCAGGCTTCAGCTATGTGTCGGATGAACTGTTAAATGTGTTCATTTAATTGTTCAGATAAATGTTTTAAAACACTGCTGTCCTTGAAAGCACTCCAAGCGTGATTTTAAATAACTCCTTACTGCAGTAGCCTCCTGTATGGAATTAATACACAACTCTCTAATTTTAATGGGTTCTGTGTACACACACACACACACACACTCCTCCTCTCCACCCCCCCCCCCCCAGCATTAAGAGGACAATAGATTTCCTAAAATGCCTGGCCTGGAACCATTTGAGCTTGCAACAATATATTCAAAACACAACAACTCCATGGGAAAACATAGGGAGCAATTTACTTGTATTGTTTAAATCCTCGGAGTAGTATTTAGATGTATTGATCTGTGTTCTGTGTAGTCAGAGAACATATAAATCTGAAGTAACCTTCTAAAATTTGAAATTTCTCAACCTATTAAAAATTTGAAAATCTAACATGTATGGCAATATAGCCCTTTCTTGGGGTTCTGATTTTTTTCGGAGGTTTCTTTTAAGTGCATTCCTTAACTTACATTTATTAAACGTTCCTCTATAAAATGATTAAATTAAATGGTGAGGAAGTTTGGTCATAAGGTTAAACCACAGAACTCAAAGTCTTGGATGCTGTTCTCAGCTCTGATGCAGACTTCATGTGACCTTGGACAAGTCACTTAAACTTCTTGGTTTCTTTACTTAAATGTAGGTAAAGAGAGATCCAAGGATGGAAGGTCCTATAGAAGTACAAACTATTATAATTCTAGATTAATACATTATGCAGCTTGATGTGTCCGAATACATACATATTTTTACGTTTTGTATTTTAAAAATCTTGCTTGCTTTTTTTTTTTTTTTTTTTTTTAAACTAGCAAACCTGTTGGTATGCCATCTCCGGTATCTCCGAAGCTATCTCCAGGAAATTCAGGGAATTACTCTTCGGGGGCAACCAACCCTTCAGGGAGCAGTTCTTCTGTGACTATTCCACAGAGAATCCACCAGATGGCAGCCAGCTATGTCCAGGTTACATCCAACTTTCTCTATGCCACTGAAATTTGGGACCAAGCTGAACAGCTTTCTAAAGAGCAAAGAGGTAAGACTTGGCAGAACCTGACTGTAAAATGAAATGTGTTGAATTGTGCCACAAGTGCTAACAGATCTTTCACATTGAGAGAATCTGCTAATAGTACACCAGGGATGTTTTGTCAATTGGTGTTTTGCTGTAGGGAAAGATGGATTATTATTCCCTTAGAATTTCAGTAATATCTCAGACTTCTCCTATGATCTTGATTCTGAATGGTATAAATAAGCCTCACACTGGCAATATATAGCCAGATATAATTTTTGGGACTTGATGTAACTTACAGTTTACAATGATGGACTCAGATTTCCATTTCTAAAAATGTATTTAATGAATATGCAAATTTGTTTGAGAGGGAACTCACCACTTCTGAGACTGTTTAACTTCAGTGCAAACCGTTTTCCATCTGTTCCTATCAATCATTTTATTGCAAAAATGTTTAGTTTTCTATTGGAAATTGTCTCTAAAACAATAAATGGAAAGAAACCTTTTTTCCCTTTCATTCCTGTACCATTTTCACCTCCTTCCACCTCTTCTCTCTCCCCTGGTGTTGTCTGTGAGAGATGTGTAATATTTGTTAGTATGTCATAGGTGGATTCCTCCTCAGTACCACATTCTCCAAAGGGAAGTCAATGTGAGTGTGTGTGTGCATAGTTTGATTTGTTTTCTTGTGTCATTCTAGAGTTCTTTGCTGAACTGGATAAAGTTATGGGCCCTCTGATCTTTAATTCGAGCATCATGACAGACCTAGTGCGTTACACCCGACAGGGATTACATTGGTTGCGTCTGGATGCTAAGTGATATCTTGAACTGAAGGAATCAAAAGTAGAACACATTTTTCTTGCTGCCTCTGATTTTTCTCCACAACACTGTGTCATGTCAATAAGGAAGACTGCCATAACACATTGCTTAGTTGACACTAAAAGCAAGGAATGCTTTCACCTCTCCCATCCTCCTCTGTGTGTTTAACCCCAAACCACATCATGTTAATGGACTTCTTCAGTATTCTCATTTTTAAGTTATTTAAATATTTTAAAATTGGCTACATATTAAGATATGGCTTCACTGCTCTGCATTGAGATTGGAATTCCAGTCAATAATACATAACTAATCAGTTTTAAATCCTATTTATTTTCATTTGTTTTTAAAAATTTTTACGAAGCCCAGTTATGGGCTCTTTTAAGACTTAGCTATTTTTTCCTATAAACTTACCCATCAAGTACTTAGCAGAGATTAAATGTAGACACTTTATTTAAGTACTGCGTGAGCTTGTTACTCTGTAATGTCTTGTGGTGGTAGTGCTTGTAAAAGAAAATAAGGGTTGATAGGTTCTAAAGTGTAGGGACACCATGTTTTTCATGCCTAATGCCTATGACTCAAATCTTAAATAAATACAGTTTTATTATTGCAGAATTTGTACTAAATTTTGAGAAAAGTTCCAGAGATATTCTTCTACACATTAAGATATTTCAGTTAAATGAAAATATAAGAGATGTATATGGAAAGATATTTAGTTATGTCTAACTTGGATTGTTTTTTCAATACAATTTCAGAACACTTGGTTAACACTAGAGCAATCACAAAACATTACAGTAAACTTGCATTTAATGCAATATGGAAGTGGTGTGAGAATGAGCTTCAGTCTCTGATAGGTGCATACTGGAAATGTTTCATAAATGGACAATCTTGTGCTTTTTTTATATCTCCATTTAAAACAAGTTTTGTCTCCTTGTTTGTCGTTATTTGACGCTTACTGAAGCAGCCAACTGAACAGTTGAAAGAACAGATAAATAATTCCTATTAGAGCTGTTTGTATCATTTCCATTGACTGGAAAACCAAAAATCATAAAAAGTAATAAAAATATCCATCTTTTCCTTTTTGGGGTCTGCTAATTGATGGACGCTATCACGTGATAATGGCCATTGTGAGGTGCAGAGCACATCTTTCACAGGGACATTGTGAAACTGTTCTGATGTAGAATTTATTTAAAACTTCTGTTTAGCCCCATGTTAATGGAGGCCCCCGTTAATGTTAGATGTTTTAGGGGAGCAGAATATTCACTTTAGAAGTATGTTGGTGCAACAAGAATCCTGCATTGAGTTCCAAGTGGCTGCTTTTAAGAAGTTGTAATCCAAAGTACCTTTCCACATAAGGTTGTTATTGTCTGAGTAAAAGGTTAAAAATTATATTTCTTTCAATATTGCTTAGTGCCCCATCATGTCTGGTGTGCCTTATGCCTTACTTTTAGATGAAGATTTTATGAACTGTTTACAAGATGAAGTTTTACAGCAGGACCATGTATACTGTATGGAGTTGGTCTTCTGCAGTACTTTTGGTAAAATTCCATTTCTTTTTCAACATCCTAGTGTGTGTCATAGAAACTGACTTCCTGTTACAGTGGTCTCCTTTTAAAGAGTCAAACTCTGAACCGTTTAGAGTGGTATTATGGAATGCTGCTTTGTTTTTATTTCCCATTGCCCCTTTATTCTGTACCAGATGTGAACGTGCATGTTCAGAAAAATTATTGCACTAAATTTGTGTGTAGTTGTGTAAGTGCCAAAATGATGGCAACCTCAAAAGAAGGAATAGAATTCTACGCTACTTAGTACTGCAGTATGTCCTATGGGCTTTAAGAGTTAAAAAGTTTTGCAAATTAGTAACTTGACTAAACTGTAGCTGCATATTCGTAGAGCTTCCTATGTGTTCCAACATTATTTGTACTTCCAGAAAAGTTTGCTACATACAAATGGAGACAGTTAGTCAACCTATGACTTTCCCCATTATACTTCAGCCTACATTCAGGTCTGTTTGAGTACCCTTTTTATTTGAATCACTATGTAAGTTAGTTTCTCTGTGTTCACTATTAGAGATGGAACTTTCTTTACTCTCAAACTCTGCATCGTGGTTAATGGGACACTGTCAACTCTTTCCTTTGTAATACTCTAAAGTGCCTAGCACACTTTTGACGCTATATAAAAATACCTTCTTAGAAGCTGCATTGTTTGTATTTTTTTTTAATTTTATTTTTGTATAAGGCTGCAGTAGCCGGCATGGCTGTTTCTAGCTTGCTCCGTTATGAGCACCATTACCGTTGATGTAGGCAGTAATGGTCTCATCTCTGGGAATATCATTTTTTCTTAACTAGAGTCTCATCAGTATCTTTGCGTGGTACATTTTTCAAGAGACCAGTTTAGTGTATCCCTTAGCTCCAGACCAATGGATTCTAAATGTTTGTCTAAAAAAATCTAGAAGACTCTTTACAGTCTGTCAAAATGGGGACCTGAACTGGCAGGTAGAGGCCTGCCTAAATAGTATACGTTCTGGTGAAATCCTTCTGGAGTATTGTCCCAGGTTTTCTATCTGTGTAAGACATATACACTGGTCTTGTTAAAAAAAACAAACTCCTCCATCGACTTAGGCCATTTCAAATGGATTAAACTCAGTTTGACAACTCCAAAAGCATATCTAACTTGAGATTTACCCGTTGCTTCAGAGAGAGAGAGAGAATTTTATTTTGCTTGATAGAGTAGCTAAAACAAAATGAAAATCGCTCATAAGCGTCCATCTCTCTGTCAAAATGCAGGCTAACAAAACCTGTCCTTTTTTAACCTTTAAGCAGCAATGTGGGAAACGCATGTCATTTGAGTGCTAATGCAAGTTGCACAGTGTCTTACCATGAAGGAATCCTTAACTCCTGATACTAAGGGTTCCCTATATGGTTACATTTTAACACACATCAGTGTTGTAGTTTTTATTCATCCCTCCACACCCACCCCAGTCCTCCCAGTGGTGAACCTTTTTTTAAAAAAAAAATAAAAAAAAGGCTTAATAATCAGACTAGGCTTGCTCAGACATGAAAACTATTTTGAATTTGCTGTCAAATTTTCAGATTCCAAAATGACAAGTTGCATCATTTATAATTGTAAATGAGCCTTCAGGACACCAGAACAAAATAACCCATGATTTATTTTGATTTGAAATATTAGAGCACATTGGATGGCTCTTTTTTTGTCTTTGATGGCAGTATGCAATTTGTATTGTATGTGTCTTTAATATATATGTGTGTGTATATATATGTATATATATATATATGAACTCAGTCTGTCCAAAGTATGTTATACTTGTTTTTAGATTATAGTGCAACTGATTATATTGATATATTATTTATTAAACTGAGTGCTGAATCACCATCTTACTGGTGATGAATCTTGATATTATACAGGAGTGCAATGTATATTCTTTTAGATTGCTGAGGCTTGATTGCTGTGATTTAAAAAAAAAAAAACACCCTAAAATGTATTTATGAATGACCCCAACATATAGAGAGTCAGTACTTTATGAATATAATTTCATATTTGCCTGGGGCAAGTGAAATAAATCCTTAGGCATGCAACTGTGTAGTTTGCCAAACTAGTAGAAAGAGACTACCTTTGCTTTATTTAATATTTTGTTTACTTAGCAGAAAAATTTACTGTCATTGCAGTGTTTATATTAAAACAGTTACAGAAGGGCCTGAGCAAGTCAAGTTTGAATTAATTTACCCATTGGGGAGCAAGTAACTTCCAAATCATTGGTTAGCGCCCTAACAAATATTTCATAAATATTTAGGTCGAGGATTGAATTACTTTAGGTCTCGTGAATCAGTATTATGGAAAGCTGTATATTTCCAACACAAAGCTAATCTTAGATATCTTTAAACAAAGAGGCGCCAAAGCTTTTGCTAAGCAACTCTGTTAGACAAACACAGACTATTCTAAGAGGACTGATTTCCTGGAGATGGAAGTACAAAAAGAATCATGTCAAATCACATTATTTTTGAAGGAGTTTTGTCTGTGATGCCATTTAAACATAGCAGTGTTAGGAGGAAAGAGCGGGGGTAGCTATAAAAATAAAACTAGATTCTTGTCTCATAGTGAAAATTATTGAGGATGCTAGAGCAATGAGCCTGGCCAGTTCATAGAACAGTCTTAGAGAATGACAGCATTAGCTCTTTCTCTATTCCAATATTCAGCTGAGATTAAATTGAATACACTATGTTGAGCAGTTTGAAGTGCTGCTTCAGGATAGTTTATATAGGCTATCCACATGTAAACTTTTTTACCTGCTTTAATTCCATCTGGAAACTTAACAGAAATGCATCCATTCCAATTGATGTAACTCCATATTTATTAATGGGGTCAATACTGGCAAATTGGAATGAAATGTTCCCAGTCTTGAATTTTTTAGATATAACCGTAGGAAATCATGCAGTTAGGTACACAAGTATTGTAGCCCATATTTGTTGGCTGCATTGGCATTAAATATCTGAAAGTTCAACTACAAGGACCAGACATGACTTTTTCAAGCACAGTGACTGACGTCTGTATCTTGTCCCCCTTTTAAATGGTTTGAAGAAATTTTGTATATGGAGGATAAAGTGCTTATATATTTATTAAAGATCCTTTATCTTATTTGAAATTATTATTATTTGGTGAAGAAGGGTTGTGTTTTCTTTTGAGGAGGGTTGGGTAGGGCAGGGGAGGGTAACTTTTAACCTACCACTTCAAAGCCCTTGTTAATCATGCAGAAAGGTACTGTTAATGACGGGATGTCTCTATCCTATGCTTTGTACATGACAAGTCCATGTCTTACATTTTGTTTCTAGGCATCGATCTTCAACCAAAACTTACAAAAAAATTAAACTGTGATTTTATTTGTTGCAATACATTTGAAATTTCAAAGGGTACTTTGAGGCTCAAAATTAGGATTTCTAAGTCAGTATGTGCATTTCACGTAATAAAGCTGTTAATGGTGAGCAAAGTATTATATACTAACTAGATTTTTCCACATCTGTATAGTATATTCTATGTATTTTGTGGTATTGAGATTATAGAAAGTTTAGTGTCTGAAACATGCGTTTAATGTGTATTTTTAAACAAATTTATGGCAATTAAAATATTTGGAGAAAAGGGTATCACATTTCAATTTGTAAAGATCTTTTTAACTACTGTGTCATTAAAATGCTTTGTACAATGCAAAACTGTAACTGGAGAAACTAAGTTTAATAAATATCAAATAGATTTTCTGTATTAAACTTTATAAACACTGTGCTTGTATCTTGTGTAGGGTTCCTCCTCAGTGGTATTCCATCTTCCAACTCAGTTCTCTGGGGTCCTCATGCCCTCGCAATATCTACCTGTTTCCATGCATGACAAGGGAGAAGAGTATCTGTTATGCAGGTGGCACGAGACTTATTTTGATATTTCACTTGATTCAGTGGAAGTGGTCTTGTTTCTTTCAGCCCTGTTGATTAGCATGCAAACGTGATAATCACTGAAATAGTTACTCAGTTAAACTTGCTCTTACTTGATTTGAGCAGTTTGACAGCAATAGGTTTGTTTTCTTCCAAATACCGTGGGGAACACTGGAGTATTGAAGGAATCTGCTGTTTTGAGGTTCTTGTTTAATAAGATTGCTCACTCTGTTCCCTTTCTCAGAAGGGCTGCTTGCCTGAGAACTGTTGACTGGTATCAGTGGGAGGAGAGATGATTGGTTTATTCGCTCACCAGGCCAAAGGGTAAAATGTGCAGCTGGACTATGGACATTAACACGTTCGCAGAGGTGGGCAAACTACGGCCCGGGGGCCACATCTGGCCTGCGGGACCCTCCTGCCCGGCCCCTGAGATCCTGGCCCGGGAGGCTAGCTCCCAGCCCCTCCCCCGCAGCCTCAGCTCACTGCACTGCTGGCGCAATGCTCTGGGCGGGGGTGGGGCTGCGAGCTCTTGCCAGGCAGCACAGCTGCAGGCTGACCTGGTACTCTGTGCTGTGCAGTGGCGTGGCTCGCTCCAGCCAGGCAGCACGGTGCTCTGGGTGGCGTGGCTGTAGCGCTGCCAGCCACGGGTGCTCCAGGCAGTGCAGTAATGGGGCAGAGAGCAGGGGGGCTGGATAGAGGGCAGGGGAGTTAGGAGTGGTGGTCAGGGGGCGGGGAAGTATGGATAGGGGTCAGGGTGGTCAGAGGGTGGGGAACAGGGGGGTTGAATGGGGGCAGGGTCCGGGGGGGGCAGTCAGGAAGGAGAGGGGGGGTTGAATGGGGTGGTGGGGGGCAGTCAGGGACACGGGTTCCAGGGGAGGTCAGGGAGAAGGGATGGTTGGATGGGGCAGGAGTCCTGCGGGGGGCAGTCAGGAATGAGAGGAGGGGTCGGATGGGCCAGGGGTTAGGGGACAGGGAGGGGTGGATGGGGCAGGGGTCCCGAAAGGGGGTTGTCAGGGAACCGGTGGGGTTGGATAGCGGGCGGGGGCTGGGTCATGCCTGGCTGTTTGAGGCGGCACAGCCTGCCCTAACCAGCCCTCCATACAATTTCGGAAACCCAATTGTGGCTCTCAGGCCAAAAAGTTTGCATGCCCCCGCTCTTTCGGGAATGCCTCCCCAGCTTGCACCCTCCACTGTGACTTTTTGTTCATTGGACACAAGACAGAGCAAGTCTGTTTGCTAAATACAAATTTGTTTATCATATAGAAAAACATAAAATGTGAACAATTTAAAAAAAAAAAAAAAACTACTAAGATGCAAGGTCTTTTATTGAGCTTGTCATCAGAAGGTGCAGTCTAGACCAGTGCATGCTTTCAACTTTCATGAAATGCCCTACATCATTTCATATATCACGTTTGTCTGAAAAATATTAAATATATGCTATTGCATAACTCAGTGTCCTAACTTAAGAATAGTTAATAAATATTTTATATATAAGGTTGAACGTTGTAAGAGGTAACAATATTTTCTTCTCCTTAGTGACAGCTCACTCACGGGAAATTCTTAGGGAACAGCGAGTCTTCCTGCAAAAAAGGACATAGTATGAATCAGTAAAGGCCTGGGCTGACGTAGTTATGTAGGTCTCAGCCCAGTGTACACATGCACATACATAGTGCATTTGGTTTAGCTCCCTCTGTAACTAGAATTTAAAGTAAATCTGGTGTGTACTCTTTCAGTAGTTCTCAAGTCCTACTTCAGCACATCCTGAAAGCACTTTTTAGGGAATAATGATGCTATCAGTGACTCTCACTGGCAGGGAGGGATTGTTTGATTTCTAGGGCATTCTTCTTTCAAAAATGTATTGTAAAAAGTGATGACCTGAAATCAGTTCCTCAGCAGATGAAATGCACAAGGTTTGGTTTGCCTTGCTTGGTGGCTTTGCTTTATTGCTTTGCACACTGGCTCAAGAACACCTGCCTGTCCTTTGACTACACCCCTGCTAATGCTGAATGCCTTACTGCGTAGTGGAAATCCCTTTTTACTTCTATATGCATCTTTCTGTACCTGCTCTTGCGTCTCTGAAAGGCTGAGGGGTAACATACCAGTTTTGTTAAACTGTAGTCTAAAACCTGTCACAAATGCATCTAAAATAACAATTTGACTTCTATTATCTACTAAAAGATATCCTTTCTATTCACTTCCCACTATGAATTCAGTGTGCACTGCCAAAGCACTATACCCATCCCTTCTTAGATTGGGGGTGTAGGGTGCTGGGCATATTGCTACCAGCCTGGGCTTTCCCATATGAGTCTGTGTTCAGTTATTTAGTAGTAGTTTGGTTTTTGGTGTCTTTGTTTAGATGTAGTTGGAGAAATGGGAAAGGGAGGGCAGCAGAGAGGCCCTGTTCTGTTTGTGTCTAGTAATGTAAGACTAATTCACATTCAGACTTCTGAGTTCCTTATCCGTCTCATCTAAATTAAAATGTCTATCCTTTATTGTGAGATGCTGCTTTTTAATGACACCACCTGCTTGAAGGGAGATTAGTGATGACTGCTTTTTAGCTTTAAAAATCAAAGTCTGTCCTGCAAGAATGGTCCCTTAGAATGTGTTAACTACTTACGCTAAACAATCTGTTCCACTTTGTATTTAGCTGTGCCACTGAGTACCTTTCCCAGTCCTGAAGAAGAGCCCTGTGTAGCTCAAAAGCTTGTCTTTCACCATCAGAAGTTGGGCCAATAAAAGATATTACCTCACCCGCCCTTGTCTCTCTAATATCCTGGGCCCAGCACTTCTAAATTGCAACATCTTTATTAGAAAATATATGGTCTTTGTAGTGCAGAGCAAAAAAAAAAAAAGACATTGCCAATCTCCATAGAACTCCTAGGAACGGTTCTGCATGCAGTTTGCACTAAGAAAATTAATTTTGAAAAATGTCTGAATCTGTTGTTCCAACCGTTGCTGCAGCTATTCTTTCTATACAGTATAAATTTCATCTCAAGTATTGGATAATTCAGTGAAAATTCCCCCTGTACACTGGTGTGAAACATTCCTGTGCCTTTATCCTTCCCTTAAACATGTGGGAATGAGTAGTTACCTGCATAGCATAGAGACGCATTCACTATCATCCCTGCATTTGGCTCCTATGGGTCTGAGGGAAATCCCTCTCCAGAAAGGTGTCATCCTCCTTTGCCTTGTTAGCTGAGAGCTTGGATGATGCAAGGAAGCACAGTGTATCTGAAACAAAATTGAAATACAGTTGTCATGAAGGAACGGTGGCTTCCTGCCACAGTTAGTCCGAGCTTGGGTTTAATGGACTTCAAATACCTGTCTCAGCAAATAACTTATTTACAGATGCCTCATTTGGCAGTCAGATCATAACATTCTTATTGAAACATTCTTATTGCTTGGTATGTTTGTAAAGTTCTATATCAAAAGTAACTAAGGCGCTCCAGTACTCGTGGGACGGAAGTAGCCATCCTCATTCATAGGTGAAGAGACTGAGGCAGACGCACTAAATTACTGGCCTAAACTGACACTGTCCGTGTCAGAACTGAGATAATAGCTCTAGAGTTTCTGGTTCCTGCTGCCCTCAGACCACTGGCTTGTGCTGCCTTCACTTGCTGAAGTAACTGAGAGAGACACTGCCATTAACTCTAAATACTGTTCAGCATTTTATGCATGTAAGCACAAACTTTCATCTTAGTAATTGCCTGACCATTTAAATTAAAATGTTTCCTTCTGCTCTTACCTGGCTCAGTAGGGCTGCACAAAGTAGTAAGACAGCTATAACTTTCAAACACTGCATCTTCTTTGGATAGGCTGCCAATTGCTAGTAGCATTCGTGGAAGGTGGTGGACTCCTGAATGAATTTTCCAAACCTTTCAGCTAGACTTTTATAGGCTCAATTCCCTATCCTTGCATCAGCTGCCCGTTGTCACAGGGACAAAGTTCGTCTTGGAGACCAGGAGAAATGTAATAAGTTAATGTCTACTAAAGTCACCTAGTTCAAGGTCGGTCTATCTGACAAACTATATTTACTTTTCTTACACGTTTACTTAGTATGTGGGGAAACTGATCATATAAACTGTTACTTTTTTTAAACCTAAGGCTGTGTACCTGCCTGCAAAAAGGGTGGTTGGCCTTATTGGCCCCAGTGTATTCGCTGGGGAGCTACAGGTGTAACCTTTTCACTTCCATGGCTGCGAGTACTTAAAATGTTGTGGGTTTTTTAAATAGGGGAGGAAGCATTGTCTAGGCTAATAGTTTTAGCTTGAGAGTGGAAGATGGGAGTTTGATTCTGCTCCTCACTTTTAGTGCATTAAAACAGCTTGTGCAAATTATTTAACCTATGTGCCTCAGTTTCTCCACATCAACTATTATATAATACCACCATCAGAGGGGTGTTTTGAGACCTTTTATTAATGCTGAAGGGCTTTGAACTTCATGATTTTCATTCAAAATTCATAATGCATAATTATAAATGTTAGTCTCTGGGGCGTTAATATGGACCTATTCAAAGGTAATGTGCATGGTGCTGTATGTATATGAATAAAAGTAATGATACAGTTGTTGCTTACCTAGGAGGGTTAGCACAAGTGGGTGTTTAATTGGCTGGAAGAGGCAGCAGGGTGGCTTCAACTGTAAACTTCTACTAACAATATTTGCTTCTGAAAGCGTAAGAGTGGGATCTATTCAGACTACGGCAAGGCCTCCTACTTTCTCTCACATGATTCTTTTTATGTGTAAAATATACTTTTAAATAAAATGCTGGAGGTGAAATTAATGCGGTTGGGTACCTAATGAATCTTTACCAGGGGCCTGTGTAGTGACTGAGATGAAACCCTCAGCAGTGGAAATATTCTGCCTCCCACTCCTGCGATTTCTTTTTCATCTAGACTTTTCCTGATCAAAAGTAGCATATTTATATGATGGAGAGTGGGGTGGAGGTGTATGAGAATTAGCTTTGAAAGAGCCTGTATCAACACTACAGGGTCAAAAGCCAGCAGACTTTATCCAGATCCTTTGTTGTTATGATCTACATGGCTTGAGATCTGGCATCTCTGAGTATGGATCTTTCAGCTGAGACCATTTAAAACTAAGCTCCTGTCCTCCCTGTATGGATTTTAGGATTAGTCTTTCTCCTAACACAGCATTTCTCAAACTGGGGTCTGCAGGGGTATTCCAGGGGGTTCGTGGGTCCCCCTAATCAACTCCTCTCCCTCCCTTTCCCAGCGCCGCCTCCACGTTCCCTGGCATGGGGACCCTGGGTCTGTGCCACTCCTGGAAGCAGCCAGCACATCCCTGCAGCCTCAGGGTTGGGGGAAAGGGGGTTTCCATATGCTGCCTCCAGCCCAAGCACCGTCTCCGTAGCTCCCATTGACTGGGAACTGTGGCCAATGGGAGCTATGGGGGCGGTACCTGCAGGCTGGGGCTGCGTGTGGAGACCTCTGGGGCCCCCGCCTAGGAGCCGCTGCCAGATGGATGTGCCAGTTGCTTTCGGGAGCTGCCCGAGGTAAGCACTGCACCCCTCACCCCTTCCCACACCCTAACCCCCTGCCCCAGTCCAGGACCTGCACCCAAACTCTCTCTCAGAGCCCACACCCTCTCCCACACCCAAACTCCCAGCCCAGAGCCTGCACTCTGCACCCAAACCTCCTGTCCAGCCTGGTGAAAGTAAGTGAAGGTGGGGGAGAGAGGGGGGAATGGAGTGAGCAGGGCCATGGCCTTGGGGAAGGGGGCGGGTTAGGGGCTGAGCAAGGAGCTGGGGAGGGGGGTCCTCCAAATATTTTAAAATCAAAATGGGGGTCTGTGGGTTGCTAAAGTTTGAGAACTGCTGTCCTAACACATTAGTCCTTAAAGAGTAAGGATGTCCCCAAGAGTTGCACAAGGCCAATTAAAAGGTGTTGTGTTGGCAGAAAGGGTGTCTCAAGACTTTTCTAGAATGAGTCCTGACTTGCAAGATTATACTGTCTTCCTCCTGTGACTCTCTCTCTTTGCTGCCAGCTCTCGCATCCACACCCTTTTGTATAGAACATCTGGGAGATAGCCACCAATTGTGGGGTGGATTAGCAGCTTGTAGGAAGCTATCTGGGGCAAATAATAAAAGAAGGGACTGCAACAGGAAAGAGAAGAAAATGAAAGGCAAGTTTCCTCCCATCTGCCCAAAAAAATCTTTCACTTCAGAAGCAAACAGCTCTAGGAGTTTGCTTTTGTGTTCTTGACCTACTGTTATTTTTCTCTCCTTCATGGCCTACTGCATAGGAGGGAAGTAGTAGATGTGAAAATCTTGAGTTTAGTAAGACTTCTGACACAGTCATAGAATTGTAGGACTGAAAGGGACCTCGAGAGGTTATCTAGTTTAGTCCCCTGCACTTACGGCAGGACTATTTTCTAGACTAATTTATTCCAGTACTTAACCATCCTGACAGAAACTTTTTCCTAATGTCTAACCTAACCCTAGCTGCACTTTAAGCTCATTGCTTCTTGTCCTATCCTCAGAGGCTAAGGAGAACTGTTTTTCTCCCTCCTCCTTGTAACAACCTTTTATGTATTTGAAAACTATGTAGTTATCGTGTTTCCTCTGTCTTCTCTACTCCAGACTCAACAAACCCAGTTTTTTCAATGTTCCCTTGTAAGTCATGTTTTCTAAACCTTTAATCATTTTTGTTGTTCTTCCCTGGACTTTCTCCAGTTTGTCCACATCTTTCTTAAAATGTGACACCCAGAACTGGCCACAATACTCAGGCTGAAGCATAATCAGTGCGGAGTAGAGCAGAAGAATTACTTCTCGTGTTTTGCTTACAACACTCCTGCTAGTACATCCCAGAATGATGGTTTTTGTTTTTTTCCTGCAATGGTGTTACACTGTTGACTCATTTAGGTTGTGATCCACTATGACCCCAGATCCCTTTCTGCAGTACTCCTTAGATAGTCATTTTGCATTGTATACAACTGTATGTACGCATGTATACAACTGATTGATTGTTCCTTCCTAAGTGGAGTACTTTGCATTTCTCCTTATTGAATGTCATCCTATTTACTTCAGTCACTACATGACATTTTCTTAAGCAAACTAGGGAAATGTGATCTAGATGAAATTACTATAATTTGGGTACACAAATAGTTGACCACAGTCAGGAGTAGTTATCAAGGGTTTGCTGTAAAACTGGGAGGGTGTATCTAGTGCAGGGGTGGGCAAACTATGGCCTGGGGGCTGCATCTGGCCCTCAAGCTCCTACCGAGGAGCGAGGTCCAGGGCTTGCTCCGCTCCATGTGTGCCGTGGCTCTGGGCGGCTCCTGGAAGCAGTAGCATATCCCCCCTCTGGTTCCTATGCATGGGGCTGCTGGGGAGCTCCACACGCTGCCCCTGCCCCAAGTGCCGCCTCCGCAGCTCCCATTGGCCGGCAACCACAGCCAATGGGAGCTTCAGGGGTAATGCCTGCAGACAGGGCAGTGCACAGAGCTGCCTGGCCATGCCTCCACATAGGAGCCGGAGGAGGGACATGCCGCTGCTTCTGGGAGCTGCTTGAGAGCCTGCACCCGTGACCCCCCCTCCAGCAGCCCGACCCACTGCCCTAGCCCTGATCCCCTCCTGCTCTCTGAACCCCTCAGTCCCACCCTCCTGCACCCCCGAGCCCCCCCAGCTCAGAGCCCCCTCCTATACCCTGAATTCTTCGTTTCTGACCCCACCCCAGAGTCCACACCCCCAGCCGGAGCCCTCACCCCCTCCTGCACCCCAACCCCCAATTTTGTGAGCATTCAAAGCCTCCCATACAATTTCCATACCCAGATGTGGCCCTCGGGCCAAAAGGTTTGCTTACCCCGATCTAATGTGCTCCTGCAGGGGTCAGGGCTGGGTCCAGTACTATTAGTGACTTGAATAATGAAGTGGGGCATATGTATAAAATGTGTGGATAACACCAAGATGGGAGGGGTTGCAAGCACTTTGGAGGACAGGATTAGAATTCAAAATGACCTTGACAAATTAGAAAATTGATCTGAAATCAACAAGATGAAAGTCAATAAAGACGTGCAAAGTACTATGCTTAGGAAGGAAAGGTCAAATGCACAACTACAAAAGGGGAATAACTGGCTGGGCAGTTGTACTGCTGAAAAGGATTTGGGTGTTATAGTAGATCACAAATGGAATATGAGTTGTCAATGTGATGCAGTTGTGAAAAAGGTTGTGGGGTATATTAACAGGAATGTCATATGTAAGAAATGGGAAGTAATTGTCCTGCTGGACTTGGCACTGGCAAGGCCTCAGGAGGAGTACTGTGACCGGTTCTGGGCCCCACACTTTAGGAAAGATGTGGTGAAATTGAGAACCCTGTTCTAGACTCTCTCCAAAGTCCCGGCCCGCGGGCCCTCTGTGGCCCGAGAGCCTCCCCAATGTGGCCTGTGGGGCTACAGCAATTTTGAGGCCGGGTCTCTGCCTTGGCCCCACCTGCCACCCCCAGGGGCACCTGCTCCCAGAGCCCAACCTCTCACCCCTTTTGCACCCAAACTCCTGAGAGCCTGCACCCCAAACCCCTACCCCAGACCACCTCCTCCACCCAAACTCCCTCCCAGAGCCTTAGGCAGGTGGGGGTGGAGTTTTGGGGGTGGGTTCTGGGCGGCATGAGTGACATTGGCCCATTGGGAGGATTTGAGGACTGGCACTGGCCCTAAGGTAAATTGAGTTTGGGACCCCTGGTCCAGAAGAAGGCAACAAAAATGATAAAAGGTTTAGAACACTTGACATCTGAGGAAAGGTTAAAAAAACGTGAGCATGTTTAGTTGGATAGTCTTCCAAATATGCTAAGGGATGTAAGAGGACTATGATCAACAGTTGTCTATGTCCACTGAAAGTAGGACAAGCAGTAATTGGCTTACTCAGCAGTAAGGGAGATTTAGGTTAGATATTAGGAATAACTTTTGAACTATAAGAGTAGTTAGCCTCTCGAATAGGCGTCCAAGGGAGATTGTGGAATCCCTGTCATTGGAAGGTTTTAAGAACAGGTTAGCCAAAGAAGGTCCTGTCTCAGCACAGGGGCCTTGACTTGACCTTTTGAGGTCGCTGCCAGCCCTACCCGTCTATCGTGCTATGCATGTGAAGCACTCCGTACCTGGCTCCCAAATCTACTCCACATATGGTTCTATCTCAGTGGGAATCAATCTAGTGAAGGGTTTCAGAGATTACAGAGCTAGTGTAGGAATGAATATCTTTAGTCCATTTCCTTACACTTATTTTAGGAACACTGAGGATACTGGAGAGCGTAGCGGCTGTGCAGAGTCTGAGTTCCTTTGAAGCTACTGTGTAATGGCACAATACAGATAAAATACAATTGATGTAGAAAGCTCCAGTGCAGAAAGCTTTCAATGATCTCTGTCAAACAGCCTTGACATAGAAGGGTGTACAGTCATTTTCCACAACTTCTTCATGTGCAGATACTTGCTGATGTCAGCCTGGAGGGAGGAATTTCAATTATAATGCCACGTTGTAGGACTGATGTCCCCTAAATATGCAAAGAACAGCCCTTGCATTTATTTTGTAGCCCAACTGGACCGGTGATCAAAATGGAAACCTTATCAGACAGATTTTCTGCCCCCCACCCCCCCCCCCCCCCCCCCCCCCCTTCTGGCTACCTCTGTACCCGCTCACGGCAAGCAAGAATTAAACCTTTTGTCCCCCTGTCTCTGGCCCTGCTGTTTAAGATGGAGATCAGTTGGTAAAGTACAGCAGGTCAAAAGAGCTGACCCTGAAGCAATTGCTTGTGTTGAAGCTGAGCCCTTTTTGCCTTTGCATCTTGTTCATCATAATTCTGAGGAACCCTAATCCATTCTGCAGCCAGTCTCCATATTGCCTACTTAGCAGCCCTTACAAACAAGCAGAGATGAGTACAAGAAGCAATTGCCATCCAGCGCTTTAAGAAGGGAGCTGGAAAGGCTTTTAGAATCTCAGCTGGCACTAGTCACATAACCTCTGTGCGCCAATTTCCCTATTTGTTAAATGGGACTTGTGGTGGTGATGGGTTGTGTGGTGTGACACTTAATTTGTCTGTAGTGGACTTTGAAAGTCTGATGAGCTGTATAAATATAGCTTCCACCCCCTTTTGCAAAACAGCAGCTTCCAGTTTAGAAAGCAGCTCTCTCCCTATTTTCTTGCTTATGCAAGTCCCCTGTTGTATTTCTTCTGAAAGGTGAATATTATAGTAGTGGAAGTCAACCGGTTGTCTTTTTCTTTCCAGAACAGGTAAAACACGGGTAGTGGCAGCTTCCTCAGTCCTGACAGGAAAGGACATCAGGTGTGGGCTGTCATTCAGATGGAATTCTTTACCAGATAAGGATTACCATAAAGGACATGGATACTAAGTTTGAGATGAAGGATGTTTGTGTGAATCAAAGAGCAGGGTGGAGATGCACTGCAGCAGAATGCAGCAATTTGCCCACAGTTTAGCTCAACAGCTCTCAGAACTTGAAATAGTCTCAGGCTTCACAAAGCAAGTGAAAAAATAAAAAGCAAATGCTGTAGCAAAGTGCTTTTGGCCTGCAGCAGAAAGAATGCAGGTGTTCTCCAGCTTGAAGAAATAGTCATTCCCTAGGGAAGATATCCATTACAGCAATGGATACAGACACTCTACTAGTTCAGTAAAATCACACTGTAGAGCACTGTTTGAAAAAAAGGCTGTTTTACACTTTTCATTAGTTTTACTTGTAGCAGGCTAAACCTGTCATTTAAGCTTTGAAACGTGAGTTGGGTGAGGGAGGGAGGAAAAAAAGCACAATCTCTTAAGTTGCTGAAAGCTTGCAAAGGATTTTATACTGCGATCTAGTATTATTAAGTCTGCCTTTGATGGGCTTTGCCACCATTCTTACTAATACAAAAGCGATCACCTACCAACATTTGCCATAGTGGCTTGGAAATTGTAGCTGTTTCAGTACACTAGTTTTAGGCTTTGATGCCACTGAAATATTACTCCTGAGGGAATTCTGCTTTGAAACAATTACAATTCTGCACACAATATTTTAAAATTCTGCAAATTTTATTTGTCAGTAAATAAATGGGGCTCCAGCACGGCAGTGGGGAGCATAGGCCATTGGCTGCACTGAGGTGGGAGATCACTCTGAAGTCCCCACTTCCCCCAGTACGGGGATTCGGCAGTGAGGCTGCACCTGACCCTAACACAGTGCAAGCGCCGGGCCTGCCCAGAAAACACCCTGGGGCCCTGCCCCTCTGCACCAGGTGTGGGTGGGCAGGTAAAAGCCCAGCAGGATCCAAGCGTGGAGGGGCTTAGTGTGGGGGGATCCAGGTGTGGGATGAGAGGTTTCTGAGTGTGGGTGGCTCAGTGGGAGATGGGGATGCACAGGGGCTCATTGTGGGGTGCAGGGGCAATGGGACTGCAGAGATCCAGGTGAAGGTGGTTGGGGCTCAGCGGGGGGGGTCTGGGTAGGGGAAGATGGGGCTCGGCAGGGGTGGTCTGGGTGTGATGGGCTCATTGGGGGGGTCTTGGCGCTGGGGCGGGGGTCCAGGTGGAGCTGGGTGTGGGTGGGGTAGGGCTTGTCGGGGTGAGGGGTCGATGGGCTTGCTTAACAGGGGTGTCCCAGCTGCTGCTGCATGCCAGGCTGCCACTTCCCCCCTCCCTTCACTTCCACATTCTCCTCCCCTGCCCTATTCCACCCCACCCCCCCATTCCTTCCCCACTGCTTCTTCGCCTCCCCCCCTTCCCTTACCCAGCCCCACTGCAGGCATTCACTGTTGAACAGAAACAGGAAGACTCCCAGCACACTGAAAGAGAGCGCAATTGGCACTAGAAAAAGACAGCGTTCAGCTGCAGCGTCAGCACAGCTGAGAAGTAGCCTCCTTCAGCTGGACAACTCTGCGCCTGCAGAAATGGGGCAGGGGGAGCAGCACATAACCCCATGTGCCCCCCATACCTTGCCTTTGGGGGGGAATTCTCCCCCCAAAACTGCACCTATGCTCACCCCTCCGCCTTGCCCTCTGCACGGCTTTGCTGCAGGGACTTGAAGTAATCGGGGGGGGGGGGGGACCATTTTCTGCGGGTACGCAGAATTCCCCCCAGGAGTAAAATATAACTCAAACCCAAAGTCAAACTAAAAACAAGGTAACTCATTTTTCGTCAGCACAGGATGAGCCAACAAGGTGATTTAGCACTGAAGGGCTGTTTCCCTTATCTTCAGGTTTTTCTACATGCTTGTCAAACATCTAAGATGGGGCTGATCCATTCCAGACAAAGCAGTATGAGCTTCTTCACTTCAATTAGGGTTAGACGATGCAAAATATAGCTATTAAGGTATTAAATGCAGCCCATGTTCCTACATCTCTGTTAATGAAATGGTAAGCAATCTACAAGTTTCACTTACGATTCCTTTCAGTGCCTATCAATGGGGTATGAGAGAGGCAAAGCCAGCCCTTTCCATATCCACCGTCTTGTTGCTTGAAGATCCAGCCCTCTGGGCCCAGTGATAGTTATCACAAAGGCAATATGCATTCAGAAAAAATAATTTCACTGTCTCCCTGCCGGGGACACTCCATGCACATTCTCAGCAGCTGCCTGAGGAACAACATAGCAGTAGGTTGCTTTTCATCTTAGCTCTAAGCAAAGGGTAACTAAGCCACAGGGGAAAAACAGTTGGAACTAGCTGAAGTTCTTTAGCTGTTTGGCCTGAGAAAGGTGAAGCCCTTTTAGCATAGCCTGTGTTGACACTGCCCCTAAAAGAAAAGAGATGTTCTGATTACTTTTTAGAGACAAGCTGGAAAAGGAAAAACCTTGGGTATAAATATAGTTCTACAACAGCCATTACAGACAGAAAACTATCTAAATATACTCGAGTGTAAACATATCTCAGGTATAAAGAAGATTTATCTTACATTTATGCTGGGACCATCCCTGAACTGAGAAGCAGTTGTGTTCTGTGTTGGTAACACCACTACCTCATTAGTCCCAGTGGCCAAATAATTAGACAGCTCATACAAAAGCCAGCTGAATAAAACCATTATTGTGTAATCATTTTCACAATAGGGCAACAGTTCCCAAACTTTTGAGGGTCACATCCCCTTACAGCTGTCCATGCCCCCGTGGAGCCAAGAGTGGGGCCACAGCTTGGGGGAGAGGGGAAACGCTGACAGGAGTAAGGGGGCCAGGGCCAGACTGAGGCTGGGGGCAGAGCTGCAGCTGGGCCCGCGGCCAGGTGCTGCTCCATTCCCGGCCTTGCCCCCAGCTGGGAATGAAACCACAGCCGGCAGCTGAGAGAGTCGCAGGCATGGGAGGGAAGCCTTGCTGGGGATGGGGCCAGGGATGCAGCTGGGGGTGGGACCAGAGCAGAGCTAAGTGATGTGCCCTCCCCACCCCTATGGGGCTGGCTGGGGCCCTGCCACACCCCCCTGGATGGTCCTCCACACCTCCCTAGGGGGTTGCGCCCCACACTTTGGAGGACCTCTGCAATAGGGTCAAATTCCACCTTTAATTATGGCTCACTGACTGAGTTACAGATTTAGGACTACATACTGTCCTTGAGCCACACCAGATCTCTTATGGCTGTCAGCAGCACGTTTGCAAATAGAGCAAAGGTAGAAGGTGCTTCTTTGTAATATTTAAACTTTGAGTATGTTGTATGGTTGGATTCAGTGTAACTTAGTTGTAAAACTGAGTATTTTCCACTACTTATAAGGGCTTGGCTACACTTGCAAGTTAGAGCGCCTTAAAGCAGCCCTGGGCACCCTAACTCCTGAGGTGTCCACACTGGCAAGGCATGTAGAGTGCCTGGACCCTGCAGCTGGAGCGCTCCTGGTAATCCACCTCCACGAGAAGCATAAAGCTTGCTGCGCCCTGGCTGAAATGCCCGGGGCATCAGTGTGGACGAGATGTTGCATTACTGCGCAGTGATTGACCTCCAGAAACGTCCCATAGTCCCCTGAAGTCAAGTGGCCACTCTTGTCATTGTTCTGAACTCGGCTGCAGGCATGCGGATATCCCCTTTCAAAGCTCCGTTTCTGACAGGCGGCATCCTTTTCTGCTCCGGGACAAAGCAAACCATTACTGTGGAATGCTGCTGTTGTGAGAGAGTGTGTGTGTGTGTGAGAGGCCCCCCCGCCCAAACACACTGTATCTCCCCCCACATACACACAACACACTCCCTGTCACACTCCACCTCCACCCCCCCATTTGAAAAGCATGCTGCAGCCACTTGCACACTGGGATAGCTACCACAATACACTGCTCTTGGTGGCCACGCCAATGCACTTGCCGGTGACAGGGTAAACACATAGCAGCGTTTTCCCTGCTGCGGTCTCCGAAGGCTGGTTTAACTCCCAGCGCTGTACATCTGCAAGTGTAGCCAAGCCCTGACTTTAGTTCTTTTCATGCTCCTCCTTTAGAAAATAAAGGAGACACATAGAAGGCTTCCACTCCCATTAAAATCAACAGTGAAACTGTTTCTTTATTATGCACTTAAAGTTACATACAAAACATAGATAAACAAAGGGTGTGATGGAGCTCACTTTTGAGATGTTGTTTCAAGTTGTCTGCATGAAGACAACACCGGATCAGTTACACTGAGTGTGTCTGGAATGTCTTTAATGGCCATAAAGGCCGGACACTCTTAAAATAAAAACTTGAGATTCTGCAGAATTTAAAATCTGTCAGGGAACCTCAGCTATAACAAGTGAGAGAGACAAGGCCAACAAGCTGATCTAAAGCAGTCAAAGACAAGAATTCCACACAACACTGCAGGATAGGAACTAAGATTTATTGAACAAGCTTTCACAGCCTGCTATAATAAATATCCTTTTGTGTGTATGTGAACAAGTTTAGAAACAAGGAAGGGGCACTGACATTAATACAGTGAGATCTCTATATTAGCTGTATTACTCATCATTTTCAAAGTCAGCAGAGTTCTTCCTTTTCAGTCGCTCAAATTCTTGGTTCCCCCAGGTGTAAACAACATAGGCCACCACAAAAGCTTAAAAACAAAAACAAACCAACAAAGCAGTGAATATCTACAAGTTACATGACAGTAGTTACAATGTGAAAATTTCTTGCATTATGCTGTACTGATTACAGTCCTGGGATAGAGACTGGAAGTGTTACTGTGTAGAGATCACCATGTTTTAAGGTGATTCTGTTGGATGTTTAAAGCCCTGGCCAACATAGATAGGAGTTAAGCACCTAAAAATCATCCTGATGAGTATTTGCACTCTGCCATCATCCTATTATGTATGCCTAGATTTGCAGACAATCATGTGTGTACTATGAATGGCCCAATGGTGCATGAAGAGTTTCTCACGAAATCTCTCAGCCCATTCCTCTGGACTTAAATCCACCCATGACAGCTGCTGGCCCCATAGCTAGAACATTTTCTCTTTCATCTCCCTTTCTGTAGCATACCTGCTCCACAAATTCTCTCATGCATTTGTATTTTTGATGATAGTTTTATTCCCTGAATTTATTTAAGATCTTTTTATAAAAGTTTTAACATGAAATTCCATTCTTGTGGGCAGGGGAAGGTTATTTTATAAGCTTTTTAAAAATATCAACGATCTAAAATATAGATGAAGAAATGACACCAATCAGCATCTTTAATTTAATTCTGGTGTTAGTGAATGCAGTGCATATGGTACACGAGGCAGTTCAGAAGGCACTAGTTTAAATAATTCACTCAAATAAAGGAATTAGGACTTACGAGGAGCTACCCTGAAGACTCTTGCACGAAATCGCCTCCATGCATTCGGAATTCCTTTGGTGAAGTAGTTAGGGAATGCCCTCTGCTCGAATGGAGACAAGCTGTAAGTGATCATATGCCTCACTCTTTCCAAGTTTCCAAAATGGATACCCATTTTTAATTGCTTGTACTGCAAAAGCAAAGTGCTAGTTACTATGGAGATACACTCTTTGCCACTTTTATGGAGACAGTGATTTTAAACACAATATTCCTCAGGGTAGATCCAAATCGATGATTTGTATGATTAAAAAATTGGATTTCTAACATTTAAATAGTTTTTCTTTTTAAAAATAAACCCATTTAAAACAAAACCTGAATTTAATACAAAATATGTTAAGGCCTAAGCTTATTATAATCTCTTAAAACATTTAAATAAAAAATATGCTGCACTCAGGAGCCTCCATCAAAAACGTTGAGTTACAGGATGCTTTTCTATATGAAGAATCAGTGAAATTCTACGTTTTGGAATCACGCTTTATAAATACAACACAATGGGTCACGTACTGTATTAAAGCCTTGATCCTGTGGGGGACTTAGAGGCTGTATTGCTGAGTGCAAGAGACTGGCAAAGTCATCACAAGCCTTTGGACCCGGCTTGTGACCCCAGGAGACACCATCAGGTATCTCATCACTGGGTAGCAAATGTAAGGTAAAGGCTCTAACTCAGCTGACAAGGTTTGGATAGTTATTTACATAGACCTAGAATAGAAACTCAGGGTTGGGAGGGACCTCAGGAGATCATCTAGTCCAGCCCCCTGCTCAAAGCAGGACCAATCCCCAATTTTTGCCCCAGATCCCTAAATGGCCCCGTCAAGGCTTGAACTCACAACTCTGGGTTTAGCAGGTCAATGCTCCAACCACTGAGCTCTCCCTCCCCCCATCCAGGGACGCGAATGCGCCCCTCTCTACAAACTGTCCCGAGGCACACATGGAAACGCTGGTTAAAACCAGGGGCTTAGCTCGAGGCTTTCCATGGGGTGATTTCAATCAAGCCGCCTGGCTGGGGCGGGGACCCGCTTAGAGGAGGGACGCGCAGAGCGGAAGATACGCGGGGTTACTTCGCCTTCCGCCCCAGAAGCCCCGCGGGGTTACAACAAGGTCCGGCTGGGCGGGGACGGGCCCGAACCGCGTTTGGGCGGGCAGGAGCCAGACGGTGCGTCGGGAGTCACTCTCCGGGCGCAGCCACAGCACGAGCGGGAGACCCGCCGCCGCCACCACCCCCCTCAGCCCTAGGGCGACACCCGCCCGGCCGCGGTGCTACACGGCCTCCAGGCCCCGGGAGCCGCGCTGCGGTCACCGGCAGCGGAGGAATGGACCCGGCCCCGGCCCCGGCCCCGGCCGCTCCCCTCTCACCCAGGCCCGCTCGCCGCCGCTCGCTCGGACGTCTGGAGGTCACGTCTCTGCGGGCTCGCGGCCCTGCCAGCGCCTCCCTTCCGCTTCCGGGGCGCCACCCGGGGTCACCGCCGGGCCTTGCCCCGCCTCCCGAGCGAGCGGCGGAGAGGACGGGCAGACGGCCGCGCCCCCTGCAGGCTGGGAGGGCGAGGGAGGCCGGGAGCCCTACCCCAGTACCCCCTGCGGTTCCTCCATTCCCCCCAGGGGTCTCCAGGGTCCCTCTGCCCCCCGCCCCACTACTCCCGTGGGGTCGCCATGGTCTCCGCCCCCCCACTACCCCACAGGGTCTCCAGGGTCCCTCTGCCCACCCCACTACTCCCGTGGGGTCGCCATGGTCTCTGCCCCCCCACTACCCCACAGGGTCTCCAGGGTCCCTCTGCCCACCCCACTACTCCCGTGGGGTCGCCATGGTCTCTGCCCCCCCACTACCCCACAGGGTCTCTGCCCCCCCACTACCCCACAGGGTCTCCAGGGTCCCTATGCCCACCCCACTACTCCTGTGGGGTCGCCATGGTCTCTGCTCCCCCACTACCCCACAGGGTCTCCAGGGTCCCTTTGCCCCCTCCCCCCACTACTCCCATGGGGTCACCAGGGTCTTTGCCCCCCCACTACCCCACAGGGTCTCTAGGGTCCCTCTGCCCCTCTACTAGCCTCACGGGCTCACCCTAGTCTCATCCCCCCACTACCTCAAGGGGTCTCCAGGGCCCTCTGCCCCCCCACTACCCCACAGGGTCTCTAGGCTCCCTCTGTCTCCCTCCACTATCCCTGTGGAGTCTCCAGGGTTCCTTTAGCCCCCCATCACTGCCCTCCCCCCTTGGGAACTACTCCACATACCATCTCTATGGTACTAGTCCCCTCCCCAAGGAATAACCCCTCCTGAGGTTACTCTGACACCAAGGCCTAACCCCCCCTCTCCCCCGCCAAATCTCACAGTGGATTAATTATTTTTGCTATTTGTAGAGAGCAGCCAGGGTTGTGTGTGGCATGACCATGCTGGGGGCTTTAACATCACTCTGAGGTCAAGGTACTAGGCCTCTCTCCTGCTCCAGATAGGTCATACTGATCCATGCATAAGGGCTGCTGCTACGGCCAATAGTTTAATTAACCTGATAGCCCCAGATCCTGAGTTTTTGCATTTGAGACAGGTCTTGTTTCTTCAGCCCAGTTTTGCTTGTTTTGTGGGAGTTTCCTGAATTTCTCCCTTAATTAGAGTGTGTGGTTTCTTTCATCTTCAGCATCCTCCAAGCGCTTCCCTCCTCCCTCAAAGGCCCTGCATCATCTTCACTAAGAAGCCTGTCAACACCACATGATTCATCCAGAAAGATTGTTGCTGGCCCAGGCAATGAGAATGCAAGAACCAGTCTGATGAGCAGGGCAGTGAAAATAAGCAAGCTTAATTCTTATACCTGGCTCTCGTACATGACAGCATATTGTACTGCTACTGAAGGGTCATGCTGGCCAGAGATTAGAAATTTACAGTCAAAACTCATACCAGTTTGAAATCGTGTGCAAAGTACTTTGATGATCCACTGTAGTCCTGAGGTGTTAGTAAATAGAATCCATTGATATATTGGCATACAGTTTTTCTAGTGGTTAAAATTTAGGTTAGGGCTGAATAATTTTATAGTTAATTTTTGTTATATATAAAGTAAGTTTTCATTCCAGTTAGTAAAATCTTAGGTTGCTTAGCTTTCCTGCCTCAAGCTGTAACCTTAACAGTTGCAAGGATGAGGCTGGAATTCTTCCTCGTAGCAGCTACAGCATTGCATAATTAGGACTTGCTATCATCTTTTATTTGCCCAACTCAGCCCAATAACTTCACAAAAGTAAGAGTCTACAAAAGCAAAGTGTCTTTGCTAATTGTATTATGAAGGTTTGTTTAAGTCTTCTGATGAAGCATCAGATTGTCCACCATGGCAAGCAGGATAGCCATGGCCTCATCACATGTCAAGCTTTATGTAAACACTGTAGTTTATCACTAGGATTTTGCAAGACTGGTTTTTACATTGGGTGTTAGTTGTAGTGAAGAGGTAAAGTAAGGATCTTTACCTCACTATATAGAGTAAAATTCCTCTCTGAACTTGACTAAATCACTTCATCTGTTTGTGCCTATTTCCCCATTTACAAAATGTGGATTAGTATTACTGTAGCACCTGGGAGCCTTACTCACAAACCAGGACAGCGTTGTCATAGGCACTGTCAAATCACATATAAAGACATTCCTGCCCCAAAGAGTTTAAAATTTAAGTAATACTTCCTTGAGAGGATGGGTTGTGAAGTGCTGTAAAGCCTCAGGTTGGCAACAGCTGAACGGTCCATATTATTAAGTTCTCAATAATGTACAACAGTTGGTTAGTTTTCCAGAAAGCAGCTCATGACTATAGTAAGTACACATAGGGAACATGTCTTGCCTTGGTAATAGTGTCTAGGTAGTTACCATTTTGTCTCTCCCATGTCCACAAAAAAATCACACATTTACCTCTTGTGCTTTAGATTTGGAACTGCATAACTCCCAGTAGAAAGTTTACTACTCTAGCTCACTCTGTCACGAAGAACTAGTTGGCAGGATTCTAGAACATAGATTTTAAAGTATTTTTATGGTAAAAAGAGGGTCTCCTTATACTTGATAAGATTGTCATTTTAAACAGCTACTGTTAAGGAGCAAGCTTTGAACTAGAAAGGCATTGTAAAACCATGCCAGGTGAAAGGGGGATGCAGGCAGCTACTTCCCATAAGACTAATTTGAAGTCATTTCAAGTTTTAGAATGGATTTTGTTTAAATTGCTCCTGTCTAGAGTTCTTGGGGAAGATTTCCATTACAGAGTATGTTTACAGCAGAAGTTCATGGGAATAGATGTTTAGAACAGTAACAGGACCAGAGATTTAGCCCTGGAGAGCCACAGGAGTAGGGAACATTAAGTTATTTGATGTACTGTACTTAAAAAAGAGGCCAGGCTTAATTGCTTTAATTTCAGAGTATTCAGGTTTAGGAATACCAATACATACAGTAGAACCTCAGAGTTATGAACACCTCAGGAATAGAGGTTGTTTGTAACTCTGAAATGTTTGTAACTGAACAAAACATTATGGTTCTTTCAAAGTTTACTACCAAACATTGAATTAATTCAACTTTGAAACTTTACTGTGTAGAAGAAAAATGGTGCTTTTAACCATCTTATTTTAAATGAAATGAGCACAGAGTTTCCTCACCTTGTCAATTTTTTTTTAAAAAAAAAAAAACTTTCCCTTATTTTAGTAGTTTAACACTGTACTGTACTTGCTTTGTCTCTTGCTACTGCCTGATTGCATACTTCTGGTTCCACCAAGAATGGTTTCACTTTTAAAGGTCAGTTCACAGTCTGAACAGTTATTTCTTGTTCATAGCTGGTCAGAATAGAAAAAGCAACAATATTAAAAAAGTTACTAAATGCTAGTTTTAAATAACCCATCAGTAAGGAGTGTAATTTTTCCTGGGAACTATAGAAACAATTCTCTTAAATGTTTGAATGAGAAATTTTTTTTTTTAACTAGTTACTGCCCAGAAATGTAGTTAGAATTTCTGGTACAAAAATCAGAATGTTCTCCAGATAAATAGTATATTCACTTACCACAAACCTCTAAAAAAGCCCTAGCAGTTTGACAGAACAGGTTGTCCATTTACCTTAGATTACTATGACAAAATTCAAGGTTAAGGAGAGGGAACTGGTTTGAATCATTAAAAGTATATTTAAAAATTGAGTGATTGAGAAAGTCAGAAATACTAAAGCCTCCTTCTGTGCCCAGACACTTGCCAAAAATATCAGTATAAAATGTCTTTTGGATGCAAGCAGGACTGAACAAGAACCACACAAATGCCATGACATGACAGGTGTTTATTCCCCTTATTTTTATCCATAGCAATAAAGCTTACAATAGAATTATATCTTTGATAAAAGTGTACAAGATTTCAGTTATGGATTATTTCTCCATATAAAAAGGAAATTTTACTTAATTTCCTTAAATTTTTAATTTCACATTTCCAAGTAGTTACAAGGGGCTACAAAAATAAGTGATGCCATTATGCAAATACCCGCCACTGACTCCATGCTAAATTGTTAGCATATCTGTTTAGAAGTTACTTACACTTACGACATTCAGTTGGTCAAGACTACAGATGGCTTAGAGTATTGGGAAAATATTCTGAAATAAGTAGCAGTAAAGTGGTGTTTAAATGTTACCGACAAGTACATTTAGTAGCTATCATATCTTCATATTCTTTGTAGACTATAGAACCATCAGGCTCTATTGTCAAGACACTCAAGGGACTATATTCAGCAGGAATGCAAGAGGGCCTTGGAACAGAGGAGTCCAATTTCTCATATATGATGTTCTGTACCATTGTATGGACAGGTGAGCCATAACGATGCCCAACCACCCTTGGGCAGTCACCTTTGCAATATTGAGGGTTGTATCTGTGTGGTGCTATTATCCATTTGTCCCACTTTAGTTGGCTAAAACTTAGTCGAAAGTTGTGAAGCTCACATTCATTTTGGGGAAACAGGAATTGTTTGAAGTATTCACTCAAATTATAAGTTGGCGCAGATGGGTTCTCTTTCACATCTTCATCTCTTCGGTGGCGAGATGCCCTTTTATTCTGCATATTTTCTGTTCTGATTTCTTCCATGGAATCTGCAAGTGGATTATTTCTCCATCTGAACCACATTGGATTCTTCCTTCTATGTCTAAGGGAGTTCCACCTACGATAAGCTTGCTCACTGGTGTCATTTAGGTACAATAGAAGAGAAGGAGGCACCAATGCCGTATTAAAGGAATTTTCCTGTTGAGAGTTGTGGTGTTGATCATCTTTCAGACAAGTGAAATTTACAGCCATATGGATACTCCTCTTGTTAGAGGCAATTAGAGGCTGAAGAAAAGAGGTCACATCAATCTCAACCCATTTGTGTCTTCTGACTTTGAAGTGCAGATTAAAAGTAATTGACTGTGGTACGTTGGGGCACACTTTACCAGAAGGATCATTTTCCTCAACAGCTAAGTGGCACGTGCATGTAATGGCAGAAGAACTAAAAACTGATCTGTCAAAGGAGTAGAGCAAGACAGACTTGAGTAAATGCTCCAGTGCAGTAACGCGATCCAGATTGAAAAGCAGATCCACTGAGCGCAGGTCTTCTGAAAAAGGAAACAGTCTCTGTAGAGATTACACGGTTTTCAATAGAAATTGACAATGTGCATAATCAAACAGAAATAAGTCATTAAAAGGGGGGAAATAATTTAGACCCCAAAACTCAATTGAACTTAAATTTGATAGTTTGGCAGGGAATGTCCACAAGGATTCCAAAATCTTATTACTCTAAAGAAAATGCATCAATTTGCCAAAAAAAAACAAAAAAACAAAACACAAAAAACCCATACACCACTATACAAATTAACAAGTGGTGGATTGACCTGCTGGCTTCCCACATTGTTCCCACAGTTGCATCAACATTAGTGATACTTCATAAAAAAAAGGGGGGCAGGCAAAAATGTGTTTTGTTAGCTTAAGGAAAGAAGAATTGAAAGCTAAATATGGTAGCAGTGGCAGAGAAAAAAAAAAATCTTTGCAGGCTTAAGAGGTATTAGAAACTAGGAGTGAGGAGGAAGCTATACAAACAAGATTGTTGACAATGTCCTCTTAGTGTCAGTCACAGGGATACAGGAATTGCCTACTGGGTTAAACCCCTGGTTTATAGGTCTAACAGTCTTTCAGAGAGTTTCCAGTACTAGACCCTTCAGAAGATTGTGCAAGAAAACCTAAAATAAGTAGATGTGAGAAGATCTACCTCCATGAAAGTCATCCTAACCTGTTGTATTTAATCCCTTGGCTTTGAAGTTTTATAACCCTTCCACATTTTTCCCCCCATTAATTACAAACAACGCTGGATATTCTTATTCATATAGTATCCAGTCCCTCTGACTTTTGCTAAATTCTTGGCCTCCATGACATCCTGTGATAATGAGTGTTACAGTCTGGTTAGGCATTGCATGGAAAAGTATTTCCTGTGTTCAGCTTTCAATTTGCTACCTTTCAATTTCTTTAACTGTCTCCTTTTTCTTGTATTATGAAACAGGGCGACCAGATGCTCCTGATCGCTCTTTTCGATCCCATTTGTTATTTTGAATACTTTTATCATGTTCCCCTTTTACTCGTCTGCTTTCTAAGGTAAAGAATTCAAGTTGTTTCATTTGGAGCATTTTTCCATGCTACTAATCATTGTTCGCCTTCTCTGAACCTCCTCTAATTCTGCAACTTTATTTTTGAGGTAGAATATATGCAGTACTGGTCTCCTTAAGTGAGGGCTTTACTATTTAGTGTAGCTGCTCACAGTATTTCATGCTATTCTCCATTCCACTAAACCTAAAACTGTTTGCTTTTTTTAGCATAGCTTCACATTGAAATGGTGAGTTAGTTCAAGTTTAGCCACCTAAATCACTGTAACATAGAAGACATCTTAAAAGGAGACATCCATAATTAGTTTTTGCTTTTAAGCATTACATTACCATGCTACACAGGGGATTTTATAGCAATGTACCTAAAACAGTACTTTGGCTGCAGTTTATGTGGCAGGTCATAATCAATAAATCTAATTGCTTTTATTAAATCTCATCTTACAGAGCACTTTGCCTTAAAATATATTGTGAAGATTTACATCTGTAGCCAGACTTTTTTTTATGGATGGAGAACCCCTGAGTCAGAGTTGAAGTAACGTGTCCACAGCCATATATGTCGGATTAGAAATCAAGAATTGCTGGTTGCCAGTCTTGTGATCAGACCACATCTTTCATCCTACCCTATACCATCATTTTCTCCTTGAAGCTTCCCAGCTGCATCAGTTTGTTAGCCCTGAAATTAACTCATCTGTAGTCATGCTTTGCAAATATGGCTATTCATGGAGTGGGGGAAGGGAATGGTTCTTCTCTGGTAGAAAGTACAGGGGAAACAGTGGACTAATTTGGAAAAGTCCTCTTGTAATGGGATCCCAACACATCATTAATAAGATCTCGTTACTGAGAAATCTCACTTGCAGATTGTGTAAAATGCAGAATTTAAAAGTCAGTAAAAGGACAAAAGCTATCCAGCAGATTTTAGTTATTTTTTTTCCTGCTTTACTCAAAGGGTGCAAAAAAGATCAGAGTTAACCTTAAAATGACCATCCTGGATTGTGCTAAAATGAGCTAGGAGTAAGCATCAATATAGCTTTGGATGTGGGTATTATGTAGGTTCAAAGGCCTAAATTATGGAGAAGCTGGCCTAAATGCCATTTAAGGAGAGGCAGATTATGGAAAAGCCCATTCAATGCAAGGGAAGAGTCATTCAGTAGATTTAACAGTTAATACCTCTGTAGAGACTAGGGGTTTCTTTATTCTACCCCATTGAAAGAAAGGGGAAAAAGCATCTTAATTACCCCTCCCCCAAAACACCTACCTTTTATTTGGTCCCTGTGGTGGTGCTTGCACTCAGCACATGGAGTAAGGAGCCAGACAGTGTTATAGAGGTGACTTTTGTTGGCTTTTGGGATCCCTTCTTTTGTGGCAGACATCTTATATAACCTCTTCATATACCTAAGGGCTCTGGAATCTGGTTGGAGTCTTGAGGCCTCACTTTCCCAACTGTGAGGTCTCTGGTCAGACAGCACCTTGAGAAGGGGTGGCAGGAGGGCATAGCCATTTCTCACTCCCGGTGGCAGTAGCAACACTGGAGGTAGCTCAAGGGGCTCATCCTCAGGAACAAGCAACAGCTCAGGGGTCCTCTCAGACACTACCTCATTCCTAGAACTGGGGGAACACAGAGCAACAGAAGAAAGCAATCTGATAAAGTAATAGAAACAGATGAAGATTCTCCAGGGAATTACCATGATGCTGGAGGTCATAGCAGAAAAACCCTCTCCCCATGACAGGTTATATCCTAGAAGAGAAAAAGAACCAACCCTGGCCTCTTAAATATATTTCAGGTGTGAGTGGGAAGGAAGCATCTCTCTGATTACACCAAAGGGAGCGACCTACAGCTAGAGAGTGAATCCAAGTGGCCATTTGAGTTCAGGCTAGAATCTTTGCACATGTAGGCATTTTGGAAACAAGCACCCCACTCTCACAGTTTACCCACTTTCACATGGAAACCATTATTAATTATAAAAGGTGGTAATTAATTAGCATGTTTATCCTCTCTAGCTTCCAAAAGAGACCACAAGAAATGATGGTTGAATAATGGTTATTCTGGCTGTAGTTACCGCCCCAAAGCAACTTTGTGATTCTAACATAGCTGTGACATTCAAACGTGTTTTTACCACAGTAATGATGCCCACCCAAAGGTAACTGTTAAAAAAACCTCAGTGATAATCTTTTAATGAGCTGGTAAGAAAAAGGTTCCTGTAGAAAGACTGAAATTGGGTTTCTTACAGTACCACAGCTGAGATAATGGGGAATAGGAGAAGAAGAAGGAAGTAGAGGGAAAGGTTCAGAGTAACTGGGTGAAACAGGAAACAAGAGTCCTTCATGAATAATTCTTTAATTTGAAATCTGATGTTTAGCTACTCTGGTACACTCTGGGCATGGTATGAATGCGTTCTATAGGTAGATCTCTCTGGTGATCTAAGTAGTGATAGTATACTAGTCATGAGAGGGACTAAAAGTGAACACACTGTGTTCTAAGCGTGGGTCTCTGAGATAGAAATGTCTGAATTCCTATCCCTACTCGCCCTGTTAACTTCTTGTGTGATCTTTGGCATTTAGGGTGGAAAGCACATTTGAACAAGGGTATTTAGATACTATATTCCTGTTTTTAGGCACCACTGTGATCCACAAACCCCACTCAGCTTCTGCCTAACCCAGTAGGCACCCAAACTCACTCGGTGTCACGGTTATTTCCTGTTGGTATGTACAGCCTCACTCTAGGCACCTGAGCTTGTGCACTACTGCCTTATGATACGTATCAAGACACCGTCTCCTGACTAAGCCCCAGAGTGATTCACACACTGGGAAAGAGGCATTCAGCTAAAGATCTGTGCACACCTACTGGATCAGGACCCTCAGGCAAGTTCACATAAAATCTGCTCAGCTCTCATTACATGAGATTTTCACTGAGCTGAGCAGATTCCAGAAAAATATTTCCAGCTACATTTAATTTTGTAATAGGGCTGCATCATAAATGCATACATTTAGAATGTAGTTCTCATGTTTGTGGCAACTATTATATAAATCAACAGGAATAAAATAAACAGTTTAATATATTTAATGTGTGGTTGTAAACAACTAAGATGTACTCCAATATATACAGTAGAAAACTTGTACTTTTCTGTCAGTTTATAATGAATGAGCCAAATTCAGACATGGGTTGTGTGGGTACAACTCCACTGATGTCAATGACCCATTTAACCCAGGCCTGATCTTGGCTCAATATATTTAAAACAAAACAGAAAACTCACTAGTAATACCTGAGATAATTAAAAATAAATGAATGTTAAAAATCTTACTTCTTTTCCCCCATGGATACTATTTGTTTCTGTTTTGTAAGTCACCTATTGTAGTTTTATTCCCAGCCAGTTTCCCTTTATCATAAATCTGCCCTGGCTCAGCACTGTGATGTCTATGTTGGAAACACTGAAGGCAAATGTTTAATTCCAAACAGAGTTTTTTGCATTTAAATTACAATAAAAACAAAATAAAAAAAATCCTTGCTCTGACAAAACCAATTTTTTTCCCCTTAACTACCTGATCGTGCCAATAGAAGTATTAATTAAAGTGTAAAGTCACTGATTTATAGCTATCATTTGCTGTTAACATGCTTCTTGCCTTTGACTTCTCTGCAGATACTAATACCAATCTTAGAGATATGGAATAGAAAAGTAATTGCGGGTATAGTGCCCTCAGATTACCTTTCAATCCCTAAGTAAAGCCCTTCTACCTCCAATCTGAAATCTAGGCATCCAAATAAGTAGGGTGCTTTTCGATCACTGCCGGCTATCTATGGAATGTGTTCCTAGGGACCTCTGCTAGACCACTGTTGATTACTTCTGGAATGTATAGAGCTGCCCGTTGCTGAACATGTCTAATTGGGATTTTTTTTGTTTTATTAGGATACTACCTGAGAGAATCTCCTTTCTTGTCAGTTGTTTTTAATTAGAGCCATGTTATCAGTAGTGTGGTAAAATGTCACCCCATCGTTTAACTTTCCTATCTCACTGTTTCCAAGAAAGGAGAACTAGCTCAGAGAAAGCTTAATTAACTTACAAAATGTCAGGCTGGCATACTTTCACTCAGATTGGAAGGTTAATTATAAAACTGATCAGAATTATATTCAGCTAACCCTCTATATACCAGAATAATGTAACCTTGTTTCTTTTGCCTGCTCACATCTGATCAGGTTATGATAAGAGGAGAGCACTGCCACTTCTAAGGTCAGTTAAAATTTAAAAATTTTATTTTATAGGTTAGTTTACACTTCCATACTTTAAATAGCATCCATCAACCAACATGCTAGCCTCAAACCACTCCAACAATTCTTAACTTCTAGGTACTGACATAATAATAAATCTTTTACTATAATTCTAGATAGTGGATCCTAGTCAAATCTCAGATATTCTTATGCACACACTGCACTGTGAGATGAGAGGGGTTTAAAAAGATACATATTTAAAACTGTAGCTGTCAGGTGGACTGGATGGCTCAAGGAAGTAGTGATGAGCTATAGAGGCTTATATACCTAGGTTACAGGTGTGAATCTAGACCTAGGCAGAGGTGCCCTGAAAATTGCCATTGTTTGGTGGCCTGTGTGAAATGAGTTGCCCTTCCGGTGGTCAAGTGTCCCAGTCACCAAAATACACCATGTATATTAATTGGCCCCTTTGTTAGCAGTCCTGAAAGAGAAGACATGGACTGAATGGACCATATGGTGTGGTTGCACTGTCACCTTTTTTCCAATTTCCACCAATGCACTACCCAAGGTGCAGCTCCATTGATGGCAGCAACAGTGAATATAAACTACAGCTGGCATTTTAACCATTGTGTTGTCTAACCATGTTCATAGCAGGTCTAGATCACATGGAGTCAGATTTTCAAAAGATCTAGGGATTACATTTTCAAGTATTCAGTACCCACAATTGGGACTAGATTTTCAAAAGTGCTTAGAGCACAGCAACTCCCTAGTCTGATTTTTAAGAAGCATATATCTACTAGGCTGAACTCTTTTGACAGTCTGGCCTTCGTCTCTCCCCAATCCCCACAAGTGGGAGCTGAGCTTTTTTGAAAATCTGGCCCATAATATCACAGGCATTTTCAGCAGTGTTGCCATGGTCATGGCTTCCTGAGGAGGCAGCCATAATTTAGGGCAGCCCTTGGATTGTCTGCTTCATCCAGTGGGCTGCACTTGTGTCATGGAGTCATTGGGCGATGTACTGGAACTATTCCATATGGAGCCAGTCAGGATTCTGGGGTAGCATGCCTCCTCTCTCTGAGCATACTGTCACCAGGGCAAGAAGTTTACACAGCTTCGACCTTCCTGGATCTGGCCCCGAAGCATTCAGCATCCCTTTCCACACCGTGCACTTCCCACAGTGAGTCCGCCTGGGTGGGGCTCCTAGGGAAGCCAAAGGGCCCTGCACCCCAACTCTGCAGTCAGCAGTGATTCTCAGCCAGCGTAAAACAGAAGGTTTATTAGTTGACAGGAACACAGCGTAGAACAGAACTTGTCAGCACAGAAATCAGTGACTTTCAGCCAAGTCCATCTTGGGGGACCCGGGCCAGACCCCCTGGACTTCCCCATCTCAGTCCCAAAAAATGCAGTCCCCCAGCTTCCAGCAACCCCACCTCCAACCCGCCCATTGCTCCTCCTCCTGGCCTTTGTCTCCTGGTCGCATCCCCCTCTTGGGTCTCAGGTTACGAAGGGCATCGGCTGTTGTCTACACGTAGAGTTGGGCAGCCTCACCTGCCGGAGGGCCTCAGCGAAAGTCACACACCCAATGCCCATCACCTAAGCATTGGTTCAATACACAGGGAAACTGAGGTATACGCAGTATTAGTATAGGACAGTAAGACTACATGCAACATAACAAGGTGAATAAAACTCCACTTCATCACAACTTGTCCCTGGAACAGCCCAGGAAAGAGGATGCAAAGATGGTCTCAAAATCGCCATGGGGCTTTCTCCCACAGAGCTGCAAGTTCTGTAAGAAGTGCAGCACAGAATGTCATCTATTAGCAGATCACTGTAAAGGAAACTTACACTGCTGCTGACCACGTTATAGCCATTCTGTGCACAAGTAGAGGGCTTCAGTCTCTGGTAATTAGTGTGTATTATTGTGGTGTGTGGAGCTTTTAAGATCTGTTGTAACGGTGGTTACTGCAACCTAAATGCCTACAACATTCTGGAGGCAGGATTCAAAGAGACTGGTCACCTGGAAGCAGCTGAATATGGACAGTGAACCAAAAAGAATAATAATAAATGATACGTGAGGCTAGATGTGGCTTGAAATCAAGGACATCTCTCCCTATGCTAATGGTTCATTTGGCTATTGTTCTTATCTAACTAAAGTCATCATTGCAGTTAACTGAAAAAGGCATGCTTAGTTACTGGAGACATGACATTCATGAGCACTAAATTACTAAGAGAAGAAAACTGAAACACGGAGGGAAGTGCTTTAAAAAAGTTAGCAGACTATAATTAACTTTGTCAGTAAGTGCAAGATTAAGATCTTGTAAAATATGTTTGTTTTTTACAAAAACTGAACCCAACAAAAATATTTCCATTATTATTTTTTTTAAATTTCCAGTTCATCAGGTGTCTTCATTTAAAGAAAGACATATTGCCCTGCAGCTTTTGCAACAAAGGGCCCTGATCCTCCTGTCACTCATGCAGATTCAGTGGAGCCTCATTGCGGTCAATGGAGCTCTGCCTTGGCACAAGGGTTTGCCCCTTGCATGTGGTTACATGCGGTTTGTGTCCAAAAAGAACATGAAAAGTGAAACTGATTATAAACAAAAGTTATACTGACAAATGACTTTCTTTGCCCAAGATCAGAGAAAGGCCAAAATTAAATAAACAGCATGTGGTCCATATAATTTTGGACCTGTAGAATAAAGGATTTTAAAAAACACTATTTTAAAAAAATAATAGACTGTATTTTTTTGTTTTAATACTTGTAAGGTGTTATTAGTAACATGGAGAAGAAAGGTTTGTTTACAACATATGATGTGAAAAGTTCTCTTTTGAGTTGAAAGTTTCTCTTTACAAATATGTCAACTAAAAACCAGTAGAATAACATACAAAGTATTTCAAAAGTCTGATCCATGCGTATCTAAATATGCCATCAGTATAGGGGAGTGAGGATTAAGAGCAAGTAGTTTCCCTACCCAGAGGGATCACAGACTGTATTGCCTATGCTCTCCTCCCACTGACATCTGGATTGAAGACTTCCTTCATTTCCCTTAAGTTTAATAGTCTTTCAGCATCTGACCGAGGGGATGTGAGAAACGGAGGTGAAGCAAGATGTGAGCTCTTAATACAAAGAAAATGGAAAAGAGTAGAATTTATGGGTTATAACAATTTTACTTCTAAAAGAACAAGCAGATATTCCTCCAAAGAAACTTGCTTCTTCCTCAAAGTCTATCCATATTAAAGGGTCACGCTCAAGTTAAAAAAAAACATTTTTAAAAAACCCTCTGAGTCTGATCCAGCAGACACATCTGTTATTACTAATGTTGTTTTTATCAGGAGTGATTCAACCGCAGTCAGTGGGATTAGACCTGGTAGTAAGCACTATGGCCATATTATACATTTGCAGGTTCAGGTGCAAACATCTTTAACTAGGATAGTAACAAGAGCTTAGATTATTAAAACTGAAAAAAAAGATGCAAATACTTTTTGCCACTTATGCTCATTGTTTAGGTTTTCCATGATAATGGACTAGTGAGCTTCCCTTTTGTTCTAGTCGATTTCAGTTTCTGGTTTTCCTGCACTAGTGCAATGTTGAAAAGTTTGGATGGTAAACATAACAGAGGAATGTATGTTTCTTTAAAAGAATGGACTTGAACAGTCATAGAAACAATTTTGCTGGACTGAAGTTGTGTAAATAGCTGGATCTCTTTCCCTGCAAGCAGTCATGCATTGCTTAACTCTTATTCAAGTGAGTAGTCCTACTGAAGTAAAAGGGACTACTTACATGAGTCGTCACTCATATGCATGAGTGTTTGTGATATTGAGGCATTGGAGTTTTTTAAATAAAACTCAAAATCTAAGCCAAAGTAGAGTTGATCCTGTCCCTTTAAAAAAATCCACACCATTTTTAGACTATTATCTGGTCTTCCAATGCATTACATATTTTAAATGTTTTGCTCTGTCTTTTATTAAATTTAAGATTCTTGGGACAGGAACCATGTCTTCCTATATTTTTTTCATCAAGAAGCACACTAACGACACTGGTCAGTAAGTTCTTCTGCTAATAATTTTTAAATTCCTGTAAATGAGAACTGAGGAATGTGCGGCTTTGCCTGGTAGTTAGGTACTGAGGTTTGTTTGTTTCCACAAGAGAGCAAAAGCATGAGTCACAGGTACAGATGTTATGCCATGATAAACAAGGGTTTTAATTCTAGCTCACTGAGCCGATTCAGTGGACTTTGAAACGCAAGAAATGTCAGGTGCTTTCTGCAGAGTCCATTAATATTGTCTATAGAAGCTTAACTTACTACATCCCCACAAACGTCGTAATCATGCTGTTGCTATACAGATGTGAGCAGTGGCAATTTTCAAAGAAATGTGTGTTTAGAAATAAAAGGAGAAATATTTCTTTGTTACTTATGACAGCTCATTGTTACCATAAACACCAAAAGATTTTGATGCTCTATTTGTTTACAGAAATAGCACGCTTTTGTGGCCACTAAAATAAGAGCAATTAGTTACTATCCCAGGTAAATGAAGTCAATGAGTGCAAAAAGTAAGGTCATAGGGCTCAATCTTAAATACCTGCTACCTATCAGTCAAGGATAGCCAAAGGATGGTCCCTTGAGTCTGTAATCACAACCCTTCCTAGTGTTCTGGACCCTCTAGGTGTGATAGTTGCTCCTCTGTCATTTTGCGGAAGACTCGATTTCTTTTGTGTTTCCACCTGCGACAATGTAAGATTAATTGTCATTTTGTTTAGTTACCTTCAGTGTTTGGGGAGGCAGACTGGCTAGGTTCTTTCCATCTCTAACTTCTGTGATTGTTTCTTTCCAGAGTCTGGCTATAACTGATTACCCTAGAGAAGGTTGGGAGATTAGTACTGAAGCTTCATAAAAATAATTTGCAGTCATATGGTATCATCTGAGGATCTGAGATAACTAATGTTAATTATTTAACCAGATTGAGCCAGGAAGTATAGCTGGAGAAACTGAGTCATAAAGAGGTCATGTGGCTTGCCTCGAGTCACACAGAGAGAGAGCTGAGAATAAAAAAAATAAATGAAGTTTTGACTCCCATTCCCTGCTCTGACTACTAGACTAAGGTACCATTATATTCCCAACATCCTCTACCCAATGCTTTAAAAGAATTATATACAATGGTACCTAACAGACTTTTCAAATGTTAATGAATATGGTAGCCACAGTTGAACTTACATTGTTCACAGCAGGTATCTCTTCTTTCCTGTATATATCTGCTTAAAGTTACAAGGTCTAAATGATCTAATAGTCCTTTTTCATCACAAATATTTAGATTTACTAACAATAAGATTTTAAGTTAATTCCTCATGTTTAGCAGTCTACTGACTTCTATATTGGATAAGGATCTGCTCACCAATGGCAAAGTCTCTCCTCTAATTTGTTGTGTTATTTACGTGTATGTAAACATATCTTCTGTAGCTCTTTACATCACTGAAAGCACTGTACAAATATTAACAGATACACAAAATATCATGGGTTATTATGATTCCACACTTTACATATAACAAAATTGTGGCACACAGGGAGGCAAAATGACTTGCCAAAGGGTGCATAGAAAGTTAGTGCAAAGCTGGGATTGAACTCCAGAGTTTCTGGCACCCATTTGTTTGTTCAGCCCATATTGCCTACCTGTCACTTTGTCTAGAATTACTGTAAATTCTTGACCAAAATAACATTTACAATAAATGACCTTGTGGGCACTTTGGACAGAGTAATCAATTGTATTGTTGATTCAATAGTTTTGTTTAGTGACATAATAAGTGATAGTATGGGAAGAGTTTCACTTTATACTGTTGTGAAAACATATGATTAGCAAGAAGGTGCTTGGCAGTTTCAGTCACTGAAAACCAGAAGAAACTTTGTCCTCTGATACTAGACTGTCAATAGCAGTATGGGTATAAGTGTGTTGTCTTTATCAAACCTCTTCAGTTTTACAACAGTGGAGGTGTGTGTTTCCAAAGTATGTTTTTACACAGCTCTTCAATATCAAGGGCTTAATTCACATCTCAGTTACATTGTACTTTACTACTGAAATTCATTAAGGAAGACTGTGGGATACTCCACGTTAAGGCAGTTCATTAGACTGCTATATTTTTAGCTTGTTAAGCAAAAATCACATGAAATCTAACAGCTCTTTCCGTGTTGGGAATCAGATACTAATTTTAAAATAATGAGAATTTAGTGCTTCTGAAAAATAACAGATTGACAGCTGCAGAGAACAGTTCTCTATCCACACAACAGTTACTGCAGCAGTTCCAGCTCCCTGAAGCATCCCTGTCCTGGAGGGACCATTACTATTCAAAGTATTTCTAGACTGCATATCCCCATAGAATCCATGCACTGAAAAGCATAAAAAGATACAGAAGTTTCATTTCCAGGCCCATTTACTCCTTGGCTTGTCTGCAAGGACCAACAACTAGTGGTGACATGGACACCTGTCCACTAGGAACTAGATTGAGGTCACAGACTCATTTCACCACAAGCCACTGAATAACTATCATAGCATAACATCTTTCAGTCATTTTCAACCCTTAGACTGATTTGAACCAGCTACTTAGGGCGAAAGGCTCTGTGAACATTTACTAATACTATTGGCCATCCAGTCCCATAGAAAGTTATTCTTTTAGTGTAATGGGACTTTTATTAAAGTAGAGTTTCTGTAGTTCATCCACTGAACTTGCATTAGTTAAATGTGCTAGTCCCTCAACCTGTGTGCACTAAAAATGTAATAGAGTGAGATGGATTTTGTGAAAGTTGTATCTACCAAATATTTCTGTTTGGAGTCCTAGATATACTCAGAAGAGGTGAACGTGCTCCCACTGGGTACTGTGGTGCTCTGGAGAGATCCCCTCTGTATTCCCTAGATCCCCTCTGTATTCCTGCCTAGAACTTTGGAACAAAAGAAGTAGAGAATGGTCCGCAAAGAATCCGTTACAGTGTTATGTAAAAGCCTAAGTGGAAGAGGAGGACGCTGGGTAAATTTTGGGCAGATACCCATCCTATTCACCTGTTTGCTCTTAAACACTGAACCTTAGTGCATTGACCAAAGACTCCCAGCTACTTAGGCTGCATTAGATGTGCATGACAGAGGAAATTGTGCCCTTTTGGATTGTTTACAATTGCACTCATTCACTCTGTTTAAGCAGAGTTGCTAAAGAAGGAGTTGTGCCAGGTCCTGCCGTTGAGCTGGGAGTTTATTCTGCTTCTCACAGGACGCCACTGGAAGATGCAGCATTGTACTTCTTGGGAACTGGTAGTGCTTAGAGACCTTTTCCTTCAGCACTTGTATTATCTTCAACATAATAAGTTTGTTTTCCTGTTGTCAACCCCTAATGACTTAGACAGAGAGCTTTTCCCCCTGGGTATCTTCACCAAAAGGAAAGCAGCTCTTTTTTTTAGATATAGCAATTGTGTATATGTAAAAGAGTGGCAAAAGCTGCAAGCGAGGCCCATCAGTGGAAGCTTCACGGTGTATGTGTTTTGATTCTGACTCAGTATGATGTTTATCCACTGTTGTGAATTGGCGCCAATGACATCTTTGTGCTAGTTCTGCCTGTTTGCTTTCAGATAACCCTAGCCTTCAATGGTACCCATGCAATGCAACTCTTCTGTTCTACTAAATCAGTGGTTTTCAACCTTTTTTCACTTGCGGACCCCTAAAAAATTTAAAATGGAGGTGCGAACCCCTTTGGAAATCTTAGACATAGTCTGCGGACCCCCAGGGATCCGCGGACCACAGGTTGAAAACCACTGTACTAATTAATCTTCTAGGTTTTCCCAGTGAACATGGGACTGGGAGTCATTCATGATATTGTTAGTCTGTCAGCATTTCTTTTGTAGATTCCATTTATAAAAATTGGCTCTTGGTTGTAAATTCACATTAGATGTTTTTCATGTGCTAAGAATATATGTATTTCCCTAGCTGTGCTTTCATGTGCTTGTGCTCAAGGGATGCTCCCTGTTACCTTAAACTCTGCCATAAATTCAGATCGCACTGCTCCCAAAACAGAGTCCTTCATCTGAGCAAAGGGAAATGCTCAACTAGTTACTAGCAGTATCAGGACTGAGAGTCACAGTTCTTCCATTCTGATTTCATTCAGCATGGGCCTTATTATCTCTTAGTGTAGAGGTGGGCAAACTATGGCCTGTGGGCCACATCCGGCCCACGGGACCCTCCTGCCCGGCCCCTGAGCTCCTGGCCCGGGAGGCTAGCCCCCGGCCCTTCCCCGCTGTTCCCCCTCCCACGCTGCCTCAGCTCACAGCACAGCCGGTGCCATGCTCGGAGAGGGGGGGCTGCGAGCTCCTGGGGCAGTGCAGCTGCAGAGTCCGGCCTGACCCGGTGCTCTTTGCAGTGCAGCGTGGCTGTAGCGCCACCAGCCACCGGTGCTCCAGGCAGCACGGTAAGGGGGCAGGGAGCAGAGGGGGTTGGATAGAGGGCAGCAGAGTTTGAGGGGGTGGTCAGGGGCCGGGGGTGTGGATAGGGTTGGGGCGGTCAGAGGGCGGGAAACAGGAGGGTTGAATGGGGGCAGAGGTCCCGGGGGGCAGTCAGGAAGGATGGGGGGGGTTGGATGGGGCGGCAGGAGGCAGTCAGGGACAGGGAGAATGGGTGGTTGGTTGAGGCAGGGGTCCTGGGGAGGGTTTGGATGGGGCGGTGGGGGGCAGTCAGGGGTGGGGAGTCTGGGGGCGGTCAGGGGACAGGGAACAGGGGGTGGTGGATGGGGCAGGAGTCCCAGGCAATGTTCCCTCTAATTTTTGACAGGCCGTGTGCGCAAAAAATATCTTCTGTGCAAATTGTTGTGCTTCTGTGCAAATGTTTGTGCGTGTGGTGTTTCGCCGTGTGCTTGGGGTTTAGGATCTGTGTGTGTGCGCACGCGCACACGCACACAGCTTAGAGGGAACAGTGGTCCCAGGGGGGCCGTCAGGGGGCAAGAAGCAGGGGGGGTCGGATAGGGGGCAAGGGCTGGGCCATGCCTGGCTGTTTGGGGAGGCACAGCCTTCCCTAACTGGCCTTCCATCCAATTCTGGAAACCCGATGTGGCCCTCAGGCCAAAAAGTTTGCCCGCCCCTGTCTTAGTGGGATAATAAATCTGAGGATAAACACAGCAATTCTGCCATTGGATTTGTGGTGTATCCCACACCTGTAAGATGAATGCAAGCTGCAGTTAAATATTAATATATAAAAATTCCTATTAGTAACTTCAAACAGTCAGTGAAGTAATAAATCCAGGAGAGTTTCCATAGCATCATCTGTAGCTGACTGGGAAAAGAAAAATAATAATAAAAAGCTTTTCCACTTTTACGGAAGTGGCGCAGCTTATGGATTCCGAGGTTGCTCCTCCTTTAAGCCTTAACTGTCCGCCATCCAAAAGGAAAGCAATCTCTGTAGGAAGGCGCAAGCTCAGACTGGATGCTGTTAAGACGACAGCATAACAGAGCTGGGGCTAGACCACAACTTTCGGATCCACTGCTAAAGTCTGGGGCATTCAGTTCTGGGGATTTTAGTTTGGATCCATCTCAGCTTCTTAAGTAAAAGACAAATCACAGGAGGTTCCCCCTTTCGCTCTGCTCCATCTCTGCAGTGAAGGTGTTATGAATACCTGGCTGTCCTAGATACTGTTTCTGTACCTTGAAGATTATAACTGCCAGCTCAATCTTGACTAGTACTGTAATCAGTGGCATACATTGCCTGGTATTCTTTTGCCCAGTGTTGGCTGCTGTTTTCTTCCCCCCTTTTGCAGGAGGAGATCTGGGTCATGTTGAAATGCTTCTACTCCGACGCCAGAGCTGCAGGTTCATTATTCTAACCCCACCTCCCTTCATCTGATTGGACAGGGAGCCCTTCCAGTTACCTTTACGGTCTAAAAGTAGCGAGGGGAACCGCAGAAACTGGGAGAGTTTAATGTGTTGCTTCTAGCCTGCCTGTGTGAAGGAATAACAGCTACGTGCTGGCACTGCAAGGGAAACGGCATTGTCTGCACTAGCTAGTGACAAAGCCAAGCTCGCTCACGGGAAGCACAAAGGGAGCCTGGGCAAGTAGTGGGATGCAGGTAATTATGGTTGTTTGCGGCCAGGGCTCCGGGCTGTTGTGTCTTTGCAATCATTGTTGACAAAGCTGGGGACTGATCTGATGACCGCTCACGATGATGACCCAGCTATATTTATAACACTGATTGGTTCTAATTGCTGTAAATGTGGGTGCCCTTCGGGAGATAACTTGCCTTTGTGACGGTGAACGGAAACCTACAGAGCTAGATGAATTTAATGATGGGGGGGAGACCATTGATGTCATGAAACAATGTGAAGTTCAATGATCCTTCAGAATGTTTGGGAAATTTTGGAATGTTTGGGAAAATCGATGTTTTAAGCCAACCTGTTGAATATAAATTATAAGCCAAGTCCTCATCCCCTATTGTAAACAGATATAACTGAAATTTAAAAAGTGTGTGTGTGGAAATAGGGTTTGTTTCCTAGGCATTGCCTTTTGATCAGTTTTGCAGTATTAAACGAGTAATTACACTATCAGAAAATGTAATATTGTCTGTTAACAGAGGGGGTTTTAGAAAAATGACATTATATAGTGAGATTATATTTTATAAGCGAAAAGAATCCTTTTATAGTTCAGAATGTGCTGGAATTCTACTACTACAGCATGTTGGGCGAGCAGCAATGTGGTTTTATTTATATGCTCCTTTCAGTAGCTGATTTGAACCTTTATTATTTGTTTTAAGGTCTTGATCTACACAATTATTTCCTGTAAAAATCACAGGGGCAATAATGGCCTTGAAATTTCTGTTCCTGTTGTGCAGAAACCCATTAACAAGATGCTTATCTCAGAAATAACTCTCTATAGCAGCATTTAATGCCAGTATTGCAGGGATTGAGCAGAGCTGTGTGGAAATAACAAATATTTCTTCACAAGGTATTGCAGAAAACAACTCCAAATAGAGCTGCGGGTTATTTTGTCCTTTACAATTTTTTTCACAAACTGGTAATTTAAAAAAAAAAAAGAAAAGAAAAGAAACTACCCAGAATTTCAAATATTGTGCATGTTGATGTGAAACTTAATGTAAAAACAAAATATTGAAATTCAAACTTTAAAAAATATGTACCAAGACATTTTTAAAAAGAGATCCATTTTGAGTGAAAGTGGGTTTTTTCCCCTTCCACTTAGAAATGGTCCTATTTTTCAAGTGAAACGACACGCAAGATTGCGCAGGTCTTTCATAAAACTGATCATATTTATAAAAATTGAGGACAAAATGCAAAACCTATAGCCTCAAGACTCTTGTTATGAACATTCTGCATACTGAGGCTGTCATTCTGCATTAGTTGGTGTTTAGGTACAAGAGGGCCAGATCCTGATATCTTTCTAATGCTGAATAACACTTTAAATCCACCAGTAGCCTCACTAAGTAAGGGTATCAGAATTTGGCCCACAATAGGCAGAATTATAGGCTGGGTTGGTAGTGCCTCCTATTGTTAAGGTTGCTTGATACCTCCCATTAGAAGACCCTGTCTTCATTTGCTTACAACTTTGCCAGATGTTAATCATTTAGGCTGAAATTTTCCATGCCTTGTGTCTGCCTCAGGCTGATTGATTGATTGACTTTTATTTTTATTTTTAAACTTCAGCCAAAACAGCTCAATAGTTTCAGAGAAAGAGGCTAGGGGAAAAAAATATTCTGTTTTGCCCATTTTTAAAAAATGATGACAACTTTTTATTTGAACAGATCTAGTAATCCCATGCCTTGGAACAGAAAGTTGAAATTCCCCAGGAAGTGGTCTTTATGTCAGGGGTGTGCTTTTTGCTGTCCCTTGTGAAAATCTGCCCAAATTGGCCAAGTTATAAGTCTTTGGAAAATTGCAGTTTGCATGTACTCAGAGACTTCTTTAATTTTTAGCAGTTAAAAGCTCTGAAGAGTTCATCCTCAGTGAGCATGCTCACTATCTTTAAAAGTGACCTGCAAAGGAAAAAACCCGGGTTAGAAATATCATTAATGTCAAGTCTAATCATCCCTCACACATTTTAAACAGTCTTAATTAAAAACCAGTTTCCGATTTATGTGACTAGGTTTCACTTCTTTAGTATTTTGATGTCATAATTTCATTGTTTCTCCAATTAGCCATAGAGTTTTCTAGGGGAGACAAGACCCAAATTTCTAATTTAAGGCCCTGGAGGTGGGGGAAGAGCTGCTGTTAAGATAATGAAAACTTTTCAGGCCTTTAAAATAATAGATCCTTTTTTCCTATTTGTAAGTAATGCCTTTATAAACTGTTCAATAATGTTTGAATTTGTTCACCAGGAGAGTTTAGTTGGATCCTCAGCTGGTATAAATCAGCGTTTGAAATTAATGGAATCATGCCAGTTTACAGCCGTGTAAGATCTGAACCTCTAAGGGCAAGGCAAAAATACTGATTCCAAGACCTAGAATTGATTAGAGTAGCAGGGAACCAACCATACAATTATGGAGACCTACATTCCCTATCTGCTGACCTTCTTCAGTTCATCAGTATTCTTTGCTCATTTTTCATCACCATTTATACAGTAGAATCAGTAGAAATGTAAAACTTTCTTGAAAATAGGGATACATTAGTTTCAATAGTATGTGAAAGATTAATTGCTTTGGATATTTCTTCTCCATTTCCTCCTGGCTGATTTAGGGCCTGGTCCAAAGCCTATCAAAACCCATTGAAAGACTGCCATTGACTTCAATGGGCTTTTGGATCAGGCCTTTAAAAATCTTTTAAATGCAAATTACCCTCCAATGTGGAGTAAAATAATAAAAGACTTGGAGGAATGGAACAAATATCAAATTTCTTGGCTCTGTAAGGTAGATATAGTAAAGATTAATATCCTCCCAAAATTACTATTTTTGCTTCAGTGCATTCCTGTTTGTATCTCTGACATGACATTAAAAACACGGCAGGATGCACTATTAAAATTCATCTGGAACATAAAGTTCTAAAGTTTTCTATAAGCCTACAAAATGGGGTGGACTAGCTTTCCCTAATTTGGTGTATTATTATTTCATTATATTATGCATCACAGGTAAAAGATATGACCAATTGGGTTAGCAGTAGATCATCCAAATACTGGGTAAAACTTGAACAAGACTGAGGTCCGGTTATAGCTATTTGTATTAACTGTTGGGTTAAAAAGAAATGTAGGTCACCAAAAATAAAAAGCCACCCATTCATCCAGGCCATTTTAGCCGCTTTGGACAAATTTTCTAAATTCCTGTCACCGAAGCCCTCTCTCTTAGCTACTTGCATTAACAATCAGAAATTTCTCTCTAGGAAATATCAGATTGACTATTTGTTGTGGTAATTGCTGAGAGTGAGATTACTCAATTCAGACAGCTGTTCCTGGGTCCTGATTTGAAATCATACCAGGAGGTATGTAATAATGTAAATAATATAAAGATCCCATATTTTCAATATTTACAAGTTAAATATTTTATTATAAAATCTGGATATGAGGTACTTCTGCCTAGAACTTTAATCACAGTTGAGCAAGCTAGAACTTATATAATCACAATTTTGATTGAAGAAGATATTGATAAGAAAACAACCCAGACGAAATAATCAGAGAGGGATTAGGACAAAGAAATTGATCTGGATGAGTGGGTCCCTATATGGGAAAGGGAATATACATCTTCAAAGGCTAAAAAACTGGGCATATTTAGTCTGGAGAAAAGAAGACTGAAGGGAGACCTGATAACAGTCTTCCAATACGTTAAGGGTTGTTATACAGAGGATGGCAATCAATTATTCCCCATGTCCACTGAAGGTAGGACAAGAAGTAGTCGGCTCATTCTGCAGCAAGGGAGATTTAGGTTAGAAAGTAGGGAAAATTTTCTAACTACAAGGATAGTTAAGATCTGGGATAGACTTACAAGGGAGGTTGTAGAATCCCTATCATTGGAAATTTTTAATAACAGGTTAGACAAGCACCTGTCACAGATGGTCTAGGTGTACTTAATGTCTAGGTGTACTTAATCCTGCTTCAGTGGAGGGGCTGGACTAGATGATCTTTTGAGGTCCCTTCCAGCCCTATGTTTCTATGATTATTGGAATTGTGTGACCCCCCCCTCCTCCTATGGAATTGTGGTATAACATGAAATGTGGACTGTCTTTATGATGGAAAAGCCTTCATACCAAGTACTGATACGAATACCAGAATTATGGATTTTCCGGTCAACCAGACATCCTCTGGAATTGGAAGTAATCAGGCAGCAGTGGAGACAGACAGATACATACACACACACAAGCAAATACTTTACTGCCTCGGGGCTTTAGCCTTGGGCAGGCACTGATTCTGTGGGTGCTCCAGGGCTGGAGGACCCCCGGGAAAAAAAATTATGGGTGGTCAGCCCCTACCAACAGCCAGCTCCCCCCCGCCCAACTCTCCCAGTGCCGCCCGCCTGTCGTGATCAGCTGTCCTGCGGTGTGCAGGAGGCACTGGGGGGAGGAGGGGGGTGGGGTGCGCTCACAGGGGGGGAAGAGGCGGGGTGGGGGCGAGTGGTGACGAGAAGAGGCAGGACAGGGTGGAGGTTTAGGGGAAGGGGTCAAGTGGGAGTTGGAGCCTGGGGTGGAGTGCGGGGTTTGAGCATCCCCGAGGCCTGTAGGAAGTCTGTGCCTTTGGCCCTGGGGCTCAGGGTTTCAGCTGCGGGGGTGGGGATGGGGGTTAGGACTGCAGCCGCAGGGTGGATTTGGGGGGGTCAGGGCTCTGGGCAGGGGGTGAGGCTCAGGGTCCCCAGGGCTTCTAACCTTCGGGAGCACCACAGCTCAGAGCTTCAGCTCTGCGGGAGGTTTCAGCCCCAGCACTCCCCCCGTAGCTAAAGCTCCAGGCTCCGATGCCTCCCACTGAAATCGTGAGCAGATCCATGGGGAGCCCTGAGCCCCAGTGCCCCTTCACAGGGCTTCAATCGGGAATGGAGCCATGGGGCTGAAGCCCTAAACCCTGGCACCCCTCATGAGGCAGAAGCCAGGAACGGCGTCGTGGGGTTGAAGCTCCGAGCACCAGCACTTCCCCCAGATCTAAAGCTCTGAGCCCTGGTGCTCCAGAGGGTCACAAACCCTGACACCCCACCTTCCCCACAGCTGAAGTCCATAACGTCTTGTTCAGAGGTACAGACATTTCAGAGTTACGGATAACCTCCATTCCCGAGGTGTCCAGGAGAACCTCAGAGTTACATAGTTATTTAGAAATGTGGTCACCCTTTCTGCCATACTCCGAGGAAGAGGGCTCCCCAGCCAGCAGGCCAGAATCCTTTGTACATAACTTGATCCAGTATAGTATGTTAACATTGTATTGTAACTTTGCCTTAATAAGAAGTTTAAAAAACAAAACAAGAACAATGAAATGTTAACTTTGTTGTGGCAAAAGCAATCCATTTTTTAAAAAAAAAATTAACATGTTCCAGTGCTTTATAAATAGCCTGATCAGCACGTTTTCTGGTGGTCTGGAAAATCTTTGACTGGCAGCAGGATGGTAATGTTATGGCCATAAAGTGTTTGCATTTTTGGCATTGAATAGTTCCATATGTTGAGAGTTGGGCCAGATCCTCAGCAGGTGTAAACTGGAAGTGAATGGAGTTACATCTATTTACACCAGCCCTGGATCTGGCCCACTATTTTAGGTTCCAAGCTGTCATGGTCATTCAGTCCAAATCAATCTAGAATTACAAATAAACAATTATAAAAAACAGCATTTAAATTTTTTTTATAATGCCCCAGTTCAGTTCGATATATGCTCTTGGGTGATATCATAAGATAGAAAATATAAATTCTGTATGCCGCACAGTGTAAGACCATGCGTATGGTATTATATAACTGATACCTCATTTTCCTCTCATACACAAATTAGGTTAACTTGACCACATGCATTCCATTGTTGCAGATTTGTATTAAATTAATTTAAAATATGACCGTCCCTCCCCACAGCATTGAAAGAACTACCCTTAGATGACAACGATAAGATGAAGAAAATTAGCCACTATGTTACAAGCCAAGAAATCCTAACTGTCATGAAATTTTTTTGTATGAAGAGTTTATTAACTTGAAAAGAATTTAGGCATATTTTATGACAACTTTGAAAAGAGTTTCAGAGTGGTAGCTGTGTTAGTCTGTATCAGCAAAAAAACCCGAGGAGTACTTGTGGCACCTTAGAGACTAATAAATTTCTTTGAGCATAAGCTTTTGTGGGCTAAAACCCACTTCGTCAGATGCATGTAGTGGAAAATATAGTAGGAAGATATATATACACAGAGAACATGAAAAAATGGGTGTTGCCATACCAACTGTAACGAGACCAATCAATTACGGTGGGCTATTATCAGCGGGGGGGGAACTTTTGTAGTGATAGTCAGGATGGCCTATTTCAAACAGTTGACAAGAAGGGCTGAGTAACAGTAGGGGGAAAAATTAGCATGGGGAAATTGTTTTTACTTTATGTAATGACCCGTCCACTCCCAGTCTTTATCCAAGCCTAATGCGATGATGTCCAGTTTGCAAATTAATTCCAATTCTGCAGTTTCTCGTTGGAGTCCGTTTTTGAAGTTTTTTTGTTGGAGAATTGTGACTTTTAGGTCTGAAATGAGTCACCAGGGAGGTTGAAGTGTTCTCCAACTGGTTTTTGAATTATTTTTGATAATTCTTGATGTCTGATTTGTGTCCATTTATTCTTTTGAGCAGAGATTGTCCGGTTCGGCCAATGTACATGGCAGAGGGGCATTGTTGGCACATGATGGCATATATCACATTGGTAGATGTGCAGGTGAACGAGCCTCTGATAGTTTGGCTGATGTGATTAGGTCCTATGATGATGTCCCTTGAATAGATATGTGGACAGAGTTGGCAACTGGCTTTGTTGCAAGGATTAGTGGGTTCCTGGGTTAGTGTTTTTGTTGTGTGGTTGTTGGTGAGTATTTGTTTCAGGTTGGGGGTCTGTCTGTAATTGAGGACTAGCCTGTCTCCCAAGATCTGTAAGAGTGAAGAATCGTCGTTCAGGATAGGTTGTAGATCCTTGATGATGCGTTGGAGAGGTTTTAGTTGGGGGCTGAAGGTGACGACTAGTGGCGTTCTGTTATTTTCTTTGTTGGGCCTGTCCTGACCCAGGTGACTTCTGGGTGTTCTTCTGGCTCTGTCAATCTGTTTCTTCACTTCAGCAGATGGGTATTGTAGTTGTAAGAACGCTTGATAGAGATCTTGTAGGTGTTTGTCTCTGTCTGAGGGATTGGAGCAAATGCAGCTGGCTGTATCTTAGAGCTTGGCTGTAGAGAATGGATCGTGTGGTGTTGTCTGGATGAAAGCTGGAGGCATGTAGGTAAGTATAGCAGTCAATAGGTTTCCAGTATAGGGTGGTGTTTATGTGGCCATAGCTTATTAGCACTGTCGTGTCCAGGAAGTGGATCTCTTGTGTGGAATGGTCCAGGCTGAGGTTGACACAAATCAGACATCAAGAATTAGAACATTCCAAAACCAGTCGGAGAACGCTTCAATCTCCCTGGTCACTCAATTTCAGACCTAAAAATTGCAATTCTCCAACAAAAAAACTTCAGAAACAGACTCCAATGAGAAACTGCAGAATTGGAATTAATTTGCAAACTGGACACCATTACATTAGGCTTGAATGAAGACTGGGAGTGGATGTTTTTACTTTGTGTAATGACCCTATTTCCCCATGCTAATTTTTCCCCCTACTGTTACTCACCCCTTCTTGTCAACTGTTTGAAATAGGCCACCCTGATTATCACTACAAAAGTCCCCCCCCCCTGCTCCTGCTGATGATAACCCACCTTAATTGATTGGTTTCGTTACAGTTGGTATGGCAACACCCATTTTTTCATGTTCTATCTATCTAATCTATCTTCCTACTGTATTTTGCACTGCATGCATCTGATGCAATGGATTTTAGCCCACGAAAGGGTATACCCAAATAAATTTGTTAGTCTCTAAGGTGCCACAAGTACTCTTTGTTTTTTTTTTAAAAGAGTGTGGGTGTGTGTACTCCTATATATTACACACACAAAAACCACGTCAAGAGAATATTATTAAGATGGGAAAGTCAAGCACTCGGAAGTTAAGAAATGCCAGAATTAAGGTTGCCTGTGCCATGGCCTAGGTAATAGAGATAGCATCAAGCCACAAAATTCAGATCAGAAACTCTTGAAGGCTCTAGAATTTAGGGGTTTGGGGCCCACAATTTTGGCTTGACCCATTATAAGCCTACGTTTAATCTGTAAAATTTGAGTTTGGATTTCTGACCAAGTGTGTGGTGTTCATCTGAGGAGTTTTTGATTCAGTTTTATTGCTATTGATCAGTGTTTTGCAGTCTAAAATGCTACTAGTCAGCATGACCCAGTTAAGACAGTATTTTGCAAAGAAACAAGAATGAAAGATTCTCTGCTGCTTTGTATATCATTGACACTATCCCATTGAACAAACAGGGGTTCTGAGAAACAACCCTTTTCTAAGTTTTCCAAACAGACCTCACTGGCTCTTCACATTTGTAAATCTTTTAAGGAAACAATATTGCCAATACCCAGCTGGTCTGATAAGGAGACTCATCCAGACTATGGTATGCAGTACCCACCCCACTTTGGCACGCTCCAGCAAATCAGCTGTGTGATATCTCAAGAGAACATAAACTCTCTGCTATACTGCATGACAAATGAGAATTTCAAAAACTAACAGCTCAGCTTGCATTAGGAATATTTGTTCCACTGAGTCTCAAAGATTCTCTACTCATTCCCCACAATAGCTCTATGCACATGCTCCACATTACTGGGGGATTTATGTTTAAGGGCCCTTCCAATTAAAGATCAGCTGAGCTCATACTATTCATGTTTTTGTCTAATCCACAAATAGTGTGGTCTTTCTGCTAATGGCAAATGTTCAATTTGCACCTGTCCATACTTCCCTCCTTCAAATCCCTCTCTGCTGCTGAAGAAGGCCATTTTATATGACTCTTTGTAAGACAATTTGATTGCAATGTGAAGGCTCCGCTCTCATCCACATATAGATCTCTTAGCTACAAGGTGAATGTCTGCACTTCTTCCATGCCTGGACTTCCTTTGGAGTTCATGGAATGAAAATTACATTATTGGCCACATTCTGAAAACAGGTGTGATTCTGCCCAAATGGGTGCCAAACATGCCCAGGTGTGCTGCCAAAAAAGTCCAAATTCCAGCTGCGAATAGCCTGCAGAAATACATCCATCCAAAAGACTAGAGTCTGTCTTGCTATCTGAACCTGTAAAGGCCAAGCCCCCTATTCTCTTACAAACTCCACCACAGGTTCAGCAGGGACCATTAGATCATCTAATCTGACCTTCTGCATAACATGTTCCCTGGTGCAATCTCTTCCCCTAAGGGTAGGAATCAAATGCTCGGGAGTCTGTGTGCAGAGGCCATAGGGTGGTGAGTATTGCTGCATAAGAATGTGTACCATCCCTCATTTACCCTTACATGATTCTTGCTATAGGCCCTGTGGAGTCAGATCTCTGCATGTTTTCAGGGTAGTCAGCTATGCAGCTAGTCAGGGTAGCCTTCTGCCATGGACCCTAGCAACAGCCCGAATTTGTGTGCTTTTGTTCTTGCAAGTGTGTGTGTAATTTAGAGACATGTGGGTAAGGTAATATCTTTTTATTGCACCAACTTCTGTTGGTGAGAGAGACATGGTTTCGAGCTTACACAGAGCCCTTCTTCAGGTCTGGAAAAGGTACTAAGAATGTCACAGTAAATCTGTTTTGAAAGGAGAACTTTGTCCCAAGTGTTCAGCATACTTTTATGAATAAAGACTGCATGGACAGGGGATTAGGAAAACCCACTATAACAACTGGTTTCCCTTTGGTAGCCTCAGCAGAGAGGCAAAAGATAGAAGGGGTGACAGATACTAAACTACTTTCAATTCCCCACAGAAAAGAGCGACAGATATTTATCTTTTTCTTTTTTTTTTTGTAAGAACAAATATAAATCTCGTTTGTTCACAACACATGTGATTGCCCTGAATTTAACCCAGTTTCATAGATTCCAGGGCCAGAAGGGACCATTGTGCTCATCTAGTCTGACCTTCTATATAAGATAGGCCATAGAACTTTTGAAAACAAATCATTCCTTTTGAACTAAGCATCTTTTTATTTTATTAATCTTGTTTTAAAAATTGGGTGTGATAGAGAATCCACCATGAACCTGGTAAATTGTTCCAACAGTTAATTACCCTCACTGTTAAAAATGTATGCATTATATCCAGTCTGAATTTGTCTAGCTTCAGCTTCCAGTCAATGGATCCTGTTATACCTTTCTCTGCTCGACTGAAGAGCCCATTATTAAATATTTGTTCCCCATGTAGGTGTTTGTAGACTGTGATCAAGTCACCTTTTAACCTTCTCTCCTTGAGCCTATCACTATAAGGCAGGTTTTCTAGTCCTTCAGTCATTCTCATGGCTCTTCTCTGAACCCTCTCCTATTTATCCACATCCTTCTTGAATAGAGGACACCAGAACTGGACACAATGTTCTAGCAGCAGTTGCACCAGTGCCAAAAACAGATGTAAAATAACCTCTCTGCCTATTAAGATTTTCCTGTTTATGCATCCAAGGATCTCACTTGCCATTTTGGCCATGATGTTGCATCGGAAGCTCATGTTCAGCTAATTGTCCACGATGACCTTCAAATCTTTTTCAGAGTCACTCCTTCCAGGATAGAGTCCACCATCTTGTGAGAATGACCTACTTTCTTTGTTCCTAGATTTACATTTACCTGTATTAAAATACAAATTGTTTGCTTGTGCCCAGTTTACCAAGTAATCAAGATTGCTCTGTAACTGTGTCCCGTTCTCTTCATTATTTACCACTCACCCAATGTTTGTGTCCATCCGTCAGTGATATTTTGTTTTCTTCCAGGTCACTGATAAAAATGTTAAAAAGCATAGGGCCAAGAACAGATTCCTTCCTATGGGACCCCATTAGAAACGCTGTGATGAATCCCCATTTACAACTACATTTTTGGGACCTAGCAATTAGCCAGATTTTAATCCATTCAATGTGTGCCATGTTAATTTTGTATCATTCTAGACTTTTAATCATTCAGTACCTAGTCATATGACTTACAGAACTCCAGGTATATTATATCAATGCTAATTTCCATAGTTTTAGCCAAAGTCTCATGAGAATAGCTCACAATATCTTGAATGAAATAAGCTGTTTGAGCCAGAGAATGTTATTTTTTTCTACAAGTAGCTCTGCTACTCAGACTGGCTCCTGTTGCAGTCATATGGTGTTTTCCAGCAGGGGTTCAGGAATCACACACAGCAGACAGATGCAGAGACATAACCAAGCTTAGAATTACATGGGTGAGAATGATTCAATGATGTATCTATTCCTCCTCAACCCTTCCTCTCTCCCCAGCTGTTCTCATATTCCAAATGGCAGACCTCATGCCATAGAATGTGGAAAACATATGGAAGCCCTTCCACAGACACAGGATATATAATTAGGCACCTAAATCCATATTAAGGCACCTAATAAGTGGCGTGACTTTTCACAGTGCTTCAATAGCATTTCAGTGGGAGTTTGCCCAGCACTTCTGAAAACCCTCTATTTCGGTAAATAAATCTGGATTTGAGTGCCTCGGTCTTAAGTCTCTTGAGTCTGAAGATTTGGGGCTTATTTTTAATGGACCTCTGAAAATGTTGTCACAAAACATGTATGCAACATAGTAACCTGGTCTAGGAGGAAGCAATGTAGACAGGGCATGGGATTGGGAGTTAGGAGGCATGCAATCGATTCCCAGATCTGCCACTGACTCACTATCTGAATTTGGACAAATTGTTTTATAACTCTGAATTTATATTTCCCTATGTAATATAAGTGCTCTAAGATATATAGATAAGTGCTGTTTAAGTACAAAGTATGATTATTATATTTATCCATTTGCACATGTAAAAACCTCACGTTGTTCCTGCTAACAGATGTCCTTGCCAAATTTTACATTTCAAAATGTATACATTTATTAATTTTTAAATTATTTGGATAGCATTTTTAATCCCAGGTAGTTTTTCACATGCTTTTTGAAAATTTTGCCTGAAATGTATTAAACATAAACCTCCACAAAAGGTAGTTGGACTAAATCTGATCAAATCCTTCTTGTTTCTTTCCACTTACAAGTTTAGCCAGGCTTGTCAATTGGATATAAAATCTTCTGTCATTATGTCTGTTATTACATGAGAAAGTAAGTGAGGCTTTCAACCTTAATTTCCCGGTCTATCTCCTACAGAACTGTAGTGTTCCTTCTCTTGTTAATATAATTAGTCTCAGACATCTTAAGTTATGAAACTAAAAATACAGTGAACAAATTATAATGTGTCTTACATTTCAGACATGTAAGAAATAATTTGCATAAAAGTCAAATCCTTATGTCTCTTGTTTTTCTGTTAATATTATTTATTCCTCATTATTTATAACTTTACCATCCATGAGTTAACATTCTTGGGACTTAATCTTGTATTTCTTCAGCACCCAAAACTCTTACTGGATCAGGCATTTGGCTGGCAGTGAAATTTTTAGTTAGTAAAAAGAAATTCTTCTTAGTAAAATATAAATGTTTAAACACACAAAATCCCATTTTAAAGGTCAGGGTCACAAAGATGACAGGTGGGGAATTTAATGGATTTATATGTTGTTCTGCCCTCCCAATGTCTTCTGAAGTTCAGAGAGATTCCAAACTTTAAATGATTAACTGGCATTTTCCAGACTACCAGCCAAATGAATGCTTAGCAGAATGTGAAGATATGCAGTCCTCAAAAGATTAATGAGTCAGATCTGCATTCAAGAGAGAGAGGTTGGGCCAGATAGTGCTGTCTTTGTACAATCAAAACTCCCACTGAAGTCAAGGAAGCACCAACAAAAAAACATGTAAGGTAAGTAACTTCTGCTTTCAGTCAGTACCCTGAATTCAAGCAAATGGGCCAGATCCTAAGTTGGGGTAATTGGTATAACCCTATTGGGACAATGGAATTTTTGCCCATGAAAGAACTGCTAGATCAGACCATTGTCTAAGTTGATGGGTTTCCAAATCATACTGGGCTAAGTCTTCTTTGCTCAGTAGGAAAAGGTCCCCCATTCTGGTTTTGGAACTTAATATTGTAATGCTCCTTCCCTTTCTTATGTCTGACGGCTGTATTATTTATTTAGGCTCCCTGTAATAAGGACACCATTGTGCCTGAGTGTTGTGAGAGAAAACAGAGAGCTGGCTCTGCCCTTGCTGTGTAACTATATCAACATACCAACAGAAGCCCTCTTTATTTATTTATTTTTTTAAGTATACAAAGAAAGGAATGCATACCTGATGACAAAAGCAGGCCTTAGCTGTTGTTGTGTCTCTTCAGCTGGGTCCTTGTCTCCTGGGAACTAAAACATCCCTCTCTTGTTTTACTTGTTTCACTCTTTTCCCTGGAAGAGAAACAAATGGATTGCAGTTTGCTGGGGACTGTGTTTTATTAGAGTTTTGCAATACTGTTTCTTATCAGTACTTAGCTACAGACATGTTTCCTGATTGACTCTCTGAAATGAGAATTATTATTACATTTAAGTCCCAGACATATAATACTGTTATCTGTAGAAGAAAAGGTGGGATGGTGAGGGGAAGGCAACAGACTTTTAGGCAATAACAGCTTCTTATAGCTGGCTGGCCGTTCTGTCTCTGCTTCTTACCTAATAATGGCCTGACCCTAGATGTCCGTGGGAGCAGAACCTAGCCCTAAACTGCATTTCGAGTTGGTGGTCTCATCCAATTGCCAATGGCTCAGTGGTCACATCACAACACCTATTATCATCAGTACAACTGCCATGACTTTGGTATCCCTGCTGCCGTGGTTTGGATGCCACGGAGACCTCTCTCAGTGGTTCCACTGGTTCAGGACTGAGGCATGTTAACGAGGCTATGAGCAGAAATTTGCTTATCCATGTTGCACCTTCACCTAGGCTAGTTTTAAATGACACAAGTGATGGGGCTTTCTCTACTCCGTTTGGAAGACTACTGAGATTCTGTGTGGTTACATTAGGTAGGACAGTCTGTTTAGTTAGTGTAAGAGATTGAGAACCACATAGTCTGTCTGTGTTCATTTGTGTACAGTTGTGTATGCATATGTGATAATAAACACAACTCCCTCTGAAAGTCTTGGCCCTATAAGTACAGGAACAGTATAAATAAAACAAATCACAGAGGAACATGTATCTGTTTTTTCCTTTTGTTGGAGGACCAGAGCCAACACCATCGGTCTGAGCCCCTGAAGTGCACACTAGCAGATAGCTGCCACAAAAGAAGCAGCTTGGTTGAATGGTGCTGCCTCATACAGGGCGACACAGAGCTGCAAAATCATTGCTCTTACACAGTCCTATCCTGTAAAACGTTGAGTTGAGTGTCTCCTGTGATGCAGTAGGAGATGTCAGGTCCCATTGACTTCAAAATGAGTTGACAGTCTCAGCACCTCACATGAAGCTCTTAGCACTCTGCAGGTTGAGGCCCATAATGCTATCATCCTGAGGAGGCCAAAGGTAAAAATGAAAGATTTCCTAAAAATTACAACAAACAATTATAGCAAATCACAAATTATATAATTTCAAAGCTACCTGCCTCCTCTGGGAACTTCTGTCTGATTTCCTGTCCACATTTAGCTACAGCTGCAACTCTCATTCAGACAGTGTTCTATCTTTATGCCCTTAGTCACCATATCAGGTGGATTATGAAGGCTAAACTCATCCTTTCTCCCTTCAGGTAGTGCTGCATGAATGAAAACTATCCATATAGCAAATAAATCACATCTGTTGGAATACGGCACTTTCCTCCTACAAATTATGATTATCTGGATTCACAGTATGTATCAAATGAAATGTAATGCCTGATATTTCATATATGATGTGTTCCCCAAGAGGGAATTTGTCACATTCTAGGCTTAAATTTTTCCTTTGCCCAGTGTCATGGCACTAATTTTAATGCTTAAACAATTTGATCTCTTTAATAGGATTTAAGCCCTTCAAACATTTGTACTTAGTTATATTTTCCTTTAGCCATCATTTAGGTTAATTTATTCTTTTGATCATATATAATAAACCAATCCCTCCCAATCCATTAATATTCTTATTGATCTCTGTGAAGTTCCTCTAATTTATTGGCATCTTTCTTGTAACATAGCATCCAGAATTGCACATGATATTCTAGCAGTCTCATTGTGGGTAAGTATTAGCTTTATTGGCTACCATATAGGAAAGTTAAGGGGACCCTACACTTTCTGAGCTGCAACAACTTCAAGGTTAGATGATCTGAAATGTAATTTCTTAAATGTCCTTGATCTTTTGGTCACCTGATGAATCAAGTGGCTTCTGTTTTACCAAATCACTTCAAACTCCATAATATGTACTATCCCAAACCTTGTGCTTCTACCCATAATCTTCAAATGTGGGTAGTTACTCCACTGCCTATAGACCAGTAATTAAGGCAGCCTAAAGTTGTAAATTTTCTAATATTTCTTTAATCTTTTTGTCTTCTGTAACAATGAAGGCAGGACTCTGGGGCTAATATTAAAGTATAAAATACTGTCCTGCAGTTTTCGGAATGAGCAGCCACTCCAGCTGAAGCTAATAAAGAATGAATAAGTTTAGGTTTTTGCTTTCAATAGAACACAAGTTGTATGTCCTTAAAAAGGAACATGTGGGAAACTTGTGTGATGTTTGTTTTTATTTTCTAATGGGACTTTGAAACATGACTTGATTGTTCAGACTTAAAGATTCATGAACCACTTCAGTACCAGACAAGTATTTAAAACAACACAAGGATTTGGTGTTCATGTTCTGGTTGATAAACCCAATTCAGTTTTTAAAATGGTGTTGTCTTGGAAAACCAAATTTAAACACAGTTGAACATGAATTGAGGTAAAGGGACTTCATAAAATCTGCAGACTTCATAAAATCATTGTCACAGTCTATTCTATTCTATATGCTCATTACCAGGGTATCTGAGCACCTTCCAGTATGCATTTAGTGATGTGTCTGAGGGGAGGTCTGCACTGGAGCTGGAAGGTGTAAATTCCAGTTCAAGAAGAGATACCCGCATTAACTCCGATCAAGCTAAAAATAGAAGCGTAGCTACTGTGGCATGAGCAGTGTCACGGTCTAGTCACCCCAGTACGGGTCTCGACCAGGATTGTACTTAGGGTCGCTAGCCCCTCCCATCACTCATACTGCTGCCTATATACTTCTGTTTCAATCAGAGCTAGTGCAGTTATATCTCCTCAAGCACTTTCCAGCCCTTGTATAGACACATCCTGATATCTGTCTCTTGTGGCTTATTTTCTCATCTTCTACCCAGCGAAAGAATTGTGTATGCAGTGGAGTGTTTTGGTTTACAAAGTTGTTTTTTTTAATGTCACTTTGCTATGTGATTATGTTAGAGAAGGCAGGGTGAACAAATGCACCTGGCACTTGGAGTGTAAGGTGGAGAGGTTTATGATGGTCCTTCGTTTCTGGGGCAGTTCATTCCACAGTCTGACCAACCCCAGGAAAGTTCTGTCTCTCTCACAGATGAACCTTCCTCTTACTGGCAAGAGTTTCATTGTGCCAGCCAGAGGAGCAGAGTCGGCAACCCTGCCTTCAGCCCAGAGTACTACGTGATCTTATAGGTCAAAACTCTTCTATTCACTTCTATTCACATTCTATTCAGTGCATTTGCAAACCCACACTCCTATTCTCAGTTACACATATGTGTCTGGGTAATACTCACCGGGGAGGAGGAAAGGAAGGCAGCACTGTCTCTTGGAAGTCTAGAGACTGGGATTCTGTTCCCAGCTCTGAGCTGTTGTGTGACCTTGAGCAAGTCACTTCCTCTCTCTGTACCTCTCTTCCTCTTCTCACCCTTTGTTTCATCCATTTAGACTTCAAAGTGTCCAGGGGCAGGGTGTGTCTCTATGGCTACATCTACACTGGGAGGTGTAATTCTCAGCTTTCCTACATTCTCGCACTAGCTCTCATTGAGCTAGAGCGCTAAGAATATTCGTGTAGCCGGGGCAGCGACAAGTGGTGACATGGGCTAGCAATGCTTTAGTACAAACCTGCCTGAGCCCAGTGGATAAGTACTCAGGGCAGCTAGTCCACGCCACTGCTAGCTGCCGCCAGTGCTACCCCAGCTACTACTATCGTTTTTAGCACACAAGCTCGATGAGAGCTAGTGTGAGTATAGACATACCCTATATGGTTGTGCAGTGGCTAGCAAATCGGGCCCTATCTCAAGGGGGGCATTTAGTCACCATTGTAATAATATAATTCTCGTTGTTGTTGTTGTGGTCATCATTACAGTCAAATCGGGTGAGTAGATTTTGTCTGTTAGTCTATTTTAATGGGGACAAACTCTCCTTGCAGCTTTGCCTGAGTGAAGAATGATTTAAAACCCTAGTGAGAGCCTTTGGGATTTGGCCCATGATGCATTTGCAAGGCTTGTTAAAATAATGGGCATTTAATATTGCCATATATCTACAAAGTCCTGTACAAACCTTAACTAATTGGTAGAAAATACTGAATAACTACAACATTCTCCTGCTCTAATGCAGTGATCGGGGATTAACTCGAGTAGGAAGGATTCCAATGAGAAAAGAATAAGTATGTCTGTGAGATCAGTATTTCAATTTTCCGCCCTACTAACTAGGTTGATTCACTAGTCAGTGTAACCATATCTGTGATGTCTGTCATTAGGAGACGTTTTCCAGCAGTTTTATTCTGTGGCTGTCAGGCTGCTGTTATCTGGATGATCTTGGGGAAAAATATGAATTTTTTTTTTTTAACTCTGCATTTGTGTATCCGCTGACCTAGTTTTCGAAGCCAACACTCTCAGCAGCCATCTGTAGCCCTGCTGGTGCCAAGTAACGAAAATAACATTCTAAAGTAATATTCCCAATGGGTGATTTAAGGTTTTTACAAGTAGCGGTTGGTATTTGTGTTTGCAGCATTTTACCCTCATTTTGAGTTCTGCTTTCTTGAGCATACATTAAAGCAGGTTACACAGCCAGGTGTGCATAAGATTTTGAGTGTTATGGGGTAATGAAATAAATCTTGAATAGAGTACTTATTGGATTATCTTTTTCTTTCTTTTATTTTCACAATTTCTCCTGTTATGTGCCCATCTGGCCTGTTAATTCTCTTTACCTGCTCCTTTTTCACTTTATGCTTGATTAAAATCTTCTCCATCAGGCTGGGTAGCAACCAGTTTGTTGTGTGTGAAGTTGAAGGAGGAAAAATTTTCAATGTTGTTAGGAGTCATTTTGACTTAAAATTTGGCTGACATGTCTATAATTATTGAAAACTTAACAGAGGTGACTGAAATAAAGAACAGAATAAAGAACTACCTCAGTGCAAAGTGCTAGTACTGTGGGCAAAATCTCTTCTCTTAGATCAGTTGTACACCATGATTGCACATTCTACGCTCCTTCCACCAATGGATGTCAGTGTCATTCGAAGTAACACAGTAGGAGTGCAGAATACATACGAAAGATGTACAGTTCAGGTAATAGATTTTATAGTGTAGACTGAAGAGGCAATTTTTGGCCTGTTGTAATACTGCCATATCACCTTGTGGTGCTGTGATCCTGTCAGAGTTCACAAAGTAAGCATGCATTGTTGCCAGCTCTTGCAATTTTGATTGCAAACTTTCATGTGTTTTTTCTTAAAGCCTGAGTTGCAGGAATGAAAAGATTGCCTGAGAATCTTGGCTTTCATTTTTAAAAAAAATCTACTTTTTAGCTGTCACAATCAGAGAGAAGCTTGAAAACGTGAAGCGAGCGCACCCCAAAGGGTCAGAAACCCTAAGTCAAATAAAAAGAACCTAAAATATATTACTCTTACAAAATCTCATGTGTTTTTAAGCAAATCTCTTGATCTTTAGGGCCTGACCCACGATTTTTGAGCCCTTGGGGTTGACAATTCTGAGCATGGTTCACTGAGGTGGGTTCATCTCCCAGGAATGCCAAGCTGCTGCAGGAAACAGTGCTGATGACTCAAAAGGTGGAGGTACTCCCTCTGAATTGTTACTAAAAACCAATGCTTGTGCAGAGTGTTAGCAGGTTCTGTGTGGTGGGAAGTACTGTCTTTTTAGGATAAGATGCAAGACAGACACCTTGACCATTCGTGGTCGTTGAAGATGCTGTGACAGTTTTTGTAAGAGCAGGGGAATGGTTAGTGTCTGCATCCTAGGAAGTCATTCTTCTTCACTTCCTGCCCTAAACAACGATATGATAAACTGCACTCTATCTTAGAGATGGCTGCATTTCAGGAGTGACTGAAGTGATACTATGTAACTCTTACTGACTGGAGCTAACACACAGACGTTATGGGCTTTACTTGTTAATACCTGTGAAACACGTTTCCATCCTTGGGTGAAAAATATTTGAGAAGTGCCAGAGTCTTTTTTTATGTTTTTTTTTTTTTTTTAAATAGGCAATTAGGGCTGTCAAGCAATTAATCACACTGTTAAACAATCATAGCATACCATTTATTTAAATATTTTTGGATGTTTTCTACATTTTCAAATCTATTCAATTATAACCCAGAATACAAAGTGCTCACTTTATATTTATTTTTTATTACAAATATTTGCACTGTAAAAAAACAAAAGAAATAGTTTTCAGAGTAGCAGCCGTGTTAGTCTGTATTCGCAAAAAGAAAAGGAGTACTTGTGGCAACTAACCAAACCTGGATTTGTGCTGGAAATGGCCCACCTTGATTATCATACACATTGTAAGGAGAGTGATCACTTTAGATAAGCTATTACCAGCAGGAGAGTGGGGTGGGGGGAGAGAAAACCTTTTGAAGTGATAAACACCCATTTTTTCATGGTCTGTGTGTATAAAAACATCTTCTGTATTTTCCACAGTATGCATCCGATGAAGTGAGCTGTAGCTCACAAAAGAAATAGTGTTTTTCAGTTCACCTAATACAAGTCCTGTAGTGCAGTCTCTTTATCAGGAAAGTTGACCTTACAAATGTAGAATTAGGTACAAAAAAACCTGCATTCAAAAATAAAACAATGTAAAACTTTAGAGCCTACAAGTCCATTCTGTCCTTTTTTTTTGTTCAGCCAATCGCTCAGACAAATCAGTGTGTTTACATTTGCAGGAGGAGATAATGCTGCCTGCCTCTTGTTCACAATGTCACCTGAAAGTGAGAACAGGCATTTGCATGGCACTGTTGTAGCTAATGTCGCAAGATATTTATATGCCAGATGTGCTAAAGATTCATATGTCCCTTCATGTTTCAACCACCATTCCAGAGGACGTGTCCATGCTGATGACGGGTGCTGCTCGATAACGATCCAAAGCAGTGCGGACCGACATGTTCATTTTCATCATCTGAGTCAGATGCCAGCAGCAGAAGGTTGATTTTCTTTTTTGGTGGTTCAGGTTCTGTAGTTTCCACATGACAACATCCTGTGAGGTAGGAAATTCTGTTCCTCTCTGAGTGATTGCCCATGTCCATTCCACTGTAGGTGTGTGCACATCCTGTGCACAGTTGCTGGATATTTTTTTCCCCTCAGCAGCATCCATCAGGGTAGCATGAGCATCCTCTGCGGCCTCACACTACTGTGCAAAGGTATAAGGGTCGGAGCTGCCACTGAGCCCCCGAAGTTCCTTCTTACCCCCTGTGATGGTGGTTGGAGCCTGTGTTTTTGCAAGCACCCATTTTTTGTCTAGTTTAGAGCATGTAAAGCTATATTTAGAAAGTTAGGTTTTAGTTTTTAAGACTTTTTGGTTTCCCCAGTTCCCAACTGTGTACCCGTGCTAGGGTCATGCCTTGGTCTCCAGGTTTCAAGGCTTGTCTCTCTTGCAGCAGACCTGTGCCTGTGAGTGATCTGCACCCCTCCTGTCTTAAATGCCTGGGGGAATCACGGGTTAGTGACAGATGTCACATTCATAGTGGTTTTAAGCCCCATCCCAAAAAGGACAGAGCAGCCAGGCGCAAGTTCCTTTTCATGGAGGCAACACTTTGTCCACCCTCAGAGCCTCCCTGCTCACAGAGGGCGCTGAACAAACTGGAATCTATGACCAGTGCTCCCCTTCGTTCCATTCAGAGAGGCTGTTCTCCATCCCTGGTGCTGGAAGAAAAGCACTGAAATACAGTAACTCCTCACTTAAAGTTGTTTCATTGTTACGTTGCTGATCAATTAGGGAACGTGCTCGTTTAAAATCGCTCAATGCTTCTGTTTGGCAGCCGCCTGCTTTGTCCACTGCTTGCAGGAAGAGCAGCCCTTTGGAGCGAGCTGGTGGGGGCTTGGAACCAGGCAGCCCCCCGATCAGCTCCCCGCTCCCTTAAGTTCCCTGTGCAGCAGCCGCCCAGCAGGCTACCAATCGCTGGCAGTTCAGCTGTCCCTCCCCGCACTGCTGTGTGCTGCTCTTGCCCTCTGCCTTGGTGCTGCTCCCCAGAGCCTCCTGCTTGCTGTGCGGGGGAGCGGGGGGCCTAATGTCAGGGTGTTCCTCTGCTCCTGGCGCCCGCCCCCCCTCCCCCCGCTTACCCCATCTCCATAGAGTCAGGGGGACACGACAGGGCTCAGGATGGAGGGAGCTTGCTGGCAGCGGCTGCTGTCTCAACTTGCTGATCTACTTAAAAAGGCAGTGTACGTAGAGTGGGGTCGGCATACTTAAAGGGGCAATGTGCATCCATCTCTCTCTCTCTCTCTCTCTCTCACACACACACACACACACACACACACACACACACACACACACACACACACACACACACACAGAGGTAGGGTGACCAGCATAGCAAGTGTGAAAAATCAGGATGGGGGTGGGGGGTAATAGGTGCCTATGTAAGAAAAAGCTCCAAAAACCAGGACTGTCCCTATAAAATCAGGACATCTGGTCACCCTACACACAGGGTGGGTGTTTCTGTCTCCGTCTGCCATGCTGTCTCCCCTCCCTCCATTTGTGCTGCCTTGTAGAGTATGAGGCTACATTAACAACAATGTGTTAACCCTTGAGGGCTCAGCCTACTGCTAGTTCATCGTTTAACAGTAAGAACAACGGGGAGTCTTGTGGCACCTTAAAGACTAACAAATTTATTATAGCATAAGCTTTTGTGGGCTATGACCCGCTTCTCCATACATCTGAAGAAGTGGGTCATAGCCCACAACAGCTTATGCTCTAATAAACTTGTTAGTCTTCAAGGTGCCCCAGGACTCCTCATTGGTTTGGCTGAAACAGACTAACATGGCTACCCCTCTGACATTTAGCAATAAGGCATTCCCTGGGAAATATCCCACCCTCTGACTCCACCACCTCAACCAAGCTTCACAATCATCATTGTGTGTACAGTATTAAATTGTTTGTTTAAAACTTATACTCTGTGTGTGTGTGTTATATATGTCTTTTGTCTGGTGAAAAAAAATTTCCCTGGAACCTAACTCCTCCCTATTTACATTAATTCTTACGGGGAAATTGGATTCGCTTAACATCGTTTCACTTAAAGTCGCATTTTTCAGGAACAGAACTACAGCGTTAAGTGAGGAGTTACTACAGCTGTAAAAATCTGGCCATAAGTGACATACTGAAGGGCACCTAGAAGCTCATGGCAGGACAGAGAATTGAACCCAGCTCTCCCAAGACCCAGCATGGTGCCAGACTACTGATCTATCCATCTTCCCTGACTGGGGGATAGACTGTCAGTGTATACTCCTGAAAAGCTTTCAGAAGAGAGATTTTAAAACTATAAAATGATGCGCTCCACCTCTGTGTTTTCCAGCTTTGGTTGTTGGGTATATTATTCCTTTTTTCAGTCAGGAAGGTCCAGAAGTAGGACAGGCCTTTGACCCAGATCTCAAAGGTATGTAGGCATCTAATATCATTGATTTCAGTGGGAGTTAGGCAGCTAAATAGCTTTGAGGATCTGGGTCTTTGTGTCTGCAAAGCTTTGACAAGTCAGTCATCCCTTTTGTAGGTGCTTGAAAATTACTGGTAATAAATTGTGGCTGTTTGGAGACAGATTTATGGTAGTTTGTGACTTATTTTATTTTTTTAAAAGAGCCTGGATTGCTGCTTCCAGAAAAATCTCAAATTAACAAACCCAGGGCTGTAATCAGGAAGTTCCTATATGCCCTTTACACTCAACAGACAGGCAGTTTCAGAGGTCAGCATGATTTACGCATCAAAATAACCCACATCCTCTGCCTGCTTTTTCTCTTCACTAAACTATAAACAGCGTTCTCAATCTTTACTGTAGTGACTTCACCATCGCCTGCTCAGAGAATGTGGTGAAGTCAATTTAAAAACAAGACCAGAATTGCTCCAGGGAGCCCTTTATAAAAAATTAAATCTAGCCACAAAGGGGGTGAACGTTTAAAGGATGTTTAAAAAGCTTTTCCAGTTTTCCCTTGACATTAGTGCTTTTCACAAGTTGAGCCTTATTGCCCAGGAGGTTCTGTAATTAACCATTTGACAGTTCAAGTAGGAGTGATAGTGCTACTGGATTGGCTATTTTGGGTTATTTTATGAATGGCCTCTACCTAAAAGTGTGACACTTTTATCCTGTTAGAGTAGGAGCCTATATTGTGTAATATAGTGCTGGACTGGAATTGTTTTTCTTTTGTATAGCTCTTGAGTGAATCTATGCACTGGCTGTGGAAAATTAGGGTTTTACTGCAGAGGTTCTGATTTAATCAAGCTTCCAACTGCATTCCTTCCATACAGTTTTACAAACAGTAAACTTAAAAGGCAAACCATAGAGGGTAGCTATTATGTTTCCCGAGAGCATCCTGTCCTGACATTATATACAGTCCCTTGCCCTTCCTCCCCACCCCTCATCCCAGAGAGTAGCACATTCTTCTTAGCTGAGATGAAATACTGTCAGTTGCATTTAATCAACTCTCAGCTAGTAATGCTTCCTGTGGCTGCCTTTGAACCCTGCCTTGGAAAAAAATTCCTGAACCCCAAGACTGTTGGCTGGCTTGGTGCAGCCTCCTCCTAAGAAAACCATAGGACAAGGGTGGTAGATCTTCAGAGTCTTCTCTCTGGAGTGACAAAGGACCTGAACACGACATCACAGGGAGTAACTACATTTCTATGGGAAACAAATAGGACCACTGCATACTAGCTCCCGATGAGTGTTCCTTCCAGCTGCTGCTTCTGATTTGTTCCCAGGTTCATGGAAGTTTTCAGTTCTGTTCACCCAGCAAAGCAACATATAGTGCAGGAGTTATGATCACTGGTCAAATGGATGGCCAAAAATGAAACTCGAATTAATAATTGACTAGCAAGATAATGAAATAACTGTGGTTGCTGTTTGCTTTCCTTTCCTTTCCAATGCAGCACCAACACCAAGCATGGTGGAAGGTAATCAATCAAAGAACAGTTTCCACTTGTTGAGCAGATAAATTACAGAAGAAAATGGCTTCAGAATGTGGATGGTATTTAATCTCTATGAACTGCATAGTGCTGTACTGTTTATATGAGACGTCCAAGTCACATGGTAGCGTAGGAAGCCACTTCCCTGACACCTATCTGAATCCCATTGAAAGATGTGTTGAGTACTGTTTTTAGAATTTCTCAGCCATCGTCTTTCAGATCTTTCCAAAGGCTGAACCTGGAATATGACCCTAATGTGTTACCTCAGTATTTTGAAGTGAAAGACTGGAGGTTATAAATATGAACAATCTAGATTCCTTGGAACCAAAGGTTCAAAGCCTGAGAGGGTTAATTCAGTCCATTGACCCGCCTTTGGTGAATAATCAGATACCAGTGTAGTGTGTGTGAGTATTTTAGATGGCTCCATCTTGTCTAATCTCTCTATTTAGAATGCATCAATCACTATGATATGTACATCCCTATCTGTTTTGTGCAGACACTGAATAACAGAAAGTGGAGCTGCAGTTACTCCGTGTTGCCCAGTGTCTCATTTGCTGTGAATCTGGGCAGAGTGTAGATTCAGCTGATCCAGGGCCTAAGAGATTCCTTCTTAGTCTGTGCGAGAAAGTGGTGGTTCTGTGAGGCCATAAAGTGAAAAGGTTTGGGGGCCCCTGTGATGCTACCCTAGGAAGGACAGAGTAATGGGGTAATTACAGAGACATTGCAACAGAAGGACAGAGTGAGGAGAATGGGAAAAGGAAACTGTGTTTTCTGTAGAAGTACATTATCCATACTACCCATTGAGGAGTAACTTGGCTCTCTGATTACCTCCTGTGTGCCTGCTGCCAGAATCCATTTGCTATCATTCAAAGAGAGCTTTGCTGGGGCTGCCCACAGGAAAACAGATCAAGGGGCAGGAAACACTTTTTGGAAACTATTAAAACCACATTTTGAAGTGTTTTGCCTGAAGAGCAAGGCTGACGTTAGGGGCATGCAATCACAGGAGGCATCACCCACTTGGGGGCAGAAGCTGTTGATGACAAGAGTCTTGACCTTTTTCACTGGAAAACATGTGACAGTGACAAATGATTGGACTAAATCTACAAGGCTAGAATGAAATTTACCAGAAAAAATTAAACTTCAGAGTTGTTGAAACCGACACTGTTTCATGAACCCAAGACTGCAGGGAACAATCCTGTGCACAAGGTGGAGAAAGATGATCTGATAGGGCATTTCTATCTCCTATATTGCTCAGGCTAGTACAGATGCAGGAGCTCTGCTTGCAGGTTTTTATCACTGAGGGTCATCTCATGCCTGCAGGGCTGGGCCCAAATCTGAGAGTATGCATTTATTTGCATGATAAAGGGAATCAAGGTACAAGATAAATAGTGAAGAGAAGGTCTTGCAGCTGAGGCATATGAGTACTTTTTTGAAACTTTCTATAAAACAGGTTAAATGTGGAGGCCATGCCCAAAGGAACCCCCAAGGGCTTATTACACTGTGGGTTAAAAACACTTTGTTTTGTGTGGAGACCAATTCATCAGTGCCCTATGGCACCTTTGTAGCTGGCTGTGTCCTCGCAAGTCAGGCTGCAATGCAGCTATGTAGTCCCCCTGGGGAATTAACCCCAGTATAAGTAGCCTCTCTGGTAAGCACTAAGCTGGTTTTGCAACCTCCCCAGGAACCACTGCCTCAAGAGATGTGCTGGGGGCAGGGGGAGATGTGGCTGGGGAATTCCTATGCCTCAGCTATTGCCTAAAGAAAAGGAGTACTTGTGGCACCTTAGAGACTAACCAATTTATTTGAGCATAAGCTTTCGTGAGCTACAGCTCACTTCATCGGATGCATTCAGTGGAAAATACAGTGAGGAGATACAAGTACTCCTTTTCTTTTTGCGAATACAGACTAACACGGCTACAACTCTGAAACCAGCTATTGCCTAGTTGCTGCAAGGAACAATGAGAACTGAGCTATAAATTAGGGCAGCTTCAGGATGAGGGAAGCGCAGTTTGCCTGCCCGCTTGTCCCTGCACTAGCGCACAAGAGGAATTCAGCTCGTAGAAAATCCAGCTCCAGGAAACATTGTTTTTAGTTGAAACTATCTGAGAATTACCCTTTGTAGTGTTTGAGCAGCTGGAAAAATAAAGGTGAATGCAAGTTCGTCAGAAGTAACTTGGTAAATTTGGAGAAGAAGAATTTTGAAAATGTACATAAAAATGTTTCAAAAAAAGTAGGGAGGGCTTATTATCTTGCAAAGTCTAGGCATTGAAATGGCAGGCGGAGGGTGATATTTTCCATTTTATAGGTTGGTTATGCAGTGATGACACCTGAATTGTCTTCTCACATCTGCCACTGATTTACTGTGTGATCTTGGGGATTACTTTCTCTCTGCCTGAGTTTCCCAATCTCTAAAATAGGGATAATAATAGCTCCTGACCTCACAGGGTATAGTGAGGCTAAATTAATGGTTGTAAAGTCCTTTCAGATGCTTAGACAGAAGCTGCTACAGCGGTGTAAAGTATTACCGGGAGTGAAATGTCTTGGGTTGCCTCTGAGATTAATTTGTAAACCACATGAATGGATGAATGAGATTTCCCCTACCTCTATCTACTGAAAAACCCATAGCTTCTAAGAAGCAGGGCAAGGCCAACTGGCTAGGCTTTGGCTAAGTCACGCAGTCTGCCTTATTATTGCAAGTCTCCAGCGAAGCTCCAAAATCACATTGCAACAAACCTACATTTCTCTCACAGACATCTCTGTCCCCCATCCACCACATTTTAAAATTGTATTTAATTTTATTTTTTACTTTACTGTTCTGTCTGTCTAATCCTGGTTTCCAGTTATAGTCAGTGCTGCAGAGTTATTTGCAGGCTGCAGCCTGTTATTAAACCTGCATTGTCCTATCGAATTGATATTCTCATAGTAGATTTAACTAGTGGAACACTTTGTTTCATTTGTTCTTGTGGAAACCACTGATAGGAATGTGTAGCAAGAGATTAGGTAGAAGTGATTATGAAGTTTACAGAACTGAGGGATGTGGGAAAATACATTCCTCTGACAAGTATTGTACTCAGGTACCATTCTATTGTAATGTGTGTGTGTGTGTGTGTGTATCTGGGTTTGGGTTTGGTGGTTTTGTTTTCTTTCTCTACTGAATGTTCAGAGGACATTGGATAATTACACTAGTTTCTTGTCCAAGTACATTTATAATGATGTTTAACAACTGGAGGAAATACACTGAAGAAAGAGAGACTTTGGAAAGGGGTAGTTGTCAAAACAGTGAGGTTGTTAGTAAGCCATTAGTTTCCATTAGGCACTAAATGTGATTATTTAGTTAATGTTTATTCATTGCTCTTAATGTGTACAAATCACTATATAAGTGCTCAGTATTATTGTTAATAATTGCATTTTGTAGGCTGGCAACTTGGCTTTGAAAGAACAAGTCAAATACACTTGTGTGGCTACCAAATTATACAAAACGTGTCTTGTAGTTAAAGAACAGGACTGGAAGGAGGGAAAGCTACCCAGTCATGCTACAATTCTCTTTCCAATCATGCTGTAATTTCATGCTGTGGCATTGGGAAAGTTGCTAAGGCCCAGATCCACAAAGGGATGCTGAGCATCACAACCCCTAATGTTTAGGTACAGGAAATCACTGAAGCAACAAAGAGATCCACAAAGCCTGAGTTAGGTGCCTGGGGTCCCAGTATAATGAATGAGGAGAGAGAGAGAGGGGGCCTTATAGCCTGATCCACAAAACGAGCCAGTGGGAGACGCCAGCCAGAGAGGTGTAAACTAAACCCTGCCCCTGTCTCTGAGATAGGTGCCTATGGCCCAGCTGCAGGGAGACACCAATCTCCGCTAGCGATCTACAGTGGGGAACCCCTCTCCTGGAGTCAGGTAGCTAAGTCATTTCATGTGAGAATGAGTTGAGCACCAGCCTCACATCGTTATAACTTTTAGCTCAGTGGAGAGAGAACTCACCTGGGATGTGGGAGACCCAGGTTTACTCGCCCGCAGGGCCGTCCTTACCCATATGCAAACTACGCAGCTGCGTAGGGCACCAGGAAATGTTGGGTACCAAATTGCCCCAAATTTCTTAGTGCCCTACGCAGCTGCGTGCTGCTCCAGCTCCAGCAGCCAGCCTGATTCCCCGGTCGGCTAAGCCAGCCAGGAAAGCTGCCCCTGCTCCTGCTCTGCCCCCACGCCACCTCTTCCCACCCCTGCTCTGCCTCAGCCCTGCCCCCACTCCTCCCCTTCCCCTGAGGGACGTCCCGGGGGACTGCAGCAGGGGTCGGGTGCGCCCTGCACTCATGGGGTGGTGGGAAGTGGAGCGACCTGGCCCCAGCCCAGCCCCGCTCTGCCAGCTCCCAGCCATGCCGCTGGTGAGTACTGGGGAGCGGTTTCCCTCTGCCCTGCAAGTCCCAAGGCTGGGAGCCAGAGGAGCAGAGTGGAGCGGGCTGGGGCCGGGTCACTCCACTTCCCGCAGTCCCGTGAGTGCGGAGTCAGGCCTGCCCTGCAATCACCGGGTGGCAGGAAGTGGAGCGACCGGCCCCAACCTGCTCTGCTGGCTCGTGCTGGAGGGCAGTTTATTCCCTGTCCCCCACAGACCTTGGGCAGAGCCCCCCCGCCCGCCGCAGAGGCCTGGGTACACCCCCCCCCAGCGGGGGGACTGCATAGAGCACCACAATGTCTAGGGATGGCCCTGCTCGCCCCCTCTGCCAAAGGGGAAAAAGAGTATTTGAAAAGGCGCCTCCCATCTCTCAGGAGCGTGCTCTAACCACAGAGTAAGCAGCAGGCTGAAGTGAGGCTCCGACAGGCTCCCCTGTTGTAGCTGTTCCCCTGTGGATAAGTAATGAAAGAGAGATTTGTCCAGAGACAGTGGGAGAGTGACTCTATAGCCTGCTGGCTAGGGCACCCACCTGGGACACCCAGGGTCCAATCCCCCAGCACAAAGGGCTATTTAATTATTTATCCACAGGGGGACAGCTTCAACAGGAGAGATGGAGGGAGCCCCACATCAAAATATCCCAGTTAGAGCCCTCTGCTGAGGGGTGGGAGACCCCTCTTCAAATCCATTCTCCCCTTCTGGCAGAGGAGGGAATTAGTCTCCCGCATCCCAGGTGAGTGTTTTAACCACTGGGCTAAAAGATAAGATGGGTGGCAGCATTGTCACCTTTTCCGTCAGCCGGATTTTGAATGGGATCTGATGCAGTAGGTGGCCTCTGAGCATGCCTACCAGATTGGGCTCTGCAGGCAAGACAGGTGTTTGCCCATCTATCTTCCCTTGGCTTCATGGATTGCTCTTAGGTGGGAGACAAGCATCTGGATGTCTAGAGTGAGGCATGCTCAGTGGCAGAAACCTATGCACGTAGGGAACCTAGGGGACTTTTACTCTGAACACATAGATGCCGAGTTAGTTTTGGCACCTGCAGGGTTTGGTGGCAGCCGAGCAGGTGTTTTGTGGAGCCTAAAACTGGAATTTAGGTGCCTAAGTACCCTTGTGGATCTGGGCCTCAGCCTCTTTCTGCCTTAGTTTCCACTTCTGAAAAACTGGGGTGATAGTACTGTCCTCACTGGGGGATTGTGAGGTTCGTTCAATGAGTGTTTGTAGAATGCTGTGAGAGCCTCTGAGAAGAGGTGCTGTAGAAAGGCAATGTACTCTATCTTATTGTGAGCAGTGCTAGCATGTGCAAACTAAAACCTCAGAGAGATGCAGATATGAAACTGTCTTCAGCAGACCTGGTTTGTATATCCAGTTTCCTAAATCTCACACACCAAAACCCCAATCCTTAGTGTCTTCTTTTGTGCTGTGACTAAACTTGTTAGTTTTCACAGTGGACTCCGGCTATTAGCAGTCCAGATAAAGACAACTTTCGGCTCCTAGCAATGTTTTTCCTGAGAATCAGTCCCATCCTATTGACTTTCACGTTAACAAGTTTTGGATATTAGCAACTGTCATGCCGCTTATTGACAGCTCTTTTCCAAAAACGGAAAAGGCCCCGACTGCAGGCAGGTTCGTGGGGCTGCAGCCAGGGAAGGAAGTGCAAAGATGTGTTCCTATGCTTCCTTCCCTGGCTGCAGCCACATAAACCTGCCTTTTCCTTATTGGCAACTTTCAGATAATAGCAACCTTTTGCTGGGAACTGACTAGTTACTAATCTGCATCCACTGTATTCTGTTAGCTGTAACTCTGTGTTCAGACACCTCTGCTCTTTTTTTTATATATATATATTCATTTCTCTCCCCTCCTCGATCAGATATTATAGAATCCACTAACTGTCACATGTGTTTACCATCCCATCCCTTGTCTAAAATAAGCTGGAAATAATGTCTTGTGGACATTCTCCCCAGATTCCAGAAGGCACCAAGCCTTTTGAATAATGAAACAAGAGACTCTATCCCAGGTTTTACATTAAGCCCTTTGTGAGTGGAGTCAAGGCAGTGTGACTGCTCATGCCTAGTAGTCCAGATTAATGAAGCTCATAATGTCCAATCTCAAACTTCATTGAGGTCAATGGAAAGACTCGTGTTAGCTTTAATGGGCGTAGTACATCTCTATCAAGTCTTAATGCCATGGTTTTAGTAGTTCCTCAGGAACCATGGATTTCATGTGGTAGGACTCTGTGGTGAGAGCAGGGCCGCAGGGGGTTGATTTAACAGGACTCTTGTTAAAGAAATTGGACACTATGCGTAATCCGCCTGGTGAATGTGTTTCTATCTATCCATCCTGAAATTGGAGGAGAGAAGAATGTTTATGTTTTGATGGCAGTTTCTGTCTGTGGAAAGGATAATGATAATATGGAGAAGCTGAAATCTGCAACCTCCTCTTTGCTGGGCCTCTTCGACTGATAGAGCCAGTCGTTAAGTCTCTCAGAGTAATTTTCTGTTCCAACTAAAGAAAATATACACAGCTGCTGGAAAATTTACTATTCTTTATAAAACCAGATCACTTTATCCCAGTTCTCTGCTTGCCAGCTCTCTCCCACAGACTTGAGAAAGCATCTTTCTTCACCCCAAGCTCTAGTAAAAGTCCACAAAGACGGGTTCTAATCCAAGATCCTTCTTATTATACCTTATGTCTCGACTATGATTGGTCTGGGAAATATGCCCTGGGAATGGTGGTGGCGATCATTGTCTGTTCCAACCACATCTGGTACTAGCAGATTGCACACTGTCATTTACATAACATACTCTGCTTCTAATGAACATGATTTTCAATCCATCTCTTGAGTTCTGCATAGGCTGTGCTGACTGACCTTTACTGGGGTTCATTTTCCTGGAGCCAAATAGCACATTTAGTCCAGTCAATGGAAGGGAATGTTCAACCAGCTGCATAGACTTCACATATTCAAGCCTGGCCTGTTCGTTACCCCACTGCCCTGCCTTAATACGGAATCCAGTGGGGATCCCAGGACAATACGTTCAGATGTCAGAGTAGTTCAGAGGGATTGTGGGAATTTCATAGCCTTTCCTGATCTTCCCATAGTCAATCATGCCTGCTTGCCAGTGAGGAGGCAGCCATCAGCCAATATCTTCTGAGACTGCTATTTCTGGTAATCCTCCAGAATGTGCTCTAGTCTAGAGTCTCTTGTGATGCACCTTCCTCTCTCCATGAAGACCAATAGGTTTGTCTCCTTGTTGAACATTAATGTATATAGGAACTATACTACTGCATCAAGGAGAAAATAGTCCTTTGGGTGTACTCTAATGATCTTTTAGAGAACAGAGCTTGCAAGATTCTTTCCTCTCCGTTTAGCTGTTGTACTCAGTCAAGATTATGAACAGAGGGAAGGAGTGCAGACTTGCAACAAGACTGTTATTGAGATCTGTTTTTCAAAGCCAACCTGTCAGGACAATTGACTGAGCAGAACCATGGATGAAGTCAGTGCATGTATTCATTACCTCAGTTGCTGAGTGAATAAAATGGAGACCTGTATCTGGGAAATAACTATGCCAATGTACATAGAACTCCATGAGAGTGCCAACCATTTAGGAGCTGTTAGGCTGGCTCAAATGCTCAGGCTTCATTTCTCAGGGCAAGGTTGCACCTGAGAGTCTTAGGAATTTATGGCTACACTCACATATCTATCTCCCTAAACCTTCTGGCAGATCTATGTAAGGCACCTTTTACCAAAGCACAGATTTGGGTGGGGATCGTTTGGCCTTAAATTCACCTTTTCATTCTGGGCTTCCAGTTCCCTGACTGCACATCACCAGCTACATCGCGGCCCTGCATTTCTGCAGCTGTTTGATATATACTCTGTAGGCATGCACCTGTATTCTGTGGTCACCCATTGGAGCTTGCTTGACGACTGAGCCAGATGAAATATGTCACTTATGTGATCCCATTGGGTCCTTTCTAGTGGGAGGTTATGGAATGCTGATGCTAAACTCCATATTATTTTGAAATATAACCCTGATGTAGTCAAAAACAAGTCCCTTATCAGTAAAATCCAGACTTTGAACATGGTGGATTTATCCCAGTTTCACCTCTTTTAGAATGGCCATGTAAATAAGTTGAGTGAACAAAAAACTAAAATAATTTATTCTTGCACTGAAGAGGCCAACTTCTGTCCTAAGCAGAGGTGACAGGAGGTAACTGAGAATAGAATCCAGAAATTTCATAAAAGGGGGAGGCAGGGGACAGGAGGGAGAATCAAAGGTCCCTAATTGCTCCCATCCAATCTCAAACATAATAGCTCTGCAGTCAGGCTTGGGCATTGCACAATCCAATAAGTTAAATAAAACAAAATGGGCTCGGCTGTTGCAAGTTACTGTAGCCAACAAATGAATCTTTGTAGCCTGGTTTTCTTAAACAGATGCAGAGTGTTACATTACGGCCACACTGGCTTTAATTTGCGGGACTGATCTGGAGAGAGGTGATTCTTAGATGCACATAATTTTTCAAAGCAGATCTTTGAAACAGAAAATCTGATTCTCCTTTTACTTACACTGGTTTTAAATTGAGTTACGGTTGATTTATGCCAGTGAAGTAAGTCGAGATTTAGGCCTATGAAGTTTCATGTTCCTTTTATTAGTGATCATTTTACATGAGTAGTGTTTGAGGTAGAAGGAGAAATTCTTTAGGAATATCAGAAACAGGAAGTCTTGGGGAAAATTAGTGGGAGTCACTCATCTAAAGGTGGGAGTCTTTTTTTTTCTTTGTTTATTTTCCCCTCTCGTTAGATTGAGTTTTTGTTTCGATTCCTTCCCTGATACTAGATTAAAAAAATTCTTGATTCAGACTGAACATGATTAAATCTAAAAATATACATGATCATGTATATTTTTAATCTGACATTTCAAGAGTCTATTCTTTAAAAATGCTCTTGAATGTTTTCATAGTGAGTCTATTCTAGTTGCCTGGAAAAGTAACACACAAAATCATGACAACAATAATTTATAGGATCAAATGAACTAGATCTGGAACATGGGGGTGGGAGTCAAGATGGGGAGGTAAGAAGGGATGGAGTGGGAAAGATGTGAAGAAGAAGACAGAAGCATTCGGAAAGGAGCAGAGACAATGATTTATTTTACTAGAACATTCCCCACTGAAAGTGCTTTCAGAGATAAGGAACTATTTAGTGCAGATGAGAATCAAGATATTTGAAACTGCAAGAAATTTGTGAGGCCGAATAAGGAATGTCACTGAATTCAGCGATGATAGAGATGTATATGGTGACTGACTGTTCTTATTAAAAAAATCAAACTCGGCTAGACACTGAGCATTGTTCTCTTAGACCATTGTTGTGAGCAGCAATTTCTGATCCTCCTTGTTAAATCCGTGGCCAGAGATCAAACCTATGACCTTTAGAACAAGATACCTTTTGGGACTGGCCACCAAACCCTTTACTCTGACATCTCCTTATCCAACAGGTAGTCATCAAGTTATGTAAGATAAGAAGCTGCCCAAAGGACATTCCAGCATCATTGCTCAGGCACCATTCCCTCTGAAGTCTGTGGGAATCTTGCTTGAGTAAGGATAACCAAGATTTGGCCTAAAAAGTAGAAGAGATCTGGACATCAGTCGTTGGTCTTGTCCTTTTCCAAACTGCTCAGGACATTTGCAAGACTTCAGAGAGTGCAGTGAAGGCAGCAGATTTGCAATACCTTTGTTCCTGCACACCATGCATTTAGGGATTAATAACAAGAATTTTAGTTATAAGCTGGGGATGCATCAATTAGAAGTAACAGAGGAGGAGAAGGACCTTGGAGTATTGGTTGATCACAGGATGACGATGAGCTGCCAATGTGATATGGCCGTGAAAAAAGCTAATGAGGTCTTGGGATGCATGAGGAGAGATATTTCCAGTAGAGATAATGAGGTTTTAGTACCGTTTATACAAGGCACTGGTGAGACCTCACCTGGAATACTGTGTGCAGTTCTGGTCTCCCATGTTTAAGAAGGATGAATTCAAACGGGAACAGGTACAGAGAAGGGCTACTAGGATGATCCGAGGAATGGAAAACTTGTCTTATGAAAGGAGACTCAAGGAGCTTGGCTTGTTTAGCCTAACCAAAAGAAGGTTGAGGGGAGATACGATTGCTCTCTATAAATATATCAGAGGGATAAATACCTGGGAGGGAGAGGAATTATTTAAGCTCAGTACCAATGTGGACACAAGAACAAATGGATATAAACTGGTCATTGGGAAGTTTAGACTTGAAATTAGACGAAGGTTTCTAACCATCAGAGGAGTGAAGTTTTGGAATAGCGTTCTAAGGGAAGCAGTGGGGGCAAAAGACCTATCTGGCTTTAAGATTAAACTCGATAAGTTTATGGAGGAGATGGTATGATGGGATAACATGATTTTGGCAATTAATAGATCTTTAATATTCATGGTAAAATAGGCCCAATGGCCTGTGATGGGATGTTAGATGGGGTGGGATCTGAGTTACTACAGAGAATTCTTTCCTGGGTATCTGGCTGGTGAATCTTGCCCATGTGCTCAGGGTTCAGCTGATTGCCATATTTGGGGTCGGGAAGGAATTTTCCTCCAGGGCAGATTGGAAGAGGCCCTGGGGGTTTTTCACCTTCCTCTGTAGCATAGGGCATGGGTCACTTACTGGAGGATTATTTGCTCCTTGAAGTCTTTAAATCATGATTTGAGAACTTCAATAGCTCAGACATAGGTGAGAGGTTTATTGCAGCAGTGGGTGGGTGAGATTCTGTGGCCTGCATTGTGTAGGAGGTCAGACTAGATGATCATAATGGTCCCTTCTGACCTTAATATCTATGAATCTATGTACTGTATAATACCTTCAGATGACAATTTTGCATGTCAGATATGGATAACTGGCAAGGAACATATATAGCTTTCCAGAGTAGGTGTCATCATCAGCTGTATTTCCTTATGTTACTTCTAATTTTTAAATCAATTTGCTGCTGGTGAAATTGAAGGCCCTGGAGGTTCAAATCCTTGATTATAATAACAACAATAGCAGCATTTAGATATTTTTATCTCCTTTTTACAGAAGTGGAAACTAAGACGCAAAGAGATTGTGTCCTGATTTTCAGAGATGCTGAGCACATGTAGCTTCTAAATTGGCATGCAAATGACTTGCCCAGGAAGTCTGAGATAGCGAAGGCTCCTGAGCACATTCAGTCCTTGGCCTCTTGGCTGAGATATCCAATAAGATTGTCCGTGATGGTGATTTTTGTACTGTGACTGGTGACTCTATTTAACAGCGCCTCTGTCTGTAAGATACTTGGACTTGTTGCTGCAGACTGTGCAACTGAATGGAATCTGAAGAATTTGGTCTAATATTTACCCTGGTATTTGTCCCTTGATAAGGAATGGGTCATTCACAATCATGTATATAACACAATGTGGGCAGGTTAGTAACAGTGTTTGCTTTGTGTTTCACGCGCTTATCGCTCACATTCTTCTGAGGTCTGTTGCACATTGTGACTTTATGCAGATTAATAGGAAAATTTTCTTTCTTCTCTTATTTCCAGGAGCTGGTTTTAAAGAGGCAGTCTTATCCCTCAACATCCTTTCTTTTTTGTTCATGTACTGATGTTGTTATTTGTAGTGCGATAGTGCCAGTTAAGGATCAGGACCCTACTGCATGAGGTGCTGTACAAACTCAGAACAAAAAGACAAGCCCTGCCCCAGAGAGTTTGCAGGCTGAGAAAGGGCTGAGATTACCAGACATGCTGTGCCTTTCCCTAACTTTAACCAATAACGTTGTACCTGCATGCCACAGCAAAGCTGCATGAGTATGTGGGGGGAACATTCACCAAACACCAATGAAATAAGCTGAAATTTGCAATATTCTTTTGCTCAGTGACTGCAAACAGAATTATCTATAAATCTTGGTCTTGGACAATTATTTATTCCCTCTGACGTCCCCCTCCATGGGAAACCATGCACCTGACTGTCCTCTCACTTATATTTCTTTGACTCCTGTTTAGCTCCACTTGCTTCAGGGAATTACTGCAGATTGACAACAGTGTGAGAGAAGAATCAAGCACCGTCTTTATAATGACCAGAGACTAACTAAGGTAGATTTTTGGCTACAATATACAGGCTGACTTTATTGCAGCCTTTGTAAAGGCTTTTTTACTTTGATTATACAGTAGCTACCAACCCCTAAACTTAACCAGGTTGGAACAGTTGATTTCCCTTCCCCTAAACCACTGAGCAGCTTGCCTGGTTAATATGTGTTCATCTTTCAGTGCATTCCTAACTGTAACATGAAAAGCCAGATTCTTAGCTGCTGTAAACCTTACTCCCAGGGGCATTCTGCACCAAAAATTTAAAAATTCTGCTAATTTTATTTGTCAAAATAACACTACGTAATCATGCCAGTTGCAATTATTTTGGTAATTTATTTCAAAATACCTGTCAGCAAGTATGTCTGTAACAATATAGAGACACACAAAAATTCCCCCAGGAGTAGAGAGTTAAAGAAATTCCAATGACAACCCAGTTCCTCTTTTTCTGCCCCCTTATCTCCTCCCCCCTCTGCCCAGCCGGGGGGCCAGACACCCACAACCCCACCTCCCCACAGCCCACCTGCGGGCCCCTCCAGCCAATACACTCGAACCCACTGCCCCCCAGAGCTCAGCTGCGGGCCCCCCCCTTGCCCAGACACCTATGCCCTCCCTCTCCCCAAGCCTAGGGATCCAGCGGTAGAAACAACCGGATGCTTGGTCCCAGGCTTGCACAGAGTTTCCTATGCACCGCCCTCTCCTTCCCTCTGGACATGCTGGGAACTGCAGCTGCCAGGAGCCCTCTAACTCCCTCCCCATTCCCCCCAGCAGTGTCTTCTATGTGCAAGCGGGGCTCTGACGAGTCCAGCAGCCCCTAGTGATGGCTAGCAGCACTTCAGCCCATTTCTGTGGGGGAAAGGAAATTCTGCGCACGCAATGTTAATTTCTTCAAAATTCTGCATTGCGCAGTGTCGCAGAATTCCCCCCAGGAGTCAAACCTGTTACATCAACTGAGAACCTACACTGGATTTACATCAGCTGAGAATCTGGCCTGAAGTCTTCCTGTATTTCCCAAAATATGAACAAATACTTCTGATCATATTGATAAACAAGAAACCAATTTCCATGTTGCTTTACAAGTGGATCTCGCCCCAAGAGCCCTTTCTCAAACTATTGGTTACTGAGTCACACTACAGTTTTAGGTCCTGATCCTGCAAGCAGAGTGACCCCTGTATGAGTACTCATTTGAATAAAGTTTTGCATATGCTTAAGTGTTTGCAGGGTATGTGCCTTAGTCTCAGCAGTGACATCGAATTTTGTCTGGGACAAGTAGGGACTCCTCTTCACTAATGTAATGTCGATTACTAGATTGTTTGGAGGAGCTGAAAGAATTTTTAAAAATTCCTTCCTATAGGCTAAGCTTCAAGGGTGAATTCCATTATCTACAAAGGATTCTTTTCAAAACAGTGAGAAACTGTTTTTCCATTTTAGCTTCGCATATTGGTGTTGTCTGTCATTACTCTTAAATACTGTAGTGTTTTATTTTATTTTATAGTGTAAGTGTAGCTGTGTTCAGATGTGAATATGAAATTTACCACTATAAAGCTCCCTAAAGAACAGCAGATATACAGTAGATATAGGAGGACCAGAGCTATTGTAGGACCCAGGAGTCCTGAATCCAAATCCGCTGCTATACTCTCTAGTCTACTTTTCTTAAGGGTAATGACTGATGTTTATATAGCACCTTTCAACCACGCAACAATGTTTAATACATTAGAGTAATAAAAAGTGCTGTTAATCAAAGACCAGCTGTCCAACATGGGGCTGGCTTTGTGGATTGTGTTGAAGGCTATGAGGGCAGCTTTTGTAACTGTCTAGCATTCGCTAATTTTTAACCTGATAATGTTTGTCTTGCTGGTTGAACAATGAATTCTGTCTGTGACTCTGCAGTTCTACTTCAAATAGGAAACCATTTTGGGCAGGGGAGGATTTTGCAAGTATAATGTACTTTACTTGCAGACTGTCAGGATGCATTGTTCTTGGCCGACACAGTGTATTCGCATGCTTGAAGATGGTGGTTTATAATTTTAACTTCAAATGTGGCAGTCAGGGCAGAAAATCAGATTAGCAAACCTGAGTTGCTATGAACTACCCCCTCCCATGTACTTCTCTCAGATACAGAGTACATAGTTAGTGACAAAAACAAAGGGAGGAATTGGATGTGATCATTTTCTGTTCTGCTTATTGTAAGTCATTTACTCTTTAATGAATACAGTCGCGTAAAACAAACTTGCTGTGTCTCAGTTACTGCTTTGTGTGTGTGATGGATTCTTTAATCATTATAGTTTGGGTGTCTAGTGTAGTTCAGTTTCTGTAATACTCAAAAACTCATATCTGAGTTTAGGGCCATATTTGGTAACAGACAAAACCATACGATTATATTTTTGCAGCAAATACTTTATGGGCTGTATGCTTCCTCATGCTGTGCACTATGGAGAGGAAAGGAAAGCAAAAGACCAGAAAACCTAGTAAAACAGAGCTGGAATTTGCAAAAGGCTGCACCACATCCTCCCCCTTTTTCCTGAGATCTCAGAGGTTATTTTGGAGGAACATCATGAAAATTGTTGGGGTTAGGAGCTGTGCTTGGCTTGAGGGTAACAGCTGCTTGAGATGGGCTCTTGATGCCCTGAGGAAACTTCGTATTTTCAGACGGATAAGTTCACTAACACTAATGCTGCTCAGAGCATCAATAATTTCCACTCCATTAAGTTTATTCCCTCAAAAGGAGTGGGAGTACACAGCACAGCAGGTGATCCAACAGCAGTATGAATCAGTGGTAAGCCATGTCGTTGGAGGCAGAGGGACTGGAGAGTGGGATGGAGGGGCAGTTATGCTGCAGGGATGATCCAAAAACTGCTACATAAGGGGCAGGATTTCCCATGGATCACTGGGCTCCATCTATTTAGTATCTAATGTCCTGTGCTACTTCTGCCTGGCCACTAAGCCCCACCCAGAATGGACAATTTGTTGGGATTTCCTTTTTCAGAGTTTTAGAATAATTCCCCCATATGTCCTGATTGCTTTCACTGACGCGGACCATATGGCCTTTGTGCTATTAAACATCAAGCCTAGTGAGGACAACAGTGAAACCATTTGAGAGCAAAACCCTTACTGAGGGCTGAGCATCTGCAACTCCCACTGAACTCCATAGGCACTGCAGGTGCAGAGTGTCTCTAAAGAAGTTCTGAGGCCCCTCAGCTCCCACTGAAGTCTGTAAAAAGATCCGGCATTGTGAGTCTGCAGGATCAGGCCTGTATTTTAGAAGGCAGAAGCATTGTGCTAAACAGGATTCCAATACTGCCTGGTGTTGAGAGCCTCCTGCAAGGGGGTAGTTGCCCCTGACCTCTATTGACTACCCAGGGGGAATTGAGAGCTCTCGGGATCAGACCCCAGTAGATTTTGTGTGCTCTGAGAGGAAAAGAAAACCTACTTTTTCTTTTGAATTCATTCATACTGAAACACCACTGAGAAACATTGGAAAGTTTCTTGAATGCTACTCAGTTTTGTGTTGCAGTATATCGGGGATGGGTGTCTAGGTGGGTTTAAAAATGTTTTAATCTCTCCGTTACAATGAGCCTATTGTAGTAATTTCTGGGGCTACTGGGCCTGATTCTCCTTGGCTTCAGTAGCATTGCACCTAATTCCAACCATTGTGAGTGAGAAGAGAATCATGCTCATTGTCTGCAATGGGTTTTTTCCACTAGGTTTAACTGCATTAAACTGCAGTTTGTTTTTTTTTTTATATTGGGATTGACACAGCTGTTGCTTAAAGTCAATAAGATTGCACAGACAGAGAAGGCCAAATATGTCAGGGATTAGAGTTTATATAATGTAGCTGCTGCGTTGGATTGGTTACTCATTGATTGGGATAAACACTCTCATTTCCAAGTGCTGCTACTTCCTACTTTGTAAAACACACTACGTGGAAATGTGCATTTTATTAATTAATGAAATACTAGATTAAAGTTGAAAATAAGTATTTAATTGCTAGAAGGGGAAAAGGTGTGGTTGAAAGATATTCATCAAGTGGGGTTACAGAGTCCATTAAAACATCTACGTTCATGGTTTGCCACCTGCTTCCATCTAACGAAAGCCAAACCTGAGCCTCCACATGAGAAGTTTTATTGTTATTGGGCTTGATTGTTTGAAGAGCCCTTGACTTCAGTGGGACCTGAGAATGCTCAGTTCTCAAGCACTGTGCAGGACTGGGCCCTAAAATAGGTCAGTTTTCATTTGCATACACCATACAAGATGAACAGGCGATAGGCATGGAGTTTTTCTTTTCCCCAGGGGTGTTTCCCCACACCCACTCCACCCCTACCCTGAGGCCCTGCCCTCACTCCACCTCTTTCTGCCCCAGCTCCATCCCCTCCCTAAGGCCCCCTCTGGATCGTTGCTCTCTGCACTCCCCAAGCCCCTCCCCCAGCCGCCGATGAGCTGTTTGACAGCATCGCTGATGAGCTGTGGCTGGAGGGTGCTGAGCATCAAGTATTTTTTTCTGGGGTGCTCCAGCCCTGGAGCACCCAAGGAGTCAGTGCCTATGGAACATGCCACTGACTGTTGAGTAAGTCACTTCTCTTATACTTTCAACTTGAATAATAAAACTAAGCTTGCCAAAGACTCTCATCTGTTTAAAGAACTCCACGTGCACATATATGGACAGTTTTGCACATACAGGCAAAAAACCCCAACCTATACACTCTGGAGATGGGGCAAATGGCTCCTCAACTTTCCCTGTCTCAACCACTAGAAATATTTCTTTCATTCAGATGTGATTGATTTTTATTCCATTAATCAAGAGATTTACAATCTGTTTAGAATAAATTCTCATATACTGGAACTCAGTGTGTAGTGAAGAGGAATGAAAAGCGCATGTGTATCTGTGCATCCTACTGTGTAGATTTGTTATTCTGGTTCGTGCGAGCCTCGGCTTAGATTGGGGCCTGATCCTAGCTGTAGCCATTGTTTATGTGAGTCAAGAGGAGTACTCATATTAATAATGGCTGCAGGACTGGGTCCAGAATGGAGCTGGTCAGTAGGAAAAAAAATGACGTCACTAAATAAAGGCTCAATCTTACAACACTTATTATGTGAGTTTAACTCCCACTGATCACCTAGGAGCAAATGTAGTAAGGTTCCATTGTTTACGGTACTGGAGTCAGACTGAGCTGAAATGCAGTTAGATGCTAAAGATACAGGATGAATTATTTTTTATAGTGTACACAGTGTGCAGGGTACTTAATTACTAACTGCTAGGGACATCAATTCAGCTGCAGCTGGAAGATGACCCCTAAAAATTCATTTTGTCACCTGCCCACATCATATTAGCTGCATTTGGAGGACCAGTGGGACCTCTGCTCTTTGGAAGGGGGCTAGAAGTCCAAGGGGTGTGAAAATGTAGGGGAGAAGGGAATGGAGGTGAGAGAAGTGAAAATGAAATGTTTAAAAAAGGATTAAAAAAGTAGGACAAATAATCTGAAAGAAAACATGGACACAGAGAGATTCTCAGCAAGGGAGAGAGGGAAATACCCAGAGACACCTTGTTCCACTCCAGAAAGCTTGTTCTAGATACACGTTGAATCATTGAAGTTTCTGGTAATTCCCCTGATTTTTGGATGGGAGATGGGCTGACACCTCTCCCACAGACCTGACCCACTCTGGATGCTACAGACTGACCTGACATTTCATTTTGGAAAAGTCCGTTCCAAAGTAGGAGTGTCCAAGACTAGAATGGTCATCCCAAAGTGAGCATAGATGCCCCACAATTACTAAACCTATTCACAGGCATGAATCACTCAGCCGAGGGGAAATCTGCCTCAGGGGTTCAAACCATGCGTCATATTTATTAAGTGTTGTTTCAGGCTGCTCTGATGGAAAGATTGTGCCTGTGAATTTATAATGTAACTAAACCAGCAGCACTGCATGCTTTGTTTAGTGCAAGGAGAGTTGTTCTCCCTGGATTGTCAGGAGAATTTAGAGACACGATAAAAAAATCTCTACTACTCAGAGAGGCCTTGGTCTAGTCTGGACAAGTGTTGTGCAGACTGCCAAGAAAGTTAATTGATTAATTAACAGTAACCAACATAATCTAAGGAAGGTCACCCCAAACAAGAGCAAATTAAAGAGAGGAAGAAAACTTGTCCTTAAAGGAAGGATAAGATTTTTCCTTGTTAACTGGCTTAGGGTCACCATTCTCCCTCTGTACAGAGATATTTGCCAGAAATGTAAAATGTTTTTATGACCTATTAACTGGGCTGCTAATATTTTAACAGCAGTAGAGTACTCCATGAGTAACTGTACTATGCCTTAGGACTGGTGCCAGAGCCTGAAACCTTTACTCACAAGAGAATCACTTGCACAAGTATACTCAGTAGGATTTTTCAGGAAATCTCTCATTGTTACACTCTCACTAGTGGCAGTGGGAGTTCTAATGCGGACAGGGTACATGCTTTTATCGCCGTGTTATCCATACCTGATCTGAGTAGAGTTACTGTCCACAGAAGAAATGCAGAATGGACAACAGCAGTGTAAGCTTCTGTACATTGACCTTCTATTATTGATATTACTATTGTACTTAGGAACCCTAATCAAGGATCAAGACCTCATTGTGCTAAGCACTGTATGGCCAATTCAGAAGTAGCATAGTCTAGTGAACAGAGCAGTGTCTTGAGACTCAAGAGATGGGGGTTCTACTCCAGCTCTGCCCCTGATCTGCTGTGTGACATTTGGGCAAGTCACTTCCCCTCTGTGGCTCTGTTTCCCCTGCCACCCTCTGTCTTCTCATTTATTCAGATGGTAAACTCTCAGGGATTGGGGGAAGAGGCGGCGGTGGCAGCCTGGGGGAAGAGGTGGAGTGAGGGCGGGGAGGGGTTGTTCCGGGCCCCGCACACCCTTAGGGACAGCCCTGCTCAGGGCAGTGACCGTCTCTCCCTACACAAAGGGGCCACGCTGGGGTCCCCGTGTACTATTGTAATACATACTGTAAATAATAACCATATGGAAATCAAGTTGGCCTTAATTTTCCATTTCAAATTTGTACCTTGAATGGTTAGTGACTTTATTTCTCCCTTAGATTTTTGAATGGTACACTACTAATGCACCTGACTCCATCTGCTGTTTTTCTTACGTTTTTTAATTTAATGCATGTCATTGTAATCCTCTGACAAGGAAACGACAATATATGCTACATGCCTCGAATGTGTACATTGTTCCAGAATTGTGTACTACAGGGTTGCTTGGATATGTCTAAGACCCAGAGACCGCATTCTATGTGGCGGCTTAGCCACTCAGCGGCTTAGGAAAACAATAGCATCGTTTTGATATCAGTTGCATTTTGAATGTGTTTCCTTTTTCCCTTTGCAGAGGGGTTTTAGCTCCACATAATTGTTTAAAACACATTCAGATTGAAGTTTCCGATTTCAGGATTTAGGGGAAAAAAGCCCAAGAGTGTAACAGGTGTCTCATTTACCCTCTCCCCCTTCCCTTCTTCATTTTGCCCAGTCTGGGCCTTTGTTCTATCTCGGGCTTCAATCTGCAGCATCTCCTAACAGTTTATGCCCAAGACCCCGGCTTCAAGCCCAGTCAGACAGGTCTTTCCCCCTCAGGTATTCAAGCTGCCTCTGCGGCCTTGGAGAGACTCATGTTCCCTGCAAGTGTAAGGCCTGCTCAGGTTTCTAAAGCAGGTCTCAAAAACTTAGGGAGGACAGAGACTAAAACTACTGTTGATGGAGTGTTCTCTGAGAACCGTGGGGTCTGAGTCTCCTTCCTGTACATTGGCTTTGACTGCTCAGAGAGACCCGATGACCATTCCTGCTGTGGTAAGTGAAGACCCGGAGGGAGAGGGGGCCTTCAGAGTCATCCAGACTGCCAAAAAAGAAGAGACCATATAGTCTAGAATGAGAATCCAAGAGAAGGGGAAAGCCACCCTTTTAGACTGGGTTTAAGGAGACCTTGAGTCCTGGGATAGGTACTGCTGAGGCTTCTACTTCCTCTGATACCAAGACCCCAGCGCCAGGTAAAAAGATCGTGAAGATCATGCCATTTCTGAGAAGCCATCTGGTAAACAACCCTGAGCAGCATCGACACCAATACTGGACTCCGTGTCTCCGAGTCTCCGAAACACAAGGACTCATCTATGAACAAGGCTAAATTGTCTTCAGACCATGGTGGGAGAGTGCCTGGTCAGACTACCCCTCAGTACTATCTAGGCTTCCTGGTATCATTCAGGTATCATCATCCTTTTCCCACAAAGACCTTTAGATCCTGAAGAACCTGAGTTACCTTTGCTGAGTGGTACTGAGAGATATTCCTCCCTAGTACTGACTTACCTTCTGGAGTTGAGTTACCCTCCTGAATCCAGGAGATTGGTTTGTCTCTCTTGACCTGCTGGACACTTATTTTCATATAGGCATGCACCCATCTCACAGATGTTTCCTACATTTTGTAGTTGGCAGGGACCACCATCAGCATTGTATCCTACCCTTTGGCCTCTCCACTGCCCTACGAGTTTGTATTAAAGTCTTCTAGGCCATCACATCCCAACTCCCAGTGTAGTTTCAAACAGAACTACATCAACACAAACTAGGGTCTACACAGGGCAGTTGGAGTGCAGCACATCGGGCACTTTACAAATGATGCCCCTCTTGTGCACTTTGTCAGCACCATGTGCAAGATTCCTAGTCTGCTAAGTTAACAAATGTAAACAGGTTTCAGAGGAGCAGCCCTGTTAGTCTGTATCCGCAAAAGGAAAAGGAGGACTGGTGGCACCTTAGAGACTAACCAATTTATTTGAGCATAAGCTTTCGTGAGCTACAGCTCACTTCATCGGATGCATGTAAACAGTGTATCTAAAATTGGTATGAAGGTAAATGTGTTAGATTCTGATTCTAATTTTATGGCCTTACTGTGTCAGTGCTAACACTTCCCCTACTTCCAAAGCAAACTTTCTGTGTCTTTCTATTTTTCTTTCTATCGCAGCTTCAAACGCTCCAGGACTCCGCTCTTTGACAGATATCCAGTGTTTTATCTTCCTGAACTTCTTAAATGTGGCTCCAGCCTTACCCCACTGAAGTCAATGGGAGTTTTGCCATTAGTAAACCTATTATGCTTGGCATTTTCACATGGTGGCCCCTTATTCAGGGCCAGAATCTAACTTCTATGTCTGTTTCGATTGTCTCTAAAAAAATCCAGCGCTCTTCCAAGAGTCAAGTAGATCTTTCAGACTTAAAAATAGTTTAGTTAATTCTATTTCCCATTTGCATTATTCTGCATGAAAACAATTTTATTCCCAAAGAACCCAGCAAAAATTTCCACACTATGCTGCTGCTCTGCCATCGCTTTCCCAGAAGCTAGTTAATTTGTTTACTGTGCCTTGCAAGTCCAAGTTCCTTTTATAAATTAACTTGTAGCTGCCCCTCTGCTTGGCTGCTCTCCACCTTCTCCCTTGGTTCAAAATGAATGATACCAGGACTGTCTTTGAAACAAGCCAGGAATGTGAGGCTTTTTGTTCAAACAGCAGCATCACCAGTGAAATCTTTCTCCCCCTGCCAGCTGGAAATGTGCATCATAGGGGATTGTAGATTAAAATTCTGGTTAGTTCTTGACTTTTTTTCAGAAAGGAAGACCATCTATAACTTTGACTGCGTTTGGATACAATTTGAATCTCTTTGGAAAGTGGGTCAGTATTAAGGAGCTTGGCACGGAAGGTTTTGAAGAATCTGGTTTCTTTTTATGTTGGTAACTAATTAAAATCACTGGGATCATCAGGTTTAAGTGCAGTTTTAAAGGGGAAATACTGAATTGGGTCACTGGACGGGTCCTCTCTGACTCTACCAAGCTTTAGTACCTTCTGTGAATACATCCAAGAGGTTCTGTGCTGAGGTGGGTTAGCTAGTGTGAATATTTGTTATGTTTAATAGCTCCAAATGTCTTTAGCCAGTTTGCTTTATCTGCTTAAGTGAACTGCTTGCGGAGATGTTGCTCATTATACTGGATCCCCATGCATCATAAATAATAATAGTGTTGTGTCAATGTCAGGTGCTCCATATTTGGTCCTATAAACATAGGGTGGTTTTTAAACAATTGGCAGAGTTGCTCTCATGTACAGAACATTTATTATATGTGAACTCTTAGCAGCTGCTGCTGCTGCTTTTTCCATTGCGTTTAAGTGTCTGTAAGGGAGTTCTGAGTCTCCCAGTGCTGAAAGTATTTGCCTCTCTTTATGATGTATATCTTGCTGCTGACAGCACAGTCTGTGAAGACAGATTGAGTCTCTAGCAGCATTTCATTTTGGTGGTCCCTCTGCTATCAGTTAAGAGAGATTTCACAGGATGTAGAGTTTTGAGTTAGAGGATAAGTGGCATGAAAGCTTAACTGAAGCAATGAGCGGCTTTTATGACGCCCGTCGAACAAGGCATGAACTAATACTTGCTTCTCAATGAGTCTTTGTGGAGCAACTTACCCGTGTTTCCCCTGGGACAGTATACTGGCCCTTGTTTGTGTTGTGTATTGCATTAGAAATGATTTACTCCACATGTATTTCAAGCCTGTGAGCAAAGCCAGCCCATAATGCTTTGGGCTGGGTAGCTTAATTTTTTTATTTAAAGTAAAGTTAGTGCAGATGAAAAGTGCTAGATTGGCCGGGGTCCTCTGAATAGATAAAGCACAGGCAGGGACCGCAGCTGCTGGTGCACCTCAGCCAGATCCTGGAGGGAGCACTGCTGCATGAGTGAACAGGTCAGTCTTCATGGCTCACAGTGTCAATCTGGGAAAACTGGCTGTGCCATTGGTGAATTCTGTGTGAGATTATGAACTCTCTGTGTGTATCTTTGCCAAGCTGCAAACTCCACTTTGACTCTGCCGTGCTTTGCCTTCTCTAGTGTCCCTTTGCCTCCATGGTGGACTGAAATTCCAAAGGTGGATGGCAAAGGGCTAAAAAAAGAGGGCTAACGTTAATTTATGTGCCTGCCATATCTCTGAAATGTAATAGTTCTAGACAAAAGACTGGCTGCCAACCTAGGGTGACCAGATAGCAAATGTGAAAAACTGGGGCTGGGATGGGGGGTAATAAGTGCGTATATAAGAAAAAGTCCCAACTGTAAGGACTGTCCCTATAGAATTGGGACATCTGGTCACTCTATGCCAACCAGGAGAACTGGTTTAACAGGATAGAGGTCACCTAACAATGAAGTCACCTGGGAAGATTCTGTGATCACCTGCTCGTTCTGCCCAGGGAGTCACCTGACAGAAGAGACTGGAAGTTTATAATGGGCAGAAGCGGCCTTTGCTCTTTCAAGGGAAGCTAGAAAGGGAAAATGTGTGTAAGGTTTATTTTTTGTATGGATCTGAGTATTGCATGTGTGATTAAGTGAAGAGCAACTGCGTTGTATAACTCTGGGCAAAGTGTCTGTGTGTTATATGCTATAGCCACAACGTGCCTCCTGAGAGAGTTAAACTGTAACCCAGAAGGTTCACATCTTCAGGGAGATTCTGGGAGAAGGTGTGTTTAAGCTACTGGGGTATCCTGGGGATCAGTGCTCTTTTTGGAGGCCTAGGCAAGTGGGTTGAGGGGCTCTTTGAAGAGGTAACAAAACAGAGTTGGTGCACCAGTAGTGTGCCAGAGAGGCCAAGAGAGGTAACAGTGTGCAACTTGCTGAGACCCAGGGAAGTTTGAAATACCAGGGGAAACCAGAAATGGGATTCCCCTCACAGCAATCTGGTGGGTAGCCATATCTGACACACTGCTCACTCGAGTGTGCCTCTGCTGAGCTTAGCAACGTGTTGTAAAATTAACGCCTATTTTGATGGTGTTTTTTTGTGATGGATGCGAATATGCAAAAGTTGACTCATTACTGACCTGTGCTGGATTCAAACTAGTGGCCTAGAGGAGATAGTCTTGGTATCCTAGGGTTAGTCCCTGAAGAGTAATCTAGTTCCTTCTAGTTTTATTTATTTTGAATGTAAAAAACATATCCACTTCTGACACTGAAGTACAGTGTTGCTACGAGTAGTAGAATATGGCATTGTAAGAGGTGTGCATGTTCCTTTTGGATGACTAGGTGGAAATGTATGTAGGGACAACTTATTCTGTTGTATGCTCCAGCTGTCTCCTGTCAACCCACCTCCTTTCTTCTCTTTTTAATCATATTCTTGTTCTCCCTGTTTATCTCATTCTTGGCTTCTCTCCCTGTCCTATCCTTTTTTTCTTGCTCTGTGCTTTTCTCTGTCTTTGTATCTTCACCCTTTCTTTCTTCCTGGGTTCTACTTCACTATACCTGTTTTTTTTCCCTCTCCATCTCCCCCTCCTCTTCACTTCACTTACCCTCTGTTTTTTCTCCTTCTATCACTTTGTTTTCCTCACTTTTTCCTCTGCTCAGTTTGCTTTCCCTCTTTGTTTCCCTTCTCCTCCTCCTCACTCGATCCCCTCCTTTTCTCTAGTTCATTTTTCCTCTTGACTTTTGAGACAGACACATTTTTAAAAAAAATTGTCTTTCCTAGATGAACAGATTTTATAAAGACGTACGCAACCCCCTAAATGTTAAAACCAATCCCAGCTAACATTAAATCAAGAGTGAGTATGACCACACTGTGCAATAGCAGGGGAGCTACACAGAGTGATTGGATTAACAGCTGGTGCTAACAAGCTGTACCATGCAGCTGCCTCCCCACTGCATTACTAGCTCCAGCGTTAGCAGCACTCAAGCTTCAATCCATTTTCCCCCAGATGGGCCAGCTAGCTAGAGCGTAAAGTATTATTTAACTTGAGCTAGAGATTTTTGTGTGTGGACTAGAGTCAGGTTAGGGGCAATAATTGAGTTCTACCCTGAGATACACTGCAATGAAGATAAGACTATTCTGTATTATTGACAGTGACCCTAATTTGGCTCTTTTCATTAAACGCCTGAACCAAAGCCCACTGAAGTCAATGGAAAGAGTACCACTTCAGAGGACTTTGGAAAGGGTCCTAGAAATACAAACCCACAAAACACTTAAGAACATGCTTAATATGAAGGATCTTGGTAAACTGGAGAACTGAGCTATAGGCAGCAAAATGAAATTCAACAAAGACAAATGTAAGGTGCTACACTTTTACATTTGTGAAAAAACAAATGCACAAATACAGAGTGGGGGAAAGCTGACCTGGGAGCAGCACTGCTGAGAAGGTCCTGGGAGTTGCAGTGGATCACAACCTCAACATGAGTCAGCAATGAGATGCTGTTGCGCAGAAAAAAAGAAAAAAAAAAGCAAATGCAATTTGGTTGCATTAACATAGAATCATAGAATATCAGGGTTGGAAGGGACCTCAAGAGGTCATCTAGTCCAACCCCCTGCTCAAAGCAGGACCAATCCCCAATCAAATCATCCCAGCCAGGGCTTTGTCAAGCCTGACCTTAAAAACTTCCAAGGAAGGAGATTCTACCACCTCCCTAGGTAACGCATTCCAGTGTTTCACCACCCTCCTAGTGAAAAAGTTTTTCCTAATATCCAACCTAAACCTCCCCCACTGCAACTTGAGACCATTACTCGTTGTCCTGTCCTCTTCTACCACTGAGAATAGTCTAGAACCATCCTCTCTGGAACCACCTCTCAGGTAGTTGAAAGCAGCTATCAAATCCCCCCTCATTCTTCTCTTCTGGAGACTAAACAATCCCAGTTCCCTCAGCCTCTCCTCATAAGTCATGCGTTCCAGACCCCTAATCATTTTTGTTGCCCTTCACTGGACTCTCTCCAATTTCTCCACATCCTTCTTGTAGTGTGGGGCCCAAAACTGGACACAGTACTCCAGATGAGGCCTCACCAATGTCGAATAGAGGGGAACGATCACGTCCCTCGATCTGCTCGCTATGCCCCTACTTATACATCCCAAAATGCCATTGGCCTTCTTGGCAACAAGGGCACACTGCTGACTCATGTCCAGCTTCTCGTCCACTGTAACCCCTAGGTCCTTTTCCACAGAACTGCTGCCTAGCCATTCAGTCCCTAGTCTGTAGCTGTGCATTGGGTTCTTCCGTCCTAAGTGCAGGACGCTGCACTTATCCTTATTGAACCTCATCAGGTTTCTTTTGGCCCAATCCTCCAATTTGTCTAGGTCCCTCTGTATCCTATCCCTGCCCTCCAGCGTATCTACCACTCCTCCCAGTTTAGTATCATGCATGTGTCAAGGTTCCTTCCCCACTCTGAACTTTAGGGTACATAAGTGGGGACCTGCATGAAAGACCCCCTAAGCTTATTCTTACCAGCTTAGGTTAAAAACTTCCCCAAGGTACAAACTTTGCCTTGTCCTTGAACCCTATGCTGCCACCACCAAGCGTGTTAAACAAAGAACAGGGAAAGAGCCCGCTTGGAGAAGTCTTCCCCCAAAATATCCCCCCAAGCCCTACACCCCCTCTCCTGGGGAAGGCTTGATAAAAATCCTTACCAATTTGTACAGGTGAACACAGACCCAAACCCTTGGATCTTAAGAACAATAAAAAAATCAATCAGGTTCTTAAAAGAAGAATTTTAATGAAAGAAAAGGTAAAAGAATCACCTCTGTAAAATCAGGATGGTAAATACCTTACAGGGTAATCAGATTCAAAACATAGAGAATCCCTCTAGGCAAAACCTTAAGTTACAAAAAGACACAAAAACAGGAATAGCCATTCCATCCAACACAGCTTATTTTACCAGCCATTAAACAAAAGGAAATCTAACGCATTTCTAGCTAGATTACTTACTAACTTTACAGAAGTTCTGAGTCTGCATTCCTGATCTGTTCCCGGCAAAAGCATCACACAGACAGACGAACCCTTTGTTTCCCCCCATCTTGATTTGAAAGTGTCTTGTCTCTGGCCAGGAGGGATTTTATAGCACTGTATATAGAAAGGTGGTTACCCTTCCCTTTATTTTTATGACAGCATGCAAGTCATGGGAGGTGACAGCACCGCTCTATACTCTGCATTGGTTAGGCCTCAGCTGGAGCACTGTGCCTAATTTGGTCATCAATTTATACAAGGATGTAGATAAACTGGAAAGGATCCAGAGGTGAGCAACAAAGATGATCAAAGGGATAGAATGCAAACCATATGAGCAAAGGCTGAAAGAACTGGGTATCTTTATTTTGGAAAAGAGATTGACAGGGGATATGATAGCAGTCTTCAGATACTTGAAAGGCTGCCATAAAAAAGATGGAGAAAAGTTGTTCTCTTTTGCCACAGAGGTCAGAACAAGAGGCAATGGGTTCAAACCACAGTTTAGTAGATTTAGATTAAATATCAGGAAAAACCTCCTAACTGTAAGAACAGTAGGACAATGGAAAAGACCTGTCTAGGGAAGTTGTGGAAACTTCTTCCCTGGATGTTTTCAAAAGGAGGCTGGATAGCCATCTGTCTTAGATGGTTTAGACACAGCAAACCCTGCATCTTGGCAGGGGTTAGACTAGATAATCCTGGCAGTCCCTTCTAACCCTGTGGTTCTAGGATTCTATGAATATTAAGCAATGAGTAGGCGCAAGGGTGAGAGCAACCATACTGCAAGCCACACTTGAGCTACACAGAGTGATTGGATTAGCAGTGCAGGGTATGTCTACCATTGGAGCTGGAGAGGTAGATTCCAGCTCAGGGAGACATACCTCCGCTAACTCTGATCAAACTAGCATGCTAATATAGAGTGGCATAAGTGGCAGGATGGACTGCTGCCTGAGTACATGCCTAGCATCTTGGATGGGTATGTACAAGCCTGGCGACAGAAATTCCGGGCCTCAGGGCCAGGGCTGTCCTTAAGGGGGGTGGGGACTGGGGCAGAAGTGATGAACCCATCACTTCCGGGACATCCCGTCACTTGAGGGACCTACCCCGTGCCGGCCCGCGGGGCCCAGCCCTGGAGTGGTTGCGCGTGCCTAGGAGCCCTGTGGCCCGCCCAGGCGATCTAAAAGGGCCCAGGGCTCCTGGCCACCGCTGCCACGGGCCTCCAGGCCCTTTTAAGTCATCCAGGCTCCTGGGCATTTGCCCCCTTTGCCCTTTCCCCATCAGCAGGCCTGGATATGTACTTGACGTGGCTAGCCCACACCACTGCAGCTACACCCTTGTAGGGTGCTAGCTCGACCAGAGCTAGTGTGAGTATGTCTTCTTAAGCTGGAATTTACACCTCCTCTGCCAAGGGCAGACATACCCACAGAGCGATTGGATTAGCAGTTGATGAGTGGTGCTAACTTGAGCTCTAGCCTGTTGTTGCATTCCCACTGCATTACTAGGCTCCTTCTAGTAACTGTTCCAATGAAGACTAGCCCTGAGAAAGAGAAATAATGGACATGATCTGTGCAAAAGTATTGGACTCTTCATTTTTCAAACGGTCTGATGACTGCTGAGTTTTGGTGAATTACTTTAGCACTACTGATGTCAGCTGTTTTTGGTACCATTAAATATCAATACACCTAGAAATATGACAGGAACCTTTTGAAATCTGCATTAGTTTCCTTTTGTTTATATAGCCCTCTCTTTTGGTTTGGCTAATGTAACTAAATATTAACACAGCAGAATAAGGTTTGAGACATGCAAACCAGATGTACAGTAAATCTTTATGTAAAGCCCAGATACTGACAAAAGACATTCATTTGATTGGGGCTGGTGTGCTAGCCAGGCTTGGATTTACTTATTTAGAAAGAAGAGTGACAGTTATACTGATAAAGGTGATTGAATAGAATTGTTTTATAGGAAGGAATAATAATTAGTTAATCTGAAAACCAGTTCCTAACAGATAGTATCTTAGACTAACAAGCATAGCAGGACAAAAAGAAAAGGATTTAGGAGGTATTATAGTTTGGTACATTGAGAATGGGCCTGGTTCTTTTCTCAGGTATGCTGGTGTAAATCAGGAATAATGCCTCCAGAGTGTCACCGGTGTAAAATTTGTGTAACGTCAGAATCAGACTCATTTCAGTTCTGAACAAACAGCTGATATAGATAAGTGATACCTTAAATATAGTAACGGATTCAGTTTTATAAAAGCTACAATTTGCAGGAAGTCATACACGCTTCCAGGTTCCAAACACACATCTTAAAAGGTTAACAGGGCAAGTACACTTGCAGCCACACCAATTTGCACTGTAATCTCACCAGCCCTCACAAACTCCACATCAGACCAGGTCAGTACCTGGTTAAGGATATGTCTAAACTGTGCTAAAAAACCCACGGAATGGAATCCTTAGAGCCTGGATCAGCTGACTCAGGCTTGCAGGGCTCGGACTGCAGAGCTGTTAAATTGCAGTGTCTATGTTCGGGCTTGGGCTACATCCTGGGCTCTGAGACCATTGCACCTCCCAGGGTCTCAGAGCTCAGGCTCCAATTTTGTAAGCCTGCAGCCTGAGCTTCATGAGCCTAAGTCAACTGACCTAGGCCAATCACGCCGCAGGCCTTTGTAGTGCAGTGTAGACATACCCTAAAAGATCTTCAAGCTACTAGCAGGAAAACATATTAGTGATTTAGAAGGAGGTGCTTTTCCCTTTGAGTCAGTAATGAATTTATGTCCAAGCCTGGTGTTGGGGGAGCTGTCCAGTTGCAGGTGCAGTCTTTAATGGTAAAATGGTCTGCATCTCTCCTTTATCCAGAAGTCCCCAGGGCACTTTTTGTGATAGCTGGGATGATAATCCTAGCATCCTGCCAAAATTCTAGCTCAAGTAATTACATTCTGCCGCCCTAAATTTTCTGTTTTCAAATTAATAAGATATTCTTCACTTTCTGTCCTAAAGAGTTGACTTGTGCTGTTATAACAACTGCTGTATTCAGTGTTGCATGAAATGACCCCGCTGTACATTTCCTTTTACACACCAGTTCATGGAAAATATTGGATAAAGTTGCCAAGCATTAGCATGAACCTGGAGCCATTAATGGATCAGCAAAAAGAACGAGGAGTACTTGTGGCACCTTAAAGACTAACAAATGTATTTGGGCATAAGCTTTTGACACGAAAGTGGGTTTTAGCCCACAAAAGCTTATGCCCAAATAAATCTGATAGTCTTTAAAGGTGCCACAAGTACTCCTCGTTCTTTTTGCTGATACAGACTAACACGGCTACCACTCTGAAACCTGTCACCATTAATGGATCAGACTCCAAAAAATGGATTGAAATCTAGTATTCATCTCTTTGGGAGTAATTTATTTTATTTTTAAAAATGCCATTCCTGCGCAGTGGAATTCAAGAGGAGCTGGAGCACAAAAGTTATGTTTAGAAGCAAGCATCGCACGTGTTTTCTTTCTATGTAACCCATTTAAATACACACATTTCACATTCCAGTCACACTTTACATACATTAACATTTACTTTTAAAAGTTAAGCTACTAGAATTAGAACTCAGGAGATCTTGGCTGCCACACCTGTGCTTAAATCACTGGACTCCCTCTTTCACAGTGACTAATGAAGGCCTTTCCCCGCCCCAGTACTACATGAAACTTACAACAGATATTGCTGATACAATGGGAGAAAGAATGGAATCCCAGGATTTTCCCACTTCTTAGAGGTCACGTGTTATCTGTGCTCCTTATGAAAACAATTTGGTTGAAATATGCTGAATGGAAATTTTACACTCAGACCCCATTGATTATATTTAGGGCCAGAGTCTCAGCTGATGTCAATTGAGCTATGCTGATTTACTTCAGGTTCAATGGGGTTACAAATGGTTTACACCAGTTGAGGATCTAGTACATAGTCTAACGCCAGGGCTGTAACCAGGGTGGGGTGAGCGGGGTAGCTCCCCAGGCTGAAAGTCATGGGGGTGGGAAAATGGGGCAGGGAAATGAAGGGGAAAAAACAGTAGGGAGTGCACAGATGCTTGCTTGCCCGGGGTACTAAAATGCCTAGTTACGGCTCTGTCTAAATCTGTAATCATCCTTCTCAATGGCTGTTTTTCAAAATGTTTGTTTTTCTCTCCAGGATCATCTACCTACACATGAAATGTGCGAAATACAGTAAAACGTTCTGAGTCACAAGCAGGGAGACTTAATCTGAATTCTGTTCCTGGAGGAGCTGGCTGATAGTAGATATGGCTTCCTATGGGAATGAGATCGAAAGATGGAACCTCAAGCAAGCTGGCCAAATTGCAGAACTGTTGGAGCCAGTGGCCTCACCTGATTATGGAAACAGGCTCTCGCCACTTAAGTCCATCAGCAGCTTAGACCACCTCTTAGACTCTGCTTACAGCTCTTTCTCTGGTGGCTCAAACGTTCCAGAATATCATTCTCCATCATATTATAATGAAAACTATTGCCTGCCCTTAGAGCAATTGCCATATATGGACTCGGAATATGTAAGAGGAATTTATAATCCTAATGCAATAAACTCTGATCCTAAACCCACACATCAGCACAAGTCACTGGAGCTGGGTAGTCATCACAACTCCGACGATACTGGGCTCAATGGACAATACAGAAGCACTCCTACCCATGGGACTTTATGTCAGCCACCATCACCTCTGGCTTTACCCCCTCGTCCACCATCACCACCAGCACGACTTCATAGCTATAAAGCTACCAGGAATTTTGAAATTACAAGAGGGAAATCTAATTCTGGAAATCATTTTGACTATAGTGTGCAACTAGCTACTTGTGCTCAGGATATTAGCAATGTCCTTCTCCCCTCTGATTCAGGGACAAACTGGGTATTCAGGTCAAAGAACGAGGGGCTAATGACTGAGGAAAGCAAAGAGAGGGATCCATCCCAAGATGGCACAAAGCAAAACAAGCCTCATATTTTCATCAGACCCTCCTCTATTATTTTTCAAGAATATTTAAAGTCTGACTCTTTGGCTAAGACCCCAAATCTTTTCTGTACTCAGAATTCAGTCCAAGCTTATAAAATTCCTGAGGAGGTGAACTGTAAGTCCTCTCATCCACTGCATACCAACCTCAGTGCTGTTAATGATACACAAGAGAACAAACAGTATCTTTTTGCCTGTGGAGTACACAAACCACTCTTTAGAGAAGCAGATTTGCAAAGCAGAGTCTCAGAATCCAGCCAACAAGAGGGACAGTTTCCCTGCATTCAGTGCCCATGCTGGACTGAAGAGTATTCAAGCTTGGATCAGGATGTATTGGAGAGTAGGGCAGGCTTAAAATACATGGACAGTCCTCTTCTAAGTGAAGATGTGTCTGAGAAACTGAACAGCTCCGAGGACAAGAATCAGTGCTCTGGCTCCAAAGAAGAAAACAGGAATGATGTTTGGGAACTACTTCTCAATCAACATATCAAAATGCAGAAATCACCACTGTCCCACAGCTTGGATGGTGTAGAAACAGAGCCTACTCACCATGGGGAATTGGATTTTGGAAATAAGCAATTTTCTGATAGTGCTGACCAAACATCTTATTACAGACCAAACAATGACTCCCCATCTCAATTTTCAAATGGACTCCACAGTGAAACACAATCTAACAATAGCAGTCCTGACCTTAACATGAACCCAAAGGAAGAGGACACCCTAAATCCTGTTCACCAAAGAAAACACCAACGTGAATTTCAAAAGAAGCTTGAAAGACAGCCTCAGGATGATTCTGCCAGTGAAAAAATAAACAGGCAGACAACTCCTCTCCTTTATTACCTTTCTGGTGGGAAAAACACCAACATTCTGAGTCACAAAAATCACACTCAGCAACATGAGGACTCAGGGAGTTTGCCTAAGACCTCTCCAAGGAGCAATCACCCTGTTTCTGCACAACCTATAGAGATAGAAAGAGAAATTAACCAGCTTCAAAAGAACAAACACCACCTTCAGTGCACAGGGGATGATACCATTAATGAGACTGATGATGTAATTCTGGGGAGCTCTGCTTCATCGGTGGATGAGAGTTTCAAGAACGATTACAGGGAAAAACTTAAAGTTGCTCAAAGAAAGGTCCTGAGAGAAACATCTTTCAAAAGAAAGGATTTACAGATGAGCTTGCCCATCAGGCTGAAGCAGAAACCCTCCAAAAGACCTTCAATTGAACATCTCAGATCTTTGTCCTTATCCAGTGCAAATGAGGATGCCAAGTTGATTCCTCTTCCCAAGTCTCTGGAAAACAGCAGCAAAGAAGAAGAAACAAAGAGGCCACAAGCTGCTCGAATAGGAGGAAGAAAAAGGATAACAGAAGAACAAAAGAAATTGTGCTATTCCGAACCTGAGAAGCTCAATAAACTGGACGATCGGCAAGATCAGAGTGATCTTGAAAGATCGGAAAGCACCGGGGTCAGGTCGGATGAAATTAATGAACAAGATGCAATGGCAGCCAGAAGGAAGATTCTGGAAAACCGAGGGAGTGCGCTTGCCAGCTCCAATCTCTCCAAGACCGAGTTGAAGCAAATCCAGCATACTGCACTTATTGAATACATGGAACGAAAGATTGCACAAAGGCCTGCTAGTGCTCTGCACAAACCGCCCCTGCAGAAGAGGCCTTCAAATGCTAAGAGGCTTCCTGAGGGCAAGACTTCCAAACCAGATATTACCAGAAAGACCCAAAATAATGAGGTAATCTGCCAATTTCTCTCTCCAGAAAGAATTCCAGAACCCTCCCCTGCTTTAATTGCCACAGGGATCTGGACCAATAGACACAGTGCTAGTTCTTCGGCTACTGAGACAGCACATTCAAAACCCACGTCTGCTGTCAGGGAAACAGATGGAAACTGCACCAGCAAATGTGCTTCAGCTGAAAATCTCATTCCATCAGTGGCTTCTGCATCCAGCAAAGGTCGAGAACGATCAAAATCGTCATCTTCTCCTGCACAGGTATGAAAGATATTACAAGGTAATTTCCAGTTTTTGGCCAGACTGTGAACCCTTTGCTTATACTGGTGAGTAGTCCCATTGCTCACCAATGGAAGTAAGAAACTAATAATCTGACCCTTAGTGAGCTATAGCCTGTTCTTGAAACCTGGAAGAAAAAAAGGAGGATTTTGTGTTTGTTATTCTATAGGAAACCTCACAGTTGTTTGCAAATCGTATGTTTTGAGTTTGGTTGGAGGAACAGATTAGAAGAGAGAATATAAAATTAATTGTTTGGAGTTCTAAAAGCCATCCTACCAAAAATGTTTTAAAATATTATGTTTAATTAAATGACAATAATGGTTGTTAATTATTGGCATGCATAGTGCTTTGCAGACAAACTGTAGATTTTTCTTTTTTTTAAATGGAAAACAAATTGCTAATAAATTTGCCTGGAGGTTGAAAACTTAAGTGCATTGCCATAGATAAAAGCTCTTACATGCTAAGCATTACATGCTCTTTCAGGTCTGGTAGAACAAACAGGGCTGGTAGAAATTCATCTGAAAAGTCCACAAGGAGAGATTTCTGGATTTTGAACCTGATTTGACCGTTAGGAGAGGAATTTGGGTGGGCTGCCAAGGAGGTAGAGGGGTAGCTTGCAAGCCTGCTGTATCCTAAGTGTCTATGAGGAAACTAGAAGAAACGTTTTTCTCCCAGATACGTCTTTTGAGGGAACACCTTTTAAGTGGTTTTTGCCCTGAAAAGCAAAGCCATATAGAAATCTGTGGGTTTCAGTTGACAGAATTAGTGCAAATATTTTATTTATGTATGTATTTATTTATGTTTGTCTGTCTCTTTTGGCTCTTATGAAGTCTTCCTTCCTATACCTGAGTTTCACTTTTGACTTTTTTAATTGAACCCAGATTTTCAAACTAAAACTCAGCAGAAACCGCTGAGCTTTGTCTAGTTATACATTGCAACTGTGCATCCTTCCCAATTTTCTCAAACCTCACACCCAGCCACTTAAAAAAACTGAAGATAGCTAGACAGATACTTTTGGATAGTTATCCTGATGAAATTAGATTTCCTGTTTTTCTCAGGTAGAAGAAGTCATGGACATGCAGACTGGCACAGGATGAATATGTGTTCATCACTGTTTATTTAGAAATCTGTTTTATAGGACTGAGATTTCTGTTTTCTAGGTTGGTGGCTCTCCATTTGGTAGAAGAGAGAGAACCTTCCATGGATCCATCTCTTCTCATAATACGACTTCCCACACACTGTTTAGATCTCAAAATTACTCATTCTGGGATAGCAAGAAGGTCTCTGGGCTACTTAGGGTACCACAATTAGGAAAATAAAACAATGGTTCTCATCTGATACCTCAGATACTGTCGTGAAGAGCATGTGATATAGATATTTGCATATATAGAACAACATTGCTTAGCTACCAACAGCCAGCTCACCACACACCATAAAAGACTACAATGCTGAGTCTTTATGGATGGTTCCTTTTGCCCTTGCTCTTGACACAACAGCCTTGAGTTTAAATAATATGATGATGTGGCTTCTGGCAGACTCTAACACTTTAGAAGCCTGTTGGAACAGGTAAAATTGGCCATTTGCTTTATTTCCTACATGCTCAGCGAACATTGTCCCAGTGTCAGGGCAGAAATATGCACTTTTCAGTGCCAGAATTTGGAGGACAATATATATGTCAATATTTCTGGAAAAGACAGATAAGGAAAATAAACAGAGGCAAAGGGGAAAGAAAAGAGAGAGCCTTTTCCCCCCCATTAGTGTCTTCTAGCTAATGGAACTGCCACTGAGATAAGAAACTGCCACCAAAGATGCCTATTTTCAGAACTGTAGACAAGCAAAGGTAGAGTCAATATTTCGTTCCTGTATTGTCTATCAGCATGACAGGTGAAGATTAGCAGTCTATTTGATCATTCAACCTCATGTTCCCATGGCTGTAGCTTTGAATTTTTCAAACTGTGAGCATGTTCGAGCTTAGCCTTGTGAAGAGTAACCCAGAACAATACCTATGAAGGCCATGAATGGGTGGGTTACCTCTGGGTTGAAGGATAGACTAGATTCTCTGATAAGCAGAGGGGATTGATACACAGTTGAGAAGAACCTATAGATAATCAGTCTAGTGTGTGCCTAACTGACTGCCTCCTAGCCTGGAAAAACCCATCTATTTTGGATAGTTGAGGGATAATGGAATCAATTTGATTATGATGTATCTGTAGGATACCACTCACTGTAGTATCCAAGTGCAAGTAATAACCACTATTATACACTGGGATGAGCTGGACAACTCACTAGAAGTCCCTTCCAATCCAAAAGATTCTATGATTCAACAGCCATGAAACAAATTATTGACTGTCTGGGCTTCATTAGATTGTGGGGCAGGGTTGAGCACTGTGTAAAATTTCTCTACTTAGGCATGTAAAATGTACCTTCCTTGATACTTCTCCTGTCATGGAGAAGTGCTGGTAAAATCCCAATTTTGTTTGTAAATCTAGGAATCCTAACAAACATATATTTTTCTAAAGGGGAAAAAACCTGATGCTAACTTGGGAGAGAATGATGGGAATTACATGACTGAAAGGAAACAAAACACTTAAAATGCTTAGTAAACTGCTACCTGAGCTATTGTTGAGTTTCCACCTTAGTAGGCTTGGGGAGGTGCTGAGTACACAAAAGCAATAAGAATTTACAATGCTGCTCAAGTTAAGTCTTCTGCATTTTCAGGACCTTCATAGATGTACAACTTTCCCGGCATCATCAATTCAAGGTTGTGAAAACTATCCCAGCATCCCCAGGTAAAGTTGAGAGAACTAGTCTACCCTCCCCAGATGAACATTGATTTAGAAATTTTTTCAAACGCTGATGGCCAGTTACATTCACTATGTTTCTTTGCAATACAGTAAATTTAATGTGATGTTAATTTTGATGCCCTATAATGTGATTGATTCCTAACTGAAGTCTGTTGTTTCCTAGTTTTTTTGGAAGTACAGGTCCTGCCAATGTTGGAAATAAACATGTGTTAGCTAGCAACAACAGTGTTTAAACACAGTTCTTGCTAGCAGGGTTCTAGAACGGTTTCCCTAAAAAGCAAGCACAAGGATTAGAAAGGTGTTATTAAACCATGCTTCAGCCTAATCCCCACCCAAATACCCACATGGCTACTAACAAACGTGTTTAATCTGTTGTCTCTCTTATGGCCTTGTTACAGAATTCTAGTTTAGTTCTCAGGCGTAAAACAGAATTTAAAAAAAACCTGGTCCCATGGCCCTTGTCTACAATGAGGTTTTTGTTTGTGGACACCTCTCACCATTGCTGTAGAACCAGTGCAACTCCACTAGTGCTAACAACTGTTCAGAGTGCGAGTGTAGCTCAGAGCAGGGTTGGATGCTCCTCCTGCTATTTACAGTCAGAGATGCACCAGTGCTAAAGCAACAGTGGGAGAATTTGTGAAAATCCTGAATGTAGACACAGCCACTCTGTTAGACGAGTGCTGGTAAAACCCTGCTCCCATCAGCCATGTTTAGATACAGCTATTTCTAGCATGGCTTCAGTCTTTGTGTGGACAGGGCCTAAGCAGAGAGACTTTTCATTAAGTGGTAATTCAGGCACCTGTGAAGTGGGCTGATATATGAATCCATGAACTTCCGTAGCCCCTCAGACTGACACTGGTATCATATAATTCACAGCGCTTCAGTTGAAACCCGACACATCAATGAAGGAGGCTCTTCCATGCTAATAAAATGTAGTGTTGCATTTTCAGCAAGGAAGCGCTGTCATTTTAGGGTGGATGTTCCCAAAAGAAATGGATAGTATCATCATGGCCTTAATAATTGCCAAAGTTGGGAAAATCTACCTCAGAAACTTGTAAATGTAGAGTCCGATCCTGAGAGGTGTGGAGTATCTGCAACTCCCATTTGAAGCCGGTGGGGTTGTAGGCCCTCAGCACTTCTTGGGCCCCAAATGTACAAAATACTATTTAGAGATTTTAATCTTTTAAAAAAGATCAGGGAGGAAATCATGCTTAGTTCAGAGACAAAAGGATTGCAGACATTAAAAGCATTGCTTATTTTCAAAGCACTTACCTTATATTAGCTATTCCTCACAACACCTCTGAGGTACAGGAGAGGTGTTCTCTCTATTTTATAAGTGGGGAGACCAAAGCACAGAGGTGATTAGACTTAACCAATGCCTCAAAAGGAGTCAGTGGCAGAGAAATCTGGAGTTTGATCCCCCAGCTCTGTGCTTTTCCCTCCGTTCCAAGCTACCCCTCAGTCTGAGGTTTTTTAGTGAAGGTTGTGAGGGATCACAATCCCTCCCTGTATCACAGGGGTGCTGTGGGGATCAGTTAGTTAATATTTGTACAACACTTTAGAGATGAAAAGTGCTATACACGTGCCAAGTTGTTGTAGTTATTATTAGGTTAAGCCCGATGTCCTCATCCAGTTTTCAGTCTGTCCTTACCTTGTTATGGGGAGTTTTATCTGAGTAAATACTGAGTGAAAACAAAGTAAGGGCCACAGGATTTAGTCCTTTATTATGCATTTGGCTGTAGGGAAATAGACTTCAATACAGCTGTCTTTACTCTGCTTCTTTTATTTACCCTTCTTCTATTTAGCCTTTGTGCTGCCTACGTGGCGATGGCTGAAATAATGATATCTTATTTCCCAGTTACGAAGATCCAAAAGGGAGGGACGGGGGTTGCTTTTTGAGAAATGTTGGTTAAAGGCAGCAACTCTGTGCTTTTGCCACCAGGGACTGCTGTAGCAGCGCAGAAAAGGCAATATTGCCTGGCAGTCTGCTCTGAAATGCTGAGTCGCTTCCAACCTCCACGTGATGTTAGCCAGGCATAATACAGCCACTGCCCCACAGAGATGCATCTCCCGTCTAAAGGCTTTTACCTGAAGAGAGATTACTTCAGGGCCTGCTCCTGAGGTGTGGAGCTTTAGTGGGAGTCGCAGGTGCTCAGCACTTCTCTGGTTCTTCTCAGTGATCCTACAATCCCACATCCTTAGAATAGGGTTATTTATTCCCCAAATCATTTTCTTTCCTTTTAGGTAGCCTTCAAAATCATTTTTGCCTTTTTGTGGAACAAAAAAGGTGTAAAATGTACACAAAATATGCATGAAAAGGGCTGGAAGATCTTTACAGTAAAAGACTCCATATTGCAAACCACCATAGCTTCCCCTCTTTTCTCACTTGAGTGCATAGCTCCACCATCTGATCTCTGCCAAAAACAGCACCTAAAGGGTAGGCCAGACCTGTCCACAGAAGAACAACATAGAGATCCTGTCAGAATGCTTAAAGCATGGAGTTTATATACATTTTTAATAAATGTTTACATAGAAAAGCTCCTAGTACTTTAATCCAATATCGCTTGCCTAGAAGAATTGGTAGAGGAACAATCAAGTCTTGCTTCAACCAAAAAAATGACACCAAAAACTGCTTGTTAATACCCACCATTACGACTCCCATTGTTTTGGCCATTCTATGTAGTGGGGCTGCTTGATACAGGGTAGCCTGTCTCAGCAGGACTTCAGTGGTCTGTCTGAGATTCCTGATTCAGGTGGAGCAGCTTCACTTCAGCAGATTATTTTTGATGCAACTGGAAGTGTGGGTGAGCCCATGTGTGGTCAGAAACTCTTAATACAGGGCAAGTGAATATGGGAGAGGAGGGAAATCCTGTAGGGACCAATTTTGCTGGCTATTAATTCAGGTGACTAAGTTCAGGTTTCATTGTACTACATTTATAGAGGAAGCCATGGCCTCCTACTGTACGATAATATCTCCCTCTACCTCCCAACCCACCAAGTTCTGCCACTGTGCCACATAATACTGACACTGTGTTCCGCTGAACCTTGGTGGCAAATCCAAACCCGTCAGTGAAACTGGTGCAGATTTACTATGTTTGGATATTACTTGCTCCGAAAGATGAGAGCAGATTATCTTGCAGGCCTCACATGTGTGCCTTTCCTGCTTGTTGGAGAGTTCCAGTTGTCCCAACGTGTGTACTGTGTTAATATAATACTGACCCTGCTGACAAGAAAGATCTCATTCCCCCCAGACAGGAACTGGCTAACTTCAAGGCATTTATCCAGAAGTTACCCAGCTTCTGGCAACCATTCTATTTTATAATCCCATTTGAAGTTGGTTTTTTCCCCATTATTACCCATTACCTACCACTTTCTTCTCGTAATAACTACAGTTGCTGCATTTACCCTGCAGTCCAGGTCTCTCACTCTGGCATTTCATCACTCAGGCCCAAGGAGTCTCTGACATGTCTACAGTGCTTGTCTTAGGGCTTGTCTCCACATAGACCTAGTGCACAGCAACCCAGGCTGTGAAAATGGAGTGCACTCACCTGCTGCACACTACATGGAGTGCACCAAAGTGCACAGTGGAATTTTCCGTGTGCGTCAGCAGGGTCCACACAGCTATAAATTTACACCCCATCTTGCTGTTTGCTGCATCTCCATGTAAACACACCCTTAGGTTGTGGAAGAAAGGGATGAAGTAATTGTGCCATCCTGTCATGATGCTGTCTCAATATGAGATCATGCTGAGTCATAATACAACAGCATCACACTGATACAATGCCATGACTCAAACTTTACAATACAACGTCGGGCTGGCACACTCTTCAACCCTGATTGACAAAATGATTTTTCCAGCAATTGAGTATCATTGGTGGGCCTAGACTACAAATGCCGGCTCAAGGTCTTGTGAGGTTTGTATTTTACCTGCATTAAATAGTTCCATATAATAAATAAAATGCCTCCAAAGGGTGGCGTTAGTAATTAACTAATGTGAAATATGATTTGAAACTTTAGCTTTCCATCAAAGAATGAAGTTGACTTGGTGGAGGAAAAAGACTGTGTTAGAGATGAAAAACAGCGAGTCTGCACAGCCAGAGGAAGGGGAAAGTCTATGGAAGAAATTGGAATTTCAGAAACTGTAAGACTTTCATTGTTGAGCCAAAGCACAGATCAGCTTCATCACATGAAAAGCCTGCACATCTTGCCAGTGCCTGGACTTGAACGTGGTAAAAACAGCTCAGCTGCAAACCATCAAAGTGATCTGCACAGCACCAAGTCTGTATCAGGAAATCTGCCCAGACAAACAAATACTGAAGACGTTGTGGGGCTCAAGAGATCAGATACAACGGTCCAAACACTTGGAAGGCTTCCTAGCACAACAAAGCCCTATGGCATTTCCTTAAGTACTGAAAATCTATCCCCATGGTGTGTATCCTCCCTGGGCACATTGCAATCTCCACTATTACATTCAGAGTCTCCTCTTCATTCTCCACTGGCCCTGTCTTCTGTGGAAGAAGACAATGTTTTCTTTAATGACTCCGTCACCAATGGCTTAGAAATAACATCAAAGCCTTCCTGTCTCTATGGACAAAGTGATACTTTAGTTTCAAGGACAGACATGCCAGAATCTCTCCTGACTGTATTGTCTTTGCAAGTTGCCTTGGAGGGAAAGCAAAGTAAAGCAGAACAAAAAGCCAGGTAACCTTTCTATTTCTAAATTATTGCTCTGTTGACATGTGATCTTCAAAATAATCACAGTACAAAACCATACCAAGCAGAAAGGACAGGCGGCCATATCTCTATGCCTATCTCTACAGCCTTCCTCTGTGCTCCCTCTTCCTAAGACTCCATTCAGTTATCACAGATTTTTAGATAGAGTTAAAAATAGTGTCTGTGAAAAAGCCATTGTATATAATAAACTCATTAAGAAATTTGAATGGCCAGAGATCCAGATAGTTTGGCCATTTATGTGTAACTAATTTGTGCGTTAATGCAACCACGAATTTGGTAATTGCATGTGCAAACATCATGATCACTTGGATGTGCAATAACATGCATACACAAAACAAACAGTAATTGCACATGCAAACTGGCTGCAGAAACTACAAATGTTTTGTATCTTCATCCGTGCACCTAAGTTGTTACAAAATCTGGATGTAAAGGTACTTTAAAAAGATGGCTGTGGTTATTCTATATAGCCAATGCAGTATGACTACAATTATTTATTCCCTATAGTCAGTAGCCTCTGCCATCAAAGCTTCTGTTTTAAATGCTACATCAAAGCCCAAAACTTTAGGAGGAAACCAGCACAAAAGGAGAAGCCTTGACCCCTGAGACTACTGACTGAATGGATTAAATAAATGTTTCGCTTTTATCTCCAAAACAAGTGTTACTCCCCACCCCCACCCCAAAACGCAGCAGCAACCCACAAAACCTCAATAGCTGCATGTACCAGGATTGTTGCCTCCTGATAGCCTCCTCACGGCCAGCCCAGGCTCCAATGCGGCTTACCTCTGGTTTCCCCTCTTCAGTCCCCTTAAGACTCCCACACAGTCTTTTTTGTGGCTAACACCCTCCTCCCCGCAAGTCTGAAGTTTTGGTATATAATAGAAAGAGTTCAAAATAATCCTCAAAATTAAGACCATCTCCCCAACCCAAACGTTTATACTCAGCTCTGGCCCTTCTACCACACAGAGCTCTTTTCCTGTTGTATCCCACTCTGCTCCTCACGAAGCCCTCACTCTTGGCCCTTCCCAGCAGGAGCACAGCCTTCTGGCCCTGGCTTCCTTCTTCTGTCAGCATCTCCCCTGTTCTCCGGGAGAAGGCAGTATATATACTGCCCGCTTTCAGAGAGCTTCTCCTAGTTGGCTGGGAGAGAGGGGAGACCTGCCCCACACTACACTTCAGGGCTCCTGGTCCCAGGCCCTTAAAGGGACAGTGTCCTGGGTTTTTCCTCTCATCCAACTACTAATTCCCCATTACTGCTTTGACCATTTCCTGAGCCTTAGTTTAATTGTTTCTGGAACAGGGTTTTCTTGCCCCTTTCAGGTTTAAAGGGCCAGCATGCTCAGCTACACTGAACAATTTCCCCTTTGACTATTGCCTTCTGCTTCCATATCTGCATTCAGCCCATTTAAAAAGAGAAAAATATTAACCGATCAGCTGTTATACCTCTCCTTTAATAAAGAGTTAGAATTAGAAAATGAGTGTTTATGAAGAACAGATCGAGGGAGTGGCTACCTAAACTCAGGTGATACTTTATGCGTTAGAGGGCACTTGCTGCAGAAATAAAGAGAAGGTACACAGTAAAGTTTCTTCCATTCACAGTACTGTAGCTGGGTCACAAAAACTGTTCTGGAGAAAATACTTGGGGGCAGCGGGAGGTTCCCTTCACTACAGGGGGCAAAGTCTAATCCTGATTTTCTGAACTCTCGTGAATCAAATCTCTGGATAGTTCAGTTATGCCTCTTGAGGCTGCACTGTTTGAAGAGCCAGTCCTCAATTACAGAAGCAGATCTCCCTTGTCAGTCAGTTCCTGTGGCATTTAGGAGCTGAGCAAAGCAACAGCACTGCAGCGCCTAAGAGATCAGCAGGAATTTAGCTCCAAGCCTGTGGAGCTGGGCACTCAGCTGAACTGCAGCTCTCAGATATTTAAATATACAGTTTTACAAAGCTTTCAGATTTCACAAAGACATTAGTAAAATTGGGGGTGTTTTACACATGCCCGTGAAACTATTATGAATGGACCAAATTTCTAGCTAACAGCATTCAGTGGGAACAAAGCAAGAAGGTGCTCTGAAGGAAAAACCATACTCCACTAAATGCATCATCAATGTATCCGAAGGGAATGTACACCCTAGTTGAGCTCCTAAGGAAGGTGGGGAATGGGGTTGGGCTCCTAATGTCTGTTCAGGGAGGAGACAACCCCTTCTTCTCCACCTCCTTTACCCTCGTATTAGGGGAGGGCAATGGGGTCCCAGTAATAGTGCTGGGACAAGGTTAAAGGAGTTGTGGGGGCTGACAGCAGAAGAAAAGATGACAAAGAAAAGATGACCTGCACTGGACAAGTTATTGCAGCTGGTTCCCAGATGTGTTAATAAAGTTGTGCCCTTAAACCACATTCCTGGTATTTTGTCTGTTCTCCTGTGGCGTCTGGCACAATGTGATAGCAAGCAGTGCCACAATGGCTCTGCTTCCTTGTGTATTATGCATTCATCTCAAGGAGTCAGTGTACAACGGGGTTTTTAAATGTTTTCAAAGTAGGCGTAATGCAAAGGGATGGAGCTGGAAATGGGAGACTGCATATTAACTGAGGACCCCAGAAATGTGAGGGCCTGTACAATTAGCACATATCTAGCATTGGCCCTGCCCTGTGGCCCGCAAGCACAGTGAGCACTTACCACAGATTCAGAAGCTCTGAGACTTTGAAAAAGGCAGCCATGAAAATATCTGTGCCCTGATCTGCCAGAACTTCTGGTGGAGCAGTGAACGTCCACAGTGAATGCAACTTCTTTCTTCTTTCCTGTAGACACCAGATTCCTGAGAAAGAGGAATCCAGTCTTGGAGGTCGGCATGAGGAGAATAAAGACAGTAGTACAGTTGTGAATTCATGTTGTCCAGATGTCAAGGAACTAACTCCTGAAATCCCTATCCTGTTCCCTAGAAGAGGAGACAATGAAGAGACTCAGGTGGAAAAAGAATGCAGTGTAAAATCTCTGGTTGGCAAGGCTTCAAAGGGAACCCCACGGCAGCAATTAGAGTCAAATAATATTGCACTTTCCCAGGAAAAAATAAATTGCCACACAGCATCATTAGCTCAGTCCGAGCAAGGAGATCAAATCAGTAGTTCAGCCTTAAATGAAAAAGCAGCGTACAATGGCCAGAATTGTGTCCTGCCAGAAAAGGAGACAGACTTTCCTAAAAGGAGACTGAAATCCCCTGAAGACCAGAGATATGAAGAACTTGCTATGGAGATCATTGCCACAGACAATTCTCTGGCTGATATCCTCATCCCTCGTCCTACTAGAAAAACTGCTCTAGACCTCCTGGAGGGCCTTTTTCCTGTTAACATTTCAATTTCTGACAGATCACACCGGAATAAGGGAGCTAGGATGAGAGAAGAGGTGCAGCCTGTCCTGGAAAATGAGTAAGTAGTTTGAGATTACATATTCCTTTCTTTCTCAATGTATATTTGTCTCCTTCATTCACTGGAGCATCAGAATACCTGGGGATTCTGTTTTTTTAAATCAGCAACAAATTCTGTGGCCCATCTTCTGGTTGTCACACCAAGGAAGGTCTAAGGAAATAGTCATAGTCATAGCTGTACATAAGAAAGAGAGGTAGAATTCTGACTGGGAAATAGGGCCCTGAATAGCTATGCTAGTGCCCTGGATGGATTTCTTTTTTGTATCACATGCAATGTGCCAGACTGGAAATGTTTTCATGAGAGATCCCAAAGTAGTTCTGGAGTTATTAGAAGGGAACATGATAATTCTTGGCTGTCAGAAATCTTATGCTCCAGATATTTTCAAAGGTTAGAATATCCCTGAGTGGGGGGGAGGGGAAATGATTCTGGATAATCTAGAAACACATGTGAATAGGAACCACATTGTTCATGAACTAGGCTCTAAACATTTGTTAATATGTTTATTTTCCGCTTCAGGAGCGGGAAAAGTATTGACGGTCCAACAGAACCATGTTCTGAAACTGATCACAGTGCAGGTCCGAGTACAGAAGATCCCAATTCTAACATGAACCAAATCCTAGTTGAGAACAGAGATGGCTCAAATGACCTTGATGACATCACTTCCAAGAAAGTAGGTATATGAATGTGAAAAGGACTGTGTGGGTCTCCTTACAGTAACTAAGATATTGTCATACATTTGGTATGTGTACTGTTAGAGAAAGCACTTTTATCAACATACTTTAACACCATATCAGTACTTCAAAGTCCATTGAGACTTTCTGGGCCAAATTCATCTTTATTATAACTCCATTTAAAGTCATGATGAATTTGGTATATTGATTGTAACTGGTAAATTCTGTCCTGTTTTATTCATCTGCCAAAGACATCCACTGTGAGAGTGATCAGGGATAGACTCTGAGCTGAACGCTTCCTTGCAAAACTAGCTTCTGTACACTAGCTGATTCACAATTGTACAGTATTTGAGACCAGATCTGAACCCTAAATTGATTACATCTGGCAACCTAAGTGAAAGATGATCTTTACATTTAGGGGACTGGCAGCAGTTTCTGTTGATAGCATCTGTCTATCGGCTTTCACATGTGCAGAGAAAAAAAAGATTAAGCTTAGACTATGATTCCTAAAGCAGAAATACTGTGCTTCTTTAAAAATAACCCATATCACTCTTCAAAAGAATTAAGCTTGTTAGTTGTAGAAATATGGCCAAATTAATTATAATCTGCCTACTTAAAATTCTTCCTACGGTGGATGTGGTATTCTTCCCTACGCACTGTTTAGCGGCTGCTCCCTTCTATGTCAGAGTTGGCTGCATTTCAATGAAAGTTGGTGTGATCCTTCTCCCACTCTCATCTCTGAGCCTTCTTTCATGCTGCCCACTGTGCATGGTACACCCTCCCCAAATCTGTTCACCAACCTACCTCCCTTGCCTCATTCAAATCCCCCCACAGAATTCAATTCTGTTATATTGACTACAAGAAGTGAGTTGAATTAGCTTTTAATGGAACCATCACACTGTGTCCATGTCTTACTGAGTAATTATATGCTCTTAATACTATAACCCTTATCCTCCTTCCCTTTTTTGCCTGTAAGGGCATGTCTACACTTACCTCCGGAGCGATCGATCCAGTGAGGGTCGATTTATCGCGTCTAGTGAAGACGCGATAATTTGACCGTCGAGCACTCTCCTGTCAACTCCGGTACTCCACCAGGGTGAAAGGCGCAGGTGGAGTCGATGGGGAAGCATCAGTTGTCGACCTACTGCAGTGAAGTAGCTCTAAGTACATCAACTTCAGCTACACTATTTTCGTAGCTGAAATTGCGTAACTTAGACCAACTTAACTAGCCCCCCCGTGTAGACAAGGCCTTAATTACCCTTGCCAGGTATGTTATGCAAACTCTTTGGCTTTATTGAGGCAACTACCAGACTTTCACTCTTGGGGGTGAAAATAATAATATAGTTTATAAAGTCATTGGAACTTGTTTGTAACTGTCTTTTGTACAGGCTTGAAAGTATTAAAAAAAAAAAAAGTTTAAAATCTGGAGGAGACAATCTGTGGAAAAAGCCAGTGTCTGTAAGCAGTTTGGATTCTGGGAGTTAGTAACAAAGTTTCCAATTTTTTTTTTTATTTCCCCTGCAGAAGGAACTTATTTCTAGCATCCAATCCAAACTGCAGACCCTCTGGGAAGAAAGGGAACTTGTCTTATCCGAAACCAAGGAGTATGCTCTGCGTGGCAAAGAGCTAGAGGGAATGGTACAAGATGTCTGCAAGCCCAATGAGTATGAGCGCTACCAGATGTTCATTGGTGATCTGGAAAAGGTAGTGAGCCTGCTGCTCTGTTTGTCCAGCCGCCTCGCTCGAGTCCAAAATGCCATGAGGAAAATCAATGAGAATACAGATGCTGAGGAGAAGGTGAGTCACAAAAGGATTGGAGATTTAGCCTCTTTATTTCTTTCACACTTATCTTTCAAGAGAGACCTTCACTGGATCCATTTCTCTGTCTCAGAACTCTATAGAGTTCTGGATAAAATTAGATGCAGATCTGAACCATGGCTGGCTTTGCCAGTAGTAGTTAATAATTGGCTTGGCGTATTTCCATGGCAGAGAAAGAGTGAGCCTCACATAAACGATAATTGCTCAGTGGAGGAAAAGTTAGGCTCCTACCTTCAGCAGGAGTGCAAGGTGGTGATGGGAACAGGTAAGCACTGTGTAGATGCTGAACTATAGTTGCGGCTTTTGAAACTGTCAGTATATGGGACTGGGGATCTGAGAAGCCACTTAAACGTCTCCTGTTGGTCTAGAACAAAATCCTGGATTCCAGATATTTTCCACTGAGGATCATTTCTTCTGAGTTTGGAAATCCTATTTAACACAATGGCCTTGTCTTCACTAGGGGGAAAAAAGTGTGTTCCGAACTGGAGGTGAAATCCCCCAGAGTCTTTAACTCAACCTGCTAACTCATGTGAACACCACAAATTGCCTTGTCTCCAATAGGAATTTAACTTAAGTTAGCTAACTCGAGTTAGAAGCACTGCTTTTTTTTTTTTCCATAGCGTAGACGAAGCCATTATGTCCTAAGAGATACTTTTTTCTGCTGTGCTTGTTAAATAAGGCGTGCCCCTTTCCACAATAGTACCCACATGGCGGATTCCCAGATGTGGAACAAGTCGAGCACAGAGTTCCTTCTGTGATCTTACCCCCATGAGCAGCGCTGCTCCTTTTCTGCAGAGCTTTGAATTCTTGTGGGTCATTTTTCTTTACATTATCAAATGCATACAATCAATCCAAATTCAGAAACTCACCACCAGAATCATGTGATGCCCCCTGGAGATTCAGAATATGTCTGCCCTGGAGTTGAGCTCACGGCAGCAAAAGTGGTTTTAGACAATATTTTAAATTGGTTTTGGCTAACACAGCTTAAAACAAGGTGACGCCTGGTCTCTACTCTTCAGCCAAAGCACATTTAAGCTGTTAGCTGAACTGGTTATAGATGTTCCCAGCGAACAGTTAATTTCTAGTGGGGAAGTTCCCCTAAACCAGCTGCACTGAGAGCTCTTCACATTAGTTAGGGTACTTTACTCAGGACTTTGGATAAAGTGCTCTAAAGCCTTGTCTACAATTTTTACAAAAATCTCCAATCGTTCAGCTGCACAAGCTTTAGCAACATTGGGAGCCCTCGCCTCTCAGGCGCAAACAGCCCTGTTTAGCATAGAGTTGATTAGACTTGTTCTGAGCAGGTTTAATTGATATGGTACTGAGAACGTCCCACATTGCTAACCTTACTAAAACCAGTCCAGCTGAACTAGTGTTTGCAATGGTGGAAATGTTAAAATTCCCTAATGTAGGCCAGGTTTAAGCAAATTAATATATACTGTTTTAAAAGCCATCCTCGCTTAGTAGCTACTCTTGTTTAGCAGGTTACTCTCTTCCAGGTACATTAATAGTTATAGTTTATTCTTTTATATAGTTTATTATTACTAATAATAATTTGTTATGCACTGACACTATATTTGGCTCTGTTCAGGCCACAAATACAAACACTTTGTGCCCTAAAGGTTTTACAGTCTACACAAGACAGATACAGGGTAGACCTGACACACAGAGATAATTAGGATTTTAAATATATTATTACTACCTTTGACTTGCTTCCTGTGGGCAACATAAAAGAAGTGAATCTTGATGGGATTTGCCAGGCACCTTTACCATGCAAGCCATAAGGGACAGTAATGCAGTCTAGGAGAAGCCATCCAGAATCTAAAGCCACAAGGGGAAGTAATTAAGTTTAATACACTGTGGCTCCAGAATGAAGATCTAGAGTCTGTCAGAAATTATTGATTTTCATGGTGTACGCTGCTTTTGCTTTTTCCCTACTAGCAATCATTACATGAACGGCACAACCTCCTGACTAGACAGCGGGAAGATGCAAAAGATCTGAAAGAGAACCTGGATCGCAGGGAAAGAGTGGTTTCTGGTATCCTTTCCAAATACCTGACTGACCAGCAACTCCAGGACTACAAACACTTTGTTCAAGTGAAGACCTCTTTACTGATTGAGCAGAAAGACCTTGAGGAGCAGATTAAATTTCTCGAGGAGCAGCTGGAGAGCCTAGAGAAGAGCATCCTTCTCTGAGCCACATCAACAGGCCATCCACTTCCAGGAATGGAGGATTCGGGCATTGTGTTGGAACTTCGTACATATTCACTGCATTGCTGCTAAGACATGAACATGGATCAGTTTGATGAATTCCTACTAGTGTCATAGTGTTGATAAGTGCTTAGATGGTCTAGGGACATGTTGGAAGGGTTTTTCCTCTTTGGATGAGCTGAATGACAAAATCTTACAGTATGTAGCAGATTGCATCTTGAAAATGACTGATGAGACGTGTCACCCTTATTAATTTGACATTTTCCCTTCTCCCTGTCATCTGCCCATTTCCAAACTGACATCATCTCAATAAAAGACTCATAAAAATATTTCCTCTTTGTGGGTGGGTTGAATATTCAAAATAAGAAATTATGTGGGTGTTTGAATTGTGAATTAAAGAGAGGATAAACAACTCCAAAGCACAATGCCATGGGCCACTTAGTGAAACTCCTCTGACAATTTAATGATAGCTGTCCCCGGTTAATACCTTCAAGTGACATGTAATAATGGAACATATTGTCACCGGAATAATACTGAACTCTTTTAATCAGCAATAAGCCCCCCGGCCTTTTGTGACTCTGCAGCTGTAGAATGCAATGGCTATTTCATCTGAATCTGGGTGGGATGTTCAACAGAAAACTCACGAGGACTGCAAGAAGAGCTGTGGGCATGGGTTCCCACAGGCCAGAGAGAAGTATTTAGTGGTGAAGTTGACATAAAGGGATGCTCTCAAAAATGGTAAATCCAAAAATTGCACCTACCCTCGCTATCTGCAAACTCCACGCAGTGCTTCCTCGGTGACTGGCACTAAGTGAAGAAAAACAAACAAACAGTGTAGCAATAATTTGAAAAACAATCACCCAGCACTTATTATGGACCCTGCCATGAAAAACCACTGTGCTGTGATACAAAGTGGTTGAATTTCAAAGAGTTTTTGTAAACCATGAGTACAAAAAAAAAAAAAAGAGAGACTTTAAAAGGCGGGGAAAGTTACTTGACAATGTCCTTTTAAAATAATGTGTATTGAAGGTCTTTCAAGTGATATTACTGTATTGAAATTGTTTCATTTAATACTCCTTTACCACTAGATAGATACTCCTTTATCACTAGGTGTATCAGCTGTAGGTTCCCTGAACATCAAATGAGAAGTTCACGAATCTAACTGGAGCTTCTTCCAGATCTGGGCAAGAGGGGAAGGCAGGTCTTGACGTTTTCACAAGTGACAGAAGTCACCAACATTTGTTATACTGAGAAAGGGAGACAATTTTATCCCCTGCATCAGAAAGAAAGGCTCCTTGGGTCTGATGCAGCATAGAAAACTTTCATGGTTGATGCCCATGGAACTTTCATACATGCACAGCCAGTGTTCATAGAACCGTGTTGCAAATAAATCTCACTATTAATTATCATCCTTTATTTCCCCCTACCAAATATTGTGGGTTTTTTTCCTTCAGAGTCTTGAGGTTCCCTCTCCACTTATACATCCTGCTTCCCACCATTAAATACGTCACTCAATCACAGGTGGAGGTGGCTCTCTGGGGCTGGCCAACCCTCATACCTGCCAGCGGAGGTTACTAAAGCATGAGCACAAGATACCCCCTCTGCCACCAGACTGAGCAGGTTCCCACTCCTAGAGGTCATGATTTCTGATCCTCCATATTACACTGCCCCAAAAACCCTCCACCCATCCCCCTTTCCTGATTTGCTCCAGCTTTATCTGCTTTTCTGGGATCAGCTGCAGTGTGGTGGCATTCTTCTATGTTGGCACTTCAGTAAGGGCATACTAAGAACAAATTATGTGAGATAGCCCTGCACGCAAGGTGATTCCCCTTGCCCCCCACCTACCTGCCTTTGTTAGCAGTAATGAAAAGGTTAATCTTTATTTTGTAGAATTGATATCAGTAATAAAATCTGTTCCTCTTGGCTCATTTTGAACAAAAGTCCTCCAGATCCGGAGGTGAGATGAGTAATTAAAAAAAGACATGTTCTCATTATTTTTCAGTTCTTGCCTTGCCACATAACTTGCTGAATGTGAGGGTTGTCTGGTTACTTAGTATGCAGCTGTACAATAAATGGAACCATGGTTCGATACAGCCCAGACACCAATGAAATTGTGCTCGAAGAGGCACTGGTCTTCTCAGAGGGAATTGCTTTTAAAGCTTAGCTTGCATGCAGGTTTCACAACACAGAGTGAAAAATACCCTGTCAGTGATGCTACGAACAGCCTTTGCTGCTATAATAAGCCTTGCCTTCAATTCTTGAAAGTCTGTGACACACGTACTGTATGCTGCCTGTCTTTTAAATGTATTTCGTATAAGGCACAGAACTGCTTGGCCTAGGAAGCAGATAGCAGTGAGCTGAAACCAAATAACTTAAAGTTTACAAGAGAATATTTATTTCACAATCAAGAGAGCTCGATGTCGCCATCTTCCAGAAACACCCACAACCAGGAGAGAGCCAGGGGCAAGGAAAGCTCAGCGAGGACCCCGAGGAGTTTTACTCATACTTCCAACATGGGAGCTGGGGCGGGTTTTGAGCCTCCCCCACACAACAGTCAGGTGGCTCAGCTCCAGATGACCTACATGGATTGATGGGAATCCACTGCAGGCCAGGGCCATCTGTACAAAAGCTTACTACTGCCCATCTTCCTGGAGCTCTTCCCCTGCAATCTTCTAAAGGAGTGTTCCACAGCACAGAAAGGGCTTAACAGAAAACTCTGAAAGCTTCAGGCTTTAAGGACTTTTGCAATGGATCTCTTGCAGAATTGGGAATAGGTCCCATCCTAGCCTGACCCTTGCAATCCACAAAGCCCCATCCACATGAGGGCCTCCTTCGCACGAGGAGCCAAGTGCAATATTGCCAACCCCAAGCATTCAAAAATAATGCATCACACTCTCCCCAATCATGAAACTGGCTTAAAATTATGTTCTAACAGGTAATAATTCTTGTTGTTTTTTTTTTAATTTGCCATACTTTAGTATTAGGATACACTCAAGCCACGTTTTCAGACTTTCATCTGCAATAATTTTTTCTCTGTAACCTCAGACCTTTTTTTTAAAAAATAAATCCAGATTCTCTCATATGCACAGGATTCCAAGAGCTGGGACTTGAAGAAAACCACCAAGTAGCATGAGACTTGTGATAAAATTGTGAAAGCTGGCAACACGGCAAGTAGTACAATCTGGCCCCAAAATACTATTCCAGTCTTATGTCCAGTCCAAATTGTGTCTGCCTTAGTCATGTGACTAATTTTAGTGAACTCAGTACTGGTATTAGCAGAATTTGGAAAGTCAGTAGCTATTTTAGACTCTATATGATTTTTTTTAAAGGTACAGTATGTTATGCATTTCAACTGAATATTTTAGCACAATTTATCAAAACTGTGGTATTTTTAAATGTTTCTTTCCTCCCCCTTCCCGAAAACTGGATTAGTGTAAATTAAATGCAGATGATATTTCTATGCATTTAAAAATTTATTAAGCCATATTAGTGCTTTGGAGTGTTGGTTATGCTGAAATATAGAATTATGGACAGAGAAATAACACATTTCTTTCCAACCATCTGCTTCATTATTGTTTCATTACCTGTCAGTAGCAAACACTCATCATCATTCACAGAGATCCTTGTATATTATTGTATGTACATCTTTATACAATGGAAGAATAGGCATCAATGAGAAAATGCCTTCCTATCTCATGCTGCTCTTCATGTCTAGACAGACAGACAGACAGACAGACAGAAGGTCTTCATACAAGAGTATTTCAGTGCAATAGATAATGTAACAGACATAGCAGAAAATACATCAGATGTAGATTATTTTCAAAAGCATTTTGGTCCTGATTCTCCTCTCACACAATCAGGGGTAACTCCACATAAGTCAGTCAAGTTCCACCAGGATGAAGCCAGTGTGAGGAAAACTAGACCCTTCATGCTTAAATGACCTCTCCTGAACAGCATTTCGAAATGAGTGCATGATTTACCAACAACATGAAGTTCAAGGTACCTTAAAAATCTCCATCTCCCCACTGTCAGGTGAATCAAGCCACAAATTTACGTTCAGTAAAAACAAACCTAAGTAGTAATACAAATATTGTAAATATTTTAAAAGTCCAACTAAATCAGTGTTGGGTTTGGATTGAAACATTTCTCCTGCACTGTTTGCAACTCAGGTATTATAGCCCTGGAATCAGAACATGAGACTGAAATTAACTCATTAGTATAGTTTAACTGTCTAGGATGAAGGAAGTACACAAAAGAAACTGTAGAAATAGCAATAAGCAAATTAGGCCCCAATTCTGCATACAATCATGTACATTAACTCAGTGGGACTACTCAAAGTTAAGCACATGCATGAATATTTGCAGGATCCGGGCCTTGGTCTCAATAATCTAAGGTATTATTAATAACCCAAAGAAACCTTTTACTATATAAAGATTTAACATGACAGTGCCCCTTCAGAAGTGGACTTTAAAAAAAAAAAAAAAACCCTACAAATTAAATGTTCAAGGAATGGACAATTCTAAAAGATCATTATGGATATTCTTGTTAAATCTATTGAATTGTTTGTATGAATATATATCACGAAGTTTGATTTGAAGGTGCAATGCTTTTTTTCTTTCAACTGCTGCTCCTTATACAGAGATGTTTGCCAGGATAACCACTGTAGTTCAAGCTTAACTTTATTAGAATGAATAAAAGTTTTAAACCACTGGAAGTGGTGAAGAACAATGCCTGGCATCTGCCCCATGTGCCAGTTGGCAATGCTACCACATGGGTGATCTCTCTGTTGAATGGAAATCAAACGTATAGTCCCTTTCCCAGTCCAAGAATATAACTGTAGAGAGTTGTTTATGAGATGTAAACTGTCTGCTTGATATTAAAAATGGGAACTTGCTTGGTATAAATAACAGTAGCTCAATCAATCCCTCCCTCCCAAGGCATCCTGAGGCAATGATGTAGCCTTAAAACTAGCAGAAATTAAAAGGGTATCCTTCTGGTCTTTCACAGCAGAAGTGCAGTTGGCTTGGGTACTATGCAAATTCTCACTCTTAATATTTTGGTATTTGAACATAATGCTTGATAGACCTCTCTTTACAACTACCAAACTTTTTGATATGACAAGGCCTTAATGAACAAACACCACAACTAATCTGTTGTCTAAAAAGTAGTTACAGTGCCATGTATGTGCTATTTTTATTTTTCCTAATTCCTCTGTCATGTCTCTGTCTAGGTTTCAGGAAAGTGTAAAAGTGCAAGTGTTGATGAAATATGAAAACAACTTTTAAGTAGACAAAGAGGAAACTGCCTCTGAGGAGCATTAGCAGGTGTGGAGGTCAGTTCTTAGATTAGTGCCCTAAGCCCCATGATAGCTGTGGTGTAGTTCAGGCTGCCCATATGATACTAGTCCTACATTCCTTGTACATCTAAAATTCCCACTGTTGGCTGGGGTGTTCTGCTTTAAAGTTAGGGGTACAGCTAGGGATATACATTTAGTCTGACCTTATTGAGAGTTAGAGAGTCTTTTTTAAAACCTACTTGGCCCAGCCCTGAATAATTTCAACATTGGTGTAAAGGCCTATTAACCTTCCCACAAAGAGCAATCAGCTGCTAGCACTCATCATGCTTTGCCTTTCAAGTAGACAAGATGAATACAAACACCACCTCATCCCAACAGTGCTATGCCCCTGAGTGTGGCGGGCTTTGCTCTTCTAAGGTATGGAGAGTTCCAGTATGTGTCAAGAAAAAGTCCCCACAACCAGCAAAGAGGAAGGAGGTTGGGAATGTTGAAAATAGACATTTTCAGAAGAGGTAGGAAAGTTTCTCTCCCCCTCTCCACACCCATTGACCCAATGGCAGTCCACAGCCTCTCACTTGTTCACAAGCATTATCTATGCGAGGTACCAGTTAGCTCTAAGTAAGGAAGCCTTTTATTGTGAAAACCGTGACCCTCCAGCGTTTCCATCTACATCCAGTTTTTTTTCACTCTGGCTCTGCTTAGGTAAAAGCTGGGAGCAGGAAGAAACAAGGTCATAAAAGGACCCAGCATTACTGCCTTCAGAGTCCAACAGTTCTCTGAAGCTGAATATGGTCCCGATTGTGCAAGCCTTTCCCCTGAAGTCAATAGACGTTCTGCCCCAAACCAGCACACAACTAAAGCTCTGTGCAGTGCAAATAAATACCTCCCCCATACATTCCTAGTGGCGTCACCACATATATTAACCTTCCACTTGTAACCTCTAATTTGGGTGGTGGCTATGGATTGCTTCACATCCATTTTCTTCTCTTCAGCAAAGATAGTGACTTTCCCTCTGCCAAGTAGATTAAGGAAGTCCCAGTGCCTCTGATCTTCATTCCAACCCCTGTTCAAAGCACTGGAAAATTACTGGTTTGCAGAGTTGCAGGGCATTGGCACCTCACCACTACTAGACCTGCTGGACTGCTTCTTACCCAAAGAGGAAGTTAGATAGGGAAAAATGTCAAGAATGAATCCACTCACTGCCAGAGGGGCTGAACGAGGCACTGCAGCAAATCCCCAATGCAGTCCTATAGAACTCACAAAGTGACAGAATAATCAAAGTCCAGCTGAAGCCTGCTACCTCTCACTTGGTTAATCTGCAGTCCTGGTTTTCCCCACAAAACCCAAAGAGGTCGCTTCAGCCCACTGCCCAAGAAAGAGTTAATAGTAGTGCCCTGTAGTGAGAGCTTGCCTTAGTAAGGTTTCATTACTTGCATAAAACAAACATAATAGGTACTAGCATAGTGGGCAGCAACTAATTACAGCTAACGCAAGTGGGATACAAAGTACTGGTTGCAGAGAGTGATGTGAGGGGAGGAGGCAGGGCAGGCATAATGTTAGGTGGGAAAAGCCTTCTTTCCTTAGGAGAGCAGGTTGGTGGGGGAGGGCAAGAAGCGTTAGCGACCACTGCAGGATAGAACGATCACTGTATTGGCATGAGCCTAGCGATGGGAGTCAGGCTTATGCTGGTGCCATGGAAATAAATATGGCAATTCTAAAAAAAAACAACCCATGTGTTCACTAAGGAGCTGAATTCACACCTATTGAAGTAAATAGGAATCTTTCAATTGATTTCAGTGGGTGCTAAATCAAGTCTGGATGCACAAAGGCTGCAATGAACTCTTTTTGGCCAAGCCTCATTGCATGGAGCCCCACTTTAGACAGACAGATGACTGAAACAGTCTTAAGTTCCTTGCAGGATCTGAAATGGGTCTCCCAATCCTAGGCACTAGTGTGAATTAATGAGGTTCTACAGTAATTATGAAGTGCAATGATACCCCTGGCTTTGGGAACTCATAGCAACATTCTGAATGTAAATTAATTCTAAGCCAAGAGCAGAGCCACATATCGCACAACTAGTCCTCAATGCCCAGAAGGGAGCCCAGGGATTAGACACGAAAGACTGAGCAGGCAGTTGGAGTCATGCGACCTCTCAGATTAGCACCAGAGGCAACCCAAAAACCACTCAAGAAGCAACAAATGAACATTATCGTTTGCCCCTGAAGGCATCTGACTTGTCATAACAGAGACAGCTAAAATGTCACAAGCCCCCAGAAGCTGAGCCCCCTTGTGGCTGAAGCCATGTACTAAAATACTGTGTGAATGTACAGGCTTGGTTTAGAGAATAACAAGGCTCCTCTTTCACAAATATTAACGTGAGGGGGTTTTCTAACAAGCTTTCTGGTCATGACTTTTCCCTATCCCAAGCTACCTCACGGAAGATGCCACTTCAAGAACAACTTCTAGTTCATCACTTACCCTTTCCCTGTCCCATGGCAACTCCTGCTGTGAAGTGGAAAATGGCACCAGCTTCCATTTCTGTGGCCAAGACTGCTGCTCCTTCCTACTCTGGAGGTGAGTCTCATTTGCTCGAGATATAAAGGATGGGGCTGGTGGTGGGGTTAAGTGGTGATCAAATGCTTTGAGTCAATGTCCTTGACAAGGAGGCAAATGAGTCCTTGCTATTCTATGTATTTATAATGCACGCCCCCCCCCATCATTAGGTTATCTAAGCACGAATCTGGTATATGGCGGCTAATGATACACACACCAGGGCTTGCAGGGACTGGAAGAAACTACCCAAGGCAAAGCATGTGGGTGGGGTGAGGAACCCATAACAAAACATCATGTAGCAATAATCTTGGAAGCTTGCACATATTGCTCTGTTTCTGCATCACCATTGTACTGGTAAATATTGAGGGAGTGGCTATGCTGAGACCACCTGCTTCACTAAGAAGAAATAGGGCAATAGCTCTGTCATTTAGAGACAGAATGATAGCATCCCATATCCCGCCCCCCAAGCACATTACATTCCAGGATTGTTCATTTGAGCTCCACAGGAACCCGAATGTCTTGGTAACTCTACAACAATTGTGAGTGTTTTCTCTAAAGGGTCTCCCTGCACCCTCTTTGGGGTACTATTTATGGGACAAAATATCATGCAAACTGGTCTCCTCATGGTATTCCAGCTACTCCAGGACTGAAAAGCCATGAGGAGATTAGATCACTTGTTACTATGCTCAGAAGTGGCACCCTGATGCATAAGGCAGCTTGAGCAAAATGCAAACACAAGCCACGCAGACAGATTACAAGTGCGCTCTGGCTACAAAGCAAGGGCCCAATCCTCTGAAATGCTGAGAACCTCCTGCAGAATGCTGAGCACTATCATCTTCCACTGCAGTCAATGCAAATTGAGACCACTCAGCTCCTCTCAGGGTTGGGCCCTAAGAGGCAATCCTCACTATGGGCCTGAGCCTGATCAAAGCACTGATCCAAACTCCTGGGGAGGTTGAGCTGGGATCTGAAGTTCAGGGCTTGGCCCTGTATCTCTCGTGAGTCCACAGTCAAGCTCAGCCTTGAGCTCAAGTCACATAACATTTTGATTCTCTTTTGTCGACTGTTTATTCTCAAGAACGAGAAAGCCGGCATGGTTTAAATACAGAAATACATGATTTACCACAGCAAAGCTGAATGGATTCTTCACACTAAATTCCTGGATTGGATCCAACCTCAGCTATGTTCTTAGACAATCCAGAGACTTTTCTTTTTTAATATAAGAGGGGTGTGGGACAAAAGGAGCGGGGAGGGAATGCTGAGCCTTCCAGACAGTCATGTTTTGGGTAGCTGTCCCAGGCAGGGAAAGCAGCTGACATGCAGCATTCCCTTAATACGACATGTACACATTTTCCTGCTCACACACAGAGCTCTTGTCTGCTCACAGGAAAAGGATTTACTAACATAATGCTGATATGAACAGAGGGTATCTAATTTGTCTGGTTCAAGGGCACCTTAATGTTCTAATCTAAAATCAGTCCATTTTGTTCATCACAGTAATAATTACAAAGCTGAACTTAGTGAACTGAAAGGGATCAAGCTAACACCCCTGGGGATTCAAGTCCTCTGACGGCAGAAAAAGTACAGTGTGGACTATGGCAGTGCAAACTCCCCCCTACTCTTGCCAATATGCCTCAAAATCCTGACTGGGGAGAGGCTGACACCTTCAAAGGGCTCCCATTCCAGATCTGACCTGGTCTGGCTTGTGGAATCTACTAAGACTCACAACACAAATTAGTATCGCTAAAGCCTTCCTCTTGGACATGAAGTAACTTCACTTACATGTGCCCATAACGGCATTATTAGTGATGCAGGCCCTTTAAATCTGTAAAGCTTGATAAAGCACAGACAGTGCTAGCTCTTAGATATGGCTGTCTCTGAAGCCAGCTAGCAGAAGGAAGGATACTGCGGGCGCCAAATTAAACAGGATGAGGAGAGTAAGATGAAAAACCTCTTTAAATGAATTCCAGTGGGGTAAAGTCGCTTCTAAAGACCCTACTGAAGCTGCTGGTTAGCTTTTCTATGCAACAAGTAAATCTTCTCATAAAAAGAGCAAAATCCAGAAAGGAAGATTATTGCGAGAGGAGTTCAGAGCTGCCTACAAAGGCAGACAGAGGGTGTTAACTAACAAGTCATCATCCTGTGAGCAGAAGACCGTTACTTTCTCATATGGTCAGTTTTCTGTGGCTCAGACCTGTGTGCCCTCAGGTCAATGGAAGGTAAATCCCAGGAAATGCTCAACACCTTTCAGAATTAGAGTGGAAGGATAGTCCAATAGTTGGGGGCTGCTAGGCTGAGATTCAAGAGACAGGGCTTCAATTCCCTGCTTTGCCACAGACTTTCTACATGTCCACTGGCAAGTCACTAACTTCTCTGGGCTCCAGTTCCCCAGCTGTATAATAGGGATAATAGCACTTCTCCACCTCACAGGGGTACATGAGGCTAAATACATTAACCATTGAGAGGTGCTCAAATACTCTAGTAATGGGGGTCATCTAAGTATCAAAGCTAGATAGCATTAGCCCCTAAAGTCATTTGCCCACAGGGAAATGCTCTTGTGACTTACACCTGTGGCTTATATTTTCTCCTCTAGTCTCCATATGGATACCGTCACTTGTAGAAAATGAGTGAATGGGAGGAAGGAGAGGTCTCTGGTATGAATGAGGAGTGTATTTGGCGGGGTGTCTATGGTAGGAGAAGACCCTGCCTGTTATGTTGAGGTTAGGTAGGGGTGGGCTGGGGTTTCTGACACATTGCATGATGGTTGCAGTGGACCATAGGAAAGGGTCACTGTTTTCTATACAGCAGAAAGTGTTGGGGAGAAGGTGGGTCTGTATGTTGGGATGGGTGAGAGCGTGGAGGACAGAGTACAGACTAGTGCTGGGCTAAAGTTGGAATCTACTGGCTTATGCTTCTTCCCTGTTAGTTTCCTGATGTGATACTAGGCAATGCGCTTTGTTGTGATGTGGGAATCTTGTGGGTACAGTAGCTTCAGCACCAGTTCCCTCCCTGCTCGGAACCTTGATGCCAGTGGTCCCCTGAGCCTAAGAGCCTATGCTAGCATATAGGCCCTGTGTTATTGTTGTCAAAACAAGTAGCTCCTTAGGGGAAAAACATCTCAGACTTGTACAAACAAAACTAGGCCCAGGAAGCTAAACTAGTAACATGAAACACACCTAAACTACCTAAGGGCCAAAGCTGATCAATTGCTGGTTGAAGTTTAATTTCATCTGTGCTTTATTGCCATTAAAACCTTTTTTGTTTGATTATATTTTTAAAAGCAATACCCATACCCTCTCCCTCAAGCACAGGTCTAGAAATACAATATGCTGTTATATAAAACGTGTCTGTCTAGGAAAACCTTATGTGGATCCATTTTGAATATTAAGCCTTTAGTTCTGTCTCTTATAAACCGTAGGTGGGAATCTTACAGCTTTCAGGATTGTCTGAGCAGAGAGGCGGTGAGAATTCTTTCACAGATAAACTCCTCCTGTGCCCCGCTGCTAGTGCAGGGTCTCTGCTGTTTTGTTTCTTCCTACAGCAGCTAAGATTTCACTCAAATTTTCTAGCTTCTTTTGGTTTAAAGATTATGGACCTGATTCTCCCCTGCCTAGGGTCCTGTGTCATCATTTACAGCTCTGCCATATGAGAGCACGGTGGGAACAAAACACTGGGGACAGATTCTATCCCCTGCATGCTGCTCTGGCAGTGGGTAGAAGCTGCAACTGGCAAAGGAGAATTTCTCCCATCACACACACAGTGTAGGACCACTGTACTGTGCTGTCCCCCCCCCATAAACCCCAACATAGGGGAAGTGCCAGGAGTGGGACTGGCAGAAGGAGGGCCTGTAGTGACCTGGGTGTTACTTGGCAGCCCAGAGTGCAGCCCCAGGGCCATTTCAGTCCCCAGAGTAGCCCAGAATCTGGAGGGCACTAAGGAAGCATAAAGGCTCCTCTCCCCTGTGGTTGCATCCTGAGCCCCTGAGTTGGTAGCATTTGAAACTCACTGTGCACAGACTTAGGTAACTACAGGAGCACTAGGGAGTGGAGAATCAGTCCCACATCCCTGGAATGTAAACCGCTGTGTTCTGCCCAGCTAACGTCACCTCTCTGAACACTGCACACCACCAGAGAGTAGCTCCACTACAGGAATAAACTGAGAGGTATGGACTGATCTTTGGGACTGCCCATCCCCAGGCTTATCCCTACTGCATTCAGGGTACAGGCAGGTACTGATCAGTGGGCTGGTTTGTGGTAGCTGAGCAAACCAGCGCTTTCCCCCCAGAAGTTGCCATCTTGTGTTCCAGTATCCAGGCTTTCATAAGTTTCCAGCCTGTGTAAATCAATGCACTGAAGTCTGCCTGAGTCTGCAGACTGAGAGAAACAAGAGAACTAAAAGTTGTGGGCTGTCCCCGTTCGTCTCAAGGGGCTGGAGAAGCTGAAGACTAGTGGTGACCATTTAAAATGTCACCGTTGTAAATACTTTCGCTGCTGCTTGATAGCTGGCCTGTAACTGACTGAAGCAACAAGGGAGGTTGTTTAGAGCAGCAGTGGTGGAAATCTTGCTCAGTCTTCTTGTTTTTTTACTCTCCTCTGCTGTTTGGGGAGCGGTTATGGAAGATTAGGCTGAGAGGAATAGTTGTGTGAAGGGGGAAGTAGAGGAAGCCAGGCAGGATGGGCGTGGGGGTGGACCCTTCCAGAAATGTGTGGTGGGTCTGGGCCCACTTGAACCTTAATGCCCCCACATCCATGCCCAGGACAGGAAGGTCATACAGAGGGAGAGAGAGAAAGGGACAGGAGTCCCCTGGGATGTCATGGAAGGCTTGGCTTATTTGTCAGGACCCCCCCCACCCCCACCAGTGATTTGCTCCCTCCCTCAGATTTCATGCCACACTCAAAACCCACACTGCAGTCACCCCGCCAAGGACTGGTGTCCCTTCGCAGCCAGGCACTGCTGCCCTTTAAAGGGTAAGGGGTATCATTTTGAGGAAGATGTGACTCTAGCTCCCCCTGCTGCGGCTGAATAATAATACCCAGCCATTATATAATGGCATTTTCCAAGTGATGTACAAACATTAACTAACATGCTGTCCCCGCAGCAGCCCCCAACACAAGGTGCACTCGGGTTTTACCCCCCTTTTTTTATCATTAATGAACTAATAGCAAATGAACGTTCCTCAGTATGGTACAGAAGACGTGCTCTGTCTCCCCCCCTTAAACAAACAACAGGCTCTTTGTGCCTAAACTGCATCTGTGCCAAAGGCATGTTAGTGCAATCTTAATTTGGACATTTCTTCATTAACACAAATCACTGGAAACATCAATAACTGTCATGATGCGGTTTTACTTTGATTCATATGTAAATCAGGAGGCAAGGGAATGTAGGTCCCAGAGTGGCAGTATGCAGAGCAGGAAGGAGAGGAGGAGAAGAAAGGAGAGGGGCAAGTAATAGACAGGACAAGGAGGAGGCTCTTACTCATGTTATGTTTGTACCCCACCGTATCGAAACACACTTGGTAAAGAAACAGTTCAATCACAGTGATTAGCACTTGACTAAAAAGTACCCGCTCCTCCCTCAATGCCTTTGCAAGTCAGGGATTATCCCATTTGACCGATGGGGAAACAAAGGCAGACAGGTTAAGGTCAACATTTTCAAAAGGGTCCACTCTTTCCGGGTTCCCACCTGCAGTTCCCACTGAATCCAGCTAGAGATGTGGGGGATCCAGCAACTTTCTGCATCTGGCCCTGTGTGTTTCAAGGTCAGCATGTTTTTTTTTAAAGGAGACACCCCAAAGGGAGACATTTTAAAAAATGTCTAAATGCGTTGTGAAATGCCACCAAGGAAGATGACACCAGAACTGATACTCTGTTGACAAGAATTCCTTGCTTCTAGTACAGTCATTAGCCTGAAGCTAAAATCTTCCTTAAGAGGTTCTTTTCCAAGGCAAGCTCTCAAGAGTTACACAGAACCAGACTGATTTTGAGAGGGATGTTTAGCATCCCCCAATAGGTCATTAGGGACCTGACACTGGGAGTATGTCATTGTGTTGTTATCACACAGCTTTGTCTTGGAGGCCAAAGTCTAGCCTTTCTGCACTCACTCTGGGTTGTTACTATTGGGTGGAGCTATCTATCTTCTGGGTTTGTTTGTTTTATTTTTTCATAACAGCACCTCTCAGTGTCCTATCTGAGCACTGACTTTCTGAGTTACTGGCATTCTTTGGAAAAGGCTGAAATATCTATGTTGAGGGGGGAAAACAAACTAAGCAGCATAGGCCAAATGTTACTTCTTTCTGACCTTGAGTATAATTCAACTAAAACATAATCTAGTTTTAACTCACCTGATGTGGGTGTCACACTATGAATTTTGTAGTAAATCAGCTCAATGTGACTACATGTTTATAAAATGTTATGCTAGATTCTGATTTATATTTACAGTGAGGATATCAATATGTAATTAATTGTACCATCAGATACTAGGGGATAGCCAGCTACCCGCCTTCCCTTATTGTGTAGTATGTGCTGTATTATGATGTATTTATTAAAGCATCAAGGACCAAATCTTGCAGTCATTCATTCAGGTGAAATTCCTATTGAGTTCAGTGAGGATTTTGCCTAAATAGGGCTTGTTAGATTTGACCCCAGAGTAATTTGAAATAATGGAGAGCTATAAAATCCATCTGCTTGTAACTTCAAAGGGCAAGATTTTGTCCCCAAATAGAAGAATAAAACTGATATAACCTTGATCATTGCCAAGAAATGTGCCTTTCTGATTTGTTGGGAATTAAATACTGTGTCTCCTTTACAATCACAACTGTAGCACATGAACAAGAAATGCAGAACAATAGAGCCATTGGTTTGAATTCAAGTTATAGTTCACTAGAATTCATTTCCATAGAATTACAATGGGTTCATTCTTAATACCTTGGAATACTGTTTGTACTTGTGGAAGTCACATGGTATTGGGAACACTAACTAGTGCCTGGGTAATTAATATCTAGGGTTTAAAAAATTTGTTTACTAAGAAGGTAGGCATGAACTAACTGAATCACCATATAAACTTGTTGATGGAATTCTGGCCTACCCGCACCCATGTATTTTATAGATTGCAAACTCTTCCCTGTTTGTTTTGCAAGGTGCTTAACACACCCTTGAGCATGGTCCAAATGAATTATAATAATGACACAGAGGCTTTGTCTTCACTGCAAAAATAAAGCATGTTTTTTACACTGAACTAGCTAATTCAATGTAAAATCCTACACAAGGCACAGGTAGCTTTTACCTAGATGTAGATAGTCAAGGACAACTCTATAGCCTCCATGTGGGGTGCTTTGTCTCCACTTGGATTTTACATCAAGACAGCTATGTTGATGTAAAAAACACATACACCCTTTTCCCTTTTTTTCATTGAAGATATAGCCACAGTTTGTTGTTCTAAGAAACTCTTACTGCAAGTATGCTTTTTATCTGCAGGAGAACAGGAAAGGACACTTTCTCAAAAACAGTATAAAAGATTCCAATATAAAATATGAACATGGATTGAGCATACCCATATTTTATCACTTAGCCTCAGAATGATAAAGGGCTGAGTCACTCAAGTGATAGTTTTCATGCATGTAGCTACTGCATATTTTTACTAGCTAACGTGCCTTTCCTTTGCAACATGGCTGCAATATCTCAGGCTTTGCAGTGTGCCCATTTGGGCTGAAGGAATAGAGCGAGGTGTTTACTGTCAGGTGGTCTATAAGGAAATCTTAAGAAATTCATATAGGGTTATGCTGTATTCATTGCATGGGTTTTTCTTCTGGAGCAATGAGGGTTTGATTTGCATTTGCACTGTATCTATCATATTGATCATGTTGACACCATCAGCTACAGAACCAATTGGCTATTTTTTTTTTTTTTTTTTTTTACTCTACCAATGCCAAACATAGAAATCATGAGGCACTTGGTCATTAACATTTGCTTACCCGCTTGATTAGCTCAATATATGAGCAGGGCCCATGCAAAACAATCCATTATCTTCTGAGATAAACCGGGCCAAAGCTGTCCCTGGAATCAAGAGTTCCACTTGGCATGAATGTGGCACACTCCATGTAGTATTTTTAATGAGGGGAACAAAAGAAGGTGGGGAGGAGAGTAAGATGCCTTTTCCAGTCGGCTCTAATAGTGCAGTATAGCTTGTGGAATGTTTCAACAAAGCCTGTTGTTATGCAGACAGAAAGAGGAAGTCTTGGGTTTAATTCAAGGCTGAAATCAAAACATTCCAAAAAGTTACTGACTTGCAAAGAATTTCAGAGCGTGCAAGTGGTGTGGCACTGCAGAAACTTGACCACCTAATGGGGATTTAACAAGCAGAGCAAACATAATTATACTATCAGCTTTGTCCTCCTATGGTTGAACTGTATGCTGGTTTTTAAATAGCTTCCACTTTTAAAGAGAAAATTATTGTGGTCCAGTGGACTGGTCACAGGAGTCAGATCTGGATTCTGTTCCTAACTCTGCCCCTTAACTCTCTCTGACCTTAGGCAAGTCAGCTGACCTCACTGTGCTGGTTACACTCGGCCAGCTCCGCAGCTGGTATGACTCCACATCACTTCAAAGTAAATGGACCTAAGCCCATTTACACCTGAATATCTGCCCCTCCATTTAGAATATAGGATAATATCTACCTACTGTAGCAAAGAGCCTTGAGATCTGCTGAGGAAAAAGTACTACATAAATACAAATCATCAAAGGGACTTAACAGAGGGGACTAACTGGTCCCTTTAGGTTCACCATAAACTTTGAAACTAAGTCAAAATGCATGATTGTATACACAGAACCAGACACATTAAGAAATTTTATTTAGGTTAGTTTTACTTTAACCAACTTTATTACACTCATTGGAAATATCACATGGCACTAAACACAAAATTCACATGCTCTTTGGAATTATACGTTGAACTATGTGAACATCCAGACAGAAGGAAGAGGCACAAGGGAAAAAAAATGGTTTAGGTCATTGATCCACACTGTTCAGATATACATTGTTTTAGTAGAGGTCATGCAGGCATTTTGTTATGAAATACCTAACATCATTAAACCTTGGTTTCATAACTCTTTATTGTAATTGGGTCAAACACAACACTTAACATTTATAGGACAAGCAACACAAAACTAGTCACCTAAACTTGTATTTCCAGTTGGCTATCCATATATAAAAATCTATAGTCTGAGGAAAATTTCCCTGTAGTTAGTTTTTCACCTGAATGTCCCACTATCATACATTTTAAAAGTCTGTTAGATTCTTTTAAACGTTCATTTGTTAAATTACCATCACACTTAAAAGTTCACAGTACTATCAAAATAGCTAGTGGGTAACTTTTGTTTTGTGGTCAGAAAGTTCTAAAAAAATACTAAAGCCAACAATGGTAATCTAGCATTTAAATTGAGGTAGACAGGTTAGTGTTTCAATTGGCTAGGGTTGCTTTTTCTCATTGCATAAATGGTTTTGTATTCTACACATAGTAAAATACATTAGACAACAATTAGAATAGTTGCTAGTTAGCATTTCTAGCAGAGAAGTTTGTTTTTAAAAAGTTAGAGCGCTAAATAGTCTTTTAAAAAACAAACAGATTTTCCTTGTCATTATCTATTTGTTACCAAATTAATTGGAAATGTCATACAGAATTATCCATCTTCCTTATTATGTACCTTGTTATTTAAACCTGTAGGATAAAAAGCCATTTTAAAGTAGGTTTGATCTATCTTAAAATCAAGGTGTAAATAAAATGTGCAACAATCCCTTACCCTAGTCCTACTTTCCACCTCAAAGAATTACAAACTCACTGGTGCATCTGATGAAGTGAGCTGTAGCTCACGAAAGCTTATGCTCAAATAAATTGGTTAGTCTCTAAGGTGCCACAAGTCCTCCTTTTCTTTTTGCAAATACAGACTAACATGGCTGTTACTCTGAAACTCACTGGAGGAATTTGTACATTAAGAAGATTGTATGTTAAGCCTTGTAACCTGTCCACGCTGCTTTTTTTTTTTTTTTTACACTATTTCAGACATTAGGCATAGAGTTAGGGAGTCTTTGTGGATTAAATTAACACATCAGTACATAGGTAGGTACGGCATTTTTAAGAGAATCTTGTTTTCTATGGGCCTGATCAATCTTTGTTGAAATCAATGGAAAGACTGCCATTGACTTTAATGAGCTTTGAATTCAGACCCTACACAGTGGACTGTAAAACACCTTTGGGGGGGGGGGGGGGTAGAAGACACAGACTGCTTCTGTGAAAGAAGACCAGGGCCTAGATCCTCAAAGCTCTTTAGGCACCTAACTCTCATTCATTTCTATGGGAGTTAGGAGCCTAAATATCTATGAGGATCTGGGCCCAAGAAAACTTCTATACATTATTTGCATTACTTGATTTCAAGAAGACAGAGACTAGTGACTGAAGAACAGCTCAGAAACTGGTCTGTGTTTCACTGTGGCCTCCTCCTCCTGCTCTTCCTCCACGGCTTCGACAAGAGAAGAATAAGACGGGAAAGTCCCCCGAGTCTTAGGCTTCTTCCTTGAGCCTGCAGATGCATTAAGGAGCTTATTTAAGGAAGAAGTCTTCTTCAGACCCCTGCTTAGATCATAGAAGGGCATGTCCTCAGATAAGACTCCAAGGAAGGTGCTGGTGGAGCTCAAGATGGAGGCACCAATTTTTGGATTTTTCTTGATTGGAAAGGCATGTCCAACACTGTTGTGAAGGTCAGGATCACCCAGCAGATGCCTGACTGCATAAGAGGACCCTTCCTTTAAGTAGTGGTGTGGCTTTTTCCCACTGTAGTCTCTCAGATGAACCTTGACATGGTATGTCTTGACCAATGTGGTAATGACTTCTTCTTGGCCATGTATGGCAGCGATGTGGAGAGGCGTGTAACCTCCATAGGACTTGGCATTCACATCAATTTCAGTGCCACCTTTCTTGGCCACCTCAATGACCTTCCCCACCATGTCACAGTTCCCACTCTTAGCTGCCCAGTGCAGAGCTGTAAACCCAGACATGAAGTCCCTTTTCCCTGCCAGATTGGCATCGCTCAGCAAGAGGCCATGAAGCCGCTGGGACCACTGGCCGGCGGTGGCTTTCACCAGCCATTCGTGCTCCAGAGACTCCAGGGGAACGGCAGCAATGCACCCGGTTTCTTCGCTCACCTTCTGAGTCTTTGACACCCTTCGCAGGTGGGGCGACCTGGCACCCGCCTCATCCACCTGCCTCCTTTTCATGTGCGGGGATCTGGGAGAGGCCGGCTCAGGGAGGTCCAGCAGGGTCCCCACCTGCAGCCTGGCTCTGTCCCCAGGCTGCTCCTGCTGCCTTGGCAGCTCCTCAGCCCCTCCGGCCGGCTGCGGGCAGCGCACTGGCAACATGCAGGGCTTCTGGGGGGCCCCTCTCCTGGGGGCCCCGGCCATCCCCGGGGGGACCCCAGGCGTCTCCCCGTCCTGGCTCTGGAACAGCCCCCTCAGCTCGGCCACAGGCTTCAGGGACGGGCTCTCCGCGGCTGCCAGCGGGGCAGGGGGCGGCTCGGGGGCGCGGGGCGGAGGCGGCCCCTGCCCGCCTGCCCCGCTCTGCCCTGCGCCCTCCGGAGGCTCCTCGGGGGGCTGCGCTCCCTCCCCCGGCTCCCCCCCAGCCTGGGCTCGGAGCTTCTTCCGCAGCACCACGAACTTGGCCCCGTCCAGCTCCTTCACCACGGCCACGCTGTTCACCAGCGCCTTGAAGCGCTCGCGGCGGGCGGCTCGCTCCCCGGGCTCGCCGGCCTCCAGCAGCGGCTTGAAGCGGCCCCGCAGCTCCGCGCTCCGCACCTGCCCGCCATGCTCCCGCAGGAAGCCCAGCAGGGCCGCCCGGCTCGGCTCCGGCTCCGGCTCCGGCTCGGCCATGCCCCGCACCTGGCTGGGAGCGCCGCTCGGCTGGGCAGCCGCTCCCCGCTGGGGCGGGAGCCGAGCCCCGCCGTGGGGTGGCGAAGGGACCGCGAGCGGAGGTGTCTGGGATTTGTAGGCGAGACGCACCTGAGTGTGACCCCTGCGGCTTCCCAGGCAGGGCCCGCGGCGCCCCCTGTGCCTGCCCCGGGGCGCGCTGGCTCCGGCCGGCGGGAGGGCGGGTGCTGCCCGCTGTTCAAGCCGCGCAGGAGAGGCCACCAGCCGCAGGGCTTGGCGCGGTCCCCAGCCCCCAGGGCTGCGCTTGGCAGCGGAAGGGTTTGGCCGCAGCATGAGCAGAGCGCGTCGCACCGTGTGGGTGGCACCCTGCGGGGCTTGTGCAAGCCCGCATCCTGAGCGGAGACTCCGCTGGGAGCCCCTACCCCCGGATCTGCTCCGCGTATGGTTAAATGCGCCCATCACCGTCGTCTCTGGGCACCGCCTAACTGCGGCCAATCAGCAGCCTGTGCCGAGGATCAACAGCTTGACAGACAGCAGCGAATTCAGCCTGGTGACTCCCGTCCCACCCCCTGTAGTGTCCGAAAAATATTGTCACTATCTCCTAGGTAGGGAAATCGAGGCACAGAGTAGGTTCTGAACACTGGCAGCTCCCATTGACTCCTCCAGGATCAAGCCCTGAGTGACTCACCTAAAAACCCACAGTTGGGGCCAGTTCTGCAAGTGGCTCCACAAGGGCAGAGCCCTGCGCTGGCACCAGCACAGGAGCTGGGCCTAGATTCTAACTCTCTGTTCTGGGTTGCTTGTCACTGAAAAAAATTAATCCTTTTTGGGCTGACTCTTTACCTGTAGGGCCTGAACCCCCAGAGGGGAAATGTATCCTATTTTGGAAATTCTGAGCAATCAGTTCAGCTGTTTGAGTTACCCACGTGTGTGTGCATGTGGGGAGGAGGGCACAGCCGAGAAGCACTTTTCAGTATTTTTTTTTTTAAATGCTTCATTCCCCAGGGAAATGCAGCTACCTGAGGAATACAGTCCCACCCATTGTTTTACCAGTGCCTGTGCCAGCTAAACTACGTAACAGTTCAGATAAAATGTAGAGCTTTTAGGGCTTTGTCCTGAGAGATGCTGAGCAGCTGCAATTCCCACTGTCTAACCTGTGTAAACACAACTCCAATTTCACTCACTCCATTAACTTTGGAAGGTAATTGAGCAAAGTTGTGTCTCATAGAACATTAGTTCCAGCCATGTGGAGATTGCTTGGACTGAGTTAACGGTTTCATTGATTTACTTCTGCCCCTACTTGCTAAAATAATGATTTTTGTCTCAATTATTATCAAATCAATGACACAGCTTTAGATATAATTACTTTGCTTCATAAAGCCAGATCTTTATATTTCAGAAGAAGCTTCCATTGATCCATTCCATTCCTCCATTCTTCCATGGAAGAATCCAATGCACTGCTACAGACTAGGGACTGAATGGCTAGGCAGCAGTTCTGCACAGAAGGACCTAGGGGTGACAGTGAACGAGAAGCTGGATATGAGTCAACAGTGTGCCCTTGTTGCCAAGAAGGCCAATGGCATTTTGGGGTGTATAAGTAGGGGCATTGCCAGCAGATCGAGGGACGTGATCGTTCCCCTCTATTCGACATTGGTGAGGCCTCATCTGGAGTACTGTGTCCAGTTTTGGGCCCCACACTACAAGAAGGATGTGGAAAAATTGGAGAGAGTCCAGCGAAGGGCAACAAAAATGATTAGGGGTTTGGAACACATGACTTATGAGGAGAGGCTGAGGGAACTGGGATTGTTTAGTCTACGGAAGAGAAGAATGAGGGGGGATTTGACAGCTGCTTTTAACTACCTGAAAGGTGGATCCAAAGAGGATGGATCTAGACTATTCTCAGTGATAGCAGATGACAGGACAAGGAGTAATGGTCTCAAGTTGCAGTGGGGGAGATTTAGGTTGGATATTAGGAAAAACTTTTTCACTAGGAGGGTGGTGAAACACTGGAATGCGTTACCTAGGGAGGTGGTGGAATCCCCTTCCTTAGACGTTTTTAAGGTCAAGCTTGACAAAGCCCTGGCTGGGATGATTAAGTTGGGGATTGGTCCTGCTCTGGGCAGGGGGTTGGACTAGATGACCTCCAGAGGTCCCTTCCAACTCTGATATTGTATAAGTCTATTCTATGATTCTATGATATTTGAACATCTGATCAATTGTGATCCTTTTGAGTTATACACCCTCTTCTTTGCAAACAAGATAAGAAAAAACATATGAATTAAACTATATTGTATAGCTAAACAATCTCCGTAACCCACTTTCATTAGTATTTCAGAAGGAACTTTTATAAATACATTGCCACATCTGTTATTTCTATTTGCATTTTTTTAATGTCTAAAATTATTAATTTTTTGTAAGTGGTTCAGAAAACTTCAAGCAGCTTTCCCCTGACATCACTGGGTGCAGGATTGGGCTCAAAGGCCTTTTTGGAAGAAAGGAGTAAATGACACCCATTCCTTAAGGCTTATTTTCTTTTGATCACTTTGTTCCCAACCAGCTCATGAAATGGATTCTTGAATGACCCACCAGTTTGACTGGAAAACAACAAAGGAGACTGAACATAAAATAAGTGGAGTGAGTATGTTGGGAAGGCAGAGAGATAAAAGTAACTGTCTGTGCAAGAATGAATGGGAAAGGGAAAATAAATGTGTTTAACTTCCAGTGTCTTAAACTTGGAAACTATGTAGTATAAACCATTTCTAAGCCCTGAATATTATTACCATTCATGGTCCAGCCTTCCTCATGGTCTTCATCTTTCTCTGCTCCCCGTCCCTCTACTCATCTGGCACTGTCTTCCTTTCTCTTCCTCTACCCATATTACTGTTGGTGCAAGAGCCTTCTTCTGAAACTCCCACTGGCTGCATGGAATATCCTTTTTGTATCTCTTCACCTTATCTCTCTATCTCTTCAAATCTCATCTGAAAACATATTTCATCCCTTGACAACAGCTGGCACTTTTCCTCAAAGTGTCTGTGCTGTACAGTACTAATGTTCTCTCACTTAATTCCCTGTTATCTTAGCAGAGCCTGTAGCTCTGTAATGTTCCTACATTGATTCCTTCAAGCCTAACATTGCCTCACCATGCCTGTCCTATTGTTTGCACAGTAACCACATACTTTGCTGGTGTTGTCTCTTGTGTATGGTATTTTACTAATGCCACCCCTGCATTAGCAATGCCTTTTTGTTTATAGCAGCCCCACGATGCTGGCTGGCTTACCGCAGAGATCTAATAATAAATAAGCATCCAAAACTAATTGCTATGATTTGCTTTAAAGGTTGGTTATTAGAATCTAATACAGATATATGAAAGACTCAGAATTCATTCTGCATCCTTTGTGTTGCAAACCTTTCCTCTCACCTTGTGCCTATCCTTCACTTCTTATGTTCTGTCTCACAGAGAATGAACAAGAGGAATACGCTAAGGGAGAAGAACTAAGGACGATAGGGTTTTTGGAACCACTTGCCTTATTTTACAAACATTTGTGGAGAATTTGGTGGCATTCCAAGGAGACACTGTTGGCACTGGTTAAAATCAAGCAGGGTGCATCTGTGCTCAGGCTGTCTCTACACTGAGAATTCTGAAAATCTCTGCCATTCTCTCTGAAAATCAATGCAGTTCATGGGTGCTGACGACTGCATGAGCACGCCTGTAGGCTGGCCTGCTGTCTGGACAGCTCCCATGAAAGTGACAGCAGGTTGGATCTCAAAAGCCATGGATACCTAGAGGGCCACATGGATGCTGTTGTATCTTTGCCCATTGCCTCTGCATTGTTCCCCTCACCCAGCAAGTTGTTGTCCCCTGACCACCAGAACCCCATCTGCAGTAGCTTATGAAGGTTTACTACTCAGTTTAGGGGGGCAAATGCTCCACATATAACCAGCACTCTAGTCTCATCCCAGCCCATCCCCTCTCCACACAGAGACCTGTAATCTTGTGGGATGGGGAAAACGTGCTACAGAGGCAATACCCTCCTTTCCATGTTCCTCAGCTGGGATCAGTGGATGCAATGTTGTCACGGAGTGTGGGGGAGTCTAGGCCCTGCACCCCTCTTCCTGGGATTCACTGAGACTCTCAGCCAGCCAGTAAAACAGAAGGTTTATTGGACAACAGGAACACAGTCCAAAACAGAGCTTGTGGGTACACCCAGGACCCCTCAGTCAAGTCCTTCTGGGGGAGCAGGGAGCTTAGACCCCAGCCCTGGGGTTCCCTGTGTTCCTCCACCCAGCCCCAAACTGAAACTAAACCCACCCAGCAGGTTCCCTGCTGCAGCCTCCGTCCACATTCCTGGGCAGAGGTGTTACCTCCCCCTCCCCCTCCTGGCTCAGGTGACAGGTTCTCAGGTCTCCCATCCCCAGGGCACATTCCCAGGTCAACACTCCCCCCTCCCTGCTGCGTCACATCGTCACAGATGTCCCCTTCACCCACCGAAGTGGAGGGGAGCATAGGGCCATATGATGATAATAAAAGCACTGGAAAAGTGTGCGGAAATGTGTCTTGCATTGTGATGGCGCTGAATTGGTTTCCCCACTTTAACTACTCTGTCCTATAAACTCTTTCCACAAGTTACTCTCTTCTGCGCTGTGGCTTGTCTACACTTACAGCGCTGCCGTAGTGCTTAATGAAGAAGCTACCTATGCCAACAGGAGAGCGTCTCCTGTCAGAGTATGTGAGGCTGTGTCGATAGGAGAAGCTCTCCTGTGTACACTGGAGGTCAGGCTGGTATTACTACATTGCTTGGGGAGGGTGGATTTTCCACACCCCTAGCAATGCATTATACCAACATAAGTCAGTAGTGTAGACCAAGCGTCAGTTACACATACTCGTTCCCCCCCCACCCCGGTTATCATTATGTTAATGGCTGTGTTTCCCTTCACAAACTCTCATTTATTGAGTGTCTGTTAGAAGGTTGGTACTTATGCCTTGCACCAATTAAAACAAAATACAATATATCTGACTAACTAAGCTGTGTCATTTCAGACCCATGCTCATTTGTTTGTATGTTGTGTCCGCAGCCCTCAGCCTTTGTCTGGTTGTGTGTTTAGAGTCTTTAGAAACTCTTGCTTCATTTCTGTATTTGTACATCCCCCAAGCATAATGGGGCCCCCAGCCCAGTTGGAGGCCTTTGGGTACTACTATAATATAAATATTTAATAATAATAATAATAATTAGTAATCCTGGGGTGGTGGGAAATTGTGTAGTCATGTGGGGAATCCTCACTACACTATTTTTGGGTTCATGCAGCTACTTCCAGTTTTAATTGGATTTAAAAAAAAGAATGTCCATTTGTTGCTCGCTGGGTGATCCTGGGCTAGTCACTGCACAGCTCAGTGCCTCAGTTTCCCCATTTATAAAAGGGAGACAATAATACTGATCTCTTTTCCAAAGCATTCTGAGGCCTACAGATGAAAACCTCTATATAAAAGCTGGACATCATTAATTAGTATTGTAGAATGGCAAATGCTTGGCTTGGTCTTGTTCATTGATAAGTGGTTCAGAGCTGGTGAAGGTTATCCATTTATAGACAAGTCCCCTGGGCTTTTCTATCTGTATGGTGTTTAGTTTATTTCTCCATAACTGATTAAGAAGTAGATTGAGTTACAAAAATGTTGCTGATTGATGATGTCTTTGAATACCACCATAAATATATTCTGGCAAAATCTTTTAATACAGAGAATAATCAGCTGGAACCGTATTGGTGTTGTGGTACCTAACTCCTTTGAAAATTCCAGCCTTAAGGGAAATTTTGCCTCCCTCTTTTTCCTTTTGCCAAAAACCTAAAAAGTACGTATTTTTGGATTGGTTATTTATGGAACACTGCAGGCTGCCTCTCAGATGATTTTGAGCCAACTGTCATAGAATCACAGACTTTAAGGTCAGAACGGACCACTAAGATCGTCTCGTCTGACCTCCTGCACAACGCAACATCTTGATGTTTCCCGTTTACCAGCTAGGACAAAAGAAAAGTACAGAAAACAGAAAAAAATCTTTTAATTTTCTGCTATTTATATTTTAAACCAAACTTTGCAGCTTGCTAACTTTATATCACAAACATTAGGGGATTGTCCCTCTTTTAATGTATTTGACTGGGAAGTGTTTGTGAAACATCGCAGCCCGAGGGACCCATCAATATTGCCATGTTAGCAAACACACCTAACTGTGGGCATTTTGCCATTATCCTCAGTAGAAGGAGGATAGTATTGCATGGTTGCAACAATTCAAATGATGCAACACCGGAAAATGAAGTGGAATATCCAGCATCCATATCCAGGCTTTGCAATCACAGTACTGTCTGTTTAATCTTCAGGGTTAAGGTGGAAGCCTTGCCAGTCCGGTGCTCCTGCTCCTTGGCACAGGAACTGTAAAGCTGTGTAACAAAGAAGCCACGTGACTTTGCTCTGAACTGTAAGAAAGGTGAGGCATCATATTGCAATACAGACAAGAAGAGGAAGGAAAAATGCAAGGATGAATGGGCAGGGAAAATTCCAATCTTCTTCCAGCATAAGGAGTGTTGGACAGGAGAATTCTGCTTTAGAGAAGACTGCGGATTTCCCTTTGGGCTGTATGGCACTGGGCACTGATGAAATTTGTACCTTCAGTGAGGAAAGGTAGATTTTTCTCCTATATGAAATCCAACAATAATGACCAAAGCCACAATTTTCCAGTTTCCTTGTTGATATTTCCCTGTGAAACAAAGGGTGAGTTATGTGAAGGCAAAGAGCTCTTCCTTTGTTCCAGAGAGAAATGCAGTAACTTTCAATGAATACACAATCAAACAAAAGTCTGGGAAGGAGGGAAAACATCTAGAGATAAAAGGCATTATCCGATGAAGGAGTAAGGCTCAACTGCAACTCAAGGGCCAATTCAAAAGAACATTACTAAATGGACAAGAGCAGACAGCATTTACATGATATTTGCCAGATAATTATTGCCTGCTGTTCCACACAGATGAATCTCCTTGGGGCTGATTCTGCCCCCCCCGCTACCATTCCCACAGTAAATAGCCCCTTAGTTCTGAGTTCGACCCATTGAAATTGTTGGGATTACTCACAGCATCAGCTTCAGTGAGGATGGGAGAATGTGGCCCTTTATGATTAGGAGTCAGGGGATTGGGTTCTATTCCCCGCTATGCTGGTTACATGCTTTCAGACCTTGGGCAATTTGCTGGGACTGCTCCAAGGAGTAAAGTACAACTCAGGGTGTGTGAGGAGGGAAGAATGGGCCTGATTTTCAGAGGAGCTGAGCACCTGCACCTCCCACTGACTTTAACTGGAGTTATGAGTGCTCAGCACCGCTGAACAATCAGGCCTTATAAACACAAAGTATTATCATGATTACTAATGATATTCAAAGACACTCAGCTCCTCAGTGGTCTTGAAACTAAAGCAATGACTGTGAAGCCACTCCAGTTTAAGGCATGTTGCAGTAAAACAAAGGCAGAAGGAATCATTTAAGATCCACAGAATGTTTACTTGTTTGGCCTGTGTTGAATAATGTGGAAGAAATCAAATCCATCCCCCATCTCGGCCAGTGCAAATGATATAGGAAGATCAAGGGTTTTATCCAGCCCTGAAAAATACGTAACCATGTACAAAAGGGCTGCATGTGGCTTTGGTATGGCATAAATGTGAAAGCTAGGAAATTAGGGGCAGGACAGTCACTTGCTCAATGCGCCTGCACAGGGGAGTAAAAGGCCATACAGTGCCTCCTTTTCTCTCCTGCATGGGCTACCTGCATCCTAGGTCACAATGTGAGGGGCCGGAGGAGAAAACTGCCCCAGTGGGGCTGCTGCCACTCCTTTGTTTCTGTGCGTGGAGTCCTGTCCCTCTTACTCTCAATGCCTCTGCCAGAACATCTGATTGGGGCAAAGAGGAAAGCTGCACCAAGGAAAGGTCTGGTGCAGATTCCTTCCCCCTCTCCCAGGGCAAGGAAGGAACTAGGGACCCAAATGTGAATCTTTGGCTCACTAGTGGCTCACTGTTCTGTTCATGGGGTAGCTGAGCTTACTCAAGGCTTGTGGCAAATCCACAATCTAGCCCTAAGTAAGCGTTACGTTCAGTAGGCAGAAATACTCCACCAGAGTTAGAGATCCTGGCAGGAACGCCCACCCAACTCAATAATAATATAAATTTAATTCCTGAGTGCTTAAGAACAATCTGCAGAATGATAGATGTCTTGAAGCCTAATGGGTCTGAATCTCCTGTCTGTTACACCAGTTCTACATCAACATAAAGCCATTGAAATTAACAGAGTTGCACTGCTGTAGAGCTTGTATACAGGAATAGAGAATCAGGCTCCCTATCCTTAGGAACAACGTGTCCTCTGAAATAATAAGGTGTTAAACATAAAATCCTCATGCTGTCTATCTGTCTCTCTAGGCATTTATCCTGTGCTGATCATGGGGCTAAGCACCTCTCAACGACACCCCTTTTGGTGCAGCCAAAGAAAATGAGAAGAGACATCAACCTCAGAAAGGGAAAATGTTTCAACAATCAGGCACCATCTTCACTACAAATACAATCAGGTCACAGGATGCAGCTACAATAGAGAGGTCTCTTGACCCAGTTACCATGTCTCTGGATTTTTCCCCTGCCTTCCTCTCCATCTTTACTTTCTTCGGGAGTGAGCCAAAGCCCATTGAAGTCAATAGAGTCTATCCACTGGCTTTAATGGGCCTTGGACCCATTGGGCAGTTTTCCCAGTGGCAGCAGCCCCATTGGGGCAGTTTTCTTTTTACTGGGGGGAAAGAATCTTGATTGATTTACTAAGTGCATCCCTATCCAGCAAAGCACTTATGTATGTGCTTAACTTTAAGCACAGACATTGGCTTCAGTGAGAATTAAGCATATACTTAAAGTTAAGCAAGTACTTTAAGTGCTTTGGTAAATTGGAGCCTTAAAGATCACCTGCAAAGAAAAGGAAAAAAAGTTTGCGGGTTTTTAATTAATTTATTTTTGCTTCTTTATGATGTAATAAAGAAGATCTGCAAGGTTTTCTTTGCCTTTTAAGAAATCTGCCTTTTGTGCACATTAGAATTATCAGGTCCTGACTTCCCTGTTTTTGCTGGAGGATTCCTTGGAGGACTGGAGAACCTGTGGGAACGAGACAAGCGGAGATGACAACCTGAGATCTGCGAGAGGAGGGGACTTTTAGTAGGATTTTTGCTGGTTTGTGCTAACATCTATTTAACTCAAACTCCATACAAACAAATGGGAGGGGAAAGCTTTGTTGGTGAAGGGCTCAGCAAGCCTATGCCATTGGTCAAGGGCTGAGAAAGTTCCCACTCCAATTCTCAAAGGCTCTAGCAACACAGGGAAGATAATACTTCGTATCCTTGTAAGTTCTAAGGAACTAAAATTATAGAACAGAACTTTTTTTTTTTGGAGGGGGGACAGGCAGGGGAGAGAAAATAAACTAAGCAGGCCTACTTTATACAGCACAAAAGAAGCAAAAAAGGGCATGGGCTTACATTTTTTCAGCTTACATTTGAAAATACAAATGAAGGCCCTGATCCTGTATGCAAGCAATTTTGGACTTAATCCAACACCTACTGAAATCAGTGGAATAACTCCCATTGACTACATTGGATCAGGCCCACGGTTAATCCCATTAAAGTCAGTGGGACTACTGACAAGCATAAAGTTATGAACCTGGTTGAGGGTATTCAGGATCAGGCCATAAATGTGTTTGATAAACCCTAGATTCAGGGAAGAACCCTTAAAGATGACATCTTGGCAGCCTTGCTGTCAGAGTGCAGATTAACACAGGAAACAGCTTGGAAGTGAATGTACAAAGGGGAGATGGGCTCAGGAAAGACAAAGCAATATATCTGCCAAAGAGCAGTGGGCTTAACATACTTCTTTGATGTAATCCACAGTGCAACTCACTCAAATGATACCTAATTAGAAAATACCTCCAAATTGCTGCAGGAAAAATACATCCTAGCACTTTCATCATAGGACCTGGTTTCTGTAATAGAGACTAGAATGCTTATTTCTAATGACCCTTGCCCCCCTCACTCCAGTTATCTCAGCTACCTCTGATTTTCATATCCTGTGGTTTTATTCTTCCAGTCACATGCTTCTCTGATCTCCTGCAAAATGATTCAGGAACAATGTGAAGAATAAAGGATCATATGGATTAACACATGATTTTATACACCTACTGTACCACAGCAAACCGGCTCATTACTGTATAATCTAACACTACCTCATTATTATTATTTATATTGTGGTAGTACCCATAGGCCCCAGTGAGGGATCAGATAACACATGTAAAACACACATAATACAAAGATGGTCACTCTCCAAAGAGCATACAATCTAAGTATAAGATGAGAGGTAACAGGTGCGTACAAGAAACAGACTGGGGGAGTACAAGATAACCGTGAGATGGACAGCGATGGAAACAACAGTGGTCTCAGTTTTAATTTGTTCATTGAGTGCGCAGCTCTGTGAAAGTTTCACTAGTGGTGATATTTACATACTTAACTGTGGGAGGTGGAGAGGTTCAATTCAATAACGTTCGTAAAGCATTTTAGATCCTCTTATGGGAGGCACTAAAAAAGCTATTATTGTTTTAGCTTCTTTTAAAAGACATTGCTAATAGCAGTCGGCTTTTGTGGGTACATAATTATTTATTCTCAAATACCCAAAAGCATGCTAGGCATGCCACAGAAACAGGTAACAAAATACATGAAACAGAATGTTTAAAAAAATTAGGCATCAGCTGGGGAGGGGGAGAACTGTCTGATCTCTGCCTCCTTTGAGGCAGCAAGTGGGAAGTAAATGAGGAATGAAAAAATTCAGCCTCAATGGTTAAAGTTTGGCAAAGTTATAAGCAACTGAAAACAGGGTCTTATAATGGGATGTGCTGGGCAACCTTAATAACAGGTCGTGCTACTGTAACCCACACACCTCCTGGGTGTGGTGTTCTGTCCCATCTAGTGGCACCAAGGCCACTTAAAGAGAGAGATTAATGAGTTTGTTCTACAGCCTTTGTTAACAGCCAGTTGGCTTTTAGCTCATGTGGTAGAGGCTCATGCACTAAGGTCCAGAGGCCCCAGATTTGATCCCGACAACCGGGGTCTGTCAGCATTACAAGTGGGGGCTTGTCCAGGATTTCATCTGGGAAGTCTCTGAAGCTCAGGATGTGCTTCCTCAACTAGGGGAAGTATGTAACCCACATACATCCTGGGTGTGGCGTTCTGTCCCATCCAGTGGCAATGAGACCACTTAGAGAGAGAGTTAAGTGAGTTTGCTTTACAGCCTTAGCTAAGAGCCAGCTGGCTTTTGGCTCATTCGCTCAGCTCCAGAGGTCCCCGGTTCGATCCCGCGGCTGACAACCGGGGTCTGTCGGCATTACACTAACAGTCCTGCTGATAATATCACAGACTAACCAATTTATTTGAGCATAAGCTTTCGTGAGCTACAGCTCACTTCATCGGATGCATAAAGTGGAAAATAGTTTATGCATCCGATGAAGTGAGCCTTAGCTCACGAAAGCTTATGCTCAAATAAATTGGTTAGGTCTCTAAGGTGCCACAAGTCCTCCTTTTCTTTTTGCGAATACAGACTAACACCGGCTGCTACTCTGAAACCTGGTAATATTACAAGGCATTATTTGTTAAGTCTTAGCCCTGCGCAAGTCACCACTCTCCATGCTCCAAACAATTTACAATCTAGCAAGACAAGATGCAACGGGAGAACCCCGCAGAAAGCCTTACTCTAGCGCACTTCCCCTCTCTGTGATGTGACTAGACTCCTTCACCTCCAGGTTCCTCACCTGTTTGCTTCACTGTTACAGCTCAAGTTGCCAGAGCCTCCTTCGCGCCTCCTGCGGCAGGAGCACGTTCTCTCCTGGCATGCCCGGGGAGAGCCAACCCGCCCCGCACATCCCAGCAAGGAGGGAGGCGGGCAGGGCTCCCTCAGTTCTACTCAGGCTCGCTGGGGTTCTCCGGGGCTCCCCAGGGGAAGGTGGCTCTGGGCCCGCGGAGCTCGTGGTACGGGTGCCCCTGGCTGCGCCCTCAACCAAAACCAATCTGTCTCTGGCACAGGGTCCGCAAAGGCGCGGGACTACAACTCCCAGCATCCCCCCACGGGGCGGCACAGCAGCGGCGACCACCGCCCGGCTGCCCCCCGGACCCTCTTGCGGAGGAGCCTCAGGCTGAAGGGGTGCGGGGGAGGGTGTCTTTGCGGTGGCCCTGAGCCCCCCCCTCCGTCGCTGGCTCCCTCCCCCCGCAGGCTGGGGGGGGCTGAGGGCGGCTCCCCTTGGCCTCTCCAGCCTGCAAAGGGGAGTTTCCAGGAAGTGGCCATATTGGATTCATTCAGCCGCATCGATCCGGGGAGAAGAGCGGGGCTCCGGCAAGGCAGTTTCCCGGCCAGAGACCCCCCCCCGCTCCCGCCATGGCGGCCACGGACCTGGAGCGCTTCTGTGTGAGTGCGAAGCCCCGCGCGGCGCTGCCCCCGGGCGCTGGGGCTCCGGGCTGCGCGCCCCCAGCGCGGGCTGCAGGCGGGGCGGGAGATGATGTGTCAGTCGCCGCTTTGTGCCGGGGCGCCCGGGAAGTTTGGGGAAGACGCGCTGGAGGCAGCTTCCCCCTGGGGCCGCGCCGGGGGGGGCGCTGCCCGCCTCTGGCGCTCGAGGAGGGGAGCGCAGCCCGGAGCCGGGCGCAGCCTCCCCTGCAGCGCGCGTGCGGCCGGGGGTCCCGGCTCTTCGCCAGCCCCGGGAGCTCCCCTCTCTCCCCGGGGCGCCCAGCCCAGCGCGCGGGGACGGTCCCTCTCTCCCCGTGCCCAGCAGCGGTTCTCCCAGCGAGCCCCGGCCCTGGGGGCTGGAGGCTTGAGCCCCAGTTTGGGGGTAAAGCTCGGACCCTCCCCGGGCTGGGCTCTGCTGCAGGAGGATGCTCTGGGGCTCGGGCTGCAGGGGGGACAAGGGGAGGGGGCGGTGACAGCGGGGCTCCTGGCGCTGCTAGTACGCGGGGGTCAGGAACTGATCTCCCGTTGGGCTTTCGCTGGGAGTGGGGGATGCCGAGCTGGAAGAGATGATCGGGGCGGGGAGGTGATCAGTCCAATGCCTTCAAGAAGAGGGCCTGTGTCTGTGCAGAGCTGGGTATTTGCAGACGTGTTGCAATGTTTAACTCTACAAACCCGAAAGGTTTTTCTTCTGTTACATTGCGCAAGTTGTGACACAACAAAGGGACAGTCCCGCTGAATTTAGGTGGAGAGTCTCCATCCAGTAATGGAAGAGCCAGAACAGCAGGAGGCTGAAAGGCAGTCACATCATTCTGGGCCCGATCCTGCCCGTTTACCCGGAGCACTCTCATGCTCTGGGGGGGAGTCACTCTGATACAATCTCACCGGGCTGGAGATAGATAAATATCCTTTGTTTCTGTTATTCCACTCATGGTGTAAAGTACTGCTTGGCATGATTAAGGGCGGCAGAATCATGCCCTATTTGAACTTGTCCTGGGGTAAAATATTTGTAAGTACTATATTCTGTAATTCACATTAAGTACCACACTGCTTCTTGAGCAGTTCCATTTAAATCAACCTAAGGAAGACAAAATCTGGCCCTTAACTTGTGTTGTATATTGTAGTGCTGATTCATTCTCGCTCTGTGTTACTTTTCATTTATCCCTATAAAAAAACATGTTAAATCTCTGTTTCCCCTGCCCCATGAGATGCTTCTGTTTTGTACAGCTATACATCCTATTCATTGTTTTCTACAACAAATAATTGTTTTCTTCAGAGTAAAAGAAAAAAGCTGATTGTTGAACTCCTGTGCATGTCATTATCTTATCTAGAATATAGCAAACGTTTGTTTAGTTGGCAGATGTGTTTGGCCCTTGCAAATCCTTAATTGTGTAAATGTTGGCATCTAAACAAGAAAGAAGCAAAGGATATTTCTATAGCCAATCTTGTGGGTGCTTCTGGATGATAAAATTAATTTACAGTTTGACCTGCACTTTTATAAACAAAATCAGCTATGATTTAGTGTGTGTCTTAATGTTAGGTTGGAAGTTTTAGAGAAACATTGCAACATTTCTACAAATACCACTGCAGTGTTTTGATATGCTTGTTTTGAAAGAATAGATTACAGACCTGTAGGGAACAGGTGGGATGTTACATACATAAAATCACAATATAAAGTGTGGGTGTAGGTTCAGAGCCAAATGGCAGATGCTGGTATTGAAGCTTCATTCGATAGATGCAGAAATATGCTTCCAGCAAACAAATGGTCACTCTGCAATGGATTTAAGGATACAACCACTTCCAGAAGAAAATTTCCATCCAGCCTTTTGTATAGTTTCAATGTGTGGTTTGATGCATAAATGATTCATAAAGAAGTTTATAGATTGTGAATACCATTGTGATGCCAAAAATGCTTGCAAAGGAAGTTGAATACTCATGTGTTCATAGGTATGCATTTATATAGGGATGAGAAAAATAAATAAAGTGAGTTAAAGCCTTGTTTACAATAATAAGAAGAATTGTTTGGATACCAGTTTTATGTCAGTGTCTTGAAACACTGCCAAAGGCTTGCTCTCCATAGCTAACAGTATATATAACAGTATATAAAGAGTGATTGGCACAAAGAAAAATTGGCCTTGTGTTTGAAGGTATTTTTTTAAAGAGTACTTATGTTTTATCTTTGTTCTTGAGTCAATGTACAAAGAATATTGTATAATAAATCTGAAGCATGATTTAGGTGAGGAATAGAAGGGTGGCAATACATGTTGGATAAGTGCTACCAGAAGCTGATCTGACAGAAATCTGTTGGCTTAAAGATGTTTTTTGTCAAAGGCTTAAAATTGTGTTGGAAGGGTACTCTAAATAAACAGGCTGATGATGGATCTTTCTACCTTTTGAGAACGGAAAATGTCTTCACCACATTAAATAGCATAGTTCCTTAAACTCACCATTGTGCATTTTGATGTTGCTAAATAAATGGGGCTGGAAGCGACGGTCATTTGAATGATAGACGTGTCAGTTGTGCTAAAACAGATAAGTTCCTTCTATAATAAATCCTTTCTACCAAGAGTCTTCAGCTCTGCTTCATTGCTCTGCAACCTGGCATAAAATTTCTCAGCCGGAGAGTGAATTTTTAAAAGTGATACTTGGGGCACAGGGAGAGAAATCCCCTGTCAATGTAATTGAAAAACTGTAAATTGTTTAAAGTTCACATAATGCAAGTACAGCTTTGTTTTTTAAAATTAGATGTTTCAAGACTTTTTTTTTTTTTTTTTTTTTGCGGGGATGGGGTAGAAGTAGAGAATGGAAACAGAATCATTTACATGGAAAGGGGATGTAATTTTTTCCCATTTGATATTTATGTAAGAATTTCTAGAATGTTAGCTTGCTGCGTATCTATGACATTAATGCTGACCTGGTTTAAAGCAAATCAATAATAATTGCAGATGGGATCAAGCTTGAACACCAGATGTAGCACTCACTGAACTTCTGAGAAAATAGGGTTCATTCCTGCACCTTGTGGACTGAGCCTTTCTTTAATAATAAATAGTTGACCTTTAGGTAGAGCCAGATTTTCAAAAGAGCTCAGCTCCCATTTAGGCACCTACATGAAGTGGCTGGATTTTCAGAACAATCAGTGCCCAGCAGCTGCCATTGAAAATCTATTCATTTTCTTTAGGTGCCTGAATGGTAACGGACCTCTTTTGAAAATCTGGCCCTATCTAAAGGCCAGGGATGCCAGGTCAGGTGGTCTCAGTATTGCCCAAGTAGCAGGAGAGAACATTTTATACTTGAAAGAAACAGGGAGGGGAGAACTAAATATCTCACTGGTGCGGTTTCTAATTTATATAGGAAGAGCCCCAACCCCTTTCCTCCCCATGTTGACAGTGGACCTGCCTAGATGCTCTGTTACATGAGACAGCACCTATGGAAGAAGGGCGATTGTGTGATTAAAGTGTTGTGTTGTGAGAGCTGAGTCCTACTCCCAGCTCTGCTACAGATGTTGTCATCTTGGTCAAGACACCTAACCTCTCTATGGCACACTTCCTCAACTGTAAAGTACAGTAGTTCTGATAATAGTTCCCTATTGTCAAGGAGCAGTGAGGCTAATTTCTTTCAAAATGACTGTGATGCTCTAAGCTCAGAATCCAGAGTCCTTATTTACACAATTAGCATGTTCTCATATATACTGTGAGGAGCATCATGGAAAAACCCTATATATATAACTTTCAAAAAACAATCTGATTAAATAGTCCTAGTGATTGTATAGTGTAATGGTGCCATCAGTTAGTTGACACTGACACCTCATAATGTTATGATTCTTCAAATTAAGAATCTGTATTTAAAAACTCTCCAAGTGCATACTTCTCCAATATAGTTCTCCACCATGTCTTAACAGCCCCCTCCAACACAATGAAGTTCCTTTGAAGTAGTAGTATTAGAAACAATCAACAAAAACAAGTGAAAGGAAAATTCACCCACAGAAAGCCGCATTTAAGACTGCATTCATTCTAGGCTGCAGAATCACACCATCAGTGCTCAAGAGTGCTTTTGTTCTTGTAAATATAGTGCTTGTAAGATATGTTGGTTTCACAGCCCTGGAAACTGTAGTCCTCTGTTGAGCCACACAACAGCTACAGCACAGACATTGGCAGCACTAGCTTTCCATCAGTGTGCTCCAGCCCTGACCCAGAAGGACCTCCTCTACATAGGGGAGGATAGTTCAGCCTCTGAGCCCATTGCTACCCTAGAGTGTCTATTGACATGGTCAACAAATAAAAACCGCCCAGCTGGTTTGTGATGTGGATATCTCTCCCCTGGGAATTGGACGGAGACCAGCAGTTCGTTTCATATAAATTACTAAATATCCATCCAATGTTACTGAGCTGGGATGCACTTGAACCAACATCCTATACATGAAAGGTATTAATTTCATTATCAGTCCCCCAAGCCATCCTGTGCTTAAGAGGTGACGTGTGATTGATTGTGTGTTGGCACAGCCACTGGCAGTAGTAAAAGGATGTCGGTATATCTGCCGTGCTGTGCAACAGCCAATCACCACGGGCAGAAAATGCGAGGAGCAAAGCAGAAGGAGGATAACAACGGCAGGGAAATGCAGTGGGCCTGGAGAGAGTTAAAACAGATGGGAGGGGAAGAAGTGGGAGAGCAGGCCCTGAAGAAAAGGAGTAGAGTAAATGGAGCTCAAAATGGGACAAAATGTGGAGACCCGCAGTTAAAAATAGTCCCACTTTTTTCAAGGCCTTTGTAAGCCAAAAAGCCTGGCAAATTTCATTTCAACAAGTAGCATAGTGAAGGGTCCGATTAACCCACTAATACATTAATTGATAGGTGCAAATGCAGTAAGTCACTTTGACCTTAATTCAGGCAGTCATGTGCCCTCAGAATGGCGCATTAGTATGAGTTAGAGCGAATGTGTCAGGCCTGATATTCAGCCTTAACACTGAATGTTCAGGCATCTGTTGTTTTGTCAGTCCCCTAGGCCCTGGATTTTGAAAATGTCATCCCTAATCTATATGTGCAAATACTGTGACTGCGCAGATTGGAGATTTCTGTATGTTGGAGACCAGTTGGAATAATAACTGGGCATTTGCGCATAGGTAGACCTGAGTTGTATATGCAGTTTAATGGTTGCACAATTGTCCTGAAAATAATGTAACTAGATTTTTTTTTTAAATTTTTTTGGTGGTTTGTGTAGAAACCAGTAATATCCTTCTTTTAAAATCTTGCCAGGGAAACTGTTACTTTTAAAGAGGAAAATGGAGTGTCTTCCCCAGTGGTGACAGGATGGTGGAATTTTTGCCGCTAACCTCATGTGCCTGTTCGATTTTGGCAGACATTTAAGAGAGTCCAGCGATTGTTGCCTGTTGGAAAAACTATGAGCTTTGTTGTATTGTTGTCACCTGTTCATTTGTGTAGCTAATGACCTTGAGAAACCACCAGGAAAAACCTTTGGTGTAAGGTTTCACCAGAATTGGATGAGTCTTGCAAAACTTTCTACATTCCCTTCACTGCTGGTTTTGTTTAAACAGGAGTTTTCTCCTTAACAGCTGGTATCCTCCTGCCTATTGCATGTAGTCACTTCACAGTCTAGTGTTTGAGATATCACAGTTCTTCCCCATGAAAAGGATTCTGCTGTCAAACACTGGCTCGTGTGGCCTCACAGAATGATGTGGGCATGAGGAACAGACTGAGCATAGAAGGGAGAAAGCTGCATGTATCCAGTTTAGGACTGAACAATTGCCAATGAAAAGGCCACTGGTGGGGCAATGCAGGCCCCAAACTTAGGTTGGGTATTTTTAAAAATAACATTTCAGAAATATTCCCATGACTTAAACAATTCCAGCGAAAATAGTTTTTATTTGGATTCAGACATTCTCCTGCAGATTTTATAACCCTGCCCATTGCAGCATTTTGCTAGGACTTGGGAGCCCTAGAGAGAAACAGACTAGTCTGTTCTTATTGTCCAACTTGAGTGTTTACCTTTGACCTTGTGCTCAGTTTGGAAGAGATTATTTAAATAGGAACTTCAGAAAGAAGTGAGTTTTAAAATTGTTAACAGATCAGGGAGCAAGTGCAGCTGCAGATCTGCTACCCTGAATTGGAATGTACAGCGTATTCCGTTCCATGTGCTGGCTAGATCTTCTAGCTGGGGTGTGTACCTGCCTGAGGAGTGAGGATGGGAAATGATCTTCCTCGCTGTTCTCCTCCCAGTGGGGCCGGCACTGCTGGCTGCACTTCTGACCCACAATCTGTCCCCAAATGGCCTGCACAAGCTCATCCTTCTTTGACCCACAATCTGTCAGGTTACAAAGAAGAGTGTTTTAACTGTATGTGCGGAACAAATGTCTGCTGGAAAAGTATCCGCTTTTCCAAATGTATTGCTGTTTCTGTCAGTGCAAATCCAATGTGTCTCTTCCTCCTGTAATATAGAAACAATATGTTACTCCAAGTGGGAGTTCGGAGCATCTTTTTAAATACGTGTGATCCCTGCGAGCTCTGAGGCAGTGGGAGTAAGAACACACGAACTGGAGAATCCTAGAACCATCTGAACCCTGCATGCCCTCTGGAGAAGCAATAACACATGCAAACCTGAAGAACAACTCTCTCTTTCTGGGATGCAGTGAGATGACAGGGCCCCTTTTTTGGTTTGTGGCTGTGAGATGTCAGCGAATCTCCAGCACTGTGAGGAGCGGTAACGTTTTGGGAGCTACATTATCTCTGGGAAGATTATATCAATGTTATTTCCAGCTAAAATCAGGAAAACTGGCCCTCTGTCTTTTCCTCCCAGTGTACCTGCTGTTCCTGTTTCCTTCATCTCAAGGTTTGATATACCCCACTGGGAACTATGGGTGCCTACCACCTCTCAGGATCAGGTCATTAGTGTCTGTGGAACTTTCTCCATCATGGGGCCTGTTCTTGTGCTCTTGCAATATTTCTTCCTGATAATCTCCCTATCCCTTTCCCATATGCCTCTTTGCTTGGAGTGGGAGAGGAGGAAATGGAACACAGTCTGTGAAAAACCAGATTTATTCCTTCCAATTGTGCAATACATTGAAGGAATCGAGTCTCATGAAACAGGGAGAATAGTGCCCCGTTCATTCAGGGCCAGGATATCTGCACCATATCACTTCCAACTTCATCAAGTGTGTAAGGGGGGAGTGAGAGAGTTTTGATTTGGGAGGCTGCTGGTGAGGTTTGGGGGCTTTTAATTTGGACATTGGTCAAAGACATTTGTATTGATTTTTGTCTGATAAAACGTGTACATGCATCCAGAACTTGAGCTGGGCCGATCTTAAATAAAACCAATAAAGTCTGAGGCAAAAGGACCCTGAAACAATGGGATGTTGGATAACAGGAGCGCCCCATGCTAACTTGGAGAACTGCTTGAGAGCTGAGGAACTTGAGCAATTCTGTTCTCCTGAACCTTCTCCTCAAGTCTTCGGTCTAGACCTTGAAGTCTCCCTTTCAGAAGCTTGCCAGCTGGCATAAATAGCTGTGTCGGCTCTGAAACATGACAGATGTTTTTGGGGTGGAGCAAAGGGTGAAGGGGTGGCAAATGTTCTCTAAAATGATGTTATAGGGAAACATTATTTTCTGAAAAAAATCTGTGTACAGGCCCATCCCACAATGGGATCTGTCAAGTTTCTGCCAAATATATTCCCCGTTGTGCTATGAACTCTTATAAACTCCCAAGCTAACTAGGATCCGGGGGCGGGCGGATTTGTCAGTACTTGGATGGGTGACTTTGTTTAGAAGTTGAAATTCCTTATTGTAGCCAAAAAGCATGTCTCTCACATACATGAAATTTCAGGGATGTCAAACAGCTACAGTAGAAGTTCCCATGAACTGTCGTGCCTCAGAACCAGAAACATCACATCCCTGCTGTCTCCCACCCATCCGGCTCTGCACTAACTTACTTGGGAGCAGTTGGAGACGCAGGGAAAGATGAGAGAGTTTGTACAGAAGGTGCTCCTAGGTGCGTGGGCCTGTTCCCATCCAGTCCTGAGTTCTGACTGAACGATTACTAAATGACATGCCACAATAAGCCCCTGCTCCATTACCACTGCATTATCTGACCCAGGAAACTTTAAACTGTGGATTCAGTGTGACATGTTCCCCGCAACTGAATTTCATTTGCCCTAGGGTGTGCAAGGAACTCGTATGCTGCCTTCGAAGTTTGTACTCAAGCTGAACCATTTAATAGTAATAAAAGAGGTAGATCAAATCAGTCCCTAGAAAAAGGGCCCTTTTAGACAGGTTGTTAAATGATGTGAATTCAAACAAAATGCCCTGGTGAATGAGGGCAGAAAATTGTTGGACTCTAATCCCACCCTTTCTCCCAGCTCACTTCAGTTAGTGTACAGCGGGGATGGGCAAACCTTTTGGCCCGAGGGCCACATCTGGGTATGGAAATTGTATGGTGGGCCATGAATGCTCACAAAATTGGGGGTTGGGGTACGGGGGGGGGGTAAGGGCTCCAGCTGGGGGTGCAGGCTCTAGGGTGGGGCTGAGGATGAGGGGTTGGGTGTGCAGGAGGGTGCTCCGGGTGGGGACTGAGGGGTTCAGAGGGCGGGAGGGGGATCAGGGCTGGGGCAGGGGATTGAGGCAGGGGAGCGCTTACCTCAAGCAGCTCCCAGAAGCAACGGCATGTCCCCCCGCTGGCTCCTACATGGAGGGTCAGCCAGGCATCTCTGTGCGCTGCCCCATCCGCGGGTGCCACCCCTGCAGCTCCCATTGATTGTGGTTCCCTGCCAATGGGAGCTGTGGGGGCGGTGCTTGGGGCGGGACTGAGCATGTGGAGCGCCCTGACTGCCCCTATGAATAGGAGCCGGAGGGAGGACATGCCACTGCTTCCGGGAGCCACACAGAGCGGGGCAAACCCCAGACCTGGCTCTCCGGCAGGAGCTCCAGGGCCAGATTAAAACGTCTGGAGGGCCGGATGCGGTCCCCGGACCATAGTTTGCCCACCCCGCCTGGTGTACAGTATGGGTTCAGTGGGAGTTTTGCCTGAATAAGGACTGCAAAAATGGGCCCTGAGAGAACTATTTCTGCTTTCTGTGTCTTCCATAGGCGTCCTAGCGTAAGGGTTTATTCTGCAGTATCACAGCTGAAAGGACTATGTTGAATTTCTCTTCTTCTATTTCAGTTTTGCAGTTAGATGCTTTTTGAATTGTATTGACTCTTCAGATTAAAGGTATTTTGCAGCTTTCTAAAGGCCTCAGTTAATAGGATATGTAGTAGTCATCTTATTAGCCTGATGATTTTGAGGTAGCTCTTGGAGCCAAGTGGTTTTGGTGTATATGTATAGCCTTGCCTCCAAGGTTAGGTTACTTGTTGTCTTCCTGATATTTGCCATTAAGCACCAAAACACAGCATACAGTAGTGGTATTTGGACTGTCTGAGTTAGCAGTCAAAGAAAGAATAGCTTATCACCATAGAGAACAATTATATGAATTCAAAGAGATTTGGACCCGATTTCTAGATATGTTTGGGTATAAAATGTTGACATGGCTAAAACAGTTCCAGACTTCCATTCCATATAACCCCTCTGCTTTTTCTCTCCTCATTTCCCCCACCACAGCCACCTCCTTCCTTCTTCTGCCTATTCATGTGTGTCTTCTCCTATTTTATCACTGTTAACTCCACCCTAATGTGTGACATCTGTGTAGTATTGTCTGACTTTGTATTGTCTGGTCTCGCAGCTTTGATAAGCTGTAAAATTGCATAATTCTACTGGGATAGCATATGAAACATGAGGTATTTCGAAACGTATAAAAGCTGTAAGTCATTTACCTTTTTGTACTTTTCATTGTCTTTCTTTATGAAAATCGATAGAAAATGAATCTTGCTCACACTCACACACAGAGAATTGTCCATTGGCTGGAAATGGAAATTTCTTGGAGATACTGTGCATTGGATTGTTGTGTCATGAGAACTGGAAACTAAACCCAGCGATGACTAGAATTAATTGGCTCTCTTAAGAGTAACCCCCTACCAAAATCCCTTTCTGCCTTGCCTAAAAAAAGTATTGAATGATGGAATTCATTATAAACAGGCAAGGAATTCTGGAAACATGTGCAGGAATTAGCCATGTTTATTTTAAATGGTAACTAAAACAAATAATCTTTGTGGCTAATATTCAGCATGCAGAATAGAGCAGCTGGATAATTACATAGTATGAATCAGAGTTATCTTCTCCTCTTTCGATGACACTTCCTTAAAAATGCCATTAACCTTTACCAAACCATTATGTGGTGTAGAATTGCCCACTAATATCTCTTTGAGGTTGTGGGCCAAACTTCTGCTTTCAGTTTGTCCAACAGTCATTCATGTTGCTCTGGGTGGAACTTGGCAGTGTGTCTCATTCACTTGCAGACCCATTGCTCAAAGTAAGGAGAGAGGATGGTTGGGAGGGAAATGTGGTCTAGCGGTTAGACCAGGGGATTATAAGCCAGCACTGCCACTGCCCTGTTGTGTGACCTTGGGAAAGTCACTTACTGTGTCTAACTTGAGGGGGATGGGGTGGGCAGAAATAATGCTTATCCCCTTGCATAGGGCTGTGAGGGTTAATTAACTAAGGAGCCTAAGGAGCTGTGTAAATAATATCTGAAAGACAAAACTGAGAGTAATTTACTAGATGGCTTGGCATGGGTATTTTTTTAAATAGGGAACTGAGGAAGAGTGTCTGTTCTAACTTTTGCCTTCTCAGTAAGAGGTTAGTTCGTGGGAGAATGGAATTCTTATGCAGCTGAAGTGCTGAACTTTCTCATCCCTTCAAGGAAATGTCTTTCATTTTTGGTTCCATAGTTTCCTTCTGTTTCCACTGATGTTCTTCATTCTCAAAGGCAAAGGTTGTATTTGCAAAAGACTTTCTATGTGGAGCACCTGGCTTGCTCATACAGATCCTGAAAATATAGCTTATGGGTCCAAATATCAGATAAAACAAGAAAATACAGTGGTTTGTTTTAGTTTTGCTTTTAACATGAGAGAGGCATCTGAGCACAGCTCTATATGACACGATAGATATTGTATGCAGTGGTGGTTTAGCCGTGATGGTTGCAGGATATTCGAGAGAGATGGTGGGTGAGGTAATATATTTGGTTGGACCAAATTCTGTTGGTGAGAGAGACACGCTTTCGAGCTTACACAGAGCTCAAAAGTGTGTCTCTCTCACCAACAGAAATTAGTCCAATAAAAGATATTATCCACAAATATCTATCATGAGGTATCTTCTTTCTTCATATATTTGATGTCTCTAATATATGGAGTTACAGGTGTACTTTGTGACCGAACCAAGTCTGTTGTGTCAGTGGGCATCTTTCCACTGACTTCAGTAAGCTTTGAGTCAGGCCCTGTGAGGGGAGACAATATGTTCCGTGGTTCTTGCTTTCCTGATTTGGTGTTCTGGGGCTCTGGGCTTGCTTGTGCCCCCATTGAAGACCATTAGAATTCTGCCACTGACTTAGCAGAAACTGCCCATTGTATGGGAAAGTTTAAACTAAAAACCAAAGCCCCCACCTTTTTGATAATTATTTAGAAAATAAAAGAAGCCTTCATGAGAACATATCTATTCAGATGAGGTTTTGCAAAATTCGTTTTTACCCCTGTACGTGAAGCTTGAGCTGACTGTATCCTATAGATTGTGTTGCTCTACGTGGTTTTGTCTTTAAATCTTAAACTGAATATTGTGGAGGAGTTTTTGTAGCATGTTTAAATGTTGTGTTCCTGATACTGGATATTCTTGCCACTTATAGTTGGTCCAATAAAAGATGGGAGAAGCATCTGAGCGCAGCTTTATATGTCATGGTAGATATCGTATGCAGTGTTGTAGCTGTGCCAGTCCCAGGATATTAGAGAGACACGGTGGGTGAGGTAATATCTTTTATTGGACCAACTTCTGTTCTCACCACCTTGTCTCTCTAGCATCACTGACAGGCAGCCCAGATATGGCATTTTTTTTCAAAGCTCATATGTAGGGCAATCTTCTGGGTGTTCAGTCGCAATGACAAAATGTACATCTAATCCTTGTTTAATTAATGTGATTTAGATCTTGCAAACATTGCAACTGAATGGCTAAGTAAGAGATTAGAAAGCAAATTTCCATACGCTTTTTATCAGTTAAAGAAATTAAAGGGGAATATAAGCCAGAGCTGGTCAGTTCATTTGTAGAAAGCTGAAGTAGTGCTGTATTTGTAGGTAGTGTTTGTTCTTAGATGGATGTACAGTATGTAAGCTGAGACGGGCAGCAGTGTATACCCTAGCTGAAGTTTACCTGACACAATAAATGTTACTTATAAAAAAAATTTAACAACCCCGTCCTCCCCAAGACAATATTGTAAAGCAAATAGCAATCCACATAATTCTGTGAAAAGCTGCTTTGGGGGTGAAAGGCTGATCAAACGCAATGGGAAAAGTTGTATATAATACAATTATAGAAGTTGTAGAACAATAGAAGAATAATACAAAGGTGTATATAATACAACAGTAGAAGTGTGTGTATATAATACAACCATTTACTTGCAAGAGCTGAGGAAAGCGCTCTGATGTGCAGGCATATATAGAAATCCAGGCTTCTAGGTTGGTTCTGAGATTGCTCAGCTTTTGGTTTGCTATTTAAACATTGTTACAAAGTGGCGTGAGAAATCACACCACCATTTAGGCAAAGGGGAGCAATTTGGGAGTTTTGTTTGCGTAAGAAGTGTCAAATTAGAACGGAGTTCTGTTTGTTAAATGAGCCTGATAACAACACTTACATAGTTGGGTGAACCTAGAATTAAACATATAGAAAACAGAGCACTTTATTCACTTTATTTCCTGGGAGGAGCCTGTCTAGGGTAGTCCAGGATTAGGGACCTATGGTATAGGAAGGGCAGTGTGAAAAATAAACAACAATGGACTGATTTGCAAAGACATTGAGCACCTGCAGCTCCCAATGACTTCTATCGGCTCTGGGGTTGCTATGAACCTCTGAAAATCAGCCCACAAACTTTCAGCGTGGGTGCAGTTTGTTTTCATCTTTTGCTAGTGTCACTTTATGGACAGAGGAGGATCCAAACTCTGATTTTTCTTGCCTGTGCAATTTTAAGTCACCGTGTTTAATTTTATTTAACATAGATTTGGTTGTTCCATGTTTGGTTTCTTTAATGACATTTGGTGCCAAGTCTGGGCATCTTGAAGCTGGGGGAGATATTGAATAATGGCGTGAGTGTTCTGTGAAAATTCTTGACATTCTTAAGAAAAGGGTTAAAATGGAAGAGTGGGGCTGGGTAGGGATTGTTTTTCCTGTGTGTGATTTTTAATTCTGGAGAGTGCAGTGCAGGCCAGGAGCTTCGTTGAAGACTTTGTTGTCATGAGTTGTATGCAACGGGAATCAAGTGACTTACATGGTCTCCTTTGTACGAAGAAATACTGTGACTGTGATGTCAAAACTCAAATATGAAATCTGCAGTGCTTATTTTGGAGCGTGCTTGTGGGCCTCAGTGGAGAAGGAAATGCAAATACGCTGTACCGTGCTGAGAATTTTGATGCAGGATAGTAATATCACCTGGGTAATAGCAACACTGAATTGGTAAGGAAGAGGTCTCACAGAGCTGCCTAGAGGATCCAGCTGTTAATATAGGGCCAGATCACCCCCTGTCCTCCCTGAGTTTCTCCACGTGTGGTTCTGAACCCCTCTCTGTGGAAGGGAGGGGGGATCAGTACCTCCATGGCACCATTCCCTTGTCTCTCTTGTCTGGACCCTGTAGAGGGCCCTTGTTGCAGTTGGGGGGCCTTGTGAGGGCAGAGGGACATAGTCAGGGTGAGCAGAAGGGGGCAGAGTTTACATCCTCTCATCCAGAAGTGGATGGTATATGCCAGTTTCATACCTCTCGCCTTGCCAAGGCCATTTGTGAGAGAGGCCAAAAAGAAGTGGCACCAATAAATTATTAATGGAGGAAGCTTAAAAGACAGCCAGATCCAGTCCTTCCATGTAACGGGCTCTCTCCATGGCTTCTGTGTCATGATCATTCATTTCTGATGTCAGTAATTTTCCACAATGAAAGTGAGGGGGTCACTCAATTTGTGTGGGCCTTGGGCAATTTGGGAGTGAAATGCGTGACATTCTGTCAAATGAGGTGCACTTGAGCGGTATGCCTCGTGCTGAGCAGCTCTTTCATAGCCACAGCCACATTGCACAAATAACCATGTTTAAATATTGTTGTGGGCCAGCTGTTTAAGAGCATGGTTTCTGGCCTGTTTGGACCCCCCCCCCCCAAAAAAAAAAAAAAAAAAAAAAGAAGGAAGAAGGAAAAAAGAAAAGTCCCTGTTAGGAAACTGTGTGTTAAACCTGGTAGAGTCTTTCTGCAGTGTACCAGCTCTGGTGATTTTATCATGTCCCATGATATTTGGTGGTGGTTCATAAATCTCCAGCTTCTGGAGTCAGATGATAAGGTGAGAATCTCTGTTTTTATATGAATGAAAAGTAAGCTTCTAACCTTCATGGTTCAGAAAAAAGCTTGAAAATGTGACCCCTTCAGGTTCAAAAGTCAGAAGACAAATCCAAGCAAGGAAGCCAAAATTTATTATTGTCAGAACCTTATTATTTTAGCCAATGTCCTGATTTGTAGGGCCTGGCACCCGATTTTCATAGAATAACAGAGTTGGAAGGGACTTCTGGAGGCCATCTAGTCCAACCCCCTGCCCAGAGCAGGACCAATCCCAACTAAATCATCCCAGCCAGGCTTTGTCAATCCTGACCTTAAAAACTTCTAAGGAAGGGGATTCCACCACCTCCCTAGGTAACGCATTCCAGTGTTTCACCACCCTCCTAGTGAAAAAGTTTTTCCTAATATCCAACCTAAAACTCCCCCACTGCAACTTGAGACCACTACTCCTTGTCTTTTCATCTGCTATCACTGAGAATAGTCTAGATCCATCCTCTTTGGATCCACCTTTCAGGTAGTTAAAAGCAGCTATCAAATCCCCCCTCATTCTTCTCTTCCGTAGACTAAACAATCCCAGTTCCCTCAGCCTCTCCTCATAAGTCATGTGTTCCAAACCCCTAATAATTTTTGTTGCCCTCCGCTGGATGTTTTTCAATTTTTCCACATCTTTCTTGTAGTGTGGGGCCCAAAACTGGACACAGTACTCCAGATGAGGCCTCACCAATGTCGACTAGAGGGGAAAGATCACGTCCCTCCATCTGCTGGCAATGCCCCTACTTATACACCCCAAAATGCCATTGGCCTTCTTGGCAACAAGGGCACACTGTTGACTCATATCCAGCTTCTCGTCCACTGTCACCCCTAGGTCCTTCTCTGCAGAACTGCTGCCTAGCCATTCGGTCCCTAGTCTGTAGCGGTGCATTGGATTCTTCCGTCCTAAGTGCAGGACTCTGCACTTGTCCTTGTTGAACCTCATCAGATTTCGTTTGGCCCAATCCTCCAATTTGTCTAGGTCCCTCTGTATCCTATCTCTACCCTCCAGCGTATCTACCACTCCTCCCAGTTTAGTGTCATCCGCAAACTTGCTGAGGGTGCAATCCACACCATCCTCCAGATCATTAATGAAGATATTGAACAAAACCGGCCCCATGACCGACCCTTGGGGCACTCCGCTAGATACCGGCTGCCAACTAGACATGGAGCCATTGATCACTACCCCTTGAGCCTGACAATCTAGCCAACTTTCTACCCACCTTGTAGTGCATCCGTCCAGCCCATACTTCTTTAACTTATTTATTATTTAATTATTTAAACTCAGTACCAATGTGGACACAAGAACAAATGGATATAAACTGGCCACTAGGAAATTTAGATTAGAAATTAGACGAAGGTTTCTAACCATCAGAGGAGTGAAGTTTTGGAATAGCCTTCCGAGGGAAGTAGTGGGGGCAAAAGATCTATCTTGCTTTAAGATTAAACTCGATAAGTTTATGGAGGAGATGGTATGATGGGATAACATGGTTTTGGTAATTAAATATTCATGGTAAATAGGCCCAATGGCCTGTGATGGGATATTAGATGGGGTAAGATCCAAGTTACCCGGGAAAGAATTTTCTGTAGTATCTGGCTGATGAATCTTGCCCATATGCTCAGGGTTTAGCTGATCGCCATATTTGGGGTCGGGAAGGAATTTTCCTCCAGGGCAGATTGGAAGGCCCTGGAGGTTTTTCGCCTTCCTCTGTAGCATGGGGCACGGGTCACTTGCTGGAGGATTCTCTGCTCCTTGAGGTCTTTAAACTACAATTTGAGGACTTCAATAGCACAGATATAGGTGTGAGGTTTTTTTGTAGGAGTGGTGGGTGAAATTCTGCGGCCTGCGTTGTGCAGGAGGTCAGACTAGATGATCATAATGGTCCCTTCTGACCTAAATATCTATGAAACTTGCTGACAAGAATACTGTGGGAGACCATGTCAAAAGCTTTGCTAAAGTCGAGGAATAACATGTCCACTGCTTTCCCTTCATCCACAGAACCAGTTATCTCATCATAGAAGGCAATTAGATTAGTCAGGCATGACTTTCCCTTGGTGAATCCATGCTGACTGTTCCTGATCACTTTCCTCTCGTCTAAGTGCTTCAGAATTGATTCAAACGTTTGTGGTTGGGGATACTGCTTACATGAGTAGTTCTGTTAACGAGGGCTCCCAGAATGAACCTGGTGATGAGCCGATAATGCCTTGCCTTGGCTGAGGTCTTTCTGAATCCATAGGAACTCTAGAATACACTGTCAACTGACATATTTTACCATCATGTCAATTAGATCTGTTCAGGGCTAGAAAGCACAATTTATAAAACTCTGGGGGCCCATTTGTATGCTAGCACCTCCCCTGGTCGGAGAATGTCACTGATCCTTCAGCACAGAATAGCAGATACAAAGACATGCTTTCCTCTCTGCTAGCCACGTAATAAACCAGCGAACTCTGTGCTGAGGCAAAAGAGAGAAGATCAAATGCAGCAGACTGTAATCATAATACAAATAATGAATACAAACCCCACGTTTAAATGCTCTTATTGATCCATTGGACTTTTGCCTTTGCTTTGAAATACCAGGCCCTGATTCAACAAAACACTTAAGTGACTTCAGTGACTCTTAAGTGGATGCTTAAGTGCTTTGCTGAATTGGGGCCCAGTTGAGACTCAGTATCACCTGCATGGCTATTAGACATAACAGCTTTTTAGCATCACAGAGGTCAGGAAGTCTCATCTCTTCTGTCTAGCTTTGTACCATCAATCTCTCATCATATGGTGAATTTTAATGCTGAGAACTGTGCTTATCAGGCCACAGCTAACAGTACTATGATTATCAACTGCCTCTATAAGATTATGCATAGTTTACCTAAACCCTGCATAGATACTTGCTGTGCTGTCTGCCTCAGCACCTCTTAGCCATCATTAACCTATCCTGAGCTGTGATTTTACTACCTCTTTGATGCTATTATTTTCTAACTAGCATTCTTACATATTGTCAAACTTGCTGGACAGAGCGGTAATATAATATTTTAATAGTGCTCAGCACATGGGTTCAGGGAAGGTAACGTTTCAATCTGTAAAAAAATCCTGGGTCTGTTATGAATTTTAGTCTGAGCATTGCCAGTATCAGAAAAGTGCTCCTGAAAGGTCAGACAGTGGTTTCGCCGTTACTTCTCCTAATCGGCCAGGCCAAGATAAAGAAGCTTTACTCCGTGAAAGTCGGAATTGGTTCCTGCTGCTCAGCCCCTGAAAAGTGTCAGGTGGTGGGTGGTCTCTTTAATAACATACGAGGGGATTTACGAAAGGAAAAGATGTAGGATCAGAAGGGTGGAAACTTGAAAGAAAATCATCTGGCATATTATTGATATAGAAACTAGCATTAACTTTGAAAGCCAAAGTTTGGAGCCAGGGGCTGGCGTCAGGAGACCTGACACTGACTCCCTGTGCAACCTTAGACAAATCACTTAACTGACTTGTGCCTCAGTTTCCCCATCTGTAAAGTGAGGATATTAACATCTCTCTCTCTGTAAAGCACTTGGAGATCGTCAGAGGAAAGGACCCTATGTGACGGATGGTCTGATCTGGTTGTGGGCTCTCAGTGCCTCCCAGGATCATGCCTTCCATATATGGTAGTATTGTTGTAGTGATATTAGGGTTAGTATCCAGTGTAGGCTGCAGCCATTAGAGGGCAACATGATCTCTTGCTCTTGCACAGGTCTGACATCCAAACCAGCAGGGAGCTATGTGGTCAAGATATGCATTGTGGGTGGTGGGAAGGACAGACAGACAAAGGTAAGGCATTACAGAATGAGTAACCCTCTGAGATTGCCTCATCCTGCCCACTTACCTGTCAAAAGGTTAGCCAAGTTATTCTGCGTAATCTTCCCCCCCCACACACACACTTAGTCATAATTAAGATTCTTTTGGAGGGGCCTGAATTACTGCAGAGCTGCAGCAGGAATGAGTAATTTCCCTGTGCCATTCATTTTTCATTCGGGAGACAAGTGGATAGCATCCTAATCAATGCCATTGACTTTTGCATTAATCAGAGTGTTTGATGCATGTACCATTGTGTCAGGGAGCGGAGAATGAGAAGGTAAAGTAATTTGCTTTGTGATTAATAAGAGGCCTGGTCCTGCCATCTGCTGAGCATCCTCTATTCCCAGCAAGGACCAATTGTGCTGAGGGTATTCAGAACCTCACAGGTTTGGGCCCAGAAACGGCATCTAAGGGATATTTTGTATATAAAAATATAACTTCCCTCCTTCTTTTCATCTCACTTTTTTGAATAACTGAGGGCTGAGAAGTGCAATCTGTCTCCTTAACATTAGTTTCTCCTTGTATCCCTGTTCACACTGTAGTTTGATTAGACTGTAAACTCTTTGCTCCATCTGTTCTGCCCCTCCCCCCCGGGTGCTACTGTAATACAAAAGAACAAACCTCATAATACATTTGATGTTATGGTGTACTGATGGGTGCTGGGCTAACAATGCCAATTTTATAGCTTACCCAAGCTACAAAATTCAGCTCCTGGTGTGATGGTGTTTGAATCCAGGCTATTGTTCTTGGGCTGCTTCTTGCTCTAAGGGCCAAATTCTGCACCATGCACATGTAACTCTTAACTACTTCCCTAGAACCCAGGGCACTCTGTAAACGAAAATATATTCTGTCAATGAGAGTTTCCAAGCTGGAGAAGCCCTTCGGTGCGACGCACCATGCAGTGACTGTGTGGGGTTGGCTTCCATTGTTTTATTGAAGAAAGCAGTAAACAGAAAGGCTCAGAGATGCAAGCTTTAAACATGGCTGTCAGTGAAACTTGTCACAGTTTCCTGGCATTGAAACTAGAGGACTCCATTCCAGTCCAACCATTCGTTCTTCCAATTATCGGATTAGCTCTTGGAATGCTGCAAGCTCAACTATGTTCTAATTAGGGTTGCCAGCCCTCCAGGATAGGCCTGGAGTCTCCAGGAATTAAAGATTAATCTTTAATTAAAGATTATGTCATGGGATTAAATCTCCAGGAATACGGCCAAGCAAAATGGGCAACCCTAGTTCTAATTAGACACCTTGGCTGGAGTGAAGGCGGTCAGTGATTTTGTTCTGATTTTTATTCTTCCAAGCCATGACGACACTGCAGGGAGTGTTCTCAAGGGCTGGGCTCATTGGAGGTGAACCCTTTATCTATTAAATTTACAATTTGTGACTTTCTTAAAATAAAGCCATTTTTATGTATTATGAAGAAGAACTTTTTTTTTTTTTTTTTTGGCTATGTCTTTGCTGCTTTGCCTGGGAAAACTGCCTGCTATTTATCTTTGTTTCACATGCTTTAGTTTGCCATAGAAGGGGGGAGGGGAGGAGTTTAGAAACAAAAAAGTGCCACGTTTATATAATCCCTTAGGGTCCAAGCCCAACAGTTCTCACTCCTGTGGTGTTTTGCCCTAGTAACAGCTGCAGGATTTAAATATGAGGTCTTGATCCTCAAAACTTTACTTGCAAGTTGCTCGTGTGCTTAAGTGTTTGCCAGAGTTGGGTCTAAGATTTTAAAGAACATATTGGGCATCAGACTTAACCAAATAAATTGGGAATGTGGCACCTGCTTATTTTTTGCTTTGAGCTGCCACGTTAAGAAGAAAACAAAATCATTAAAAAACATCAGGGCTGTTGCCTGTTAAAAACACAAGTATCAGTTGTCAAACAGCCTTTCTCATTAAAATGAGGTTAAGATTAAAACTGGCAGTTGGCAAAGACCAGATTTTTAGGTCAAGTCAAGCAGGAGGACTTTTTCAGGTGAGTCTCTGCTGACAATCCCTTTTGAGTACTTACCTGCACACATTGCATTTCTGAGAACCCACAGGGGTCAGATCCACGGCAGGCGTAAGACAGCACGACTCCTTCCTTCGCCAGTGGCCTGCTGGGGAAATGGTACACACGAGAGACAGCAGAGTTGGTTTGATGGTGGCACTCCTTATAAAGTGCACATCTTGCAGTGAAAAGAGGCTTTTGGGGAGTAAGGGCTGGAAAATGGGATGATGTAGTTTGAAATTGATGCTCATTTGGGGATGAAAACAGGAAGAGTTCAGAAGCAGGAAAACTACATCTGACTTCATTAAAGAGCCACAACCAAACTAGCTGCTGCTGTTTTTTTCTCTCTGTTCCTTTATTACCTTTTCCTGCTAGCTGAAGCTTGTTAGTATGTAGAATGGCTGATGCCCACCTCTTCATTCAAAAGCTTCCTGGTTTGGTCCCTCTAACCTTTCTCTGCTGCAGCCTCTCCTTGGGCAGTTTCTGTTTTGACGAAGAAGGACAAAATGTTCACCTTCCATTAATGATATGGTTTCTGGCCAGCTGGTGACTGTAGAGAGCAGAGGCTACATCCTACAAGGTGCTGAAGGCTCTCAGCTCCTAAGATCATAGTGGAAATCAACACCCACAGAATTTGACCCTACAGGCCTTGAAAATAGTCCTGCCCAGGTTGTTCCTTGAAGGCCATCTTCCGACGCTCCCTGCTCCTCCATAGGCCCCTCAATGCAGCTGGCCACATGCATGCAGCTCACCTGTACAGAAGTGCAGACTCAGGTAGCTGCACATCAGCCCAATCTTGCATTTGCTTTGCTTCCATGTTACTCCTCTCAGCGCAAGAGCGCATGCATCTCAGTCTGTGGAAGTTGCTGATGGATGCCTCGCTCCTCCTGAGAAGCAGGGAGATTTCAGGTGAGCAGGGGAAAGAGGAGGGAGAATGCAAAAATATATGAGGGGGAAAAGAGAGGAATGGTTGGGTGGCGGGCAAAAGGAGAGATGGTGACAGCTGTCCAAGGAAATGGCATCCAGGACATGAGGAGGAAGAGGCTGTGACAGGAAAATGTGAGGAGCTATTGCCTTATAGCAACACCTGCTTTCTGTTGTCATTGGTTTGACCCTGGTTGGGACAAAGAAGGTATCCCTCCCTACTGTTCCTCCTGGGTGTAAAGAGCAAACTACACCACAAACATAACAGGAAGGAGCCACACAGGCAAAATGGGGTCCAAATAGCTGTGTCTGCTGACTATATACAGTGTTTAAGGCCTGGCTACACATGCACGCTGCCTCTCTGGTGGCTTCTGAGACATAGAAGACAGTGGGGACCAGTAGACGGCTTGCAAACTATTTAAGGGGATACAGCTGAATTCTGATACACTACACCTCCCCACACCCAACTGTATTTACTTAAGCGTACAGTCTCTGTTTTGTAGTAAAATACTTAACACCTTTTCCACTCTATCCTTAATGAAATCTTAGCTTTTTTAGGGTATGTTTACACTGCGAAGTTGTCGACAAAACTTTTGTCTTTCATGGGTACTTTAAAAAGCCCCCGTACGAAAGAGAAAAGTTTTGGTGATGCAAGTGGCAGTGTGAACGCGGCTTTGTCGGCAGGAGCACTCTCCTGCCGACAGAGCTAACGCCGCTCGCGGGGCTGGAAGCATTCTGTCGGCAAAAGTGCCGACAAAGTACCGACAAAGGGCGTTTACACACTCTGACTTTTGACACAGCCTTGTTGCTAAAAGCTGTGTGGTGTAGACCAGCCCTCAAAGACTGTTTAAATCCATTGGATTGAGGCTTTGATGTCTTGTTGGTGGGGCCGTGGATGCACCAAAAGTAGTAGGTTGAAAATGTGACACTCTTCCTCCTTCTTCCCTGGGTCCCTTTTTGTAGCCTTCAAAAGTCAGTAGGTGGGATCTTCTAGCTGCTGCGGAGGATGTGTTATAATCAAGGCAAAGGTGTGAATGTCAGTTTGTATATGACCAGACCTGAAGAAGAGCTCTGGGGAGCTCAAAAGTGTGTCTCTCTCAGCAACAGAGTTGGTCCAATAAAAGATATTCCCTCACCCACAGTGTGTATGTGAGGCATATAACTGCTCAGATGGCTAAGTGAGTGGATACTGGTTTGAAATGGTATGTTTCTTGGCCTGTCTTGATCAGTTATCCCTAGTGTTTTGCAAATTTATTGTTATTAATGGTTTTATTTATACTGCCAAAGTTTGCTCAGTACTTCACCTATGGGGTCCCTGTCCTGATGACCAAACAATCAAACCATAGGAAGAAATCCATTTCCTTCTGGGCAATGGTTGGTGTCATGAAGTTTCCTCTGGCATCCTCAGCCATAGTATCATGAAACTAATGCTGCCCGTTTGTGCAGTTTAAATGGTATGCTGTACAGCTCACTCAAGGATTCTCTGGCATGATTGGCTTAGTTAAAATATTTAAAGGACTTTGGAGCTGTTAATGAATTTGATCCCGATCTTCTGATAATTCTTTCGTTCCCCACCAAATCATAGGCTCTTAATACAAATAAGCCCTTATTGTCCCTGTTAAAACTCCAAAGAATATCTCAGGGCATAGATAATGAGGAGTCCTTGTGGCACCTTAGAGACGAACAAAAACAAGGCATAGAAAATCTTTAAAGAGCACATTGGAAGGCTCTGAGTAAAATGCTGATGGCAGCCTGTCATTGGGGTACTGAGTGACTGGGAGGATGTTATTTAACACTGCAAGGTCTTTCATTGTGGGAATCTGTGTATCACAGAGCTATACTAAGTTAATAATTACCATGTTGCAAAGTTTACAAAAAAGTATTTTTTCTCATCTAAGAGGAACAGGCTAAAACCTCAGAATTATTCACAGACCCACTGCAAGCTGATTGGGATGTGAATAAACTGGAGAAAGAATCTCCATAGCCCCTGGAAGGCCCGGCTTGTCAGAAGTGGGGAAGCTTATCTAGACCTCTCCCTGCACAGCCTCTTGTGTATATTTGTGAATTAAAGTAGTAATTCTCCTTAGCTGGTGTTGGTACCAAAGAACAGAAGCATTACAGAAGATGCAGCTGCTGTGGACTAGTCAAATGGGACTAATGATTTGAGGAAGAGCTGTAGGATCAGGGTCTGATTTCCTTCCTTGTGGGGTACACCGTAGCTATTACAGTTTAAATATCTAACTTTACTCTTTCATACTGTCTATTTCCATTTTCCATTGCAGTGAAAACAGGCTAGTCAGTTTCATGTCCTGACTCTTCTGCATTAGCTCAATTCTGCATTGTCTGGATCGCAGATTTGGCAGGGGGATCAAATAAAATACGGTTTCCACTGGATTTAAACAGGGCCAAGGAAACATTTTTATTAGTCTTTTTGGCTTCTGTAAAAGCCTTGTTGCCTCCTTACTCTTTGTCACCTCTATTAGTTGTCACACCTACAATTTAGACTGTAAACTCTTTGGGGTAGGAGTTGTGTATTTCTTCTGTGAAGCACCTAGACACCTTTGGGTACTGTTTGATCATCTGTGTCACTTTCAAGCTGATGGTACACACCTTGATTGCTGTTAGAACTGCGTTAATGTGTCACTGAGATAACCTGCTAGTGTGGTGAAAGCAGATATGTTGAAGACTGTACATTTGAAATCTAGCCATCTTAAAAGAGATACAAATAGTTTCAGGTACTCTACCAGCCCTGCACTAGTCATGGTACTTTGATAATCAGTGTCCTATATTTTTTTAAAAATGTCTTCCTCTCCTTTGTTGTTTATATGAAAGATCTATCCAAACAACAAGAGAAACTGACTATACAGGGAAACTGATTCTACACAAAGAGCTGTGAAGAGTTCAAAGTCAGCGAACTGGAAAAAATAAAGAAAAATATTCCTTTTTCTCTAATCTCTGTCCTTTATATTAATTTTTGTTGGTACCTCTCTCTCTCTCTCTCACACACAGACACACACGCGCGCGCTTCAACTGAAGAGTGATTATTTTTTTTTAATTGGTGGTTGAGCTACCTTTCCAGTCAAAGCCACTAGAGGCTTGCCATAGAAATGGAACAAATCAACTGCCCTTGCCATACTGGTAATGCCTCCTAGATAGCTGCAGCAGTGGTAGGATAACAGCAATGCAATGTTTCAGATAGTAGCCGTGTTAGTCTGTACCAGCAATGCAATGGTAGTTTTCTTTCCACACATTAGTTCAGCTGACTTCTGCTTTGCCTTCAGTGGCAACAGGATCTTGGATTTGGATCAGATTATGTCACCATTGACGAAAATAAAAAGAGAAAAACAACAACATTAAAACAATACTGGACACATTTTTGCAATTCACTGAATTTTTAACCTCACCACCAGTTTAGAGGTTCAGTGTTTTAACAGGGTATGTGCAATGCAGCTCCTTTCTTGACAACTACTGCCCTGCAACTAAACATTGCAAAGAGAAGCAAAAGAAAGGCTGTTGGGGATTTGGCTTTTCTCCTTCCCTTTCCTCAGCATGTTTTAGTTTTTGATTTAGCTTGGCCTTGCTAGAGCCTGCTTTAAAATCAGTAATAGTGATGCCGGCTGTTGCCTAGGAACCTCTCTCAAGTCTTTTGGGGGCATTCTTATTCTAATCATAGCTCTCAGGCAGCCTTGTTTATTTCCTTTTCAGACAGTGGTGATTATGGAAAGCATCTTAAACTTCTGGTGTATGTTTTTGGTTAGGCTTGATTAACACCCTGCCCCCCCCCCGCACGACCATAACAGTCCATTTTCTGTGGAAGCAATATGCTTTCCTGCCGCATTGTCTCTGCATCAGAATGACTTTACCTGATAATATCTTAACCTGTGTGACCAACTCGGGGGAGGATTCTCTCTGAGTGATGTGGGTAGGGGGAAAGGGAAGCCAGCCTTGAGAGGCTGGAGTGAATGTGGGCGGAAGCCTCAAGGAGTTCTTTACGTGTCCAGATGGTGCTTTTGCTAGTCCCTGTCACAGTGTGTTCCTTGTAAGAAGCAAGAGGAAAAGAGAAAGAGAAAACACTTGGGCAAAACGTAAACAGCAGTTTGAGGAAGGCGCAGAAAGGGGACAGGGAAGAGGAAATGTGTAATTTTTCTTGAAAAATTTTGTGCATTAATTTTTGCTTATGAAAATAGACCAAGAACAACTGGCCAAACACAGTGCAGGCAGGTGGTGGGCAAGCTCCCGACTCTCCATACATCCCATGCATGGGAACAGGGGCCCCTGCCTGCCAATGCATTTCAGGCTTGCGGTGCCCGTCTAGCGCTTGGTCTACATTACAGAGTTAGGTTGACGTAAGGCAGACTCTGTAAGGGTCTACTTACAACGTTGCTCCCGCTGATATAAGTCGCCCACTACACCGACCTAATAACTCCACCTCCACGAGCGGCATAGCGCTTAGGTTGACGTAGTTAGGGTGACGCAGTATCTATGTAGACACGACGTTACTTACAGCACCTGTTGGCTGTTACCCCTGCGCGAGGCTCAAAGCTGGAGACCCATTGCCCTTTGGCTGATGTCGTAGGGTAGACACTTACAGAGTTAGGTCGACATAAGCTGCCTTATGTCGACCTAATTCCATAGTGTAGACCAGGCCTTAACAGGCCTGAAATGCTCAGGCCTGAAATGCATTGGCAGGTAGGGGGTTCTCAGGTATGGGATGTATGCCCACTATACCTTCTTTGGGCCAAGACTACAAATCATGCCGAAATGTGATGGGAGGTATGACAAAGTTCCTCCTCTGCCTTGGTGGGTCCTACGCTTATTGGCAGATTTGCTCACCTCAGAGATTCAAGGTAGCCCTCAGTTGGCCACTTTTGCAAGTGGCTCAAACCTGCCGTTCACTCAGCTAACCTCATCACTGGCCAGCATGGGGAAAAGGAAGGAGAACAATCCCTGCAGTCTCTGATGATCCACCTAGTGGGTCGGGAGACAGGCCAGGGACCTTCCCCTCTGGTGGGACCCACAGTCCAGGTCACTCCTCCTGTATTCAACAGGGAGTTGGAGGGATGGGGGGAACCCGGGCCCACCCTTTACTCTGGGTTCCAGCCCAGGGCCCTGTGGATCACAGCTGTCATGTAACATCTGTGTGACAGCTACAACTATCTGGCCTACTTCCCCATGGCCTCCTCCCAACACCTTCTTTATCCTCACCACAGGACCTTCCTCCTGATGCCAGATAGTGTTTGTACTCCTCAGTCCTCCAGCAGCACACCCTCTCACTCTCAGCTCCTTGCGCGCCTCTCACTGGTTGAAGTGAGGTCCTTTTTAAACCAGGTGCCCTGATTAGCCTGCCTGTCTTAATTGATTCTAGCAGCTTCTTAATTGGCTCCAGGTGTCCTAATTAGCCTGCCTGCCTGTCTTAATTGGTTCCAGCAAGTTCCTGATTGTTCTGGAACCTCCCCGTTACCTTACCCAGGGAAAAAGGACCTGCTTAATCTGGGGCTAATATATATGCCTTCTATCACTCTCCTGTTACCCACGGGTTGGTGTGCTCTGGGTAAGATGCCCCGTGTTATGTTACCCAGAGGTTGCTGTGTGCTGGGTAAGGGGCCCCATGGTACGTTACCCAAGTGTCACTGTGCCCTGAGTAAGGACCCCATGGTACATTAGTTGATAAACAATGGGAAATACTTTTGGTGTCTAAGCACTTGACCACATTTGAGCCTGAACAGACACCATCTCTCTCTCTAAGGGAGACATTATGGTCAGATTATCTTTCTGCTCCAGGGAGAGCATTGTGATCATTTTCATCTGAAAGACAGTAACAAAAACAGATCAACACCCACAGAAAAGAAGGTTCAGTCTTATTTCAAATATGGTAGCTGCCTCAGCTATTTAAAAGTTCCTCTTGTAATTAAAAGTCTTTTTTAAATAAACAGAATATTTATTTATTCTTCCCAAGGCAGAACTGAAGACAACTTTGACTTGAGATGAAATTAAACAAGTTAATTTTTTGTTTAGGAATCTTGCTCTCACAGAGAGAATGAATTTCAAGTTACTCCTTTTGGAGCTTTCCCCTCCCCCATGGGAATATATTTTAAAACATGACAGCCTATTAACTTTATTCTAAGTGTATGGCTTCTGTAGTCTGGCTGTGTTACACACTGGAACATCAGGGCAGAGTAATGGGGGATGGGAACAGGCGCAGAAAAACCTAATCAGATAAGTAGACACTTATCTTTTCCACCCTGTGCTTGTAATTAAAAAAAAAATGGCTGCATTTAAATATATCACAACAGCAAACGTGTAATTCCACAAAGGAAATGTTAGGATGAAACTGAATAAGCAGTACCCTAAAATGCCATTTCTGGACATTTGCTTCTCCATTAGGTCTAACTGCATTTAGACGCAACTTGAAAATGAAAAGAAAAACCAGTGTGTAAATTCAGTGGTCTGCTCAGTTAGTTTTGGTAGTATTACTTGGCTGTGTGGAGAGAAGGTGAAAGTTGATTGTAAATCTAAACATATATACAACATAAACACTTTGCAACAGTTCTGTTCTGAATCCTTTGAACTAAGGATACTGGACGCAATTTCCCTTGTCCATTGATTCCAGTGGAATCAATGTCCCATAGATTTTAAGGCCAGAAGACACCATTAGATCATCTAGACCAGAGGTGGGCAAACTACGGCCCGTGGGCTCGTCCTGCCTGGCCCTTGAACTCCTGGCCGCGGAGGCTAGCCCCTGGTCCCTCCCCTGCTGTCCCCCCTCCCCTGGGGTGGTGCCACCGTGCAGGCAGCATGGCTATGAGCTCCTGCTGCTCTGAGCTGCATGGTAAGAGGAGGGTGGGGTGGATAAGGGGCAAGAGGTCCTGGGGGGCAGTCAGGGAGTGGGGGACAGTTGGATGGGGTGGAGGTTCGGGTGGGGGGGCGGTCAGGGGGCGGTTGGATAGGCATGGGAGTCCCGGGGGGGCCTGTCAGGGGGCGGGGGTGTGGATGGGCTCGGGGCAGTCAGAGGACAGGGAATGGGGGGGTTGGATAGGGGATGAGGTCCAGGGACGGGGCTGTGGATAAGGGTCATGGGGGGCAGTCAGGGGGCAGGGAGCAGAGCGGGTTTGATGGGGGTGGGGTCCTGTGGGGGGCGGTTTGGGGCATGGGGTCCCGGGAGGGGGTGGTCAGGGGACAAGGAGCAGGGGGGTTGGATGGGTCGGAGGTTCTGAAGGGGGCAGTCAGGGGGCGGCAAGTGGAGGGGGCGGATAGGGGGTGGGGCCAGGCTGTTTGGGGAGGCACAGCCTTCCCTACCCGGCCCTCCATACAGTTTCACACCCTGATGTGGCCCTCGGCCCAAAAGGTTTGCCCACCCCTGCTCTAGACTGACCTCCTGTGTAACACAGGGCACAGCACTGCACCCCCTTACTTCTGCATTGAGCCCAATAACTTGTCTGCTTATCCCAGGGCTGAGCTCAGCCTTTTTAGGTACTTTCATACCTAGTAACAGTGGTTCTGGATTTTCAATTGAGCCAATTTTCTTTTTCCCTTTTCTCTGTGCAGTGGCAGGCAGTGTCTGTGCGAATTCTCTGTGTCCTGGTTATGCATTCCATTGGATGCCTTTGCCAGGCAGAGGTCAACTTTGCAAGGTGAATGGAACTGTAAGCATGTTTGTCAATTTCTGGGCCCAATAGGCTAAAGCTACAAGGAAGGATAATAATCCTGTCAAGTCTCCGGGCCAAATTCAGCCCCTGTGTAAACAAATGTTAGTTTATTGAAGCCTGGAGCTTGGTTATGCCATCAGGAGTTTGGCCTGTGTCTTCTGCTGGGCTGATGATTTTCTTGCTTGTGTGTATTTACTCAAACCCCCGGGCACAGCAGAGTAAAATCCTGGGAGTAGAATGTGCATCCCTGCTGGAGCAGACTGAAGGCTTCATGCCTTTCTGTCTATCTGTGATTTATTAAGAGAGACATTTTATTACTCTGAGTTATTTCCTCCTGTGTTGATCCTATTTATTTATTTCTAAACCAAGTTTCCAGTAAAAGTGACCACCTTCTTCTTCCACTTGGGGAGGAAGGAGACAGATGGGATTGCAAGGTGTGTGCGTGGGGGGAGGATGGGAGAGACAGGAACAGCTGAAGAAGAAGAGGAACCGGTGTGGTCACAGATGGTGAGGTGAAGAGGGTTCATTTGCCTTTCCTTGTAACATGTACCCCTGGAAGTGTGATTGATAAAAGCTGCTTAAGGCAAAGCCAAAGGAAAAAGATCAAGGGCTCTGAAGGAGCTCCAGCCTAGCTCTGACATAATTCAGTGCAGGTACCTCTCAGAACACAAAAGGGGGAGGGAAGTGATCAATAAAACATGGGAACATGGTTTTTTCCTGCTTTATTCTCCACAAGCTGGACACAGCTGAATCTTGCCCCGACTTTTTCTTCCGGAGTGGTTCAGCAGTTCAGTTCAGACAGCTGCCTCTTTAAGAAAATTCCCTGTTAAGATTAGATTTTTTCTACTGATGCTTGGCTATAATTACCACTATGTCTGGAATGTGGATATCAAAACATAATAAACCTCTGTGCGGGTAGTGCTAGGATTACCTCAGTGACTCGGAAACACGCTCTGCCTTGAGTACAATGGTAATGTTTCTTGTGATTTTATTCCTTGGCCCTTATGCTATTGACACTCTTTTAATGCGCTCTTGCTCAATCGACTCTGTTTGCTTTAACAGAATGAAGAGAAGCGGAATCTTTCCCTGGGGGGCCACGTTGGATTTGATAGTCTCCCAGATCAGCTTGTCAGCAAATCTGTCACACAAGGATTCAGCTTCAACATCCTCTGTGTGGGTAAGCAGAGTTTACCATAAACTAGGGAAATTCTTAGTAATAGTAATACAATAAATAATAATCTAGTAGCACATCAGATCCATGGATGTCGGAGCACGTCACAAAGGCAGATAAGTACCGTTACTGGCATTTTACATGGAAAATGCTGAGAAGTTAAGGCCAAAGTTTGTTCAGTTCCCTGCTCTGTCACAAACTCACTGTGTGACCTGGAGCAAACCACATAGGCCTAAATTGTCATAAGCGCTAGCTTACTTTGTAGGCCCAACTTTGGATGCCTCTGGTCTGCTTTTCATAAGCTCTGAGCTCCCTCAGCTGTGTTCAGTATCAGTTGGGTTGTGGATATTCCGCCACTGGCCTGTCGGGCACTAGGCACTCAGAATTAGTGGGCACTTCTGGCAAGTTTTGTCCTTAAATGGCTTTCTGAAGGTGTAACAATGAGTCTGCAGTAGATCTGGGAACAGCGTAAACCACTTGTGAGTGTGTGTTACAGGTTCCCCTTGGAATAGATCTCCAGAGTTAAAGCTCTCTAGCTGGGGCTGTAATGGACTCTCATCCTCTTAAGCTTTAGTTGTAGCAGCTCTGGAAATCCCTAATTCAGTCCCGAGTGTGCTGGCCAAGGTGGCAGCCATTGCAATAGCACTCAGAAGTCCAGACTGCCATTAACATCATGTCATGTTTTATTGTTTCATGAGGGAAACAGTGTTCCTCTTTGTAAAGATAGTTGAAGGGTTTTTTTTTCTGTTGAAATATTCCACATATATAGTGCTGGGCAGGGATTATTATTATTTATTTGTTTGTTATTAATAATAATAATTGTATTTATTATTAAACTTTTTTGGTCAATAAATGCCAGTTCATCTAACCTGCAACTTTTTGTGGGAAAGGTTTTGATGAATTTTTCAACTTGAAACACTTTTTTCAAAAGTTCCAAAAATGTCAACATTTTTTCAAATGAAAAATTCCAGTTTTCCGATTCAAAACAACCTTTTGTTTTTAAATTTAAGCTAATTAGATTTTTAAAAGTGATTGAAATTGAAATGAAATATTTTTAAAAAATCAAAACACAATTTTTCAGTTGGCCAAAACTGGGTTTTTGTGGATTTTTTTGGATTGTTGGTCCACAAAAGTTTTTGATACTTTGACTTTTCAACCAAATTTGGGACAGGAAGATCTTTCGAATTCTCAAAAATGTTCAAAAGATGAAAAAAAAAATTTTCTGTCCATCCCTACGCATGGGTTGTTTTAGCTACAGCCAGATCGTGATGGGAGGACAAACAGAATCAGCTTCTCTACCTGAGCTGATGTGGGACGTATGAAGGGCCCTACCAGATTCACAGCCATGAAAAATGTGTCATGGACCATGAAATCTGGTCTTTTGTGTGCTTTTACCCTATACCATACAGATTTCATGGAGGAGACCAGCATTTTTCAAACTGGGAGTCCTGACCCAAAAGGGGGTGGGGAGTCATAAGGTTATTTTAGGGGGGTCATGGTATTGCCACCCTTACTTCTGCGCTGCCTTCAGAGCTGGGCGGCTGGTGGCCAGGCACCCAGCTCTGAAAGCAGTGCCCCGCCAGCAGCAGGGCAGAAGTAAGGGTGGCAAAACCATTCCATGACACCCTTACCTCTGTGCTGCCGCCTTCAGAGCTGGGCAGCCCGAGTGGCGGCTGTTGACGGAGGGCCCAGCTCTGAAGGCAGCAGCGCAGAAGTAAGAGTGGCAATATCATACCATTGCATCCTTACTTCTGCGCTGCTGCTGGGGGTGGCTCTGCCTTCAGAGCTGGGTTCTCGGCCAGCAGCCGCTGCTCTCCAGCTGCCCAGCTCTGAAGGCAGCGCCCCACCAGCAGCAGTGCAGAACTAAGGGTAGCAGTACCACAACCCCCACAACTCCTTTTTGGGTCAGGACCCCTACAATTACACCACATGAAATTTCACATTTAAATATCTGAAATAATAACATTTATGATTTTTAAAATCCTGTGACCATGAAATTGACCAAAATGGACCATGAATTTGGTAGGGCCTTAGACATATGGATTTGAGGATGGGGAAATGAAGTGGCTGATAGCAGGCTTAAGAATCACTATCACTACAGCTAGAAATAGTAATGCTTTATAGCTGAGCTGGGTCCTGATTGGAACTTTCCCAGAATTTGAGGGTGGGCGAATCCAGGGTTTTGAATTGGACCCATTTCTGTCCCCAAAGAAGGATGGAATTTCCTGTTTGCCTTCAGCATAAAACATTTATCTCTAAGCATGCTGGCCGGTTGCTAGAGAACAGACCTTACAATAATCTCATTATCATTTTGCTTTTTCTCTTTCAATTTGTGCATGATTTTAGTAGCTGATGCCACACAGACTGCTTGAAGCCAGTCCTTTCCGGTGATGCCTGGGGGTGCTGGCTTGCAGATGATTTTTTTGTTTGTTTGCTTGGCATGCTTTTGTTTTAGGCTTAAAGTACAGCAACCTGCAATAACAGTTGAAATGCTTTTGGGGGCAGAGAATTCTTCCCAGCAGTGGCTCTGGACCAGTGATCAAGGCAGGGGAAGTGATATTTTCAATATCTGGAATGTGTTCCAAGATCTCTTCCTGCCCAGACTGGATACAGCTTTACATAGAGTGGGCAGTGGAATACTTCCTTTATTCTGATCCTGACCCCTTTAGGAACTCCCTATCTACAACTTTTTTTTTTTCATATCCAAAACCCAAGTAAACAGCATTGCTTGTACCCAGAGTTTAATGTCAAGCAAGGATGTTACCCTGAGTTTTGTAATGCCATTCTTCAGAAGCAGTGTGTCAGCAGCAGAAGACCATGCATTTGTAATTGCCACATTTATTTTTTGAGGGGGGGAAGAGGTCAGACTAGATGATTCAGTGGCCCCTTCTGGTCTTTAAATCTATGAAACATTGGGAGAGATCATCAATTTCCTATAGTTCCCTGGCAAAGGGAGAAGAACCCAATTACAGCTGTTGACTGCCATTACAAATTCTTCCTCCCAGTCCTGACCCAACCTGGACAGGAGACTGCTGGGAGAAAGTCAGTGCTTCCTAACAGACTTTGGGTAAGGTCAGCCCTGAGCTTTCCAAATGACTTCCCTGTCAGGTGGGCTTGGATCATCAGTTGGTTTCTGTCTCTTTCAGATGGCACTTAGCCATTGTTGGGGGATCCAATATTTGGCTCTCCACCATTCTATCTACAGTACAAATATTCCACGCAGTATTTGTTCTCCAAGGTTGGAGCAGAAGGGTTTCAGAACCTGCTATGCCTAAAATAAAAACCTTGTATCAGGCTTAGGTACCTCTCTAGTCTAGCAGCTTGCCAGTTATCCCATTCTCCCATAACCATGTCAGTTCAGCTCAACTTATTGGTGAACCTTAGACTCTCTCTATCAGTTCCAAAAGGTGATGGCCAGGAAGGGACATGCCTAGTAAAGTTAAAATGGTGGCCCGTCAATGCTGAAAATGTAGCACTATAGTTTAGCCATTATATCTTGTACAGTTTGCCTTGGTGTGTGGGCAGTGCATGTGATCATTATTCATCTGGGGAAGCTGGCCTGGGAGAGACCCTCTGATCCAAAGGTTCTGTCCATGTGCCCAGTCAATAAGCCAAAAATGCAAAGCCACTTCACACCGTTTTGTTTGGTTTTTCTTTGCACCGTTGGCCAACAGAATTCCATAGCCTTCTCGTTCATTAGAAATAGGGGCTTCTTGTAGGCCAATCTGGAGAGCGTCACAAACCCATTTACTTACAAAGAGTATCAGTTCAAAGCCTTGTCAGGCAGATTTTCAGGAGAGAATCTGGCTCTTGATCCGTTCTAGATGTCTCTTGGTGCCTGTAGGTATATGGGGATCACAGACAAAAATTTTCCCCTCAACTTTCATTTATTAATTTTCTTACTTTTATAGTCTTCTTCCCACTGAGCCTGTCTCTGGGATCCCCATTTGACTTCACATTCCATCCCTCTGCTTGTCTAAATTATTCAACTTGGCGGAGATTTCTTCTAGCTCTTCCTGCACAGATGATACATTTGGAGAGGGGGATGATTCTAAACCAACGGATCTCTGCTGCCTTGCTCCTGGGCAATGCTCTGCCAAGACAGTACAGCAATATGGCACTTGGTATGAGGCCTGCAAGACCAAAACATGTGACATTGGTTTAACTGCCCCCACCCCCAGCCCCAAACAAATGCCTGTTAGTCTTGCTTTACCTTTGCCACAAACCATGCTGATGTGGATTGGAGCTTGTGTGTAAGGGCAACAATGCAATGTTGGGGGAGGGGGAAATGACTAAGCTCTGCACATCAAGAGATCTATAGGAGGAAACCATCGCTACAGCTTAGGCATTCCACCCTCTCCGGATTCTATCACCAGATCTCCCCAGCCCGCTGGGGCTTTTGTTAACTCATATTTCAAAACATTCCAGCCCCTCTTTGCCTTTGAGCAGCTTATCGCTCGTTCAGAAGTTTGCCTGGGTGGCTTCAGATGGGTGCCTGAGGCAACGTTTCTTTTGCTTATCTCCTTGTGGTTCCACCTCGGCTGGTTCTGCTTGATGTGTGGCCTCGCAGCCACTCTCGCGCCATGCAGCACCATTTCCTGCTCTCTGTAACGGGCAGCCTGGGAATGTTTTTGGAAGATTTATTTATACCCAGCCAGATCTAAGGAGTGTTTTAAGCCATTTGAATGGGATTTGCATTGGGTTCTTAGGAAATAAAACAGCCATTAAGAAATAAAACAGCCAAGCAGTGTTTCCCTTTTCTCTTGTTTCAATGCTGCATGCGTTTGCCTGCTGATCAGTACGTACTGATACCCTGTGCCTCAGACTGGGGCGTTTCCAGCATGTCTGTGAAGTGTAGGGGTGTGGCTTGTGGGTAGCGTGTGCTCGCACCCATGCTTCACATCCCTGAAGAAGAACTCACGGTGCCTCTAATCTTCACTCTCGAGATGGCTGGACCGGGGGGCAGCAGCTGCTAGGAGATCAGAGCAGGCGGAGGGGCCATGTAGAGCAGCTGTCTGACAGGCAGTCTGGCTGGCCCAGGGCAGACCTGCAACCATAGACCAGCCGTGCACAAAAGAGTAACAGGTGTCTTGGCTGGCAGGTTAAGCTGACTTAGCAGGTCCACTTCTGTGAAGGGAAGGGGGCTAAGGGTTTCTGTGCAGTGGGAGCCCAACGAACCTTTGACCCTTATTAATGGCACATTGGGGATGAAAGGATTAAGAGTATAGTTGAGGAACAAGCAGTTTTAAGGCCTCTGGGCATTTGTTAGGATTGACCTGGCTTTGATTGGAGACTTAAAGAAAGGTTTTGCAGAGTGGTTGCATAGGAACATTTCTTAATACTTCGCAAGCAGCATTTGCTAATGTAAAATGACCGGAAACCATCTCTAGTACTTACTAACAGGCCTGGTTTCCATACTTAGGGTATGTCTGCACTTGAGCTTCAGGTGTAAATTTCAGCTCTGGTAGACATACATACACCAGCTTTGATCGAGCTAGTGTGCTAAAAAAACAGCTGTAGCTGCTGAGGCAGGAGGGGATAGTGGCCTAAATAAGTACCTAGGGTCCCAGGCAGGGTTGTCCTCGGGGTGGCTGTCTTGTGCTGCCACGGCTACACTTCTGTTTTTAGCACATGAGCTGGATGAAAGCTAGCATGGGTACATCTACCTGAGTTGGAAATTACACCTCCATTGAATGTAGATATACCCACAGAAGCCTGAGCTCCAGGGTGCCTTCTTTGCACATGCTCACTGCATGCACATGTAGTCGGAGAGTTAGGCATGCATGTGGCAAGACAGTCGCTTAGTTGATTGTGCGCACTCACAAACTCTCCATTCCCACAGGCATGCTCAGGAAGTGCCCATTGACAAACAGGCAGCCCAGGACTAAAAAAAAAAAAGCAACTGAGGTTGCTCTGACCACTCCAGATTCTCAATCCTGGCCTCTTCCTCCCACATTCTGGGCCAGATTCACCACTCACGTGCTTTTACTCTAGGGAGGGATTTTGCCCTATCTGCTAAAAAAATTATGTATTCTTCTTCGAGTAGTGTCCCTATGGGTGCTCCACTGTAGATGTATGTGTGCTCCTGCACCTCTAATTGGAGATTTTTGGTAGCAGTGTCCCGTGCATGTGCCCTCCCTCCCTCCCTCGTGGTCTGCCTTGAGGCTATTTAGCACTGCAGGGGCGAACCCCCCTCACTTCCTTCTCCCTTTGGCCTCAGACGGAATGAGCAGTTGTCCCTTCCTTATCTGTGTCTATGCATCCGATGAAGTGAGCTGTAGCCCACAAAAGCTTATGCTCAAATAAATATGTTAATGTCTCAGGTGCCACAAGCACTCCTTGTTCTTTTAGCATAAGTAGTGTTTGTTTTGTTACCTTTGTACTCCTTAAAAGTAGTTAGGCTCGTGTTTCTTTATTTTATTTTATTTTATTTTATTCCTTTGGGAATAGAGCGGCCACCTCGGTAGGACGACACCTGCAGCTCTGAAGCAGGGCACCCATGAGGGATAAGGGGCCCCCTACTGTGAGTTCTGTTGCGGCACTGTCCGCACCACAGCTCTGAAGCAGGCACCCGAGGAGGGGTCTCCTGCTGTCAGCTCTGCCCTGCTGTGAGCTCTGCTGCCGCCCCGTCCCCACAGCACCGAGGGGCTCCAGCAGTCAGGCTCTCAGGCAATGGTACCATCTCTAAAAGAGCGGCACAGAGAAACCCTTTGGTACCAGGTGCAACAAAACTCCCATCCAGGAAGTGTTCTGCACCTTCCCAACCATCGATACTGACAACATACTACAGACACTCCTCTGTGGTACCACGTGAGCCCATGGTAACACGCATGCTCTGGTACTCTGGAGACCTGTGGCCTCAGTACCCAGGGAGAGACAATTACCGTATCATCTCTAAAATAGTGGCACCAACAAACTTTCTGTACTGGGCACCACAAAACTCTCATTTAGGGAGTGCTCTGCCCAACTATCGGTACTGACAGTGTACCACAGACACTCCTCTGTGGTACCAAATGAACCCATGGTACTACATGAGCTCTGGTACCCTGGAGACCTGATAAGTGGGGAAGAACCGCAAGCCCCATTACTTGGTATCAGGACCCCAGTATCAAGCACATCCTGGCACCCAGAATCGCTCTTGGCACCGGGCTGTATACTGCCAATACCCTAGTCAGCGCCACCTTTACCCACTGAAGAATCTGACACTGGCCAGGAGGAGATCATTTCCCTGGCCCTCATCGTGGCCCATTGTCACACTACAAGGGTCCTCCCCAATCCCATCAAGCCAGCCTACAATCGCGGTACGGGCCCCCTGAGGTAAGCCCACCGCCCATGCCCACCTTCCTCCCTCACCCCCGCCAAGGTCATATTGTAATTCTTGGGCGACGTACACACAGATGTCGTGACCATCCCCGGTGTCTGTCAGGGAGAGTCCACCAGATGGTTTGCTACAGCCTGGCTGTCCAGAGCACCTGAGTCAGTGCAGGAGGAAGCTTTTTCAGAACAGGAAAAAGAACCTGAAGAGGAAGCTACCCCTCCGGCACACTTCTCCTCATTGCTCCCAGACAAGGCTGTGCTGCTCACCCCTCATCACTAGGTGAAGATTTTAAGAACTTTCTGGATCTTACCAAGAGGGTGGCAGACAAGCTGCAGATTCCCCTACAGGAGGTGGCAGGTACACATCACAAGTTGGTGGAAATTCTGCACACCACCTTCTCATCTAGAATTGTCCTCCCAATTAATGAGGCGATTCTAGATCCTACCAAAGTCATCTGGCAGAAACCAGCCTCCATCGCACCATCCAGCAACAGAGTGTAAAACACAAAACAAAACAAAAAAAACTCTCATTCCACTTCCTTAAGGTTCATCTCGCGGTGAAATCAGCTTCCCATTTGGTGTTTGCTCACCCACTAATGCATAGATTCTTTAAGGGCATTGGGAATCTCTTCCCACATTTGACACCACCTGCTCCAGCCTGGGACTTTAGCCTAGTTCTCAGGGCTTTGACTAGACCTCCCTCTGAGTCCAGGGCAACTTGTTCTCTCTCACACCTGTCCATGAAGACAGCATTACTAATTGCCATCACCTCAGCTAGGCCCATAGGAGAAATAGCGGCCCTGATAGCACATCTATTGTTCACAGCCCCCCCCCCCTTTTTTTTTAAAGACAAAGTAACTCTAAGGCCATGTCCCAAGTTTCTCCCTACTTTCTCTGCACTTTCCATATGAATCAACAGATCCGTCTCCCTGTTTTTTCCCAAAACCACATTATGACAACTGGGAGATAACTGTGCATATGCTAGATATTAGAAGGACATTAGCATTCTACTTGGACAAGACTAAGGACTTCAGGAAATCCCCCAAAACGCTTCCTTTCGTCCACAGAAAGATCCAAAAGCTCTGTGATATCAGCTCAAAGACTATCCAGATGGGTCTCTAGTTGCATTAATCACTTATCGAGGGTACTACTTGCTTCCTTCCAGAGTCCATATGCACTCCACGAGGTCAGTTTTTACCTCAGTCTCATTCCATAGGGATGCCCCTATCTCAGCAATCTATAGAGCAACGACTTGGGCCTCTGCCCATGCTTTCACAGAACATTATGCAATCACTGAAGATCTGGCCGCTCGCACCATCTTCGACTCCACAGTACTCTCTGTAGTAAAAGACTCCGCTCCGAAGTCCCAGCCTCCAGCGGTGGGTACTGCTCAGGAGTCACCTACAGTGGAGCACCCATAGGGACACTACTCGAAGAAGAAGAGGAAGTTACTCACCTTGTGCAGTAACGATGGTTCTTCGAGATGTGTGTCCCTATGGGTGCTCCACAACCCGCCCTCCTCCCCTCTACTTCGGAGTTCCCTATAGGGCTCTGCGGTAAAGAGGGAAGTGAGGGGGGTTCGCCGGGGCAGTGCTAAATAGCCTCAAGGCAGACCACGAGGGATGGAGGGCCCATGTGCAGGCTCAGTGGGACACTGCTACCAAAAATCTCCAATTAGAGGAGCACGGGCACACATACACCTACAGTGGAGCACCCATAGAGACACACATCTCGAAGAACCATCATTACTGCACAAGGTGAGTAACTTCCTCTTCCTCTGTTTCATAAATGGTCAAAATCTGAAATCCTGGGAGGGTGGAAATAGTCTTTTGTCTCACAGAGGGAGAACACGCCTTCCCCGCTTGTGCAAATCCCCAAAGAGAGATAAGTGAAAAGGCCAAACAAAGGAAGCCAAAAGCCAAATACATTAGGCACTGCTAAAACACACACAAAAAACCTCACTATGAAAAAAACAGAATCCGAAGACTTAAGCAGACATTTAATGTAGTTCTGTCACAGACCCATGGAACGTAGATCACACTGCACTGACTTGCATTGTTTACTGTATTAAGTACATGGAGATGAAGTGAGCTGTAGCTCACGAAAGCTTATGCTCAAATAAATTGGTTAGTCTCTAAGGTGCCACAAGTACTCCTTTTCTTTTTGCGAATACAGACTAACACGGCTGTTACTCTGAAACCTTTCCTTATTGCTTTGTGAGTACATTATAAAAGGTATGCAAAAATTGAGCCAAGTACACTGTAACATGTGAACAGAAGCATTTGAGTTCTGAACGTCCTGTAAGTTGTGTTGTGTTTTGTGTTGCGGGGAGGGATAGCTCAGTGATTTGAGCATTGGCCTGCTAAACCCAGGGTTGTGAGTTCAATCCCTGAGGGGGCCATTTGGGATCTGGGGCAAAAATTGGGGATTGGTCCTGCTTTGAGCAGGGGGTTGGACTAGATGACCTCCTGAGGTCCCTTCTAACCCTGGTATTCTATGATTCTCCCTAACTTCATCATTTTGGGCTCTAAATCTGGGTTGGAGGCAGCAGAGGGTTCTGGTTATGTTTGGTTTGATTTTGTTTGAATGTTCTTTGAGATATTCGGATGATACAGAAGCAATATGCTAGATAAGATAAGAATTGGAGGCCTTTGGGAATAGGGCAGTAGGAACATCACAATGATTATGCCTCTCTGAACTTGGGGGAGTTGCAGTAATCTCTCTCATTTTAATTTTTGTTGTGGTCTGTAATTAATTTACTCTGAAGTCCCTTTACGAATTCCACTCTGCAATAAACTGGTGACTCTTCCTTTCTAGGTGAAACAGGCATCGGGAAATCCACACTAATGAACACACTTTTCAATACCACCTTTGAGACAGAGGAGGCCAGTCACTACGAGAATGCAGTTCGCTTACGACCGCGTACCTATGACCTGCAGGAGAGCAACGTGCACCTAAAACTGACAATCGTGGATGCAGTGGGGTTTGGAGACCAGATTAATAAAGATGAAAGGCAGGTCACATTCCATCTAGTTGCCATTTCTGCACCAGCCTCTAGTGTTCTAACATGTAGCTATATGTGATTCTCCCTGCAGACAGAGCCTCTGAATGTAACAGAATGTTACAGACAGAGCCTCTGTTACGGGGCACCCAATTTTCCCATTTGGATTATGAGGAGTCTTGATTATGGCCGCATTAGACTGAAGAGGACAGGAATGAGCCGCTGTAATAAGTATGGGAGAATGCTAGAGGGAGTTTGGCTAAGGAGAGAGAGTGAGGTTAGTGAGGCAGGGAAAACTGTAACATGTTATGAGTTGTCTTAAAGAATCCAGTGTAATCCTGCTGACTTGTTTGCTTAATTCAGAGAAACACACACCAACAGACCCAATGTCTGTAATCAACGTGGCTGTCTTAGGACACCCGCTGAGGAGCAATTCTTACCTCCAGACTTGTTGAAGAAGCCGTAAACCTCTTCTTCTTTTGTAGCATTGGGCCAGATTCTGCCACCCTTACTCAGGCTGAGTAGTCTCCTACTCTGTGAGGAATCCCGTTGTGTGCAAAATCTGTCCTTTTATTAGTGACGGTGGGGGGGTTTGTTGTGTTATCACTCCATCAATCCAAAACGTATTACCCTGGGGAGCTCACTCACATCATGAGTCAGAAAGAGGCTGGATTAGTGGGGAACATACAGAACTGTGTCTTAAATCAAAGATCTAGTTAACTCACTCAAAAACTCACTGAGCCAAATCCTGAGGGGTGCTGACCATCTGCAGTTCCTTTTGAAGTCAATGAGAATTGCAGATGCTCAGGACATCTTAGGTTTCGTCCCATTGTCTTTAGCAGGGAATAATAGTCTCTTCCCTTTCAGATGGCTTGGTTAGCTAACCTGTAAACTGTTACAAATCTAGTTAAAAAACTAAACCAACTGTGGAATAGTTGGAATTACCCATTATGACACTGATCAGTTTGTGATATTGGTTCTTCTCACCCACTCCCATTTAACTGCCCATGCACCTTGTTTGGATCAAATGACCTTTGCAGGAGGTCAGACAAGGTGATCATGATGGTTCTTTCTGGCCTTAAAGTCTATGAGTCTAAGTCCCTGTAAGACATCTTGCAATAATTTCAATTGGCCTCCTTTCAGAGTAGTTAGAATCTGCCATGGCTATCCAGTGGTAAAGGCTCTTCAGGATTCCTGGATTCTCCTCTTTGTATTGCTATGCTACTATATTGAGATACTTTACACCTGAAATCTGGTCAAAGCTTGATGTATGGAAGTTGTCTGCTTTCCATAGTTCAGTTCCACCAGCATTAATCCCTTTTGTGCTGCAATACAGCCTCTGAAAATACGATATGCCTTTTGATTAGACGTTGCGCGTGTGAACATAACATTCTACATGTTGCCAGTGGAGGGCTAAAATTGTTTATGCCTCTTTGTAGATGGTTTTAAAATAATGGGGCTGAGAGAATGCACGATAACTTTAAACTGTCAACTTCATTTAAACTGCAGCATTCTGGTTGCTAATGGCATCTGTTTTTAGTTACAGGCCAGTAGTTGATTACATTGACACGCAGTTTGAAAACTACTTGCAAGAAGAGCTGAAAATCCGTCGTTCTCTCTTTAATTATCATGACACAAGAATCCACGTCTGCCTTTACTTCATCACTCCAACTGGGCACTCGCTCAAATCCTTAGATCTGGTAACGATGAAGAAGCTGGATAGCAAGGTAAGGCGTTTAAGGCATGCATCCAAAAGTAATGTATGCTTTCAGTTAGATGTAAAGCAATATTAATGCATAGCATCTTCCATACATGGGTCTCAAACCACTTCACAGACATCAACTGATGAATTCTCATAACAGCTCTGAGAGCTAGGTTGGTTAAAGCATGGATCTGCCTGATCAGTGACTCCATATAGATGGTTTCATGGGGTTCTGTGGTCATTTCTTCTCAATGGCTTCCATATCAAATTTGTTCTTTTTGCAAGAAAAACTAGACATTAGTTTGAAAACAGTCTCTTTCAAGTTTTTCTGCAGCACCCATCGCTGTAATAACTTTGCTTGGGGTCTGAAAATCAAGCTGGGCTGTTTCTGGCTCATTATCTCTTGTGAAAACAAGAGAGTCTCCAGTTGAAGAGTTAACTATTTTGGGGGAGTGGGGAGAGAGGAGGTTTGCTGACATGCAAGCCAGGATAGGCTCCAGCTCGCTGTCCCACTGCAGTGCTACCTGTATTGTCCTGTCAGTAGTGATAACTGGGGCAGAAAGCAGTAAAAATTGAGACTTCTTGCTAAAGGTAACAGATTTTGCCCTTGGATATACAGATGGAGCAATTGTTGAGGAAAAATGTTTTTACGTATGGACTTGACTTACCACGGCTGCACTTTAGAATTGTTGTCCCTATTTTCACATTGGAAAAGTAAGTCAAAGACGATAAGTGACTTGCCCTAGATTAAACAACAGATCAAAGTCAGAGGCAGGAACAGAACCTACGTGTCTCAGTGGTCTAACTCATGTATCATACTGCCTTCTCAAAGTATTCTAAGGGCAAGAACTTAGCAAGGTCATACAAACCTAAAAAGTAGGTCTGTTTATAGTCCAGCTAGTGGTTACATCTATATTTCGTTACATAGGTCCTCAGGCAGTCACTCCCTTAGGTGGAAGTGATCATGTGATTGGTTTCCATCATATACAGGGTTTACAGTTCAGTTCAATGGCTCTCAGCACGCCCACTATACAAATTGTTCCAGCACCCCTGAGTTGCTGTTACATTAACATCACCGGGCATCTGAAAACTTTCCCGTAATAAACTCTGGCTCTTGGTGTGATGCCAGCATTACGTGTTCTCCAAAGTATGTTTGCAAGAATACCCATGTGTGATTTCCCTGGCACCTTTGTGATGGTGGCGATCCCACTAAGGTTTTACATTCCTTTCCTTGTGCATTCCCTTCCCTTAACATCTCCTGCTGCCTTTTTAAATTGGCCCTTATGTAAAGGGGCTGTTGGCACCTTCCTGAAACTTAGTGCTTTTTTGGTTGGCCCTCTCCAATACCAGGATAAAGGGGAAGGGCCAAAGAGGAGTCAGAATCCTGGGACTGACAGGTCCCCAGGGCCAATAGGGAAAGGCCAGCCCTCCAAGTCAGCCAGCTGGCCACGTGGGCAGATCTTTATTTGTTTATAATTGCTGTTTAATAAATTGTATGTGGTTAAAACTCAATAGTAGTGATCACTGGGCAGAGAAGTGGACAGTGAGGAGAGAGTACCCCAGGGTGGAGCTACCCTAGGCTCTGTCCTGAATGACCCATGATAAAACTGTGGGTTAAGCCCCCCGCGGATCCTGGGCCCAGCCTTCTTGGGGTTAGAAGGACTCTGCTGCATGGGAGAGAGAAAGAGGAGTCCTCGTAGTCCAGCAGGCACCTGGGTAAAGGGAGTTGGGCCGGGGATTCTATCGGATTCCAGCAGGGTAGTAGAGAAGCTAGGAAAAATTATAGCGAGACCATTCCCCTGCTTCCGCTAGGATCATACCAAAATTAATCATTTGTAATTGGGCGTATATGAGAAGTATTTTTTTCAAGTTGGCTAAGCCACTTGGCTAAACCACACCGACATGGTTCCATTGCATCCCCTCCTGAAGCCTTCTGACATTGATTGTATTGCATGGAATGATTACCTAGACTTATGATGACTAGGAAAGGGGAGACTGGTGATCTTTCTTCTGTTGAATCCAAGCCTGTGTAGATATTTTGCATTTCACCACCACCTTCCATCCAAGGATCCCAAAGTGCTTTACAAGCTTTCATTAATTTAGTCTCTCAACTCTCTCCTGGTAGGCTGGTAAATGTTGTCATCTCCATTTTGCAGTTGAGGAATCAGGAAGACTAAGGCTATGCCTACACGATGCAGCTTTGAGCGACACGGCTGTGCTGCTCCTGCCGTGCCGCTAAAACGTCCGCAGCATAGCTGCTGTTTGTCAGCAAGAGAGAGCTCTCCTGCCAACAAAAAAAATTCCACCCCCCAGCAAACAGCAGCAGCTTTGTTGGCAGGAGAGTGCTCCTGCTGACAAAGCGCTGTTCACACCAGTGCTTTTCATCGGTAAAACTTTTGTCGTTCGGGGTTTGTGGTTTTTTTAACACCCCTGAACAACAAAAGTTTTGCCAACGAAGTTCCAGTGTAGACAAAGCCTAAGGGTTTAATCACAGCAGGTGTTAATGTCAGTGAGATCTTCCAAAGATCAAGGTCAGAAGTCTATGGCAGAGCTAGGACTCAAAGCCCAGGTCTACTGAGTCCCAGTCCTGCCCCTTACCCACTAGACCATCCTCCTCTCTCTCATATGGTGTGGATCCTACTTTGGCTTGAGTTCTAAGACTTGTTTAGCAAGGGGCTTCGGTTTTTTTTGGTAGGAATCTGATGGTTATACCTCTGCAGTGCCATATCAGCAGCCTGAGGTCAGGTCTTGGGTGTACAGTTTTGATTGCCTAGGTTAATTTTAATAATGTGTCTTGCTCTAAGTACCGAATTTTCAAGATTCCTCTAGGGCGAAGGCTTTTTTGCATGAAGTCTTCCATCGTGCCGTAATACCGCGTTTGTTCTGCAGCTGAGCTCATGGCCAGCTGTGGTCTGCTGTATCTAATTACTTCCAGGCAGCCAGAAACATCTTCAAAGCTGGATTTTAGGTAAATTAATAAATGACTGGATGTCTGTTAAACAAGAAGAGGCATATTTGAATTGAAATGTGTCTAGCTTTTCCCTTGGTGTGAGCGGGGAAATAAGAAAAGAACTTTAAAAAAAAAATCATCTCTCTGTGGCACAGATAAACACGCTGGGTTATTCGTTTAAAGTGCTGTTCTGCCCTAGAAAGTGACTCTGTAAAACTGGCATCCTGGGGCTCCATGTTTATCATCTCTCCATGATTTCCCAATCAGCATGCTCCATTTACAAGATAAAGCTAACTGTTTGCCCTACCTGAGTTTGGAGATCCCAGATGGACTCTTTACTACTTGCACGTCATCACCAGTCAGAGAGGTTCTGCAGGCCAGTTTATGCCCTTAGTTGTTTCTGTGCATTCCCAGACTCTGCTTTCAGTGACACCTGGACAACTCCATTGCCTTCAGGTGTAACTGGAACTTAGGGAATGGTTTGATTGATGGTGCACAAGCTAAAATAGAATCCAGCTGTGTTGACTCTACGGTGCTAACAGGAGTGTGAAAAGAAGTAAAAATGTATTCACTTCTACTAATTTAGGAAAACACATTTTTATTGATTTACAGAATGGAGGAGTAAGAAGGTGCAGTTTTCCACAGTCCCTTTTCAGGGTGCAATGGTACTTTAATGAAAACTAAATTCAAAGGTGCAGGAGTTTTGCTCTCTGCAGAATGTGTTTGAAGCAACCCTCACTAGCCAGCCCTGTTTGGTGTCCTGGTAGTTTACTACTGCTTATTCAGCACTATATTTTATGGCCTAGGCCTTGGTTTTATTACACTGGAGCAACCCAGTGCTGTGGAAGGGCAAAGTGGGCGAGATCGGTCGGGTGACCTCCTGGGTACAGAATAACGTGAGATGCCATTGGAGCTGGGGAAGAATATTCATCTCCCTATTTTTGTTGCGGGTGAGGAGAGAGGCGACAATTACTGCTTCACTCTGGGATCCTGTTTGACCCAGGGCTGGCCCTCTAGTGCAATGTTTTTAAATGGAATGCTTTATAGCCCTTTTATTCCAAAGCTTTAACACTGTAGAATGAGCCAATGACATCTGAGGGAAGGCTATATCCTTTTTAGGAATTCTGAATACACAGTGAATACCTGGATCACATCAGAAAGGGGCATGAAGGGGATTACCATTAGATCTCAGAAAGCTTTACTTCTGAGGCCTGGCAAGTAGGGGTTTGATCAGAATGAATCAGTAAGAGCTGCCCTTACATATAATTGCTCCTTCTCACAGACTATGCGGAGGTTAGAGCAGCAGCGTGAGAACACAGATCCCATTCCCAGCTCTGCCAATGACTTCAGACACTTGTAACCTGATTTACCAAGGTGCTGAGCACCCATCGATTTTACTGGGAGCTGAAAACCAGATGGTAAACTCCTGTGCCTCAGTTTCTCTGTCTTTAAAATGGGAATAATACTTACCTACCCCATATGGGCTCTATGAGGCTCAATTATTGTTTGTAACTCACTGTGGAATCCTTGAATGAAAACCCTGTGTAAGTGCAAAGCATTATTAGCGTTGTGGTTTTAGGGTCTACTCAGGTAGTGGAAGGATAAACCTCTTTCTGTTTCAGCCGTGTTCGCTTTGTTGAGATGGGCTTGTGCTGGCTTTATAAACTTAGTCAGGAGTGAGATGAGACTTTGGCTCTGACTCCTAGCTAAACTGTATATCAGTTGATTGGGGCTGTGTCCTTCACATTGCAAATAGATACATGAAGGCCATTGTAAGAGGAATGATGTGCATTGGTGGGTGGATCAAGTTCAACAGCACTTAAAACAAATGGAGTTTCGTTGTTCTTTTTGATTTATTAGACTTTTTCAATCTTTTTTTTTTTTTGATACAACAGACCAAACAAATTCTAGAAGCCACCATATAAAGCAAGTACCAAAAAGAACTATCCATCAGAAAAGACCAAGATATTTTACATAGTCATGGATTCCTCTGTGCATTAACAGCAGTATTCCCAGCACAGGGATTCTTATGACACACATCAAAACAAAAAAATAATAAAATGAAGGAAATCAAAGTCAAGAGGGAAAAGAGTAGGGGAAGAGAGTAGTAGACAAAGAGGACAGGGGAGGGGGAGCGTGTGTGCGGGGGTTACCTCCTGCTTTTCATCCAGGCCTCCCATATAGATCGTTAGTAGACAAGTTCTTGGAAAGTGAAACCCAGTTTGAAGGGGATGTCATAATCATTGTAACAGGACGCTTTCCGATACCTTCCTGATGCCCTTTTTTTTTAAAAAACAGCTGTACATATTTTTGCCAGGTGTCAGGAAAAGTTGGAATAATCCAAGACTAATTTAACTGAAACACCATTATCTTTTTGCTGTTAGCTAATTGCTGGCATTCATATTTGTATTGGCTGCTGATTGTTGGACGTGTCATCTATTTAAAAGCCTCTTGGATCTTAAATTGTGGAGCAGAGGATTCTCCTTGATTTGCCTTTTCAAGGCAAACAGAATCTGATCAGCGGGGATTAGAACCAAATCCTAGGAGCCTTGGCTTTCACTTTATCTGAGCAGTGCAAGGGCCCCGGAAAATACCAGAGGAAACAGCTGTTAACACAATCTCTGCTTCCTCATCCCCACTGGAAGGGCATACCAAACTGTGTGGGGCCCTTTGCCTCCTGCATTGTTATAGGTAAAAGGCTGAGCCTAGCTAATGCTGTTAGAAGAGGAGGACCTGTTGTCTCTGATAGGGTGACCCGACAGCAAGTGTGAAAAATCGGGACGGGGGTGCGGGGTAATAGGTGCATATATAAGAAAAAGGCCCAAAAATCGGGACTGTCCCTATAAAATCGGGACATCTGGTCACCCTGGTCTCTGACTAAGTGGTCAGATTAGACTATTTAATACTAATAAAGAGCCAAATTGATCCCTGGTTTGGGTTTCAATGTTCTAACCCTTCCTTAGCTGCTATGGGACGTATTGTCAGAGAGAGTCCCAGGTTCTGATCCTTTCCCTGGAGGATTTGGGTTGTTGAGAAGAGGGTATGTTGGGAAACAGGCTGATTAAACTGTCCAAAAATGGAATGACTAGACAATGTTTCTGAAAGCACAAGCCCTGCTTAATTGTCAGCACAAACTGACAGAAATGCTGGAGGGTGCAAAACCTCATACAGTCTGCCCTGGGCTTTCCTCCCAAGGTCATTCTTTCTTCCACACAGGTAAATGGGCCTCACACCAGACCTGGAGAGACCACCACTGGGATTCCTGGGTCTACTCAGTCCTTTCTCTCTCTGCTCAGATGGTTAACAAGATAGCCTGTTGTGTTGTTGGTTTTTTTCACAAGAAGGACATTTGGCCACTGGCAACTGGAACAAGACGGACAGACTGCTTTCCAGGCTGTCTGTCTGTCATAGGCCCCTGTTGCCATAGTGTCTGAATGATATGTTTATCCTTTCAACACTGCTGCAAAGTGGGGAAGTGTTATCCCATTCTATAGATGGGGCTCTGAGGCACAAAAAGAATAAGGGCTTGTCTATGCAAGGACATTCCGGAAAGTTAATCTTTATTAACTAATGGTATGAATTTAAAGTGGATTAGTTAAACCTTTGGAAATGAATTAAGCTCAATTGAACTAAAGACACTCTAATTCTGAATCAGAGTGTCCCCCACAAGGGTTTAATTTGGTTTAACTAAACCACCTTGGCAGTTAACTCGGATTAACTTTCCTGCGGCTATGTCTTCGCTAGAAGTGCTGCAACTGCGCTGCGTAGTGCGGACGCTCACTACAGCGATGGGAGAGGTTCTCTTGTTGCTGTAGTTAATCCATCTCCCCAAAAGAATTCTTCTACCAACCTAGCGCTGTCTATACTGGGGTTTAGTTTGGCTTAACTACGTCATATCCCTGGGTGACGTAGCTGGATCAGCCTAAGTATTTAGTGAGGACCTGGCCTTAGTGTAGACAAGTCCTAAGTGATTTGCCCGTGGTCACGCAGGAAGTCTGTAGTAGAGCAGAGAATTGAACCTGATTCTCCCAAGTCCCAGGTTATCAGCCTAACCACTGGACTATCCTTCCTAACCTCTGGTTCTAGTCAGGCGAAGCTTGGGACTGAGTAGCAAAGATCTCATAGGACAGGACTGAGGTATGTGGTAGGAGCTGGGCAGGAGAATTTGCCAGAGTCCAGCTAGCACTGTTTGTTGTTTACTTTCATGAGTAGAAACATCACTACAAAAGCCTAATATGGGAAAATATCATTATGGGGCAGCTAGCGAATTGGGTCACTTTTTTGATCCAATAAGTGGTCTCCTTTACTACCAGCAAGTTAAGCAGGGGGATGACATGAAAGCTGTGGAAAGCCACCTAGCAAGCTACAAAGAGATTCAGAGCTGGGAGACCAGCCTCATTTATTTTAATGGCCGTCGATAGACAGACTAAGCGGCAGTTTTGAATTCCAACCTCTGTAGGTCAAAAATGTGGGAAGTAGAAAAACATGAGGTGACAGATCAGACTTTCCCTTAATTTGTCTGGAGTCTGGTGTTTCCCTGTTTGGAGTATGGAACCAGTGAAGAATTTTTCAGTGGTGGTTTGTAACATGGAATTTGGCGTTTCTGGGCAGAGGGAAATTATTTAGAAGCACTTGCTGAAACGGGTCCCACTTCCCAGGAAGCACTTGCCATTCACCACCAACAGCTGCCACCTCCTGTATCCCAGAGGACACAGACGGGTCTGTAAACTGATTTTCCCTACCCCCGCGTCTCCAGCTGCCTTCAGACTCCGTGCGGTCTAGCATCAGACACAGAGCACCTCCAAGGGTGGCCTATAAAAGCCCCAGACATCACAAATCATTCACAACTGGCTGCCTTTCCTTGTGCCAGGTCCCTCAGAGAGAAAGCAAAGCCTGTTTTCTCACTTCCCCCAATTCTCCCCTTCCTCCCCCTTAGTGCTCTCTCCTTCACCAACTCTCCAGAGGGAGAACATGAGAGGACTTTCCACCCTAACCCCAACACTGCAGGCTTCTGCACAGTGTTAGATGATAGTGAAATGGCTTCCTGCCTGAGAAATGTAAAAACGGCCCTAGGTTTTGCTAGACTGGGCTATACAGTGAATGTGAATGACTTTCTCTCCCTGTGGAGTTTAGCGCAGCTGTGGGAAATGGCTTTGCAGAACCCGGTGTGAGGTAATTGTACAGTGTTTGTTTTGGGTGTGAGCTGCTGATGTGAAAACACTGTTAAGTAACGCCAAGCGTAAGAACGCTGGCACTTCACAGCTGAGTGTCATTTCCCAGTCGCTCACTTTATCTGCAGGAGACACACACAGTGCGGCACTCAAGGAGAGTTTTAGCAAGTGTTAAAATAAATTGCTGCAAAGATTCTGACAGCAAGTCCCTGCTCTTCCCCCATTGAATCACACTGTCTCATTTCACACTCTCTGTAACATTTCAGGGATGAAATGGCCTAAACAAGACAATAGTGAAGCACAAAAGTATGAGCTTTATTGATCATGGCTATGCCTACAGGAACTACCAAAGTCCTGTCCCAGCACTCACTGGGCTAAGGCTAAAACCAGATAATGTCTTGTCTGATTTTTTGCTTGTTACAGAGGGTTTGATCTACTCGTCGTCCACATTAATCACAGGGCATTTGTCCTTTAACTTCTCCAGGAGTTACTGTTGCAGAAAACATAGTTAGATAGTGGCATCCTACACCATCCAGTGCTTAGCTGTACTGGGGCTGCTGCCTGTCTTATTACATGCAAAGTGTGTGGCATATTAAGAAATTTAAGGTGGCCGTCCAGGTGGCACAGCTATTGTTAAGAGGGTCAGTGCCATAGTGGCTCAAAACCCATCAATATGCTGCTCAGCTAGGGACAATGATTGGCTGCTGCTCCCAGATCTGCCCGATAATGGTTCCCCTGGTTTCTCCCCTACTCCCACTATAGGTGAATATTATCCCCATCATCGCCAAAGCAGACACCATTTCCAAGAGCGAGCTGCACAAGTTTAAGATAAAGATAATGAGCGAGCTGGTCAGTAACGGAGTGCAGATCTATCAGTTCCCCACCGATGACGAAGCTGTCGCAGAGATCAACTCCGTAATGAATGTGAGTATTGCTGCTTATTGCCTTTCCTCTGAATATTGTAACAAAGGAACCTGCTGGACAACGACACGTTTTAAAGTGGGTCTTCAAGGGGGTTGTGTGGATACTAGATCTGTTTTAAAGATGAGCAGTGCATCTGACAGAGGCCTAAGGCTACTGCTAAAGAGAGGAAGAGACTATTTTGTTTGTGCCTTTAAACCTCACTGTACAGGAATTTAATTAAAGTGTGACTGTTACTTAATCTCAGACAGCTCTTATGAGAGGCCATGTTCTGCTCTAAAATAGATTGCATGCTGATATTTCAAGGCTGGGTTTGCAGCATGTCGAAATATGCTTTACAAATTTTTTTGGTTTTTAAATGTTTAGAAAAAATTAGAAATTTTCTGACTTTAGGGATGAGAAAAGAGAAAGGTGTTCAGTTTTTTGAAGTTTGGCAGTTTTTTCCATCCCTTTTTCAGAAGCAAAATGAAAAAGGAGAAAATGGAGAAGAGTTGAAGGGAGAGGAGAAAAACTGAAACGTTTTTGAGTTTAAATGTTTTGTTGAAGACTCAGTAGATTTTGAAACGGAAACTTTGTGCCAAAATTGTTCATCTTTCTTTCTTTTTTTTTTTTTTTTAAAGGCCATTTTTCATGGTGGGGAGGGGAAGCTTTGAATTAAAAATTTGAACCAGCTCTAGTTTAGAGTCTCTTAAACCAAGGAAGCTAAATAGATTGAGCCCAACTTAAAATAAAAATAGGGATGATTGTACTCTGCTGTGGTGTTGGTTTTTTTAAAGGCCAAATTCAGCCCTGGTTTAAATGAGTGTGAGTCTTGCTAATTTCCATGAACTGGGCTATCTGAAATCTGAATTGCGCTTTTGAGTAGAGTTGGTTGAAATTTTTCATCTGAAATGGTGTGTTTTGGATTTTTTTTTAACTAAAATTGGCTTTTTCCACAGTAAATTTCTATTTTTGATTAAATATTTTGGTCTCTCACCAAAAAAATAAAAATGGAAATTGGGTCAGGGGGGTGGGTTCTGGCAACCCAAAACTGAAAAAAATTGGGCAAAAATTTGCAATAAAACAAAAATGTTTGCCCCATTGGTTGAAATATTTTGGGTTTTGGTTGCTGATTTTTATTTTTATTTATTTATTTATTTTTTGACAAAAAACTGAAAAATGCAGAAAAATGTTGATGAAAATGAACATTCTTTTGCTTTCATCAAAGTTGTTCATGGGGAAAGGAAGAGGGAACATTTCCCCATGAGTTCGACTTTTGAGTGTACTTCCTTCTAATAATTAAGGACCTGTTTGCCCCTCCCCTTTGAAATCCCTGGGAAGCAGAACAAGATTGCAGTACGTTTAACAATGTGGTGAACTCTGGATACTGGCTGTAACTGGGAGCATAATACCTACCTGCATCCGGTACCACTATAATACCTAGCTCCTAGTGTTTTCTGTGCTCCTTATTCCAGCAAAGGTCCCATTGACTACTGAGAGCTTTGCTGGCAGACCAGCAGGTAATCGAACCAGTCTTGTACCTATCACAGTAAAACCCTGCATATGCTGGTGTTTGGGGAAGATCAGTTGTCTGGTGCTTAGGCAGGAGGCGGTGCAGTGTGTGGCTGGGTGGTCATTCTCTGCTGGTAAGTGCCATAACACTTATTGCAGCATGACTTTCCAGCTTCCAGCATCAGTACCACGACAGAGGAAAGAAGCGGTGATGTGAGGAGAGTAGTGAGAATGTAACACATGTTCTCTAATTGATATTTGCCTTGGGATGGGACAGAGGCACTGAGTGCCTGTAGCTCTCTCTGTAAGGAGACATTCAGTCATTTGTGCTGGGAGAAGGGAAGATGGGAGCTACTCTGCGGGCTGTGTCCAACAAACACTGTGTGTGCTCAGCCAATGGCCTCCTTTACTGCGCTTACAAAGCTGATGATGTCGTCTTGATGCCGTGTTCCCTAAACATGTTGTGATTTCCACCCCCACACACACACTCCTCGACACCACTTCTCTAATAACTAAGATGTGTGATGTGTCCTGCCAATGTCCCATCCTGTGCCTTCATGTGAGCTGCTGTGCAAATCACCACTAACAAATGTCTTTGTTTTTATGTTCTTCAAAGAAGGCATTGTCCCACCCTCTGTGTGCGGATAGGGCTTAGCACACTGGGGATGCTACAGCCATAAGAACAATCTGGCAGGGAGGGGCCTCTACTTGCTCGCCATGGAAGCTAGTGATGCTTTATGTGTTGGGAACAGCTGTAGTTTGGAAGTAACTGTCCAGGGCATTAATAAAATCTCTAACTGACTCAGGGCCAAAGCCGCTACCTGAACCTGCTGTGTCATGCTCTGGCTCCAAGTCGCACTGCAGAGCTCCACGGCAAGCAGGTGTTGGGCACGCAGGGTGCCCTATGCCGTTTCAGAGTGGAGATTGTTTTCACTCTGAGTAACAAAGATTCTGCGCTCAAGAGAAATGCTTTTGAAGCAGATTTTGTGCCTGAGCGAGAAGAGGCTCATGGCAGCTTTGTAAGACTGATGCTTGTGAGAGACTCGAGCATGTGCACTGAATCCCTGGGCTGATTCTGTTTCAGGCTCATCTGCCCTTTGCTGTTGTGGGCAGCACGGAGGAGGTGAAAGTTGGAAACAAGCTGGTGAGAGCTCGTCAGTACCCATGGGGGGTGGTGCAAGGTAAGAAAGTCAACAGCAGGGCACGTTTCAGAGCTGTGAAGCCCCTCGGCGTGTGTGTATGCTCACGCTCTCTCCTGCATGTCTCCCTCCTACCACCACGTCAGCATGTTGGGCGCCAGGGCAAGAGACCTGAGGACTCTGTATCACCATTCAGGGCTCCTTTGTTGAATCAAGTTATCAGGTGCTTTAACCCTGCCTGAAGGTGCAGTGTGGTTATGGTTGGGTCATACCGGCAGGTGCATTCACTTTGCTCCAACCAGGCTGGAGCAGGTTCTGAGTCTCTTTCATGAGCAGAGAGAACTAAGCTCTGGGTCAGAGAAGTTCCAGCAGGGAAAACCTTAAGAGCAGCCAATTTTAGGGCGAAAGCGTAGACTGAAGTTTATGTTGAGCTGTTGTTACCAATGAAACTCAAGCCTTGGAAGGAGGGTTGGCTTTATACAGTGTGTGGGAGCTCTTCTCAGAGCAGGGTGGGAACTCCAGCTGCTCCTGAGGGTCTTTCTGCTTCTCTCGCTTCCAGTGCCCCTTCCAGCAACGGTGGCTGTGTGCTGAATGTCTAGGTGGGGGACTGTAACCCTCCCTAGCTTGTTCAGGCTGCTTCCAAAGGCGTTCACTCAGTGTTGTGCTGGGATGATTAGTGCAGTACAAGTGCCCTCCCTCGAGCGCTGCTCCTCCTTATGGAGTCCCTCTCAAAACGCATGCTGGGCAGTCTGGGCAGGATCGTTCACCTGAGCCCTGTGCCGCCGAATGTACAGCTCAGAACGGCAGATAGACCCAGGTTGAAGGGAAATGTATTTTTTCTGGATTTTATTTCCTCTTTTCCCTGCGTGGGGCAGAGTCTTGGTGACAGAACCGCTCCCACCCCCCTTTGTGCACATGCCCTAGCATCCTTCTGTGACACCCATTTCCATGACCAGCAGTGTATGCGAGGCACCAAGTCCCATAGGTCCTCCCATTGAACGGCCATTAATTCCTTTGTGCTCATGACCCTAGCTCTCAGAAATGCTGTCCTAGCCCTAGAACCTTGCATCCTGGTAAGGAGCAGATTCCGGCCTATGCAGATTATTCCTAAACGGAAAGGCCCTGCTTCTGCAATGCTCTCCTGTTGGAAAGCTTCGCCCATTGCACCAGAGGTACACATTCCCTGAGAGAGGATCTCACTGGGGTTAAAATATCCTGCCCGTATCCATGCAATCTTCCCCTCCCCTCAATCTCCCCCATGTTTGCTGAATTTCTTCCCTTCTGTTTAATCAGTCGAGAATGAAAGTCACTGTGACTTTGTGAAACTGCGAGAAATGCTGATTCGGGTCAACATGGAAGATCTTCGGGAACAGACTCACACCCGCCACTATGAGCTGTACAGACGATGCAAGCTGGAGGAGATGGGGTTCAAGGACACAGATCCTGACAGCCAGCCATTCAGGTGAGTGACCTTCATCTCCCCAATCCACTTCCAGTAGCATTCCAGTAGTAATCCTGCAAACCTTCCATCCACTGGAATCCCCATAGGCAGAGAGCTTGCAACATCAGGCCACTAGACTGAGACCTGCTAACATTGATTTTGAACCTCTCGGCTGATTAAGATATTTTTTCTCTTCTCCATCCCCTCTGCCTTCAAGCAATTGAGAAGGGCATAGCCTTGCTAGTCACTATTGAATAATACTGTAGTGTCTCATTTGCTTTTTATCCAGCCTTCAAGAAACATATGAGACCAAAAGAAAAGAGTTCCTTGGTGAACTGCAGAAGAAAGAGGAAGAAATGAGGCAAATGTTTGTTAACAAAGTCAAGGAGACTGAATCAGAACTGAAAGAGAAGGAAAGAGAGGTGGGTGTATCAGAGATCTGCGAGATGAGCCCAAACCACCCGTTCAGCTCTGAGGTCCAGATGTGGATGAAGTGTGAGCTCTTGAAAGCTGTGAGCTGAGCACAGCTATCAGAGTCACGTAACTCCCTGAGTAGCCTACCCCAGCACTCGAGGGTGGGTCTCAAATATACGCAATGGTATCTAGCTAGATGCTTACGTGGGCCCCATCACTGTGGGATCTGGACAGCTCACAAACGTTAATGAATTTATCCCTGCAGTAGCCCGGCATGGTAGGGAATGATTCCCCTTGTACAGATCGGGGAGGGAGGCACAGAGGATGACATTTTGAAAACCACCTAAGGGTATGTCCACACAGCATTTTGGAGCAAGCGGGAGTGAGTGGGAGCTCAGGCTCTGAAACTAGGGAGTAGGCCAGAGATTCTCAAACTGGGGGTCGCTCAGGGAGTCACGAGGTTATAATGTGAGGATCCTGAGCTTTCAGCCTCTACCCACAAACCCCGCTTCGCCTCCAGTATTTATAATAGTGTTAACTATTTAAAAATGTAGTTTTGTTTGATAAGGGAGGTCGCACTCAGAGGCTTGTTGTGTGAAAGGGTCACCAGTAGAAAACTTTGAGAACTACTGGAGCAGGTGGACTTCAGAGCCCAAGCTCCAGCTCAAGCTGAAGCTGCAAAGAGCTGTATAAACAATTAATTTTAGAACACTAGTGCAAGCCCGGCTAGCCGGAGCCTGTTGACCCAGGCTGGGGGGGCTCACTCCAAAATGCTGTGTAGACATACCCTAAGTGACTAGGGTATGAATGTCAGTGGGGGCTTAGATTCTTCTGGAAATGTTATTCTCTGTGCCTCCCTCCTCCCCATTCTGTACAATGGGAATAGTTGCGTAGGTCCCATTGAGGATCAGTGAGGTCACAGGCTCCTAAGCCACTTCGATGCTTCTGAAAATTAAGGCTTCTCAGAGGAGCTGAGCACCCACAGCTCTGGTTGACGCCAACAGGAGCTGTGAAAATCAAGCACTTACTGTCATGACTAAAATCACAGAGGAAGCCTGTGGTAGAACCTGGAACTGAACTTCTATCTTTTGAGTCCTAATCCAGTGCCCTGGCCCTAAGACGTCCTTCCCCTCTTGCTGTTAGACATTATAATGAGTGGCTAGAGAGAGAGACTGAGACAGACAATGTTGAGGTTGTCATGTTGGCTTGCCCTTTACGTGCAAAGGCGAGTAATATGCAAAAAGCAGGTAGTTTAGGCCCCTGTCATGCAGAGAGAGCAGCAATGTCAGACCCTGAGTCTTGTGTTGAAGCTCTATGACCTCAGTGGGACTCTGGACAGCAGTAAGAGTCTGTGATTGCTGCTCCGTGGTGAGAAGTGGGGCCTGGGGCAGTAGCCCAGCAGACGGTCGTGGAGACAACGCTCATGGAGTCTGTCTTCTACCAGCTACACGAAAAGTTTGAGCATTTAAAGAGGATACATCAGGAAGAGAAGAGGAAGGTGGAGGAGAAGAGGAGGGAGCTGGAGGAGGAGATGAATGCCTTCAACAGGCGGAAATTAGCAGTCGAAACCCTGCAGTCTCAGTCCTTGCAAGCTACTTCACAGCAGCCACTGAAGAAGGATAAAGACAAGAAAAAGTAAGCGGTTTAATATGAACCTTTTTCAGCCATTCAAAACATTTTATTCTTTCAACAACTTGGTCGTTTTAGACAGAAACAAACACAATAAAACACCACACAAATGAAGCTGTAAAGCTAGTAAATTAAAGGGGATTTTAAATCTTAAACCAGCATTCTTCCGATCCTCCTGAAAGGGTCCGGTTATATCTGCCTCCTATAGAAGCCTTGGTGACTGGAGAGAAAATGGACCTGTCCCTTTTCAGGCCTGTTAAAAATGAGAATCAGGTGACATTTATGCCCACCTCCTTGATGGCCGGTTCAAGGGACTGGCTTAGCCTGTTTAGCCTCAGGGAAATGCATTGTCTCTCTTTCGCAGCAGAGGGAAGAGGAGGATTCCAGAAAAAACAAATAGTGCAGTGTCCTTCAGGCCTGGCCTCAGGCAGTGCAATAACATTATTGTGAGCTGCAGGGTTTGGGACTGTGTCTGTAGGATGCTGAAGGGCTGTTGGCTTTGCTGGACAGTAAAGAGTTAAAAAAAGAAAAAAGGGCAGCTAAAAATGAAGGGACGGTATGAATGCATCATGGCCTCTTGGGTCTTGTTCCTGCCTATTTTGAGTCACTGACCTTTAGATATGAGAAGATTTTTCTTCTACCCTATGGGCCAGACTCTGGTACCTCTGTGACTGGCCTCTTAGCATTCCCACTGAGTTCAGTGGTAGTGCTTCTGGCATAAGGGTGCTCATCAGTCGGAATAATGGTTTTCAGAATATAGCCCTATACGAGTGACAGGGGGAAAGAGAAAACAAGTGAAAGAAATGGTCTGCTCCTGCTCCCATTGAAGTCTGTCTTCAGTGAGTGCAGGATAGGGAACAAAATGGAAAAGGGGTCACCCTACAAACTGCTATACTTTTCCGCTGTTCTAACATCTTACGCTGTTTTCTCCTGCAAGAGGAACTTAAATATTCTCTTTATGTTCCATCAGATCCAGAGCAAGCTGGTGGTAACAGTAACTGATAATTTTGATGATGGAAAGATCAAGAACAGGTGTAGCAATCATAATTCAAGTTTACTCTTGACAACAGGGCTTTCAGGTTTGAGATTGCCTATGAAATATTGTGCTACAAGCGAATATATTATCTCTGTAATGCTAACTACAGTACAGTATGCACTAACACTTCACTAGGTAGTTTGTTTCCTCCCAGGGAGGACTGTTTCTATTATTTAATGTGTTTACTTTGGATTAACATTTTCCTGGTGCGGTAAAAACCAATTCTGGTGCTGTCCTGCATGCTTTGTGCGCATCCGACCTGCAGCTAGAATACAAGCACTGATTATAAAATATTATATTATAATGAAAGGATCATTCCGTTCAAATGTAGTGCAAATTAAGGCCCACGTGCTTGTGCATCTCTGAGATCTTTGCGCTAAATTTATTTCAAACCTTCAAATGTCAGCCATGATTTTGCATGAAAATGATTGAATAACATCATGGGGCTTTTTAGACAAAAGACAAGGGGCCGAATTCTGTCCTCAGTTACACTTGTGTAAACTGAAACTGACGTAAGAAAGATCAGAATCTGGCCCCGCCCTTACAGTATAAAGAATCTTTAAGACTTGATACTCTGCCCTTGGATATAGTGCGTATAGTCCATGGCTGAATAGCCGCCTTTGTTGCAGCTCTGAGTGTTGCATAATGTTCTGTACATCTTGTGACTGGGGGATGCTACTAAATGTAGTTCAGGCCATCACAGCTTAGTGTGTTGATTTGATTAAATAGCCTTCAGGACCTGGGAGTTATAATTAATCATCGTTAGCAGTACACAGTGTGGCCTTGTTGACCAGCTCTGCTCGAGAGCTGTATCGATACAGGAATAACATGTTGAGTTGCATCTTGTCCTGATTATGTGAGTCAATGTAATAGAAGAGGATGCTGCGGATAAAGAGGGAGGTACCTTAAAGTATGAGGGGGAGTTTGCAGGCCTGCCTACTGTTTAACGAGCACCCAAATTCATGCGTGCATTTAGAATAAACATTTAAATCCTGGGTGACTCAGCACTTGCTGCTCTCATAATTTTGCAGTATTTATTATCTCATTTAAAAAACACAAACATGCTAATTTACATATACTTTGACTTAATTTATTTGAATATGGGACATGAGCTAATTGCATTCCTCATCAGCAGTAGTGTTGGTGGCCATACTCTGGCCAGGCAGAAGCCAGATGGGTTCGCATCTCATCCATGATGCATTATCTAGCTCTCCATTTAGAAATAGATATCATATGCTTCATTATTTAGCAATCGATCTGAAATGTGATTTGAAACTCCCTCGTTATTAGCACATGACTGAATAGTCTGAGTTTTGCCACTGTCATTACAAGGTGGTTACAGTCAGAAATGGGACTGTGTAAAAATGACAACAGATTAACTGAGAAAGAATCTGACTGAATAAATTACAGACTATTTATTCTGGCTGACGTAAGTACTTCTGAACGCACGGGTGGGACACTGAGCTGGATTCTTTTGTGGTTTGTGCATCGAGAGGTTTGATAAAGAAGTTCCAGTTGTGGGGGCTTTCACCGTGACTAAAAAACCTGAAAGACTCTATCTTGAGTCTCAGATTCCAGGTTCAGTTTGGCATTTTGAAAAATATCACCTTTTTTTACTTGTACACCTGCTGCAGAAGTCATTATGAGACAATGAATATGGGGGCAAGTTCCAGAATGCTGTTTGTACAAAATAGCAAAATGTTTTCTGCTCAATCAGGATTGCGTGGTACGGAACGTAAGAATCTCGAGCTGGAAAAGGTTCCATTCACCATTGCCTGCCAATGCTCTTACTTTTTAAATATTTTGTCTGGAATGGTATTCCCATCCTTTTTTTTTTTTTTTTTTTTTTGGTAATACCGTTATTGCATATCCATGTGGAGACAGGAGGGAGAGTGTGGAAGAACATTAATGTAGCCTTATGTCTCAACCCATCCCACCCAGCTCTGCCCCTATGGGGACTGTTATAATTACAGCTGGCCAGCAATTTTTTGAGAAAAGCAAGGGTCGGTTTAATGAGTTTCCCGACTTAAAAAAATGTTGGAAAAAACATTTTGAAATTGTTGAAACATCCCCTTTCGACATTATTTAAACAAAAAGTTTTGGTCAAAATGACTTTTCCTTTCAAAATGTAACTTAATTTATGCTAAAAAGAGAACAAGTTGAAGTTGAAATGAAATGTTTTAATTAAATGTTTTTGATTGACCCCCCCAAGAAACCATTTTTTAAAAAAATTTGTCAGTTCATGAAAATTTTGAGATTGATTTTTCATCCTGATTTGGGATGGGAAAATTTTTCAAAGTCTCCTGGAATGGAAAAACAGTTTCCTGCCCAGCCCAAGTTATAATATGCTTAGTAGTAAACATTTTTCAAGAGGACTAGGAGATTTAGCCACACAAGACCCACTGAAATTAATGGGAGCTGTGTGTTTAAATTCCTAATTATCCAGTGTCTTTAATTTGGGATGTTTCACCAAAAGCATAACTAGCAAAGTGCCGGAACCTTGATAGTTTTTACCTGTGCAAACAGCGACCTCTGGTGGATACTACTGAAAACATGCTTCGATGCCTCTTCCTGATTGAGTTGTTGGGTTGTCACATATTTTAGTATGATTTTAGAGCAGTGCTTTTCATATTAACCTTGGGAAAGGGGTATGTGTGTGGAAAACTTCAGTCAGGCTGACACTCTATAAAGCTGAATCTGTAGTTAGTACAGAGCACTATCACACAAGAGACCTGGGTTGGATTTGCGGAGTCTGGATTCCTGCTCCCTTAACTGACAAAGGCTGACAGTCCAGTTCTGTTATGCTGAACTTGTGCAGTCATTTACACCAGTGAAAAGAGAGAGTAAAATGCCACCAACTCATAATGGTAGTGTTCTACGCTCACTGACTACCCAAGGTGCAGGGATTGGGAAATCAGGACCCGAGAATGTCACAAAGGATGCTTCCTCAACCCATTTGGTGGATGTAGGAGTGGTGTCTGAACAGAGGACCATCCGCCTGTTCTTGAACAGATAGATCTTCTGTTGGCCTCTGGGAGCAGGAGATAAGTAAGCCCAGGGAGAAGGAATGGGGAGATAGAATAGGAATCCTTGGCAGAAATGCTTTACTAATTCTGTTTCATTGAAGTTCTTGTAAGATGGCTCATTAAATCTGACATTTGATTTTAAATTTCTATAGAGTTAATTTTTTTTCATAGCTTTGATTATTAAAATCAGGAATCGGGGATTAAGGATTGCAAATAATCAGATAAAATGTTTCAACAAGGAGGCTGGCTTTCACAAATGCAATTGTCAGCCAGATTATGCTTCGCACCACCTTTAGTTTAGGACGCAGTTAGCAAGTCCTGAAATGCCAGATCTGTGGTCTCTCGTCTTCATTGTATATGTTTTCTTTAGAGTTTGCTTTTGTTTAATTTCCATAACATTAATCCATGCTGTTTTTGTTTTATGTTTTTGTTTCTTTCAGTTAATCGCACGCAGGCCAAGAGTGGACTTTGTACTTTCATGTGTTAAGTTGCGCGAGTTTCCTACCTTGTGTTACTTCTGTCATAACATTGTGTGAGTGGACCAAAGTGAAAGAGAAAATGAGCCTCTTCAGTGTTTACAGTGTAACAATGTATTGTTATCTGTACAGGATTTATGAATAGTTTTTAAGGAAGTAAACGTCATATTGTGTAAATTTTCTGACACAAAGTCAACTAATCCTGAAAATGAGCAGGCTTGTTTTGTTTCAGACCTGATGGGCAAACATCCACTTGTAAAGTGACCATAATTGTTTTATCAGAACTAATATTACTAAATGATAGTTACTTTACAGATTACATTAATTTTTACTGCTTAATGGGGCTCCTGATTTGATTTTTTTTCTACATTTGTTATGAGTAGTGTGAAGAACACACTTTTATTTTTCTAACAAAAGTCACAACTTGAATAAGTTTAGAATTGAAAACAACACTTTGAATTTCCTAACAGGTCCCAAGTGCTCTAGGCTGAGTAACCTACTCTCAGGTAATTTTTTTAAAAAAACCTAATTTCTCTAAACACTTTGTGCCATGCATAATATAAAGAAAGTGGCAATACAAGTCCTATGACAATGTTTTGATTTTTCTTTACTGCTAACATGGAACATTTAAATAGGAAATTTTTCCTTTCCTTAGGGTATGTTATATTATGTGGAACGATGGGATTTTTGTACCTCCACTTGTAACTTAACCAGTGTGTTTTGCTGTCAAGATGTTTGATCATTCATCTTGAACTTTTAAATTGTTTCCAGTGTAAAAAATATACCCATAAACAGATGTGTAATGAATACAAGCAGCCTGATTCTAAGCGGGGCTACGTACTCCCAAGTCCCATTAGTCCCCTCCTCTCACAAATTTTTCTCTTTAACACTATTTTGATATTTGGAAAACACTGTTTAGCCCACAAGGCTGTATAAGGAACAATACTATTTCAAGCAGTGGCCAATGGCCCACCCTTTGCATGATGTAGGCAAGGCAGTTGGTGACTGTGGGTGTGTTAGGTAGATTGTCCCTTTTTCATTTAGACACAGTTGTCTTAGCTAAAAATAGTTAGACTCAAAAATTCCTTCCGATAATGGGCTAAAAGAAAACAAATGTTTTATACTAGCTCCCACTTAGTGCCTTTAGAGTTTTGGTTAACCGTTTCAGCAAACACTGGCTAATTAGGTGTTGATTGTGAGCATGTCCATTTTATTTAGCATTCATTTCTTCTAATCATTTTTAGAGATCTCTTAGTCTTTAAACAAATGTGCTGGCAAATTCCTTATTTGACTTTTAAAACATGGTGTATAGCCTTGTAATCTGAGCCTTTAGCAGGTCTGTTCAGAGGTAGCATTTAGCTGTATTGTATACTGAGGTTCTTCAACTTGCATATCCTGATAAAGCAGCTTTTTTAATACATGCTCAGGTGTTGAAATATTTTCTTACGGATGTTGGCCTTTTATATGAATATATTGAAAATCATGTCACAGTATTACTTGATATTTGTAAGTAAGAACCTCATGAAAATTATACAGGTACTTTTAAAGACAGGCCATTTTAAAAAGAAAGAGAGTTAATAGAGAGTATTAACACTTATTCAGGACTTTGCTGAGATCTGACCATTTAATTTTAAGGCTGTGCCTCTTTAAACTAAATATATTGTAAAGAATAACTGTCAAATGTTGAGGGTTAATATGTTTTTTAGAATAGATGCTCAAAGAATATAGCATATTGTTACATACACGACAATCCTAGCACATGATTGGCTGAAAATAGTCATGTGGCAAATTAGTAGAAAATCATGGTATTCTTACTCATGTGAGAAGTTCCATAAAGATCAGTGGACTAATCACATGAGTAAAGCAATAGCTTCTGGTTTATATTATTTTACCTTCTCAAAGGCCAACATTACTGAGAGTTGGAATAAAGTTAACTAATTAGATCACACATGCAAATGAATGCATTATGATTGGCTTTTCAGACAGTAGTTTTCTCCTGATCTCATGCTGCAGCCAACAAGATCATCTATGCAAATATTTTCTTCCTGATTGGCTCATCAGCAATCAGAATACTTTTATTCCTAGAGCTGTAACTATTGTTTTCTTAGTATGTTAGTTAAAAAAAAAAAATAATGATGATAAAAATAAAAACTTAATATCCGTGGCCATAAGAGAGAGATTTCCAGATATTTCTGAAGACATTCAGAATGTATGTAATGATATATTAATTATTAATTATTATTATTATTATATATATACATTGACTTTATGTTGTGGTAAACATCATTGTCCTTTTAGTTAAATACTGACCTCAACTTTCCCTTGGTCATTATTAACCTCTTGAATTGATAGACCATAATATTCTCTCCCAACAGAAGTCAATATATGCTTCTTCTTTTGTTAGTACTTGATTTTTATTTTTGCCTGAGACCAAATTTAAATGTTTGGTGCATTAAGGTAGTTATGTACTTGCTTTTTATTTAACAAGTTATCAATATAATGTGACACTAATCTCACTCCAAGCTGAAGATTTACCTCTTGTGTTGTAGGCTAGAAGAAAATAACGATTGCTTCAGAAATTATACCCAAAATGAGCAATCCAATTAGAATATTTTTTCTGGTTATTTTTTTAACATACATCTGTAAAATGCTGGCATTAATGGAAAAGTTATCCATTTCCTATCATTTAAACACCCATTACCATGTATTTTTTCTGCTTTTTAAGTTAAAATGTATTTTGGATGTCTCTTAATTTTATAAACGTTTTATGTGTGCATGGAACAGGTTCCACACAGAAGTGGGTGCTGGGTTTTTTTGTTTTTAATTTGGCAAAAATATGGAGAAATTTGTGGAACTGCTCTTTTGGAAAGTTAACATGCTTCTCAGAAACTGTTGCATTCATTCACTTTGTCATTCGTACTGTTTTTTGACTTTCAATTATTTTTGTTCACTTTGTACTTATTTCTTTTATTAAATCTCACATTTATTTTGAGTTTTGTGGTGTCGTTTATTTGACAGTACTTTTCTAAAATTTGCATCTGCTAATAGCATCCTAATGAAATAATAGTGTAATGATTGCAAGCTTATCCAGATACAGTATTTGTTTTCTGTTATGGCTTTGAATTGGGCTCTCGATGAAATAAAAATAGCTAACTAGTAAATGTATCATATGGTGTACAAAAAGAGATGCTTTTCTATCTTGGGGAAAATTCTTAAGTACCAACTTATGTTTCTCTCCTATTGGGCAAATGCTGCTTTTTCAAGATGCTTATAAACAGTCTTCCACTGTGTAATTCTCTAAGAATAGATCTATCAGATGTTTCTCTGATGTAAAGTTGGCCAAACTGTTACTATAGGATCTCCATGAAAAGGTGGGGGATCTGGTCTTCTACTGACACTTCCTGTCAGTGTTAATGGAAGCTACATACATTTATGCAGGGGCACAACGTGCCCTTAGTTCACTCAGCAACCCTAGGAAACAAATACACAAAATTATTTTGGAGAGACTTGCTAATTAAAAATCTAACTGGAGTCCTTTTCTGAATGTATCTTCCATGGGGCCCTGCTAACTCTTAAATCAAGTATAACTTGAGGAATGAGCGTCTCGATCTGTTTGTCCTAAGCTACTGGACTCAGAAATTACGGTTGCGCTTAAGAAGTAACAACCTTAATTCCAGCCTCAGGCAGACTTTGACCTTAACATGTGACACTAGCTCTGGTTGTGTTTTTGGCCAAAGCTGTCCTGAAACCCAGAGCTTTAAAAATAAAAACTGTTCCATAATAGTTGGTGTTTTGGGGATTTGAATGGATATGGGTGAAAGAAGGAAGGCATGTGCTGTGTTCTGATGACCATTGACCAACCTTTGATGGCCTTGATGGTACTATTGCCACCTGGCCTGGGAGCCCAGCCTGGATCACAGTGTTAAGAATTGTTAAGTCTTGGAGTTATTAGAATTAGATGGGATTCTGTGGGAAGTGTACTCAAGCAGATGGAAGCTGCAGCAAATGTGACTTAACCACATCCTGAACTGGAAATTAAGAAACTTTGGCCTATAAGGTCTATGTGTAAAGGGAGTGACGGAAGAGGGTACATAGTTCTCTAGTAGCTGCATTGGTAATAATTAATGGTGAACACTTTGTGACCTGGTAAAATATTTCTCAGGGTGGCTTCTCTCTCCCACAGAAGTAACCTTTATAATAATATTTTGCATTTCTGTACCACCTTCCAAGGATCTCAAAGCTTTTTTTACAGACAATGGTGAATGTTAAGCCTCACTACACCCAGATGAGGTAGGTATTATCTGCAGTTTATAGGCTGGGAAAGATAGAAAACAAGAGATCAAACAACTGGTACCTAGGTCACACAGCAAACCTATATCTGGCTCAGCAGCAAAACCCAGGTTTCTTGCCTCCCAGTTCTGTGGTATTTAAGAGGGAGGAGGGTGTAGTGGTTAAGTGTATAAAGTCTCTAAGGCACAGACCGGTTTGGCCTCTTGGTACTTAATCTTAGAAAATTGTTTTTTCATTGAACTAGCTAATCTCCAGAGGTCCTCCGTTATGGCTAAACTTGAGTACAAGGGAGACGGGCTCCACTTTCCTTCTGTCTCTGTGGAATATCTTTATTTTGGATGATTTCTCCAGCATTACCAGTTGATTTAAAAATCCCAGTTCCAACATGAAATCTTCCGCAAATATGTCCCCGTTCAAGTCAGGGGTGCCTCGTGCATGCCTAGCGCTGCATGTTACCAGCCTATGTGCAACTTTAGGTTTTGTGCTACTTTGACCTTTTGTGCTCTCTACACTTGATGCAATTTACCTGCAACTTAAATATTGACTCTCTCTTGTTCTTTCTGTAGCTTTTTTAGTCTTCCCAGTGCCTGCTCCATAACATCAGGAAGACATGTTAATTAGAAGATTTATTAAGGCCAAAACATCTCATGCAGAAGAAATTAACTGGTGCTTTCACCTTTATGCTTGCAATATATTGCACAGAAGAGAGTATATAGCAAGAACTAAGACATACTGTATCTTTTGATTTGGACAAGTTCTTTTGAACAGGTTTCTTGATAAATGAAATCTAAGATACTCACTAAAAGATAAATTGCTAATTACGGCTAATGCATGACAAGCACTAAAACCAAGATACTAATCATCTCTGGGGTTAAGAACCCATACAAAGTAGTCATAAGCATTTACACTGTTAAAGTTTCCAAGTAGCAGAGGAACCGTCTTGGTGTGTTAGCATGAATCAGATTTTCAGCTTGCTGCTTAAGCTGCCATTGTACAGTAATGGGAGTTTGATTTGTTCCTCTTAATTTGATTTTTGGATTGTAATTAGAGAAGTTTCTAATGTCCTTAACATATCAGATGGATTCTAATATTTCTTAGCAATAACTATTTTGTATAGTTTTTTAAATGTAGATTATCAGTGAAAACTTTTATAGCCAAAAGAATCCCTTTATTTGTTCAATTTTCCCAATGATAACACATGTGCCTCATGTTTAAAAATCCTCTCCTAAAACTTCCGTTGTCCCCAATTTCTGTGCTTGCACCTGATTCTTCAGTTCCAGGTAATATTGGATTGCAATTCCAGAATCCTTCTCTATCTGCAAATAATCTGTTTATGCGTTGAGTGATAATGGAACCATTTTAAAGGACAACTAAATGTAATTAGTTCATGACGGGGTTAAGTTTTATGCACTAGGGCCTAAAGCTAGAAATCTGAAAAATGTAGAGTTCATGGTTGTAGGTTATATGTTTATGCCAGAGGGCCACTTCCCCTAAAAGCAAATACTGGTAAAAGGCTGCACTTTCTCTGCACCAAACCAAAAGTATAGAAATATACAGAAGCCCATTTTTCATTTTTGTTTAAAAACTTGCATAAACTAATTACAGGAATAATCTTCATTGCACCAAAGGTAGGTTTAATAAAAAGATGAATTGTGAAATGAATATATACTTTAAAAGTGTACTTTATAGTAAACCTAAATATGTTCAGTGAAAAAATGAAGCCATGTGTCCCAATTCATAATTAGCCATAAATCTAGTTCGCTTTACCCTGTTTGTCTCCTTTAAAATAGATAAGAATAAAAACCTGATAGAAACAGAGTGGGGCTACTAGGGAGCTGGTTACAGCTCCCTGATTTTCTCTCTCTGGGTGCAGGTTTACAGCAACATTGGTGCTGCTCTAAACTTTCCTAGCTATACACCAGATGGAGATAGCCAGAGCACATCCTGTTCTGGCCACTTTCCCTGCCCCAACACATGCCCTGCAGTAGGGCTGTGAGTGGGCAGGGGCAGGAGCTAGCTATGCTGGCCCAGTGCCTGCTGGGGGCTCCCTTCATCTGAGGGCAGTCCCTGGCAGGTGTCTCGAGGGAGGTTTCCACTCCCTTTGTAGCGCTTGAATGGTGCAAAGAGCCAAGTGGAGACAGTGAGCTGGGCCACAGAATGGAAAGAAACGTAGCTTTCTGTGATCTCCACAATATGCCAGATCTTGGAGTCTGTCGCGAAGTGCCCATTGAACAGAATGGGTCCAGAATTTGGATTAATGAGGAAATGACTGTGTGCATCTTGAGACAGGGATAGTGCATGTGTGCCGCTTGAGACAGGGATAGTGCATGTGTGCTCCAGAGAGGGCTCAGAGTTCTCATTGTCATGAACGCTCCCATCACCAGAGCATTGGGGTGCCTTTTACATACACGCGATCACAGAGATACATTTACTGAAAGTCACAGGCACATACCCTGCGATCCCCAGTAATGACCAAAGCAAACTCCCCGAGGTAGCAGATTAAACTGATGTAGAAGGAAACATTTTATATAAAGTATAATTAACGTGTGGAATGTGCTGTTGTAGGCTATTAAGACAAAAGAGCATAGTAGGATTCAAACAAGGATTAGGCATTGATATGATATTGTCAGTTACACTAAGGAGGGTAAAAGTTGTAAGTAATATCAACCTCCCATGCTTCAAAACATAAGCCAACCACTAACTTTTTCCACAGGCACATTGCTGCATAATTTTCTATGTTGAGGTTTTTCACCTTCTCTTGAAGCATTGGTATTGGTCAGTTGTAGACAGGATATGGGACTAAATGTTATGACTGTTCTTATGTTACTGTTATTAAAGGGGGAAAATATTAGCCCATTGCAGCCATGTACTTTTGCTTCAAGTTTCAGCACCTCTATTTCTTTCAGAAACCTGTGTAAGGGCAAATGAATTTTGAATCTCAAATCCTTCTTCTTTATTGCTCTGCTTCTGGATCTCTTCTTTGTCTGACCACAGGAGTTTCCTAATACGTGTAACTGTAAATTACCTTCTCTTTTAGATTAACTGCACGACGTATGCAGCGAGTAGTGATCAAAGGTTGGAATATTATTTGAAATGCCCTGATGCTACATTTAGATCTGATTGTTTGTAATATGCTTTATTAACTGTGGTATATAGCCAGTCTCTGTGGCACACATTTAATGAAGGAGAAACGTGACCACATTGATGGGAAACTATTTCACTCTGTATGCATGTGCTTCTATGTTCAGTTCACGTTCATGTTTTGATTCTCAAACTGCTTGGAAGACAACAGTATCTGAAGGATTTATCAGGAAACTGCTTACAGGCTAACCAGTCCCACAAATTACTTATAGTAGATGATTTCCTATGTTATGGCAGGTCTGTGTAAAAGGTACTTGTTACTTTGTGTTTCGTTGTGCGGGAGGTCTGACCAGGGTAAGGCAAGAGGCAAAAAAGATCCCATCTTTGATAGTTGATGTTGATTATCCAGGATTTTAATTAACCACCGGGCTGCCTTAGCATAGGTCCTGCCCATATCCGTCACTGTGGAGCTCACTTAGAACTGTCCAGATGCGCTTTGGACTGTTATTTGTTTTTGACTGGTGTGGAGGTGTGCATATTTGAATATTTTAGTATTAAAAAAACCTTGTCTCTAAAAGCTGTGTAGTGTAGACACGCCCTTAATGTGTCATTAAATGCTGTTTCACACCAGGAAAAATTGCTTGCTAAATACACCATTCAAAAGAAGAGGGTGTGTCCACACGACTGAAAAACTCCATTCAGGGTGAGAGCGGACCCAAGCCTTTTCACCTTACCAGACAAGGTGCTCTGTCTTGCTGAGCTACATTGCTCTTTGGGAATATTCTATAATTAGCCTGTGGCATTTCTTTACAAGGACTGTCGATGTGGAAACCCAGGCTAGGCCATCCATACAGACCATCAGCAAGGGGATCCAGAATCAACCATGGTACAACTCACCCTCCTCACCCCGCAAATTCTCCCTGTTTCCCTAATTACAGAAATAGGCGTGTTATTACCACCTAAGGGCTCAGGAAGAGTTTTTTCCACCACTAAAACTTCACCTTGTATTAAACTATAGAGATAATACCCCTGAAGCCAGGTTCTGCTCTCAGTTATACCAGTGTAAATCAGGAGTAACTCTGCTGAAGTCAATAGAGCTGCAGTGGTGTAGGAGAGAAGAAAATCAGACCCTTCTCTCGTATGGTATGTTGCAATAATATTTTGCATCCAGATCTTTCCTGGTGTGACACGTTGGCATAGGAGAACATTCCACTAAAGAACAACCCACTCCCTCCACAAATGAGTGTCATTAATTATGACCCTCACAGTGCTCCATGAGACAGAGAAATCAGTATTTTATCCCAAATAAAATAAGGAAACAGACACAAAAGTTCAGTAACTTTCCCAAGATCACATGGTCAGTCAGTAGCAGAGCCAGGATTAGACATGAGGCATTCCTGATTCTCTGTCCTATGCTCAGTCTTAAAGCCCAAGCTGCTTCTCTGCTAGAAACATACGTTACTGGCTGTTTTTGGTTAGCAGAAGCTTTGATAGTCTTGAGTAAGCACCACTGAATATACATTTACCCCCTAGGTTATAAGAGACCTTTGCCTGGTATAAATATGTACATGCCAAGCCGCTGGCAAATAGCGGTCCTGCCAAAATCAGCTCTAACGACACCAGACCTTCACAAGCCAGTGCAAAGCTGGCTGAATCGGTACAATTCTGCCCAGGAGCAATGGCAGGTATAACCTCTATAATAAAGTGGTTATTTAATATGATAATGATACACAACAGTTTAGCCATAGCTGCTATTGCCACAATGATTTGGCTAATTAACGGAATACACTGATGTCCTTTATAATACTGTGAAGAGAGACCAGTGCAAATCTTGCTTGGAATGAGTGTAATCTGTGATTGATGTGGACTTGTACCAAAAAAAAAGAGGGGAAGGGGGGTGGCAAAAGGAAAATACTGATCCATGAAATCGAACTTGGCAACATGATTCTAAATTCTGGTATTACTGATCCTTAGGACGCTTGACTAAACAGTATACACAGCCTTCCCATGCTGATTAGTTGCTCAGTCAATAAGGGAAGAGCTGCTAACAAGCCCAGACCGTATTCCCTTACAGGTGTGGAAATTTACATGCACCGCATACACCCAAGATAATACTGTCTTCCTTATAGCTCGGGTCAGACCATTGCAGCAGCTCTTCTGTCCTTAAAAGAACAGCAAGTATGTCTGAGCGATATACCATGGAGTTTTATAAGTTCTAATGGATGATCTTTATGTAGATAACATAGCCATGGCTAGCTGACAAGTGACATTTTGTTTGTCTGTTGAGGAAGTGCAGAAGTCTAACGAGTACATTTATGATACAGCTGTAACATTAGAATACGTGTTTGGGAGGTGATGCATGCTCCCAAAGGTACAGAGCTGCCAGAATACCTTTGTTGCAATGGGCACTCTGTAGATTTTGCTGTTCACTTTTAGTGTCAAGTCATGTTCCTAATTTGGGAAATGGTGACATTTCTGAATAGGCTTTTCAGTGTGAGTGTGCCTTTTAGAATGAAGAAACCGTATACAAAGTGGGATAAGTGCCATGGACCAGAATACAGAAAGGTTAAAATTTGGCTTTGTTAAATAGTGTAGGATGAATTGTCCAGCTGAGGGGCAGGAAACTACCCACAAGCTCAAAGCTAGACAGGAAGGAAGATGTGCAATGTGTCTGAGTGTTTTAGGTCAGTTACAGCTATGCTACTGAGGGTGCATAAGAAACAGCATACAAAATGAAACGGCCCTGGGACCAAATTGTCCCTTGACAAACACCCCCTCAACCCTGTTACCTTCAAGGGATTGCATGGAGTGGCATCAGGGCAGATTGTGGCCCTATTCCAATTTTATTACATTCTTAACCTTAAGGAACACACTCAGAAAGCCAGAATTTAGATTACGGTTTATTTAAGGAAAACTACAAAAGATAACTTGCCTCTTTAAAAGTAAGGCAGTCAAGTCACAGTTTGTGATAGAAAAGGAAGGCGCTGCTTTTTTTTTTTTTCTTCTTGGCTTTTTTTCGGGGGGTCCTACCACAAAATGAAAACGTTCCTTATGCGACTTCGGCAGGATTAATAAATAACATTCCAAGTCCCTCCAGAAACTAGCCCTCGAGATGCGTGGAAAGGCTTGTAAACGGTTTTCTCTTCTGGTACAGTGCATCCTTTTTTAATTCCAATTTGAAAACTTATTTACTACATCCTTGCAAAGAGACAGACTGGCAAACCACCCTGTTCAACCTGTAAGGAGAGCTGTGGTTTAAACTAGTATAAAGCGCAACATTCACAGTTTGTGGTAGCCCTTGCCTTGCTGTACGACTCCATCCTGTGTTCCAATGGTTGTCCAAATCCACTCATACACACATCTCTCGCTTGCATTAATTCATCACCCTGCGATAACAACTGTTTGGTACATTTAGCACATATTTTTGCAGTTTAAAAGAAATTTGGCTTACACACCCGTGCATGTGCATGCACGCACACACACACACAAAGCTGACCGTACCACGGTGCTTACGCTGTCAACATTTTACCAGAACATTTCTAAAACTAAATCTGTTAATTCAGCCACTAACAGTTTTGAGCCTGCACAGCGTAGCTGCGGGAGATGCTTCACATAAGCACAAGGTAAAAAGAGATGAGCAGGACAAAGATTGCCAGGAAACCTCGTCCTTCATTAAGGAGAATGCTGCTGCATAGCTAGAGTGAGGCTTGGGTAAACCCTCTAGTAGTATGAGGACGGCACTTACATCCAGGTCTCTGCTTAGCCCCACCCCATGTTCACCCTCGCGCAACTGAGAGTGAATGGGCCGGGGCCCTCACTCTGATGAGTTATGCCTGAAGCCCCTTACCTGCACTCATACAAAGGCACGCAACTAGCTTTCATACTGGGCCACAACTTGCAGGATCAAGGCCGAATCTGTTTTCCCTACAGTATTGTTCTGATTACCCTTTCAAATTAGTATACAAACAAAAAATTAACTTAAAAGTGCTGGCCCCCGTTTTAAATAAAAACGTAACAATCACTCTTTCAGGACTCATCCTTTAAAACATTTGCCAGGCTGCTTTAAAACTGTTACAAACTACAGAAGTCAGTTTAGCTGCCTCACTGTGGAAATTAGTAGTTAAGGCAAAGAACCAAATGTTTTTAAAAATATATAAATTGTAAAAGAAAAGGTGTTTTTTAAAAAAAAAAAAAAAAAAAAGAGAGAGACAGTTCGCATGCTACAATATGAACAAAATTCAATTGCACCACATAATCTGTGAAGGTCTGATGCAAAGCCCACTGGAATCTTTCCATTGGTTGCAATGGATCAGTCCCTAAAAGCTTGATTCTGAAAGGTGCCAGAGCACTCAGAGCATCTTTTGAGTTCAAGATCAGCCCTTAAGTAAAACTGGAATTTCCTACACTGTGGCTTAGTCTGTTCTCATGACACATTTTTGTTCACTGTTAAATCAGAAGTTTGGTCCCACCTAGGAATATTTCAGTAGACCCAACGGTCCATGCAATGGCAGCTCCCTTCCCCACAAGGCAACTCACCTACAGCTGTTCATATTATGGAAACAGCTTGTAGAAGAGAACAACGTTATAGTCTGGAAGGGCTGAAGTCACAATGCATGCTGGGAAGAGCCTAAATAATAGCTGCCCAAGGAATGTAGTTCCATCAGTTCCTCCAAGTGCAGTGTGAAGCCCCATCTGCTGAATTTAGATCCCTGAGTTGTATGACTTCAGCTATCCATAGCTGTTGAGGTTTTTACCCATCTTTATGCTCAGATCATACAAAAATGGTGGGGAAGTAGCAAACATTGTTTTAGGACACACTTAAAAAGGCGGCAAGTTAATGTTTTTGGCATTGCTCTATCCAAAACAAGGAATGCTTTCATTTGACAGCATCTAGCATTCCATTCATCTGACCTATTGGCAACCGCATTTGCTAGTTCCTACACAATTATGGCCTCCCCTAGTTAATTTCAGGTGGCTGTAATGGAGGACAAGGGGAACTACGGTCTCCTTGCCTCAGATTATTGCATGAGCCAGCGATGCTGACCCTTCCACCTTCTGGGACACCATCCTCGTTGTATAGGTGCCTGAATCCATCATAGAACTCATCTGTCTCCATGCTGTCTTCATAAATTTTGACGGAAGTAGGTGTGAAAGTTGCTGGAACTGGCTGACTCACAATGACCCTTGAACTAATTTGACTTGAATTCTTCCATTCAGAATAACAGTAGGGTAACTTTTCCTCTGGATGGGCTTGGATGACTTGGTTGGCAGGATTAAAGATATAAACAGCATTGGATGGTTGTAAATGCATTAGCTGCTGATCCACAAGCTCTTTACAATGGATGAATTTGACGCTACTAACCTGCAATGAAAGATACAGAACCATTTTTCTCCAGTTTGTTAAATTATTCTGTCCTCTGGTGAAAGCTTTAATTGATGTGCAATTCTAAGTAAGCTCAGTGAAAGGAAAAAACCAATATCAAATTTTCCAGTATTCAAGGCTTATAATAATAGCTGAGCATTTATAGAGCTTCTCATCAGTAGATCTCAAAGAATTTTACAAAAGGTGGGTGAAAATCATTATCCCAATGTTACTGACGAGGAAACTAGGATGTAGGGGATTCAGTCACTGACGAGCCCAAGGTCACATGATGAGCAAATGGCAAAGTTAAGAACAGATTCTAGGTTTTTTGACTCCCAGACTACCTCCATACTCACTGCACATGTTCTTAATGAGCACGTGTGTTCTGTAAATAAGAGAAAATGTCTCCATTTCAAGACAAACAGAAATGCCCAGGAGGTAGGGTGTGGCCTTCATCTATCCATATCTTCAACAGACTGTTTTTAGCTGAAGTAAATGCACTGAAAGATCCTGGCATTCCTAAATCATATAAACGAGCAGATTTTCAATCCTGCTCAGCACCCAGCAGTTCCCATTGAGAACAATGAAGAACCTCCTCCTCTTTGAGAGCAAATGAGCACTGAGATGTCTCGAAAATTGGGTCTAATGTGATTGACCCACCTTTCACAATAAAAGACCCCCGTAACGAAATGCAGTGCACTCTTTCCTCCAGGAGTACCTAACTCCTATTAACACTAAGGGGGTTGGTATCAAAGGGAAAACAGACCCTGACATATACATGCACTCCTGAGAAGTACATTAAAAACGTGCAATGTTGGTTGTAAATACGCCGCAAGCTTTATTCATTTATCTGTGCGCTGGCCTCAAATTTGTGGTTTGAGGCCATTTTGACTCCTACCTGTGCTTTTTTTAGCAGATCAGTAATAACAGGAAACCAGTCAGGAGTCAGCCTCTCCAACTCTAAGGTGATGATCACCAAAGCCAATGTGGAGCCCTTAAACTGCAATAGTTGGTGGCATGCCATACAGTGCTGTAGCTGTTTGGTCAAGAACGCAACATGGCGGGAAGGATTCATCTGAGGCAGCCCATTTAGTAGATGGGGCCAGTTGGACATCACCATGGCATGGAACTGGAGAGAAGATAAATATATACATACATACATATATATATATAAAAAAAGCAGAGGTCAACAGTGAACTTTGTACGTTTCATATGTTATTGACCAGAAGTGCAAACTAATTTCAATCCACATCAGGAAGTGTAGAAATATTTTCCCTGTTACCATTGTTACTTGGTTTGTGTTGTACTTGCCAACCATCAAACTGTTTTAAAGCTTATAATGAATGTAAAAGGTCTGTGTTTTCTAACAAATTCTGAAGTCACTGCATTATCCTGATTGCCAACAAAAGACAAGTGGTATTCAGGCCAGCAGATAGGAGTAAATTCAGTTGTAATGCTTCTGTTTCCTCAGTAAATTCATAGTCCAAGCACCTGGCTATGATAGGTGGTTTTCAAACAATCAGCAGCTTAATATGGTTTAAATATCCATCCATTACCATAAAAAGAGAGCCCAGGGTATGTTCATAACACGTGATTTTTGCCTTATAAACACATGATCATTTATTTAAGAAAAGTGTAATTGTTTCTATGAAGTGTTTAGCAAATAATGTGACTAAGTGCCAGATCCGTATGGTCTAATTGCCCAAAACTGTGGTCAAGTTTCAGTGGTGGGCAAAAGATGGTTTGAGAGGACCTGTGTGTGAAATGTAGCAAAAATTCTGACAGCTTTGTATGTACAGTATTAATAGAATGGAAATAGTTAGAAATATTTTTGCAGTGTGTATTTAAAAAAATAGAAATAAAAATGGAGTACAATTGTGCAGTACAGGAATCTTTTTAAAGTCCATTTTAGTTGTCCTTTAAAAATGGGGGTCTGGTTGAATAATTTTTAAACAAAAATTAAAGGTTTTGACTAGCAGTGTTTAAAAGAAATCGACATTTTGCACTGTAACATTCTTCAAAAGACTTGCAGATAGCTAAGAATGTGTGGCTTAAAAGTCACTGTGGAGGGGGGTGGTGAGCACACGTGCATCTGTGTTTTCTAGTCTTAATTGGTAAAAGAGCTGTTTCCTTAAACGAGAAACAAAACTGGTTTAGACTTTTGCAAAATTTTTAGTGCTTACAATGTTTAAGAAATCCATGGGTGTAGCTGTGTAAAGATCCCAGTGAAGCTTATCTAGTATAATTCTTTCCATTCTCAAAATCTCAGCTGGAGAGCATTTACAACCACTCTGCACTGCAAGCTTCTTCACTGATGGTATTACCTGTGAAAATTGAAAAGAATAATAATAATAAAGAAGCCACCTTACTACACAACGTTGTGTGTGACCTTTTGTTGTCTGTGCGTGCAAAGGGATCTGATTAACACATGGGTGCCTTGAGGAGCCAAGAATTGTTTAAATTCAGGTTACCCGATTTCTAAATACCTCCTGACAACACCAAGAGGGAATGTGACCCTGTTTAATATGAAACTCGAGATTCAAGAGCACTGCTTCCCCAGCCTTATTATTTTGCTGTTGTGACGGTCTCTCTGAAGCCTCCTGCTAGCCTGTTTCTCGGTGCTTTTTCTTTATTTGTGGTTATCTTATTTCCTGTGGCCAATGACTCAACTTCTCCTGTACACTGGGAAAATATTGCAAAGCACAACCTTACGGTATGTATTGTGTGAAGGCTTATGAGCATCTCTGCAGAGCACTTCAAGGATGTTGACATGTTCAAGGAGAAACACACTTCTGACTCCAGCATTTACAATACCGCGTTCTTCTACTTCATGACCTTTAAAAAGATCTTGAGCCCAGAGCTCTTCTCCTTTCATTACAGTTTGAAAAATAAAAGCTTTGGCCACATTTAGATAACGAAGAGGAGAGGATGCAGTCTATGCTCTTCAAAGGCAATTTTGCGCTATTATTACAAGCCTTCGATTTTTTTTTAACTCCAAATTTGAAATGGAACTAGTCCAAAATGGTTTACATAATTTTTGAGGTGTGCTTTCAAAATGCTGCGAGAGGTTTTAGCCAAATGATTATAACTGGGTAATTATCTCACAGATATTATCTCTTTTCAGGTAAGCAGTTGCTGATTTAAGTGTTTAATGAATGGACTGGGAACCAACCCATGTTTGAGTTATCTGCTCCAAACTTAATTGGATAGAAGTCAAGCCACATCTTCTACCCTCAGGAAAATACATACCTTCTAACCTTCCTTTGAAGAACTATTACCCTGTCTTGGCTTCCTTAATCTCCCAATTTCCCATCACTGCAGCACAAGTGAAGGACAGAGCTTTAATAATATACATCTTTCATTCAAGGGACTCATTACACTTTCTAAATGATGGTTAAGCAATATCAAGACAAGACAAGTGTTATTGTTCCCACTTTACAGGTTAGCTAACCAAAGGACAAAGAGGATAAATTGGTAAAAGCCTGGAAACATCAATGACATCCAAGAATGACCAGAAGTTGATTTACTGTATTTAAATAAAACATACAGACCTCATCTTCTTCATTGGTTTTTGCTGCAAGGACGAGGCAGGTAACTGCTATGCACCGAAGGTATTTTACTTGTGCCTGAAGGGGAAAGAGCAAAACACTGAGCATAGAAGACAACGTTCTAGATGAAAATAAACAATGGTATTCAGACAGAGAGGCCCAAATCTTCACCTTTAGTTTGCATTAAAACAGCTTTGACCTAAATTGAAGTTCCTATTAGTAAAGGATAATTTGATGCTCAAACAAAGCAAAGACATGAAAAATTACAATGGAAGGAATCCCCTCCTGAGTGCAGGTATCACAGCATTCCGTTCTTAGATCATGCAATACAGTCAGCCCTAACCTGCAGTCAGAATGTGATGATTCCATTTATTTATTGTAAATTGGTGGGTACTGTATACTAGACTTGAACCTTTGCCTGATGCCGATTATGACTCTGAGTAATAATACATAAGATAGGATCCTGTCCTGTTGACACCGAAGCCAATGGGAAATTTTGCCACTGATTCCAAAGGCAGAGCCATCGGGCCCGTAGTTTGTGTAACATAGTGGTGAAACGTAGTTGCACGAACACAAAGTCTTCATGTTTATAACTACATTTGAACTATAATTCAGGGGGAATCCCTATTTAGGACAGCACTCAAGTGTGTACTTAAATTAAGCTCCTACTTATGTCCTACTGACTTAAAGTTTAGCACGTGCCAGGGCCTTGATTGCTATCTGAGTTCTGTGCTTTCTAGAGGTTCACTATCGGAGTGATTCCGAAATACCTACAGTCCAGCTAGATTTGTGTACAAACTGAATCCTAATTAAATATTCGCGGCAGCCCTGGTTAATAATAAAATCATAAAAGAAAGCTTCCAAAGAGAATCTCTACCTTTACTGATGCCAAAAACCGGTTAAGAATGTTGATAGCCAAGGCAAACGTTTCAGAGTAAAATTGGAACTGGGAGCTCAATTCTGCAATCCAGAGAACTGCTTTCTCATAATGTGATGGAGAGAGATCTGTGCCCTGAGATGGAGGAAGAAAGTTAAAACACAATTGGTGGTTTGTTAAACACCACACTTACTTTGGAGGAATAGAATTTAAAAACCCATCTGTTTAAATGCTCTAATCAACAGCTCAGTTATACTCTTAGTCCAACAGTAGAGATCATCTTGAGGGCTTGAGCTGATTTGTACATCTACAGGTTCTTTGTGCAGCTCCTTGTCTCTCAAATTTGCTCTATCCCTGGACTGGATAGAAGCCAAGTTTGCTACCATACAGGACATGCCACAAAACCTATCTACCTACAGAGGCTTTTCTTGTGAGGACGTGTTCCGAGGAGAGGACAGACTAAAATAAGTCTTGTTGACATTGTATTATTGTAAGTGATTTATGGTATGCATTTAAATGTTAATGTAAAAGCAACCAGAGCTGTGTCATAGGCACAAAGTATAAATTAGGGGATGATTCAGATAACAATGTCCACCGTTAACTTGTATTATATTGATCTCAAATTATCCATTCAGACGATAGTGCCCGGTTCATTAATAAAACAAATACTAATACCTTGCACTTATCTAGCACTTCCATTAGATTGTGAAGAGAAGGGACATAGCCTGAAATGCTTTTCAAGGGCAATTTTGCACTTTGATCTCAAAGCACTTTACAATGTGGTAAGCATTATTATCCCCATATGACAGAAAGAAAAACTGAGCGAAGTTAAGTGGCTTCCCTAGGTAACCAATGGCAGAGCCAGGAACAGAATTTAGTTTCCTGACTCCTAATCATTAGATCGCAGAGCATCCTCTCTTACTCTCATCTCAGTGAAATTGGAGGGTGGGGAATAAAAAGTGACCAAGCACTGTACATGTTAGGATTACTTACGTATATGACCTATTTAACACCAAATAAACACAATCCCCTGTCATCTGATCGCCACTCCCAGGTTCTCATTTATGCAAGGATATTCTCTAAATTTTATCTTGGATCAACTGTGTTTTAGATATTGTGCATCTTGTTATACTAAATTGAAATCTGGACAGACACAGATCCCAATCCTGGTATCTAGTCCATATGCGATGTGGACATGTGGATCGGATAGCAGAATTGGGGCTGTATTTTGCAGAAAACCTTCTGGAATCCTAATGCATTTCCATAGAGAAGAGAAAAAAAATACCTTCAGTGTGAAATTCCAAAAAACTGGCACCTTCCAATTCCTGGCCTCTCTTGTTAGGGCATCCTCTAGTAGGAAGGGCAGTCTCTGACACTCAGAAGAGCCGGTACACTTCATGGCAACGAGTGGATGGGCCAGTTTCCCAGGCAGGCACAGCTATCTAAACCAAGGAAAACTGAAGCATTATAAAACATTATCATAACTCCTTAAAACTATATTAGGATTTTTTTCATAGTGGCTTCTTCAACTTTAAAATGTTGAGAACTAGCTAAAGAATGTCCCTGCTACTTGTCTATTGGCCAAAGATGTTAAGAGGTAGGACCCAATCTTGCTTTCATGCCAGTTCATGACAATTTTGCCATTAACTTCCACAGAAGCAGATCCATGATGAAAGAACCTCAGACAGCTGAACAACTATGCAGCCAAGAGCTTTTCTTCATAGACTTCATAAATGCTTGCAGTAGCCTTCTGATGGAAGACTACCTACTACTGAGCTCACGCACTCTATAAATGAAATGAGGTTCCCAACTAGCTTTAAAAAAAACAAAACTATTAACTGCTACATTAAAGGTTTTGGAAAACAGAGGCCTAAAGTTTTAGTTTAAGGTAAACAGGTTCAACATCCTTTTTTGCTTTGTTTTCACACAAAACCTAAGAACAAAATTGTTTTCAATGGGTTTTATAATTCCAGGGGAAAGAGTTTTGCTTAAAACGAGATAAAACTTTGATTGCAGTGTTTGGAATCTAAACTTTACAGTCTAGTGCTAGTGACTGAGAACCTGAAATGAAACTGGTGAGTCTGTTTCCGTTAGTCAAGCAGAAAGCAATGCAAAGATGCTAAATGAAAGCTAATGAAAAATAAACTATATTTTAAAAATTCTGTTTGTTGTTTTAATCTTGGCTGTTACTGGTAACACAGGTAAGGAAATTTGATTTTTAAAAACAAAATTTTAAACTAACAGCATTGCTTTAGAAAAATCACCACCTCTAACCAGTCAAAACAGTTACACTTGGGTATCAAGAAATGTGAACTTCATTGTCAAGGTGAAATTAAAGATTTTAATGCTTACATTTCAGTGCCACTTGAGTAGCTGAAAGGAAAGAGCATGAGCACTGGACATAGTGTTTCACCTGTGAAACAGGACCCAAGGTTGATTTTTACTAATTTTAAGTTCTCGACTTCTTTTCTTTATAAAGACCTGTGGACCCTGGCTTCTTCATCTTTGCTTCCCAGAAGCTCTTATCACTATTTTCAGCAGCTCAGTTAAGTATTCAAAGCCTCCATGAATCTTCTGGAAACTACTCTACATTTCCAAAGCTGAAACTCCATGACATGTTTTTCCCCTCCCCTGCTAAAGGCAAAAATAATGCACATGACTTTGGCTTTAATTGGCACTGGGTGTAAAAGAGCATCAGAACTGAAAGCCGTAACATTAACCAAAGGGAGAGTTTCAAACAAGAACTGAAGCCAATTTAAGCAAAAGGAGAGTTTGAAACAAGAACTGTCAGGCCACTTTCTGATACACACTTACATATCCCTGTTCCTGGTTTAAAAAAAAATTAAAAACAATTAAAATTAAATAGAAGCAATTCTTAATACAGAAAAATGAATATTGGCAATATAAGTAACTATACTTCCCAAAATACTGTATGTGCAAACTTGGCACTCCAAGTGATTAACAGAAAGGATCTCTCACATTTTACATTTACAAATGATTCTTATCAAAATCCATTTGCAATCTTCTGCCTTTCCTGAAGCACCACATTATTTAAAATGACACCTTACAGAGTAATCCTGCCACAGCAGGGGAATGGATCAAATGATTCAACAGTTCATTTCCTTCTCTTGTCTTTGCCTCCTTTGTTCCCACAAAGAGGTGCAGCTGGCAACATTTACCCAAATGGCGCATGAGAATAAGAGACCTACATTTCAGACACACCATCCTCTGCACAGGACTGACAGCAGGATGATGAGGATGGGCCTGGGTAGGCCATATAGATCAGGAATCCCTGGCCATAACTCTGGATCCCCAGTCACACTGATGAGGCAGAGCCAATCACAGGGACCTGCTGTCGCACAGGGTACCCCATTCCCTGAGTGGGCTAAACCTTGGATCTGGAAGCAGCAGCAATAAGGTAAGCTCGACTATTTTTTTTTTAAAACAGAAAGAAGATGGAAGCAGTGGGAGATTGACATGGTTGGGGGAAAGGTGGGTGAGAGGGGTGAGGATTGAAGAAATTAGCACCTGTAGGAAATTCTCACCTCTCTAAACACTTGTGAGCCTAGCCAGGGTATGGAGAGAGAGACCTCCATAATCCTATCAGTCTCCAGCTGTGGGCCTCACGTTGTGTTGCCATGGCTAGCAGCCATTGCCTGTACTGTGCCACCCCTTCCCTCCGAAAACACTCAGAGCAGGGATAGCTTTAGAGCAGCATTAACAACCCCCCACCCCATTTTAACTTGGATATCAGGCCGTGGGAAGGGTGGGAGTATCTTGTATCTGTGCGCTCGTTTTCCCCCTTCGTCACATATTGGCCCAAAGCCCCCTTTATATGACAACCCACTCAGGGGGGCTGGTTGTCACAGGGTGTTAAGATGTAGGGTGGAGGGGGGTCTCCTTGTAACTGGGCGAAACCCGGGGACTGTCCATGATTTTGACCTGGTGCCAGGGATGCCCTTAGGACCCTTTGTCACTTGACTTCTCATTGTGCTCTATCTCCCTTGTAGAGCTGATGGGGGCAAAAAATCCTGGTTCCCTGGAGTTGTCTGTTTCTCTCTCGCTCTAGTTTTTTTTTTAATGCTGAAAAGGCACCAGAAGGAAGGGGAGGGGAGTGGAATTTGACTGTTGGATCTTAGTGTGAACGCATCTGGGCCAGGGGTTTCCTCTCCCGCTCTGTTCCCAGGCCCTTATGTTGGGAGCACAATCTGAGCCCGCGCTGGGGGGTAACTTCTGTCTGGACGCTGCACTCAGCACCCACACAATAACCAGGCTCAGGGGCAGAGGGCAGGAGCAAGGCAGGCAGCGACTCCACCATCCCTCTTTCGTTTTCATTTCGGAAACAAAAGGGAGAGCGATCATGTGATGGGCTGGCAACTAACTACACAAGTAACCACACCACCGGCCCTGGGAGCCGGGGAGCGGCTGCCCCAAGTCAGGAATCTCGGGGAACGCGGTGGGGGCTGGGATCAGAGTCAGGGTACCAGCACGGGGTACCAGTGGGGCCGGTGGGGGGGGCAGTCCCGCCGAGAGCTACACCCGTGCCCGTCCCTTCCCCGGGGCTCACCTCCCTGGATCGGCCGCCGCGGGTCTCCTGGGTCGCGCGGGCAGGGCATTGGGGAGCCGCCTGCACGGTGGGGTTCAGCCCTTCACTCCGCCGCTTCCCCTCCCATTGTGTCCAGTCCCAGCGCCGGCTGCGGCAGCCTCAGCTCCAGGAAATGGCTCCGCCTGTGCAGGCAGAGGGGCTCTCCCCGGATCATGCTAGACGGGGGCTGCTGACCCCCGCCCAGCCCGCGGGGAAGACAGCCCTGCCCTGCCCCGGAGGACGAGCCGCTGGCAGGGATACCTAGCGGGGAGAATCGCTCTGTTGACAGGCTCCGGAGCCTGCGCAGCCTTTGGGGCTGGCTCTGATCGCGCCAGGCTCCGCCTCTCCCCTGCCGGGAGCTGGGCTCGCACAGCTCGCCCTCCCCTGCCGGGTCCCGGGGGTGCCCAGCCCAGCTGCAGGAGGACAGCTCCCCCTCCCGGGGGCTACGTGAGCCTCCGCATGGAGCAGGCAGCTCCCCGCCCGCACGCACGCAACTCCTCCTGCCCTGCGGCCCTGAGAACAAGCCCGCCCGGCTGGAGGCGGGATCCGGTGTCAGCCTGGCAGCCGGCTCTGGTTCTCGGACCGTCCCAGCCTCCCTGGGTCCCCTGGGGGCTTTCAGCACCCGCTGTATCCAGGCCAGCGTGGCCGTCGGCCACTCGCCGGCCTTTGTTTGGGCTCTCGAGAGTTGCCGCGGCAAGGATTCCTCTGCTGACGCCCGGGTCCACACTTCCGAAAACATAGCGGGCAAGACTAGCGAAAAGCAAACGCGTTTGCAGGAACAAATGCGCAGTCTGGAGAGTGATCCGAGTCGTGTCACTGATACTCAGGGTAATAAAAACGAAGCACATGTGGAAGTGTTTGCCGGATTGGGGACCTGAGTGTCTGTATTTAATGTTATGTGTTACACGTTTAATAACTGTTAGTCTATTACTGATCATACCTTCTGTTATATTAAACTGGGAACACATTTTAAACAGGGCATTTGATTCTCACTGTTTATGGTCTTTGGGTTTTGTGTTTTACTCAGTCTGGAAAATAAAAACAGACTCCTCAATTCCACTTCTGTTAATAGTTTCTGGGTCTCAATTTCATTCACTGGCATAGCAGGCTCTAGCCTCTATCTGCATCTCAGAACTGCATTCAGGTGCAGATGTCTTTCTTGACTAATAAGAGTTATATGTTGGTAGGTCTTTTGTTTTAAACCTGGTAGATATTTAGGGTATGTAATTCCTTAACTTGGTTATACCATATATATCCACAGACGAAGACAAAACCATGTTGTAGCTGTTCACAACTTGAGTTATCCAGTGCTGCAGCCAGGGTCCTGCTCCAATCACTGGGACAATCCACTTCAATATATAGCCGCCAAGAGAGCTGAGTAAAGGTTGTGATATGAACTGTATTATCTAGGGCAGCTTGACAGATGGAGCATGAGAACTCTGCCTCTGTTGGTTCACTACCACTCATATGTATGTATTTCTTTCTGCCTCCTTCTACCTGTTTCAAATTGTCATTGTTTTTCCTAGGGCACCCACCAGATTGTGTTCACAGCTGATCCGGGAGTCACATGACACTTTAAAGAGCTTACAGGGAAGAGGAGCCTACACAGGGGCTTGATCCAATTCCCACTGAAGTCAAAGGCCTTGTCTACACTTGTGGCAGTGTGTAGGGTACACACAGCGTCCACACTCACTGTGATGTGTAGCTACACGCTGCAGGGAAAGGCTCTGGTAGAGAAGAAGCAGCCGGGAAAGATTCTGGCAGTGGGGAGCTGCCAGAGCCTTTACCTGGTGCCTTCCTCCTGCAAGAACCTTTCTCTGCTGTCAGAGTCTTTCACTGCATTGAGGAAAGGCTCTGGCCATGGAGGGACAGCGTGATATTACACTGCTAAAAGCAGCAGTGTAGATGGGGGATGCGCTGGCTGGGCACTTAGAGAGCTGTGTAGGGTACATTGTACCCATGGGTTCTGGCATGTCTACTCACCTAAGGACTGCCTCACTCTCGACACTGCTATTTATACCCATGCTAGCTGGACATGCAAAGTCCATACTCTACAACTGCCGCGAGTGTAGACCGACCCAAAGGGAAGCTTTCTTTTGACTTCAGTGGGCTTTGGATCAGGCCCCATAAAGAGTGTCAGGCACTTGTAGAATATCACAGCTCAAGTATCACTGTGCTGCAACACCTTCAAAATTGGAACACTTCTTTGATACGATCATAATCATAGACACCTGGCCTGGAACATTTGGCCTCAGCCACTTCCCTTAGACCAATTCTCAAACACACACAGAATTAACAAAATCAGAGCCAAAACCTGCTTCCCTTGAAGCCAATGGAAGTCTTGATATTAACTTCAAAAAGCTAGGATTTGACTGGTTGGGCCAAACAACTCATGGATTTAATAGGAATTGGTCAAAAATTGGCCCACACTAAGTTCACCTGAGCTGTTGTACAAAGAACTTCATTAAGCAAGTTTTATTAATGACATTTTATTATGAAAATATAATAGTATCAATTTAAATACCCTTCTGAATGCACTGCAAGGCTGCCTGTTTTCCCAGGCTTTTAAGAAGGGGGAAGGATTATGGGGGTGCAGATTGGTTCAAGGGAGGTGAAGAGCTAGCTATTGTTTTTTTGTTAGATTTGAAATTAGGCGAATGTTTCTAACCAACAGCCTTCCAAGGGGAGCAGTGGGAGCAAAAAATCTAACTGGTTTCCAAGACTGAGCTTGATAAGTTTATGGAGGGGATGGTATGATGAAACTGCCGACAGTGTCATGTAACTCATTGGTGACTGCCAGTAGCAAAAATCTCCAAGAGCTGGAGATGTAACTCAGAGCCCTCCCCATCTAATGTTCCTACAGAGAATTCTTTCCAAGGTATCTCTGCCTGGAGGATCTTGCCCACATGCTCAGGGTCTAACAGATAGCCATATTTGGGGTTAGGAAGGAATTTTGCCCCAGGTCAGATTGGCAAAGGCCATGGGTTTTCTTTTCCTTCCTCTACAGCATGGGACACAGGTCATTTGCAGGTTTAAACTAGTGTAAATGATGAATTCTCTGTAACTTGTCTTTAAACCATGATTTGAAGACTTCAGTAACTTAGCCAGAGGTTAGGAGTCTATTTCAGGAGTGGGTGGGTGAAGTTCCGTGGCCTGCAATGTGCAGGAGGTCAATCTAGATGATCATGATGGTCCCTTCTGACCTTAAAGTCTATGAGTCATTCTCAATGTACATGCAGCCCAAGCCTTGGATGGCCATATGTTAGAAATTGCTCCCGAAACAAATTCCAGTAAACTCACGGTGTAGACCAATGGTTTTCAACCTTTTTTCATTTGCGGATCCCTAAACATTTTCTGATGGAGGTGCGGACCCCTTTGGAAATCTTAGTCTGCAAATCCTCAGTGGTCCGCGGACCACAAGTTGAAAATCACTATTCTGTGGTAATGACAACCTTTCACGTACCCCTTAGACACAGTCTTAAAACTCCCATGGGCCCGTGACTGAAAACTATTGTGGTAGTGACTAAAATGTTGTGTTATACGAATGGAAAATATGTTCAGCAAAAAAGAAAGAAAAGCTAAGACCTATATCATAATAAATATTTTAAATTAATTCCCACACATTCAGGGCCAAATTGTGAATTGGGTAGTACCTCATTCCACAAGTAGGCCAGCTGATTTCAAAGTTCCACTCACTATGAGTAAGGGTGGCTGAATATGTCCATTAGCTACCATAGGGCCAAATCTTGCTTTCACTGTAGTCAGTTCAAGTTTTGGCAGAGGAAAAAATACAAGACTGGGCTACAGTTCCTACCTTTTCTTCCTTTAGAATATCTCCAGAATCTGTCCCTTCCTCTTTCCTTTCCTTGCATTGACTACTGCCTTGACCACAACAACTTCCTTCAGAGTCCTTCTCTGGTGTACCCCTGTGCAATTTCTTCTATAGCTCCAGCCAAAATGCGGTTGCTTGGAGCAGTTTCCCTACCTGCTACTCAAGGATTGTAGGAATTGGATCTTTGTCCTGGCTTCTCATAAGACAATCCAAGTGTCTCTTCTTCACTCTCGTAGCTCTATATAACTGCTTTTGCCTTTCTCTCCTCTGTCTGGCTCCTTTTGTTCCACCCAAGCTTCTCCCCTGACTGCTTCCCTTGTCTTTTCCCTCCATGCCTAATTTTGGATTCTTTTATGCAGCACTTTCATATGGAGTAGACCCCCAGCTAATATATGCCATGCCCTTTCAAAGCCCCAGCTGCTCTCTGGAGACATCCACACACCATTCTGTCTGTTTACTGTATTTGAATCTCTTCTTGCTTTTAAGTTATAAACTCTTGGAGGGGAGGGTTAAATGTCCCCATTAGGATTCTTTGCACACTGTCAAGTGCTATATACCATTGTGGCACTATATACATAATGAAAAATAGCTGTGAAGAGATTATGTTTTACTTACTTATTCTCACCTTTTTGACTCACTTTTGACAGCACCTATAGGTCTGAGGAAATGGTACACACTCCTGTAATTATGTGCAAGTTCCCATGCATATGCCACAGGATAATTGCTAGTTGTATAATACTATATTAGGTGTCTAACCCATCCTCTTATAAAAACTTAGTCTTGACCCCTGCCATATTTCCACTTTCTCATATAACCTGAGGGCAAATGTGCACAGTTGCTAAATGTTACAGACCTCACCTTTCCTCTGATATTGATGTTTTTTGTAGATGTATAAAATTAGAGGCTGAGTTGCCCCATATATACTTCTTCCCCTCTCCGTGGCTGCCCACTGTAACTGTAAATGGTGGTCCCTCTAGTTATACCTGTGCAGCTACTCTGCAGATGGTACAGGACTCCAAGACAGTACACAGGAAATTTGCTTTGCAGGCAATGTGGGGGAAAACTCCTTATGGATTTTGGGGGAAGGATGGGAAGAGACTGGAGAAGAATCAGATCCATTTCTTTATGTGAAATTAGGATCTGTGGGGTAAAACCACAGCAGGGTTTTGCTGTTTTACAGTTACTGTGCAGCCTATGAGGGAATTGTTTCTTTCCAGCCCCCAGTACTCAGGATGTATGCTAAAACCAGGATTTGGTCCTCAATATAAAAATACTGTGTTCTCATTTTTCACAATGGCTCCCTTAAGAGAAAATTGGTCTCAATGTTTGCTCACCTTACTCATGTGAGTAAGCCCCACTGAAGTCAGTGAGAGTATTTCTGTGAGGAAGGAGACCAGGCTTGATTTTGTGCTGAGCAAACATGAAAGCACTTGCAGGACCAGACCCTTTCACTGTGTTGCGTAATAACTGCTTCTCATCTGTACATGTCATAGTGTAGCCATAATAACAACAGAGCCTTCTACCAAATAAACTAATAACCCGACTATGGTGAACACTAACATCTACAGGCCAGGTTCTTTGCTGTAGCAGAGATCAGCTCCTTGCAGCAGAGGGGAGGCCATCAGACAATTGGTTATTATAGCTCCCTGATTCTGTGCCCCTCATGCTCTGCCATCACTGCCCCGGTTCGAGCAACTTGGGAACTTGCTCTGACCTTGGCTAGCTGGTAAAAGTCCCACAAAGAGGCCACCTGTCAGGTCAGAATAGCCAGAATCTAGCGCTGCTCCAACCAGGCCTGTCTCTGGGTCAGGAGGCTGAGATAGAAGCTAGCTGTATAGACCAGTAAATCCTCAGCTGGCCAGATAATGCCAGATTCCGGCCCCTTTGCTGGAGTCTGTGTGGGCGTATGGCGTACACCTGAGCAGATCAGACTGCAGGATCAGCTCCTGAACTGGGCAGAGCATGCTGAGCTCTCTGGATGAGAACCTCTAGATCAGTACTAATGAATGAATAGTTAATTAGCATTAATTATTATTAATGATGCAATATGGTGACGACAGTTGCTGCTCCAGGAGGCTGCTTTTGGATCCAGCTTCCACTCTGGGCTGCGTGTGGCCCCGCGCCGCGCCGAGCCCAGCCCGGCCCGGCCCGGCCCAGCCCCCAACCTCAACAGAGCCAAACCCCCCGAAGCATCGGGCGCGGCTGCTGCAGTGAGGCCGCTTCGCCCAGCCCCTGCCTTCTCCCCTCATTGGCTGGAACCCTGCACCAATGGCCGCGCGGGGGGTAGAGGCGCCCCACCCCATCCCCAAGCCCATTGGTTGAGCGTCCTCCGCATGGCGCAGGGGTTAGCTGAGCGCCCAGTCACTCGCGCGTGGAGGTTGGGCCAGGAGCGGCAGGCGCCGCGGCTCTCGCGCCGCTGTTATTGTTACACTGTAGCGGGTTCGGGGTTACACTGAGCCCGCCCTTCCCCTTCGGGCGGAGAAGCTGGGTGCGGACCGGAGCCGCCCCGCAGGGACTAGCTCAGGATGCCGGTGAGGATCCAGACCCGGCCCGCGGTCCCGCCTTCCCCGTCGCTACGGAGCGTTGTGCCGTTGCTAGGGTGGCGCGGGGCCTGGGAGCAGCGGGGAGGCTGGGCCGGCTTGGGGGGGTGGCGTGCGGGGTACAGGGGGGCCGGGGAGGGGGAGTGGATCTGGGGTCGAGGCCTGGCATTGGGGGGTGGAGCGCAGGGTACGGGGGGCCTTAGAGCGGGGAGGGGGGACTGAGGAGAGGGGCCTGGCATGGGGTGGGGGTGGAGTGCGAGGTACAGGGGGGCTCTGGGCTGGGTTTGGGGAGTGGGTCTGAGGTCCGGGCCTGGCACTGGGGGATGGAGTGCAGGGTACAGGGGGGCTCTGGGCTGGGTCTGAGGTCGGGGCCTGGCATTGGGGGGTGGGGTGCAGGGTACAGGGGGGCTCTGGGCTGGGTCTGAGGTCCGGGCCTGGCACTGGGGGGTGGAGTGCAGGGTACGGGGCGCTCTGGGCTGGGTCTGAGGTCGGGGCCTGGCACTGGGGGGTGGAGTGCAGGGTACAGGGGGGCTCTGGGCTGGGTCTGAGGTCGGGGCCTGGCATTGGGGGGTGGAGTGCAGGGTATAGGGGGGCTCTGGGCCTGGTCTAGGGAGTGGGTCTGAGGTCGGGGCCTGGCATTGGGGGATGGACTACAGTGGGGCTCTGGGCTGGGTCTGTGGAGTGGGTCTGGGATCATGGGCCTGGTATTGAGAGATGGAGTGCAGGGTACGGGAGGGTCTGGCCTGTGAGTGGTGCCCACTCGGAGGTGAAGGATGCAGAGGGGCCCTGGTAAAGTGCTTGTCTCTGGGTAGCTTGTGTCGGATGTCCTAGGCTCACGGTGCAGGAAGGCTCTGGAGCCCTTAGGTTTGGGGCCCTAGGCCTACGGTTCACGGTGTAGGCAGGTGCTGATCGGGTGTAACAGGGATGGTGCTGGCCTGGGGTGTTGCTGAGTACTGGGATCTGAGAGAAGGGAGGGGCAGAGAAGTGCTAGACAAAGGTGGTGGTTGAAGTTTGACACAGGGAAGCTTAAATCATGTGCATTTATAAGCCAGCAGGATGCTTTTATAATGGATAGGCCTGGAGGGTGGTGGAAGACCTGGGCAATATTCTACTATTGCTTAGAATAATATCCTGTTTTGTAACTAAGTTCCTCCATGCCAATTGCTGTGTTTAGTATATTATATGTTTTTTACTAATAGTTCTGTATGCAAACAAATCTCACAGTTCAGGGCATAAACTGGTTGTTGCAGGGTTCAGAAAGGGAATTTCTTCCACACCTCAAATAGATTATTGTACAATGAAAGTGTAGAGATTTTTCACACCTTCTTCTGAAGCATTGGATAGTGCTAGATCCTAGGCTTCTTGAGTGAGTGGTTTGTATCTAGTATGGCAAATACTGTATTCCTATTACTGGATTGCAGAACATGCATATTTCAATTTATTATAGATAGTAACACACTGTTGTGCCTCCCGTGGTCTCTATTTATTATTCACAAAGTCATCCTGATTGTTGTGCACATTTATTACGATCAACCTGAGCTTCTAATGGTGATAAGGCTATTTTTGGCTTGCGTTTTTTTTTTTTTTTTTTTTTTTTTTTTTTTTTAAGGTAATATGTTTCCTAGGCCCAAAATGCCTGCCTTTCCAATAACCTTTGACAGGTGCTTTTGGTAATCTATGCAGCCAGAATGATTGGTGCCCCATATACTGTCTGATGTATGCTCTGCAATTTATTTTTCTTCATATGGTGAAATCTCAACTAGTTACAGAATTTTTTTTTTTTTTATGTTAGGGAGCTAGAGAGTTCAAGGAATTTCAAAGTACATGATATTCACTGTAGCAGAGAACTACTGATCTGCAGTCCTTACCATTGTCTAATAGTAATGATTCAGTTAAATAATAAGGTTTCTCCTTATGACTGGATTGCAGACAGAGGACCTGCAAGTTTTTAGCCTTGTTGAGTCTATCTCCACTTAAAGTCTTTACTTTTAGACTCCTCTGCTGACTCTGAACTGCAATGTATAACCTAAAGTAACTGTTACATTTGGCCACCCTGTGGCTCTTACTAGGTTTAGTCTTTGGTGATAAGATTTTTGATCTAATTTACTTATAAGGCCCCTATTAGCTTGGCATGTGAGCTCTTTATAAGTATTTCAGAGTAGAAATAGAAATCTTTCTCTTCCCAACTTACAGGAGAAATAGCATGATTAATATATAGGGATTTTCTTTTTTAAAATGCTCTGCCTACATGTTGTGTTCTGATGCGAGTACGCTTAATTCAGAATGCTGAGTTTACTGATCATTCTTATCCCTTGTGGAAGTAACCTCCATAGGCTAGGTTCAACTTCTCGGAAAGCTGTGTTTCTCACCCTTCTCTTATTGGTTAGTGGTTTCATTGTTCCAGTGGAACATAACAGTAACCAATTTAACAATCTGAGGACAGATGCCCTTGGTTGGGTGGGGAATGTTATACAAGAAGAACGTTCTTTTAAAGCTACTTCTTTCTCCTCAGTCTTACTGGGTTCAGCTTTAGCCAGTTTTTCATCTGGGTGCTGATCGCCAGTATTATTTAACTAGTTCTCCCAATGGCTTCATAAAGAGTAATGGGAGAAGGGACTGAGTCTTGTGGAGTGATGCAGGTGACGTCTTTGGAGATGGAGGAACTGTTGCCCGTTATAACCCACTTGTTTTGTAGGCCATATCAGGGAGTGTCTCTTATTGCTGGTCCTATGATGGAACAATAATTGATCACCCATTCAACAGGATGAGTACATGTACTTCTCTTGTCTGTGGGCTGGAGGAGCTCATCTACCAGCAGAACAAATGCTGCCTCAGTAGTGCTTTGGCCTAAAGCTTGACAGCAATCCAGAATATTGGCTGCTGACTAGTAGCAAAAAAACCAAACCAACCCCACTCTCGAAATGCTAACATCCTGATTAGCTTGCTTAGCAAAAGTTAGATGCTGGCTGGTAGTTAGCAGCCTCTGTAGCATCAAGCGATAGGGGTTTTTGTACTGACTGGGCAATTGTAAGTGTTAAGATGAGTGATAGATGTCTTTCATCAGCAGTGTTCAACCTCACATTGTGTTACAGTTGGCTTACAATTCGTATTTCAAAATTCTTGATGGCAGAATAGAAAACTTTCATGTATTTTAGGAGTATATGAAAGACCCAGCACCCCAAATATGGTCCCCCAAGTTACACTTGAAGTAGAACTGAACGAAGTGTGTATATGGACTTTTTGGCAAAAATTCACTTCAAAAGAAATCTGTTTGATTGTGTTCATGACCCTTCTGTATTTGAATTCTGGGAATGTTCAAGCTTACATGTGTTATTAGTGTACATAGTTGCAAAATGTGAATTTTAGCTTGACTGTTCAAAATCAAATGTTTAACAGTATATTTGATTGTAAAATCTGCAGTTTGTGTTCATTACTTACTTACTTCTTTCAATCAGGGACTAAAAACAATATCAATGTAACTAAACAGTACAGTGAACATGTTTTCAAATGAACAAATATTTTCAACAAAGAGTGCAAGCGAAGAATCATTTGTTGAAATTCACAAATCTTGAATGACTAATACATTTGAATTTCACAACCCATGTACAACTTGTGAACAGAAAAAGGTTAATTTAATCAAATTAGTTCTTTGTTGCACTTTATTCTGTTAGCTCCAGTTGTAAATCAGTCCTGTTCTGAACACTTAGGCCCCTGATCCTGCAAAGACTTGCTCGTACTTAAATATATGTAATATAATTACTCAGTGTGTACATTTAAGCACATCTGTACATCTTACACTGTAACACATGAAGATGTTTATTTTGTTTTTCATGTGTGTAGATCAACAAATCTGAGAAGCCGGACAAGCCTGAGAGCTGTGATAATGTCAAGGTTGTCGTCCGATGCCGACCTTTCAATGAAAGAGAGAAAGTAATGTGCTACAAGATGGCAGTTAATGTGGATGAAATGAGGGGAACCATTACTGTTCATAAAACAGACTCTTCCAACGAACCTCCAAAGACATTTACATTTGATACAGTTTTTGGACCAGAGAGTAAACAGCTTGATGTCTATAACTTAACTGCGAGACCAATTATTGACTCTGTTCTGGAAGGATACAATGGTAAGTCCCTTATTGTCCTAAAAATTAAGGATCCCTTATGCTGTCAAAATTCCATCTGATTTTAGTAGGAGTTTATCTGAAGAAAGTCTGCAGGTAAAAGCACCATATCATTCATATAGTTAACAATAACCTCGTTTTACTTAAAATAGAAAATCCAATAAGGGTATTCACAATTCTGAGTTCCCTGTTGCCAGTGGTTGTGCTTTTATAATTGGTAACAGATAATTATCAGTTACATTGTGAGCATCAGGTACTGGCAAGGTTAGTGGGTCAAACTTCTCAACTACTTTTTTCTATTTGTAAAGGATTTGCATTTTATTTATCTTTTTAGCACACCCAGGTTCTTGAGTGCTTTTCTTCTTGTAAAATATCAGTAGCCCTGCATGTGTGAGCAACTCTGCAGTAACAACTTGGCATGTATGTATAATGGAAGAAAAATATTGGTAAGGAAATAAATTGTTTCCAAATGGACAGTTATAAATAATAGTAAGTTGCAAAGATTTTAAAGATCTAGGAGAAATACTTCATTTGTATTGGGGTAAGTATAGGTGTAAAATATAGGAAGTTTCCTGAAGTTTAAATGCTAAGGCAAAAGATTTGTTAAGGCTGTGTGTAAAGGTAGAGTAGAATTAAGTATCTGTTTTTGGCCAGGGGTTTTTTGTAGCTGCAACAAAGCATAAATCTGACTTAGGAGCCAAACTTATTTTTGCAATACTTGGGTCCGTGATTCTGGTAAGCCTTTCTGATACAAGTGAAGGAGGAAGTTTCGTGCCTCACAGATTGGTGATGTAATCCAAATTGTAAATGATTCTGAAAATCTGTATCCTGGTTTGTGAAATGCCCATGTGTGGGGCCTGTGCTGAATCAATTTGAGGTTGCTACAGTTGTGGTTGAGGGACTGCTGATGCCCACCCATGGAGAGTGGCCCTGAGGCAGGTTGACACCATTCTGTAGCCAGTTACCCTTTTAAAAAGAAACTTATGTTTCTGTCTTAACAGGTTTGTACATATTTCGGAACATGAGTTACCCTTGTCTTGTTAATTACTTTTCTTTGCCTTTGTACAAGACAAAGATTGAAATCTACTTTTTAAATTTAAAGGAAACGAGTAAATGTGCCTGAACGAAGAGTCATTCATTCTACATTTGCATATTCTCCCTGTTAATAAATACATTATTGATTGGCCTAGCTCTGACGGATTGTGTGAGACATATTCCTAGAGCCGTTGTGCTTTGTGGTAGTTCAGCCCTGTTTGCAAAGACTGTACAACACTTACATTTCCTATAAGCCTGTACAGTGTGTACTGGAAAAGCTGGTAAGTTCTAACTCGTTGCTGGTGGTGGTTTTGGTAGTGCCAAGGTAATGATTAAAAACTGCCATCTTTGGTATTACGATTCATTATAAATATTTTTCTTGTACTGCAGGCACCATCTTTGCATATGGACAGACTGGCACAGGCAAAACTTTTACCATGGAAGGTGTACGAGCTGTTCCTGAACTTAGAGGAATCATCCCCAATTCATTTGCCCATATATTTGGTCACATTGCAAAGGCAGAGGGGGACACAAGGTGAACAAATTTTCTTCCTTTGCCTCACCCCCATCCCCGAGACAAGCAAAAGATTGAAGCACAAACTTTCAGACATCTTGGGTAAAATCCTGACCCTGTTAAAGTCAATGTGAGTTTTGCCATTGACTTAATTGTGGGCCAGGATTTCACCTCTTGTGCTTAAGCACATCTTCGTTTATGAATCAGTAAGCTGTCAGTTTGTATTAGTACTCTGCATATTTTCTTTGTACACTGAGATCAAACCAGTTACATTTAACAAATATTTCAGTTTATAAATGACTTTTTTAATCTTAGATTTTTGGTTCGAGTGTCTTACTTGGAAATTTACAATGAAGAAGTACGTGACCTGCTCGGAAAAGACCAGACACAGAGGCTAGAGGTGAGGATGGAGTGTTTTGAATCACTGACATTTTGCATTTTAAAGGAACAAATTGTCTCTTCAAGAAGAACTGAGTGTTAAAAGAACAGACAGACCTTGGAGGGGAAGAAAAGTTTTCCTTAGCACCAAAGGTGACCTTTTGCCACTATCAATATTTTGCCTTTTCTCACTTCTTCTTCTCACTTAACCTTTAGTCTAGTAATGTAACATTATTTCCCTCACACTCTAGACTAATTCCCCTTAGGAGAATCCGGGGAAGAATAGCTGAAAATATTCAAAATAGGATACAAAAACATTCTAGTCAGCGCCTGTATTGCTGTCAAATGAACTCCGTGGCCAAAGTGCCTTTGTCCTTTACACCGGTGCTTTTCCTGTGATTCCCTCCAGGGAACTTCTCCCACTTTTATGGCCAGTTTTCTCACAATCTTATCATCCCAAAGACTTTTGGGAGCTCCCTGACAGACTGTCTGTAGATCGCTCAGTGAGTTATGAGCCTGTTTATAAGAGCCAACAGTTTGCAGGGTGGTATATTTACTCTCTGGTTCTAGACCAGTGGTTTTCAATCTTTTCATTTGCAACCCCTAAAAAAATTTCAGATGGAGGAGTGGATACCTTTGGACATCTTAGACATAGTCTATAGATCCCAAGGGGTCCAGCAACCATGGGGTGAAAACCACTGTTCTCTGGTAATTACAGCCTTTCATGGACCCTTTAGACATAGTCTGCAGATCCCCAGGCTGTAAACCAGGGGTCTCAAACTCAAATGACCACGAGGGCCACGTGAGGACTAGTGCATTGGCCCGAGGGCCGCATCACTGACACCCCCCCATCGCTGTCCCTGGCCCCGCCCCCGCCCCTCTCTCCACCCCTTCCCTGCCTCCATTCCAACCTATTCCCTGAAGTCCCCACCCCCCCTCCCCGCCCCCAGGCGGTGCAGGAAGGATTCAGGGTGCGGGCTTCGGCCTGCGCCGCTTACTTAGAGTGGCGCCAGGGTGGCAGCAGCGTGCACTGGGGCCAGGGCAGGGTCCCTGCCTGCCGGCCCCGGCTCCGCACCGGGAAGCAGCTGGAACCATGTCCCTGTGGCCGGGGCATGGGGGCACAGGGCTCTGTGTGCTGCCTTGCGGCTCCTCCAGGTACCTGCCCCGAAGCTCCCATTGGCTGCAGTTCCCCGTTCCTGGCCAATTGGAGTTGCGGGGGGCAGTGCCTGGAAGCCAGGGCAATGCACGGAGCCCTCTGCTCCCCACCCCCTCCCTGGGCCGCAGGGAAGTTGTGCCGGCTGCTTCAGGGAGCAGCGCGGGGCCACGGGGGGGCAATCCCGCCAGCTGGATCCGGCCTGTGGGCTGTAGTTTGCCCACCCCTGGCCGGGAGGTAGGCCAGGGGAGTGCGGGCTGCTTGGCGGTCTGCAGGAAATAACCCCGCGGGCTGCGTGTTTGAGACCCCTGCTCTAAACCATGGCTCTTTAGCTGACTTCACAAAGACTCTTCCCAGGGCTAGGAGAAAAGATGTGGGCATCTGTACAGAATAGGAGAGTGGCATGTGGGGTATGCTGTTCAGTTATTGTAGCAATGCCTTGAAACCTTTGTTTGAAGTACTTCTCTTGAGAGAAGAAATAAGAGATGGACAATCCAGCTTTTTATTTATTAAATACTTCAGAAATTCTCAGTGGTCCCTGGGGCCAGGAAACAGTTGATTAGACCAAGTGCTTTCTCTGCCTCTGAATGTGTTGTGCCTACTCCCCTCTCTGAACCCCTCTTTACGATCTCTATGGAGATTTGAGGCTTCCTCCTGATTGGTGTTCCCTCCATTTGATTTGCCTTGGGAGAAGGGGCAGTAGAAGGCTACAACGCTCTTGATCCATAGGCTTGTATGGTTCTGATAAGTCATGCTTGTATAGAACAGAAACTAGAGTACTGCTATTTCTAGAAGCATAGTGCATTACGTTATGATAACTGGTATATGCGAATACTACAGAGAACAGCTCCCAAAAATAATCTCTGTGCACCTCCTGGAAGTGCCCAAACAAATCTGTTTCTTGTTTAGGTTAAAGAGAGACCTGATGTGGGAGTTTATATCAAAGATCTTTCAGCTTATGTTGTAAACAATGCAGATGATATGGATAGAATCATGACACTAGGCCACAAAAACCGTAAGTAGCACTCATTATTAGGGTTTTAAACTCTTGTCCAGAGCACAGTTTAGTGTAGCACTATGCATTGCCAGGTAGACAGCTGACTTTCGGACCTGGGTACAGTCTTCACAACTCTTCAGGAACAGCACTCTCAGCTGAGCAGTGAGAGGGATGACTCCTTGCTAAGTCCCGTGATTCAGAAGCAGCCAATGAAGGTAAGACAGGCCCTATACAGCAGCTTTTCTTGGCTGGAAGGCTTGTTCCAATGTGGAGTCTTGACGGTGTGAGACAGGGTGTGAGAGTGGGGCTGTAACTGAGGTTTTGAGACTACAGCAAAGCAAGAGGAGACCACTGGGACTCCTAGTGGGTCTTGAACTTGCCCATTCATTCTCCTTTTCTTCCTCTCACCTTTGCCCAGGTGAGCAAACGTTAGACCAGTGCTCTGTAGTATTGTAAACTGGTGATGCGATTGCATGTTTTCTCGGAGCAACAAAACAGCTCATTTTAACATCCAGGACACTTTCTGAATGAAGTACTATAGGTTAATATACAAATCAAGCAAGGGTTAATGACTGTCACTGCCACTACATTGAAAACTGCAATATTTTTACTACTCGTAAAACACAACTCAATCAGCCAGGATTAATGGTCTAACCCTAATGGGTACTGAGCATCATCTCTCTTAGATTGCAGTCTTTGCTGAGTCAGTTGTATTTTCCAAAGGAGATGAATGGGTGTGAGGCTGCCTAGTGCCTTTTGGGATTGGGCCTTGAAAGGCATATGCAGGGGTACAGCTAGAAGCAAAACCTCTACTTGTCTTTCAAATGATTGCACGTCCAGACTAAAGATGAATGCTGCAATTTCAAGCCCAGAAAAAAATCCTTCACCACAGGGTCTGAGGGGAGATGCAGCATCAGAATCACTGCAAAATGTTGGGTGTTATAGCTGAGATTATTATTCTACACTAATTATTAAGTCTTATCATTTTCTGAAGTTAAACAAGAAATGCATTCAGTTGTTTTAAGTAAGATTATAAACTCTGTAAATTATAACTGCTCTGTGGCCTCTTTGTTTTCAGATTAGGGACTGTTTTACCTTATAGTTCATTGTTAATTCTGATGTTTTTGGGTCTCTTAACTAAAGGTTCTGTTGGTGCCACTAATATGAATGAGCACAGCTCCCGTTCCCATGCCATCTTCACTATTACCATTGAATGCAGCGAGAAGGGTGTTGATGGAAACATGCATGTTCGTATGGGCAAGCTGCACCTTGTAGATCTAGCTGTAAGTAGTAACGTGCAGCTCTAACAAAATGCTAGTTGTGGGATGGTTACTGATTGTTATGCTGGACCCTTAACAAGATAGGGAAAAGGCACTGCTCCTCCCTGAAAGAGCTTACGATGTAAGGCCCAGATGCAGTACGAGTTTCTGTGGGGACAGACTGCTGTGGAACCCGACTTAAATCAATGCAATTCTGCCTGAATGCAAAGATCTGCCTATGTGAAATAAATTGCAGGATTGGGGCCTTCCTTAGACATGCATAACTTTCCCAGTGGAGAGGATGGCCGAGGGAGGACAAGGGATACAATAGTCACATTTTTGAGGTCGCTCAAGTGTGTTATGTGCATCTAGATGGTTCCATTACATTTTTTTTCTTGTAAAAGTATAATTGTTTATAAGTTACTAGATGTTTCTTTTCCCTCATATCCATTGATTGGGGGAATCAGAAGATCATATTTAAAAACTTATCATTAGGGTGTTATGCAGTGTTGTGTATTAGCTACAGTTTGTTTTTCTAAAATAAGTGTTTGTATATGAGAATGGTACATTCCATTTTTCCAGCTATGTCTCTTTGCTGTGCACTGTTCAGTGCTACCATGAGTCTAAAGATTCCATTAAGACCTGCTTGACCCTGTCCTTTCACCCTCTAAATACCTGTGTATTCCTTTCGCCAGGGATCAGAAAGGCAGACAAAAACTGGAGCTACTGGGCAACGACTAAAGGAAGCCACAAAAATTAACCTTTCACTTTCCACTCTTGGGAATGTTATTTCTGCACTGGTGGATGGCAAGAGTACTCATGTGCCCTATCGTAACTCTAAATTGACTCGACTTCTTCAGGATTCCCTGGGGGGCAACTCAAAAACCATGATGGTAAGAATGGGATACGCCAAAGTTCAATGTCCCAGTAACCTGGTTTATATCTTTAAGGTGGAATTGAAGCAAAATTCTCATGGGAATAGTTTGACGTTTGTATTTACCCTTTTTTATTTCAGGACTGTGCTCTTTCATCAGTGCATAGAAATGTAGGGCAGGAAGACCCCTTGAGAGGTCATTTAGTCCAACCCCTATGCTGAGGCAGGACCAAGAACCTAGGGCATCCCTAATACGTGTTTGTGCAACCTGTTCTTAAAATCCTTCAATGATGGTGCTTCCACAAGCTCCCTTGGAAGCCTGCTCTGGTGCTTACTATTCTTATAGTTAGAAAGTTTTCCCTATTATCTAACCTAAATCTCCCTTGCTGCTGGTTTAGCCCATTACTTCTTGTTCTACTTTTAGTGGACGTGGAGAACAATTGCTCACTATCCTCTTTATGACAGGTTTCAGAGTAACAGCCGTGTTAGTCTGTATTCGCAAAAAGAAAAGGAGTACTTGTGGCTCCTTAGAGACTAACCAATTTATTTGAGCATAAGCTTTCGTGAGCTACAGCTCACTTCATCGGATGCATACTGTGGAAAGTTTAGAAGATCTTATTATATACACACAAAGCATGAAAAAATACCTCCTCCCACCCCACTCTCCTACTGGTAATAGCTTATCTAAAGTGATCACTCTCCTTACAATGTGTATGATAATCAAGTTGGGCCATTTCCAGCACAAATCCAGGTTTTCTCACCGCCCCCCCCCCCCCCCCCCCCCCCCCCCCCCCCCCCCCCCCCCACACACAAACTCACTCTCCTGCTGGTAATAGCTTATCTAAAGTGATCACTCTCCTTACAATGTGTATGATATCCTCTTTATAACAGCCCTTCACATATTTGAGACTTCTTTCAGCCCTCCTCAGTTTTCTTTTCTCAAGATTAAATATGCCCAGTTTTAACTTTTCCTCATAGGTAGGGCCCTACCAAAGTCATGGTCAATTTCATGGTCATAGGATTAAAACAGTTATAAATTTCATGATTTCAGCCATTTAAATCTGAAATTTCAGGGTGTTGTAACAGTAGGTGTCCCTGACCCAAAAAGGAGGGAGCGGGGAGGGTTTGCAAGGTTACTGTAGGGGGGGTTGCGGTACTGCTACCCTGACTTCTGCTCAGCTGCTGGCAGCGGCGGTGTCTTCAGAGTTGGGCAGCTGGAGAGCAGCAGCTGCTGGCCAGGAGCCCAGCTCTGAAAGCAGAGGCACTGCCAGCAGCAGCGCAGAAGTAAGGATGGCATGGTATGGCACTGCTACCCTGACTTCTGCGCTGTTGCTGGCAGGGTGCTGCCCTCAGAACTGGGCGCCCGGCCAACAGCTGCCACCCTCCGTCTGCCCAGCTCTGAAGGCAGCGCAGAAGTAAGGGTGGCAATACTGCAACCTCCCCCTAAAACAACCTTGTGACTCCCCCCCGCCCGCAACTCCCTTTTGGGTCAGGACCTCCAATTTGAGAAACGCTGGTTTCCTAAGTTCCCTCTAAGCCACGCAGTAGCCTATTAAGCGCTGCACAGGTGCTCAGGGCTGCGGCAGGGAGAGATGCCCCGGACCTGCTGTGGCCAGGGGAGGGGTGCCTATCCCACGGACCTAGCCTCAGAGCTGCCTTGAGGAGAGATGCCTCTTCCCCCACCCCCTCCCCAGCCCAGGTGCTGTTGCAGCGAGAGAGAGCTGGGGGGAGTCCTCTTTCTCCCTCTCTCTCTCTCCCCCGTCCGTCCTCCCTCCCTCCCTCCTGTAGTCCCGGAGCCTGCACCCAGAGTCGGAGCCCTCACCTCCCCGTACCCCAATCCTCTGCCCCAGCCCTGAGCTCAGCATCCCCGGCCCCACTTCCGAGCCCACACCCTGAGCCCCCTCCCACACTCCGAACCCCTCGGCCCCACCCCCGACACATGAATTTTGTTATGTACACCAATATGGAGGTGATGTGTCACATAACCTCCATATTGTGCACATCATAAAATTCATTCCTCATATGCGTGGGGAAAAATTAAAGGGAACGCTGCTGATCTCCCTCATGAAGTCTGTATAGTATAGGGTAAAAGCACACACATACCAGATTTCACGGTCCACAACGTGTTTTTCATGGCCACAAATTTGGTAGGGCCCTACTCATAGGTCAGGTTTTCTAAACCTTTTGTCATTTTCTGTACCTCTTCTCTGGACTCTCCACTTTGGCACATCTTTCTTAAAATGTGGCACCCAAACTTAATCCAGTATTCCAGCTGGGGCCTCACCAGTACCTTATAAAGCAGTACAATTACCTCCTGTGTCTCTCGTATACAACAGTCCTGTTCACATACTCTCATCCTGTACAGCTTTTAGCCTTACATCTGTCTGAACATAAAATTCACTTCATGGACATGGGAGGCTATAGACCAGAACAAGAGTACCCAGACGCATAGGGTCAAATGGAAGCTGTGCTTCTGCATCCCGGGGCAGGACTTAGTTCATGCTCTGAAGGCAGCAGAAAAGTACAGTTTGCAGGCAGAAAACTACAGTAAGGGATTTGCAGAACAGGGCGTGGGTCTGTTTTTACATTTCCTGGTCTTGCAATTCCTTGTATTTGTGTCATTCAAGCTTTTACGTAGTGCTAAATCCCATCTACACAAGTAACTCCTTTTTTTTTTTTATGTAACAGTGTGCAAATATTGGTCCGGCAGACTATAATTATGATGAGACTATCAGCACACTCAGATATGCCAACCGTGCCAAAAACATCAAGAATAAGGCCAGAATTAATGAAGATCCCAAGGATGCCTTGCTCCGTCAGTTTCAAAAAGAAATTGAAGAGCTTAAAAAAAAGCTGGAGGAAGGTAACTTCCCTTGTTCCTAATAATGTTCTCTGTACCTTCAGGTTATTCTGTTCCTGTGTGACACGTCTCCTTTTTAAAGACTTACCATGGTATGCTTTTCAGGAGTTTTGTAATAACATCTGAAGTCCCCGTGCTTTTACATATGAGTTTGTTACATTAGTCTCAAGTAAAAAGAAGAAACCCAAAAATCACCCATAAATAGAAATAGATGGCATGCACGTATTTCTATGCTGAATGCAAGCTAGAGCTTTTTCTTCAGTTAAGTATTGGATTTGTCCACTAGATGGTATTTAGAGCTAATGTAAGCTAGCAGATTTCATCTTTTCTTCTCTCCTTGGTTTAGGTTTGGATGTGACCTGTATATAATTGAAATGTACTAATTTTAAAAGTCTCATAGAATCATAGAATATCAGGGTTGGAAGGGAGCTCAGGAGGTCATCTAGTCCAACCCCCTGCTCAAAGCAGGACCAGTCCCCAACTAAATCATCCCAGCCAGGGCTTTGTCAAGCCTGACCTTAAAAATATCTAAGGAAGGAAATTCCACCACCTCCCTAGGTAATGTATTCTAGTGTTTCGCCACCCTCCTAGTGAAAAAGTTTTTCCTAATATCCAACCTAAACCTCCCCCACTGCAACTTGAGACCATGACTCCTTGTTCTGTCATCAGCTACCACTAAGAACAGTCTAGATCCATCCTCTTTGGAACCCCCTTTCAGGTAGTTGAAAGCAGCTATCAAATCCCCCCTCATTCTTCTCTTCTGCAGACTAAACAATCCCAGTTCCCTCAGCCTCTCCTCATAAGTCATGTGTTCCAGTCCCCTAATAACTTTTGTTGCCCTCCGCTGGACGTTTTCCAGTTTTTCCACATCTTTCTTGTAGTGTGGGGCCCAAAACTGGACACAGTACTCCAGATGAGGCCTCACCAATGTCGAATAGAGGGGAACGATCACGTCCCTCGATCTGCTGGCAATGTCCCTACCTATACATCCCAAAATGCCATTGGCCTTCTTGGCAACAAGGGCACACTGACTCATATCCAGCTTCTCGTCCTCTGTAACTCCTAGGTCCTTTTCTGCAGAACTGCTGCCGAGCCATTTGGTCCCTAGTCTGTAGTGGTGCATGGGGTTCTTCCATCCTAAGTGCAGGACTCTGCACTTGTCCTTGTTGAACCTCATCAGATTTCTTTTGGCCCAATCCTCTAATTTGTCTAGGTCCCTCTGTATCCTATCCCTACCCTCCAGCGTATCTACCTCTCCTCCCAGTTTAGTGTCATCCGCAAACTTGCTGAGGGTGCAATCCACACCATCCTCCAGATCATTAATGAAGATATTGAACAAAACCGGCCCCAGGACCGACCCTTGGGGCACTCCACTTGATACCGGCTGCCAACTAGACATGGAGCCATTGATTACTACCCGTTGAGCCCGATAATCTAGCCAACTTTCTATCCACCTTATAGTCCATTCATCCAGTCCATACTACTTTAACTTGCTGGCAAGAATACTGTGGGAGACCGTGTCAAAAGCTTTGCTAAAGTCAAGGAACAACACGTCCACCGCTTTCCCCTCATCTACAGAGCCAGTTATCTCGTCATAGAAGGCAATTAGATTAGTCAGGCATGACTTGCCCTTGGTGAATCCATGCTGACTATTCCTAATCACTTTCCTCTCCTCTAAGTGCTTCAGAATTGATTCCTTGAGGACCTGCTCCATGATTTTTCCAGGGACTGAGGTGAGGCTGACTGGTCTGTAGTTCCCACTATCCTCCTTCTTCCTTTTTTTGAAGATGGGCACTACATTAGCCTTTTTCCAGTCGTCCGGGACTTCCCCGGATCGCCATGAGTTTTCAAAGATAATGGCCAATGGCTCTGCAATCACATCCGCAAACTCCTTTAGCGCTCTTGGATGCAGTGCATCCGGCCCCATGGACTTGTGCTCGTCCAGCTTTTCTAAATAGTCCCAAACCACTTCTTTCTCCACAGAGGGTTGGTCACCTCCTCCCCATGCTGTGCTGCCCAGTGCAGTAGTCTGGGAGCTGACCTTGTTCATGAAGACGGAGACAAAAAAAAGCATTGAGTACATTAGCTTTTTCCACATCCTCTGTCACTAGGTTGCCTCCCTCATTCAGTAAGGGGCCCACACTTTCCTTGACTTTCTTCTTGTTGCTGACATACCTGAAGAAACCCTTCTTGTTACTCTTAACAGCTCTTGCTATCTGCAACTCCAGGTGTGATTTGGCCTTCCTGATTTCATTCCTGCATCCACAAGCAATATTTTTATACTCTTCCCTGGTCATTTGTCCAATCTTCCACTTCTTGTAAGCTTCTTTTTTGTGTTCAAGATCAGCAAGGATTTCACTGTTAAGCCAAGCCGGTCGCCTGCCATATTTACTATTCTTTCTACACATTGGGATGGTTTGTCCCTGTAACCTCAATAAAGATTCTTTAAAATACAGCCAGCTCTCCTGGACTCCTTTCCCCCTCATATTATTCTCCCAGGGGATCCTGCTCATCAGTTCCCTGAGGGAGTCCAAGTCTGCTTTTCTGAAGTCCAGGGTCCATATTCTGCTGCTCTCCTTTCTTCCCTGTGTCAGGATCCTGAACTAAACCATCTCATGGTCACTGCCTCCCAGGTTCCCATCCACTTTAGCTTCCCCTACTAATTCTTCCTGGTTTGTGAGCAGCAGGTCAAGAAGAGCTCTGCCCCTAGTTGGTTCCTCCAGCACTTGCACCAGGAAATTGTCCCCTACCCTTTCCAAAAACTTCTTGGATTGTCTGTGCACCACTGTATTGCTCTCCAATCACCCTGATATCTGCTGGAAGTCTCCCATGAGAACCAGGGCCTGCAATCTAGTAACTTCCATGAGTTGCCGGAAGAAAGCCTCGTCCACCTCATCCCCCTGGTCCGGTGGTCTATAGCAGACTCCCACCACGACATCACCCTTGTTGCTCACACTTCTAAACTTAATCCAGAGGCACTCAGGTTTTTCTGCAGTTTCATACTTGAGTTCTGAGCAGTCATACTGCTCCCTTACATACAGTGCAACTCCCCCACCTTTTCTGCCCTGCCTGTCCTTCCTGAACAGTTTATATACATCCATGACAGTACTCCAGTCATGTGAGTTATCCCACCAAGTCTCTGTTATTCCAATCACATCATAATTCCTTGACTGAGCCAGGACTTCCAGTTCTCCCTGCTTGTTTCCCAGGCTTCTTGCATTTGTGTATAGGCACTTGAGATAACTCGCTGATCGTCCCTCTTTCTCAGAATGAGGCAGGAGCCCTGCCCTCTCACGCGCTCCTGCTTCCTCCTCATTCATGTTATGTTAATGTCAGGCTGGGGACAAGTGCAGACTGGGGTTTTAAAAAGCATAATGACAAAGGGTTAAATGTTCTCCTCCTAGCAGAAAAAAGTGCTTGGGAAGGTAACAAATGCCTCTGAAACTCTCAAACTGAACTTGTGGAGATGGCTTTTAAGTCTCCTTCTAAAGAATAAGGGGGTAAAGCTACAAAACCATATGGCTCCACAGGCTCTGTGAGCAACTGAACCCTTCACATCCCACAAACGAGAATCAGCCTCTTCGTAGGTGGGGTCCTTGGCAGCATATAGCCTGAGAGAGCAGAGCTATGATTCCATGTGTTTATACGGACACATCAGAATCGTAGCGATTGTGGATAAGGGAGAAGGCACAGAGAAGGAGATTTCCACTCGGATTTCCACTTGGAAATCTTTTCAATCCGAGAGAGACATGGAAAGTACAGCAGTGTTCCCACCCACTGTTCTTAACCCATTATTTCAACCCCTGTTGAGTCCCTTTGCTAATTTTGGGCCCCGCACCGCAGAATAAATGCCTTGCAAATGGAAGTCTGATTAAAGCGTACAGCTCAGAAACTGACACTCATAGATGTAAGGATGCAGCTGTGCTATTCTTTTGAACTTTTGCACTGAATTACATTTTAAAGTTCTGACAGACTTTGGTTTCAAATTGAAGTTGAATCATTAAAAATACCAAAGCATACCTTCGTTACAGGAGAGAGTCATCTTTTCAGAAAACTGAGAGACTCTGGACAGTTTAAAAAAAACATCTATATGGCATAATGCTTAAAGTATAAATATTTATTCCTGATGAACATTGTAGCCATTTTTCTCTGTATTTCAAACTTCATCTAAAGTGCTTAGAGGTAAAATAATATCTTGTTGAAGAATTGTAGCAGAATAATGCTTAGCACTCGTGCTTTACAAACGCTGCAATATTAGACTCCAATCGCAAACTTTCTAAAATACATAATTATAGGTAGAATTTTGGTATGTCAGCGTATTTTGGAACTGGACTGTCAGCCTTACTGAGATGGCTGGTTTAATATTTATCGGATTTTATATGCTGAAAAAGAAACATGTACCTATTGCATGAGTAAACAAATGGAAAAACTGAGATCTTTCCCAAATCTGCATTGTCTGTATAGTCATTTAGTACCTGCTGCCAAGACACTGCTCAAATAAAGTTGAAGGTCGATAAAATGCTGCTGTTACAATTAATTGTCTGATATGCTGTGAAAGAGAGTGCCTTGGAAACATATATTTGTGTTTTAGGGGAAGAGATATCTGGCTCTGATATCAGTGGTTCTGAAGATGAAGATGAAGAAGAAGAAGAAGAAGATGGGGAGGTTGGAGAGGATGGGGAAAAGCGTAAAAAACGAAGGGGTAAGGTATCCACATGCTCCAATTCTCTCGTCCTTAGTCATCAAGAAGTTGACTCCGGAAATTTCTTTGCATGAAGGAATCAGGATGCAACTTTGCATAAGTATGAACTTAACTGAGACGGTAGTAAAGTTCTGCTGCCCGCTGCAATTATCATGCCTCTTGTAGAAACGAAGCCATTTGAAGCAGTCAGTCTAGCTAGACTGCTATACCTTTATATAGCATCTGCTTCCACTTGGGTAGTTTTGCTTGTAGTAACTTTCTCTTACGTGGTGGTTCCCTGGTTACAGCAGGGTGGCCACGTATGGCTTTTTACTGTGCGCATGTCTATGAGACTGATAGCAAACCCACACAACAGAACTGCCTCTGGGATGTGGAGTTGTGGGGAGGGAGTAGGGTTGCCAATTTTGCTTCGATGTATCCTGAAGGTGTCGTCACATGACATAATCTTTAATTAAAGATTAATCCTTGAATCCTGGAGACTCCAGGACAATCCTGGAGGGTTGGCAACGCTGGGCGGGAGAGTCTAACGAGCTGCCACAAGGAGAGAGATCAGTTTCTAAAAAAAGAAAAAACAAAAAACAGGAAACTTAGTGGCCTTGTCTAATAAGAGCCTGCTGTGTATATGGAAGAGATGAAGGAACTCCCATTGACTTCTCTTTGCTGGGAGTAGAGACTGTAGGATTGGGCTCTAATATTACAAGCTAAATTCATCCTGTTTGTTAAACTATTTTTAGTGCTCAGACTTCTTTCCTGTCTGAAGTGTAGAATGTGTTTAAACAGAATTCCAAACTTAATGCTGGAAGGAATCTGTTACATTTGACTTGTCTTTCATTAGTGTCACAAATTGTCTGTTTTCTTCAGAGGGGCCCCAAGCTCAAATGCCAGTTTTAATTAACCTTTTTATGTTTAAAGGTTTACTCAGATGTAAAAAGTGCATCTTGCCATGGTGAACTCCCAGAACTCTGTCCTGAGCCTAAATTCTGCAGCTTTCTCTACAATTTGTTTCATTGTTGGTGTTTAAGGAGGCTTCAGTCACATTATTGATGATCAGTATTGCAACATAATCGTATTAAATCTACAATATGATGTATGGTTTAAACAAGTCATTTCAAGCTTATGTGGGATTGTTTTTGATGGGTAATGTTCATGTGACAGCTGTTTATCGTGTTCAATCAAGTTGCTGCTAGTGCTGTTGGCATGGTTACCTGGTGTGTTTTTAAAAATCCACAAGTGGCCTTTCTGTTTTGTTTACATGCTTTCAGTTGGTTAGATGATTTTACTTTTACGTGTACTCTACTTGATGTTCATAGTGGGTTATCAGCCCATAAGGGCAAAAAGTATAATTGTTGTAACTGGTCTTCAGTACAATTACAGAAGTATCTCTGGGGCTGAAGTTCTGCTCTCGGATTAACTGGTGCAAATCCAGAAGGTTATCTGAGTGCAGAATTTAGCTCAATGAAGTAATATGCCCTTCATTGCTAAGCACTATAAATCTTCAGCGTATGCCAGTTCAGAGGATTGTATGGTGCTGAGAATCTCCTGTCAATTACGATTCATTGATTCTAGAAATTCATTGCCTATACCATTGTTTAATAGGTCTGTAGCCTAGCACTTGTCTCATTTCTTGTGGCAAAAAAGCTGACCACCACTACTTATGTTGCTGCGTTAAACTAGTCGATTCTAAATAGCACGGTGGGTCAAGAGTTCTCTTGTGATTTAGTTACCTTCGTGACCTGATCAACAGGCTTCTTTTTAGTAACTGCCCCTTTGCAAGCAGGTATTATGACCCTTTATAGGACAAATCCTTCTTGGAGTCATGTGCCTGATAACAGAATGAATGGTGCATAATATTTTTTTTCATAATCTGTAGAATTAAAGCGAAAATAGACATGTGGGTCACTTTTCATTTTGAGCAATTACAACAAAAAAAATCACTAGGCATATTGGGTCTCATACTAGACATGGTCAGGATGGATTTTTGCTGAAATATGGTTGTTCTATAGCCTACATTTTAGAGTATACAATGGTGGCTCTACAGGAGTGTATCTAAGTGGGATCCAAGCAAATGCTTCCAAACATAAGTATTACTTTGCCTTTTCAAACCAGTTTGCTGGTTCTTCTGGGTTTCTTTGGATTTCTTTCTTTTGGAACTAATTTTTAGCTGCGTGTTTCTTCATATTCTTGTTCCTTCTTTCCTGGGTTTTCCGTGGGTCTTACTTTTTTGTTTTCCAGGCAGTAGCAGCACCAGTAGTTCAGACTCCACATGCTCTGTCATAGAGAAACCTCTGGATAAGTCCTTCACTAGTGAGTGGGAGCTCTTAAGTCATTTAACAAAGCTTTGGCCTTTCCATAACCTGTGCACTCCATTTTGTAAATGCCACACTGCTCCCTGCCACTTTTTTATTTAAGAGAAAAATGTGGGTTTATAAATTGGCTAAAGCATGCTTTTCTTTTGCTGCTTCCAAGCTTTAAACAATTGTTCAACGTACAACTTAGCTTAATGTTTGAGAAAATGTAAGGCAAGTTAGTGCTTTGTTCGAGCTAACTGTAAAGAGAGGGGGGAAATAGCACGGAAAATCCAATTCCAGTTTTTGTTTCATTGGCTTCCTTCTTTATTGAGACATTGGCAGAGAACAAATCAGTGGAACAATCAAAATCTTACTTTAGATTTATAATCTGGAAAGGGGGCTAGATAGCATTTGATTAATTCACAGTCCTTTGATCTAAAGAGATCTGGATTCAGATCTTTAAGGGTGGCAAGTAAATGTGACTTGTCTATTGTGGAAAGATATCCAAGTCACTGTAAATCATCATTTGCTTGGGCATCATTGTCATTCTTTGTTCAGAGAAGGGGCCAGTGGTCTGGATGAAGAAACTATTGGCTTAGTTGCCCCTGGCTCCAGGCAGGGCTTTTTGGTCCTCTTATAAACACCAGAATTAATTAATTAGTGATGGCTGTTTTACTCAAAATACTCTTTAAAAGCCCTAATTCCAGATTGGTGGGAACTTTCTAACACTAGATTGTATCTTACTTCTGCAAGCCCGAGTCACACTTTTCCCCTTTCTTAGGCAGAGAGAGGCTGATAGTTCATGGTGTTGATATCTTCTAGTTTTATCTAAAAAGGAGAGCTCCTTAGTTTCTAAACTGTTCATTTATTGGTGGTATTAACATTTTTCCACCAATAGTAAAATACAAAATCCCATTTACTTGTCACAGTCAAGAAGGCTTAAAATGTAAAAACCCTCTAGTGGTTTACTTTATTGGAGGCATTGAAATGCATTTGCTTTTCCGAACTTGCTTTTAACCAGAATATTTGGATGTGGGCAAATCACTTAATGGCAAGTTGTCTACTGAAATACTTAGTTGGGGACCAGTCCACCTCCCATCAGTCAGTGAAGAGACTCCAATTTATTACTGTGGAAGTTGGCTCAGACCGTCAGTGGTAGAATAAACACTACTTGTTCTACAGTCAAAATAGTAATTGTCCTCATATGTTGTGTGGATCTTTTGCATGTCGTCTTCCTTCTACATTATCTTTTTTCTTTTTCTTTTCCTGTTTCATTCTGATCACACCTGCTTGAATAACCAAAATTAGCCATATACCTCTATGGAAGCATCAGTTACTGCAAATTAACCTACTAATATCCTGTTTAATTGAACATAGAAATCTTGTGCTGAAATCCCATATGTGCAGTTGATCATATAAAACAAAGAATTGACTTGGAAATCTCGCTAAAATGCAAAGCAAGCTTTCTTTCTGTGTGCTAAGGTTTTACAGGTAATGTAAAAAAAAAATTGGCTACCTTGAAAACATACCTCAGTCTTACTTTAGGGTGGTAGATGCCCGCTTGGATGTTTCTTAGGGCATGATCTTTGCGGCAGGCTCGTAATGTCATATATAGAATCTGCGTTTTATTGAACTGAATAGGAGAATGCAAGAATGGTTTGAAGATTAATCTGAATATGCAAAAAAAAGTATCCTTTGGTTCAGAAAATTTACTCTGGCCAACCATAAATCGTAACGCAAATATTTGCTTTAATGGCCTCTTATTTCTCAATGATTATTCTGCTGATTTTTTCTGTCTGTAGATGCAGATTTAGATTAATCCTTATACTGATACTGATGATCTTATCACAAAACAATCAAGCAGTAATGTTTTTCTTTTTCCTCCCTTTTTTATGCATATGCTGCCTATCTGCGATTTGCTTACTACTTCCTCTTAATGCAAGATCAAGCAGGTTGGTGTGATTGATTTGTGATCGATATAGTACAGATACAGAGCTTGTAAACGGTCTTGCTGCTCAATCTAACTTTCATTCTTTAAAATTGAGAAGATCTAAGAATGTGTTTTGACAGGTAAGGCTCCTTCATTCACCTGTCCCTGACCTTTTTGCTTAAGGATTTCTCTATATAGAATTTCACAGAAAGCTCAGACTTCTAAAGTATATTGCCCAAAGCTTGGTCAAGCAACATACTGCGGCTGTGAACCTACATGTTGCTACTTCTCACCATTGGGCCAACAGGAGAAGCAAATAGAATCTAAACCAAATTATTTTGATTGTCCTGTTCCTGAATTAATGTCACATATCCTGCCACGAAATTATATACTACACCCAGATACCTACATAATTCCCCCTCCACACCCCCATTTCTGGTGGGTGGGGGTGTGTGTGTGTATTTAAAATAGGGCTGTTGATTAATCTTAGTTAACTCACGCGATTAACTCAAAAAAATGAATCGTGATTAATCACAGTTTTAATTGCACGTTTAAACAATAGAATACCAATTGAAATTTATTAAATAGTTTGGATGTTTTTCTACATTTTCAGATACATTGTATTCTGTGTTCTAAGTGAAATCAAAGTGTATATTTTGGATTACAAATATTTGCGCTGTAAAAATGATAAACAAAAGAAATCGTATTTTTCAGTTCACTTCATATAAGTACTGTAGTGCAATCTCTTTGTCGTGAAAATGCAACTTACAAATGTAGATTTTTGTTGTTGTTACATAACTGCGCTCAAACAAAACAATGTAAAACTTCAGAGCCTACAAGTCCACTTAGTCCTCCTTCTTGTTCAGCCAATCGCTAAGACAAACAAGTTTGTTTACATTTACAGGCAATAATGCTGCTCTCTTTTTTTATTTACAATGTCACCAGAAAGTGAGAATTGAGCATTTGCATGGCACTTTTGTAGCTAGCATTGCAAGGTGTTTAGGTGCCAGATATGCTAAACAATCGTGTGGCCCTTCATGCTTCGGCCACCATTCAGGAGGACATGCTTCCATGCTGATGACACTTGTTAAATAATGCATTAATTAAATTTGTGACTGAACTCCTTGGGGGAGAATTGTATGTCCCCTGATCTGTTTTACCCGCATTCTGCCATATATTTCATGTTATAGCAGTCTCAGATGATGACCCAGCACATCTTCATTTTAAGAACACTTTCACTGCAGATTTCACAAAACACAAAGAAGGTATCTATGTGAGATTTCTAACCGACCCAAGGTTTAAGAATCTGAAGTGCCTTCCAAAATCTGAGAGGGACGAAGTGTGGAGCATGCTTTCAGAAGCCGTCAAAGAGCAACACTCCGATGTGGAAACTACAGAACCCGAAGCACCATAGAAGAAAATCAACCTTCTGCTGGTGAGATCTGACTCAGATGATGAACATGCATTGGTCTGTACTGCTTTGGACTGGTATTGAACAGAACCCATCCTCAGCGTGGATGCATGTCCACTGGAATGGTGGTTGAAGCATGAAGGGACATATGAATCTTTAGCGCATCTGGCACGTAAATACCTTGTGGCGCTGGCCACAACAGTGCCATGCGAACACCTGTTTTCACTTTAAGGTGACATTGTAAACAAGAAGTGGGCAGCTTTATCTACTGCAAATGTAAACAAACTTGTTTGTCTTAGCGATTGGCTGAATAAGAAGTAGGACTGTGTGGACTTGCAGGATCTAAAATTTTACATTTTGTTTTTGAATGCGGTTTTTTGTACATAATTCTACATTTTGTAAGTTCAGCTTTCGTGATAAAGAGATTGCACTACAGTACTTGTATTATGTGAATTGAAAAATACTATTTCTTTTTTTACAGTGCAAATACTTGTAATCAAAAATAAATATAAAGTGAGCACTGTACACTTTTTATTCTGTGTAATTGAAATCAATATATTAGAAAATGTAGAAGACAACCAAAAATATTTAAATAAATGGCATTCTAGTATTGTTTAACAGTGCGATTAATTGCACAATTAATTTTTTTAATCGCTTGACAGCCCTAATTTAAAAATTAATAAGGTGATGTTTCAGTGTCTTTACAAAAGTTGTGTGTGTGTGCGCGCAGTGGAGAGCCTTTTACCGAATGATAATGTTTGGCAGGGTATTCTGCAGGGTTTTTTTTTCTTGTTTTTTCTCCCCTGCAGTAGCGGTAAATTGTTGCTATTGGATTTTCACACATTCAAGTTAGTTTTCTTTTGTCTAGATTTTGTTAGAATGTGGCTGGGAAAAATCAAAACAGGGTAAATAAAGGGTATTTTCCACACACTAAAAGTTCTAGAAATCTAAATTAGCTTGGTATCTTGCTATCCTCTCTGCCACCCCTCGTGCAATTAATCCAAAACCTGTTCATGTTCATATGCATTGATATATTGTGCAGTTTTGTAATTAAGATCTTCCCAATCCAAAGTTATTTTTCAACTAATGTTGATCTCTGAGATTTGGAGGATGATTTATAGGAGCCATTCTTCTTGTTCTAGAATTCTGAATTATTTTCAGATGACCTTATAGGGCTACTGAACTCAATCTGAATACCAGTTAGCTGCTCAAGTTACCTCCATTGTAATCACAGAGGTGTAGTGTAAAAAACTGGTTTGTTTTTTACTTTTTACCAGTGGTCAAAGTACTACCTTTATAGACCATTACAAATCGCACCACCCCAGAATCTCTGAATGGACACTGCTACAAAGACAATCTGAGTCCACAAGCTGTTGTCCATCCCTTATCTGCTGTTATCGAATAGGGCTTTTCTGCATTTCTCTGCACATTGTAGTTCTTCATTGTGGACAATACAGTCTTAAAAGATCTTACTGCTAACTTTCGCAGTGACGTTCCATAGGGAATGCAATACAGAAGGGTATCTTGGAGAAAATTTCTTCCAGTGTGAATTTTTGGAAAGTGGAATTCTGAACTTAGCTTTAGAACTCAACTCTTCTAACAGGCTACAAAAAGAAACATGAGCATCTAATTATAAAGAGAAGTGATTACATTTTAAAGTTTGCTTAAAAAATAAACTCTGGATTGAACTGTGCAGACTAACCTTTCATTATCCCTTTAAAGTAATTTAGGTCTCAAACTTCTGGCTTTTTTTAAGATGGCAGTCTTTTTCACAACAGTTTTATTCTTTTTTTAAATTTGATTTTAATATTATACACTAATATTAGCTTAATACTTCTGTGTCCCCAGTGGCAATAAATAGCAAAAGCAGGGCTTGAGTGGCTTGTAAATGTTACTAGATCTCGAAGATGGAACTAGTCTGGTGTGCACCTAACTCTTCTTCATATAAGTCAGTTACTATTTTTCTTCTTGTCCAGTTTCCAAAGTGCCACTGGATGGCTTTGTTGAAGTCTTAATAACAAAGCTACTCTAAAACATTTAGTATAAAAGTTGCCTGTGTTGGACAGTGATGTGATACAAGCTGGTTTCCTGACAGAGCTGGGAAGCATCACCAGCATCTATTAAATATCCATTTGCACTGAGTAGTACTATTATACACTCCAGTAGTTGCAGAGATACCGTATAACTATATATTGCCATTGAAATATTTTTATTTAACTTTTGTTGAAAATCACATTTAATTTGAAATCGGATGACAAGATAGAAATCTTCACTATAATAAAAGACGGTGTTTTATTTTTGTCATCAAATAATTCATACTTAACCTGAATCTTTCCAAAGGCAAGAAGAAAGTTTCCCCAGATAAAATGGTAGAGATGCAAGCCAAGATTGAGGAAGAGAGAAAAGCACTTGAAACCAAGCTTGACATGGAAGAGGAAGAGAGAAACAAAGCCAGGGCTGAACTGGAGAAGAGAGAAAAAGATCTGCTCAAAGCCCAGTTAGTACTGTATCATAAGAACGTGGTTTTTTTTTTTTACAGTTCAGTAATCAGATCTAATTAGGGATGTGTGACTGGTGGAAATTCAAATGAATTGGTTGATTAAAGCAGGGATGCACAAAATGAATGCTCCCCTGTCCTGCTGTTAAAGCAAATGAGCTTCCTGTGTAGGTTAGAGCTGGTCAGAAAATCCAATTAAAAAAAAAAACTGCATTTTTTAAATTTTTTTCAAAATTTCAGCCAGCCATAGAGCTTTTTAAAAAAAAAAAAAACTCCAAATTTGAAAAAGCCGGACAAGCTCCTGTATGTAGTAGTCCAAGTACTAAGAACCATCATAACAGCCTTTACTGCCATACAGTTTAATGAGATGGAGGTGGTTGATTCTGGGCACAGAATCTGTCTTGATGTGGAAAGACTGATCCAGGCTGGAGCTGAAAAGTGACCTGTGAGTTCTCACAGAGCCTCAGGGCAGAGCACAAGGCAAGCAGGTGCACGAGGCACGTGGCTGGTGGGACAAGGGCTGGAGAGGTAATGGACTCCTGTGTGAAGCCTCCATGATCCCTGCTTGTCTTCCCCTGGCCCCCATGTGTGATTATTTTCTCTTCTCCTTGCCACTAAGGCCCTGAGGTAAACAGCTGCTGCTGCCACCTCTTTTTCTCTCTCCTCCTGGGTCTCCATGTTGCCTGGGCCCCAGCAGAGGGAGCATTGAAAGTGGAGGAGGAGACAGTCTCCCTGATCTCAGTGCCCCAGCAGCCCCCAGTGGAAGGGAGGATTTGCAGCAGGAGAGACTGTTCACTGTCAGCTGCCCTGTTCGACTTTTAGCTGCAGCTCTCTCCAGTGACTTGTATTTTCTTATTCTTGCAGTCTCGAAAGTGAGATGAGTGTTCAGGCCCCCTCCCGCCCACACTTCAGGCCCATTGTTCAGGCCAGGTCCCACCACTAGAGAGAGCCTGGAATACATGGTGTTCCACTCCCTGTCTCTCTCATCAGACAGGAACACCAGTCGCTGCTGGAGAAGTTATCAGCTTTGGAGAAGAAGGTGATTGTGGGAGGTGTGGACTTGCTGGCAAAAGCTGAGGAGCAGGAGAAACTTCTAGAGGAATCTAACATGGAGCTTGAAGAGCGAAGAAAAAGAGCTGAGCAGCTTCGCAAAGAGCTTGAGGAAAAAGAGGTTTGATTAGCTTCCTTATTGTAGTGCTGATGATCTTAACTGACAGGACTGATTGTCCTCACCTTCCATTGTCTCTCTCAGCCTTGTTGCACACTTGATATGGAAGCTATGGCAGGAGCTGATGCCAGCGTTCCTAGAGACTGACACCTGAAATGGGTAGGCAGTTCTCTGGTACAGAAGTGTGTGCAAGGACAAGCTTTATAGCAGTGTGTAAAAACAGTGGGGCGTGTGTGATACAGATCGGTGTAGGCAGAGCCGGCACTTCACTTAGTCCAAGTAGTTTCTCCTCTGGCTATACCACAGCCAAATGCTTCTCTAACAATAGTAAATTGTGTGTTGCCTTTTGTTTTTAAATGTTGCAAACAGCAAGAACGCCTGGACATTGAAGAGAAGTACACCAGCCTGCAGGAAGAGGCACAGGGCAAGACCAAGAAGCTGAAGAAAGTCTGGACAATGCTAATGGCTGCAAAATCAGAGGTCAGTGTCCAAAAGAGTTGTTTAGTTAGTATTTCCAATTACTAATTTAGTTAGTTTGTAAATATGTGCCCTGCACTATGTAACTCTGGAAAAGTGTTTTACCGGTGTCTTTATAAAGCACCTCTTGGCTTGTATGTTTTCAGAGAACTACATGAACACTGGTAATTTGAGCCTCTGGGGGTTATATCTTCAAGCTTTTCTCTGAATCCACGAGGGCTAGGGTGACCAGACAGCAAGTGTGAAAAATCAGGACGGGGGTGGGGGGTAATAGGTGCCTATATAAGACAAAGCCCCAAATATCAGAACTGTCCCTATGAAATCAGGACACCTGGTCACCCTAATGAAGGCGAGAATTATTTTTCTTTGAAATGAAAGCGGAGGGTCTCATTCATATGACTCTGGGAGCTGGAGCTTTAATAAAATCACCAGTTATCGCTAAACATGTTATAAAATCATCAGTTGCCAACACACTTGCTCTGCACAATCCCCTGCTCCTGCTTGACTTGAATAGTCTCTTATCTTTTCTGTCAGAGTAATGTAATCACTTGACAGAATATGGGATTAATAATTTATCTTAGTTGTATCTCCTTGGAATTTCACTCTTTTTTGTTTCTCTCCTGTGACTTTTCATCTCCGTAGCATATTTTTCTCCTTTCTGTAGCTTTTTTTCCCCTATCCTATCCTTCTGTCCAGGATCCCCAATCACTCGCCACCTGGTTACCACATTCTTTCCCTTTCCCTCCAGCCTGTGGGAGCTCAGAATGTCTATTGGCTGGTGCCTGTAGCCCATGCTGCAGGAGGTCTTCAGGCTGAGAGCTGCTTCCTGCAGCTGCCTGAGCTGCATAGTAGTCTGTTGGATAATGGGATTTTCTTTAGGGTGTGCAGGTCCCTTCCTTGAACAGGATATACCTAGACTGCTCTGCTCCTGGTTTCTTCCAACAAGTGCAGAGCAGGGATTTGCAGAAGTCTTGTAGGCAAAAAGTGCCAGTCTGAGCTTGTATGTTTAATTTATCAATTCTTGGGGATAGTTTATAATAAATGAATTCATTTTGCCTGTGAATTTAAATGGAGATGGAATGATGAAAGGCCAACAACTTTTTAAAAGGCTTTCATGTTTGAACTACTTCTAGCTTCCTGATGGCTTGCTTTATTGTCCATAGATGGCAGATCTGCAACAGGAACATCAGAGAGAGATTGAAGGATTGCTGGAGAATATTCGGCAGCTCAGCAGGGAGCTTCGTCTTCAAATGCTCATCATAGATAACTTCATTCCTCAGGACTACCAGGTAAAGGAAGGGAAGCCTAGTCTTGGATTTGGGGTTTTTAGTAATGTTAGACACACCCATTGATTTCTCCAGCATTCCTTCTGTCCCCATCAGTAGTGGGAGTGACTCAGCACACCTCATCTCTGTATCCAGTTTTAGAGCTAGTAGGTGTTAAATAGCATCGCACAAAAAACAATGAGCCACTTAAGATTCTAACTTATGTATATATTTGTAAAAGAGTATTTATAAAACACAGCAAACCTCTAATTGAATTTAATTAGAAGGAAAATCAAGGTAATTAGGTTTGTTTCAGACCAACACAGTTATATGCGTGCTACCAGGTGCAACTCTGTCACATTTCCATATTAGTTTTAAATCACTGTCAAAAACGTGAAAATCAGAGACCCCAGATGTGACTGAGTCAGTCTTCTGAAAATCCCAAGACAGAGGTTTCTGGTGAGCATTACAATTGTTCACTAAGCAGAATGACTTCACCAGTCACCTTTCTCCCTGTAGTCTTTATGTAATGCTTTGAAAAGCCTGGTTGAGTATATTGATAAAGTGAAGCAATTACTTGATTATCTGGGGTGGATCCACTTCCTCTCCACCCTCTGTCTAAAAGATCTGAAGTATTTTCTAAAATTGAAGGCCATCTCTACAATAGGAAAACGTATACCTGTAATTGTCCACTGTGGCAACTTCACCCTGGGACTGAGTAGCTTTTGGACAACAGTGGTTACAAATAGCTGATGACTGCACCAACAGGGAACTACAGGCTCAAACTCTGCCAACGCATCCTAAATATTCATCTTTCACTCTGCTCTTCACAGAAATGAAAATCTCCTGTTGGACCTCCTACTATAAAAAGCATTATTGATTGAGGATGAACAGTTCCCATCAAAAGGGAGTAGGAGTTACAAGGCACAAAGCCAGCTTATGTAGCCTACCCAAAGGCAAAGTGTTAAAACTGGTGCAGATCCCCCAAAACAGGGCTATCAGTTCATTACAAGAAAATTAATGAAAATTGATCCATTCACCAGAATGACTAATGGGATGTTTCAGGACCCGTTCTGGTCTAGGGACAGATGGATGAAGATGAAGTTAGCAGCAGTATTTGATGTTAAAAGACGCACAACATGACAGTACCTAGAACTTCCTTTGTAGTGTTCTCTTGGCTCCCCAGTTTATGGTATGCCTGAGATTCGTTGTATCTGACAATTTAAATAAAAAGAAAAGGAGTACTTGTGGCACCTTAGACTAACCAATTTATTTGAGCATAAGCTTTCGTGAGCTACAGCTCACTTCATCGGATGCATACTGTGGAAAGTGTAGAAGATCTTTTTATATACACACAAAGCATGAAAAAATACCTCCTCCCACCACACTCTCCTGCTGGTAATAGCTTATCTAAAGTGACCACTCTCCTTACAATGTGTATGATAATCAAGGTGGGCCATTTCCAGCACAAATCCTATTACCAGCAGGAGAGTGGGTTTGTGTGGGTGGGGGCGGGGGGTGAGAAAACCTGGATTTGTAGGTGGGTCTCAGAGCCTGGGCTCCAGCCTGAAACCAAACATCTACACAGCAATTTTTAGCTCCAGTCAGTTGACCTAGGCTCTGAAACTTGCTGCCACGGATTTTTTTATGGCAGTGTAGACCTATCCTCACAGGCTATGGCCTTCAGTGTGTGGGTGTGGTTTTTTAACAGGATATGGTCATCCACATCAGTGAATCAGCCTTGATTAAATTGACTTGAGGAGGAGCCATGTTTAACAGGGCTTTAATGCTGTTGTTAAATTCACTTTGCCCATGATCTCTTGGGTATACCTTATGGAAGATGTATTTAGAGTGTATGAAGAGTTAAAGTTCACAAACCTAGAACAATTATTTTTCTTATTTCTTCTAAGGAAATGATTGAAAACTATGTTCACTGGAATGAAGACATTGGAGAATGGCAGTTGGTAAGCTTAGCTGATAGAAAATGCAGGTAGCTACACTAGTGCAATGCAAAGGTTCTCAAGGGGTATGAAATGAAAGCGACGGTTCTCAGGCTAACTCGCCAACCTTAGCTATACAGTTTTCATTGACTAGTTAGATTGTGCCATAATGGAGAGTCAGTGTTACTCTGATAACCTTCATGTTTTCACTTCCTGACTTCTGCACTTTAAAACATGTAGCATTCATGTCTCTTGCAGTTAATTCTCTGGCTTTCCTAAAGCAAACCAGGATTCAAACCTCTTTCTGTTAATATTGTTAAAATGGAAATTCCAATTAGAAGTTCGCCCCACATCAGAATAAATGGAGTAGGTGAAGGGATGAGCTAACCCCTTTGTTGCAACTATTGTTTGGCTGCAGATTGATTGAAACCTGTTTTAACAGGGCAGAGGTACTTCAGTTGGCATACAGTATCATCACAACAGAGGGTCTTTTAAACAATGGACTTTCAGGGAATTGTAGTAAGACACTGACTGCAAGATCTCTGTGATGGGTTTGTTACTTATCCCAGATGTTATGGCAGGTTTTTGTTTGAGTCTTTTTTGAGGATTTTGGTGTTTCATTGATGTGAGCTAATCGAAGCCATTGCAGCTGTCACCAACAATATTACCAGCCATGTTGTTGGAACAGAAAAGATCATCTGAAATCTTACAGAAATATATATTTGTGTATATATATTTATCTTGCATCATGGCCTGAAGTTCACTAGACTGGCAAACTGCCAAGGGTAGTAAAAGTTGCAGAGCTATAGATGTTCTATTTAGCCACTAGTCCTAGGAAGTTCTGCTTCAGGCGCTTTATAAAGAACATCCCAGCTGCAGCTGAGCAGGAAGGAAAAAAAAAAATAAAGATACAGAAATGCATTTTTCAGGGCACTAAAATTATTCATGAATTTGGGATTGAATTTGACAAAAAACTGGACAACAAAAATGTTGGAAATGTCAAAATGAACTGTTTTTTGACAATGTTTTGAATCCACATTTCAAGACAAAAAATGTCAAATGTTTTGATTTGACCCAAATTAAAAAATTTTGAATATATATTTTTTTTGTTTTGGCGAGAGAGAGAAAAATTGGTTTGAAATGAGTGGATTTTTAAAAAATTATTCATTCAGCTCTAATCCAAGCTAATCTTAACTGTCATGATGGGTAAAAGGTGCAAAGTGTGTCTTTCATCTTGTAAACTCCCAAATTAATTGAATTGAGGCTGGAAGCAAATATAAACCTACCCAGTCATGCAATCAGTTTTATAATATAGTTGACTTTGCTAACGGATCTTTCTCTTTCTTTAAGAAATGTGTTGCATATACAGGGAACAACATGAGAAAACAGACCCCAGTACCAGATAAAAAGGAAAAAGATGTAAGTATCTCTTCTTAAATATGGATCAAACTGTATAGATCTATAGTGTACAAGCCAATGAATACCCATATGTAGGGCCCTACCAAATTCACGGCCTTGAAAAATGCATCCAGGACCGTGAAATATAGCCTCCCCTCATGAAATCTTGTCTTTTGTATGCTTTTACCCTATACTATACAGATTTCATGGAGGAGACTAGTGTTGCCCAAATTGGGGGGCCTGACCCAAAAGGGAGTTGCAAGGGAGTCCCCTTATTTCTGTGCTGCCTTCAGAGCTGGGCAGCCAGGGAGCGGTGGCTGTTGGCCAGGCACCCAGCTCTGAAGGCAGCACCCCGCCAACAGCAGGGCAGAAGTAAGGGTGGCAATACCATACTATTCAACCCTTACTTCTGTGCTGCTGCCTTCAGAGCTGGGCGGCCGGAGAGTGGTGGCTGCTGACTGAGGGCCCAGCTCTGCAGGCAGCAGCGCAGAAGTAAGGGTGTCAATACCATACCAGGCCATCCTTACTTCTACCCTGCTGCTGGCACTGGCTCTGCCTTCAGAGCTGGGCTTCCTGCCTGCAGCCGCTGCTCTCCAGCTGCCCAGCTCTGAAGGCAGTGCCACTGCCAGCAACAGTGCAGAAATAAGGGTAGAATACCACAACTCCTCTTCTCCTCCCCCCCCCCCCCCCCCAAAAAAAAAAAAAAAAAAAACCCTTGTGACCACCCCACAGCTTTGTGTGTGTGTGTGTGTGTTCAGGACCCCTACAATTACTGTGAAATTTCAGATTTAAATAGCTGAAATCATAAAATTTACCATTTTTAAAATCCTGAGACCATGAAATTGACCAAAATGGACCATGAATTTCGTAGGGCCCTACCATATGTGCTGCATCTCCTGCTGTAAAACTTTCTAACTCTGATTTTTATAGTCTTTGTGTTTTGATGAAGCACACTTCTTGATAAGTGTTATAGAAGAACATATACTAACAGTCGTAAAATGGATTCTGTGTATTTGTTCTCTAGCCCTTTGAGGTGGATCTTTCCCATGTTTATCTAGCTTACACAGAAGAAAGCCTGAGGCAGTCTTTGATGAAGTTAGAGAGGCCGAGGACTTCAAAAGGAAGATCAAGGCCTAAAACTAATAGAAGGTGAGAGTTCTTGTGAAATGGTTTTGTATGTGGTTGGGAACTTCCATGTGAAGTGTTTTAAGTCCTAACTAAAGGTTTATTTTGGGGATCAGTCCGGTAGGCTGCATTTGGGCATCCCTTTAATTTGAATGGGAGTTAAGGAATGAACAGCAGGATCCCAGGCCCTTTGAGCAGTGCTGTGATGCATTCCACAGAGAAGGTCATTGAACTATAGTGAATGCTGATCAAAAGCCATAATACTTGGAAAGCATGCTCTATTGATTTAAGGGCAATTTTCTGTTGCCAAGATACCAAATTATTAGAGCTGGTTCTGATTTCTCCTCTGTTTTTTCAAAAATTGACAGTTTCTTTTTTCCCCCTTTTTAAATAATTTTGACATTTAAAAAACTAACTTTTTCAAACTAAATAGTCCTGTGCCTGCAGAGAACTATAAAAAGGGGTATAAGATTTGTCATAGTATAAATAGTGGTATTTAAATAAAATGGAGAATGGAATTAAATGGAAGACATATATGAATACATGCCTCAACAATGCTAAAATCACTGAAGCCTACACAGAGGAATATAACGTTCCTTAGGTGATATGAGGTAGAGACTCAGTCTGAGTCAAGGTTTGGGAGTTGCTAAGTTTAGTTCTGGTTCCAGTTTGGGTTAATTATACAAAAAGCCCACCAGCATTAAGATTGGGACAGTAACACCAAGTCAGCAAACATAATACATTATGCTTACTCAGTCATGTTACACATACCCCAGATTTTAAGGTACACTTTTTAACTGACTGTAGTGCATGAAGATTTATAGTCAACAGAGAAAACATACTGCGCATGCTATGTAGTTTTTTATCATGGGAGAGTTGGCTTTGGCAAGAAACATTAACTTTTGGGGTCAAGTTAAGAGGCATAAAGTGGGGTAAATTTGACTCTTAAAGACACATAATCAAGTCTAAGTGACTTAAGAAGTGGCCTACCTTAACACCTTAAACATTTGTGTGTGTAGTTCTTGCTACATTCCTCTCCTCTGGCTACTTGATGTGTTTTATTCTAGCATGCATAGACTTTGGAGGTCAGATTCACAAGTGACATGTGAGAGTACACATAAGTTACCTGTCCAAATGAGGGTGGTGCTGATGGATGACCAAATGTAAACCTAGATAGATTGTACTTCGAGTTAGCCTTCTAAAATATTAAATATGCCGTTGTTGAGATTTTAGCATATTATTTTTAGAGGCTAGAAACCAAACTTGTGTAAATGTTAATACTATATACTTTAGATTTGGAAAATGTTAACCCCTTCCTTTTCTTGGGTAGACTACTAATGTGTGTTTTGTCTTTTTCCACCCCTCCTCTCTCAACAGAAAACGTTCAGCAAAGCCAGGAGCCGTCATTGACTCTCTGCTTCAGTAGGTGTTTTGCATTCCGCTTCAGAGTAAAGATTAATGTGTGTTGTAATGCTTTGCTAAAATTCATAATTCGTTAGAAAATATTGAAAAACTGGCTCAATTTGACCAGAAGGGGCTACCAAACAATGCCTCATCAGTAAACAAAAATGAACTTGTTTCCCTAATTACCCTTATACTGTATGTTATATTAACATATGTTAAACCAATATATGTGTTGTTGCAAAATTGTCAATATATTACACCACTCTTTGTGTTGTGCAGGGAAACCAGTGGCAGTAAACCTTGTTGAAATGTATAGAAAGCAAGAACTTTAGGTGTGTTTAAATTTTAAAAATATTAGCCCAGTGTGGTGGATAGATCCTGAACTTTAAATCCTGATAACTCTGTTTTATGTCCTGCTTTGTACATAAACTAGCGGCTTACACTGTTGTCCTGTGTTGCACTGTTGTATGTTTTCATGTAGTGGGTATAAATCCATGATATAACTTAATCTGAATACTGAGCCCCCTTCCTTGGCTATTTAAATACTCCCTATTTGTAGCTGCTATTTGAATTTCATACATTAAATGACTAATTGTCTTTCTGTTCCTTTAGTAACTGACATATGTAGACTTACTGTATATTGTTGCAGAAAGAGTGACTGTTCTGAAAACCTAAACTGTACAAATTCAAGAACATTGGGCAAGGACAATGTTTTGTTTAGTTTCAGTGCAAATGAAAACAAAACTGTTTAGTTTCATTTTATTTGAAGTGCTGTTGTCCTTTTATTTACTGTTTAAATGCACACAATCTCTAGGCAACAACTTTGACTACTTTTGTGTGGGTGGCCATTGCTGAAGAAAATGCAAGAGAATATATTTTACTTTTTAAAAGGCTGCTTTGCACCTTGACTGCGCTTGCACTGAGTGGAGGATGTGTAACTGATCTCTCTGATTGTAACTGAGCCTTGCATTTTTTGTATGAATTGCTCTACTCTCAATATGGATGGAGAAGATAAAATCCTAATGTGTTAAAGAGAATGCCACAAACCCGTAATATAGCTCAGGCTAGGTGTTTTCAGAGCTTGTGGCTAGCTTTCGCACCCTTGGCCCTAATATTTTGGGGGCAATGCTCTATTGACCAGGGATGAATTTGGACCCTTTATATTTTAAAATAGAGAGGTGCTTCCTTTACTTCCCATCTCCAGGTAGTAGTAACATCCGCACAAAAGTCGGTCCTGTCTACACCCAAGTAGCCTTTTGTTTTCCATTACACTTAGAGACAGTAGCTTAATTTCTTCTAAAATCATTATCCTTTGCATTGAGTGGCTGCTGATTTACTAGTTCATTTGATTCCCCCTGAATACTGTGCTGCTACTAAACATTTAACATTTTAATATATTGCTTTTGTGATACAGGAGAAATTATTCCTTTGTCTTATGTATGTTCTGTAACTAGTGCAGGAACACATCGGTTACAGATGTCTTCAGTCTTCATAAACCCATTTATTATTAATGTCTGTAACTTCAGCATAACCTTACAATGTTGCATGGAGTGTAAAAAGCTGTGACTGCTGATGTGAAAAGGTGGAGTCCCTGAACAAAAGCATAGCACTGTTCCACTGCGGGTGTCGTGCATTCGTTCTGGTAACAAGATTTACAGTTAGTTGAAATATTCTTTCTGTAGTGTGCAGAATATTTAAAAATGCATCAAAATACCATGTGTTCATGTCCCCTTCTTAGTACTGTGACCAATAGTTCTGTCTTGTGGATCTATATGCAAGTGTAAGATGCACAGTCTGATAGTTAAAATTTGGTCTCACAAGGACATATTTAACTTTGAGAATTTCAGTAGCATTCTGGTTAAGCTCTGTTGTCCTTTTTAAAAAATCTGTTTCTTTTGATGTGTATGTCTACACTGCGACTAAACATACGTGGTTGGTCCGTGTCAGCTAACTCAGGCTTGGGTACTGTAAAATTGCAGTGTAGATGTTTGTGCTTGGGTTGGAGCCCAGGCTCTGGGACCCTGCGAGAGGGAATGCTCCAGCCCTAGCCTGAAAATCTGCACCACAATTTTACAACACTGCAGCCCAAACCCTGTGTGCCCAAGTCAGCTGACATGGGCTAGCTGTGGGTGTTTAATTGAAGGGTAGGCATACTCAGTGTCTTCACCCAGGAGCAAAACTTATTATGTTGCATGGGTTTTTTTAAAAACAATTGGCACTATCATTTTAAAGTTTATACAAGATTTCTTTTTTTATAGCACAGCATTTAAATAAGAGGGAATTCATCAAGCTCTTCCCCCAAAATGAGGTGTACTTCTCATCTTGAAGAAAAATTAAAGTATTGGTACTTAAACTTAACTTACTGTGAATGTGCAGTAAACTTATTAAACGTTCTAATTTACCTAACTTGTATACTTGTCATACATGCTAAAAAGACTGAAGAGAGTCCATAATGGCTCAGAAGTCATTGCTATGGCCCCAGGCCTTCACCAGGTCCATGCAAGAGGACCTCTGCAGCCGCAGGAAGCCCAAGCTTCATGTGGGCTTCTGGAGCCATGTGCTCAGTGTAGAATTGGGGCCAACATCAGTAATAGAAGATCTGGAGTTCCTTGGTTTTTATGATAAAAGTTAATACCATTATGACCTTGTTGCAGTAGGATCCAGCAACTAGGCAAATAAACACTTCCTCCTTAATCAGTGCTTTTTAAAAATGATCTTACCAAATGGTCTGTCTGTCTGACAGACCATTAATGGCACCTTGAAGGTGCCATTGTGAGCTATTCTACCCATACTAAAACATTAAATGATTAAGTCTAAAAATGCATTTGCTACGGTGGAACAGATCTGTAAAAGACAAGTCCCTGATAAACAAATGTTACTTGTACAACAGTAGTTAAGAGGACAGCTTTTCTGTATGTATGTTTGTTAAAAAAGGAAGCTTCTTGTGTCATTTCTATCTTTTATACCAATTTGCACATAAAACCAGCATGCTCCATGATAGACTTGCTGGCTGTGATTTGCTGTCACAGCTTCGGCTTTGGAGAACAAAATCCCTTGCTATTAAAAAGGAGGAACTTTGAAATGAAATATTTTTAAGTAGGTTCTGTTTATATTTATGAAGCTTGACTGATCTTTGAAAGGTTTGAATATTTGTCTGAGTATGGGCATTATTTTTAAAGTTGCTAAAAATGCATCTGGGCCACAGATTTACCCTGCAGCTCTTGGATTATCTGCAGGCTTATTCTGTCCATAACTCATTTTTAAATCTTTTTTTAAATTTATGCTTTAGCCAGTACAGCTATTCTGGTCTCAGTTCGGTCTTTTTCCTTAACTCATGCTCTTTTGTGTGGTTGTGTCTGTCAGTTTTCCTCCCAGTTTCCTCTCTTCAGGAAGTGTTGGCCTTAACACTGACATTTCCTGGGTCTTTTGTCAGTTTGTTACATTCTTAACACTGCTTTTAATAGAGCATATTTTGCATTTAATTTTTTCCTGGTCCTGGAATTGCTAGAATGGGGGGGAAATCTGCCTTAGTGCCTTTCACTGACTTATACTGTAGTCTGCACACTTTAAATTATAGCTATTTCTCTTTAGTTCTGTTTCACCAATTTGTATATAGGCAAGAAATTCTAGTTGTACAATTACTCCCTATTTATTGTTTTGCTAACTTTGTTGGAAGTGTTGTTTCTGATTATTCATTGTATTTTATGTATAAATTTTATTTGTTACATTGTACATACCAGTATTGTGTCTACATGGTGCATGTTCTTGCCAAGGAATAAAAATTTGAACTCCTCTAATGTTTCATCTTTTTATCAGTGTGGCTTTTTTCACATAACACAAGAACCAGGAGTCACCTGATTAAATTAATAGGCATCAGGTTTAAAACAAACATAAGGAAGTACTACTTCACACAACACAGTCAGCCTATAAAACTTGTTGCCATGGGATGTTGTGAAGGCCAAAAGTATAACTAGGTTCAAAAAAGAGTTTAGATAAGGTCACGCAGGATAGGCCCAACAATAGCAATTAGTCAAGATGTTCAGAGATGCAACCCCATGCGCCAGGTGTCCCTAAACCTCCAATTGGTAGAAGCTGGAACTGGATGACTGGATGGATCTCTGGAAATTGCCCTGTTCCGTTCATTTCCTCTAAAGCAGGGGTAGTCAATAGGTGGACCGCAGGCCAAGTCCTGATCGCCAGATGCTTTTGAACTGACCCTGAAATCTTTTTTACTTATTATTATTGGGTTTTTTTAAATGTTCTCAGGAATGTGGACCTTAACTATACCTTGACCAAGAAATTTGGACCTCAACAAAAAATAGTTGACTACCCCTGCTCTAAAGCATCTGACCCTGGCCACTGTTAGAAGACAAAATGCTGAGCTAGAGGGACCATTGGTCTGACTCAGTATGGCTGTTCTTCTGTGTACACAACTTCTTACTACTCTGCGTTGACTGATCCATCCAATGGTCATTAGAAGGACAGTAGCTAAGATCAGCAATAGAGCTTTGAAATATAATAGCATTTAATTGCACTTCTGGAGCATCTTTCCTCCAAGGATCTCAAATGTTTTACCAGTCTTAACTAAGTCAGTCACCCCTGCGAGGGAAGTAAGCAATAAGGATCATACGTTTTTAAGGTCAGAAGGGATCATCATGAGCACTGGTCTGATCAACATAAAATTTCACCCAGTGATTCTTGCTTCAAACCTAAAACTCCTGGTTGGGCTAGAGCTTTTTTTAAAAAAAAAAAAAAAAAAAAGACATCTTACCCACTACTGAAATGTGGCATGCTCTCGAGAGGAACCTAGCTGCTCTTAAATTGTGTAATGTTGTATGCAGTTGAAGAGCGGAAGTGAAGATTGTGTCCAATTTAAATTCAGGGGACTTTTAACTAGGAAGAATAGAATTACCTGCCCTAGAATTTGTCCAGAAACTAGCATATATTACATCTACTTTTAGCAAAAGTGTCATGAAATCTTTAATAACAACATGTGGTCAGACTATCTAGGCTTTAGCCCAAAAGATAGCTCCTGCAGTAGTGTAAGGCCCCTACTTACACCCTGGCATGACTCAGAGCCAAGTGCTACCTACTGAATTCCCACCACAACTTCATGCACCATCTTGGTGCTCTTGGGAAGTCTTCTATTTCACCCGTAGGCTGGCTTCATGCTGCTTTGCTCCGAGATCTGACCATAGCACAAATGCAATCTTCCACCTGTGTTGACTGCAGAAAGAGTAATTTGACCGTTTAGAAATTTTAGCTTGTGCAGAATAGAGTTGCCCCATCTTTGAAGTGGTGATTCTTGCTGGGCACACATTACCTCTGCTCTGTCAGCTGCATTGGCTGCCCATTCATTTCTTGATTCATAGATTAAAGGCAACACTTTCCGTATACAGGCCAGATTTTCAAAATTGATCCTTACCCAGCCAATCTATTGGAGGGGCAGCTGGGTTCTGAGCACTACTGAAAATCTATCCTTAAAGCTCTAAATGGATTCCAGCTGAAGTCCTTGGAGACCACTCTCTGATTGGTATGGTAATCCACCCCTTCTAGTAGGCAGGCATCCTCTGGAATAGTGTTCTCACCTCAGAAAATTCTTCCTTTCTCCCTTCAGCCCATCCTGCTATCCCTTGCACTTGCTCACCTCCTATGCTGTAATGCCTATATGCCCTTCTGGGAAAGGGGGCGAGAGGCTAGAGTTGATGGCAGGTAGTCTTGTCCCCGTTTGTAGTAGTTATTTGTGTTGTGATTGGATTAGGGGCCATTGGCCTATGCATTTTGTGTACACAACAACAAAAATAGTCCCTGCACGTAGAAGATGAGATGACAGATTGGGGAGCATTTTGAAACTGCTCTTGATTTCATGTTTTTAAAAATGTGCTCTTGGTGTTAATAACCACACTTGCATACTCTAAACAGTGTTGCGAGGCTGCTGCAAAATTAGCTGAGGTTTTTAGAAGTTAAGTTCCATTTCCTCTGCTGTAAGGAATGACTTATTGACACACACACACACACAATACTGTGTATTAGAGTGCTTTCCTTTCGCAGAAGAAAATCTTTCTTGGGCTATGTGCAGGCAATAGATAAAGGGTTTCGATAGATAACTGAGCAGTTCCATTGAGAATACTCTGACTCAGCTGATGTACCAGTTGAACCTTACTGGAGTACAGGGACTTTCCAAAGCTACTGCATGCTGTGTTTCATCAGAAATCTCCCACACTTTTGCTGAAGTTAAGTGCAACCTGCTGCGTCAGGCATTTTGTTGATAGAAAGACTTGAAACTAAACTCCTGCTCTGAATGCCACAGGAGTCTGGGGGTGTTCAGCTCAGACTTCTTGTTCTTGGCCCTTCTGGCCCTCTGGTCTTTCTCCTTCCTTGCCCTTTGCTGCTGCTGTCACAAACTCCTCTTTGAATTGTTGATAGTAGTAAAGTGGGGTGGTGATGGCGCACGCTGCACTGAGTTGAGCACTCAAAAGAGGAAATCTGAGGTCTGCTGTATGAAGGACTCTGCAAAATCACCTGTGACCACCTCATGGCTCTAGAACTGATATTGCCCTTTGAAGCACGTAGCCAACTTCTATGTACTTCTGAGCCACTGGCTTGCTATTGCTGGCCTTAGGTTTATGCCATCCCTGTAGCTTGCTTGCATAAGATCACGTTTCTGAACACCGGATTTGCAAAATAGACTCTATGAATATTCTATTCATGGCTTTAATGACTGCTTCCCACCATCCATTTGACTCTCACATGCTTTGGATTCTTTCTTGCCCTTTGCCAGCTGAAACCAAACATGGCTCCTTATCTTTCCTCCCAGGCTCAATTCCTCCTTTTCTCCTTTGCTGTCACTAACACTGGCCTCTTGTCGGAGTTATAGCTCTTTTTGGAGCACCTGGGCTAGCACCAATTCTCACTGCTCGCACCACACAATTGTCAAAATCTGATCCTCCTTTTCTGGTGTAACAGTAAAACTTGTCAGTCACTGTGCCTTGGTTCCCTCCCTCCTTGATTACTGAAACCATCTTCGTTGTAGTATTCAGCACTCCCTTCCTGGCCTAACAAAACGCAGCTGCTAAATTATCTTCACCCATTGCTCCTCCCACACCGCACCCTCCTTCAATTCCTTCGCAGACTTGCCCTTGTCCACCGTGCCAAAATGAAACATCTGATCCTTACCTCATCCTACTTTCCTTCTCCCTCTCCTAAGTTCATACATTCCGTTCCTTCATTGGGCATGTAATAACCTTGCAATTCCAGTGTGAAAGAAACACTCTCGTCCCTCAGACCCCTAACAAAGCCCTACACACACACATGTGCTTGTGTCTTTTGTGCTCCCATGTTGTGTGTGGTTGGTGAGCAGAGAGGAGGACAGAAGAAAAAATGCTTCATCTTTCTCCCAGCGCATTTTGGCTCTCTCACATTCCTGCTTTACATTGTACGATGCATGAGGCAGAGACTGTCTTTATAGCTGTGTCTTCTGAATAAACTAAGTACATTGCTGATGCTCTACAAATGGTTACCAACAAATGTCTCCTATAACACATCAGCAACATTGGTCCAAAACCACTTTATTTTAAGGTTAATTATAAATAATCTTTATTAATAATAATAATACAATGCCACTGTACATTTGTGAATGGAAAAATTTATCCTCTAATTCTACTGTAGTTTTTCTTTCATTATCTTTTTGGAGAAATCTTTCAGATTCTCTAGAAAATGTTTCAACTTAATATTATTGTCTGCCTTCACCGGACAGGGTACCTATAAAGGAAAGGTCACATCACAGATGTTAGTACAATTGCTGAGGTACTTAGTTTATGGTGGTGGTTTTAGCTGCTAACTGGTGGCAAGAACAAACACCTTTCTTGTGGTTAGACCTGCTCTGAGAAGGATTTTCTCACATAGTTTGTAGCCAAATGTGGCTTGAATGGTGCAAAATTATGAAGTGTATGTGAATGTACGAATTACTCATCAGAATTTGCTTGCATCACCCATGACTTGGTGAAAAACGTCATGCAAGCAGCCAATCAGTAGAAAAACACTTGGTTGAGCTCTGTGTGAGGTTCCCTCAAAAGTGAAAAATGATTAATGTACTTCTAAAATGTATCCTATTTGAAAACACAGGACCATATTCTTTCTAGTAGGGTAGTGCCTCGGAGTCCCAGTCATGGACCAGAATCCCCGTGTGCTAGTGATGTGTGTACAGAAGCAATTAGGCTTTTGTGGGGCCCTGGGCAAGTGGGGGCCCCTCCCCACCTCTTCTACCTGCATTCTCTCTCCCCCCCCCCATCCCCCTGCTGACCATGGTCGGGATGTGGGGGCTTGCCCTGCTCCACCCGCTCTGTGCTCCTGCTGGGGAGTGGAGTCGGGGCACAGGCGCTTGCCCCTCCCCACCTCTTCTACCTGCATTCTCTCTCTCCCCCCCATCCCCCTGCTGACCATGGTCGGGATGTGGGGGCTTGCCCTGCTCCACCCGCTCTGTGCTCCTGCTGGGGAATGGAGTCAGGGCACAGGCGCTTGCCCCGCTCCCTGGCAGGAGTGCCAGGCAGGCAGGCACAATGGGGTGAGCCCCTGTGCCCTGATCCCACTCCCTGACAGGAGCACTGGGCGGTGTGGGTCAGGGCACAGGAGCACACATTTTTCTGGGGTCCCCCCAATTGGCTGAGGCCCCTGGGCACGGGCCCTCTTGGCCCAGTGGTTAATCTACCACTGTGTACATACCCCGGCCAAAAAGCCTGGCTCTGATGCAAGGACATTACTCACCTTCTGAATTAGCTGTATTAAATTAACATAAATGCCTTCCAAGGGAAACTTGTAGGGATGGCAGTAACGGCTGTTTTCAACAACCGTTGCAGCTTTGCATAAAATATCAAATGTCTCCTTTTTCTAAAAGAAAGAGGGAAAAAAAAGTGTATTCCTTTTCTAGAAACTCTCACGGGGTGATAAACATAACTGCGCGGTGATAGCAGAGACTTCATTAATAGCTGGTGAGCACTGGGAAGATGCAATCCACTTCTGATTCTAAGGAAGGAAGAAAACTGCACCCTGAACTAAAACCATGAGATCTGAAAAAGTTATGGTTACTTCCTGCCCTTGTTCCTGCTCACACTGTGTGTGTGTGTGTGTGTATATATATATATAAAATATGTGCCTACAAGTTCTGGTTTCAGCTAGCAGCAGAGAAGTAAGTGCCAACTTTTCAGGAAAAAAAGGCAGTTCTTAACACTCCAGACTAAATAAAATGCCTCAGATCAGCCTCTACGTTGTTAGCCTTTCTCTAATTAAGAGTGGTAAAGTGAAAGCCCTGATTCAGGAGCTCCTGTCTTGCACCAACTCCAAGGGAGGCATAAGCAAGGAGCACCTTCCAGTGTCAACTGATACATCGTAATGATCTGATTATAGAATGACCAGATAGCAAGTGTGAAAAATCGAGACAGGGGATGGGGGGGCAATAGGCACCTATATAAGAAAAAGTCCTGAATATTGGGATGTCCCTATTAAATCGGGACATCTGGTCATCCTATCTGATTATGAGATTGAGAATTGAGGACTCCAAGGGGAAAATAGGCAGGCATGTGGACAGCATATACTTTTTAACCTCTCTCCCTCCGTTTTCCCATCTGTTAAATGGGCATAATATGGCCCAGCTCAGAGGGGAGGGTTGTGGATAGTCTGTTAACATTCCTCAAATGCTTCAAATAGGAAAAGTGCCACCTAAGTTAACTATAATATTTTTGGGAGGAGGCAGTTTAGAAGTAATTGAAGTGGCAGAAGCTATTAGAGTCCTTTTGACTTTTATAAACAATTTTAGAAGCCATCCTCTTCCAGGGCTGAAAACCAATAGACGCTAGCTGCATCTGAACAGATTCAGACAAAGCTAGAAACCCCTTAAAAGAGATGATTTACATTACAGGTGTGTCGATGCAACATCTCTACCCAGAGCCTGATGCGCCTGAAGATCTCACTTGCTACCCTGGTCTGTAAGGGTGTCCTGCTGGACTCTGCTTTCCATAGCCCAGAGCAGACTTAGTATTTGATGCCAAAGCTTCCATGTTAAAGTACTCTTTGGATGTGACTTACCAGGACGAGGGATGGACAGGTTGGAACTTGGGGTATGTTCACTAAACTTGTAGACGCCAGAAACTGGATTAGAAAGAAAGGAATGTTGGTTTGTTAGATCATCCTGAATAAATATGACTATGAGAAAAACATATTGACAACATCGATAAACTCCACGGCAATTGAGTGAACGGTGGTTTCCCTAATTTCACCATCCCAGTGGTTTTTCAGTGATCATCCCCCATGAAGGAGCCGATGTTCAATGCCACTGAACGAGAATGAAAACTTTTCAAGATCTGTTATAAAACGGTGTGTGTCAAAAGTGAAGCCTGGGAGGGGGAGGGACACAGGCTCTGCGTGAAATTTCTGCCTCTCCATACCATTCCTGCCTTTTTACAAACGGGCGGCGAGGCTGACATCTATATTACCTCCCTGTCCCCAGTACAAACTGCAGGGAGACAGCAGGTTGCATGGCAGCCTCTCTGCAGCGGATCCTCCTGCCACTTCTCCACACCCCTATTCTGGTGTTCCCAACATCCAGTGACTCTTCCCGCAACTCATTCCCTTATGTGCCAGTCCAGCTGGAGGCAGTTCAGAGCCAAGCTCAGTGGGGCACAAGGGGTGCAGTGCCTGGCTTGTCACCCCCTGCCCAGGAGCACAAGAGGGGTTCAGCAGTGTGGAGGGCATCGTCCATAAGGGAGCGGATGAGATCAGGTAGGATCATGAGCTGCCTTGCTGCAGCAGTATAGGACATCACCTTTCTATGAATGCAGGAACTGTAAAGCTAGAGATACTTGACTTAGGCAACAGTTTTCGGAGGACAAAAAAAGCATCTGAGACTTTATTATCTGCTGTTAAATCGCTATGTGCTAACTAAACAAGCTTCCTCCAGATAAGTGCGACTAGAGGGATATTCTGCCTAACCAGAAATAGCAATATAGAATGATGTGGCATGTGTGTATGAGAGAGACAGACACACACACACAGCTCCAAGAAAAAGGAAGTTTCAATTCTTTTTAGTTTTGCAGTGTGTTCTCTTGTGCCAGCAAAGGTAAAGAGCCTGTAAAGCCTTTCAGTTATTGTAGTCCCAGCAATCCTGTCAACACCACTGCTCTGTGGGATTGCTCTTCACTGAAAGTAGCTGAACAGAACGCTTACAAACTTTCTTATCAGAAATAGTTTCTGCTAAATTCTGAAAACCTCCAGGAGGAAGGTTTTGCCTGAAGAAGGTCGGCAAGCTTCTGCCCTTTATTATCTGAATAGTGGCCTCGACTCTAAATCAGGTGTTCTCTTCAGTTTTATCTCTAGCAGAATGAGAAACAGAATTGTTCATCATCCATATGTTGGGGTGTATTTTTGTCCAGTTCCCTAACTAAGAGAGGAAACTCTTCAGTTCCACCGGCACTGTTACAGCTACACATCCTTTGAACAGCGTTTCTTGGTGAAGCCCATAACAACCATCTGCTATGCCTGAATTTAGGATGATTTATTTTTCTCTTACCTTTGTGTTTGCAAAAATATTTGTCACGTTCATCTCGCCACAGGAAACCTTGATCAAGGCAAAAAGAGAGAGAGGAGACATCAGGCTAGACAAGCCGATAACCCCCGGATAAGCTTGTGGGTTATCTGCTCTCCTCAAAGAGGTAGTAGAGGATGATTTCAGTCTAGTTTGCTTAACAAATTTTTTTGCCTGCCACTGTCAGCTCAGCGCTTATCTTTACTTCAGCAGTTACAGAACCTGAATAAAGTCTTTTGTCCCTCCCATCAAATAGTGAAAGGACCGCTCTTGAGAATTCACATACCTTCTGCTTCGTAACGTGGTCCAGTATCTTGATGATCTCTCTTAAATAGGTGACCCAGCAGATTCTGTGCCTTCCCAGGACCATATGATTGTTGCAGGCTAACAAGCAGAAGCAAGTTAGAATAACTGGAAACCTTACACCCATGTCTGATTATATATTATTCAAATATCTAGCAATTGTGAATCAAGAGGATTTATTTACAATACCTTGCTGTGTGATTCTGGAAAAAGTGTCACTACTTATAGGCATGAAGTTGCTGAAGCTGCTGGAAAAACACTGAAAATATAAATAGATTTTTGTGCACAACTGGCTAAGTCATTACTGTTCATGAGCTTATATCTGCTTCCAGGATATAGATAAAAGGGAAAAATGAGACTTTTGTTTCTAATCTTACAATTGAATTGATCATAGGAAATTTCCGTCCTGCCGATAACAACTGATAGGAGTCACTTCAGGGTATTTGTATGCTGTAATTGCATACAAATAACTCTAAATTGCAGTTTTTCTAATTTCATTACACCGGGCGATGTATAATTAGTTGTTAAGCAAAGTTAGAGCCTAGATAAGCCCAAACCAACATCCCATATCTGATCACCAGTGGGGCTTTGTCCCAATTTTGTGGTTTGAAGTGACCTCTAATTACCTTGTCTACTCTTTCATTGCTCTCGCTCCCTCTCTTTAATGTTAATATTTACAAATATTGATATAAAGCAAATTTTTGTTTCACAATGGTCATTGCATAACGTTATCTATCTACAGCGTCTTAAATTGGTGCAAAAAAGACTCTTTAATGGTCACTATAGAAAAAGGTGACATATAAAAGGAAGGATATTTCCTATTACATTTTTATCTTGATATGGTGAATTAAAGGTACCCTGATGGGGGAAGAAGCATCCTAGGTACTATGAACATTGCTGCCACATCTATAATGCTTTTATTGCTTACTTCCATAAATGATCAGTAAATGATCAGAACAAAAAAGTAATAAAATAATCACCTTTAGGGAGTATGTCAATGGGTAGAGCAAAACCCACCATAATCCAGGGAAAGCCGTGGAGGGCTCTAAATCAGGCCCCTACAGACATCTTAAATATTCAGTAACCGACTCAAAAAAAAATGCAATATCAGACTATAAATATCTTGGCTGCGTAGTCACCCAACTGTTACAGGTAGTTCTGTAACTGCAGAGAAACCCTTCTGACTGTGACTCAGTGCTGTAACGCTGAAGGATAGGTTGAAGAGAAGTGCTAGCTGCTCTGTGCATCTCAACGTGGTGTTAATTGCCAAGTCTACTGATGGTAGTTTAAATATCAACAGTGTTAACTTGATCATTGCGAATTATTTTAGTTAAACAATCTAGCTGGGATCATAGACGCATGTAGGTCTGGGAAGGACCGCAAGAAGTCATCAAGTCCAGCCCCTGAGCTGAGGCAAGGCTAAGCCTGTCTTAGGCCTTGTCTACACTACATAGTTTCATAAAAAAAAAAAAAAAGTTTCGTCGACAAAACAGTGGAGGGGTACATGCTGCAATGCTCCTTCCACGCACAAAACTCTTCTGCTTTGCCGATAAAAACCACCTGAATGAGAGCCAGCGACTCATAACTGTTGACAGTGCAGAGGGGGCAATTTAAAGATTTGGAGGTCACATGATGGCCCCATGTGTCACCTCTGCTGCCCACCCAGCGGTGCTTTACAAGCTCCCCTCCACGCTGTCCTTTGCCTCTTCGCCCCCCACCATCCCCACTGCTCCTCCATAAACCCCCGGCGGGGCGTGTCCTGCTCCCAGCACTGTGCCCAGAACCAGCTCCTGGTGGGAGCGCTCAGCTCACCTGCAGCCTGCCCGGCAGGCTCCTTCCTCCCCCACTGCCTTTGGCTGGGCCGGCACCCAGGGAAGGCAGCCCTGCATGTGCCAGAGCCCTGCACAGCACCAGCTGGACACTACACAGGCGGGCATGGGGGCGCCCCTCAGATGTGTGCTGGAGTAGAGACGGGAAGCGATTTCCAGCCCAACCGGCAAGCTCCACAGCAGCCCCCCCAGGCAGGGGCTTAGCGTCCTCTTTCCCCTCTCCCGCCCCCACATCCTTGGTCCTGGCCCCAGGGAGCGTGGGCTGCTCCGTCCCCTAGGCGCCCTCCCCTGCTGAGCCACCTCTGGCTATGTTCCTAGCCACTGAAGCCCCTGCAGTCAGGTTCCCTGGGGCCCCAGTCCACAACGCCTCCTTAGGGCTTAACCTCTTCCTGCCCGCGCTGCACCCGGGGACAGGAGTGACTGGATTATGTCGGTGGCCTGCAGCAGCCTGGAGCTATTAGCTGCCTTTTGGCACTATGCGGGCAGGGAGGGACGGGAGCTGCTTCCAGCTGCCGGCGGGACGAAGGGATGAGCGCTGCCAGGTCATCCCTTCTCCCCCATCCCCTCTGCGGCTGGAAGCAGCGCCCATCAGTTCCCACCTGCACAGTGGTGAAAGGCTGCTGCTCGATGTGTTCTGATGTGAACCCTGGCAGAAACTGAACCTTGTCATGCCCCTTCCCCACCATGTGTTGCCTCTGATGAGAGGACTAGAGCTTTTTGAAATTCCACTTCCTGTTTTTTCTGTGTGGCGCGCTCACATTGCATCTTCCCAGCTGACCATGGCGGCTCCATGCAGCAAACGCTCTCCTGCTTGGCGCACACCTGAGTTGTTGGGTCTGTAGGGAGAGGAGGCTGTGCAATCCCAGCTCCGCTCCAGCCATAGGCATTTGGAGACCTACAGTCAGATTTCTCATGGCTTGTTGTATAAGGGCTACAAATGGGACACACATCCGTGCTGTGCAAAGATAAAGGAGCTGAAGCAGGTGTACCAGACAGCAAGGGTGGCAAACCATTGCTCTGGTGCTGCACTGAAGACCAGCCACTTCTAGAAGGAGCTGGACGCCATCTTTGGCAGTGACCGCACCTCCACTGCCAAGAGCCCCATGGATACTTCAGCTAGGGCTGCCAGGAGTCTGGTTTTTGACTGGAACACCCGGTCGAAAAGGGATGTTGGTGGCTCCGGTCAGCACCACTGTCAGGGTTGTTAAAAGTCTGGTCAGCAACTCCCTGCCTGCCAAGGCTCTGCACAGCTCTCTGGAAGCAGCCGGCATGTCCCTGCAGCCCCTCGGCTTAGGGGTAATCAGAGAAGGTCCGCGTGCTGCCCCCGCCCCCCCAACACCGGCTCTGCAGTGCCCATTGGCTGGGAACTGTGGCCAATGGAAGCTGCAGGGGCGGCGTCTGCGGGCGCCAGCAGCACATGCCATGCAGAGCTGTCTGGCCACACCGCCACATGCCGGCCGCTTCCAGGAGCAGCACGGAGCCAGGGCAGGCGGGGAGCCTGCCTTAGCCCCGCTGTGCTGCCAACTGGGACTGACCTGAGGTAAGTGCTGCCCAGCCAGAGGCCACACCCCAAACCCCCTGCCCCAGTCTGTAACACTGTCCCACACCCTATCTCTTCCAAACCCCATGCTCCCACCCTCACCCCAACCACCTGCCCCAGGTTGGAACCCACTCCTGCACCCAAATGCTCTCCCAGAGCCTGAAACCCCTTCTGTACTCCAACCCCCTGCCCCAACCCTGAGCCTGCTCATGCACTCCAAACCACTTGGCTCCAGGCCAGAGCCTCATCCTGCATCCAAAAGCCTGCACCCCCCAGCCGAAGCCCTCACTGCCTCCCACACCCTAACCCCCTTCCCCAGCCCAGTGAAAGTCCCCTCCCGCACCCTGAACCCTGCATTTCTGGCTGCCACTCGGCTCCCACACCCCCCAGCTGGAGCCCTCACTCCCTTCCACACCCCCGACCCCCTGCCCCAGCCCAGTGAAAGTGAATGAGGGTGTGGGAGAGCAAGTGATGGCAGGGGGCTGGAATGAATGGGGGTGGGGCCTCAGAGAAGGGGAGGGGCAGGGCCTCATGGAAGGGGCGGTGCAGGGGTGTGGCAAGGATGTTCGCTTTTGTGCAATTAGAAATTTGGCAACCCTAAATTTGGCTAGGCTGGAGATGGCAGACAGTGGACTCAATCCTGAGGATGCAGTCATGGATGAGGAGGTCGAGTTGGGAATGATGTGGCACATATGCTTTGATCCTTCCCCCAGTGTAGGAAACTTTCCTGCACCACTCAGCAGTCACTGGTGCAGGGACCAAAGTGGCACACAGGTGAGCAGCATAGGGATGGGGTCTGAAGCTGCATGTGTGCAGGAAATGTACCCTTGCATCTTTGCTTACCCTCAGGAGTGAGATATCGGCTTAAATGATTCTCACCTGTGGAAAATGGTGGCAGAATTTACAATATTGTCTCTAGTGGCCTGCAGTGATCTGCTTAAAAAAACACATAGACCCTTTGCCCCATCTTGAACACGCAACCCCCTGCTCCGGGGTTAACTCACCATGTTTAGGTTGTTAACCAAGATGTATGCTTCCCAAGGATAGTGAGAAAGTGATTTGTATGTTTGTACATAAAGGTGTATTTTACTATAATGATTCAATGCTGTGTGTGAACTAACAATCTTGCTTCTGTGTATCATTTCTTGTGCTGCTGCAGATGTGGCCTTCAGGGGAACTCCTTACATACCAGCAGAGCACCTCTGCCAGATAAGGAGGCCACCAAGGTGGAGCAAGGAGGACAAGTTCTGAGAGTTGCGCCAATCCTCAGAGGCAGAAATAAGAGAACGCAGGGAGTGGAGAGAGAGCCCCTGAAGGAAAAATTTAAAATAGAAAGGCAGGACAGAAAGGAGAGTGAGGAGCACATTGTAAAGGGCCAGGAGTGGATGATAAAAGTGATGGAGGAGCAAACAAAGATGTTGAAGTTCCTAATCATGGTCCAGGCAGAATACAAGTATGCTCGCCCCCACGCCTGCAGCTAATATAGAACTGCTTTCCATGCACTCCCCAAACTCTTCCCAAACATTCCTTGCAACTTCCCAAAACGTCTCAGTACCCCATTCACTCCACCCCTTCGGACAGCTTTCAGAATGGTAGCTGGACTTACACACAACTATGAGAGCCTACTCGGCCCTGCCCTTCACTCTTATCTCTCTTCCCACCAAGCCTTTTGTATGTGTTGTTAATTGGTATTTAATAAAAGCAAATTCTCTGAAAGATAACAAATCTTTATTTGTCTCCTACACATGGGGATTGCTGCTGGTAGTAATACATAGTGGCAATTTGATCATTTGCTGACTACAAATCCCAGTCAGGAATCATCACAATTTTCATGTATAGCAGTAAGTGAACAAAGCATGGCAGAGTGCTACATAGAAAGCCACATGAATGGTGCTCATTGTCAAAATGTTGCTTTAAAGCCTCCCTGATTCGAATAACGCACGCCCCTCCCGCCTCCCCCCTCCGTTGTGCCTCTCTAATAACTCAGGTATCTGGCTGCTCAATTTCAGCAGCCAGATGCTCCACCCCAGGGAAACTTTTCACCCTTAGTCTCACAAATATTATGGAGCACAAAACAGGCTGCTATGCCAATGGGAATATTTTCCTCATTTAGGTCCAACCTGCCATAAAGGCAGCACCAGCGCACTTTTAATCTGCTAAGGGCACATTCTGTGATCATTCTGCACCTGCTCAGCCGACTGCTGAAGCACTCCTTGCTGTCCAGGTTTCCCATGTAAGGCTTCATGAGCCATTGGGTGTAAAGCTATGCTGGGTCTCCCAGGATCGCTGTGGGCATTTCAACATCCTCCACTGGAATCTTCTTGTCTGGAAATAATGTCCCTACTTGGAGCTTTCTGTACAGGCCAGTGCTCCTGAAGATGCATGCAGCATGCACCTTCCCGGACCACCCCACATTGATGTCAGTGAAACTCCCATGGTGAGCCACGAGTGCCTGCAATACCATAGAGAAGTATCCCTTTCTATTGAGGTACTCTATCACCAGATGCTCCGGGGCCAAATTTGGGTATGTATGCCATCTAGCACCAGGGCTGGCTCTAGGTTTTTTGTTGCCCCCCAAGCAAAAAATTTGCCACACCAAGCTCTGAGAGCGCAACTGCCCAACCAAAAAAAAAAAGGGTGGGCGGAATGCCGCCCCTGGAATTGTGCCACTCCAAACACATGCTTGCTTTGCTGGTGCCTAAAGCCGGTCCTGTCTATCACTCTGCCGCAGTTAGGGAATCCCATTGCTGCAAAGCCATTCACAAAGCGGCACAGTCTTTTGTAGCAGAATGTGCTTAATGGCCCTGCACACTTGCATAACTGGAGCCCCCAGTGGTTGCCTTCTCAACTCCAAACTGATTCGCAACCCACCCACAGCAGTCCGGAGTCGCCAGCTTCCACACATCAATTGCCACGTTCTTCTCTACCGAGAGGGCAGCTCTCATTTTGGTGTCCTTGCCCCACAGTGCTGGCACGAGTTCTGCACAGATGTCCAGGAAGCTGGCATTACACATCTGGAAGTTCTGCAGCCACTGCTCATCATCCTAGACCTATGTAAGGATGCAATCCCACCATTCAGTGCATGTTTCCCCAGCCCAAAAGTGATGGTCCACCATGTTCAGCTGCTCCATGAATGCCAAAAGTAATCTGGTGGTGTTTTTTTCCATGGCACACAGCAGGTTCAGCTTTGGAGCTCATGATATACTGCATGACTGTGCGTGATGTGTTCATAACAGTGACCATGAGTGTAGTGTGGGATCCATCCATTCAGACAGAGATAATGGGTGCACAGTAAACAGGGGGCATCGAAAAATGCCACAAAACACAGTCAGAAGTCCATGGAATGCTGGGATGGAAAAAAAAACACGACATCATGGGACGTTGAGCCCACACCCATGATGCACTGCTATCCATGCCACCTTCCCACAACTCCTAGCTGCAGAAGGTGGTGAGTAGCAGAGTAGGAGAACTACCCAGAGTGCACTGCTCTCATTGTCGATGCTAGAGCACCAACTGTGGACGCGTGCCTCCGACAGGAGTGCCGCTTAATGTGCATTGACAAAATTGTGTAGTGTAGACAAGGCCTTAGTTAGCCCAGCCTTGACAGGTGTTTGGCTAACCTGTTTGTAAAAAAGCACCAATGATGCGGCATCCATAACTTCCCTTGGAAACTTATTCCGGTGCTTAACTAGCCTGATAGTTAGAAAGTGTTTCCCAATATCCAACCCAGTGGTTCTCAGCCTGTGGGCTGCATGTGGCCCAATTAGCACACAGCTGCAGTCCAGCTGGTTGCAAAAAATAAATTCAAAATTTGCCTCTCTGGTTTGGCAGGGGGCAGGGGTGGGTGAGGGGGCGACAGCATCAGGCAGCCCTGCCAGCAATGGGGGCCAGCGAGTGTGGTAGGGTGCACGAAAGTGGGTCTCTGGAGGGTCTCTGGGCAGTGAGGGGTGGGGCATTTTAGGGGGGTGCTGGCAGCATAGGCCCAGGAACTAGGGTGGTGCAGCACGCCCAGGTTTTACCTCGGGCTCTGCTCCCGTCCCCGCTCTTGGCCCCACTCTGTGAAGGGGGTCTCTGGGCGGGGAACACTGGGTATAGGGAGTCAGGGGGCTGCTGGGCAGGGGGTCAGTGAGGTGTGGGCCTGCCACCAAGGGGAAAGGGCAGGCTGGCAGCGCAGGGCTGGGCGGGCCAGTGTGTGTCTGACGCAGCGGTTCACAACCTGCAGCCCACATAATGCACTGTGGGCTGCATACGCAGCCCACACTGGTAAATAGGTTGAGACCCACTGAGCTAACCTAAATCTCCACTACTACAGAGTCAGTCCATTGCTTCTTGTCCTACCGGCTGCTAATATGAAGACCAATTGTTCCCACGCCTGTTTACAGCAGCCCAGACCGTATTTGGACCCTGTTAGCAGACTTGAGACTGGACAGGCCCAGCAATTTTAAGATCGCCTCACAGACCAGGGTTTCTAAATCGTTTATCGTTTTCGCTGCTGTCCTCCGGACTCTCTCCAATTTGTCCACGTCTTTCCTAAAGTGCGGCACCCAGACTTGGATGCGGTACTCCAGCTGAGGCCTCACCAGTGCCAAGTGAAGCAGGATAGTTACTGCCCATCTCTTACCTACAACACTCCAGTTAATACACCCCCCATAATGATAGTGGCCTATTTTTGCAACTGCATGACATTGTTGATAAGTTCAATTTGTGATCCCCTGTAACCCCCAAGCTCCTTTTCGTCAGTTCTCCTGCCTAGCCAGTTATTCCCCATATTGAAGTCATGCATTTGATTTTCCTTTAGTACTTTGTACTTGTCTTTATCGATCTGCACCTTGTTGATTTCAGCCCAATTCTCCAATTTGTCAAGGTCGTTTTGACTTCTAATCCTGCCCTCCAAAGAACTAGCAACCCTCTCAGCTTGGTGTCATCCACAAATTTTATAAGCATACTCTCCACTCCAGCGTCTGACTTATTAATGAAAATAGTGACTCGTACCAGACCTAGGACAGATCCTGGTGAGACTCCACTAAGATGGTCAAGTCACTACAAACTCCCATCGAAGTCAGCGGGAGTTGAGCCCTCAGCACCTAGCCAGATGGGACTCAGAGTTTTCCTCCCACATACACACACACAATCGCAAATCAAAGCAATTACTTTGGCTTGCTTCACATATTTGCCTTCAGCCCAGCACATCTACTGCAAGCAATTGTAAATCAGCTACAGAGAGAGACTGGCAAACTAAGTGTTATGGACAAAAATCAGGCTGTGAAAATAGTACGGTGCCAATGACTATGGGGGATTCAGACAATACCTTCCTCAGCATCATACACCGGTGTCGCATCCGGAAATAATGCTGAGCATAGAGCCGCGCTGGGAAAGTTTGGAGTTTTGCTATAGCTAACTGGTATTTTTCAAACTCAAATAGCAACTTTCAATGAGATGCTAGATAAGAGCTACCGTGTGCTTTGTTAATTGAGGGGCAGACAAACTGAGAGTCATTGTGTTTGTTCTAGTCATGAAATGCCTCAGATGAAAGGAGTGTCACTGACTAAAAAAGATCTTCCAAAGGGGTTCTGAAATCTGAATGGTTATGAGGAGGTCTTGTGTGTTTATTCCTTAATCGAAGGTAGATAAAATGAGAGGTTAAAGCAGTCTAGCGGGAGGACTCTATGATCACAGTATCTCTATTGACCAGAGGTACAGTGACAAATGTGTGTGTGCGGGGGTGCACTTTAATAATGATTAATATTGTCTGTCATTACCATGCTGTGTCTACCATAGATAGGGATGGATCATTCACCCCAGGAGTCTGCCTGGGTGGCAGAATCTACCAACATAAGGAAAGAGGGCGGAAGCACTTTCTAGTCATTTCCTAGCAATAGCTTACACTAAAGAGACAATGCCAGAGCCAGTAGCCAGCCTTCGTGCTCTAGCCTGTAGTCGTGGGGTGGGGTCGAGCATCAAAAGACAGTCTGAACAGGGTGGATAAGGGGGAAAACAAGACCAAGAATCCCACAGATTCAGAGGAGGATTTGAGCTGGTAGGAGACTGTAACATGGTTCTGTTCCGGTAACTGAATAGGAAAGCCTGTCGAACTTAGCTTGTATGAAGCCTGAGACTAGATGAGCCTAAATATGCATGCAGGCTTTTTGTTAAGTTAAAATCCCCTTTTCTCTGATGCTTTGTTCCAACTGCTAAATAAAAAAAAATATTTTGTTTTAAGATGTCAGTTGATCACTATCACTGAGCACGGATACTCACCAATCATAATGGAAAGCTATGAAATTAGGACTCAATCATCTGCTCCGCTAAACTGACAGAAAAAAAGTAACCTTTAAATGCCTCAGATGGAAGCACTATGGAAAACTGCATCACCTATGCAGTAGTAAAATCACTGGGCTAGAATACAAAAAAATAAAAAATTACCACGTGCTTTCCATGGAGTAGGATGCGATGTATAATATTAATTATACTTAGGCATTTAAATGATATAGTTACATAGTATGGATACAGTCTAAATCTCTATGAATAAATTCTTGGGTCAGTTGTGAGATTGTTTAACAATAAAATCAATGCAGCCCCAGTTGGAACATGTGATTTCATTTCCAATCGTGTCCCCTGACAATGATTGTATGACATAATTATTGGTTACTTCTTTCCAGTGTGTGGATAAGTCAGTACCTGTAAATAGTGTGAGAAGTTAGACATGATGATGCTGAGAAGAGGATTCTGGGGGTGGGGGAGAAAGCTCTTGCTACCGTATGGAAAATACAAGTAGCAATTCTGATAGAATTGTTTCTAAATAATGATATAAGCCAAATGTTGCTCTCACGCTTGCTAGTGAAAAGCCCAGAGTCAGCTCTGCATACTGTTGCCAGCAGAGTGCAGAACGAGGCCTCCCAGGATTCTAGCCCTATGGCAGATTTAAAAACATCCAGTTTGGTATTTTGTTGTGACGAAAGTTAAACACTTGTTTGCTGTTGAATGTATCAGCTACATCCTAAGATTCCATTGCTTTCAATGGAAAGTTAAGGGACAATGGCAGCAGGTAAACTGATTCCTAAAGCCTCTTTTATTTAAACATAACAGGAATCCAAACAGGGATAGCCTGGTCTTTGAGACAGTCAATTAATACATTCGTTTTTCACTTCCGAGTGCAAAAAAATCTTAGATTTCTGTAATTTACCAATGACAAAGAGGTTTGGTAGGCTCATTGCTATCTCTTCATGCCAGAAAACTTCAGTTCAGCTTGATTGGCAGTTGCTGCTCAGGTAGACCCAGAAGCATGCTAGAAGAAGGAGTGGATTGAAATGATTAAAGTGAACTAGCAGAGTTGTATATGCATAGCTTGCACATAATGTCTAGCACTAGTGCTAATAGTGGCCTCATAATATTTAATAGGCAGGTCTGGAGTAAACTCCCATCCGAGAACTTTACAAGAGCTGGCCAAGGAGCTCTTGTCCCACTAATGTTGATTTTCAGTAAGTCTTGGAAGACTGGGAAAGTGCCAGAGGACTGGATGAAAGCTAAAGTTGTATCAATATTTTAAAAGAGAAATGCAATGATCTGTGAAATAGGCCAATCAGCCTGACTGATCCTGGGCAAAATAATGGAATAGCTGATATGGAACTCAGTTAATAAAGAATTTAATGGGGGTAATATAATTAATGCCAATCAACACGGGTTTATGGAAAATAGATCTTGTCAAACTAATGAGCTTTTTTTGTTGATGAGAGTATAAGTTTGGTTGATAAAAGATAATAGTGTTGAGGAAATAGACTTCTGTAAGGCATTTGGCTTGGTGCCACACAACATTTTGATTAAGAAAATAAAACGTTACAAAATCAATGTTGGACACATTAAATGGATTAAAAACTAGCTAGTTGATAGGTCTCAAAATGTGATGATAAGTGGGGAAAAATCATCACTGAGCCGGTGTACTTCTAGTGGGGTCCTTGTTTTTGGCTATTTAACATTTTTATCAATAACCTGGAACAAAACATAAAGTCATCACTAATAAATTTTGCCAGCAACACAAAGACTGGGGGGAACGTGGTCAATAATGAAGAGGACACATCACTGATACAGAACAAGTAAGCTGGGTGCAAGTTAACAATAGGGCCAAGTGAAAGCCACACACGTAGGAACAAAGGCCCAGATTTTTAAAGGTATTTAGTCATTGTTCTGATGGACTACTGTTCTCCACACCCTTGTTTATGTGGATTAATGGACTGGCAATTTCAGTGACATATATGCCCATCCTCTGCTACATTTTAGGGATGAGGATTTATTTGTGCAACACATGTATCTTATTTCCAAGTATGTGATTTGTCCCAAGGGAATAATTTGATCCTGATAGGGTCTCTGAGTTGCAGTCCTTGGAAATCTTTAGTTTGTCATTCATAACAGGCTTTTGTGTGTCTTTCTTCCTTTTTCTCCTGTTACTTCTTCCTCTAACACAGGTTATGGTAATGCTGGGGGTGTGGGCACTCAGGAATACATGCATCTTGAAATCAAGCATTGTGCCAGGCTGTTATTAAGGCCTTCTGTGGAAGTGTTTCTCCATTCAAGAGTGGCTTGCGGTGTATTTTCTTTGCTTTTTTGACGCTTTCTTTGATAACATCTTAGCAATTTTAACTGCCAGTTTGTAATTGTAACTTCCGGGTTACAGTGTGGGGTAAAAATGATGATTCCACAAAGTAGAACACGAAATATGTCAATGAGAGACAAAAAAAACCCGACGTGGAATTTGAGGTCCGTTTTCCATTTCATTGTGAACTTGAAAATGGGCTGACTTTACCTATCATTTAAATGGGCCCTTTGTCCAATGAAAATAAGCTGTGCTGCCCCAAAGACAGATTTAAATGGCTTGCAAAAAGCAGACTTTTTTGCTGCTGTTGTTGTGTCGTGGAAACACCAGCTACAGTAAACATGTTCAAGAAAGCATGCATAGAAAAATTCTTGTCTGTTTTCATACTCTGCTAATTTGTAGAATTACCACGTATGGTTGAGATAACTGTGTGGGCTGCAGTCAAGATCTCTGCCACTCAAGACAACTTTAAAATGGCTAAAAGCTGCCCCCTTTCTTTTTTGTATTATCTGTATCACCTAGGAGCCCCAATCACAGACAAGGACCCCATCATGTGAGGCATTGTACAAACACGGTACAAAAAGGTGGTCCCTGCCCCAGAGACCTTACAATATAAGTATAACCCTTACATGCTTTCTCTGTCTGGTTGTCTCCATTACACAACCCTATAGTCCTGCCTGACACCTTCCTGTATCCCCTCAGTGGTCCTTCCAGGGGACTTTGAAGTCAATAGTGATATCAACTTGCATGCTAAGGGCAGTATTTAATTTATGCCAGAGCTTACCAGGGCTGAACCCCGGGCACCTCTAGGCTTGGCAGTTCTGAGCCCCAGAACCTTTGGGTTTACCACATCAGTTATGAAAGCAAAAATATTGCGTAAGCCCCAGCAACTAATGGCTTGAGCTCCAGCCGCCCTTTCATTACAAATTAAGCACTGCTTAAGGGTTTGGTGCACAAAATTCGCTTTCTTATGTACTAATCCATACAAGTAAGAAGTTGGAGCCCAGAGACTTCATTGTTTTGCACTTTGTTTTGCCTTGTTACACAGTATATTGTCTTCAGTTTGGCTCAAACATTCATTATAATAAGGTCAAGCCCAACAGCCCTTAATCACATGACTTAATTGGAAACAGTATACGAGAATTGCAGGATCGGCCCCTTCCGTTCCTCTGTCTGAGGTTTACATTCACACATATGTGGCAGTTGCTGCTTTTTTGCCACGTTTTAACCTAGCTACTTAATAAAATACCGTGAAGAATAATATCAAATACAGTCAGTCATTTGCAGAATGTTTTGTTCAATCTTTTATTGCTTGTTTGGAAACCAAGATATTTTATATTGTCAGTAGCAACTTGTCATAAAAAAATAAAATACAATTATATATGACAGTTTGAATATATTAACAACTCTTTTGTAATACAAATAGTTTAAATATAGGGAAGAAGAATAAATTATGGCTCAGCACAGGCTCACTTGCTGTCTTGAGAAGGCAATTGGAAAATAATGCCCTGAGAATGAGGTAGCAGGATTTTAAAAACACAGAATACAAATATATAAGTTAAAATGTAAAATGCAAATTCTAAGCACTGGCCTCTTATTGTAGGTCGCTGTTAAATTTAAGCATATGTGTTCCTAAATCAGGACTTTGGTCTTGATCAAATCATTTTTAGAACATACACTATAAAATAAGTTACCTTTAAATAAAATACAATAATAAATAAAATCAAACTATATTGTACCACTGAACTACTAAAAGCATCAAAGCAGTCCAATAAACTGTCAAAATTGTACAGAATCCTGGATTTTTACTATTAATGATTTAAAAGGACACTATCAATATTAAAGTCATATATTAAAAATTATTTACCTTTTGTACTAACAATACTTGGATTATTACATCTGAAAGAATTCCCACCCCTTGATTGTTTGTTATTTTGTTCAACACTTCCACTTTTCTCAGCTTAGAGAATGAAACTAAAATGGTCTGATTATAATCAATTTCACTTTCTAGTTTTAGCTTTCCCATCAGCATAACAGGTATTTCTAATAAGAGCTGTCTCCTTGGGATCTAAGATAGTCTCATGCATGGCACAAACTTGAGCTCAACAGGGCACTGTAGAGGAACATTTAAACCCCAGTGAAATGCTTTCATAGGTTGTTTTTTTAAAAACATGTCTTGAAAATATTTCTATTGGACTTTCTGATTTTTTTTTTTGTAGTTTTGGTCCCTTTGTGAAGATGGTGACATGCGCTGACTTTATCAAAGGGAATAACAAGCAGCTACAACCACCCTCTGCCTCCAAAGATCAGACAAATAAATGACATCCCTACCCATTATGGCTCTGTTTCAGGAAAGCACTTAAGCATGCCCTTAAATTAAGTTTCAGAGTAGCAGCCATGTTAGTCTGTATTCGCAAAAAGAAAAGGAGGACTTGTGGCACCTTAGAGACTAACAAATTCAGTGAATGCATCCGATGAAGTGAGCTGTAGCTCACGAAAGCTTATGCTCAAATAAATTTGTTAGTCTCTAAGGTGCCACAAGTACTCCTCTTCTTTTTTCTTAAATTAAGTATGTGAATAAGTGCTTTTCTGAAGGAGGACAGTTTCTTGAATCAGGTCCTATGCTCTGTAGTCTGCTCTCCCCTATCACAGCTCACCTTCTTCTCCAGGGGAATACCGCCAACCAATTTAGTATGGCAATAAAAGCATTTCTATGAAATAGAGATGACATGTACCCAAGTGCCGAGGTCACACAGAAAGCCCCCAAGAGCTCCCCTGTGTGGCCTTGACAATGGAGTGGCCATGTAGGAGCTCCAAGCCTGCCCATTGTAGGCTGACGGGATGCTGAGGTCAGGAGGAGGCTATTGGCTCCAGCAGTATAGAAATCCCAAGGGCAAGGAGGGACTGATGCTCCCTCCTGCCACTGAGCTTTTAGTTATTTATTTTAGGTACACACAGAGACATATATATATATGGCACATATATGTGTATATATATACACACACACACTGTGCCTCAGCAGAATGTCTCCGGGCATAGAGTGACAAAACTAACCATGCCAGTGTACCTTGAGGAATAGGCCCACAATTACGCCACTTGTATGATCCCCATTCAACAAGGTACTTAAGCACATGCCTGACCCTGAGCACGTGAGCAGTTCCACTAAAGTCAATGGAACAAATCACATGCTTACAGTTAGGCATGATATGCGAAGTACCTTGTTGAACCGAGGCACAAGTGCGGAAGAGGCAGCTTCACGTTTGACAGACAGCGCAAATTAATTTTAGTGCTGGCCCCTTTACAATTCAATGGAGCATTGGCATTGGGCGGGTTAGCATACCAATCAATGGACACTCACCTGGCCAAGGCTGAGGAAGAGCATGTTGCATTTATCAACGTTACAACCTATTTTAAGAGTGATTAGAACAGAGATTAATGGGCAGTTGGTTTTAAAACGTCATCTGCAGCCGGCAGCCTGATCAAACGTTGGTTTAATTTAGTTGACTCTTAAGTTTCTGATGAGTCCTTGGGTGTAGTTTCCCAGCTGAGGGAGGAAGTTTCTCAGATAAATCTCATCTCCGTTTTCCAAGGAGCAGTTCTGCTAAAGAAACCAGGTCAGAAATGGTTAGACAAAGCTACCAGCAATTTTCAAATCACTTAAAAAACAAATGGCCATTTGTTTGCCTTATGAGCCAATTACGTAAGCAAAATCAGTTCTGCAAAATAACCACCTGCCCCTACTGACGGTGGAGACAATGACTGGAACTTGGAATGTAAATGTTAAGCTCTCCAGGTCATGGACTTTCTCTGTATGTCAATAAGATACCAGTAGATCTACAGAGCTTTACAGATAATAAATAATACTAGTATGTTCTGTTCAATTAAAAGAGGGGTTTACTACGAACCTGGAGTTCAGGAATTTTGCCTTTCTAGGAAAGGATGATGAGAGAAGACCTTCAAGTTCAGAAACAAGGGAGCCCCTATCCTATTTATTATATTAGGGTTAGCATTAGCATTTATATAACATCCCCAATGTGCCAGGTGCTTTACTGATAGTAAAGGGCCTGCCCTTTATAGGCTACTGAATATGTTTTTCCGCAATCTGATGAAGATTCAAAGGTTGTTTTTATCTGTGTTTTGGGGAAGGAAGCAGAATATTATTTCATTGCTTTACTTGCATTAAGAGGACACGTTTCTAATCCATTACTGAATGGCTCACAACTACCACAAATCTGAGCCATTCTAAGATAGGTAGAAACCTTTCTTTAAATGCTCTGAGCAACATTTATTTCCATGACACTAACGGCACCGGATTTGCTATGCATTCATGATTATTACCATCCTCATAAACTCTTGTATGTGCCTGAAACTGATTCTTAAGATCTGGACTAGCTTGTTGTGAGAATGTTTCAGGTTCACTCTCCGACTCCGAGTGCAATTAAATTGCAAAAAAGCACAGGTTTAAAATACAAATTGGCTGTATAACAAATAGAGCTGAGGCATGAGACTATAATCAGAAATGAGAGTATAATCAGAAATGCCTGGCCAACACACTCTGAACTATACTATGGGCTTTCAACAGATACTTACGTTTCTTTCATGCAGACTGAGCAAATTGCTTAGGATTGGTTCGTAATAATCTTTACATTTAGTGACGCTCTTCAGAGTCTCTAAGGCTTGGCACAACTTTTCAGACTCAGGCACCTATAAAACACAAGACAGCAGGAAAAATGATTAAAACCTTTGCAATTGCTATAAATGGTCACACCCAGCTAATGGCTTCTGGATATCTCCTCCCATTGAAATCAATGGGAAATTAGCCATTGACTCCCTAAACCAGAATCCCTTTAGTTACCCTTTACAGAGTCTCTTTAATCTCATCTAAATCCTTCCTATATGATAAATGACCTTGGTTATGCACATATATTCGGTGTAGTCTTTATAGGACCTTATGTAGCCACAGAGCAGTTCCATTGACATGAAGTGGCTACACTAGCCAGTTATCAGATGATAACAAGATGCTTTTGATGAGCATTTATGAATTGTCAGGCCTGGGTATTATTTTAAACATGGCCTGTGTTTAAGTCATCCCTGTGCTATATGAAAACTTAGCAGAAATTGCACACCATCTACCAACTGGTATATCTTTTAGACATGTTAGCCACTGAGGTCTCCATTTTGGCTCATGTAAAACAAGTCTTTGCTGCAGATTTGTGTGTAGACATTTCACTAATGTTGTATTTTTAAACCAAATTAGTAAAACAGTGCAAGTTTGTGTGAAGAAAAGCTAGTGGTACTTGTTTAATTTCTGTTTGCTAACTAATACAAATACTGTTTATATATAAAATTAAATCTTTAGTTATTTCTGTCTATGCCTTAAATATTTTTTTCTGTATACATATATATCATCTCTTACCTTTGGATCAGTGAATTTGACCCTCATCACTCTGGTATTATTGCAGGGTATCTGGAAAAGCAACACAAATGATAGCCATCAGAATAAGAATTTAGAGTGATTCAAAGCAAAACAGTGTGTGTGTCTGGCAGTTTTCAGCAGACTTGTGCTTTTAGTGTAACCCCAACCGCAGTACAATCAAGCAAAGCTTTGTGAACAATCTATGTGTAAAGTATTTCCCTATCATTTCCTTTGGGAGCAAAAAAACCAAACCAAAGAAATAAGTTAAAACTAGAGTCTTAAATAAACTGAATATTTTTCAACTTCACATAAACATCACAAAGTTCTCATCTATTGTCCAATTAGTCACATCTCCATTTTGCCTCAGTTAGCGGTCTGGGCAGTGCAGTTGTTCCGAGTCCAACAGACTTCTTGGGTGCCAGGTGCTCGGGATCTCTGGCACCTTGCCTAGCACACAACATACCATACCCTGTTGTGTGTTATTTCTTACACCACCAGTTAGTTGTTCTAGCCTCATAGCAGCTTGATATTATTGCTATGAGGCAAGTCCTGTCCTCAGTCATACAGGTGTCGCTCCCATGGACTCAAGTGGATCTAAAATTAACTCCTAGATGTTAAGCATTAAGGATGGGAATTTTCAAATATTCCAGTAGTGCAAAGCACGGGGTGCAGTTGCTGTGGGATAAGAACACGCCTCGGGCGTCTGACAAAGCAGAAGAGTGACCCAAGTGTGGTAAATTTAAACACCTCTCTCCTTATTGGAGTGTGTGACTTCACCTCAAATTTGACTTTGAGTGATCAAACAAACAAGCAAAAAGGAGCTAGCAGGCAAAAGATCGAAACTGTATTTCAGGATATCATCACAACCTTGATTAGCCAATCAGATTACTCCTTCAGTCCTGCCCATTTTCAAAATATAGATACTACATACGCATAGGTTAATATTGTAACAGTTGTTATTACTGTTTGCTAGAGCAAAAGAGAAAAATGTATCTAAACAGAACACAAAGTATCAGCTGTGTAATTACAAAGGTGAGACAGACAAATTCTGCTGCCTGTATTCACAATGAATAATGCCTTCGGCCCAAATATTTAGGCACGTACTTAACTGGAAGGAAACTAGTCATCCCTCTGAAATCAATGGCTCTACTTATGTGCTTGCGGTAAAGCGTAGATGTTTGCGAGAATGAGGCCTTCTGTTAACAGCTCCAAGGAAGAAAATATGTGGCAGAATCTGGTCTATAGTTAGCAAGTATATATTATGCACTGGAAACCAATAATTACAAAATGCTAATACATTTCCTTAGGTATCATTAACGAAAAACGTTATTTAGACATATTTACCTGAGCTCCTGAACTTAGGTTGGTGATTCTCTTGACCATCTCTTTCATGCTGGTTTCCTGGCGAGTAGACTTGATAGGGGTACTAAAAATTGGTCGGGAAGAAATATGATCTATCAGACAGAAAAGAGCAAAAGTTGCCTTTAACAAACTGAACATCTTGGATTGCCTGGTCACAACTCTTTGTATTGCCTGGTTAGAACCGTTTGAAGCGCTCTCAACGTTTATGCACCTTGCAAGCTAATTATTTTATAGTGTGTAAGAGGAAACGATGATGACGTAAACTAACTATTCTGCTGTATGGATTTTGATGACACACAAAGAGATTTATTTTTAAACAAACCCACGTCACTTGATCTGATAAGGAGTTAAACATCACAACATGGTTACAACATCACTGCATACTAAGTGAAAACAATAGTTTGCTATTTGTTACACGTATTTACATGTAAAAAAAAGTGTTTTCCTCTTAATCATTTTTTCCAAACCATCTACCAGGTAGACCTTGATGGGGAACTCATGATTTGGCATATTTGCTCTGTGTCCACTTCCGAACCACAAAATCATTTTTGCTTTTATCAGATCTAGTGAATAATTATTTCTGGCTGTGATATAGTATACATATCTATTAATATGCATAGCAACATGCATATAAAATACAGCCTACATATAGCAAACATCATCTGACAAACCATGTCCATTATTGTATGTAATAATATACTCTTAGCAATACACAAATCCTTGACTTTTTATTGTTTAAAATAATTTTATGTATCATCCCCCATTAAATAAAAACAAATAATATTTAATAAAACCCCAACCTCTTAAATTGCATACACACAATAAATTGCCAGTGACCAAAAGCTGTGGATCACACCCGTTATTAGTATACATATAATACATACCTTACTTTTATATGTTAGATAGCTTAAAAACCAAATGCATTACTATACAGCAATAGTCTATTATTAATATGCATATACTCTGTTGTATTATTTATAATAATGTTAACTACAGAAAAGATTCCCTCCAAAGTGCACAGCAAAATAAAAACAAATATAACGAAAACATAACCACCCTCTTAAAATACATGCACACAAAACAAATTACAAATGCTATGAGTATTTCTCCCATTTAGTCCATGTCACTAGAATTTCACTATTTCAAACTTTTGTTTTTTATTTTCCAACATTTCTACCAGTTTAGTCCTTGAGATGAGGATGTCAGCTTTTTTCCTCAGGGTAGAGCATTATTAAGGCATCTGTTCAAGTGTCAAATGAAAGAGACAAGGTGGGTGAGGTAAAATCGTTTATTGGACCAGCTTTTTTTGGTGCAAGAGACATGCTTTTGAGCTTCACAGAGCGCTTCTTCAGGTCTCCTGCAAGCTTATTATAGGAGATCCAAAGAAGAATCTTTATTAGAGCGGGGTGGGAAATTTTAGCCAAAACTTTTTTTTTTAAACAAAAAAATAAAGAGCTGATAATGCTGAAATATTTTGTGAATTCAGGCTGATTTGGTGAAAACACACAGTTTTGGTTAAAAAAAATTCATTTTGACATTTATGAAATTAAACATTTTTATAGTTTGGTTCAAAATGACTTTTTGGGTCAGAATTTCTTTGATTTGTATTTGAAAAGCAACACAAAACATTAAAAACTGTTCAAAATCAATATGTAACCAATTTTTCCCAGCTTATTTTGGCTTGTCTGAAATTTTTTTTCGATATTGCCAGCACACCAAAAAAATCGGTTATTGGCACAGCTGTAATCTTTATTACTGGCGATGAGGCATGGTCCCGAAAGAGCTCAGTTTGAAAGCTCGTCTCTTTCACCAACAGAAGTTGGTCCAACAAGAGATATTATGTCACTCACCTTGTCTGGCTAACAGAACCCTCCCAAGTCACTTTGCAGAGTAAAACGGCAGCTAGGCACTTCGGAGATAGGCTTTTGTGATTGTTTGATGTTAGAATTTTATTACTTTGTAACAAAAATGTTAAGGCTTGTACAGACACTACTAAAACCTTTATAGTGATATTGGTTATCCTTATGACTGGGGAGGGGGGTGGCTGGGCCACATCTCAGTAAGTGGTGTTGCAACCTGGTGCACTGGGTCACAGGGCTGCTCAGGTTTGGCCTGCAGCCTTTCCACCATCATGTGCAATGGGCAGCCAGGCCAAACCTGAACAGCCTTACAACCTCAAGTGTGAAGGTGCAACAACTAGAGCAGGGAACTGGCCCAGCCTTGCCAGCCAAGAGCTGCAGGAGCTACTGCTGCAGGGTCAGTTTTTTTGATTTATACATTGTTTTTCCATTTTATTTTGTGTTATTTCACCTGGGGCTCTACCTGCTGCTGATAATGCTGCGTTAATTCCCTCTGGATGGCTTCAGCCTAGTATGACAGTAATGTCATCTTGCACATCCCCAAAAGTGGGACCAGTGAGGGAGACTGGCTTTGAAAATGTAAAAAAAAATTGATGACTGGCTTTGAAAATGCATCTATCAAGAGAATACATTGAAATGGTTCTTGTGAGATTGTTACAATGACTTTAATCAAATTTTATTTCATTTATATTTCCTCAATGTGTGACAGCTGTTGTCTTGGCCAACACCCCGTGGATTAAACTGGGGACCTTGTGACCTAAAAGCATGCACTACTATAGCTTGAACTTAGCTTTCTAGCTGGGACTGTAACAGACTTATAACTTCTGTGGACTGGGCACACAGGGGGACCTATAACACACACTCACTAGGGGTTACATAATCACTTCTGAAGACTTAACGAACAGTTCCAATTAATTTTAAATTCCTTCCCAAGCATTTCTAATGTTTAAAAGGTGCAGTTTTATCTGTCTAGTATATGAAACATATTTAAACAGCTGCATTGTTCTAATGCAGGTGGCTACAAGCTATGCTTTTTATTTTTAAAGCCTAAATTGGATTTGAAAGAAGCCCTCAATACTTATCAAGACGTTAAACATCTGCAATGACCTAGAAATTGGTCTAACACATGAAGTGTTCTTTTTTTTTTTTTTTTTTTTAATTGTTCTATATTCTGTGACCTGGACACAGAATACAAGTCTATCACAATATCTGCAACAGCTAAACCAGGGGCATCCACAACTCTTTTCAGCGGCCTGAGGTCTGTGATGGCTAATATGTAATAGTTTTAAGTTGGAGCATGGTATTTCCCTTTCAGCCTGAACTTTGAATATTATAGACTAGTATTTGGTGGACGCATTATTCTAAGAGAAGCCAAGGTATTCTATGGTACGAAACTTTTTCAGGAACAGATGTAAGTCATTACATGCTTTCTAACACAGTTTTAGAAAAACAAGTCTCCAAAGGTACATGTGCTTTGTTACTTACTAAGAACTCTGGCTTCATTTTTACACCTGGGCATTATGGCTAAGGCTCAGATTTGGTCAGGGATATTTTTAGTCAATATCATGGACAGGTCAAGGGCAATAAACAAAAATTCACAGCAGCCTGTGCTGTCCGTGATATTGACTAAAAATATCCCTGACCAAATGGGGAGGAAGGGGGCTCCCCTGGCCGCTCGAGGGGGGTCCCCTCACCAGCTGTGGTGGCTGGAGCAATGGGTGGTCCTTCATCACCTTCAGCAGGTGAGAGCTGCGGGGTTCCCCTGCTGCCCAGGGGCTAGGAGCTGCTGGGGGCCTGCCGCCAGCAGGGGCTGAGAGCTGTGCAGCCTGTCAGCTGACAGCTCCAGCCCCAGGCAGAAAATGTCACAGAGGTCTCTGGCAGTCACGGATTCCATGACATAATCATAGCCTTCATTATGGCATATCCTCTACCGCACCTGGCTTAATGCTAGGCATAGAAAAAAGGAGGATTGTGGGTTCTGGAGCTAATTATATTACCTAGTTCTTTGCCCAGCCCTAGCCTGAAGCCCAGATTAGATTGTGGAAGCTGCCCTGAGGATCATAGTGCTGGTTGGAAACTATCTGACAAAATGTTCTGCTGTCAGAAAATGCTGCATTGGTGTAAATTAAATGCTTTGTGGAAACAGGTCGGTTTTGATTAAATGTTGTATTGGAAAAAGATGGAAAAAAAGGCATTTTATTAACACTGAAATGTTCTGTTTTGACCTTTTAGGAATGCAATGGTTTGATTTGCCATTTAGAAACAACTGTTAGTTAATGTCTGTATATTAATTGCATTGTATAAAATAAAGTCAAAATTGGAATGAAACATTTTGATTTTTGTCCAGTGTTTCAATTGACCTAAAACTAAATTATTACTGGAATGATGTTTTGTGGGAAATTGAGAAATTTCTGTTTTCGTTCCATTTTGGAATGGAAAAAAATTAAAAACTACTGTGGAATTGCCCACAAAATGGAAAATCCACTTCCCACCCAGCTCAGCATTGGGTCACTCCTCTACCTGCCCACCCCACCTTCTCAGCCAGAGGTCACAGGGCTAGAGATTTAGAAATTGACTAGGTTAGGTGTATGCCTACTGGAGACTCCCCATTCTGGAGATTTCTCCAGTTAAGTGGTCAAAGTCGGTCTCTGTTCCCCCGTGCTGTTCAAGACGTCCAAAGGAGTCTTGTTCCAATATTATTCTTATTAGTGAAATCCCTGCACAGTGATTGCAATGGCACAGAAGAGACATAGGTAGTTCTTGATGCAAGGAGTTTACAATCTAAAAACCTACTGCCCAAGCCTGATGTAAGAATGCAGAAATTCCATGATCTCAGGGAGTTTGATGGTGCCAACTCTGGAAAGGTGCCTGTCATATTTGTCCACGTTTGTGACTGGAAAGTGAGTGATTTGGGGTTGTTAGGAGAATGTCTCCAAAGAGTTTGGAGTACTAAAAGCACAACAACTAACTGCGGTAAATATGGGTCTATCACCCAGGAGGGAGATAAAATCTTTTACCAGACAGATGACAGAATCCGATTCTAGATACTGTAACAGTTAAAGAGCTGGGGAAAGCCTACCATACTTATGTCAGTTCAGCCAGTGTGGGTGGAATGCAACAGGGGAGCCTGCGGAGAGAGATTCTAAGAAACAGCACTAATCTATAGGTTTAGTTACCAAAATACTCAAGGTGGAAGAAAAGCGGGCTTATCAGTTGACCCAGTATGGTGGTGTGATGGGGGGAAAAGGAAGACAAAACTTCGTTCTACAGATCAGTCTCTGATTACTGAAAGTACTAAAGCAAATTCAGCAACTAAGGATATGTCTACACTGCAATCATGGGGTGTAATTTAATCTAGCTACTTCAGGTGCTCGAGCAGTGAAGCCATGGCAGCATAAGCCTCGGCATGGCCTGTACAAAGCTGCCTCTAACCTGGGGTAATTACTTGGGTTGCTAGTCTGAACTGAAGACCATCCTGTAGAGCTTCACTGCTCCAATACTGACTGCAGTATAGCCATATCCCCAAAGAAAATGATAAAGCATCGTCTCCCCCCGCCCATCTTGAATTTGTGCAACAATTTACAATTCTATTTTTGTTTGACGGAGAAGTGTCGATTCTTTTTGCTTCTACCTTGGACTCTATGTTATGCTATCCTGGGAATGCCACAGAGAGTCACTTCCAGCCAAGGGGAACTGAGGTCTGTCTTCATTCCAAGCTTCCTTTCCCAGGCTTTTCATGCAAATTTAGGTATTGAAACATTAAACAGCAATTTGTGCAAGCAAACATAAGTGCACGAATGCATGTGCATTTATGTGCACGCAGATATGCTCTTTCCTGTTGAAATATGGCCTTGGATGGTAGATCTGGGTTTTTGCTCATTAGCAGAGTGGGTGAAAAACTTTTGAAATGAAACTAAGCAAATTTCACATGGATTTGGCTTTCATGAAAAAAATCAAAACTTAGGCCATGTTCACTAACAGGGAGGAAGGGTCAGAAAGAAAACATTTGCTTTCTCTTGCTGCTGGAAGTAGGTGGGTGAGAGCATAATCAATTTAATTTAAATCAGTGCAAAAAAATTAGCTTATTTTTTTAAAAGCAGAGATAAGGTCCAAACCAATATAACCCCCAAATCTGAAGAAAATGGAAAGCTTGATTAAACTTCAGGACTAGTCCATACTGAATCTCTACAATGGGTTGAGCCAAAATCCAAACACGCCTGCACTATGAAGGGTTCTGATCTGGATCCAAACTTGGGAGCTCAAGTCCATTAAAAGTGGCTCTGGGAAGCGCAAGAAAGCATTCAATTTAGCGTGCTGTTCAGAACCGTATCTACCAATGTGATGTATATTTCATTTCCTCTTTACTCCTAAACACATTTATGTGAAAACAGGATCTTTGCTTCTGAAGTGGACACATGCTCCTGCTTTTTCCCAACTGCAAGGCATCATTGTCCCTCAGTTCACAGTGACCAGCTGTGATATGTCAGAGGGACTAAGGATTCACCCTGAGAGCAGCATTGCCTGTAATAACCAACACCCGTGTTATGAAGTGGTGCAAAACTGCTGTGTTCTCTCTGCCCAGTAACAAATATCAGATAATTTGTTGTTTTAGATTGTCTGTTCTTCTGGGACACACTGTCTTGGTTTGTGTCCTGCATAGTGCCTAGCATAGTGTCAGAGCTTAATAAATAATAACATTGACCAACTTTTCCCGTTTTTCTCTGCCCAAGAGAGGCAGCTACTTGTGAGGGCATGAAGCCCCATTGAAAGATACTGGAAAATTAAACTGTACCTACAGCGAAGGCCTTTTGAAAGGTGCGTAGCACTAAAGTTGAAGCTGAAGCCACTCTGTACCCTACAAATTTGGACACGGGGCCTTTGGGGGCTCCCAATTAAGGCTCTGCGTTTCCACGTTTGTGCTTCTGGATGGTGACACTCTTGAAAATAAAGGGATAGCTTTGAATGCCTAATAAGGTCTCCATTCCAACTGATGACAGACAACTCCTCACTTCCCCCTGAGCACATAAGACAACCTTACAGCAATGAAACTATCTTGAAATGAGCCTTTACTGTTTAAATAACCCAGAGCCATATCTTATTGCTTAAGTTACGGTACAGTATATGGAAAGCTGGCACAAGGGAGCTGGATGTGTTAAACAATTACACTGATAGTAAGCTTTGGTTTTCCTTCTGCATGATAGTCAAAGTTTTACAGTGCTGTCACTTACCACCTCATTAATCCTCCTCTTCCCCAGTGATTGATGAAGACTTTCTTTTTCCATGAACTTCTTTCCATGACTCTTTCTTTTATATCAGGGGTTGTGCACATAGGAAAATTTTCCAGTTATACCAATATAATGACACAGGTGTAGTTAAAGCACTATAAATATACAAGTATAACTCCCAGTGTGGATACTTATAAACTAAGCCTGGAAAAAGGACTCCTACTGGAATCAGAATAAGTGTGCCCACATGGGGAGTTATATCAACATAACTTCACATACCACCTTATTATTGTAAGGTTGCTCACCACTTCCCAATATAAGACACTGTTTACAACTTTGCCAAACTTCAAACATTTGGGCTGAAGTTTTCCATGCTGGATATCTGCCTCAGACTGAAATTATTTCTAAAAATTTCAGCCAGAACAAGTCAGTCATTTTGGAGAACGAAGCTAAGGAAACGTATGTTCTTGGGTTCATATTAAAAAATTCTTGAGACATTTTCTTTGAAATGCTCTAGTGCTCCTATACCTTGGTGGAGGAACCTGAAATTTGGCAAGGGGTTGACCTTTGTTTCAGGGATGTGCCTTTTGCCATCCCCAAATCTGGCCCTATTACAAGCCTTTTAAAAACTCACTGATTGCATTTGCTCAGTGGAGGTTTGCTAGAGCTTAACAACTAAAATCTCCAAAAATCTGTCCTCCCTGTGCCTGCTAGGTTCTCACACTCCTAGCACTGATTGGACTGTACAAGATCCATCTCTTCAGAGTGCCTGTGTGTAACTGGATACTGCACACACTGGCCCAGACTGATTGAACATTGTCTATCCTCTCACAGCTCCTATGTGTGACCAGCCTGCACATGAGCGATCCCCACAGAGCAACCAAGCATGCACCAAACCCAGGGCTACAGGGGCTCAGGACTTTTTCTGTAACTGCTTCTCTGGGCCAGATTGTCTCTCCTTTAGATGCCCCCCACCCAGCCACGTGTCCACAGGGAAGAGGAAGCTGTTTGATTTGAATGCAGAGAGGACAAAATCTGGATCAGTGGGTAGGGAAAGGAATAGACTAGGACAAGGAGTCTGGTGACACTGGAACCGGAGTGTGGAGGGAGAGAAACTGGAACTGGGAGGGGAAGCGTGGCACCAGTTGGGCAGAGAGGCTAGAAGTGGGAGTCAGGGAAACAGAGACTGGAAGATGGTGATGGAAATGATGGCGGGACTGGAAGCCAGTTCGAGTGGGGCTGAGGGAAACACTGAGCTTGGACATGAAGGTGAGTGAGAGTTCCCTCTACTCTGGTCATGAATCAGAGTAATATAGTAAAAGAGGCTGTTGTCTGTATGACCCCCAACAGAAGTTGGAACATGTGTATTGAATGAGGCAGGGGACTTCAGGAAGAGATAAGGGAGTCCCATGATAAAGGCAGATCAGTGCTTCCCTGGAGAACTGGATTCTATCCCTGTCTCTGCTACAGTGTTACTATGAGATGCTGAGCAAGCCCTTTCGGGTGATCACTAACTGTATGTTCCTCATTTTCTGGGTGTCCCCACCTGAGAGCCTGGGTCACGACTTACAGAAGTTCAGAGCACCCAGAACTTAAGCTGGGTGAAATTTTCATGTGAAATCATAGAATCATAGAATCATAGAATATCAGGGTTGGAAGGGACCCCAGAAGGTCATCTAGTCCAACCCCCTGCTCGAAGCAGGACCAAGTCCCAGTTAAATCATCCCAGCCAGGGCTTTGTCAAGCCTGACCTTAAAAACCTCTAAGGAAGGAGATTCTACCACCTCCCTAGGTAACGCATTCCAGTGTTTCACTACCCTCTTAGTGAAAAAGTTTTTCCTAATATCCAATCTAAACCTCCCCCATTGCAACTTGAGACCATTACTCCTCGTTCTGTCATCTGCTACCATTGAGAACAGTCTAGAGCCATCCTCTTTGGAACCCCCTTTCAGGTAGTTGAAAGCAGCTATCAAATCCCCCCTCATTCTTCTCTTCTGCAGACTAAACAATCCCAGCTCCCTCAGCCTCTCCTCATAAGTCATGTGCTCTAGACCCCTAATCATTTTTGTTGCCCTTCGCTGGACTCTCTCCAATTTATCCACATCCTTCTTGTAGTGTGGGGCCCAAAACTGGACACAGTACTCCAGATGAGGCCTCACCAGTGTCGAATAGAGGGGAACGATCACGTCCCTCGATCTGCTCGCTATGCCCCTACTTATACATCCCAAAATGCCATTGGCCTTCTTGGCAACAAGGGCACACTGCTGACTCATATCCAGCTTCTCGTCCACTGTCACCCCTAGGTCCTTTTCCGCAGAACTGCTGCCTAGCCATTCGGTCCCTAGTCTGTAGCGGTGCATTGGATTCTTCCATCCTAAGTGCAGGACCCTGCACTTATCCTTATTGAACCTCATCTGATTTCTTTTGGCCCAAACCTCCAATTTGTCTAGGTCCTTCTGTATCCTATCCCTCCCCTCCAGCGTATCTACCACTCCTCCCAGTTTAGTATCATCGGCAAATTTGCTGAGAGTGCAATCCACACCATCCTCCAGATCATTTATGAAGATATTGAACAAAACCGGCCCCAGGACCGACCCCTGGGGCACTCCACTTGACACTGGTTGCCAACTAGACATGGAGCCATTGATCAGTACCCGTTGAGCCCGACAATCTAGCCAGCTTTCTACCCACCTTATAGTGCATTCATCCAGCCCATACTTCCTTAACTTGCTGACAAGAATACTGTGGGAGACCGTGTCAAAAGCTTTGCTAAAGTCAAGAAACAATACATCCACTGCTTTCCCTTCATCCACAGAACCAGTAATCTCACCATAAAAGGCGATTAGATTAGTCAGGCATGACCTTCCCTTGGTGAATCCATGCTGACTGTTCCTGATCACTTTCCTCTCATGTAAGTGCTTCAGGATTGATTCTTTGAGGACCTGCTCCATGATTTTTCCAGGGACTGAGGTGAGGCTGACTGGCCTGTAGTTCCCAGGATCCTCCTTCTTCCCTTTTTTAAAGATTGGCACTACATTAGCCTTTTTCCAGTCATCCGGGACTTCCCCCGTTCGCCACGAGTTTTCAAAGATAATGGCCAAGGGCTCTGCAATCACAGATGTTTTTCACAATCACAAATCACAAATGTTTTTCACCTCACAGGGGTTATGTGAAGAAATATTAATTACTGTTGGTGAAGCCCACGAGGAAATTAATAATTCTATCTTCATTGCAGGTTTTGACTAGGTTATAGCAAATAAGTCATGTATCCACATATTGGACAATGAAGAGAAGACAAAATATTGACTCACTGAGTACTGTCCATTCTGGGCACTGAATGAGGTCTTTTGGAAGAAACAGCATGCGATCATGTAGTTAAAGACTGTATCATAATGATCATGAGCTTCCAGTACGATGCTGTAGCCAAAAGGGCTAATAAAATCCTTGGATGCTTAAACAGGGGAATCTTCAGTAGGAGTAGAGGGGTTATTTACCTCTATATTTGGCACTGGTGCGACCGCTGCTCCAGGACCTCCATCTATGCAGCTTAACAAAGAGAAGGTTAAGGGGTGACTTGGTTACCATCTATACGTCCTTACATGGGGAACAATATTTAGAAATGTGCTCTTAAATCCAGCAGACAAAGGTATAACACAGTCCAATGGCTGGAAGATGAAGCTAGACAATTCAGACACAAAATAAAGTGTAAATTTTTAACAGTGAGGGTCGTGAACCATTGGAACAATTTACCAAGGGTTGTGGAGGATTCTCATCACTGGCAATTGTTAAATCCAAGACTGAAATTTTTTCTAAAGGAGCTGCTCTAGTTCAAAAGGAATTATTTTGGGGAAGTATTATGGCCTCTGTAATACAGAAGATCGGCTAGATGATCACAGTGGTCCCTTTTGGCCTTCGAATCTATGAATGCATACATCATTCCATAACTTTTGAGTGCTTGACTTTGTAATTTTAATAATGTTATTTTATGACTTTTCTGAGTATGCAATACAAGTATAACTTTCCTGTGTTGACAAGCCCTCAGAGAGTATAGATCCTCACAGAAGGAAGAATTTTTCTAGAGTTCTTGATTGTTGCACTGATCTTTACTTTTAGAAGATGATGCAGGAGTTAAATGAATTTTTTTATAACCTGAATAGCACCAAACATGAGTCACAATATATCTCATGTCAGCATGTGTAGTATCTCTTAATCAGTGGTTGATTTTATATGCCGTTTTGATAAGTATATTGGCAGTATACCACAGTAACATTTTTAGTAAGCAAATCATTTGGCTACATAAGCAAATGTAAATGATTGGTACAGAAAAATCCAAATAGGTATTTATTATTTTAGATAGGTCAATTTTGATGGAATGAGAGACTAAGTAGAATTGTAAATTGTATCAAGTTAGCCAAAGTTGAACCTTTCAGTTCTCATGTAAAAATAGATGATAAAATATTGGTTAGATACATGTTGGCCAAGTAGTTAGCACAGAATTGTCATACTGAAATAGATTAGGACAGATATTTAAATGTTGTTTAAATAATAAACTGTTCCACAGTTACAAGGAGATATTAAAAGGTTAAACATTTAAAAGCATCATCTATATTTATGTATCCAAGTTTTGAGTTGTGACTGAGTTTTTGCAAAGTTGCTTTGGCTCACACACAAATGGAGTACTTTAGCCATCTAATTACCTTATTTGAATATGAAATTCTTAGTTTTAGGGCATGCAAAAACTTTAGTGGCTATAATTATGCATGAAAAAAACTGAACTTCCAAGTTAGAGACTATGCTGAGTATTTGTTCCTAGAAGAACCATTGGGTTTTTTTCTTTTCCTTAAGTCATTATTTTATTTCAAGAGTCAGCGAACACAGTTTTGGGAGCAAAGGGAGAATTTCCAACTTCCCTAACTGAAGAACTCTAAAATAAAGATTGAAATCTCTTCTGAGCGAGGACCTTGTCTTCATATCTGTCTGAAAGTGCTTAGCACTCTATTTTTGCTCCATAATAAATAATAAAATTAGTCATGACTTGTGTTGGTTTTGCATTAGTAGGGGAATACTGTTACTTATTTTACTATTTAGTGTGAATGTATTCAATTTATTTATTGGCATTTCTATAGCATTCGTTCCGTAGTATCAGAGTTGCACCTTGTTTATTACACGTGGAGACTTCATGTAGACATAGGGCATAGCACAAGTAGCAGCCACAAATCATTAATATTTGAGAAAACATAAATGATGGATATAATGGAAACAAGCCAGTTTTAGACCATGATACTTGATGTATATGTTTCCCTTGTTCTCACAAGAAGTATTCCCTCTTCAGGAGGGAAAGAGAACACAAGTCTGACTGGACAGCTGGCAGTTCGTAGGCATTGAAATGGAACCAGAAAGGGAACCAAGATGTCCTGAGAGACAGTCACAGCGCTGCAATAAAAGAGCCCAACAGACATAGTAGGCCCTATAGGAGATTGCAGGCCATAGGGTCCTCTCTAGAATGTCCTCTGTTGTGACAGCCTGTCCAGCAGAGAAAAGGCCAGAGGAAAATTGGAGGGAAACCTGCCACCAAAGAATGGGGGAGGAGAGCCAATTAACCCCACAGTGTAACTGGGAGAAACACAGAAATGCCTAATGAATGTGGGAGAGGAGTTCTTTTAAGTTAAGCGCCAGCATTGACACAAGAACAAATGGAAATAAAACTGGCCAAGTTGAGGCTTGAAATTAGATGAAGGTTTCTAACAATTAGAGGAGTGAAATTCTGGAACAGCCTTCCAAAGGGAGCAGTGGGGGAAAAAAACCTAACTGGCTTCATGATTGAGGTGTGAAAAGTTTCTGGAGTGGATGGTATGATGACACTGCCTACAATGCAATGTACTAGATTTGTGACTGCTAGTAGCACATATCCCCAATGGCTGGTGATGGGTCACTAGATGAGGAGGGCTCTGAGTTACTACAGAGAATTCTTTACCAATGTGTTTGGCTGGTGGGTCTTGCTGACATGTTCAGGGTCTCAGGGTATGTCTACACTAAGAAATTAGGTTGATTTTATAGAAGTCGATTTTTAGAAATCGATTTTATACAGTCGATTGTGTATGTCCCCACCAAGCGCATTAAGTCAGTGGACTCTGTCTTCAATACCGTGGCTGGCATTGACTTCTGGAGCAGTGCACTGTGGGTAGGTGTCCCACAGTTCCTGCAGCCTCCACTGCCCATTGGATTTCTGGGTTAAGCTCCCAATGCCTGATGGGGCAAAAACATTATCGCAGGTGGTTTTGGGTACATGTGGTCAGTCGCCCCTTCCTCCCTCCCTCCATGAAAGCAACAGCAGACAATTGTTTCGCAGCTTTTTTCCTGGGTTACCCGTGCAGACACCATACCACAGCAAACATGGAGCTCGCTCAGCTCACCACTGCTGTTGTGAGCATTGTAAACACCTCGCGCATTATCCTGGAGTATGTGCAGAACCGAGCTAAGATGCCAGCACGAGGATGATTGTGATGAGGACATGGACACAGATGTTCCTGAAAGCACGGGCTGTAGCAATTGGGACATCATGGTGGCAGTGGGGCAGGTTGATACAGTGGAATGCCAATTCTGGGCCTGGCAAACAAGCACAGACTGGTGGGACCGCATAGTGTTGCGGGTCTGGGATGATTCACAGTGGCTACGAAACTTTTGCATGCGTAAGGCCACTTTCCTTGAACTTTGTGAGTTGCTTTCCCCCTCCCTGAAGTGCAGGAATACCATGATAAGAGCTGCCCTGACAGTTGAAAAGCGAGTGGCGATAGCCCTGTGGAAGCTTGTAACACCTGACTGCTACCGGTCAGTTGGGAATCAATTTGGAGTGGACAAGTCTACTGTGGGGACTGCTGTGATACAAGTAGCCAATGCAATCACTAATGTTCTGCTATCAAGGGTAGTGACTCTGGAAAATGTGCAGGTCATGTTGGATGGGTTTGCTGCAATGGGGTTCCCTAACTGTGGTGGGGTGATAGACGGAACTCATATCCCTATCTTGGCACCGGACCACCTTGCCAACCAGAATATAAACCGCAAGGGGTACTTCTCAACTGTGCTGCAAGCATTGGTGGATCACAAGGAACGTTTCACCGACATCAACGTGGGATGGCCGGGAAAGGTGCATGACGCTCGCATCTTAAGGAACTCAGGACTGTTTGAGCAGTTGAAAGAGGGGACTTCCCAGACCAGAAAATTACCATTGGGGATGTTGAAATGCCAATAGTTATCCTTGGGGACCCAGTCTACCCCTTGCTCCCATGGCTCATGAAGCCATACACAGGCAGCCTGGACAGTAGTAAGGAGCGCCTGCTGGTACGGTGACACATCACACACAGCTGAGCAACAGATTTCAGTTTCCAGGCAGCCATGGTAAGCCTTTTGGTATGCGGGCTTGACTTCCTCCGCCTTCATCACATGTGGGAATGGTTTCAATCTGCAGCACCATCCTTTCCCATAGCAAGCAATGCCGGCTGGGTTTCACGTTTAAAAGGAGGGGCTGTGGTTTTTGGGTGGATGTGTAGCACATGCCTCCCCCCACCCCACCGCATGGCTCTTCTCTGGGATGATCCCTTCACCCCTCCCCTCGCGGCTATTCTCTGGGATGATCCCTTTTAGCCAAGCGCAAACAACCCAGCATGAACGGAGTCCTTTTACTGTTCCCTTACAAAAATTCCCCTATTTCAACCAGGTGACCATGAATGATATCACTCTCCTGAGGCTAACACAGAAAGATAAAGACCAAAACCCAGGACCATTCGCTGCCATGCTTTGTGCTGCAATGATTCCAGAATACTTGCTACTGGTTTGGCCTGGTAAAGTGTTCTACCGTGAAGGATGAAATAAGGCAGCCCTCCCCAGAAAACTTCTGCAGAGGCTTTCAGAGTACCTCCAGGAAAGCTTCATGGAGATGTCCCTGGAGGATTCCCGCTCCATCCCCAGACACGTTAACAGACTTTTCCAGTAGCTGTACTGGCTGCGAATGCATCCCAATTCTTCAGGGCAAATCCAACATTAAACACTATTGCTTTTAAACCCCGTATTGTAGTTACAAATGTGCACTCACCAGAGCTGCCTTCTCCGGCTTCAGGGTCGGGGATCCCGCCTTGGGAGGATATTGGCTCCAGAGTGATGAAAAGGTCCTGGCTGCTGTGGAGAACGGATTCACTGCTTGCCTGCTGCGCATTCTCCTCCTCCTCCTCCTCTTCCTCATCCACAAAATGCTCCTCCCTGTTGCATGAGACTCCCCCCTTGCAGGTGTCCACGGACAGTGGTGGGGTAGTGGTAGGGCCCCCCCCCAGAATTGCATGCAGCTGATCATAGAAGCAGCATGTATGGGGCTCTGACCCGGAGCGACTGTTTGCCTCCTTTGTCTTTTGGTAGGCTTGCCTGAGCTCCTTAACTTTCACACGGCACTGCTGTGTGTCCCTGTTGTAGCCTCTCTCCACCATGCCCTGTGCGATTTTGGCATATATATTAGCATTTCTTCTTTTTGATTGGAGTTGGGCCTGCACAGATTCTTCTCCCCATACAGCAATCAGATCCAGTGTCTCCCTTCTGGTCCATGCTGGAGCTTGTTTGCGATTCTGGGGGACTGCATGGTCTCCTGTTCTGCTGAGCTCGCCACATTGACCAAACAGAAAATGAAATTCAAAATTTCCCAGGGCTTTTCCTGTGTACCTGGCTAGTGCATCGGAGTTCAAAGTGCTGTCCAGAGCGGTCACACTGGAGCACTCTGGGATAGCTCCCGGAGGCCAATACCATTGAATTGCGTCTGTACTACACCAAATTCGACCCAGCAAAGTCGATTTTAGCGCTACTCCCCTCGCCGGGGAGAATTACAGAAGTCGATTTTAAGAGCCCTTTAGGTTGATGGAACGGGGTTGGTTGTGTAGACGCATTTATTTTAAAATCGACCTAACGTGGCTAAATTCGACCTAACTCCGTAGTGTAGACCATGACTAACTGACTTCCATATTTGGGGTCGGGAAGGAATTTTCTACCAGGTCAGATTGGCAGGGACCCTGGGAGTTTTTTGCTTTTTTCTGCAGCACGGGACACAGGTCACTTGCAGGTTTAAATTCGAGTAAATGGTGGACTCTCTGTAACATGAAATCTTTAAATCATGATTTGGGGACTTCCGTAACATGCAGGAGTCAGACTAGATGATCATGATGGTCCTTTCTGGCCTGGAAGTATGAGTCTATGTAACTAACAGTATTGCCAAAGTCAAGTGTTAAAAAACTATGTGTCAGGACCTCCAAAATCATGACATTGGCTTAAAAATCCTGGGATATTTTAAAAAATAATATATTTTGATTTTTTTTATTTCCCTTCTGGTTTCCAGCTTTTCTCTGCCAATATGAGGGCTAGAAACTTACTTAAAACAAGACAAAAAACACAAGCAAACCCTGAGATTCTCATGCAATCTCTTGGTTCCAGCAGCTGTAGCTTTAAGTAAAATACCAAATACCACAAGACTCATGATAACATCAGGAGAGCTAGCAACACTGTTAAAAGAAAGCCCTGAGCTCCTTGAGCCAAGGAAATGGGAAATTTCTTACCTAATATTTACCTTTTTTTGGTAGTAGCATCTCTCACAATTCTGTGACATAAAAGCTGTTTTCACTCTTCTCTGCAGTTCTGGAGGGGGTTGTGTTTTAGTGGAGCCCATGCTTGCCATGTCTCCTGCTCTACCTTCCCATCAGAAGCATTATTCCAGAGCTCCTAGAATATGATTGGAATCAATAACCTCAATGCTAATCAGTGAAATTATGCAGTAGGCTAGCTGGCCCACATACTGTAGACATAAAAAATTAAAATGTCCCTTGGCTAACGAAGCCACACCAGGGAGGGAAGAATTGTGGGAGACGCTGCTAGCAGAAAGGAAATTATCGAATAAGAAATTTCCCACTCTGCAGCCCAGATGCCACAATTCTGTGACATATGGGAAGTAGCAAAAGCACTCAACATTAAATAGGGATGGAGAATGAAACAGACAAATAGAGAAGACTTTCCTTGAAAGTAAATGCCTGATTTGGCAGTTATTTTTGGATCAGTGGAGGCACCGCCTTCCTTCCGAAGTAAGCTGGTGTAGAAGATAGAAAATCCACCCTGTAATGTTTAATAAAAGGTGTTGATAGAGGACCAAGCTGCTGCACTGCAGATTTCCTCAGTTGCAGCACAAGGTCCTTCTGCCCAAGTCACCAGAGGTCATGTAGAATGCACCTCAATACCCTCAAGAATAGGTTCACTTGATGCTTTGTGTGCCTCCACAATGCACAACTTAATCCATCTGGCCAGCATAGTTTGGATGCCTGAAAACCTGGGCACTTTGGGTGAAAGGACTCAAACAAGGAGCCAGATCTTCTAATCAATTCAGTGTGCTTGAGGTAGATCTTTAATACATTCATCCAGATCATGTGATATCTTTTCAATAGGATGCTGTGAATTTGGACAGAACAATGGGAGGACCACTGTTCTTTGGTAAGAAAAATTCTGGAGTCCTTAAGAACCATCTTGTCATCACAGAACCCACAATAGGGTTCTTGCATGGATAGAGCTGCTAATTCCAAGACTTGTCTAGCAGATGTGATTGTGACCAAGTAGCAGGTGTTGACTGATAGATAGATAGAATGGTGTGACCATTGTTAATGGTTCAAAGGGGTGGGTGGTCAGAGCTGCTAGTACCAGTGGTAGATCCCACTTTGGAAAGATTGGTCTGACTATAAGTCTAGCCAGTTTGAGCAAGCTGAGAAATCTTGAGACTTAAGTATTTTGCCTAAAACTCCCAAGGACCCTACTTGTAAGATAGGCAGGGACTATCCTGTGACCAACATCTGATGCGCTATGGTACTGGGCTGAAGTCCCTTGCCCATACCATCCTAAATAGAAATCAGAACAGCTGGAATTCCAGGATCCTTCGGATGTCAGTGAAGGATGTCAAGGCTCACTGTTAGATGCAGTGAGGATTTCAACACCAAGTCTGCCAGGTCTAAAAACCATTCTTTCCTTGGCCACGTGAAACTATCAATCCGGCTCCATCCAAGCTAGAATGGTTTACTTTTCCCATGGCTAGTATCAAAGGAAATCCTAAACCTCAAATGCTAGTAAACGAGGTAGGGGCCAGAGAATGCTTAGTGTGTCAGTGAAAACTAACAGACTGGCAACGAGATACACAGAGACAGAGCCACAGATACTGTGAGCAGGATAGGCTGCTTCTCCCTGCCAGTGATGGATTTAACAAGGCTAAAGGGAACTTAATAGCTAGCAAGGAAAGTTTAAGATGTCAGTGACACCCATGCATGTAGTTCTTTTCTTGCTTTTGCCCTTTGCTCTACCTGCTTTGTGCATTTGAGGGATAAATAAATAGTGCTTAGTTTTGAAGATGCTGTTTCTGTGTCACTGCAAATGTAGATGGTCACAGGCTCCCCAAGGGAAATTCTTATCAGTGCCACAACTAAGTTGGGCCTGTCTAGTTAACACAGTTGGGAACCAGGTGTGCTGGGACGTAGCCCAGAAAAACAGTGTAAGTGTGTTTGGACTATGGAGGTTCACCCACAGTGAGGTGCAGGAAGCCAGGCCTGTCTCCTAAAGGGTGCACTCAGGCGGAACTAAAGCGGTCAAAGGCACGTTCACTCCATAGCTGTGACACAACCAGAACACAATCTGTAACAAATTGACGATTTTCTCTAAAGGGAGATTTAACAGATTTTTTAACATTTTAACAGATAAAGCACAAGATGAGGGACTAGTTGGTGTCTGCGACAGACCATCAAATCATGAGAGGACAAGATGACCAGCTTCTTAGGCATCTATGTATAATATGTAGGGAAAAAAGCTGTGTTATCTTAGGGGACTTCAATCTAACATATACTGACAGTCTCATGCTGCCAGTATTAAAACAACCTTGGAATTTCTAAAAATTATAGATGACAATTTCCTCACTGAAAGAGCATTGCCTCCAATATGGGGAAATTCTACACTAGACCTTATTCTGACTGATAGAGGGGAATTAATCAAAGAATTAAAATGAGTGGTTACTTATGTGAGAGACAAGATAGTATCTTTTATTGGACCACTTTCTGTTGGTGAAAGAGACAAGCTTTCAAACTACATAGACTGGAAGAAGAGCTCTGTATGGCTTAAAAGCTTGCCTCTCTGACCAACAGAAGTTGGTCCAATAAAATAGATTACCTCACCCACCTCATCTCTCTATTATCCTGAGACCAACACGGCCATAACAACACTGCATACATGGTTACTTCAATGTAAGTGATCGTGACTTGATCACATTTGTTATGTGCAAACAGGATAAAGCCCAAACCAGCACTACATATACTTAACGCTTTAAAAGAGCAAATTTCTCAAAACCTGAAAACAATTATGACCAAAGAAGCATTTAAATAGAGTAATGTGAATGATAATTGGGAACTGTTTAAGAACATTTTGCTAGATGCCCAAAAAGCCACAATAACACAACTGAGAAAGAAGACTTCACTAATTATAAACCCAACCTGGCTTAGAGGAGAAGTGAAAACAGCTACAAAAAAAATCAAACAATACGTAACAAATGGAAAAAGGGGAAAGTTGATAGCAATGGATATAAATTAGAAACTAGGAACTGTAGAAATTGATATGGGAAACAAAAAGGCACAAGGAAAAAATCTATGAATAGCAGAGTTAAGGATAATGAGGAAGTTTTTAAAGTATATTAAGAACTAAAGAAATTTCAACAATGGAATTGGTTCATTACTATTTGGAAATGGTAGAATCGTCAATAATAATGCAGAAAAGGAAGAAGCGTTAAATAAATATTTCTGTTCCGTAGTTGGGGGGAAAACAGATGATGTATTCATATCATGATGATGATTAAGAAACACTTTCCATTCCAACAGTAACTCAGGAGGCTATTAAACAGCAACTATTAAAGTTAGACCAGGAGTCTGTGGACAACAGGTTGAAAACCACTGAGTTAGACACTTTAAAATAAGCAGCTCTTGATAACTTCCATCCAAGAATTTTAAAAGAGCTAGCAAAGGAGCTCTCTGGACCATTAATGAGTTTCAGTAAGTCTGGAACAACAGAGAAGTTCCAAAGAACTGGAACAAAGTTAATGTGCCAATATTTTAAAAAAATTAATGGACTGAGCTTGACAATGATCCTGGGCAAAATAACGAACAACTAATATATCATTCAATTAATAAAGAATTAAAGACGGGTAATACAATTAATGTCAATCAACACAAGTTTATAGAAACAGGTCTTGTCACAGTAACTGGACATTTTTTGATGAGATTACAAGTTTGGGTGATAACGGTAGAGTGCTGATGTAATATACTTAGATTTCTGCAAAGCATTAGACTTGGTACTGCATGATATTTTGATTAAGAAATTAGAACAATACAAAATCAACATCAAACATAAATGTAATAAAACCAGGCGAACTAAGAGGTCTCAAAATGTCATCATAAATGGGGAAATGTCATCAAACAGATGGGGTTCCAGGGGGTTCAGTTCTTGGCCCTACACTATTTAAGATTTATCAGTGACTTGGAAGAAAACATAAAATCATTACTGATAAAGTCTGTGTATGACAGAAAGATTGGGGGAGTTGTAAATAATAAAGAGGAGCGGTCACGGATACAGAGTGGTATGGGTCACTTGATAAAATGGGTGCAAGCAAACAACATGCATTTCAGTAAGGCCAAATGTAAAGTTATACACGTAGGAACATGAAACGCAGGCCAGGATGGAGGACTTTATCCTGGGAAGCTGCAACTCTGAAAAAGACTGTCACGGTGGATAATCCTATAAACATGAGCTCCCAGTGAGATGTTGAGGCCAAAAGGACTAATTTGATCCTGGGATGCATAAACAAGGGGATCTCAAGTAGGAATAGAGAGATAATTTTACCTGTATTTTGGCACTGGTACAACTACTACTAGAATACCGTGTCCAATTCTGAAGAATGTTGAAAAATTAGAGGGTTCAGAGAAGAGCCACAAAATTGACTGAGACATTGGAAAACATGCTTTATAGTGAAGGTCTTGAATAATTCAATCTATTTAGGTTTCAGAGTGGTAGTGGTGTTAGTCTGTATCAGCAAAAACGAGGAGTCCTTGTGGCACCTTAGAGACTAACAAATTTATTTGGGCATAAGCTTTCGTAGGTTAGAACCAACATCATCAGCTGCATGGAGTGGAAATACAGGAGCAGGTATAAATACATGAAAAGATAAGAGTTGCCTTACCAAGCGTGAGGTCAGTCTAATGAGACAATTTAATTGACAGCAGGATACCAAGGGAGGAAAAATAACTTTTGAAGTGGTAATGAGAGTGGCCCATTTCAGACAGTTGACAAGAAGGTGTGAGCAACAGTAGGGGGAAATTAGTATTGGGGAAATTAGATTTAGAAGATTAAAGGGGTGACTTGATCATAGTCCCATACGTGGGGAATGGAAATATGATAGTAGAAGGCTCTTCAATCTTGCAGACAAACATACAATGTGATCCAGTAGCTGGAAGCTAAAGCTAGACAAATTTTGACTAGAAATAAGGTGCAAATTTTTAACAGTGAGGGTAATTAACATTGGAATAATTTAGTGAAGGTTGTGGTGGATTCTCCATCACTGGAAATTTAAATCAAGATTGGATGTTTTTCTAAACAATATTCTCAAGTTCAAACAGGATTTAATTCAGGGAACTCCTATGGCCTGTGTTATCAGGAAGTCAGACTAGATGATCACAACAATCCCTTCTAGCCTTGTAATTTATTAATCTCTAATTGCATTAAGGTTAATTAATATATCATATCATTAAGCTATCTTAATGAGGTGCTCGAGTGTTCTGACAGTTTTGGAAGAACTCTTCTGTTGGCCTGAGCTGAAAAGTAAGGCTTAGTATCTGCAGTCTCAAACAATGACACTGGACTGGCTCCAGATCCCACATGTGGAGGGCATTGCCGTTAGTAATGAATGAGGAGAGAAGCTGTATAGTAGAACTGTCTGGAGTGGGCCTCTGCAGTCCAAGGCCAGAACCAAATGTGGCATCTGTTTGGTGCCCTGGCTCTGCTATTGCCTGAGGGGAGTGGGAGGCAGAAGAGTGGCAGATGCAGGTGGATGAGGCCACCACGCTGCCAATTACCCAATCCAGGAGAAAAGGAAGAAAAAAAAGTTATAAATTGCTTGCTAATTCCTAAAAACTAAACGTTGCCATAGGAAATGGTTGGGAGCAAAGAAAACTGCCACTAACTGCTGTCCTAGAGGCAGAAGTTCTGGAGGGAAGCTGGAGAAAGGGATGTGCCCAGCACAGACTATACTGCAGGCTACACGAACTGCAGCCGGTCCGTTTCCAGGCCGTGCCAAGGAAACATCTATACATGCTTGTGCTCCACACCCTTCACATCCTCACCCTTGTGTCCCGCCCCGACACAAAGTGGCAGGACTTCCTGCCACCTCTAGAGGGTGAAGAGCCCCAGTGGGCCGGCCTATATTCCATCTTGGTCCCGAGGCCCGCCGGGGATATCAGTTGGCGGCTCCTTCACAGGGCCGTGAGCATGGGCGTGTACTTGGCGCGGTTCACCCCAATCCCGGACACCTGCCCCTTTTGCGGCATGAGGGAAACCCTGGCGCACGTCTGCCTGGAGTGCGCCAGGCTGCAGCCCCTATTCCAGCTCCTCACGAATATTTTGTTAAGATTTTGGTTGCACTTTTCCCCTCACCTCCTTCTCTAGTCACTCCCTGTCCATGGCCCCACTAAGTCACGGGACCTCCTGGTCAACCTCCTCCTGGCCCTGGCTAACGTGGCCATCTATAAAACCAGGGTGAGGAGGTTGGCCGATGGAGTCTCCTGTGACTGTCGGGCCTATTTCCGATCCTCCGTCCATTCATGCCTCCGGGGAGAGTTCCTCTGGGCGGCGTCCACTGACTCCCTTGACGCCTTTGAGGAGCAGTGGGCGCTGTCCAGGGTTCTCTGCTCGGTGTCCCCATCCGGTTCCCTTCGTTTGACCCTTTGACCGCACTCCTGTCCCTGTTGTTCGTTAGTTGTCCCCCGTAATTATTTGGTTTTCCAGGTCCTGTGGATCCCCCTCTTAGGCTGGGGGGGGGGGGATCCTTTAGCAGTGGGCGGGCGAAGCCTGGATCCCAATAAGACAGACTATGCAGCAGCACTGAACCATCTCCAGAAATGCAGAGAAGGGGAGCAGTACATACATCACAGAGATGTTGGGTTGTAGAAATGAACTGTCTAGTGGCCTGAGACAAACATGTTCTTTTCGGATCAGACAGTCCTGAGCTCCCTGTGTCAAGACATGAAATCGTAGGGGAAATCTGACAAGTAGCTCCAACACAAAAGTATCCTGGGGATGGCTAGTTGTTCTGGTTTTAACGGCACCCACTTGCCTTTTCTGGAGACATAGGGTGTGCGTATTGTGAGGAGGAGAGTGGGAAGGTAGCAGAGCTTGAGCATGATGCACTGCTGCTGGTGATCTCTACATATTCTAACTTATGCCAGGGGCCCTGACAACAGGGGCTGACTTTTAGTTTTCCCTGAGGCACAGTCAAACAGCTGTGGCTGGTGTGTGCTGAGCACCCACTGTTTTTTTTATGTGGGTGCTTGAGCCCCGGAGCACCCACAGAGTCAGCGCCTATGGCCCAGACTCTCTGCACCCTGCCCCACCCTGCCAAGGACATTTTCCTTGTGTTTATATGTTTGAGGAGTTGTTTTTGTTGGGTTTTCTGTTGTTTTTTCCCCAAACACCTTTAGATTTGTGGGTGACACTACTGCTTTTTCATGATGAGAAGCTCTCTTTAGAGATTATAAGGCATTCCCCCTTCTTCTCTGTCCACAAGGGACTTGGAGAGGAGATGCAAGGAACTCTTGAATAGGACTTAGGTCAAACCATTACAGGAGGTTGTAGAGCAAGATGGGTAGGGAATGCTTGCTTCCTTCACAGAGGTTAATGCTTACTTAAGAACCTGAGAGAATATTAGAGACCTTGTTACCACTGGAAATGGGGAAAAGGTTTGGGGAGGAAGGTACTTTTTCTTTTCTCTGCAGCTCAATTGGTGGAAATGAATAGCGTGGCCATGCTAACACCCATTTATCCAATAGGACAATGGATCAAGGTTGGCTGAAATGGGAAAGGCAGCTCCCAAAGGTAGTGGCAGGCTTTGGGTTGGCTCCAGTGTTGTCAGCCTTGTGAGAAAAATGGCATCCTCTGCCAAGGTTGATACCTTTATGGTTTCTGGTAGGCAGATGGTATGAAAATCCCTAACAGTAACATACTCCTCGAGACCTTCAGAGAATGGAGAGCACCATTCTTTTTGGTTCTTTTGCTAAAGAGCTTCAACTTCTCCAAGGGCAGATGACTTGTATCTCTTTGGGTAACTCAGATGCTAACAACTAAGAGATTCATCTCATCATGATGGCCACAGCCATCAACTGTGCTGGGTGTGTCCATGGCCATCCACAGTGACATTCTAGCAACCATTTGGCACTCATGATTTCTTGCAACTCCTCCCTGTTGTTCTCCTGTCAGAGATCTCTAACAGGAAGGGAGTAACCCTCTCCCAGGTGAGAAATGTTATATTTTGCTAACAGGGCTTGATAGTTCTATCCCTGGAGCTGGAGTCAGGCAGAAGTGTACTCTTTGTACCCACACAGATCTAATTTCTTTGCGACTTTGTCCGTAGGTGTACCTTGTGATGACATGTATTTTCTATTGGACTGTGAACACCACTGAAGATCCTGGAGTTGGTGGATGTACAAAAGTTCAAAGCCCTTCGGAGACATGTGGTAATTTTTCCCCATCTCTTTAGATAGAGGAAGAGAGTGGATGAATTCTGACAGAGTCCCTTAGCTGGCTCCAGTATGCTGCACTATGGGGAGGGAAATCCTGGCTGGAGTTATCAAACTTAAAAACCATCCCCAAAAGCACATGGGACTTCTCTCATATTACTACTATTTCAATGCCCAGAGTATCTGCAATGTCAGACAGAAGAATGCTTTGAAGTCACCAGCTCCTAGGGGAGGAGCTGTTGTCACTGCCTCATCAGATGAGGCCTGTACAGTGATGCTGTTGGAGAATGGGATCTCCTCCTCTTCCTGGATGCGTGAAAGGGGCGTCTGCTCCAGGGCACGTGCAATGATGGTCCCCAGTTAAGTCAGTTATAGCTAAGGTGGCATGGGGTACTGATTTGCTTGAGGCTGCTTGGCCCAGTGTCACTTATGCCCTGCCTGGGACAGAGATCTTATCAAGGGACTTGTGGCACTGTCCTTGGGGTTGCTCTCCGAAGGGAGGGGAAAGGCATCCCTGCTCAATGCAAGGAAGGAGTAAGCTAGCAAGAGTGAGGACAAATAAATCACTTCAAATGACAGTGCCATAGAGTAATGTGGCATCTGCACCAATTCTGGAGCTGGTTGCCACTCTGGAGTGGGGGATGCTGGAGTCTCTGAGGGAAGTAACTGAGCCTGTATTTGGCTCAGTCATCAGCACTAGTATCAGTGCCAGGCCTCCTTTAACCTCTGCCATATTCTCCTTGCTAGAGGACTTGGCTCAGGCTCAGTCCTTGAAGAAGTTATTTTTTACATCTTCCTTGTGGGATGATCCCATGTGCTGTTTGGAGCTACCTTTATGGTCTGTGCAGGTTTGTCTCTCGCACTGCCTTTCCGTATCAGTGGCATAGGTGCCAGGTCCATTATTGAGGTAGTCTGTGTCAAGGTTGTTAGTGATTAGGACACTGGTGCCGAGGTTGTCAGGGTTGAGACTGATTGTGCAGGTGTTAACAATGTCCTCTTTATTTCCTTACTTTCACTGCCTGATCCCAGGATATGGTGTCTGCTTGGGGGAGTACTGACTGATGCTTGCTCATAGACTTTAAGGTCAGAAGGGACCATTATGATCTTCTAGTCTGACCTCCTGCAGGTCAACGCAGGCCATAGAATCTCACCCACGCACTCCTGTAAAACCCCTGACCTACGTCTGAGCTACTGAAGTCTTCAACTCATGGTTTAAAGACTTCAAGGTGCAGAGAATCCTCCAGTAAGTGACCCATGCCCCACGCTGCAGAGGAAAGTGAAAAACCCCCAGGGCCTCTGCCAATCTGCTCTTTTGGTTCCACCTTGGTTGACATTTACTTTGGGTCTGAAGCGGACAACTGCTCAAGCATGCCCACATTGGTTCGTTGAGCACGTGTAACTTGAGTTGAATGTCCCTGATGTGAAGGTTCTGGAGAAAAACAACCTGCACATGAAACACCTGTCCAGGATATGGCTCTCTCCAGGCAGAAGAGTCACAGGTTGTATCAATGACTGAGCAGGGATGAGTCCATCACAGGATGGGCAGGATTTGAACTCTGATGGTTTAGTGTCAACCATGTTGGCATACAGTATCTTGCCCTCCTATTTAAGGGTGGGTAGGTAGGTGTGTCCATCCGCCTGTCCCTCCTTTTGGGGAGGAATGGGGGACATCCAATCAAAGAAAACATGGAAGAAGGGTGAAGATAAATTTTCTTCAGCAATTTAACTGAAAAAGGACAACTTTGAAGCTCTGAAAAGTAGAAAATTGGAGACTTGCTGGGTTCCATCTTGCTATCATAGGCAGTTAGAAGGAATTGAGGGATGGTGGGACACTCTGCCCTTTATGCGGCACAGGGCACGTACACAGCCCTAAAAGACACTGCTATACAAAAGAATCTGACCTTGCATGCATGAGACATGCGCACCTACAGAGGAATCCATGCTGACACATACTTGAAGAACGTGCCTTTATTTATATTTTTAAAGCATCAGGTACATTTATAGTGCTTTCTAAGCATTTTGTAATAATTCAAAATCCTCCATATTTTTGTATTTACATTTAAAACAAGCACAGAAATGTGTATATTTTAGATTTTTTTAAAGATGCAGAGTTTAACAGTACAATAGTTTGACACTACTTAACTAGAATTTAAACATTAAACTATATTTTTTTTCAGTGTCAGAAAATACAGTTCCTTTCTTCATATCCAGTAACTTAACTTTTGCTGTGTTACTGAGTCATCCTACAATACAAAATTACTTCGAAGTTCTAATGAACATAGGAACCTAAGGAACTGATACTGCACTTCACAATCTCAGAACACTGGTCAATGTTCTTTTTTATCCTGTAGAATTTCTCCACATATTCAGAACGGCCCAAAAGCTCCACAAAATCTTCATCATGTGTTATGACAAGAAGCTGAAAGTTGCGCTGTTGCGAGCGGCTTTTTATTATCCTATGAAAGAGTTGAAGTTTAGGACACTTTTAAGGAAGTTGCATGCTAACTTTACATAACTTGCAAATACACAAAATAAAAAACTCTAAAACAACATTAATGCAATATTCTAATCAATACTGTATTCAATAAAAAAGGTATCATCCTAATTATTATCTCTTCATTTTTAATTTAATTTTTCATATATAAGAAAATGTGATTAACGATTTGGGCAAAAACAGGAATCTATTGGAAACAAATGCAGGCTCTCCTCCTGTCATCTAATGAATCTGCCCATTAGTAAAATGCTTCACAGTTCATACTCTTAGGCTCTGAGTATCAAGGATGTAGTGAACTCTTAGCAAAGATAAAATAATAAAGAGCTGTGACCCATATTAACTGTTCCTGTGGTAGCCCTAATGTGGATGCACCAAGACAAGGAGCATAAACTGTCAAACAATCTAACAGCTAACGTTCATGTTACTTCTTGGCTATGTGTAAAATGAAAGAAAACTGATACATTTCTTCTCTTCTCTTCCAAACAAAGAAGCAGGAATCTAAAGCTTTTCCTGCCCAAAATATGGTAAGAGGTATACAGAATTAGCAAGCCATTGGGCAAGATTTAAAAAAAAAGAAAAAATTCTAACCAGTGGCAAAACTACTGCAAATGCTGGACCTGATTCTGTTCTTACTTAAAACTCTATAGGTCAATGAAGACACAGTAGTGTAAAACCAAATCTATTTATAACAAAGAATCCACCTTGCTCAAGTCTATTAAAACTCAGAAGATATCCATCCCAAAAGACTCCCAATGAAAGCTGAAGTCACTTACTCCACCAGAGCATGTGCAAGAGACTCAATGTTCTCTCGATCAAGATTGGTGGTAGGTTCATCCAGTGCAAGAATGCCACAGTTGAGACAGAATGTTTCTGCCAGAGCAAGACGAATAATGAGGGAAGCAAGCACCTGAAAGAAAATAAAAACTCACTCTTCAGTATGTTATTAGAAAGCACTGATGTACATAACTGTTCAATTTATAACACCAAGAAAAACCAGCAGCAGGCCTTAGAGTTAAAAGACAACATGCCAGATATTTGTAAATGTCCATTAACAGATTCATTCACTGTTAACAGACAGAACAAAATGAAAAAATTCTAATCTAAATCTAAATTAATTCAAAAAAGCTATGCTAAAAGAATGTTGTGAAGGTTGGAAAGTGGAGTACTTAAAACTTAGGAAATAACAGAATTAAGTATATCTCAGGAAACTTAATTCCATGTGTATGTAAGAATGCATTAAGATACAGTCTTTAATTAGGTGATTACACTTATTTTGATCCATTCTCACACCTTTTGACACTGGATGGTTGAGATCTGTTTGTATATCTTAGTGGACCTGGCCCCTTTTTGGACAACTGAACCACTGAATTATTTTTCTGAAGTTGAGACACTTGAATTGCCACTACTCAGGCTGATACTATGTTACTAAACCTGATTGATTAGGTTCTCATGTGACCTTATGACCAAGTAAAAATTATAAACACATAATGGGAATTGTAGCAGGGGTATACTCTACTAAAGGATGCTTTCCAGTGACCACAGATGTAGGCATATTTCCTGATGAACTAGTTCTCAGAAAATGCCTAAGGAGAAAAACAAATGAACACGTTCCACTCATTTACAAAGGGCTCTCATGGAACATCCTAGGCTACTGCAACAGTATTTTTAGTTTTATCTTTACACTGCTGTCTGGCAAAAGTCTTAGATTTTCCTCAAAAGGTAACGTGTGGAATTTTTATTTAAAAAAAAAAAAGGGACAGAATTGCTTTCAGCAAGAGATTAATTTGAGGACATTCCCCGCACTAGCTTGATAACTGTATGCATCTTTTCATAGAATATCCTGTCAATGCATGAGTGCCATGGAGCAGCTAGACATATTTTGAATCACTCATTTTAATTTTGGGCCATTTTTTCCCCTTTCCTTATCTTCACTTCTAAAGATCCAGAATACGCCTATTCTCCCAAACATCCAAACCTCCCACAGACTTCTTGTCCCTCGAATGTGCATTTAAATAAAATGCCGTAATATACCTTTTGCCCAGCACTGCATCTCCCTCGCATGTCCAAAGCAGTATCTCCTTTTATCATGACTACTCTATAATTGTAGCTCCTCCTTTTATCAGATGCTGAAACATTTTCATCTGCATCAGAACGAATTTCTATATATTCGATATCTAATATGGGAAGAAAATGCAATTTCATTATAAAAACAATGTTTTAAAACAATGGATTGAGACAGTGAGGTGGTAAAATGTGCAATAGTTAAACAGAGTTGGGAAAGGAGAGAGAGTGTTACTGTAGGCAATATAATTATACAAAGAATATTCAGAACACTCGTGCCATCAGATGAATCTTTGACATTAGCAGGTTAATTTATACAAACAGGCAAAACTAAAGAAGCACGCTTAACCGGCACAAGTTTTTTCTTTGGAAGGATGTCTGAACTTTGGAAAATATGTGAAGAGAATGAATTACTTCTGATTAAACCAAACCATGGTTAACCACATAATTCTTTATTACTACTACACTCTGCTCACAGTCTAAAGGGGGACAGATGCAGATTCTGAAGAATGGCACCTTCTCTATTTTGATATCTTAGCTTTTTATATTTTGAGTACACAGTTTTTATTATAGAACATTCTATACCTACTAGACAGCACCTGAAGACTGATATCGATAAACTGAAACTACAAAAAATAATGTATGTACCTTGCCCTCTGTAGGTGCTTCGCCAAAGATCACGAATGATTTTGTTGATTTCTTCCATTTTCATGCTGTGAAATGTCATTATTGCTCTAAGAAAGGGTGAAAAAAACAGTCCATTTGCTTTGGGTGTAACTGTGCACTGCGGCTGACTGCAAGCTCCTTGGAGCAAGAACCACTTTTCCTTCTATGTCTTCTAAGCAAATAGTTGGTACTCAAATGCTCTTTAAAATAGTAATTTATAGTCGTGAGTGTAGCAGAAATATCTATACAATAAATACATTACAAACAAGTAAATATTCCCTCTCTTACGCAACCTCTTATTTTTTAATGTTAATATATTTTCATCTTGAGAGATGTTGGAGCAATGGAAGCAAAATTGTTTGTCTGCTCTTCTTAGGGCTTGTCTACATGGCAATTTACTGCACGGCAATCCAGGATGTGAATCTACAGCGCATCAGCTTGCCACGCAGCAGTACATTAAGCCACCATATTCTGGGACTTTTACTGCACTGTGGCTGTGTTCACATGAGATGGTACCACATGGCAAACTAGTAATACTGTAGCTTGACATCCTCACTTGAAGTGCAGTAACTTCCCATGTAGGCAAACTCTTACATGTGCATTCATTCACTGAAGAACAGGACTACTAACAACTTGTAATATAATCATAATTCACATGTAAAATCTACATTTCAAATCTTTACCAAAAAAATTGAAGGTTCCCCAAACCTGCAAAGCAACTGTGATTAAGTTACATTAGGGTTAGTAAGTTATGGTTAGCGTTAAAGTGGCAAAAATAAATTCAAAGTTATGGGTGCACCACATTTTAAAAAAAATCTCAGTTAACTTTCACAAAAATGACACCTGTTTAAGATTCCGAAAGTTATGAGCTATATAGACTTAGGCCCTGACCCTGGAAACTCTTATGCTGGTGACTATCTTTACATATGTAAGTACCCTCACTGAGTTCAATATATGAAGTTACTCAAGTGCATACATGTTTGCAGAATTGGTCTTTTTTGGTTTCTCCTTCAGAAAAATGAGATCACAACTATCATAAACAGAGATCTGAAAGAAACTTTCTGTTCTAAATTTCTAGTTGCATTACCTTTTGGTTACAGTGCTTGATGTCTGTCATTCTGGCAGACATACCATGTCTACAGCTCAGATTCTTAGAGGGGTAATTTTTTAAAAGGATGGTGCTAATTACAATTTTATTAAACAGACAAACTCTTTTGTTCTTTTAGTATGTTGCTAACATTTAGTTTTTATTTATTTTTTTTATGAAAGGAACAGAATGTTGACAGTACAGAAAAAAAATAGCACTGCCTTTCACCTTTATGACTGATTCTACATAATGGTTCAGATTTTCAAAGAAATGCAGGGAATTTAGCTATTCATTTAAAATGAACAGAGATGTGTGGCTAAGTATCCTAGACTTTGAAAATCTCAATCAGTATTTCTAAATATTGAAGCACACAGGTAATTCTTATGCACTGATTTGCAAATCATCCAATACTTAGGCACAACAGGAAGGCAAAGGGATATCATCAAGGATGGTGGGCTTAGAAAATCCCAGAAAGACTTCTCAGCCATGTCTTGCTTCGCAGGCACACATATATATGCATGTGACAGAGTGTGCATATACATGTCGTTATACCTCCTGCCCCATTCTATCCATTTATTGCAGGTACTGAAATTTACCAAAGTCCTACTTTTGAAGCACTCAGATATTTATTGTATACAGCTTGTCTGTATACAAAAATAAAGCAGACTAGCAGAGTGGGAAATGACACCATGTGCAAACAGAATGGTATTTTAAGTCACATTTAGGGATTTGTCAGTCTTGCAAGTGAACCTTGTAATAATTTTGTCTTCCTTCACTAAAAATGTCCATCTTTATCAAATTTAAAAGCACAAATATGTCTTCATTTTTAAAAACACAAATAAAATAAAATCCTTTTAGAAGTGAACAAGATCTGGCAAGAGACTAATGGACATCATATAACATACCACAATCAAAGAACATCTGAAGCTTGGGCTACATTCAGTATGCACTGTAGAGTTTAAAATTATGGATCAGTCACTAGGCAAACTCGTAGGCACTGACTACAGTGGAATGAGCAAGCAACCCTATACCAACACATGATGGTTCACGATCCCTGCCTCTTAGCCCAGCCGAAGTGTATATTAAAAACGATAAGAACATGCAAATTAAAATAAAAATGAAAACATGGTTGCAACAGAAGAAAATTTTTTTAACTCAGTCATCTCCTTTTATTTTGACAAATTCTCATTCTTTTGGACAAGACTGGAAAATCACTAATGTTAGAGGGCCAAGAAAAATATTTAAAACTGGACAGATATTTGATTGTTTTGGTTTCTATCTCATAAGGATGGAGAAGCAAAGCTTGGCAGAACATTTTTTTAAAAAAACAACAACAGAGGTTCAATTTAGATATATGTTTCATACATTCATAAATTTTAAGGCCATGTTGGACCGTTATGATAATCTAGTCTGATGTTATTAGTAAGGCTATGAAATGCCCAGATATTTAAATAGCAGGGAATGGAAGAGGTGAGATCTGAACTCCTGATCTTTTGGCTCCCAGAGCACTGAACCTTCCCCTAAACTAAACAGTATTTTTAATGTACAGTCCCTTATAAATTCTAATAATTTTCCTCACAGAGAAAAGTTATAGTGCAATACTTCCCTGTGGCAACTCTTTTGACCAAACAACAATCTTTTCTGTCAAGGATTTCTTAATTCACACTATTATTTATTTGTTCTTATCTTTGTCTTGTCTTATAGTGTATTTTAAAACCTGAAGTAATTTCAGAGATTTTGCGAGTATCTATCTATCTTGGTGTTATATACTGTTGCCCATCAGCATAGTATCTGAGTACCTACAAAGTAAAACCAATGGCAAAAGCGAAGTCAATAGCAGATTTAATGTAATCTCTGACATGTTTCCCTTTTCAAGGCAAAACCTCTGCTTGGGGTAGGTGGATGGGTTTTTTCCTTTGGTTTTTTAGATATTAGTAGTTTCCTTTTTATTATTATTGTTGGTAGGAGTTTATTCGGTGGAAGGGAACGTCAGATTAGTGAGCATCATTCTTATGGTGGGAAGGCTTTTTGTATTAATAGTCAAAAAGGATAAAAAATAAACTTGGGTCTTTGGTTGACATGTATATAGAAATGTGTGCTCTTTTTCTCCCTTCTAGCTAGAAAAAGAAACATTTTTGCCCCTTTAGTATTTTGAAGGGGTTAGGCTTCAAAAGTCAACTCAGGCACTCACTCTGCAGTCAAGAAGTCAAGTCAATAATATGTTGGGCTTTGCAGGTAGCAGGTATTGAGGGGAGATAGAATCATAGAATATCAGGGTTGGAAGGGACCTCAGGAGGTCATCTAGTCCAACCCCCTGCTCAAAGCAGGACCAATCCCCAATCAAATCATCCCAGCCAGGGCTTTGTCAAGCCTGACCTTAAAAACTTCTAAGGAAGGAGATTCTACCACCTCCCTAGGTAACGCATTCCAATGTTTCACCACCCTCCTAGTGAAAAAGTTTTTCCTAATATCCAACCTAAACCTCCCCCACTGCAACTTGAGACCATTACTCCTTGTCCTGTCCTCTTCTACCACTGAGAATAGTCTAGAACCATCCTCTCTGGAACCACTCTCTGTAATCAAGAGTAGTATCTTCTTGATTACAGAGTGCAGAGGACTCTTTCCTCCCTTCTGGCTCTACCAAGAATACTGTTTCAATCATTTGGAAATGCTTAATTCTACTAATAAATTCCACCCACCTTGTTCTACAGTAGTAAAACTGACATAAGAACTTTATTAATCCTATATTTCATTTGAACCCCCCACCTAATAATATCAAACATATGTTTTTTATGTTGAATCATTTCTTTTTTTGACATTGAACCAAAGACCTGTAAGAAGTAAGCCCTGAAGGAAAGATGCATTTTTGAGTTGACCTTTAAACAGAAAGCAGTGCTCAACCTGGTGCTTTGCTATAATATCAGATAAGAACATGGAAATAGAAGTAGATTGCTGGCTCACGTCATTTGCATGAATGTTTCTTTTTTCCTTTTTTAAACTGGGGCAATAAAATGTACTATTTTAAAAAACTATTTTTCCCACCTGCCCATCAACAGAAACATTCTCTACCTCTTGTTGGGATATACAAAATTCCCAATGCCATTAATAGGAATTGCTAAGCATGAATGTAGGAAAAAAACTTCAAAACATTCTCAAGGACTTAGGAATTTGTTACTCATCAATATTTATTACCAATCTTCAAATTTCAAAACAATAAAACTATGTAAAATCTTACAGCGAAACCTTGACAACACAAAAGTGCACACACAACCTTCCCAGCCTACATGTAGAGATTTCAAACTCTGACCATTAGAGGCAACATTTCTTCTCACTGATTATTGTAGATTACCAATAAGTGATGCTTATCTGTTTTTTCTTGAAATTACATGACTGGATTTCCTGTATTGCCTTAAACAGACACACAATAGAATCTATACTATGCAAGTGAGTTCTGAACTCTAAAAGGGAAACCTGCAGGGGAATTCCTGGAGAGCACGTCCATTTAGGTTGCAAGGTAAAAATTTAGTGTGCAAGGCTGCACACTAAATTTCAACATTCACTATTTAATGAATTTTGGAGAGGCTTATAGTGGAATATTAACAAATCTTTAACTGAAATTAATTTTTGTAGTAATAAAATTACTTCTATTACACTAATTTCATATTCTGAAAAAAATTTACATGTAAAGAAAGTATACTTTCACTGAAAATCAACCTTTGAACACCGCAGAAAAAACACGAGGTAATATGTACTGAATACAACTGTAATAAATTTAAATTTTAATTCTTGTTCATCACAATATATAACCATCTCTGGTTAAGTCATTATCAATGGAGGACTAACCTTTATACATCTGCAGTGCATCCATAAAAGACTAATATAATTGTGATAATTTACTATAATATGTTATGTAGCATAATATTAGCCCCAAAGTGTGCTCTCTGTGTCTCTAAATCTTTGTAAAATACAGAAGACACTAAAGAATATTTGTTGTAGTTTAAATTCCATTGTAAAACAAACATATAGAATACCTTTACTGATGAAAAATTGTAAGCCCAGTAGAAAGGAAAACTAGTTTATTGCTTTTAAAAAAAAATTATGGAGGAAAAACAGTCCCCAACAGCTTGCTTTATCTTTACATTCATTTAACATAGGCCCTGGGCATGAAGCCATAAGCCCTTAGGAAACTCCAACTAGTACAGAATGCTTCATCACATCTCTTCAGGAGTATGAGCTACCACAAGCACATGTAACCTGTTCTCCACTCTCTATGCTGGTTTCCCATAGAATATCAACACCAAGTTCTCAATCCTTATCTGCAAGGTGCTCAATAGCCTAGGCCAGCTGAGCGTATCAAAAAGATCAACTAAAGCTTTGGAACGAAGACTGCGATCAACAGTTCTGCTTCTTGGGGACAATGGAGCTTTCTACCAGAAGAGAAAGATCTTCTGTGCAAGAGAAAAGTCTTTCTTGAGGAGGTCAATCTGAGACTTGAATGACAGGACGTAAGGACTCCCACAGGAAGTAAGGACCATCACAAACCTCACCACACTCTACTCTAAGGAGCACTTGTTCAATCTTTTCTTCTCTAACAGAAAACACAGCACGTACATTAAAAAACCCTCAAACCCCTCCAAGTCAAAACACTACACTGCACACACAATTCTCCACTTGGTATGAGACAGAGTTAGAGAGAGCAAAGCACTTGTGACAAATGCTAATCATATTGCTTAGTGCGTGACTAGAAGGTACTAAGATACTATGGTAATGAAGGTAGTACAAGAACTTATATAGAAAAGAAGAGGAAAAAATGGGTGTGATAACCAAATTCCACCGTGCTCATAACTGTTACTTTTGACTTTTTGTCTTTTGGGGCTAAATGAGAGAAAAACTGCAGAAAGAAATCCCTGATTATCCATAACACAGTTATACCTTGTGTATCTTTATTGAGTCGAAAGTTTACTCCCTCCCCATTCCCCCCGTAAAAAAACAGTGTGAGGCGTGCCAATGATCAGAGGGAGTGATAAGAAAATGAAAATTCTGTGTGACTCTCCTTATACAGTTTCCTAAAAAATTCCTTTATGTGGGAAAGGGTCTATAGGAGAACACGACAATCTGCATGGAGACCCTGTGTTTCCACACCACCTTTGGATCCTCCTCTGGTTCCCAGACAACTCTGCTGCTAGGGAACAGTGCTGCCTGGGTTACCTCTGCCTTTAGCTTCCCTGGGGAGCCCCATGAACGTGGGTTTCATAGCACGGAGAGAGTTCTACACAAAAGGCCAACAGAATGATCCTGTATTATCGTTTAGGTTCAGCAAAACTGTCCAGTGAATGAATATAATGATATGAATCTTCTCCCATACCTCCTAACATGTACATCCAGACCCAAAGAGTTTCTCTAAAGAACTGGGAATGAAATGGGTCTGAGAGGGTTAGGAAGACAACTTTGTTATGACTTAACTGGTTCAGCTGGATTGCATACATGAAAATGGAGTGGATGACATGATGACAGATATACCTTAATTTCTGGGGACATTTTAATGGTTCCAATCTTGTGCAATGTGCTGAATTATTTTCTTCATTAATAAAATTTGTTTTAAGAAAATGCAGCTGTCTTCATCCTATCTTCTAGCTATAAAGAAGTTCCGGTTGCAAGTTTTCAGGATAAATATTATAGAACCATTTAAAAAGAAATACCTCATATTTCTATAGGAACTTTAAACTTAAATAACTGATTTTATATCAGGGAAAGAATCATGGTATTTTTCAAGAATGTCAAGAATTTTTAAGAATTAATTTACTCACTATTTTGAATTTATCCTGGAAAGCTTGAAATTGAAAGCTGTTTCCATACCAAAACTCTTCCCTTTCCTGTTGTGTTCACCAATGGTTTGTTATACACTATTGTTCCTAAGCGTACTATATGAATAATTAAATTGAAGAATTTGCTTTGATCAAAACCTAACCAGTTCTGACCCAGTCAACCTTGGGCTTGACAATGTCTTTTTAAAATTACATCTCGGGAGAAAAGAATATTGATCAGACTTTTTTTTCCCCCAATAGCTACACATGATAAGTCAGCTTTAGTGGCATAGTTTGCACTGCAAAAGATAATATTGCATTTCAAAAATTATTTTAGTTTTAGGCTCATGAGAGAGGTGTGTGATGTTTCTAAGTGTAAAACAGTCTCTAAACGTTTAGGGAGTGTCATCATATTAAAATACTCACTTATCAAGTGCCTTGTAGTACATGTCTAGGTCCCTGTTTACCAGCTCTGTTGTTCTCATAACAATCATCATTTCTCTGTACTTTTCCTCAGCATCTTTGAACTGAGATTCTCGAAGCTCTTTCTTAAACCGAATGATCTCTTCCTCAAATCCATGCTGCCGACCTAATGCCAAACTGTGATTTCTTTTCAAATCCTCTATTTTCTCCTCCAGACGTTGTCGTTCACTGTCAAGTAAGAGAGGAATCAAGGTATATTATGTGTTCTGCATTTAAAGCTTCATATACAAAGAAGTCTTTAAAAAACAGCCCTACTTCCCTATTTATGCCAGAAAGTAACATTTTGTATACAAACTTAAGTACTAGAAATTAATCCACCAGGCCTAAAGTATATTTATTGGTCTGAAAGTTGGAAGCGTACTATGGAAGTACATTTAATATTGGCAAAAAGTGAGAAAACATTTTTGATAAAATTTGTTTACAGAATAAATTTAAAGCCACTATCTAGTTAGAGAAAACAAATGACCAATGTTGGAGGCTGGAATGCTAGAAATATATAAAATAACTAGTCTGACGTTATGGACCTAATTATTCATGCTGCTCAGCAACAAGATTATTATTTTGATAATTTGTTAGGTGCCAATACTGCATTTGGCACTGTACTAACAAATATAAAAAATAGCTACTGCCCCAAAGAATATACAATCCCAAGGGATTAATACCAAAATTGCTGGAATCAATGGAAGATCTGCCATTGGCTTTACTGCAAGCAGGATTGAGCATGAAAAAAAAGACATGAAGACAAGATATACTTGTCTGGAGAAGTGAATTAATTCCCCACCCATTGATTGGAATTATAATGGAAAAATCATTGAAACCATTCAATGTGCAGCAACAAGAAAGAGGGCAAAGATACTCTCCCTAGCTACATTTTTTAAAATGAGACAATCATACGTGACATTTTAAATTTCATATTACAAAACTATCGGAAAAGATGCCCTGCTCATAAAATATTAAGCTGTATTAGACGTGTTATATAAAAGTGGTGGTATTGTTATTTTATAATTCTATCTGAAATGCTACTTGCAGGATTGGTTGCCACAGTAGTCACAAAGTATATATGATTACATTGGGGTTAGATCCTGCAAACACACGTGAGTGACTACTCGTATGAGGAGTCCCACCAACATCAAATGGACTTATGCACGCGTGTAACTTCACTCATGTAAGAAGTGTTTGTAGGATTGGACCTTTGGAGATTTTGTAAAGCAGCAGTCCTCAAAACTATGGTTTCTGGAATATTTGCTGATCAAAATAACAAAAATTTGCTGGCCTTCCTCTTAATTCCCACTACTAAATGACACACAAAAAGACAGGAAAATATTTAATGTACTTTTAATTAGCACCACTTTTTAATTTAAGCAATTAGCTTATGCTATAGTTGACACAGGGATTTTACGCAAGCATGAACTTGGAGGGGAAGTGGTCTGTGTGAGTGGAGGAAAGGTTGTCCATGAAACAATTCTTTGTTAAGATGTGATCAACTTCTTGAAAATGCCCGCTTAACATTTAAGATGTTATTTTTTTTTAAAAAAAGATAAGATACCCCTACTTTTTCAGCTGTGGAACTTTCATTTCCCCCATCTCCTTCAAATTTTGCTTTCGTTCTTCTTCAACTTCTTTTAGCTCTTCATTTCTTTTTCTTAAGGTAAGGTTATCCTCTAGCCATCTTTCCTGGATCTAAAGTCAAATAAAGTCAAGCGGTTTAACAGATTAATGCATTTTTCAAATTCCATGTTTTTACAAAAAACATAACTTTCCACAACTAAATGAAAGCTTTTGATTATTTTAATCAATGGCTCTGGACAGATAAGTCATCGGAGATGAAATTTTCCATGAACCATGTATGCCTCAAAATGCCTTTAGGCATTACAATGAATATTATTAATAATAAAATATCAGACATGCCGGTGGGATTTTTGCTTGCAAATAAATAAAATTTAGGTGTCACAATAATACTTTATTCTGATTAAACACATAGCATAGTGGAAAAAATGGGATAAATCCAATCTCATGCTTGAGAATATACGTAGTATTTGTTAAATACACCATCAAAGAATTTCAAGTATTGAAAGAGCACAGGTACAAGCTAATAAACAGGTTCAGGAGTGACTAGTTGCTTCTGATGCCTTGATTTCTGGGTATCCTTAAAGGGCCCTCCTACTCAGAAGGCTCTAGACACAAAATTACTAGTCACTTCTGAAAATGTAGGCTGTTAATTACACTATATACTTATCTCTTTTGGACTACCACGTAAACTGAACATTACAGACCCCACTTTTCAAGAATGCATCTACTTTAGAATGTGTAAATCTTGCAATTTTTTGGGCTGATACATGGTAATTATTCTCACTAAGGTCCTGATCAGGCAAATTGATCTATGTGGGAAGACCCTTGTGCCAGCGAAGGTCACTCCTGAGTCACCGCAGTTCTGCCTGGGTGCTAGGGACCACCTGCCTGGACCCACCTACAGGATCAAGGCCTAAGCATTCAGTATATGCTCTATCATAAACCAAGACGAGTCGGAACCTACCTTCTGAGTATCAATGTCTTGTCTAATTGTTCCCATTTCTTTATTTATTTTTTCTTTCTGTTTCTCACAGTCAGCTAGTTGAGTTTTTACTTCATCAAGTTCACACTCTTTTTGCTACACAAATAGGAAATTTTGTTAGTTTAACAAAAAATAAAGTTTAAGAGTATTTTTATTCTCTTTATTATAAAATTACCTTTTTATAGTCTTCTTTTCCTCCCTGAATATATTTCTCAATTTCTTTCACATAGTCATGGATATTTTTAACTTTCTCTTTGATCTCATTTATCTGTGGAGAAAAGTATCTAATGAAATATAGGTTTAGGTCTAAGAAATATATATACTTCACAGAACTGCATAAACTTTAAGTACAGAACATTTTCAAAGTGCAGATCATTATCATAGCTAAAGTTTACTTTGCTGTGAAACCATTTAGTTTTTAAAAGCCAAGTATAATCCAGTTTCTCTCACATTAGCATATTTTTCAAAACACATTAAAATGTTATATTTTCTAGCAGATTGATGCATAATTATTTTTACTGACTGTTGTTACACAGAGCTTTTTTCCCCTAACAAGGCTATTTATTATATTACTACATTTTATTGATTTTTAATTAATTGTTGTCAGAATTATAAAGTAGCCAGGTGCTTTGGCAATGAGTACCAATATAAATTCTAAACAATCTCACGCATCTAATAGGTTGCTTCACATTAATCTTCTACTATGTAAATCCACCACAATTCTCAACAAGGCAAACTTCCTGATGACAAAGGCCCTGCACCTTCGTCTAAAAGAGTGTGTAATTTTAATTGACTGAATTTCTACTATCCCAACAAGCAAAATATATTTTACTAACATGTGATAAGTAGTCTAACCTTCTCTTGTGTTATTTTGTTACTTGTGTTCTTTTTGTTGATTAGATCTACTCTCTCCCGCTGAAGTTTTTCTAAAGTTGCTTCCAAAGGAAATAGCTGATCCTTCGCCTCCTGGGGGAAAAAAGGCCAAGATGCTTAATTTCCATTAGAAATCCATTCTTATCTTCTCAATGCCTTAGAGATTGTTTCATGTTATTGCTTCTAAAATTGTGAAAAAAAAAAAACATGCATGAATGTGAACAGACCTGGTTTTTCTGTGACCTGGAATGTTTTTTTAAGGAAGTATGTTTATTTTTTCAGGGTTAATGAAATTGTGAATATGCCGATAAAGCAAGTGCTATAGGTCCCCAAATTTATATGGTGGCAAAATAAAGATGAGAAATTTAAAAAAAAAACCTTAATTTCCATGATAACTGATAATGTTAAAATAGGACAAAGTTAATCCTAGCGTACCCCAGTTAAATTAAATATTTAACAGTATTTCTGCAAAAGTAAATAAATTACTATTGGATTTTCTTACTTTGATCTCTCTGTATAAAGACTGAACCCCAGTGGACAATTCTACAGTCTGATCTTCCAGTTGTTGTCGACGCTGCATATTACTGGAAATTTGTAGCTTCTCTGCTTTAAGTTCATTCACTGTACTCTTTAGCTGCTGGATCTGAGTCTGCTGGTCCTGTTTAAGTTTTTGATTTAACTCAATTTTACCAGTAACTGTAGAAAAATAAATTAAAAAAAAACCCCACATTTAATCAACCTTACATTAACCAAAACACCTTTTACTCTGCACTAACTGAAATCTTACTCTTAGTATCAGATGACAGATCATAACACACAAAACATTCCAATGAAAAATGAGAAGCAGTATGCCTGACATAAGATTTCATTAAAAGATCTTAAATAATCAACTATTGCTTTAAAACATTAAAAATATAAATAAGCATATACTTTAAAATACAGAGTTTTAAAAAGTTACTTTCAATATTCAAAATGCATAGTGGCTGGGAAACTAACAGTTTAATTCTATGATTTACCTGTATCCCACAGGTGTTTTTTTTCTTGTTTTTCCTGGCTTACTTGTCTAACAGTTCGACCTAAGTCTACCCCTTGCAGCTTATTGGCCTGCTGGGCAATTTTTCGTTCAACATCCCTTAGATCAGTCTGAAAATAACAGGAAAAAACGTTAAGATTTTTGTACTGTTGACTGCTGTATTTAATAACTTTAAGAAAACAATCTTGCACTTATACTACTTCAAATTCAGAGCAGCTTATACTAAAAAATGTGTTTTAATCTAAAATGTACTATTTTTAAAACAAATGTACACATGGATGAGGTTATTAGAAATTGAGTTTATACTATAGACAAAATTTGCAAAGGGTTCTTAACGCAGATTCCAAAATTGCATAATTTATTTTGAACACCTAAATATTCTCAAATTCAGAACTTCAGATGTGCACGGGAAAACAGCATTCACACAAAGGTTTCTATCTGAAAAATTCAGGTGTGTAAAATAGATGATGTAATTTTGTAGTCCATTTTATTAAATTAGGCACAATTGTAAAAGCTTACACTTAAGGTCTGTTGAGACAAAGAAAGGAAAAATGTAGCCAGAGTAATAAATATATAATGATGCATTCAGAACTAAGGGAATTTTAAATCAGTATGATCAACATGACTTACTTCAAATCATACCGGGTGCAGAAGTATAGACTTTATTTCCTGCCCATTTGACACCTTTAAACACTGTGCCACGGTTTGACACAGCTGAAACTATGTCAGCTATTGTATTGTTTTTTTTAAAAATCAGTCAGAGTTAGGAACATTCTTGAATTTATCTTCTCTTATTCAGTGCTGCATGAATATTTTCACCTAATTATGAGGCAAATGCTGCCCCCACATGTATGTGGATGGAGCTATAACAAATGGGCAATATTTGGAGAGGCACATAGTATGAAGCCCAGATGCAGGAAGAGTTGGAATAGAGTGGCAGAAGGTTAGGGCTGTAAAGGACAGTTCAGTTACTAATTAAGAGTAGCTTCCAAAGTGATTGTGTTCCCACTTGGAGAACACAGGAAAAAGATCTTTCCCCTACTTCCACCATGGAGTTCTACAAACCCAGTGATGCTTGTGAATTGTTTGTAAAGCACTTTAGTATCCTCTGAAATTAAGGGCACTATACAAGTATATAATATTATTATCACCCAAAACTTATAAGTTTGGTATTACTTTTTTTAAATCCTTTTTTTCCTCTATTGGCTTTGAGATTCTTCAACATTTCGAGGCACCGTGATGGACTGCATACCAAGGTAGCACTAAGGGAGTGTTATTTTATTCATTAATAAATCTAGTAAACTTACCTGATACCTTTCCATAAGTGTTATATCTTGTAAACATGCTTTGGCACTTTCCTCCTCAGGCATAACTGTACCTAAGAGAGTTTCCTGTTCTTCTACATCATTCTTTAGGCGCTGAATATCTCGGTTTACATTCTGTAGCTTGTTTCTTAAGTCTGGTATGTCCTTTTCTTTAAGTTCAGCTATGGTCTGCCTTAATATAAAATATAAATCTATAATAACAATTGCCCATTTAAAAATAGTAGCTTAAGTTCAATATAATGGGTAATTTGTGCTATGATTTAGAACTGGAGCAGATGGAACTGTTTTATAGAAATTGTCACCTACTGAAACCTGCCTATCTGGTCATCTCATTCATCAACCTATGGTAACAGATCCTATCCTTTCAGTCAGCTAAGATCAGTTCAAAGCCAAGAAACCTTATCAAAGCAATGTGCTCATGCTAGTCTCAGATCTTACAGAAAACAACTATACAATACTACCACCTTGTGAAGAAAAAGCATCTCAGCTTTTTATATTGTGTATTCCCCCCCCGCCCCTGCCCTTACACACTAAGTCCCATGCAACCCTGAGCTAACCAGACTCTACCAGAAAACAGGCTCCCAACATTTCTTGAACTTGGAGATCCTTCACGTCTGCAAAATTCATGCGTTTTCCACCCCAACCCCAAATCTTGTTGGTACTGACATGAATGCTAAACTTTTTTTCAGTTTTGTTTTGGGAGAGTGGGGAGAGAAGAAAAGGAGAGTAATTCAAAGTGCCCTGTGTGATACATTTTTCCCAGTTGAAAAGATGCAGACAATTTTGAAGCAAGGAGAATTAATCTTTGTAGAGAGATCTGCAGGGATCCATCTGGTGATTTTTTTTCAACATTAACTGCTATCTGGTGCCAACTGGTAAATTTCAAAGACAACAACAATTAAACTGCTCCTTAGAAATATCTAATGTCAAGGGATAAAATTCAATCCATGCAGGGATGGGGCTCTCAAACTGGTGGTCGGGACCCCTCAGGGGGTCATGAGGTAATTACATGGGGGGTCGCGAGCTGTCAGCCTCCACCCCAAACCCCACTTTGTCTCCAGCATTTATAATGGTGCGAAATATATATATAAAAAAGTGTTTTTAATGTATAAGGGGGGTTGCACTCAGAAGCTTGCTGTGTGAAAGGGGTCACCAGTACAAAAGTCTGAGAACCCCTGGATTAGCAGTATACGGATACAAGGATGGATTCCAAAAAAGGCAGGAAAACACACACACACACACACACACACGAACCTCAGCAATACAGAGGTACTGGGGACCCACTAGGATGTCCCCGCAGATCCCAAGTTCAGAGCTTCTCCTCCAGAAGGTCTGAATTCACAAAACCTTCTCAGAAACGGAAAGATTAATAAAAATAATTGATTTATATCTCCTCTAACAAAATGTTTGTAAAACGGTGAGCTTGATTCACAGTTTGTTTTCAGCAACATAGCCTCTGCTTCAGCACTTATGGCAAACATATTTAACATGAAGTAGAATGAAGACATTTTAGTGACAGCATAAATAATTTCACCATTTTAATTATATAGATGTTAAAAAGTGAAAAAAAAAAATGAAGGATTTTTTATACTGGACATGACCACTGAAGAAGCAACACTTAACCAATTCCTCTGCCTAACCCTCAACAGAAATGTGAAAGTACTGGAATTGTCAAACATATAGTACAGTCTAAACGGAGTAGAGGACAAAGCTCTTGGTTATTATATATTGATGTAATGACACTTTCGAGGGTTAGTGTTTTGAGAGTTGAATTATCTACTTCCAAAATATTTTCCTCACGTTTATCCTTGTTCTTTGTAACGCTCAGAAACTATCATCATTTGGAATAATATGATTCCTTTTAAAAGTGTGTAACAAGAGGTGCAGTATACTCTGCATGGTACCTTACCTTATTGGTTTAAGCCCCATCATTTCATCACGCTTCTTTTCTCTTCTTTTAAGCTCAGACTCTGTTGACTTCAGTTTATCTGGAGCAAGACGTAACTTGGACTGCAGATCGCTAATTACATCTTGCAGTTCTGATTCTGTTTGAAAGACCCTCTGACAAACTGGACAACATGACTGGTTCTCATCTGTCAGCTGTGTAATAAACTGTGAATAAACTGCTGTGGCTCCAGCAAGCATAGCTGTTTTTAAAAGAATAAATTAAAGTTTGTCAATTAAAGCAGTGAATAACCAAATCTGCAACAATAATTTGTAGCACTATAAAAGAAAACAAAGTTGAAATCTGTGAAATTAACAGAACAATGGAATATTTTAGCTTAAATTGCTCTCTCTTGAATAAATGAATTGTGAAAGTGACTGTAATTTTCTTTGAATACTACCAGACTCTTCTGCTAACATTAGGCACGACGAGCCATGTCTATGGCCAAACAGCAGCTGCTAGTTTGCACCGTTTGTATAGCTGGCAGATCCAGGTAGTGGAATATTCTCCCAGCTTTGACACAATCCAGGATCAGGACCTACATATTTACTACGTCAAAGTAGTTATTAGTAAATTTATAAGAATGAAGTAATAAGGTAACAAATTCACTGAGATAACGAAAATGTTTTCGTGGCTGTTTACATGCAATATAGAAGTAAAAGAATAAAACTAAGGAAAACTGATTTTAATTTTATTCTTAAATGTGGCACCTTCAGGTTGGGCCTTATATAAAATTTTATATTAACTATTGCTCATCTCACAAATAAAGATAAGGACCAACTACTCCATATAACAGGCAGTATTACTGTCTTAAGATTTGGAATTTAAATTTAAAAAGAGCTTAGAAAAAAGTGAAGAAATACATAAACTTACCTCGCTGCTTTGAAGTCTTTTCAATTTCATCCTGAAGTTTGTACAGATCACTATCAAAATCTTGGCTTCCACAAACATCAAAAAGTTTGTCTTCATAATTGGACAACTGCTCTTCTTTTTTTCTTAACTCAATACTGGTATGATTTTTATTTTGTTCTGCTGAAGCTAGTTCTTTGCTGAAACAGGAATGTGTGAATTCTTATATTAAAGAAGGGCACCGAAACAAGCTTACAAACCATTATAGCCCAGAAACTATTAGGTTAGCTTGAATCTCAAATTCACATTGGACAAATTCCTGCTAGTTTTGGCTGAAAACCTAATCTATAAGGAATACTATAGCGAGAACAGGCGTTTGCATGGCACTGTTGTAGTCGGCGCCGCAAGATATTTACGTGCCAGATGTGCTAAAGATTCATATGTCCCTTCATGCTTCAACCACCATTCCAGAGGACATGCATCCACGCTGATGATGGGTTCTGCTCGATAACGATCCAAAGCAGTGCGGACTGACACATGTTCATTTTCATCATCTGAGTCAGATGCCACCAGCAGAAGGTTGATTTTCTCTTTTTGCTGGTTCTGGTTCTATAGTTTCCGCATCTGAGTGTTGCTCTTCTAAGTCTTCTGAAAGCATTCTCCATACGTCATCCCTCTCACATTTTGGAAGGCACTTCAGATTCTTAAACCTTGGGTTGGTTAGAAGTCTGACATTGGTACCTTTTTTGCGTTTTGTGAAATCTACAGTGAAAGTGTTCTTAAAGCGAACATGTGCTGGGTCATCATCTGAGACTGCTATAACATGAAATATATGGCAGAATGCGGGTAAAACAGAACAGGAGACATACAATTCTCCCCCAAGGAGTTCAGTCAAAAAATTAGTTAATGTGTTATTTTTTTAATGAGCATCATCAGCATGGAAGCACGTCCTCTGGAATGGCGGCCGAACAAGGAAGGGCATACCAATATTTAGCATATCTGGCATGTAAATACCTTGCAACGCTGGCTACAGAAGTGCCATGCGAACGCCTGTTCTCGCTTTCAGGTGACGTAAACAAGAAGAGGGCAGCATTATCTCCTGCAAATTGTAACACCAAACTTGTTTGTCTGAGCGACTGGCTGAAGTAGGACTGAGTGGACGTATAGTCTCTAAAGTTTTACATTGTTTTATTTTTGACTGAAGTTATTTTTGTACGTAATTTTACATTTGCAAGTTCAACTTTCATAATAAAAAGATTGCACTACAGTACTTGTATTAGGTGATTTGAAAAAATACTATTTCTTTTGTTTTTTACAGTGCAAATATTTGTAATAAAAAATAAAGTGAGCACTGTACACTTTGTATTCTGTGTTATACTGATTTCAATTACATTTGAAAATGTAGAAAACATGCACAAATATTTAATAAATTTCTATTGGTATTGTATTGTTTAACAGTGCGATTAATCGTAGTTAACTTTTTTAATCGCGATTAATTTTTTTGAGTTCATTGCGTGAGTTAACTGCGATTGACAGCCCTAATACTAACCCATTTTCTAAAAATATTTTGCACTGGCTTTTGGCTTAAGTATCCTTGTGAAAGGGGGCTAAGTTACATAAGCAAAAATATATTTGTTAGGAATTCTAAAATTAGACTGCTTCCTAACAGTTATAAACAAAGTCCATTACAGAACGTACCTGGTACGTGGATATTTCCAATATAAAAAAAATCAGACTTATATTATTGAATAAAACATTATTTTACAACCATAAGGGGATGAAACCCAAACCAAATTGTCATTCTATTCTTCAAGAAAAGTATATTTCTTGACTGATCATTATATTTCATGTTTCTGAATTTTGCAGTATCATTGAGTCTCAAATCTTATAACCAGATCTATATGGAGTCTCATGAATTTCAACTGGATTCTGCACAGCTATAAGGGGGTCTGTCAATATGTATCCCACTGCAGGACTGGGGCCTCAATAATTTTACAAACTGAAATTATGGGCTTGATATAGAGATTCCTGGGTGAGGTTTTTTAGCCTGTGTTATGCAGAAGGTCAGATTAGCTAGATTAGCATAACTAGATTAGATTAACTAGATTATACTATATAATATATATATATATAGATATAACTAGATTAGCATAACGGTCCCTTCTGACCTTATATATGCATTAATTTTAAGATGCAACAAACAATAATAAATCAAACAAGACATATCTGTAGTAAGGTAACAGAAACAATGGATTAAAATCTCCATCTTCAAAATGAACTAACTTCAGAAATTAATTCTGAAGCCAGAATCAAGCAAACGAATACTTACTTAAGTTGGGCAAGCTTGTCTCTTGTCTGATTAATCTCTCTAGTTTTAGCATGAAGCCAATCTTCAAGCTGTTTTTTGTTAGGAAAATATCCCAGCAATGAGGTCAATTCATCAATATGTCTAGATTTTATTTTTCTGATCTGCTCCTCTTTGTCCACCTTGGGGAACAAAATACTCTTAAAATATACTTTTCTATATTCACAAACTGTTATTTTATTCACTGTACTTATAAAGTTACATCTTTTTTCAAATGCACAATTTTTTATGCAATTAATGATGTAAGATTCTGATAAATAAACTGCTCCTCATAAAGCCTCAATGAAAGATATTAACTTCATGTACATTTCTTAATAAGGAAGATACTAGGAAAATCAAAAGAAATACGCTACTTTGTCTTTCCTCAACATATCCATTTGGGTGATTGTCGTGGTATGCAAGTTTAGCTGTTCCATCTCTTGATCCAATTTCCGAAGGACCTTGTCCAGGTTTGCTTTCTCATTCTGAAGTTTTTGTACCTCCAATTCAAGAGCTTCCACATTGCTGTTCTTCTCAGCCTTATCTAGTTCACATTCCTAAACAGAAAAATAAAATCAACCAAAGATTTATTTTTAAAATGTGATTTATAATTATGCCAATTCAAACAAGACTAATGAAGTCAGACTGATAATGAGACAAGAGGAAGGGATTTTCATTACTCAACAGTAATAACTCTGATGGATAAAGGAATGACAATTACATGATCGGAAAGGACTCCAGACAGAAGGATGAAGGCTATGAAATGGGGCTGTAAGTAAGGGATGTAAAACAAAGAAAAGAGGACATGGATGTTAAGACTCCAAAAAGGTTGTACAGCCTCCCCAACTGCTCATCTACTACCCTGATGGATGCTAACGTAAGAAGAAAAATGAGTTTTCATTCCCCTGTTAAGGTGCTAGATAGATAGAATATGGCTTCAATGTGCCTCATCCACATCCTGTTTGCTCTTTGCCATCCATTGAATGATAAAGTACACTTAAGAGTTTTACTTAAGGGAAAGACTATGTGGAGAAATTCCATGATGCATTAAATTCTTCAGCTATAAGCAAACAAGTACAAACATTTGGCTAAAAAGGCACAAGTAAGGAGGCAGCAATTAGACAACTTGCCTTTGAATAGGGATGGCTTGTTATAAGTTTATAACTGTGAAAATCATGGCACCATGTTCTTTTCAGGGTCCAAGAAAAATCATGACTGATTCCAACAAGTAAAATCTAGGTTACTTTCAAAGAACATGATATAGATTTCAGGGTTTTGGGGATGGCAGAGGTGATCAGGTTCTTTCATTATATCACTGCTGTCCGCATCTGCAATACTTGATGTGATCAAAAGCAACAAGACAACCAAATATGCTTTCTGTTGTGTATTTATTTAAATTATTCAAATAGAAAATCTTACAGCCTTGATGAGTTCCTGATCTAGTTCCAGAATCCTGTCTGAAGACTCCTCCAATTGATTCAGTTCATATTTCACATTCTTCAGTTCAAGCTGTTTGTTATTTTGAATGTCTGACTTCAGGTCAATGATTTTTTCCAGTCCAGTTTTCTTATCTCTTATTTCATCTATCTGTTTTTGTTTCATTGTTTCTTTTTCTGCAAATTCTCTCTGAACAAAGAAGCCATCAAAACAGTTACTAAGCAATTATCTACAGCTGAATTATTTTATACAAAGCCCCCTACAGACTTTTTTCTATAAGTAGATCACTATGACCATATTGGCACCTGTCTAATGCAACACACTGAAATATTTTGGAACAGTAATAGAGCTGGTTGGAAATTTTCCACCAAAATGTTTTTCTGTTGGAAAATACCAAGTCGTTGAAATCAAATCATTTTGCAGGAAAGTGTTGATTTTGACAAATCTTTTGACAGACACCAGGCAGGTTTTCAACAAAAACTTGCCTGGTTTCCCACCAGCTCATCTACCCACTTCCCTAGCTTGTCAGCAATTCACCTGGCGGAGAGCTTGGGAGCTGGGGATGCCTGAATGCCTGGGCAGCAAGCTTCTAAGCTGGGCAGCCCAAAGAACCATGTGTTTGGGGAGTCAGCCATCCTAGCAGGAGTCGGGCAGTCCTCTGAACAAACTGAAAAATTCCATTTCAATTCTCCTGATGTGGGACAAAAGTTTTTTTTCCAAAATTCAAAATTTTGCATAGGCAAGGAGGATTTTTTCCAGCCAATTCTAGACATTCATGTTAAGCAGAATTATTATTATTTGTATTACCATACTACCTAACATAGGTGCTGACTCCGTGGGTGCTCCGGGGCTGGAGCACCCACAGGGAAAAAAAATGGTGGGTCCTAAGCAGCCCCCCATCAGCACTTCCCCCTCCCCCCGATCCTCCTGCCTGCCAGCAGGCCCCGCCAATCAGCACCTCCGCATCCCTCCCATCCACAGCAATCAGCTGTTTTGTGGCGTGCAGGAGGCTGGGGAGAGAGGGGAAAGGGGGCAGCCTTGGGGACGGAACAGGGGCAGGAAGAGGCAGGGCAGAGGTGGTGCAGGGGCAGGAAGAGGCGGGGCTGTGGCATTGATGGAAGGGCTGGAGTGGGGGTAGGGCCTGGGGCAGAGCCAGGGGTTAAGCACCCACCAGCACAATGAAAAGTCGGCGGCTGTGCTACCTAGGAGCCCCAGTCATGGGTAAGAACACCACTGTGCTAGGCACAGTACAAACACAGAACAAAAAGATGGTGCCTTCCCCAGGGAACTTACAATCCAAGTATTAAATGTTTTTTCACTACTTTAGAGCTTATGATAAGTTACACTGTGTGTAATTTAAAAAAACAACAGCACCTGAACAATATAAGGTGTCCTTGCAAGGTCTTCCTGGCAGAAGCATCTTCTAATACCAAGCATACTCTAAAAACGGTTGACAACTGTGTGTATAATACTAGAATTGGAAAAATTGGAAAGAGTCCAGCGGAGGGCAAGAAAAATGATTAGGGGGCTGGAGCACATGACTTATGAGGAGAGGCTGAGGGAACTGGGGATGTTTAGTCTACGGAAGAGAAGACTGAGGGGGGATTTGATAGCTGCTTTCAACTACCTGAAAGGTGGTTCCAAAGAGGATGGCTCTAGACTGTTCTCAGTGGTAGCAGATGACAGAACAATGAGTAATGGTCTCAAGTGGGGGGGGGGGGGGGGTTGGTTAGGTGGGATATTAGGAAAAACTTTTTCACTAGGAGGGTGGTGAAGCACTGGAATGGGTTACCTAGGGAGGTGGTGGAATCTCCTTCCTTAGAGATTTTTAAGGTCAGCCTTGACAAAGCCCTGGCTGGGGTGATTTAGTTGGGGATTGGTCCTACTTTGAGCAGGGGGTTGGACTAGATGACCTCCTAAGGTCCCTTCCAACCCTGATATTCTATTATTCTAATTGTGAGATAAGGATTCATGTAATGGTAATGTAGGTCCCTTGTGAACACTTGACTAGGAAATAAAGAACATGACTTCTGATGACGCTACTGCTATCAAGTCACATGCATTATGAAAACAGATATTATGAGAATTAATTATGAGAATGCATAAAGCAAGGTGACAAAAATCTTACCATTAACTGACTGGCACTTTCTGCTTCTCTTTCTTGTCTCTCTTTCACAAGCTTGTGAAAACTGTTAATTTGCCTTTCATTAAAAGGTGTTCGTTCAAAACCATCTAATTCCAACAGTGCTGCCAAAGTCTGGATTAACGAATCCCTGGTTCGGATGTCCTGCTGGTGACGATCTGCTTGTAGCTGAAGACGACCTTCACATATGTTTGTACACACATGTGCGCACATACACACAAAAAAAATAAGGTTTACACATTTAGAAGTGTATACATCAAGAACATATGTTGCTTATATCTGATTATGTTCAATATGCAAATCACTTGGAAGGGATGTTTCTACTGAATTTTTTAAAATCGCATGCATCAATAACTGAATTTTAGCAGTTTCTATAGTTGAAGAGACTCTTAAAAGGTCTTTTTTTAAAGAAATATGTTTCATTTCTTATGTTACTAATGCCACTTTAGATTTATTAACACAAACAGTTTAGTTTACTTATCACTATTTATGCTAGCTGTTTACTTTTGAACTTCCCTTAGCTTGGACAATGAACATACGCTAATTAGGGTAACTTTTATTTTTAGTCAGGTCTGCTGTGCCCACATAGTTTCACACTAAAGGTGTGATGCTAAACTGATTTCATCAGGGCCACTTTTGTATGGATGCTAAAATAATTTACACATGACTTTTATTGGTTTAGCCTTCATTGGTAAATTGACAGAAACAAGCTACAGAATACAACCAGGTTTAAATCAATGCAGGTATGCCTACACAGTGGGTTGCAACAGTTTACCTAAATTGTTTTTTTAACTGATTTATGTTAAACCAATGTAAATTCAGTGTACAAACAAGTCCTAAGGGGGGGAAAACCAAACAACAATCCAAAAACAAACAAGAAACCCAACTCACTTCTGTTGGAAAATTTATTTTTACCTACTATTGTTTCAAGTAACTTATATGATTTCTAGAACTGACAGACATTAGAGAAATTTTTTTTCCCTGTTTTTTACTTTGTACCTCTGACAGCATTTTGTCACTTCCCCCCCATGTAGTCAATAAGGCTGAACCTGTCAACTGAGTTCAGTGGGACTATCCTCATTTACTTGCGAGTGTGTTTGCAGCATTGAACCTTTACTCAGTTTCCCCAGTCTGTGTGGGCCTTTTACACAGCAGCAGGGGAGAATGCCCTTCCACTTCCAATTTTTTAAAATAGGAAAACGTAATTGCTGTGATCCCAGGAAAGTGGGATGTCTGTCTTGTGCAGTATTCAAAACAACATTTAACTTTTTTTTTTTTTTTTTTTTTAAAAAGACTAGATTTCAAGTTTCATGTTATTTTTCTAAAATAAATAAAAATATTAACTGACTTAAAAAAATCATGAAAACACTTCTACAGTCTTGTAAATTCCTTTTAAAAAAAAAACATTAAAATTGAATTTTGTGTCTAAACCAGGGGTTCTCAAACTGGGGGGTCGTGACTCCTCAGGGGGTCACAAAGTTATTACATGGGGGGGATCAAAAGCTGGCAGCATCCAAAACCCCACTTCGCCTCCAGCATTTGTAATAGTGTTAAATGTAAAAAGAGGCTTGCTGTGTGTAAGGGGTCACCAATACAAAAGTTTGAGAATCACTGGTCTAAACTACCCCAAATGCCCTTTTTAAGGTCTATTGGCATTGCCATTTTTCCCACATTTTGCAACATTTTATCATTCCCCTATTTTAGGCTCCAGTTGTCTTCAACAAGACCTACATTTGGACTCCATGAAGGCAGAAGAGTTTGCACTAGTAAATCTTAACAGCAGATCACAGCTTTTACTTGCTTTGCAATGAAACAAGGCATTGGAGTTCTCAGTCTGTATTTTGTACAGATTTAAAAAAAACCCTAAAAGCAAAATGTTTTTCTTTGACCAATTCAACAAAAAGCCATTTATTCTAATGCAGGAATGTTAGTAGGTGGGGCAAAGGAATGCAGTGGCAGATCAGCAGGAGATAAGCTGCCACCAATATTTAAGATTATTTTTTACTTTTCTAAGTGCCTATTTTGTGGCCTTAGCCATTCAGCCAATTCAAATTACATAATTATGAAAATTGCACTAAAATTGCCAGCTCACATTTACTTTCTTCTCTTTCTAAATCCACATAAAATTCAGTATATAGGTTTTAAAATTGTTTTAAGTAGAAAAGCAATAACCTCCCTCCATACCATGTGTATTAAGTTAATTTGTCCTATTAAGGAATTTTGGTAATTGTCTGAATCAAGAACACAGGACCTAAGGGGTTAATTACCACAACATCAAGAAGGAATGTCCATCGTTTAAAGGTCATGCTCTTACTATCTGAGTAATCCTGTTCCATTTATAGTCCTTCCAAAGATCATTATTAACTATACTATCAAATATTGATATTATTATAACTGTAGTTATGACAACACTTTCTGTTTATAGATATTTTCGTAAAACTTGTAATTAATGTATGTATCTTGAAATAATTAATAAGCTATACAGAACATGATGCATGGTATTTAGGGATTTTTAAAGAAACCACATGAAATACAACTTGCCTGAAGTCAACCCTTTGGGTATGTATGGTGCACTCACTTCCCTCCCAACAATTTTCTTGGCTAAAATCCATTAACTAAAATTGGTGACAGATCTCAATTCCTCCAAACTGGAGGACTCATGCTAACGCAACCAGCTCACAGAACAAACATATGCTTTGTAAATTGTTAGACTGATGACTTCTTGGTGACCTAGAACAGAAATGCCCAAAATGGCTCCTTTTCCGCAAAAAGTCCATAAATGAATGAGTGCACCAATGTCAACATTATTGGTCAAAAGGGCACGTGTACAATTGAAATCCCATGGAGAAGACTAATGACCTTTTGGTTATCTCTGACAGTGAAGGTCAAAGTCTCAAATTTGAACTTTGACCCCCTGCACTAAGCAGTCAATACTGAATAAGTATAGCACATTTCAAGATTCTCATTGGCTCAAACATGGAAATTCTGTCACTCATCCTTTTACAAGTGTCTATATTATATTAGATAATTTCTGCATTTTTTTTTTTAAAATTAACCTATTATACCTTGTTCAACAAGTAATTCTGATTTCTCTCTGTTAAATCTCTGACACTCTTTGCTTGCTCTATCCAGCTCACGTTGACAGTCTGTTAATCTCCTTTCCTTCTCTTTTACTGTTCTCTGATGGTTCTGGTACATATCCCTTAGTTGGTCATCTGTTCCTTGAAAAACCTATGCAGTCAGAGTATACTGAAGTATTAAAAAGTTAGCTTTTTAAACTGATTTGTAACAAAATACTTTGCCCATGCTTATAAACTATATAATACATTTTCCAAAGGTTAAACACAAAATTAAAAAAGATAAAATATCATCCGATTTGTAATTTTTACCATAAGACTACTCAAACTGCAGTGCTAAAAGGTATTTTGGGTTAGCTTTAATAAACTTCTTACTGCAGAAGTTAAGCCACAAGAACTAAGTAAAATTATCTGGGTCCAATAAAGGGATTCTCCTTTTTCATATTGATAAAACAATATGATACATACTTTTTGTGATACATGCTCTTGGACAAATTCTTTCTAGTTGTCAAAATAATTTCAGATAATTAGCACAAACATAATAAAAGACCACTAACTTTTTCACTGGCTATTTTAAAGGGGAGAGAAAACAGGAAGATTTGTGATGTTAATGAGAAGAGATGTCCTTGTACTTGTAGGTCAAGTTTGGGTTGCTCTGCTGTCCACTGCCAGTTAATGCCATTTACATATGGTCATGACAAGTCATTACTACTCTATAAAATTGCTCACCCCATTGTTCATCACACTGAGCAGTTCATTCTACTCTGTAGATCTTGGAGGGAAAGATAATAATAACAGTTTTAATCCCCATCTCCCTACTAAATCAAAAAAACACATCTTCATGATGTATTCTAACAGCTACTTGCTATATTTAAACCATTTATTTTAGGGGTCATTTTTGTTGATGGTGGCCACTCCTTAATACTCGTGGCTGTCTGGTTGCTCTTCACTCAGAGCCACAGCATACTGAAAATTCACTTTGTAGTGTCGTAAATTGCTCAGAAATCATACATGCAGAATAATATTTATGGATATCTGTATTACTACCTAACTACATTATACAACAACCTATTGCATCTTGCCTGCTTGAAAACATCAACAATGCTGGTGACCGATAATAAAAACAGTACTGATTAGGAGGGTCAGCCACACTTAACTGCTTAATACTCTTAGCAAACCGTATATTTTAAAACCACAGCCACCATCTTTCATAGTTTCTTTGCACTTTTTTTTACTGAGTTTTTATAAACTTTGCCCCCGATCCAGAAAAACACTTAAGCATGTGAGTAGTCCCACTGAACTGAATGGGACTGTTCATATTTTTAAGTGTTTTCCTGGATTGAGACTTTACTAGTGGGGGGATTTTAAAAAAAAAAGATTTATTTATATATTTACTGAAGAATACTCCGTTGAGTACACTAAAAACATTCACAACTTTCTGTATTCAGTTTTACAACAATTGTGACCAAAAATGCTTGGAAAATAAAACCAACAGAACAAAAATACACTGTTCTGGCTATAGGTACACAAGTTTTGGAAAATTTATGGTTCATTCTATAGTAAATGTACTATTCATTCTGTAATACATGATTGCTTCTGATTTTTTAAGATGAAGGATGGTGATACACAGGATTTATAAAGCAAACCTTCTCCATCTTCTGTTGTAAATCTTGGTTATCTTTTTCCATCTGCCTTTTCCTGCTGTCCAGAGCTTTAATCTCATTGTCAAGTCTCACTACTTTTGCAAGATTCTGTTCAATTTCTGCAAGATGGTTCTGAAAGAAAAGAAAAGAAAAGAAAAGAAAAGAAAAAGAAAAGAAAAGAAAAGAGGATTGCTAAAGTAAATTGGCTTCACTACAGTTTATGGATTTTATAATCAAATTTTCTATTTAAATATATTGCATTTTAAAAATGGGTCATTTCCAGCACCTACAAGTTTATAAGGAGTTTTAGACACTAAGACAAGGGTTCTCAAATCTTTTCAGACCTTGCCCCACATGTTAATCAAGACATCATCTTGTGGATCACCTCCCCTTCCTGATTAGACAGCATCCCTGCAGCAGCTACAGTCATTACTTAAATGGAAAAGTAATATTAACAAATTATTTGAAAGCTTATTCTTCAGAGAATTTCCCCCACCATTGATGATAACCTCAGTGATCAAGTGCTGGCACTCACCACCCACACTGAGAATGGCCTTCAGAGCAGGCAGAAGACAGGTGCAGTATTCCTAGACCTTACTGTTGAATATGACATGATCTCGTATACAGGCCTATTATACAAACTGTCACAGGTCCCACTGAAGCAGGTTGTCATGGCTGTTGACTGTTGTTGAGAAGTTGCTAATTTAAAATTTTGCTTGGACAAAAAAAAAAACAAACATCCCAGCTCCTAGAGGTCCCAAAACAATGGTTTACCTTATGGCTCAATTCTAACACTAACACTTTTCAGTCTCTTCACAATGACCTTCCCAATACCACTGCCAAGCATTTTATCTATGTCATGACATCTGTCTGGTAGTACAGTACCAGGATTCCAGTCACCTAGAAGTGCTGAATGTTGACGTGAAAGAGATGGCCTACTATTGTAAAAGATGGAGCTCCTTCCATCTACACCACATAAAAGCCAACAAACTGCTCAACAGCCTCCTGAATGGACAAAGGCTGGACCATGACCCAAAGCCTGTATATCTAGCAGTTACACAGGGCTGTACACTGATTTTCAAGGAATACCTTACCAAAACGTTGCTGAAAATAAAGACAACAGCCTGATCAGCAAATCAGCTGGTTCTACCTGGGAAGCCAAAGCACAAACACTACTCCTGGAGGGGCGCAGAATTCATACTGTCTGCAGATTTCTTGACTCCCCCACAGAAAAATGGGGGAGCAAAAAAGTCTGTGGGGAACACACGCCCCTTCTGCGGCAGCCCAGGCGCGTCTGCTGGGAGAAGCCAGCAGATCACCGTGGAGGGGAAGGAGGGAGGCTGGGCTTGCGTGCATTCGGGAAAGACGTTATGGGGGTGGGACTGGGCAGCTGCCTGCATGCGAACGAGTAAGAGAGACTCACTCTGTCCCTCTCGCTCACCGTTGCTGCGTCCCGGGCTTGGAGGCGTAGGGCTGTGTGAAGCAGGCTCTGTCCCTGAGGCAAAGCATAAATGTAACAACGAAGGGCTACTCTACACTGGCAGTGCTTTAATGTGGCTTGTGTGGTCACAAGAGAGCTCTCCTAGTGTTCTAAAAAAACCACCTCCACAACAGGTGTGGCTCCCAGCACTGGTGCACTGGCGCTTTACAGCGCTGAAACTTGTTGCGCTCGTGGGGGGGGGCGGGCAAAGCTGCAGCACTGTAAATTGCCAGTGTAGACAAGCCCTAAGCAGGCAGGCTGCTAATGTTCCCATTGTTAGTTGATTGTTCCCATTCTTAGTCAATTAAGGCTCCTTTACCTTGCTATAGTGGTGTAAAGGAGCCTTATAGACTCCTCAGCTAGGAAAGAGTATGGGCTTTCTCGCTTTTCCTGTGCCAGAGAGGCACAATGAATGGGGTAAGGTTACAGCTCAGGACCTATTTTACTTATCCATTAAAAAAAAATGCACAACAGTGATTAGCAAAACTGTATGACTTTCATGTGTGAAAGTGAACAATTTAAAGCAACATTCTATTTTACAGAACACCAAACACCAAAATAAAAGTAATGTAATTTAAATGAAAATCCAGGATTACAACTGGAATGCAGGGTATTGGTTACCAAGTATTTGTAATTTAACTTTCATGTGTTTAGGAAATACTGAACAGTTATTGTGATTTTTTCTGTATGATAGTTAAAATAAATTACCAAAATAAGTGAAACTGGTGTGATTATATTGCATTATTTTGACAAATAAAATATGCAGAATTTTACATTTTTTGGTGCAGAATTTTGGATTTTTTGGTGCAGAATTCCCCCAGGAGTAAAACAGTAAGAAACCCTGGGCTTACCTTGTGTTATTCTGTAACGGAGTATTACTCCCTGGTGTGTCTCATCTCACTTCACACAGGACTCTTAGACACTCAGCTGAATGAAACCATGCATATAACAAGCACCATGAGACAACACTGTCCCTCCTGACTTCAGGCAACAAGTAGCCTTGCAGAATCTGCTCCCTAAGGTGCAAGACATGCCATATCTACCCATTTAAAGATTTGTTTAATCCACCGAGCCAACATCTCAGCTCATGGCACCCCGCTTGGACAATTCCCCTAAGGATCCTCAATATCACTCCCAGGTGGCATACTAGGGGGTAAGAACAAGCTTCTTACATAGCCAATGACTATCTTATAACACATCCAACAGTCCAGCCCTCTGGTTTTGACCTTCTACGCGATCTTTGGATGAAGCTCAATCACTTTAGATGTGGAGTGATCAAATGTGCTGCTAATGACAATAAGTAGGGCTTCTGTAACTCCCTCCTTTCCTGCTGTGGCCAGTTAGAATATGTAGGCCACATACTTACAGGCTGCACCCATCAGCAAGGGATACCTTGTTCCCTCATGGATATGTGTAAAAAAATAATGACCTCAGCTATTGTATGGTTATCTAAGCATCTTAAACACACTTGACTTGACTGTCTATGTAGATGCAACACAATATAAAAGCAATGTATTTAATGTATTTTAACTTCTTTTAAAGATAGCTAACACTCAGTTCTCTGCATACCGTGATTAAAAACTTCTGCACTAGGGTATCCCAGAAAAACATGCACAGTACTACTAATGGAAGAGTTACTGAGACAAGAATTGCTAAAATTTATCTACATTGGTTGTAGCTATGGAATGTGTCATGACATCATGGTAAATACAGGCTCAAGGTATCATTTACTTAGAGGCAGGGAGAGGGTTTTGTATAGATGCTTTTCTACCCTGTGCTGACAGTATATTCAAGTACTAATATATTATTTGAGGGGAAGGTAATAGATATGAAAATATGCCACCCTGTGAAACTATGCAGGTTGTATAATCAATCTTCCAAAATCAGCTGTTGAGGTGCTTGAGTAAATGTTGAAAATTGCATTTTCCCAAAAGTTTTGTAACTAAACCAGACAGCTTAAGAAAGGAAAGATACATGTTGCTTTCAAGATTTAGCCTGAAAATCTCCAATTGGATGTAAATTAATTTAAATATAAGAACAAATAAACTGGTCCAAGATAGTGTAAAGTTAAGAACAGATCATTTCCACCACATCTTTGAATATAAATTCTACTCATACAATTTCATTATTTGTCATGATGAAAATGGCCTTAAGTTCTGCTCTGAATTTTATGGTTAAATGGCAAAAAAAATCCCCCTGATAATACAACATTAAACTGGAGAGATTTTAATCACAAAGAAGTCAGGAAATTCCCATAGCAAGCAACCTTTACTCTCTCTCCCCTAGTGAATATGTACACTATTACAATAAAATCTTGAATTACATGATCATACAAATAAAATTACCTTTAGAGGATCAAGTCGATTCTCAATAGATTTTACATTTTCCTTAGAAGCAGCCAGTTGAGCTTCCCTATTACTAAGATGATCTTGAATTTCACGTGCTTTTTCTTTATTCTGTTTTAGATATTTCAGTTCCGTCTGACACTCTTTTACCCGCAAGCTTTGCTTCTGACGTACCTGACGAAGAGTTTCCAATGCTTTAATATACCTTTCAAAAAGAAATCCATGTGTAAATTTCAAATTCTATTGGCACATGCAGCTTTACGAATGAGCATTTTTAGTGAGCATTTAAACAATTATAATTAAATGAAAGGAGTACTTTACTGTAATTATGTTAGTTATGGAAAGAAGTAAACCTTGTTGCTGAGAAGATCTCATCAAATTTTTGTTTCAGGGCCCTTCCCTCACTTAAGGGCCAGTTGGATTCTTCTTGATGACAGAAAATGACATTGTTAATCACAGATTTGGAAACACCAAGAGCGCTGATCATCTCTCGGTCAATTTCTGCACACTTGGAACTGAGACTGACCTTTTCCCCATGCCTGTGTACATAGATTAAGAAAGTGCATAACAATAAGATGACTACTGGTTGCTGTACAGTTATGATTTTTTTCAAAAATAAATAACATTCTGTATAATTTCAACATTCTAACCCATACTGTTTTGATGCTAAGTCACAAATAATTACTTTTACAAGGGTAAATGTTTTTTGCCCCTCATTCTTCTCTCACTTTTTCCATTTTTAACTCGGAATACCTCATTTTCAACTAAATGGATTTTGATACAGCACTCCTTTGATTTCAAGCTATCTTTCTGTAACTTAATGTCATGTTAGCCACGTATATAGCACCAGTTTGCTAACTATGACTGCATAGCCAGCAGAGGGAGCAAAAATCATAGTGATCAGTGCAAAACAAATGATCTTTTTAAAAAAATGTCAGAGATGAGAGTCAAACAAACAGATAGGTACTTGGAATGAGTTGGAACGGAACTATTTCCCCACAAAATTACTTTAATTTACTTCTGCAGTGCCAACAGGACATAAAGTGAACGTAGTGCATAAACACCACCTTCAGAACTAAACTATCACTGAGTGACTTAGGCACCTATGTCCATGGAAAACCAACGAGACTTTGGCCATTTTGAAAGTTTTACCCATTAAATCTAGGGATTTCTTGTAACACATAAAACAAATAGACAAGGCAGTGGGACTACATGTAACTTTTTGTTAGACTTAATTTAATCTGAAAGAATAGGTGAAGGTTTGAATGAATAAATTATCCACTTATCTCTTTTCTTACATGAAAAGATACAGACAAAGCAAATGCACACTCAAACTAAGAGGCAACGTTTAAAAAACCTACAACTTACTTTGTTCTGGTAATGATACCTTCAAGAGTTTTAAACTCTGTTTTCTTGCCTTTCTGAGTACAAACCATGGATCGCTGGACAGCTGTAAGCTCTCCATTAACATCACGAAACTGCAGTCGAATCTGAGCTCTGACATCTGTTTCATTAGCAACCTTTGGCAGGAAAAAATATATGAAAACTTATTTAACAAAGAAAACTTTTGTGGTCATCCAAGCATCTGTTCCAAAGCCGTAAGTGAAATCTTGGCTCCACTGAAGTCAATAGGAGTTTTGCTATTGACTTCAATGAGGCCAGGATTTCACTCAAAATCATTTTTTGGCCTAGAGGTTATCCAGGATTCTTATGCATACCTTGCACTTTGGGTATTCTTATACCCTAAAATGCAAACACTCCCCCACACCCATCTGATAAACAGTTATCATCAGAGGGCCTTCCCTTAAGTAAACAGAACAGAAAAATAACCTCCTCCAAGTCAGACACCAAACATTCATTTCTGTCAATGGGACTACTCATAGTGTGCAAGTCATGGTAGGATCCGGGCCTAAATCATGCAGAGAGCAGATCTCTATACTGTAGGTTAGCTCATATGCAACGTGTCCACATTATATTCCCATAAAATCTTATTTATTTAATATCAGTAACTGGAAAGGAACAGTCCATGTTCAAAATATTTCAGTTAAAACCATCCATTTACCAATACTGACTAAGAAAATACCAAATACCAAACAACTATTTGACAGACATTTTGTACCAAAAGACATTATAAAAAGTGATCAAGTCACATGTTACCTATTCTTGTATAAGTATTTTCTGGGAACTAAAACTTATAAAACATAGCCAGAGAATAATGAAACAGATATTCTCACACTGAAACTAAATACAGTTGTGAACATGAATTTAGCATTTTTAAAAAAGATTTAAACAATTTAACATCTTAGATGTGGTATATACACATGTGGAAATCTTTCATAAAGTAAATTAAAAGGTAAATTTAACTGCAAAACAATCTAGTTTGTAATGTTAAGATTGTGAGAAAAAAGACAACCAAGAAATTTAAGGTTGACAACTCATTTCTTGTAATTTCTCCCTCCCAACTTCAATCCTTGCTTTTGTATTACATTAAAATGGGTGATTTAAGTAATTAACTCTTATTGGACTCCCCCCATTTGTGGCACAGTCCAATGTTCATTAAATATTTTGTCGTATCTACTACCAGTTAGACATACAAGCTAGCCATCATGACTCCTACCTTTGGATCATGAACAAATGAGTGTCCTTTGGTGCCAGGAGGGAAATCTCCAGTGGAAATATATTTAAGGCATTCAATGATAGTCTACAAAAATGGAAATAAATAGGTATCAGTAATATCAATTTAGAGCAAGTAAAAAGCTGGACTAAAGAGGCAAAACAGTAACAGTCTTTAAATACCTGAGAACCAAGAAAGGAGAAACATAATGGGATGAAATTAAGATAAGTGTTCTTTCTGAGTATTGGGAAAAACTTCAGGGCAATAGCTCTAATTATCTTGTGGAATAGACCTTCAGGTGGAGATATTCCAATCAATAGTGGATTAAAATTAGATTGGACAAAACACTAGTAAATGTACAATATGGCATAATTCTGCATTGGCAAGGAGATCAATTAGATGATCTAATGCAGTTTCTCAACCTTTTGGATACCAGGGACTAGCTTGCTGCCTTCCTAAACTGTGTCAGGGAGTTCTCAGGGACTGGCGCTGGTCCACAGACTGACTGGTCATTGAGAAACACTAAACAGATCTTTCCCATCTCTAATTTATATGGTTCTAATACCTAGCGCATAAACAGGTATTTGTAAAACAACTAAGGCTCTGACCTTGCAATGAGCACCATGCAGGCAGAATCCTGTGCCTACGCAAAGCTCATTGCAGAATGCAAGCCTGAAAGTGGAGCCCAAATTATGCAAGTGTCACAAAATGCGAACTGTTTAAGGTTTTATAATTTTATTAATTATAAATTCATATAAACAATCACTCTTGTTTGTATGAGTTTGTAATTATTTATAATGACATGAAGCTTGTTTGTACTGTACAAAAGTCTTACCGTTTTTCCTGCACCATTTGGCCCCACCAAAATGGTTAAAGGACTAAAGAAAGTGATAACTTGTTTGTCTTTGTCCTCTACCCCAAAACTCCTCACTCCAAGGATGCTCATCTTATCAATCTTAGACATTTCTGTAGAATATTTTTCTTCTTTTCTGAATCCCAAAAATTAATTTTCAAAATCCTACAAAATAAACAGTTAAATTTAGTGATGATTTAGGTACCAAACATTATCCCATTCTCCCAAAAAATCTTGTACTATCAAAAAAAGAGTATGTTATGTGTAATTTAAGAAAGCAGAACAAAGATTCTTTGATAATGGTTGAAGGTGTGGATTACAGACACTCCTTTAAATTATTTTGTAATGAAAATTTTATTTTGGTTTGGAGATTTTCTCTTTTACAGTGAAAAACCAAACAAAATATAGATTGGTAAATTAAGAAACTTACCATTCTTTACTTATTCCCCATTACAACTAAACAACTATGGTCAGCCTAAAAATGTTTAACATTTCCTGAGTGTTTAGTAAAAGAAATATCCTGAATTAACTATAGTAAAAACTATAACTGAATTTTATGAGCTTTTGCTCAAAAGGTGTCAATAAGAAAAAGTTATAGAAATTAACACTTTTTCTTGAAAAATTTCAAAATTTGCTGTTGCACTACAAACACAGTATCAAAACTCAAGCACATATGGACTGGCTTTCAGGTTCTTCTACAGTAATCTCCCTCCCCAACCCCCCTCCCCACAATCTAACATTTTAATTCACATAAGGTCCTAGTGCTATGAGATGTTTTTGTCTTTGATAGATTTACAGGCCTAGACCTACAATCATGCAGGCTGGCCCTGGCAGCCACATGGAGTTCACTGAAATCAGTGGAACTCAGTACAGGCAGCAGGATCGCAGCCCATGTAGAGTAGCAGCCGTGTTAGTCTGTATCCGCAAAAAGAAAAGGAGTATTTGTGGCACCTTAGAGACTAATAAATTTATTTGAGCATAAGCTTTTGTGAGCTACAGATGGAGAGTAAAGGGATTATTGATAATGAACACAGAGAAAGGAGTTGTTGGATAAAACCAAGATGTGCATTTTAGTTGTTTGGCTATTATTTCATTAGGTGAGGCATGGAGCAGTTTGCCCTGTGCATCATTCCCTGTCAGTGATCACTGCAGCATGATATTTTTTGAGAATGAAAGGTTATTTCCCATGACAAGCAATTTACTGCAGCAACAGACGGGGAGTAGAAAAAAAAGACATTTCTCAGCAATAACAGATCGCTCCTGATGCCACAGGTTATTTATTATTATTCAATTCCACGATTAGCTATACTACAGTAGCTGCTAGAAACCCCAACTAAAATCAGGGCTTCGTTGTGCTAGGCACTGAAAAAACACATAGCGAGAAACAATTTTTGCTGCAACAGTTCTCAGTCTAGACAAGACAGACCAAATGTGAGGTAAAACTGCAGCACAGAGAAGTGAAGTGACTTGCCCAAGATCACAGTACAGTACAGGACAATGGTTGAGTCACACACAGTACATAGGTTTCCTGAAACCCAGTCCAGTGCCCTATCCTCTAGAACGTTACTCTGGTGGGAGTGGGCACAGGAAATTTCCTGGAGATAGCAAGACACCAAAATAGTAGTGGGCGAAAGGAATTTCCCTAAAATGGCACATTTCCACGGTGGGGGTGGAAATTTTCCAGCCATAGCAGATTAGGACACCGGCAGTGGGTGCAGGATATTTTGCCAAGATGGCAGATTACCAGGGTGAGCGGGGGCATTAGGCATTTTCCAGAGAAAGCAGGTTATCAGGGTAAGTGGGAGCACAATGCATTTTCCAGACATGGCACATTACGAGGATAGGAGTTGGTATGTGGTATTTTCTACTGATGGTGAGTTGGGGAGGGGTAGGCACAGAGAATTTTCCAGGGATGGCAGGTCAGTCGGTGGGGTAATTTCCAGGATGCCAAGTTACCACGGTGGGGGCGGACAGGGGGAATCTTCTAGGAATGGTGTGTTGGGAGCATAGTGGGGGGGGGCACAGGACATGTTCCAGGGATGAGTTTCAGAGTAGCAGCTGTAGCTCATGAAAGCTTATGCTCAAATAAATTGGTTCGTCTCTAAGGTGCCACAAGTTCTCCTTTTCTTTTTCTAGGGATGGTGGGTTAGAGGCATGGGCACAGGGCATTTCTGGAGATGGCAGGTTGGGGGTGGGCATGGGGCATTTCCGGGGTGGCAACTTGGGGGGTGGGCAAGGGACCTTTCTGGGGATGGAGGGTTGGGAGGGGGCACGGGGCATTTCTTGGGGTGGCAGGTGGGGACAGGGCATTCCCAGGGGGTAGCACGTTGGAGGGATGGACCCGGGTCATTTCCGGGGGTGGGAGACTGGTTTTAGGGGGTGGGCCCGGGGTATTTCCGAGGGTGGTTGGTTCCAGGGGGTGGGCTCGGGGCATTTCCGGGGGTGGCTGGATCCAGGGGGTGGGCGCGGGGCATTTCCGGGGATGGCGGTGACCGGGAGCTGCGAGTCCAGAGCGCCTTTCCAAACACATCATACCCCAGCCCGGCGCCTAGCTAGCGCCGGGGCGGGGGGCGGCCGCCCAGCGCTCCCCTTCACCTGCCTTTCCCAGTGATCCCCATTCCCTCAGGAAACAGCCGCAGCCCGGGCAGGGCACGGCGCCCCCCCGCAGCAGAGACCCCCGCGTGGCTCGCGCCCCAGGTCACCTCACAACAGGCCGCAACGCCGCTCAGGCTGGTGGTTGCCCGCCCTCTGACGCCCGGCCTCCAGCGCGAGCGAGCTCGGCCCCGCCCAATTCAAGAAGGGAGCCCGCCCAGCTGAGCTGCTTGTGTCCGGCCTGAGCGCGCGGCCTCTCCACAGGTCTGTCCGGTGACGCGCCCCACAGAGCGGCCACCCGGGCCCGGTGCGAACGGTCTTGGCCCGGAGCCTAGCCAGGCACCAATGGTTCCCACACCGATCTCAGACCCTCTCCCACCTGCATCCCCGAAACTTACATCAGCCTCCAGTAGACCCACCGCAGACCCCGCGCATCTTCCCCATTCCCATATCAACCCCCCACTCTACCCTCCTCAAACCCCCCGCATCTTCTCCATTCCCAAAACCCCCCACTATACCCTCCTCACAACCCCCGCATCTTCCCCATGCCCATATCAACCCCCCACTATACCCTCCTCACACCCCCCGCATCTTCCCCATGCCCATATCAACCCCCCACTATACCCTCCTCACACCCCCCACATCTTCCCCATTCCCATATCAACCCCTCACTCTGCCCTCCTCACACCCCCCGCATCTTCCCCATGCCCATATCAACCCCTCACTCTGCCCTCCTCACACCCCCCACATCTTCCCCATGCCCATATCAACCCCTCACTCTGCCCTCCTCACACGCCCCACATCTTCCCCATGCCCATATCAACCCCTCACTCTGCCCTCCTCACACCCCCCACATCTTCCCCATGCCCATATCAACCCCTCACTCTGCCCTCCTCACACCCCCCGCATCTTCCCCATGCCCATATCAACCCCTCACTCTGCCCTCCTCACACGCCCCGCATCTTCCCCATGCCCATATCAACCCCCCACTCTGCCCTCCTCGCACCCCCCGCATCTTCCCCATGCCCATATCAACCCCCCACTCTACCCACCTCACACCCCCCGCATCTTCCCCATGCCCATATCAACCCCCCACTCTGCCCTCCTCGCACCCCCCGCATCTTCCCCATTCCCATATCAACCCCCCACTCTGCCCTCCTCACACCCTCCGCATCTTCCCCATTCTCATATCAACCCCCCTCTATACCCTCCTCACACCCCCCGCATCTTCCCCATGCCCATATCAACCCCCCACTCTGCCCTCCTCACACCCCCCGCATCTTCCCCATGCCCATATCAACCCCCCACTATACCCTCCTCACACCCCCCACATCTTCCCCATGCCCATATCAACCCCCCACTATACCCTCCTCACACCCCCCACATCTTCCCCATGCCCATATCAACCCCTCACTCTGCCCTCCTCACACCCCCCGCATCTTCCCCATGCCCATATCAACCCCCCACTCTACCCTCCTCAAACCCCCCGCATCTTCTCCATTCCCAAAACCCCCCACTATACCCTCCTCACACGCCCCGCATCTTCCCCATGCCCATATCAACCCCCCACTATACCCTCCTCACACCCCCCACATCTTCCCCATGCCCATATCAACCCCTCACTCTGCCCTCCTCACACGCCCCACATCTTCCCCATGCCCATATCAACCCCTCACTCTGCCCTCCTCGCACCCCCCGCATCTTCCCCATTCCCATATCAACCCCCCACTCTACCCACCTCACACACCCCGCATCTTCCCCATGCCCATATCAACCCCCCACTCTGCCCTCCTCACACGCCCCGCATCTTCCCCATGCCCATATCAACCCCCACTCTGCCCTCCTCGCACCCCCCGCATCTTCCCCATTCCCATATCAACCCCCCACTCTACCCACCTCACACCCCCCGCATCTTCCCCATTCCCATATCAACCCCCCACTCTGTCCTCCTCACACCCCCCGCATCTTCCCATGCCCCTATCAACCCCCACTCTACCCTCCTCACACCCCCCGCATCTTCCCCATGCCCATATCAACCCCCCCCACCCACCTCACACCCCCAGCATCTTCCCCATTCCCATATGAACCCCCCACTCTGCCCTCCTCACACCCCCCGCATTTCCCATGCCCATATCAACCCCTCACTCTACCCTCCTCACACCCCCCGCATCTTCCCCATTCCCATATCAACCCCCCACTCTACCCAGCTCACACCCCCCGCATCTTCCCCATTCCCATATCAACCCCCACTATACCCCCCTCATACCGTCTGCATTTTCCCCATGTCCATATCAACCCCCACTCTACCCTCCTCGCACTCCCCGCATCTTCCCATGCCCATATCAACCCCCCACTCTACCCACCTCACACCCCCCACATCTTCCCCATGCCCATATCAACCCCTACTATACCCAGCTCACACCCCCTGCATCTTCCCCATTCCCATATCAACCCCCCACTCTACCCTCTCATACTCCCCGCATCTTCCCCATTCCCATATCAACCCCCACTCTACCCTCCTCACACCCCCCGCATCTTCCCATGCCCATAGCAACCCCCCACTCTACTCACCTCACACCCCCCGCATCTTCCCCATGTCCATATTTTTGTTGTTCTCTGAATTGTCCATTTGTTCAGTCAGTCCCCATCTCCCTTCTCTCCCTCTTTCCTTCATTCCCTTCTCTCCCTCTTTCCTTCATTCCCTTCTCTCCCCCTTTTTTTCCTTTTTTCATATCACCAATGGATATGGGGAATGGGAGGGAAGAAGAGAAAGGGGAGAGGAAAGAACAACAGAAAAAAATAATGAGAAATTGTGAAAAATATTTTTTTCCCATAAAAACTACGATTTCTTAACTAGCTTTCCACAGCAGTTAGGTCACCTGTCTCTGGGCCAGCCTTGGGTTACTGATAGGGGCTGACCGGGCTGCGGGTGCTCTTTATTGAAAGAAGTTATTTAATCCAACTCTGAACATCTGAGAATAGGTGTGTTAAAGCTGTCTACATAACTAATTATTATTTTAGATCAGTACATGCTGCCTCCCTGATGTCAAGTCACCTCAGGGCTTGAACTCTCACTACTTTGGCTTTAGCAACCAAGGCTAGGCAAAAACTTTGGGTTGTCCAAAACACAGCAGCCAGCCTTCTGAGTCAGGTGAGGCACAAGGAACACATTGGACAAGTGCTCTGCACTCTGTGCTGGTTGATATTCATTTTTTTGGTCTAAATCTTTAAAGACCTTAATAGGCTGAAACTAGATTATTTTATCATGTACAACCCCCACTCTCCAAGACTACCTCACACATCAGCGACACCAGAGCACTTTTCCCTCACTAAAGAAATGAAGGCTAAATGTTATCTGCATTTGGCCCTAGGTTATGGAACACCCCCATTAGAGATCAGAATATGCTCTAATCTGTCCAGTTTCAGAATCCAGCACAGTCCCTCCTTTTCATGAAAGTCTAACTAAACTAGGAGGTTGTATGCTGATAATTATATATACATAGTACAAGTGATCAAACCAAAGAGGAGTAAGAACACACTTTTGTTTTTATTTTTAAACCCACTTACTCTGTTCAGCACTTCAATACTAGCAAGATAATTATTCCGATTAAAACCTAAAATAAATGATGTTCCAGGTCAGTGGGTAAGAGTGGCATCAGAGCTGAGCTATGCACCTCACATGGCAAAATAATCCCAACCATATTCTTGGTAATTGTGTGTGTTTGAGGGGACTTTTTTCTACATTCATGGCCTGGGCTTGCACATCCGTGGCAGAGCAGTGGTTGTACCATGACGCTGATGTCAGTGTAAGCCATGCAGCTGCTCTCCCTCAGTGACAACCTTGAGCCAGGAAATGGTTACAGGTTGTAGTCTAAACAGTATTGTAGGAGTTGGCGATTTATGAACTTGAATGAGAAGTCTATAAATTCATACAAAAACCATAAAAATCCCATTTAAAATATTAGTGCTTATTGTAGGATTAGAATACAATATGGCAATGTATCTTACTGTAGGATTATTATTTTAAAATTTAATTTTGGGGACAAAAACAACCTGTCCTTTAAATCCACCTGGAAAATAAATAGTGTTTAGAGATTAGTGTAGTGCAATTAATTTATTAATCTCAGTGCCATGAGGTGTTACTGAAGCTAAGGATTTAATAGGATTCAAAAAAGGATCAGACATTTAGATGAGTAATGTCATGGTGGTGGGCATGGCATAAGAACCTAAACAAGATGGATTTAAGAATACCTTCAGTTACGTTACATAGGATAAATAATTATAAGGGCTCTAAACCCTCATGTTTTAGTACAAATATCTGTCTCTTACATCCTTATTTAACACTAATCACTGCATTATTTAGGTGCTAAAATACCACTACTGCAGTATGAAAACCTAGATAGATAGCCTTTTCTTAACCACCTTAAGTAGGAAACTATTTTCCCCGTAGGCACACTATTATGCAGATTTTACACCTTCCTCTGAAGATGCTAGTATCAGCCACTGTTGGAAATAGGATACCAGACTTGAGAGTCCATTGGTCTGATCCAGTATGGCAATCTTTATGTTCCTAAACACTATAATTTTGGTTGCAATAACATCTCCATTACAAATCCCTGTTTTTAGTTGTTCATAACTTTCTGAAAGTCTTCTTGTGGGCTGAATTTTTTCATGTTTTAAAAAAAGGTGGAGCTATGTTTGGGTTATTGGAGAAGGAAATAAAACAAAAACACCTCAACAACTTTTTCCACTGAAAAAAATTACGATTTCTGTTGCTCATCACTGAACAAAATCACTTCTAGTCCTCACTAAACAAAAAACTTCTAGTTGTCATTAAAAAACTAGTATATTTATTTATTTGGAAAACAAGCACACACCCAACTAAATTATAAGAAAATTAGAAACAATTAAAAGTTGCTCCCTGATCTATCCAATGGGGAATTGCTAGACCCTATGTAATTCTATTGCCACAAAATTCATCCCTCCCATAGAATTTTGCAGGTGAATCTAAGATGTTTTCCTGTACACAAACAGCTAACAGATACTTTCAGTCTGAATTATTTATCTCACATGCACAGAACAAATCAAGAAATAACAACAGTGAACTCTCCATATGAGCAGCAGTCTGTATTGGACTGTCATAACTAAGACATATTGAATAATTTGGATTCCACTTTTAGTAAATAAACAGGTATTTATAAAACACAAAGTAGGAGCTACACCTAGAGAAGTCATAACAGTAACAATCTGCTAATGTGTTTGTCAATCTTTGGATACAGTGACAGATACTGAAGCAGTGAGGCAGCTGGTTCCTGTCGACGGTTGCTGGGATAAAGAACTAAGAGTTCAAGTCACTATCATAACTTTCAGATCTGACCCTGCTCACAATGGGGAGAAAAAGAAGAGATGCACCTCCAGCCCCATTGCAAGGAGCTTCACCCTCTTCCTGGGTGGCTAAAAGTCCCTAGACCCCTCCTGTGCTTTTCTGGGTACCTCTGAAAACTTTACCTTTTGCATTTGCTGACTTTTTGGTGTTTGAACTTGTAACCTTAACATTTTATGAATATAGTTTGTTACATACATTTAATATACTTTGAGTCTGTTCTAGAGATGGACCTGAACTAAAATCCTGGATCTCAATATCCTTTAAGGTTTGAAATCTTAAGATGGATCTGAGTTTTGCAGCTGGTCCTTATTTCTACAATGGGAGGACCAATCTTTTACATTTAAACATCCCCAAACTTTCTGAATCTGTACTTTCCATCAGACTCATCTCTGGTTTAAGTGATTGACAGATGAAGTTGGTTTAGACTTCATCATGAGTTCTGACCTGAGACTAGTTTTGTAGCTGATAATTCAGGCAATGACTATGAGCCTAGTCCCGTGATAACTCCACTGATGAAATCATTGTGAGTGATAGTGAAAAGGTATTCATGGAGTTTGAATAGGCTTTGAAGTATTAGACTTTTATTGGTAAATGTCTATTTCACCATACACACACAAAACAATGAAAAATATTTCCATTGATAATAATCAAAATTCACAGACAGGCAAAGTAAGAAAAATATTGCTTGAGAACTTCTTAGAGTTTGATTTAAGGATATTTACCATACTTTGTGTATTTTGACATGTGATGACAGTTTGTGTTTTAATGATTATAAAGCTTAAACTTTTTGAATTTCAACATCTACTGTCATTAAATAATTATTTTCTGACTGCCCTCACTGTCTGACCACTCCATAATTTCATACAGCTATGAACACTTAAATTGATAAAAATATAAAAAATGCTTAAAATAAAAATTGAATTCTGCCAAGCCAAGTGTAAGTAAAAGTCAGACCCATTAGCTGTCAAGGGCAGGTACAGCACACACAGAACAGGATTACATGATATGGTTGGGGCTTGATCCCTTGTGCCTATTTGTCATTACTGTCTGATCATGATCTGGTTGCTACATAACGCAATGCCATTAACTGCACCACACCTTTAAGTGGAGTCACCTCCATTGTACATTTTTATCTGCCTGGTAGTCCCAGACATCTAATAATAAAGTTGCAGCCTGATTAAACCCATATCAAATCTCTCCTGTCCTCCTTTTGGTATAGCCGGACAACTCTGCTGTCTCTCTCTTTTCTCCCAGGGGTACAGTTCTTCCACATTGCTTTTTGTGATGGTCTGTTTTTAATAATCTCCTACCAAGGTTTCTTTCATGAGAGACTTTATTCATTCTAGCATTTTCTGTTCTTCTGAATGACAATTTATTATCTCCCAATTAACATGAAGCTTAGTACCTAACTCAGTATAGGAGTCATTGAGGGATTAGATAGTAGGAGTGCACTGCGTTATTCTTGAGCAGTCTCCTTTGGCTGGCATTCAGAACAGAGTTCAGATTTCCAGAAATGGTTTTTAGTTTAAAAAGCTGAAGAGATTTGTAGTCATATCAAGATATTAATGTGGAGTTGTGCCCCCTAATTTCAGACTGCCACAATGATGAGTATGGCCTAAAAGCCATAACAATAATACATTTGCAGTAAATAATATGGACAATTAAAGGCTTAGATATGGATTTTTTCCCTATAGGCTAGAGACATCATAATGGGAGAAGAGGTCCACAGAAACTCATGTTCAACAGCTGTCTTTGCATATTTTTTCCACACCATCTCATTATGAACCCATAATGCCACAACCCTCTTTTCTTTCAAATTCCTTTTCAAGACCCATTGTTATCATGATGCCTACAAGAAACTGCCAACTGATGATGGGTAGATAGAAGGCTAGTTTATATCTATTAAAAAAATATTGCACATTTTATCCCTCTCCCAAAAGCCCCATATAATGCTAGTCATCTTAGATTGTAAGCAAATTGGGGCAAGCACCTTAAATGTCTGGAAAGTGCTTAGCACATTGTAGATGCCACTGGAATCGAGAAGATGATGGTAAATAATAATCAAATGTGACATAGCACCTGTTCCCCATCTGTCTAGAAGAAACATTTTATTTTAATTGTAATATTAAAACAAATAATTAACACCAGTTCCTGTTTCAGCTCTACACTGTGGGAAAAGGAAATCTCTTCTAACCAGAAAAAATGTTTTTGATCTTGGTCTTCCTTGCCAGTTGCTCAAACCTACTGCTGCCCTCTAGCTGAGCCTAGGATAGCCTGTTGGTGGACAATGGTGTAGGCAATAACTCCTATATTTAAGAATTCCAAAAGGTCTTTTCATTCAATTAATGAGTTTCTGTGCTTCAGTGAATCTTTATTTTGCTGAATTTCAGAATTAATCATGGGAGTCAGAAACATAGCTTTTCAGTTGAAATATTTTTAGCCACCATATTTTGCAAGACAAAGCAATATCTATTCATATTCATAAAATTAGTACGTTATCCAGAAAATAAGTTCTGCCTCGGCTGACTTGTTTATGTGACATACGTCTTCTGTTGCCTTTAAAAGGAATCTATAAAGTAGGAAAAAGTTCAGAGTACCTTCTGTAGTACAGAAATAGGGTGACTCTTCTATCCTGTTGTTCAGAGGTATGTGTTTAACCTTTTTTAGCAAGTTTTTTATGACCAATTTTTGTCTTCTTGTAAGCACTTGGCAAACATATTACAGTAGTTTTTGTTCTTTATGCAGACTCCACTGATTTTTCAGCACATGCACCTTCCCTTGAAAAACTGAAAGACTTCTCTGTACACACATTTTAGGGCTAGTGGGGGCTTTCGTTGCTAGTTTCTATTCTAATTTCAATCATGGATTAGCTAGTTGACTTTGGTCAGCTAACCCTTTCTGTGCTTTGGTTTCTCCATCTGTAAGGTTAATAATGCCTAGTACATTTCACAAAGGATAATGAGAGTTAACAAAGTAAAGTTTATAAAATGCTCAGAGATTCTTTGGGCTTTTAAAATGAGCTATTATTATTTACAAGGAAGAATACCAGCTTTACAACTGATCCGGCAATCAAATCTTCCATTGAATGGAGGATCTCATCTAAAATAAACCAAACACAAGAGTTCCCCAGGTGTCCAGGTTTCCAATGTGACGTCTGTGATGTGAAAGCATGAGCAGAATCACACATCTATATTTAACAGCATGAGGATTACTCCCATTTCCTTTGTAAAAGTTTTTGGTATCATGTAGCAAAATGACAAATCTTATCTGCAAAGGTATTTTTCCCTTTTTGATGTCAGAGTGAAAGGAAACCCCCGTCTCCCACAGTGAGGCCTCCCACAATATGTAAAATAATTACGACTCTGTACTTGTACCTTTTCCTACATGAGAAAATTTTCCCTTTATGATACACAGTTAATTTAATATGCAAGGTGTAGGTGAGTATATATAAACAGGTTCCGATGTCAAAAATGCATGAATCAAATACAAGCTTTCCTAGAAGTGAAAATGCTGTTTCTCTATTTGTTCTTGTTGAGTTGTTGCCTATCACTCTCTGTGGGCAATGAGATAGAAGAATTTAAAGAAAACTTGGAAGCTTTTGTGAATTTGACAAAAAAGCAGGTGGGCCATTAACTTTTCCCCTTCATTTTCTTTCGCTTTTTTGCATTGTAGCATAAAGTTCGCCACTTTCAACTCCGGTTTACAGACATGGTTTCTTGTTTATTACAATTGAATGTTCAAGTTACTGTGTGTTGAATCCTTTTCTGAAGTCAGTGCGGCAATTGCTTACCCAAAGGAAGTTCAGAAATAGAAATGTAGATGAAGATGATATGAAGCTAGAGATAATGAACAATGGCAATGTACGTTTAAAAGCATCGGTTTACAATATTCCTTTTTTTTTAAATTTAGATATTTCTTCCAATACTAAAGAATTGTGAGGTAAGAATTTTTTTAAAAGTTTTTTTATTGTTATAATTATTTCATATTATGGACATCCACCTAATGCAAATTATTGATATTTATCTGTAACACACTGTTAAAAAGAAGATAACTCAGTGACAGTAGCAGATATGTACTGTAGTTTAGTAGAAAGATTATATTAATATAGACTACTGTAGATTAAATGCAGTTTATATATTTGAAAGGTTTAATTATGATCTGAGATACAAGTATATTTTAAAATTTCCATTAATTATTATTATTATTATTGTTATTATTATTAATTCTGTTACATTTTAATTGAATGGTTGTAGACTTCCAGGGTCATATTTAATGCCAATAATGTTGAGGACAGTAAATTGTTAAACAATGCCATGAAAAATCTGATCCTATTACCACTGAAATCAATAAGAGTTTTGACATTCACTTCAGTAGGAGCAAGACTGAGCCTCAAAAGCCCTGATCCTTTTAATATTTACTCATTGTCCTAACTTTCTGCATGTGAGTAGTTTCATTGAATTTAATGGAACTACTCATGTTATACCAATAAAATAAACACCAGCAGGATCTTATTAAAGGGAATAAGGCAAAATGCCACATTTATTGTGAATACAGAAAGAATCATAGTAAGCAGTTAGTTATAGCTATAACATTTCATTCAATTTCATATTTATTCACACATTCATTCACACACACACAGGTTCTGCAAGGTTGTTATCATAGTTACCAGCCTTAGAGCTGCGCATGCTAAGACATTGGACAGGTGGCCTGGACACGAGGAGGGAGCAGGGCCTTGTCAGATGAGCATCTGATGCTCCTGGAAGTTGGTTTGCAGAATCAGACCCCAAAGTTCTCAGTTTCTAGAGTCCATTTTTATAGGAATTTATTCCTATGCCAGTCTGTGGGAATTGCTTCAACATGCTGTTGCTGACTCAATCAGCAGATGGCACATTCCTGATGGCTCCGTGCTGCCAGATGTTATCTTGTTCTTCGGTTCTCCCATCTTTGAGGCTGTTGGGTAGATTCCAGTCTGCCCTCCGGGGGTCATCTCGTTGTCTCCACTCTGCGCATTCGTCGGCCGATCAATACTGAACTCCTAGGCTGGCACCTCCCTGATCATTCATTTATTATCCACACCAAGCATACATCCACATACATCCTCTATCTCTATTTTAGTCACAATTGTTAACAAAGCGAAATAAATACAGCAGAAGGGCGGGGAGTCTCTGGGTGCTGTTTCTTTTGTTACAAAGTATCGCTTTGAGTCTCTCTCTGTGTGATAGTAGTTGTTACAAAGTATTGCTTTGAGAACAGACTCTGTCTTAGGATGTACTAACACAATTAGCAGCTTGCAAGTTTCACACAGAGAGGGAGAGAAACAGTAAAAAATAAGAGACCAAAACCCAAGAGACCTCTTAATTAGTAATACCCTGGAATTTAAACTATGGGGAATGAAACTCATTTGTGATTTTAATACAGAACTTCTTTAATATGATCCAACATAACACTCATGTGCATAAAGTTAAGCACACGTGGTAAATCTTTGCAGATTTGGGGCTTTAGTCTGTCTAGCATGTGAACTGCAGTGCATATAGTTGGTTACTGAGTTGTGTGTGAGTGATTAATATTTAATTTGTTTGAGTAGAATATAATTTTGTCATTGTTTTATATTATAGTGCAAATGTGCTCATGATTACCTTAGTAATACTGAGAAACATCTGGAAAAATTAACAGAAAAATTTAACGATGAGCCAAAGGCGAAGAAACATCTTTTTCTGATGCGATTCAATATGAAGAATCTGATGTATAGATTAGAGAAAGGAGATAAAGTAAGTTTATTGGTATGTTTCTGATAATGGTTACACAGGTGGAAACCTGAGATTATTACTACAGGTCTGCTTATTTGTCTGCATTAACAAATCCAAAACGAGCCTGGACAAAATCCTGGCCCCTTTGAACTCAATGGAAAAATTCCTGTTGACTACAAAGGGACAGAATTTCATCCTCTGTACCCACAAATTGTGCAGACGGCTAGTCTATACAAAATCATATTTATATCATTGTTTGACCAGACTCATCTCTCACCCCCATGTGTTTGTTTCGCCTACCTGTTCCATCTTGTCCTCAACTATCATTGTAAACTCTTAAGGGCTCAATCCTACAAAGTACTGAGTGCTCTGTTTCCCATCCAGCTAAGCACTTTTGCCCATTTTTATCTTTAGACATGTGAATAATCCCATAGAAGTTAATGGGGTTTGGATCAGACTCTTAGTCCCCTAAAAGATGTATTAGATTTTAAACTAAAGGTGCACTTGAGATTAGCTAAAAGATCAAAACGATATGTGAAGGTCAACTAAAACCCATTAAACAGACACACAAAATAACCCAAAAAGAAACATTCCTGTTTTTCCAAGGTCTTATTTTCTTTGTTCACTTATGTAGATGATTTCTCTCTCCTTCCTGAAAAATTTACATTGAACAAAATGTCATTCTTAATTTGTGCTGCTTTTTTGTTTCAACCAATGTTTCCTTTTTTAAAAAATGTTGACTGTTTATAGCAAGCAAAATATTAACTCTTTAATTTTTCTAGGTAAATCCATCTAAAAGCTGTGAGACAAAAGAAGCAGGACTGAAGAGGGCATTGCATTTCTATAAAAAGTTCTTTGAAAGACTGAATGAATTTAATTGCATTAAATCCCAGTGAACTGAGAGGAGCAACCCATTCTAGTGGATGTATGTTTTAGGTAACATTAAGTATTAAGAAAATATTGCAGAATTACCATGGAAATATATAAAGACACACACGTTAACATGAATATTTAAAACATACCAAATGTTTGTAACTTAAATTTATAGTGCATTTATTTATTTATTTATTTATTTTATTATTTTGGAGGGTGCCTTTATACTTATATAAAGCCATAGCATTCAAACTATGTTACAGAATGAAAGGGGCAACTAAAATAATGAATTCCATCTTATTCTTTCATGAGGTATTTTAGTATTTAGTATCATTTTAAATGGTCAAAATTAAATCCTGTAAATGAAAATTATTTAAAATGCATATTAGATGGTAGAATTCAGAGTTCTGTCTGTCGACATCTTTGAAAACAGATAATAAAAACTGGCCTAATCATTACAGCCTCAAATCACAAAAGCACTTCAGAAAATACTTACCTTTCACTCCCATGGCTGTCAATGTACTTTCCTGAATCAGGGCCCAACTACATTTCTATGGCACCCATTACGGCTCAGTATATTTATTGTATCAATGTCATAGCACAGTGGTTTTCAATCTTTTTTCATTTGCGGACCTCTAAAAAATTTCGAATTGAGGTGTAGACCTCTTTGGAAATCTTAGACCCAAGGCTGAAAACCACTGTTACAGTATATTTATGTCAACAACTGTATATTTATGTCAACATATTTATTGTGGAAACAGAATGTTCATATTTTATATAATTCCAGACTAATATTTATTGTCAAACTATGTTAGATTGTAAACTCTTCGGACAGGGACTATGCCTTCGTATCTGTTTGTAGAGAAACTAGCATAATGGGGCTCTGATCCTAAGTCTTCGCACTACTGCAATATAAATATTATATTAGAATAATAATAAATAATTATATAAATTTAATGTTTAATTTGGATGTACTAGTTTTATCTAAAATTTTGTTTGGAATAGTTTTGAGTTAGTATTTTTATAAAATGAATTCTGTATTCATGATTTATTTTCATAAATAAAGATATTGCTTTACATACACTAACTACAGTGTGAGATGAATAATCTGTGGATTTTTTTTTCCAATCATAATTAAAAATGATACTCTAAAAATAAAAATAAATTGACCACATTTTACATACTAGAGAATATTTCTGAAATCAAAGGCAAAGGTATTTTTCACACTCATTAATCTAGAGAATTTTTTTGGCATTGTAAGGATGTGTTTAGACTCTATAAAATGCTTGTAAATTGCTGCATATATTAATCTTACTTGTAATGTATCTATCCCAAGCAATAAGGTAATATGTAAGTTTTGCTTTATAACTGTAAAAATGCCTGCTCTGAACTTGTGAACTCAGGCAAGAGGAGTGGTTCTCCCGCCCCTGAAGGAGGACTATCAAAACTAAGCGGGCCAATGTGAAGAATCACGATAAAAAGACAGGCTAATGGCCCTCTCACACCCGTAAAGGTGCTATGTGTAAGGAAGCTTCTCCCATCAACCTAAATTCTGGAAGAAGGAAATAAAGATCTCTGACATGAGAATTCTTCTCTCTTTACTGTATGAACTCTGATAGGGCTGGGGCTAGGAAAAAAAAGAAGAGATCCCTGTGGTCAACCTGGATTAGCCCTAAAAGACATTCAGTGCTGACAGATTACATCTCTGTCACCTTTTGGAACCATAGATGGTTGCCAGCTTCAACCTGTAAATAACTCTCATTGCTTTTTCCTACTTAATAAACCTTTCGTTAGTTTATTACAGGTTTGGCTACAGTCTGGCCTGAGGTTGTCACTCATAGTTTTCTTTGGGGTGAGATCTAAAGTACAAATTGACCTGAGGTAAGAGACTGGTCACTTGGGACTGGGAGCAAACTGAATATTTTGTGATCTTTGGTGTAAATGACCATTTATCACTAAGTCCAGCTTGCCTGGGTGGCATGGTACACTGGAGTTTGTGACTCCATGGTCAGTCTGTTATAGTGCTTCACGAATTAACATTTGTTGCTGGGTTGATGAAATCTACTTATAGAACATATCAACAGTTTGAGGCGTTTGCCCTGCTTTTTGACAGTCTGCCCTGAGGTTGTCACTCATAGTTGTGAACCACTCCAGATAGAGCCAATGAGTACTAATAAAATTATCTCAAATTTCAATTTCACCCTTTCCAGCAGGGGTCATCAAAAGGTAATCAGTCTTACATGATTTTAATCAATTAAAGACCCTTTGGCTAGAGTCTGGATATTTAGTATACTTGTTAATTCAGGGCTGAAAAAAATCTGAAATTTGAACTCTGAAATTTCTTCCACATAGGTCACCGATTAATAATTGTGATGTAGGGTCACATGCATCCCAGAGTAAGAAATGGAAGGACTCAAGAAATAGAAGAGCAAATCCCAGTTTAATAGCAACAATTTAAAAACCCAACAACTTAGATATAACCTGCGCCTCCAGACCAGGCTCCCTTCACAGAGGCCTGCATCCCATACTGCAGTGCCTTCATATTTTACCAGACCTTGACCCAGACTCCCTCCAATCTGTTAATTCTCTCATTTTATATGTTGGATAGGGTTCCCAGCACCCCCTTCCTCTTAAAGGGATAGCACCCTATCAAACTGATCCATCTAGTTTTACAAAAATTGTATTAATTTCTTTCATGAGGTACATTGGGTAAGTGGCCTCCAATTTTTGACAAATCAAAATAATTTTAGGCCATCAGTTCTGCTGATCAGATTTTTAACCAAGAAAACTGCCAGAAGCAGGTGAGTGTGCCATAGGCAGCAACAATGAGAGTCAGATTCCCCTAAAACTCTGCAAACACACATCAGTTTTCTATGTGTTATCTGTTCCTCATGCCATGCTGCACCTGATCCCTTTTCTCCCTCCAACTGGCTCAGGAATTGGGGCTGAAATAGAGGGAGGGAAAGAGCTGGAGAAAGCATGTTGCATCTGGAGGGTTAAATCAAAAAGGTTTGCAGACTGCTTCAGATTTTCTTACGCCAGTCATGGGTAATACTAAGTACTGGCATGATGGAACTGACCAATAGCTACTCAGATGTTGGTAATACAGAATAGGAGGCTCTGAGTTGCATTTTGAGAAAAGGTGGAGACTAGAACTGGGGTAGGAAAGGAGGTGGACTTTATGTTCCAAATAACCTCTGAAGCAACAGAAAAGGAACCACCTCTGCCAAAAGTGGGACCTGAGGTCTGAAAGGTCGTCACAACTAGTAGAGCAAAGAAAGCAATTGGATTCACAGAGGTAAATGGAGTATTGCAATGCAGAGTCTTGGTACAATTAAATTAATTTTTGTAGTGATTAGGGAGCTAGTGGAAGTCTTTCAGGTTGGGCATGATGTGACATTGGTATGAATGGATGAAAGGGCATGCTGCAGAGTTCTAAGTAGGATGGACTTGGGATAGGTGTGATTTTGGGAAGCCATAGAGGAGAGACTATAACAAAGGCAAAAAGTAACAAATGTGTAAATAAGTGACTTGGCAGAGTAAGGATCAAGGTGTTGGCTGAATCAGGCTGTGTTGGAAAGATCATAATAGGCAGACATGCAGAGTGCAGCAATGTGAGGAGAAAAGGAAAGCTCAGATTTGAAAATGACTCCAAGATTACAGATAGGCAAAACGAAGATCAGAGCTGAGGATGTCCATCTTGGGACTTTCAGCTGAAGAAAGCTAAGCTGGAGACAGGTGTTTTGGTGAAGACAGATTTGAGGGAAGTCAATGGAGAATTGAAGAGAAAGAGAGAGTTGTGCCATTAGAATAAAAGTGGCAGTTGGAGTTGAATTGTAAAATGTTAGGCCCACATGGGAAGAAATGTGAAGGAGGAATGCAAAAACTTGGGACACTTCCACTAAGGAGTAGTTTACTGTCCATGGTGAGGTTGCAACTAGAGACAAAGGTAGTGGTGGAGAGAAGGGAACAACCCCAAATGAGGAGAGAGCCATCAAGACCAGAGTAGTGTTTAAACTTTAAAGCATTCAGGAAGTTGCAAGGCATTTAAGGTGTGGTCCAGATGCTTCAGTGAACACCTGGAGGATAAGTAATATGAAAGAGCCAGAAGCAGCAGAATAGAGGAAGGTGGTTCAGTGCTGTGGAAGAAATGGAAACCAGAATGGAATGGATCAAGGATTCTGTGGACAAGGAGGTGGCTGGAGAGCTGGAGAGGCCGGCTCCAGTATTTTGCTAGGAAAACATAAGATAGACACAGAGCAGGAGGGGTTGAGAGTGTTAGGCGCACTGAATAGTGTTGTGCGTGTTGCAGCGCAGGGCAAGTTTGTTGAGAAGTGTTATGTCATCTGCAGTTTGGTAAGACTACTGTGTGCACTTGAAAGTATGATGTGTTGGATTACAAATACCCCTTGTCTTATTTTTACTTGCTTATTGCTGAAATATAAAATAGACAGATTTTGTACCGAACAAACATCCTGTCTGGGTAACTCATACTCTAATATCCTCTAGTTTGAAACTGAACATAAAAGTGTTCTGATACTTCAGTGTTAAGTATAGTGTAAGTAACCCGGACAAATAGATACATAAAATAAATATCAGGTGGTAATGAGTTTCATGTGTTAATTAAACATTGCACAAAAAAACCTACTTCCTTTTATCTTTTTAAATCTTTGTCTTTTCATTTCATCTAACATCTTCTTGATCTAGTACCAGGGGAAAGAGCAAGGGCATTCAGCTGGCCTTTACCATATGTATTATTTATTTTTCATTCAAGCCTTTCTAAAGTAAATGTTACTCTTTTAAGATTGCTCCTTGTTATGAAGAAACCCTACACCATTCCATCCTGTTTTTGTTTCCCTTTCTGATTCTGCAAGGTGAATGAGTACTATCAGTTTATATTGCAACCATCAAAATATCCCACATATTATTCTTTGTCCCTTCATTACTATAATCTACCATATTATCTGCAGAGTTCTTATTCATTGCTCCCTAATTATCAGTTTGAGATGATTTGCTATTCATCATTCAGGAAGATTTGGCTGTAGTACTTGCTGAGAATCAAGATACTGAAACTTGTCAAAACACTGAAACGTTTCATAGAACAAAAAGTGCCCAAAAAATTCAGTTTAGAAGTGTCAAAATTAGGGCTGTCAATTAATCACAGTTAACTCAAGACAAATTAACTTGATTAAAAAAAATTAATCACGATTAATCGCAGTTTTAATTGCACTGTTCAACAACAACAGAATACCCATTTTAATTTATTCTAAATATTTTTGGATGTTTTTCAACATTTTCAAATATATTGATTTCAATTATGCTAAACATTCGTATGCCCCTTCATGCTTTGGCCACCATTCCAGAGGACATGCTTCCATGCTGACGAAGCATGAAGGGGCATACAAATGTCTAGCATATCTGGCACATAAATACCTTGCATTACTGGCTAGAACAGTGTCATGCAAACACCTGTTCTCACTTTCAAGTGACATTGTAAATAAGATGCGGGCAGCATTATCTCCCGTGAATGTAAACAAACTTGTTTGTCTTAGCGGTTGGCTGAACAAGAAGAAGGACTAAGTGGACTTGTAGGCTCTAAAGTTTTATCTAGTTTTATTTTTGAGTTGAGTTATGTAAAAATAATTCTACATTTGTAAATTGCACTTTCACAATAAAGACATTGCACTATATTACTTTTACGAGGTGAACTGAAAAATACTATTTCTTTTGTTTATCTTTTTTACAGTGCAAATATTTTTAATCAAAACTAATAATATAAAGTGAGCACTGTACACTTTGCATTCTGTCTTGTAATTGAAATAAATATATTTGAAAATGTAGAAAACATCAAAAATTTTTAAATAAATGGTATTCTATTATTGTTTAACAGTGTGATTAAAACTGTGATCAATCATGATTTTTTTTCTCTCATGATTAATCGTGATACATTTTTTAATCGTTTGACAGCCCTAGTCAAAATGTTTCATTTTGAGTTTGTTCATCATCAAACTGCATCTTCCTTAGGTGCTGTGGTGCCATGGTGCACTGTGATGGCTCAGCCAGAGGAGACTGCAGGGCACCATGGGAGACACAGTCCAGCCACATAGTCTGCCCGATAGAGGAGAAAAGGGGCATGAGACACTTGAATGACAGCTTCCATGAGGCACTGTAGCAGATGCAGTTAAATGCTGAACTAATTCAAACCGAAATGTTTCATTATTCGTTTCATTATTCATTCAGCATTCCACTTCAATTCTTCCAAAATGCCAAGAAAGACCTCTTTATGCTGAACTGATTCAAGATGAAGTTTACACTAAAAAAATGTTTGCTGGTTTACTATATCAGTACAGCTATAACAGCAAACCCTCCTAGTGTAAACGCCGCTTATACTGGCAATAAAATGTTTTTGCAAGTTTAGTTTATACTGATTGAGCAAGGAAAATAAGCTGTACTGGCAAAAGTACGTTGGTATAACTGTGCCTATGCTAGCACTTTTGCCGGTACAGAAATGTTGGCAGAAAAAAAAAGGCACACTCCTAAATGAAGCTGTCAAAAGTTCCTAGTGTAGACCTGGCCCAAGGCACACAAGAGGTAGGTAGCCACTTGTAATGGCAAATAGCTTGCTGAAAATATTGAACGGAACCTCTCAGCAAGTCCATGATGCCAGGGTGCGGACTATAACCACGGGATGAAGGAAAAGCCAGAAGTCACTCTCTAAGGATATTCTTAAAGAGCCTGCCTGGGATCCAGTGAAAGGCTGCAGGCTCCCACTCAGATTGGGAGTAAAAGACATCATGGAAGCGCTCCATAGTGAATGTGGTGAAAATCCTCAACAGTAAACACAAGGACATGAATTAAAATCCGAGCACCTTGGAGCACCCCTAGATATGGTGCAGGAGACCTTAGGTGGGAAGAATTTCGGAGGCAGATTTCAGAAGCCGCATTCTCTATATGCCGATCCCATTCACCAACTGCAAAGAGGAAAAGGTGGAAGATTCAGCAAAGACCTGTCAGACAGAAAAGCAAAAAGAAGAGGGAAGTTTACTAATAAATTGCTCATGGGTCACTTCTCAGGAAATTAGAAATTTAAAACACTGATTGTGGAATGGGGACATTGCCTAGAACAGTTGGGTGGATATTGGGGTTGGAGCAATGAGGGAAGTGTTGGAACAGTGCAGGAAAGAATGGGGTGGAAAGCAGGGAGTCAGGACTGTGCAGTGGTGGATGTTGGGGGCTTCAGCTCTGTCATTCCAAAAACCCCATATCCATCAATCAATTATAAGTTCTTAAATGACCCCCTATCACTGTAGTATCTGAGCACCTCTCAATCTGTAAGGTGTAATGTATTTATCCTCACAACACCCTAAGAATTAAGGCAGTACTATTATCCCCATTTTAAAGATGGGGCTCTCAGGCACAGAGAGACTTAATAACTAGCCTAGGGTCACACAGGAAGTTTGTCACAGAGCATGAATTTGAACCCAGGTCTCCCAGGTCCCTGATCCTAACCACTGGCCTATCCTTCCCTTGTCTCCTCTGACTCCACTCTAGTCCCTGCATCCTCTCACCAGTTCCTCAGCCTGTGGTTCCCAGGCTGACACCTCCAACTCAGTGGAGAAGATGGCTAGGAAAGGAGAACCAGACTATATGGACATTAAGAGAAACGGGAGATGATGCAGATGCAGTGAAGGGACTATCATGCAGCCAGTGCATTCTGTGTCCAGGGTAATCATTGCTAAAGAGCCAAAGGCCGTGGAGGGAGACAACTAGGTTGTGGTAAATGAGGGTGCTTTTTAAAAACCATGCAAATTAAAGGCCTAAAAATGTAGTTAACACAGAGCTAAAGTTGTCTAGTGGTCTCTAGTGTCATTCCATAATGTAGAGAGAGGCTAAATTTAGACTGACAAAAACCAGAAAATGTAGAGTTAAGGCTTCACAAATTTAAGCCTTTGAAAATCAGGAAATACAAAGTCAAAGTACATGCCAACCCCACAAGTCATGGCAGGAGGAGGGCTAGCTGGAGTGGGAGGTGATGGGGCCTGCTTGGAGAAGGGGCGCAAATTGGGTGGGCCAGGGTCATGGAGACTATATCAAAAACCTTTCTAAAGTCAAGATAGATGTGATATATCAGTTTTAGTAAGGCTTTTAACACAGCTTTTAACACATGACCTTTTATAAGCAAACTCAGGAAATGTGGTTTAGATGAAATTACTGTAAAATGGACATAGCTGATTAAAAGTTCACACTCAAAGAATAGTTATCAGTGGTTTGCTACCAAACTGGGAAGGCATATCTAGTGGTGTCCCTCAGGGGTCTGTCCTGGGTCAGGTACTATTCAATAATTTCATTAATAGGTTGGATAATGGAGTAGCGAGTATATTTATAAAATGTGCAGATGACACAAAGCTGGGAGGGGTTGGTAGCACTTTGGAGAACATTAGAATTCACAATGACCTTGACAAATTAAGGAATTGGTCTGAAATCAACAAGATGAAATTCAATAAAGACAAGTGCAAAGTACTACACTTGGGAAGGACAAATCAAATGCACACATAAAAATGGGGAATAACTGGCTAGGTGATAGTACTGCTGAAAAGGATCTGGGGATTATAGTGGATCACTAACTGAATACAAGTCAACAATGTGATGTAGTTGCAAAAAAGGCTAATATCATTCTGGGGGATATTAACACGAGTGCTGTATGTCAGACATGGGAGTGGGGCACTGGTGAGGCCTCAGCTGGAGTACAGTGTCCAATTCTGGGTGCCACACTTTAAGAAAGATGTGGACAAATTGGAGAGACTCCAGAGAAGAGTGACAAAAATGATTAAAGGTTTAGGAAATCTGAACTATGAGGAAAGGTTTTAAAAAAATGGACACAGTTAGTCTTGAGAAAAGAAAACTGAAGGGGGACCTGATCGCAGTCTTCAAATATCTTATGGGTTGGTACACAGAGGACAGTGATCAATTATTCTCCATGTCTTCTGAAGATAGGATAAAGAATAATCAGTTTAATGTGCAGCAAAGCAGATGTAGGTTAGATATTAGGCAAATCTTTTTAACTATCTGGATAGTTAATCACTAGAATAGGCTTCCAAGGCAGGTTGTAGAAGCCACATCATTGGAGGATTTTAAAAACAAGTTAGACAAACACCTGTCGGAGATGGTCTAGATCTACTTGGTCCTGTGTCAGCATGGGATGCTAGACTAGTTCTCGAATTCCCCTCCAGCCCTACATTACAATGATTCGATAGCTTGGGAGGCCAGGCCAGAGTGGGGGGCGGGGTGCCCAGCTGAAGTGGAGGAGCATCCTGGAGCTGCAGGGTCTCTCTTGGTGCACAGTTTGACCTATGTTACCAGGGAACTATGTGAGCCTCCTCCAGTAACCAGCTGCCTCTAAGAGGAGTTTGTAGCCTCGGAGAGCACCAGATACGAAGAAGCAGCTTTTTACATGCTAGCTAATGGGCTTCTCAAGTGCTAGTGGCTTAATGGGACCTCAGCACTGTTAACCCCAAAGGGTCAAACCTCAAGAGTCAGACCTCAAAAACAATAAGATTGGCCCCAAAATCATGAGTGGTTATATTCTTTTTTTAAGATTATATTATGGTTTTTTTTGATCTGTTGTTTGATTTTGGAACTCATCCTGCTCCTCTCCAGGGCGTGCATGTGTGTCACAATTAGTATTGCCCACTCGCTCAAATTTAGTGGGAAAGGCCATTTTGGGCCTCGCTTAGGGTGACCACCCATCCCTAATTGGGCAGGACAGTCTCAGAATGTACACTTCAAGTCCTGGTCCAGGGTTGAAATACTCTGGGACAGCATTCATCCTAGATTCCCTGTGGTGCTGCCCTGCGTCTGCCCAAGGCTCAGGGGCAGCACCAGCTTCTTCCCGGTGTGGGCTAAGGTGGGCCATAGCCCCCCCTGCCATGAGGCTCCACCCCCTTCTCCTCCCCTTCCCCCCAAGGCTCCGCCCCTGGCCAGGCCGGAAGCCCAAGCCGGGCAGTAGTACGAGTCCCCCAGGGAGCCCAGGTGTCCTGTACCCTCAACTTGCCAAGGGAAGCATGTCCTGGGGGGCAGGGATATGGGCTGGGGGCTACTTTTGGGCCACCTGACCCTTTGCCCAAGGCAGGTGGAGGGTCCAGGGTTCCCCACAGCAGCCCAGACTCCCTGGATGGTTCTTACCACTGCCCAGTTAAGGCTTCCAGCCTGGCCAGGTGGCAGGGCCTCAAGGGGGACTAGGAGGAGCACGAGGCTGGCCATGGGGCCTGCATGTGTCCCATTTTTGCATTTTGAAATGGTGGTCACCATAGCCTCGCTGCAGGAACTCTCACTCCCACATCTACCCATCCCCTGCCTGCCCAGCAATTAGTTCTTTGCCATAGTCTCCCAAATCTATCCTGTCCTCCAGCTCCAACCCCATTCTTTCCTGCACTGTTCTATCCCCCCAAGCTTGGGTGGGGGCAGATGCAGCAGGGATCTCTTCTCCCCCTTCCCGGGATGGGTGTTTCAGGAAGGGAAATGGGAGGGGATGAAGCAGGGAGGAGCCTGCTGTTACTCATAGGAAGGGGCTGAGGGCTGGGTGCAGAGTTGTTCTGAACTCCTGGGCTTTCTGCTCCCTCCTTCCCCATCTCTTGTAAGAATAGTGTCAGCTCCCAAAGGGAGAGGGAGAAAGTACTGCCCAGGGGTGGGCAAGTGGTGAAGACAGCCAATCAGAAGGATTTCCCCCCAAGGCAGCCCCGACATTGCTGAGTGGGGTTGGAACATCTTGTGTCACATCAAGACCAGGTCCAGCCCCAGCTGAATTTCCATAACTCATGAGAAAAATCCCAAGTTGGCAACACTAGGACAGGAAGGGAGAATTAGCAGAAAATGTTGGCGGGGAGGGCAAACTATATTGTGCGGTATGGTAGGAGAAGGGAATGGAGAAGGAGATAGACACCCTAGTCTTCACTCACATGCTTAATATTATTGCAACCAGCAGACGGACCATGTTGTGGTTTCTCTCACTGGATTTCTTGGCCAATCCCCCCTCCAAACATTTCAAAGCATGACCCTTACCACCATTCCACCATAACAGAGTGTATAGGATGGGGGAGAAGTCACATAGCATCCTTTCTTTAGCTAGCTTCACCAACACTTCTACTGAAACCTATGTGAACTAAAACTTTCTAAATGACTACCAACTTCTACAAAACACATTTTTCTTTCTGGTAAAAAACACAAACAAAAAGAAAATTAGGCAATTCACTGACATTAAATTTTATTGACACAGAGTTAAGGTTGTCCTGAGAATCATGTGCTCTTCTGGAACATCAAGTTCAGCAAAACCAAACCTCAGAGAAGTAGAAAATAAAGAAATCAGGTGCATGCCGACATAACCTTAACTCCACCCAATACATCCATAATAAAACATCCTTGCACTCTGCCTTTGCCTGGGAATGGGGAGCATGATGACTGGAGAACAGTCTAAAGCCTTCGTTTTGCTAAAGCAAAACTTGTGTCTCGGTGTTCTGAGCAGGAGCTACCCACAGCTGCCATTCGCATAGATACTGAAGCTGTTCCACAAACCCCCACACCTACTATGTTGTACAATCCCTTAGCCCGTGCTAACAACGTCACCCTTACACACAGGCTTCCATAACAGCACTTTTCCTCACCCATCATAATGTCCTCACACCACTCTCATATCCCATCTCACGGCTGACAATCCCCCACAGGAAGGAAATTCCTGGATACCGCTGCTGACACACACTACACAACTCAGCATTGAAATAAGGTAAACTGCATCCCTCAGAGTACATGTGCACCTGTTTCCTTTCATTACACACATGGGGTGAAGGGCAGCCAGAGGCACTCAGATCCTCCGCCCCTGAGAGGCAGGCCCCCGCCCCATGTCACCTCATATCACAGTCACAGCTCTGCCAAGCTTCTCCAATTAATCCCTCCACCACTCAATACAGCTACACCTAACACACTGATGTTGCTGGAGTGCATGCAGATAATTGCCAGTGGTAATAGCAGCTTTGTGGGGGTCAGAAATAAGTTTGCATTGGCATGTTCTGCAACCTTATTTCCTGGTTTTCAGAGGCTTGAGTTGTGCTGAAATCAGTATTCTGTAAGGCACAAGATATCCCTGGGCAATCTTAACTGTCTGTTAAGTAAGTGGGTTTTTTTTTATCAGTGAATACACTTTATCTTATCTACATAACTCTAAGGTTATCTAGATGAAGTGAGCAAAAACTGCCATTGCAGACAGTTGCAATTTTCACGTAATGATTCCAGCTACAGGTTTTAGTGTTTACATAGTGCATGGTAGCCTGACAGCAGTTCCCGTAAATAATTTTACTTTTATCCCCTTTGTATAGTCCAAAATTAGTAACTATCAGGTCATTCTTCAACATCCTTAACTGCGCTTTTAACAATTAAAGGGGCTTGATTCTGCGTTCTGCAAGACCAGAGTGCAGTATGTGTAGGCACAAAGGATAAAAAGTGATCAGCAAGGGAAAAAACAGAAAGGACCCAGGCCCTGCATCAATGAGGATGCTGCTGGTGGCTGCCCAGTAGCAGGAGTGAAGCTTAAGAGGTGAACACATAGCTAAGCACTTCATTAGCATGATGAGCTTCAAACTTACACCTGGTCATTGGAGAGTAAAGTAACAAGGCCACGGTGAGCAGAGACTTTCCACAGCCTACTGACTACACCTAACATTTAGCCTTAATTGTATCTGCATGGATAAAGAAACTGTGTGTCATGATTTTATCAGACCAGTCCTGTTTTCCACATGATGCCCCCAGGTCCCAAGAACTTCTTTCTGAATGCCTGCAATGTCCTGGTATTTCAGTTCATCAATCAAAGCATTCAGGGTTTGAGGGGTTTTATGAGTACAGTAGAACCTCAGAGTTACGAACACCTCGGGAATGGAGGTTGTTTGTAACTCTGACCAAAACTTTATGGTTGTTCTTTCAAAAGTTTACAACTGAAACACTGACTTAATACAGCTTTGAAACTTTACTATGCAGAAGAAAAATGCTGCTTTTAACCATCTTAATTTAAATGAAACAAGCACAGAAACAGTTTCCTTACCTTGTCAAATCTTTTGTTTTTTTTAAACTTTCCCATTTTTTTTTAGTAGTTTATGTTTAACACAGCACTGTACTGTACAGTACTTGAATTTTTTGTTCCTGCTACCTGATTGTGAATTTCTAGTTCCAAATGAGGTGTGTGGTTGACCGGTCAGTTCATAACTCTGTTGTTCATAACTCTGAGGTTCTACTGTACAAAAGATGTGTTGGAGACATACTGCTTATGACAGGTTTCAGAGTAGCAGCCGTGTTAGTCTGTATTCGCAAAAAGAAAAGGAGGACTTGTGGCACCTTAGAGACTAACAAATTTATTTGAGCATAAGCTTTCGTGAGCTACAGCTCACTTCATCGGAAGTTCTTATGTTTCATATGCCCTGTTCCATTCTTGTCATGTAGCAAGCCCGTTTCATGTCAACCATTGCTCAAAGCCAAAGCTTGTCATAATGTGCCAGGTGGCAACATTGCAATAGAGTTCGAATGAACTGATGATTTGGGTGGAGCTTTCAAAGTAAGGATCCAGAATGAGGAGCACTTGAGTATTTTATGACTCCAAAAAATGTTATCACAAAACTGTCTTGATATATTTTTTTGAAAATATAACACTTGTAGCTTCCACACACACTGGTGTTAGATTTTCAAGAAACTTGCACACCATGCTGCCCTAGGCAACAGAGACTTAAAGGGTCAGACCAATGTGTTAGGGACCAATCATACTTCTATTTAAGCCAAATGGCCCTACCTTTAATGCTAGCAAGATTGGGCCCTTTACTTTTAGTTGTCTTGTCTTTATAGTTAGGGAGACTTAGGAAATAAAACAGAGTGTCAGATTTTAATTAATTGACTGCTAAGTATTTTCTTATTTCAATTATACAAAGTACATCAAACTTCTTTGATGTACTTCCGCTGAATATCTATTGTGTGATTCAATGCTGTATCCAAGACTTCTGAGAGCAGTTTGCCACAGGTGCCCATACAGCTGGCATCACGTGCATTTAGCTGGCATTTTGAATACTTTCAACCCTGTTTCATTTTCTTATTCAGATCATTATCTGATTTCTTCCTTTATGTCAGACAGTTTCATCAGCTGTGGAAATCACTCACCAGCCCCAGAATAGATGTTTTACCAGTTGTGACCTTTTCCATTTGATACCAGTTTCAAAGGTCACTGATTAATTCACTAGTTTATATAATATCACTGTTCAATCAACATTTTCTTTGGGTCACCAAGGGCCAAAATGCCAGCCTCCACCGGTATCTAGAATGTATCCCCCTTTTCTGCCTTTCAACTTGGAAACATTTCTTTTTGCTTCCTATTTCTAGTGGTGCTGGTGCTTAAGACCCTGACCCTACCGACACGTACACATCTGAGTAGCTTTACACACCACTGAGCTCAACGGGACTGTCTCCATGCTTAAATTCACTTGCATGCGTAAGTGTTGGCCAGACCAGGGTCTACACTTGCTTGTATTGCACTGTTGTTTTTGTCTATATCTATGTCTAAGCATTGCACTCTTGCCTTCTGGACGATGTTCTGACGTGCGAACAGTGATTTGCAACTCAACATATCACAATAAGAAGCCAGTGAGGTGGGGGGTTGGCTGTCTGAGGAGCAGGGGATTCCTTAGGACACCAATAACACAAGATTGGAGAGTCATACTTTTGATCCACAATGTGTGCTGGACTTAAATTAGTACAGACCCAGCTCAGCTGCCCCTGCCAATATGCCTGGAAAGCAGCACCTCTAGCAGTGAGAGTGGAGTCCATTCTCCATTGAACGTCTATTTACCTTCCAAATGCTGCTCACTGCTCTCCTGCATAAGAGCTCTTTCTGCTTTAGGTGACGTTACAGTTACAAACCAGTGGCCTTGCTTCTTTACATTCTGCTCCTTTCAAAGCCACTTCTGATGAAGAAGAAGGGCCAAATCCTGGACCCCAGCTCAAAGCAGGAGTAAATAAAATACACAGCTCCTCCTCCAGAACAAGGGATCCCCAAACCAGCCACTGCGACAGCCCTCAGGCTCAAATAGATGGGGATCCCAATTAAAATAATTCCTTTCCTCTCTGGGGTGTTGCGAGGATAAATTCATGTCTCTAGAGCACCACTGCAGTTTTTCCATCCCAACCACCCCACCAAGCAATGGTGGCGCCAAGACCACTGTCCAACCAAGACAATGCTGAAGCTTAATGTCTTGAGATGAAGCCTCAACTGTACCCAAGTTGTGCTTGGCAGAGCTGAGGAAATGGGCGCAAAGGTGGCTGTAAACCAGCTTTCTGTACTCCGGGTCCTGGGGACAATTAACAGTTGCTTTGCCCCTTAGCACAACTCAGATGCGTCTGCAGAAGCTGCAGTTGTACACCTTGATTGCACCTGATAGCAGCGAAGCTGCGGCAACATGGGCTCGACAAACCCACTTGGGACCCTGGGTAATTAAGTGAAATTTGATTCTGCTACAGCTTCACTACTCCTGTACCTGAGCTAGCTGGATTAAAGCTAGCTCAGGGATATTTGCATGCGCGGTGATCACACCCAATGACTGCAGTGTAGACAGAGCCCTGTAGTTACCCGAGCTCTGCTACAAGTTGGACTACTTGGTTATGACCCCAAAGGGGTGGTTCCACAAACTCAGGATTGCCAGAACCCAGCAGTCCTTGAGCCACACCCCTTCCAATAGAGGAGCAGGGTGCTTGGCAGGAGTGTGGCTGGTGAAAAGGATTGGGCTGAAGGAGTACCCTCTACATATTCCCTAGAGAAGGACAGTCTAGTGGTTAGGGCACAGGCCTAGGGAGATCAGGGTTCAAATCCATGCTCCTCCACAAGCTTCTTGTGTGACCTCGGGGAAATCACTTATCCTCTCTGTGCCTTAGTTTCCCATCTGTATAGTGGGAATAACAACACTGCCTTACCTCACAATGGTGTTGTGAGGGTAACAACATTAAATAGATTGTGGTAGTGGCCACATAAGTACCTAAAATAGATAAATACACTGGAGCAAAGAGAATGGGCAGAGCACAAAGCTGCATCTGTTGAATTACCACCACCTTGGGGATTGCCCTACACTGGGAGAATGTCCAATTGGCCTAGGTAATACAGTTCCTGGAGATTTATGAAGGAGACAGACAGATCAGTCCTGAGATGGAAAGCACTATATATCTGAATGTCACTTTGCTTCTTCACCACACAGAGTGCACACTCTTTGAGTTTTCATATTTTCCTGCCTCTTCCAACTTCTGGGCTGTAAGTTAATTTTTGTAAAATAATGTGAGATTTTGTGGATTTTTTGATATTCTAATAGAATTTTGCAAAACTCTCACAAATGGCTTTTGCCACCTTACTTTTTTTTTCTGGGCGACATTCCACGTGTTTTGCATAAAACTCCTTTTTAGCACAGCCTCTTTACATATCAAAACTATTATGTTCTTCTGCTCATTACTGAATGGGCTGGTTTTGTGTTTTGGGAAATTAATCAGAGTGGCAGCAGTTCAACAACAGGTCAGGTCATTATTTATTTAAATGATAATATGTAGAACAAAGATCCAGCTCCTAACATTTTTTGTTACTCACTTCCTTGGAGGTTTTACTTGAGTAAGGAGTGACATGAAGGTGGAAAAAAAATTTACTGGAAATATTTTGTTCTAAAAAGTCCCACACAATGATTGTTTTATCAACCTCAAAAATCAAGAGAAATTATTCATTTCCTTAAAGAGAAACCATAAAATGGTAGTGTATAAGTCCAGGAGTATGCGTTTTCAAACCCTCTTTGAGCATTTCAGAACAATGACGTTGAATGTATATTTTCTTTTGCTAGCTTTGAGTATCTATGCTGCTCCTGACTCTATTACAGTTCGAGAAATTCTGAAATCAACAAAAATGATTAAAAATTTAATGAAAGAAGATCAGGTAACCGTCAACTTAAACCTTTCTGAGAATTGATACAGGCAGTCATTTTTATCCGTGTTGTATTTACTTTTTACTGAGATGTGAAGATGTTAACCAACTTACTAATACTATGCCACATCTTGTATAAGTGTTATGAAAACAGTATTTGAAGACTTTAATTGCTATTTTCTCTTTCAGAGTGTCAGGATACCAACCCCAGTTCATCAAAATGTAAGTAAAAATTTGATTAAAACGAGCTTCATGATACTAGAAGAGTACACGTTACTAAGTTGTAATGTCCTAAAATTGTGCAGCCAGTAGTTTAGAAAAATGGATTGTTCTTTCAATTTAATTTTCAAATGAATATTTGCCTTTTTAAGGCAGTTATTATATTAGTTACCATGAAATTAAAAAGCACTTGCTCCAAATAAACCTTGAATAAACATTAATTCAAAGAAAAATATTTTGTGATATGAAAGGAGAGCAAGGACAGTGAACAGTTTGTTTTTATATTTTACATATACATACACACATTTTGTATAGAATTGATTTTCTGAAGTGACATTTAAATGAGTCGATGCTTTGATCCAGGTCCAAGAAGTCAACCACATTATAAAATACTTATCACAGTAAAAGGCAAACAAAAAGGGAAATAAGGATTAAAATGTCAGCACATTTCCTACATATGTATATATGTTCTGCATTTCCTACATATGTGTATATGTTCTGCACACACAAATACATTCTCGGTAAAATTCACAAAACGACAGAGTCTCAAAATGTTTAGTGTAGTTTTAATACTGTTTAGCTAGTGTTATAGTGACATCCATGAGAGTGTTTAATAAAGTAATTGTAAAAAAAATGAGATATTAGGGTGTATGCTTATTAGATATTAACATTTTCCCCCAAGTAGTAGACATTTGGTTTAAACACATTTGTAAAATGTTCCTAAAAAGTTTTCTGTATGTAATGTTGTTACTTCCATAGTACTGATTAATTTCAAGAGAATTTAATTCCTCTCTCACTCAATGTAATATTTTATCAGTCAGTTTCAATTGCAAATACGTGAAGAGCCTTACATTGAAACTGCAGCCATAAGGCCATAACCTCCTGTGGTGGAAACCGAGGTAGCTGCTTTATTTCATCTGACCTTAACGCAGTGAGGACCCTGTTTTCAAGCAATCATGCACCTAATTTGCTTAAGAAATTACAAAAAATCATGCATGCCAGATCAGCCATTTGCACATGTGTGCCTGCAGTCTTGGTACATATACATATAAGTTAGGTATAGAATTGGTTGCCTAAATTACTTGAAAATCAGGCCATTAAATATCAGAGCCAGTTTCACAATCCATTTGTCACCCTGCTGTGTGAAACCTAAGTCAATATTTTTTTAACCACACATTTCCATTTAACAGCTGACAATTCTTGAATCTCATTTTGAATAAACATCCTTTTCCTTTAACTTTTTTTTCTCAGATTGCAGATTGTGTCAGCACAATCTTTGAAGGGATAGACTGCCTGGAAAAACATCCTGGAATGCAAAAATTCTCAAATTTTTTTGTCAACCTCAAAATGCTAAAAACATCACTTCAAAAGAACATGAAAACACAGGTAGCTTTTTATTTCCTCGCTATGTTTATTCTTCCAGAGATCACACATTCTTCATAAGCAGCATAATTTAATGGATTGATCAGGAACTTCTAGGGGTTATACCATACCATTGTTTTTTAAGTTGTGTTGAACGGGGACTTCTGCTTAAAATGAGATGGCAAATTTTGACTCTGCATTGTGATTGCTGTAGCATGGACAAGCCACTAAACATCTCATGACTCCAGCTTCAGCTGATCTCAATGTAGTTTTTTGTAGTCAGACCAAATATTTAGTTGTCTTTTCTCTTTTATCTGTTCTTTATCTCTTTCTACTGAAAGTTTAAAGCAGTTCATGAATTCCAGTTCTCTCTTTCTGCTACTCCGTCTGACTGTGTTTCTGTCCCCCTTTTTCTACATCTCAGTTTGACCCCTCCGCAGAAAGGGATCATAGTACAGTATAGAAGAGCCACGTTTATCCGACTAGCCATTATCCGGCTCCCTGTATTAACAAAGTGCATACACGGGATCGTTACAAAGCAATAAAACCTAGCGCACCCCCCCTTCACTTATAGCGTATATGAACTATTACATCTACAGTACCAGTTTTTAAAAATGCAGCAATGATAAACTCAAGCAACTAAAAAACAGTACAGGATTGCTGTTGTTGCAAGTTAAAATGATCATTGCTGCATTTTTAAAAACTGGTACTGTACTCTTTACTAGGAGTACTGGTTCATGCATACTGTAAATAAATAAATACTGTAATTATGTTTTAATGTTTTTCTGGGAGGAGTCAACTAGTTTAAAAGCAACTCTGCACCTTAAAATAACAACTAGAAAGCTTTTTGCCCATTCTCCAGGTTATCCACATTTTTGATGATCTAATCTGGCCCCTGTCCCAATTAGATTGAATAAACGGGGCTCTGCTATACTTATGCGCGTATGTACATGACTGCGGGGTCTGCAAGGACTCGTGAATGTTTGTCCAATGTTTTCAAGATATAAAGAACTATAACTGTTAAGTATTTATTAGGTAATTTCCAATTTTTGGTTCATTTTGCAGGAAAGTTGTGATACAGAAAATGTGACTGTGAGTAAATTCATAAACCAACTAGAACATTTCATCAAAACACAATACCTAACAGCAAAACACTGAGAGTGATGTTATTAGATTCTACAGACAACACAAATTTAAATGAATAGGGGACATTCATATTTCTTTTAGAGTTATTCTTTCTCTGTCTGAAGACGTAGGAGACGTGTATATTATCGCCTCCACAGGCACTGTACTGATTTGTGTTTGGAATATTACCTTTGCAACCATCGGGACCAAGAATGTAATTTTTGTTTTTAAATGGAATTTTAATGCTGCAGAAACAGAAACGCCAGTGTGGTATATTCCCATGTCCCAGCTCAGAATACCTGTTTTATCTCATCTAATGGGTCAAACTCACCTTGGTATAACTGTGATTTCAGCACAGATACACAGAGGATGAATTTGGACTACTGTGTCTAAAGTATTTTTGCTTTCCTGGTATTTTGAAGAGCATTCGTCAGGATAGAAACAATAATGTAACTGGTGTAAAAGTGGCTTAGAGATGTCCACAAATGCAGTATAAAGTATGTTTGAATGTTATATACACATTCACAGACGAATTATATTTATACGACTTATCTTATTATGAGAACTACTGCATGAACTCGTGTTATGTAAACTAAGGTATAAAGTTTGAGTCATATACAGTGATGATGATGATAAGATGTGGTATAAATATACTTCCTTTGCATTTTAATCTTGCAAAGATTATCTATTTATGGGGATATGTTTCATGAGGGGACCGAATGTAGGGGATGGTGAACCTTTCAAGTTTAAGGCCAAGCCTACATTAGAAACACTATAGTGCCACTATGGTAGTGAAAAGAAAAGGAGGACTTGTGGCACCTTAGAGACTAACCAATTTATTTGAGCATAAGCTTTCGTGAGCTACAGCTCACTTCATCTCACGAAAGCTTATGCTCAAATAAATTGGTTAGTCTCTAAGGTGCCACAAGTCCTCCTTTTCTTTTTGCGAATACAGACTAACACAGCTGTTACTCTGAAACCTGTCACTATAGTAGCGGTGGGCAACCTGTGCCTGTATAGTAGTGGTGGGCAACTTGTGGGAAGCGGCAGCCAGCACATCTGTACAGCCTTCGCTGCTTCCCGCCGCTCCCATTGGCTGGGAACAGCAAACCACGGCCACTGGGAGCTGCGGGCAGCTGTGCCTGCAGATGGTCAATGTAAACAAACCTGCGTGCAGTCCATGGGCCGCAGGTTGCCCACCACTGCTGTATAGCAATGTCAGTTAGGGGTGTGATTTTTTGCAATATTTTTATATTAACAAAACCCCAAATGAAGATCATAGAATCATAGAATACCAGGGTTGGAAGGGACCTCAGGAGGTCATCTAGTCCAACCCCCGGCTCAAAGCAGGACCAATCCCCAACTATACTGTACAGTGCCCTCTATTTTGTTCACAAGCAATTCAATGACTTGCACAATGTCTTTTATTCAGGATGCAAGTTCTGGGTGAAACTGCCTTTGTACCTATTTCTTGCTATTTATTATCAGTATTAGTATTATTTTAGCACTTATTTGGTGCTTTTCATCTTCAACTCAGGTTCCAATAACTGGGCCAAATCCTGTTTGAGTCATATGAATAATCCCATTGGAGTCAACAGGATTGCCAAATGGATAAGGTCAGCAGTATTTTGCCATTAATTAAGTTTTCTGACACTGCTGTGAGGTAGATAAGAAAATTAAAAGAGCCACATTTCATACATGGAGAAATTTAGGAAAAGAGGTTAGGTGGTTTGTCCAAAACTACAGAAGGAGTCGTTGTCAGAACTGGGATTAGAAGGCCAGAATTCCTGATTCCCCATATACATGGCTGCTGTAGTCGTGCATCTGAAGCCTGGATATCACCCCAGAAGTTTACAGGGTGAAAAATAATAGTGGAAGGGATGGAATTTATCATGAGTCTGACTATCCTATTCAGTGTGCTTTTCCCACATAACTCTGCCAACCTGCTTTGACAATGACCGGCACACCCCATGCCAACTCAAGGAATCGCCGAAGCAGGTATCAACAACCATAGCAAGCTCTGTGGTGGTTTTATGATGTGGACAAACACACGTAGAGACAAGTATATAGTGTATGATGTGGACAACCATATTTGGTGACATCACTAAAATCAGGTACACTTGTGTCATAAACCAGATTCAAAGTAATCTTTTCACGGTGGCATTGCTATATGACTATATAATACCACCAAGCTCCTCTCTTTAAACATCTTTGATAGCTTACCTGGAAAAGTCATGGACGGTGGTAAAGCAAGGAAAGCAAGAAGCCCAAAAATAAAGATGAAGTTATACCAGCATAAAAGTGCTTTTTCTGGTATAACTTATTTTGCTCAGGGAACTGGCTTAAGCTATACTGATTAAAGCACTCTTTTGCTGATACAAGCTGTGTCTACATTAGGAGGGTTAGTCGGCATGGCTATACTGGCAAAACTTTTCTACTGTAGATTTGGCCTTAGTCACTGGTTTGAAATGAACTTAGGATAACTAGCAAAATTCATTTTCACCTGCTGTTTGTTTGGTGGTCTCTCTAGACTTGGCTGTAGAGCTTATTTTGTACAACGATCAGCAAAGAGTAAAAAAGCACAGCGGTTAGCAATGATTTAGGTATTGGTGTAGACAGCGCTCAGCTTGTTGCAGCATCTTATCAAGAAGATTTGACTACATTAGATGTTGAAGGTGGTGCAACAGCATCCATTGATGGAGATTAGGTACAGACTGTGTGTTAAAGTACACCTGCCACCTTATAAAACTTACCACCTCTGGACCAACTGTTGGCAGAAGTCTCTGCAGAGAAGCCAGGGACTGAATGAGCCATCAGGACTGAACTCCCTCCTCCACACCAGAGGAGGTCTTCCAGGAAAGAGATGGAACGCCGAAGCTGGATGGGGGAAAGCTTGCACTCCACCGATTCTATGGGGAAATGGAGGACTTCAGTCTCCTAAGCCATCAGCTCAACAACTTTCATAAGCATTAAATCACTTTGTGTATTTATGTATTTTCCTAGGATAATATGAAATATGAAATAATATGAGTGCTCAGCTCACTCAGATAAGAGAAACTTATTTTGTGAAGTTAACTTAATTATATTACATTTTACCTGTATATGTATTTTGTGGATAAATATTTATTCTATATTTTATTTTTTAAATTGTGAATAAATTGTTCTGCCTCTCAACAAATTTGTTTCTGTACGTGTTCATGTCTAGCAATTGCCAAATCACTTTTGTGAATTAGACTCTTGGTTTTTGAGAAGCATGGGTCAAGTTGTGCTAGAGTCAGTTTTTAGGGAGGCACAAATTAAGCAACAGGCAACAACAGGATGTACACTATGGTGTCTGCCTTGAGTGCATTGTGAGGCAGGAGAGAAACTGCCTGCAGGCATACCAGTAGCAATAGCCCATAACTGCACTTAGCAGAGCCATCCAAGAGATCAGAGGTTCTCCACTGGTGGCCTACAAAACATGGACATTTGCTGATGAGCCATGGAGACCTGGCTAGTCACATGTTGCTGACTCCTTTTCCTCCTCCTTTCCGGCTCTTAAAGTGGGAGGGGAAGTGATCCACATGACAATCCTGCTACAAGATGTGCCCCCATCCAGTGATAAAGTTTCAGGCCCTTTGGAACAGGTAAAAGCCATCAGCCCCGCTGTTATATGCCCACCCTCAAACTCAAGAACTGCCAATATTTTAATGAAGGTCTCTGTCAAAGAGTGATTGGCTTCTTTAAGGGGTAATGGGTCCATCCCTGCACATGACTCATTCATCTTTCCTCCCCAGATAGGGAAAATTAGTGTAGTCACCTGACAGGAAGGTCGTGTGGTTAAATCAGTCCACCCTTGGAGACAAATGAGAAGCCTCCTGAAAGACAAAGAAAGGAGACTGCAAGAAGGAAGGCTGTCGGGGCCCTGAACCAAGGAGCAAAATCTTGCAGAATCACAGCACAGGCCTCAAGAAGGAGGTCTTTGGGGCCCCAGAAGCATGGAGAAGGTACCTTGGGACTGAGGGGCCAAAGAGTCTGTATTCTGAAAAGACTTAGCAAATAAGACCTCATAAAGGGGGAACTTACTTTAAGTAGATTCATAGATATTAAGGTCAGAAGGGACCATTATGATCATCTAGTCCGACCTCCTGCACAATGCAGGCCACAGAATCTCACCCACCCGCTCCTGTGATAAACCTCTCACCTGTGTCTGAGCTATTGAAGTCCTCAAATCATGGTTTAAAGACTTCAAGGAGCAGAGAATCCTCCAGCAAGTGACCCATGCCCCATGCTACAGAGGAAGGTGAAAAACCTCCAGGGCCTCTTCCAATCTGCCCTGGAGGAAAATTCCTTCCCGACCCCAAATACGGCGATCAGCTGAACCCTGAGCATATGGGCAAGATTCACCAGCTAGATACCCAGGAAAGAATTCTCTGTAGTAACTCAGATCCCACCCCATCTAACATCCCATCACAGGCCATTGGGCCTATTTATCATGAATATTTAAAGATCAATTAATTGCCAAAATCATGTTATCCCATCATACCATCTCCTCCATAAACTTATCGAGTTTAATCTTAAAGCCAGATAGGTCTTTTGCCCCCACTGCTTCCCTTGGAAGGCTATTCCAAAACTTCACTCCTCTGATGGTTAGAAACCTTCATCTAATTTCAAGTCTAAACTTCCCGATGACCAGTTTATATCCATTTGTTCTTGTGTCCACATTGATACTGAGTTTAAATAATTCCTCTCCCTCCCAGGTATTTATCGCTCTGATATATTTATAGAGAGTAATCATATCTCCCCTCAACCTTCTTTTGGTTAGGCTAAACAAGCCAAGCTCCTTGAGTCTCCTTTCATAAGACAAGTTTTCCATTCCTCGGATCATCCTAGTAGCCCTTCTCTGTACCTGTTCCTGTTTGAATTCATCCTTCTTAAACATGGGAGACCAGAACTGCACACAGTATTCCAGGTGAGATCTCACCAGTGCCTTGTATAATGGTACTAAAACCTCCTTATCTCTACTGGAAATACCTCGCCTGATGCATCCCAAGACCGCATTAGCTTTTTTCACAGCCATATCACATTGGCGGCTTATAGTCATCCTGTGATCAACCAATACTCCAAGGTCCTTCTCCTCCTCCGTTACTTCTAATTGATGCGTCCCCAGCTTATAACTAAAATTCTTGTTATTAATCCCTAAATGCATGACCTTACACTTCTCAATATTAAATTTCATCCTATTACTATTACTCCAGTTTACAAGGTCATCCAGATCTTCCTGTATGATATCCCGGTCTTTCTCTAAATTGGCAATACCTCCTAGCTTTGTATCATCCACAAACTTTATTAGCACACTCCCACTTTTTGTGCTGAGGTCAGTAATGAAAATATTTAATAAGATTGGTCCCAAAACTGATCGCTGAGGAACTCCACTGGTAACCTCCCTCCAGCCTGACAGTTCACCTTTCAGTATGACCTGCTGTAGCCTCCCTGTTAACCAATTCCTTATCCACCTTTCAATTTTCATATTGATCCCCATCTTTTCAATTTAACTAATAATTCCCCATGTGGCACGGTATCAAACGCCTTACTGAAATCTAGGTAAATTAGATCCACTGCGTTTCCTTTGTCTAAAAAATCTGTTACTTTCTCAAAGAAGGAGATCAAGTTGGTTTGGCACAATCTACCTTTTGTAAAACCATGTTGTATTTTGTCCCATTTACCATTGACCTCAATGTCCTTAACTACTTACTCCTTCAAAATTTTTTCCAAGACCTTACATTCTACAGGTGTCAAATTAACAGGCCTGTAGTTACCTGGATCACTTTTTTTCCCTTTCTTAAAAATAGGAACTATGTTAGCAATTCTCCATTCATACGGTACAACCCCTGAGTTTACAGATTCATTAAAAATTCTTGCTAATGGGCTTGCAATTTCATGTGCCAATTCCTTTAATATTCTTGGATGAAGATCATCTAGGCCCCCTGATTTAGTCCCATTAAGCTGTTCAAATTTCGCTTCTACCTCAGATATGGTAATATCCACCTTCATATCTTCATTCCCATTTATCATGCTACCATTATCCCTAAGATCCTCATTAGCCTTATTTAAGACTGAGGCAAGGTATTTGTTTAGATATTGGGCCATGTCTAGATTATCCTTAACCTCCACTCCATTCTCAGTGTTTAGCAGTCCCACTTCCTCTTTCTTTGTTTTCTTCTTATTTATATGGCTATAGAACCTTTTACTATTGGTTTTAATTTCCTTTGCAAGGTCCAACTCTACTTGACTTTTAGCCTGTCTCACTTTATCCCTACATGTTCTGACCTCAATAAGGTAGCTTTTCTTGCTGATCCCTCCCATCTTCCACTCCCTATATGCTTTCTGCTTTTTCCTAATCACCTCTCTGAGATGCTTGCTCATCCAGCTTGGTCTACAACTCCTGCCTATGAATTTTTCCCCTTTCTTGGGATGCAGGCTTCCGATCGCTTCTGCAGCTTTGACTTAAAGTAATCCCAGGCCTCCTCTGCCTTTAGATCCATAAATTCTTCAGTCCAATCCACTTCCCTAACTAATTTCCTTAATTTTTGCAAGTCAGCCCTTTTGAAATCAAAAACCCTACTTGCAGATTTATTTTTGTTTATCCTTCTGTTCAGTTTGAACTAAATTAGCTCATGATCACTTGAACCAAGATTGTCCCCTGCAACCATTTCTTCTATGAGGTCCTCACTACTCACCAAAACCAAATCTAAAATGGCTTCCCCTCTAGTCGGTTCAGCAACTACTTAATGAAGGAATCCATCAGCTATCGCATCTAGGAAAATCTGAGCCCTATTATTATTACTAGCACTCGTCCTCCAGTCTATATCTGGGAAGTTAAAGTCTCCCATGATCACGCAGTTTCCATTAGTATTTACTTCATTAAAAACATTAAAGAGGGCTCTATCCACATCTAAATTAGATCCTGGCAGTCTATAACACACCCCAAGCGCTATCACAGGGGAGGCTCTAGTAGTTTTCTTCCCCAATGTGATTTTTGCCCAGACGGACTCTGTCTTATCCATTCCATCGCTTCTTATTTCTTTACATTCTACCTCATCATTAATATACAATGCTACTTCATCACCTTTACCTTTATTTCTGTCTTTCCTAAACAGCACATACCCTTCAATACCTGTTATCCAGTCATGACTACTATTCCACCATGTTTCTGTTATCCTTATAATATCTGGTTTCACTTCCTGCACCAATAGCTCTAGTTCCTCCATTTTGTTACCTAGGCTCCTTGCATTGGTGTACAAACATCTTAATTTTTGCTGTTTGGCCTCGTTCACATTCTGTACCCGATTAGGCACGGTCATTCTACAGCCAGTATGACCTATTAGACTAGTATCCACACTGCCCTTCCTCCTTATGTCCATTCTCCTACCCACAGCTGTATCCTTTCTTACTTTGTTTTCTTCCCTCTCAATGCTAAAATCCGGCGTGGAGATTACCTGGACATATCCCAACCATCTCCCCCAGATTCCTAGTTTAAAACTCTCTTAATCAGTTGTGCCAACCTCCATCCTAGAAATCTATTTTCTTCCCTACTCAGATGAAGTCCATCCCGAGAGAACTGTCCTCTGTCCATGAATGCCTCCCAGTGGCCATACATACCAAAGCCCTCCTTATAGCACCACTGCCTGAGCCATCTGTTGATAGTCATAATCTTGTCACACCTTTTTTGCCCTTCTCTAGGAACAGGCAGAATCCCACTAAAGATCACCTGAGCCTTGATTTCCTTAAGCGTCTTCCCCAGCCTAGCATAGTCTCCCTTGATACGTTCCAGCGAGAATCTACCGGTATCATTTGTTCCCACATGAAGGATAATTAGGGGATTCTTTCCCGCTCCCTTTAGGATCCTTTTCAACCTCAGGTCTACATCCCGTATCTTAGCACCTGGAAGACAGCACACCCTTCTATTCTCTGGATCAGGTCTGGTTACAGGCCTGTCTATTCTTCTCAATAAAGAGTCCCCGATCACGTAGACCTGCCTTTTGCTGGTGACGGTGCTATTCTCCAGTCTATCCCCTGTTCCCAAGTTCTTTCTATTCCTATTCTCCCTTGTAATCCTCTTCAACCCATCCTATATCCTTCTGGGACTCATATTGGGTGTAGTCTCCATTGACTCTTCCTGTTTTCCTATAGGACTAGCTGCTCTTCTCTTCTTCCTTGCCCTTCCACCTTCAGTGACCACCTGCTGAGCCCCTTCTTCATTTTCCAACTCTGCAAACCTATTCTTGAGCTCTACTTCTCCTTCACTAGCCCGTCTTTTCCTCTGCCTGGTTCTTTTAGTCACATGCTTCCACTGTCCACTTTCCTCACCCAGCAGTCTCCCCTCAGAATTCCTCAGTCCTGCTTCCATCTGCAAGCCTGAGCTTTTCCTTTCAGCTACCTCATGTCTTTGCTCCATAATCTGCTCGAACCTCCTTCTAAACTCAACCAGACTTTCCACCTCCATCTCCAATCCTCGGATCTTTTCCTCCATCAGCTCTCTCAGACGGCATTTCATGCAGACAAAACTCTTACCAGATACCCCCTCCAGGATCATGTACATACCACAGCTTCCATATACAGTCATCTTCATTGTGTCTTCCACTACATGGGTCACTCCCACTGCTGCCTCTGTATCTGTCATAGCCTTCCCACCTAAATCCTGGCTTCAACCCCTCTCTGGAAGTATTTTGGCTTGTGAGCAAATTATTGCAACAACCACGGGGGAGCTGAGGGTGGGGTGGCTTCAGGGCCATGCTGTGCCACAAGGGGCCAGGCTCAGGGATGGCACCCTGCTAGTCTCCCAAACAAATCCTTGAATGTAGCCTTCAGTATATGCTATGTATCAGGTTGGCAGATGCTGCAGAAAGGAGTGAAGACTAGAGAGTCCATTCATTTATTTAAAGAAAAATGCTTTCTTACACCCACAATAAGGCAAGAGGCTGCACCACTGGGTAACAAACTCCTGGAAATAGCTTCAGTGCGTCCCTGAGAGCTGTACTGAGTTTGCTGGTAAATTTTGACAAGCATCCAACTTGTGTAGCTGGAAGTTTGGGATTGGGATAAAGAACATGTGGGGAATTCAGAGGATCCACTCCCTCTGAGAAAAGTTTGGAAAAATCCCTGCACTTTGTGCAATCTGGTCAATTCCAAGGGCAAAATTTTTGCAGGATTCTTAGGAGACCCAGGGGTGAGTTGTCTCTGGCATAGATAACTAAGCAGCATCCAGAGAGGGGTTGAAGTCCACCAAAGAAGGACTGAGTGGTAGAAGCTTAATGCAGTGCTCCTATGTGCCACTCTATCACATTACTGCTTTGTAGCATAAAATAGCCCTACGAAAAGAGATTGGAAAACAGCAGGGGAGTGTTGTGTTGTTGGAAGTTAAGTAACAAACTCATAATCAATGTCTTAGTTTATTTCTTTTCGTGGTTTGAATTTGGCTGGGAGTTGGTGTACAGCTCTGACATCTCTAAAAGACCACACCAAAGGCCGTCAGAGCATGATTTAGGATAAGCAGGGCTTGATTTTTAAATATCATGTTCATGCAGAATTGCAAAAACATGTTTAATTTTCTGTATGTACTTTCTGTGCCTGGCCACAAATGGCCACCCTCATAAACATTACTACCAGAATGGTTCAGAATTCAACATGCATGCTTTTCTGTAGAAATGATTTGATTAGATCCTTTTATTTGTTTCACCCAAGAGGTAATAGATTCCCAATACTCTCCCTGAATCTGGACACAGCAAATCGTCGATTATCCTCTCTCTTCTGGGTTAGCTTTGGTCCACTTCTTTTTATGTTCTGGTTACATGATGATCTATCTTCTTCCTTAAAGAGAGCTGAATTACTCTTGCTATGTGAATTAGTTGTGCGAGTCTCCTACCACTCTGAGGCATTGCTATTATGAAGTATAGTATACTCAAGGCAGAAGGTGCCATTGTCAGGGAAAGGCCCAGAATCAGATAACTTTCTAATTAAATTCTATCAGTAATAATGACTCAGTGGGAATAATTTTCCCGCATCTCTATGCACAATATACAAAGAAAGAAAAATCCCAAACACTGCACTGAACCAAATATCCCTAAACTTTGGACAGGTTCAAATAGGACTTAGTCACCTAACCTGCTTATGTGTTTCTGATGTTTGTGTCCCACTAGGCCTCTATCTGCATCTTCAGGCATCTAAATACCTTTGAAAATCTGGCCCTTAGGAGCCTACATTCCATTTTGACAAGTGATTGAAGCATTTAGGAACCTAGGTCACTTAGCCACTTTTAACATTTTTACCCCTAGTCAGTGATTCGTAGTGGCAAGAATACAACTGCAAGAGACTCTTGTGCTAAAAGGCATAGTTAAATCTAGCTTGGATGCTTCTAAGGTGCCATGGTATCTAAACCCTATGGAAGGGGCAGGTCAAAGGGGTGATATTTGTTAAACTTGTCAGTAGATCCAAAACCATACCAGAGCTGTTTAAATCCACTGATTATTTCACAATCATCTCTAGAGATCAGATAAACTGATCGGAAGTAATCTTATGTCAATGGGATACTTCAACGCATGCTTAAATAAACATCTCAAGTGCTCGTCTTTCAGCCTGAAGTACCTAAGTCAGTTGAAAACACATTTGCAAAAACCTATTAAAACAAACATTGCCACCATTACTTCTGGGGCATTTAACCATCTCTGTCAATCTTTAGCAGGTGGATACAGGGCTAGTAAGTTGAAGTTGAGCCTTATCACTTAAATAATCAAATGGATTTGGAGAGTTGGAACAAAACTATTATGGGGCAAAATCAAAAGGGCAGTGTCAACTTGACTTTTTTTAAATGGACTCATTTAAAACATTGCAGTTCCTGTTTGAGCACTGTTCAAATGGTGGCCCTGATTCAACAAATTCCTTAAGCCTATACCTAACCCAACCTAAAGCATGTAAGTGGTCCCACTACAGTCATTTAAGTTAGGCACCTCATTCAGTACGTTGCTGACTCTGGATCAGTCTGTTTTCAGTATATGTATATTTTTTAATTCTTTAAAAACAGTTTTTATACAGATTATTCCAGCTCTGGTGATATTTATAAGGGTCTTCTCAGCAAGAGAGAGACAATATAGGGGAACCCAGTAACACTGACTACCCAGAAACTGCACAGAGTTTAAAAAACAAAACACCACACAGAACACTGGAAAAAAAGAGCGTTTTCATTACCATCTTTCCATTATCTTATGTGTCACTAGAATTTTCAAGAAAATGTGATTATCAGACAGCAGCCATTTAACATTACCAGAATTACCATTTGCCTATGATATGTAGAAGGCCAATAGCAGAGAATGAGGGAGATCTCTACAATATTCTTATGATTATTATATGCACATCAGTTTATCTGCTTGGTATTATTCTGTATGAATGCATGGAGTTAAATCAAAGAAGACTGTTTGGGAAAAAACACACATGAAACAAAACAATGACAGAGATCAGATTCCTCCACAGAGAATACCAAGGGTCCTTAGGAGAACAATGGAGGACTATTAATTGGGAAACGCCCACCTAACTGGTTCCAGCCAATTAAGCAGATTTGTTTTCCCAAGGCCAGAGTCTAGGGTCAAATGGACATAAAATCATTAAAACCCTTTTAAGAGGAAGCTGGGAGCAGGCAGCAGGTGCTGGAAAGGAGAATGGAGTAGTGTAGCCTGCTGGGTGAATAAACAATACATTTCAGAGCGGTAGCCGTGTTAGTCTGCAAAAACAGACCAGGAGTCCTTGCGGCACCTTAGAGACTAACAAATGTATTTGGGCATAAGCTTTCGTGGGCTAAAATCCACTTCATCTACACAAAAGAATAAATGGACACAAAGCAGACATCAAGAATTGTAACATTCAAAAACCAGTAGGAGAACACTTCAATCTCCCTGGACACTCAATAACAGACTCTAAAGTGGCAATTCTTCAACAAAAAAACCTTCAGAAACAGACTCCAATGAGAAACTGCAGAACTGGAATTAATTTGCAAACTGGACACCATCAAATTAGCCCTGAATAAAGACTGGGAGTGGATGGGTCACTACAAAAAGACCCTTGGGTCCTGATTCTGTCATCTCAGATCTGCTTGAGGCTTCATACGAGGGAAGTGTAAGCCATAAGGACTAAGATCCCAGTCCTAAGCTGGAACACGCTGCAATGATATGACATTGGACTATAACCTATGAACTATTTCCGTAAGATCTCTTTGCAACTACAAAACTCAATGACATTACTTCACCCAAGACTCATCTAAATGTTAATACTCTCTTTTGATCTCTGAATTAGTAGGTACAAAGCTCTCCATCTCTGCTGTGAATCTAAACCTCAGGAACTGAACTCATGTCCGTATGTATATTGATCTTTTAGCCTATACTCTCTCTTTTGTTTTTTTAATAAATTTTAGTTTAGTTAATAAGAATTGGCTGTATGCATGTATTTGGGTAAGAACTGGAATATTCACTAACCTGGGAGGTAATGTGTCCGATCCTTTGGGATTGGTAGAACCTTTTATTTTATATGATATATGATTTTCAGAAATCTTCATCATATTTGACTTGGGTACCTGGATGCAGGCCTGAGACTGAGTCACTTTTTTAAGGGAACTGTCGTGTTGGTTTTTGGGCAACCAGTGAGGTAATAAAGAAGCTGTTTTATGCTGGCTTGGTAAATCTAAGTATTGGAATATCCACCAGCTTTGGGGTTTGTCTGCCCCACTCTTTGCAGTTCATCCTAACTGAGTGACCTCAGCTGGCCCCACTAAGACCCCGGTCACACAAGCATAAGAAATTAGTTCAAAAGAAAATGATATTTAAGGGGGGAAATTTTCAGACCCTTCCTCATTGCACCTCAACATGGCAAAAAGCCATTTCTAACTAGGAAACAACCTGATTGTCCTTTCCTGACAGAACATCACAAGGAATGACACAAATGTGAGCTCAGCTGGTACACAGAATAATAGGGACCATTTAGGCTAAATTAGCAGCATCGTCCCTCTTTGCTGCTCCAGGTTGGTGCATTGCAATGAAGAGAGCACCCTGAAGCAGCACTCCACAAAAGTGGGTGCTGCCAAAAGAAAAAAGGCATGGCTAGAAGAAGCCCAGTCCTGCGTGCGCCTCTCCCCATATTATACATCTTTATATGTGCGTGCATGTATATATGCATGAACAAACCCCAACAAATACTTTCCAAGGGGAAATCCATGGGAAATATTTTTCTTTGAAAAAACATATACTTTTGCCAGTAACTGATTTGGGAGTGATTCACTCCTACAGTAATGAATGTGCATAATTATGGTACAAGGTAAAACGTATTGTTACAGGTTTTTATTTCATGCAGTTACATTATGGCTGCATTTTATCATTTGGTTCACAGGAAGCTAACCTTTCCTTTGATAGGCATACACCTAAGGTGATTCTGGCTATATTACTTTCCCCTGTGACAGGTAGCAAATGGCTACAGTCAGCAGTTTTGTTCTTGAAATAGGTTTGCATTTCAGTGGGTTCCAGATTACGCATTGCACAGTAATAAATAAATACTAATCTAGCTATACCAATTAGAAATCAGTTAAGGCATATTACATTTTCTAATAGATTGTGGCAGGATGGGCTATTACACACAAAAAAAGGTTCAAATAATGTTATTGAGGTTGCAAAGTCAAGCACTCAGAAGTTGGCAAGGGAGTCACACTGGTGTCAGGGATGTGCTTTTAGACATCCTAGTGAAAATTCACCCAAATTTGGCCGAGCTTTGAGTCTCTGAAAGAACTAATTTCCTCTATGCCCAATAATTTGTTAGAGTTTGACAGCTAAATTCTCTAGAGATTCTGCCTGCACTGAGCATGTTCCAGTCCCTGTTCTATTCTAGATAAGGTATCATACTGCGCTCATCACAGCAGCATCTGTGTTGTGACTAACACCTGTCATATGTTTGTTCTCTCCTCCTCCTCCTCCCAGGGGAGCGTTTCATTTTGGAGTTTTGTTAAGAGAGCACGTGTGCACTTAAGCTGTGTGGGGACAGTGCTAGATTACACAGCGGAGTTTACAAATTGATAATGCACAGCCACTGCACATCCGTTACCTCATATTATCATTAGCAATCTGAATGAGCTGCTGTGTGACTGGTTGGGTCAGTGTATGGAAGATGAGACACCTCTGGGGAGACCAGAGGGACAGATCCTATTTCAGGAAGGGTTTTGAAAATACCTGCAGTTTGATGCAGTCAGGTAGACAGCTATTCTGATGGGTTAGGTCCTCTCTCCATCCAGCTTAGGCGTTTCAGCCCAAACTTCCCTTCATTTTGTTGGCAGAATTTTAACAGAGTTTCTAAGAATCCCCGCCACACTTTACAGTTCCTCAGAACAGTTTCTGATCCAAGCAGGTTTTGCAGCTGCTTTGCAGCAGTTATATCAACTATGCCATGTTTTTGGACAGTATAGAAATGAGGTGCTCCATGGGAGTTACAAAAAGCAGATACTCTAAAAAGATGTGACCCACTAGCTGTGATGCAGATCCCTGTCCTTCTTGGCTGGTTAAAGGAGAGTCTCAAGTAATTGGGCTCTCCATGTCAAGAAGGAATGGAGAAGAACTTTGCTTGAGAGACATTAGTCACTGTTGTTACACAAAGTCTTCAGGGACACTTTGATGCCATGGTGGTGAGTGGGATCTAGAACCTGAACAGAGAGAATAGTCTGTAACTCCACCAGATTAGAAATGTACAGAATTTTAACATGGGGTTTGTACTTCCGCTTTGCTGCTCAATGCTGACTGCCACCTTTATCCATGATGGTTGTGGAATCTCCATCATTTGGAGATTTTTAAAAACAGGTTAGAAAAACCCCTATCAGGAATGGTCTAGAAAATACTTAGTTCTGCCATGAGTGCAGGGGACTGGACTAGATGACTTTTCGAGGCCCCTTCTAGTTCTATGTGCAATTTTTTTGACTGAATGTGGATGCTCACTACTCAGCAGTCCAACATGAATACACAGATTCAAAAATCTAACAGCCTCAGACTGACATCACTTCAGAACCAGTGGAGTGTTGATTCTTGACAGGCACAAGAGGATTAAAGTATTTTCCAAATGTCAAGTGATTCACAGAAGGTAAGAGGCTACATTTAAATCAATACATACAATAGGGCTTCCTGGAGCCCCTACTGAAATGGCATCTGCTGGGTCACAGACCAAATCCTGCTGAGAGGTGAGAAGCAGGGACTTTCTTTCACACATGGCAGAGGTGTGAGATAGCAAAACTATTCTGGCAGGCCATGGAGATGGTATATGTGGTCCTGGGGATTTCACTAAGAAAACCCACATATGTTCAGGTTAGGTCATTTTTTCCATCAAACAATTTAAACAGCAATCAAGAAAAATGCCTACAAAGGATTTCTTTCAAATTACTTTACTGAAGAGTTAACTCAGGCTCTGACTCGGAGTCACCTCTATCCCCCCTCCAGCCCACACACAAAACCCACTCACCTGAAACGAGTAATACTTTCAGCTCAGGCTAGCTAGCCCTGCTTGGGTTATGGCTTAAAACCTGTGTGCTGCTTTCACTTAGGTTAGTAACATGCTCCTTTTGCGGTGAGGATGTAGGCAAAATCCTGAGTATTTATAGTCCTCCAAAGCCTTCCCACAATTCCCCATGCCCCCACAAGGACAGACAAGTTCTCCCACGATTCAATGGGAGAGAATCAGAGTGGCTCAGGTTACTGCAAAACAAAGAACCATGGAAGTTCATGGAAGCCCCCAGAAGTTCTAGCAATGCACATGGGAAAGCGCATCACCAGTGAGGATATAGTCAGACATTGCCATGTGGTTGCTTACACCTCGGATAGGCTAACCCAGGGGCTCAGATCCAGGTGCCAGTCACCTGAGTTAACTTTGCATGAAGACATACCCTATTGGATCACTAGAGAAGTATCTGAAACAAAGTGGTCCCCTTTCATTGATAGTTTTTATATTAGTCAATTCTAAGTATGTGTTTCATTAATCCTGAGCTAATGGCTAACAACAAGAAAGCAATGTCTATCTTGGCCTCTGATGCACAACTAAATAGTATGGAGTAACATGTACCCATTTTTAATTAGTTAGAGCTATGAATTGTTTCATATTCCACAAATGGAACCTGATGTTTAAACAAAAAGAGTTATAGGAACAGGACATTACATCCACTGTCAAATGCATTTAACAATTTGCTCTGAAATATGGACGAACAAGTGAAACAAACATTTGCAATGTTTACGTTAGACTTGTTAGTCTATTTTGTCTTGTGGTAGTTGTACAAACTCTGAAACTTGAAAAAGACTTCTAAAGAAAAGCTGAAGTAACAGGTATAACTTCCTTATATTCTTTCCCTATCTCCTCTGATTTTCTTATACATAAGACTGGTCCCCTATGCTGAAGAGTTTACAAGCTATGCAGTCCCCCTTCTGCGCCCAAGGACAGGAAAATGCACAAACACTAGACATAAGGACTAGAAATGAGGAGAAGACACAGAGTTGCTATCCAAACCGATTTTAAATAAATAATTGGTATTCTGATTTTGTATACAAAGAGGCCTGAAGCTTTGAAATTCAGATCTAGATCCAAATCTCGCCAAAGTTCAGGGGGATTATGACCAGTGTTCTCATTTGTGGCTACCTCTAATAAAAACAGTGCCTGGTGATTTAACCTGTACCAAATTTGTATTGAACCTTATGAAAGAGTGTGAGCAGGTGATTGCAGTTTAGGGTCCAAGCACCACTGAAGTCAGTGGAAACACTTCCAGTGACTTTACTGGGTTTTGGATCAGGCCCTTGAAGGAGGAGAACAATCTAGTCAGAAAATGTCAGCCAGCGACCCCGGACACTATTAAGTCACTCTCACTCTTTCCAGCTCCCGGTGCAGAACGTTATTGTACATCCTGCTCCAATGTGAAACCAAATCTAAGAGTCAACGTTCTTAGAAATCATAAAGGGCAAATCTGTAACTTACCTTGTGGACCAACAGAGGGAAGCAAGATAAAGAATTGTGTAAATCAAAGATAAGATTACATAAATCTGCCATCTTATGGTGCACAGGACTAACACCCATTTCCAAATAAGCGCAGACCAATGAAGGCAGGACAATTAACCTGATGTCAGCCTATCCCCACCAACAGAGTGTTAATACTCTAGTGTTATCCTGCCCTAGTCTGTCAAGCAACCTCCCAAAATGAACATCAGAATCTAACCTCCCATTTCTGAGCAAGCTGATCAAGCTAGGAATGAACTATCTCCAACCATACCCATCAGCTACCAAAAAGAAGAGGGGAAAGAGGCTGCATAGGTTATGCTGATCCAGAATGACGTCCTCTTCTCCATGACCCAGGGGCATAGATCCGTACTCATTCTCTACATACCACAATGGCATTTGATTCTACTGAACATAAAGTATGGCTGTCCCACTGTAGAGACATAGCAGTGAAAGGGATCAAGCTGAAATAGCTCCTAATCTTTCTCTGAGAGGGTCATTATGAGCAACTCTTCTTCCCCTTCAGACCAGTTTCAGAAGGATTATTACTTTACTGAATGTTTCCATGAAGTCACTGAGGGAGACCATGTGTCAACACATATTCAAATGCCAGTAACACAAAGACAATACCTGACCCTACCTCTTCATGGAAACAGCATTATCTTCCAGCTCGTTGCCTTGGAGACATGAAGCCCTGGACAAAGAACAGCTGGCTGAAACTGAACCCAGACAACTCTGGTGGGAAGAAGAAACTGTTCTGAAGAGCATTCCCTACTATCCCCCTCCATCAAAGTCATCTGCTCTCTGATTATTAAATCAGGCCGCAGCACTCCTCACTCAATAGGATGTTCAAGTAACCACAACATAACGGTGTAAAATGCCCTGTTCCATCAACAGCTGGCCAGAAGACTGCCCCCCATGCCATCAGACGCAGGCTTGGCTATAACAATCTATGCATTTGTGACTTCCAGCTTTGATTACTCAAGAACATTACACCTAGGAATGAAGTTGCTCTCTCTGAGAAAGCTCCCATTGGTACAGGGAGCATCGTCTCACAGGACTCGGCCTATGCCTGCACTTATGGCAGTAGGCAGAGTACACACTGCATGCCCCCCTAGCACATAGAGACAGTGGTGTAGATGGGGAGGCCCTGTTAAGGTGAGTACAGAACAGACACGCCAGAAATGTAGGGTCTGTACCATACATGGCTCTCCACGTGCCCGAGCCATGCCACTCCGCTGCTGTTTTTAGCAGTGTAGTGTCCCACTGCCTCCCTGCTGCTGGAGCTTTCCCTGCTGCAGGGAAAGGATCTGGCAGCGGGGAAAGGCTCTGGTGGGGGAGGCAGCAGAAAAAGTCTCCGGCAGCCTTTCATTGCCATGTGTAGCTACTCACTAGTGTGGATGCAGCCTGCTTTTCACTGCAGCACGTACCTACACATATCCTATATGCTGCCGTCAACATAAACAAGGCCTAAAAGCACATCACCATAGTGTTCAGTTCTCTGCACCTGGGCCCTCTGGAATGCCAAGTCACATCCAAAGTTTTGGACCTGATATTCAAAGCCTTTCATGGGACTGGTCCAAGCTGCCTGTGAGAGATCACCTCTCCCTCTGAAGCCATGACACCCTGTGACAGCTACGTTCCTCAGGAGAAACAGCTGTGTAAATGACAAGCATGAGAGTCTCATGAGCACAGGAGACAGCTCTCATAATGCAGACTTCATTTCCCTACAAGATTAGAATGACAGCAAACATCAGCACCTTTCCAATAAAAGGGCAAAGTTCGCCTCTTTGATTTTACTTTCCACAATAGTTAAAAATGTATTAATGCTAATGTTAAAAAAATTGTATAGTATACAGGTTAAGAAAAGAGTGTCTGGGTATAGTGCTTGGATTATTCACAAATACAAAGTTTGTTTTTAAAGTCATAAGATTTAGATATTATCATCCAAGTATTCAGGTACATCACTCATGAAAAGTTATACAGAGAGTTAGATGTGGAAAGCAAATATAGTAATGAGTGAAGATTGTCCCTCAGTAATTGAGAATTTAGGGTAGGTTGTTGTGAACACTCTGTACCTCAGGGGAACACCCTGCACCCCCATGTTCATCTTTATAAAATGATTGTGTGGTATCCAGTGCAAAGTTTGTCATGTTGGGTGTCTTCGGAAGGCTCATAATGCACTGAGCATGGTTGTTATAGTAATTGTTACAGTAATGTTATAGTAAGGTTATAGGTTATAATTTCATGTATATAGTTATGAGGTTGAAAATGTATCCTCATGACTTAAAGCAAGCCCATGCAAAAACTCTCCAAGAGCAGAGAGGCAGTTCATACCTCGTCGGGGCATGGATGGGACAAACCCAGTCCAGCCTCACAGGAACAATGGATGTTGGCTTAGGCAGCAACAAAAGAATCTGTTAGACCCTCAAGGGAGTCACCTCCTTCCTTTGGGCAGTTTGGAACTGTGTTGAGGTAATGCTTACCTGACTCTAAAGTGGGGGGGGAGCAAAGCCATTTTGCCATGCTCTCTCTCTTCCACCTCCATCTACAGACACCACCACCACCAAGTGACTGAAATGCTGATCAAAGGGGAGAGCCTGACTGAAAAGTAACCAGCCAGCCTGTGGTGAGAAGCATCTAAGTTTGTAAGGACATTGAAAGTGTTAAGATCAACTTAGAATGTGTTTTGCTTTTATTTTATCTGACCAAATCTGACTTGTTATGCTTTGACTTATAATCACTTAAAATCTACCTTTATAGTTAATAAATTTGTTTATTCTACCTGAAGCAGTGCGTTTGGTTTGAAGTGTGTCAGAGGCTCCCCTTGGGATAACAACCCTGGTACATATTAATTGCTTTGTTAAATTGATGAACTCATATAAGCTTGCAGCTTCCAGAGGGCATAACTGGACACTGCAAGATGGACGTTCCTAGGGTTGTGTCTGGGATCAGAGATATTGGCTAGTGTCATTCGGTCACAAGTACCTGGGAGCAGCTTACATGCCAGAGGCTGTGCATGAACAGCCCAGGAGTGGGGGTTCTCACAGCAGAGCTGGGTAAGGCTGGCTCCCAGAGTCAAGGACTAGAAAGGCCGAGCAGATCACTGGTCCAGATAACACCAGAGGGGAATGTCACAGTTGTCCATTTAGAAAATACAATCCATGGAGAAAGTATTTCAGTTACTTTCCCGACTGCACTTCTCATCGGCACTCCAGCTAATCCCTCCCCGTATTGCTGACGTGTTCTATGAAGCTGTCCCTCAACCACCTGATGGCGTCCTACACCATGAGTTGCGTAGCGTCGATCAATTCTACATTCTCTCAACACTCACTTGTTACTGGGGTCCCATGTGCCCAGGGCTCCGACGATCAGCGCGTGTGTCTGGACCTGGTAACCCTTAGCTCTCAAGGTGTCGGCTAGATGGGCGTATTTCTCCAGCTTTCGAGATCAGGCATCGTGGAAGGCCAGGGTCCTGTTTTCAAAGGGAACTGTGACATCCACCATGATGATCTTCTTTCAGTCCTCGTTGATGATGATGATGTCTGGTTGGGCTGTCAGTTCCAGGGATGGCAGAGTTCACGGCAACCTTTCCCACGAGCGGTGGGATGGCCCTGGCCAGGCAATCTTGGATGGCATTGTGGCGCAGCTGCCGGGCTCGGGAATGGGGCTTGCAGCTACACAGGACATGGAGTAGCATCTCATTGGCATAGCCACACTTCCTGCATCACTTGTCCCAATTCCTGTGGCGGACGGCTCTGTTCAGTGGGACGCAGTTGAGCTGGGCCCTGTGGATGAACCTCTAGTTGGCAATTCAGGAGAAGTTGCCCCCGGGGAGGAAGTGGTTGTTGGCATCCCATTTGCACGTCACCTCGAACACCTTGCCCTGGTCTAGCTTCTGTTTCAGGTTTTCCACGTATTGGCAGCAGATGGCATCCTTCAGGGTCCTCTCCAGCATGGTTCTAGCTCTCAGAGTGATGACAGTACGATCCATATTCTTCATCTGTGACACCAGGACTCCCATCTCTTGGCATTCCTCACACACCACGTCCAACGGCAGCCGATACACTTCTCCAGTCATTGCGTAGCGTTCCGGGCACGAGTCCAGAGCGAATCTTCCAAATTCTCCTTCCAGGGAGCCACTCAGGTAGATGGCGACATCTTCGTTGGAGGGGTCCTTGCGATTCGTTTCTTGATGGCTTCCTGCATAGCACTTTCCGCGATGTTCCTCACCATGGTGTCCGGGCACGTCAGAAGCCGTGAGTGATTGCCACAATGTCACACAGATCACCCATTCGAGGGACACTGGCACCACCCTGCCCATGCAAGATGTACACCAATTCATTGCTGACCCTCTGGGGAAGAAACATCCACTTCTTCACCAGCTGCCTGATGGTGTTGTCTGCCTGGTTAAGAGCTACCTTCACCATGGCAGACCCCCCCTCAGGACGAATAAAATACGGGGAATCAGGAAGGTGTTCAAGGTGTTGATCTTCTGCCATGGTGCCAGTAGGGAGGAGTTAATCCTGGCCACATCTCATAGGATCCCCGTGATGGTATCCCCAGGTGTCTGCTGGATGCAGAAACCCGTGGGGGTGCCAAGATGTTGGTATGCTTGCCCATCCTCGAGGAAGATCATGGGTTCGCCCTGGATCTGAAACGGCGTCGCCTGAACCAAGTCCCTTCCACGGCCATCAATATGCAGGGATGCGCACTTCCTGGCATTGAAGTGGAGTCCCATCCAGTTGGCAGCCTGGCTGGTGATTTCAAGCATTTGTTGGAGACCCTCAGGGTTGTCTGCAATCAGGACCAGATTGTCTGTGTAGGCCAGGATATTCTACTACTAAAAGCGCCAGTGCTATAATTGCCACACCCAACATGCAATCAGTGGGAGAAAAGGAGAGAAACAGAGGTAGATTTTAACTTTAAAACAGGTCAGGCACTCAAATACAACAGCAATAAGTCTGGTATAAACACATGGGGAATGGCAGAGAGTTGCTACTATGGGGTCACAGGGAAATCAGATATGATGGCAATTAAAGCTTTGTTTTAAAAACTACCTGTCATTGATAGAGCTTACTTCATTGGCAATGCAGCAGGCAGAGTTGTAGGAAAGAGATCTTTCCTGAGTTTGCACAGAGGCCAGTCTTACATGCGGATCAGTCTATATTTATCCAGTAGCAACTTCACCACTAGCTTGCACTCCTGAGCTCCAGGTGTTGAACCAACTGAGGCGTGACAATCAGGGTCCAGACACCTCAGTGGGAGAACAGGGGGTCTGAATCCCAAAGAGTAGCCAATTGAATCAACCTTTTGTAGATAAGGTTATTGGGTATAAAAATATGCTGAGTAAGGTCTTTTATGGAAGCTTGTAGCATTCTGAATTTGACGGTCATTGTGAGATGGATTTATAACCGCAGTCTGTATACCTATGTATTTATGTGTATAAAACCTGTGCTCGTAACCTGTACTACAGACTCAAATACAGCTCACAACAGAGAGGGGCAACTCCTGGAACCTGACCCTCTTCCATTACTTACTGCAGCTCTGACTTCAGCTGGTGAATGAAAAAAAAGAGTTCCCCAGGAATATTAATTTGGTGGTGTTAATGAATTTGCCTTCACTGTCTTCATGTCCTGTTTGTGTTCCCTTTCTACAAATAGGACTTGCTGGCACAAATGCTCATGAAAAGTGAATTTAAAATGTGAGCAGTGAAGAGGGAAAAATGGGTCTGTGCTCTCTTTTTGTCTCTACAATGTATACAAGCAGCCTGGAAGGTTGCTTATTAAAAAAAGAAAGGTGATGAGGATAGTAGGAGAAAAGGGTTCCTCTTGTTTTTATGAGAAAAAAGGATTTCAGATCTTAGAAGACTCTAAGCTGACTAGAAAACTACTGAAATTATGAGATCACAAGAGACTGAAGTTGTGCAATTGAAAGAGGAAGAGATTTTTAATTAGATGGTTTAAAACTATTCCTATCGGGGTGTTCTTGTTAGCACTTATTTAACTACAATGAAAAATACACAGTTTGGACAAATATTGTCTTTGTTAAAGATTCCTCATCCCTTCAGTAAAGATGCCGGGCTCACAATACACGTGCTCTGAGTTTTCCCCAATGCCAAGAAGTCTTCCTACAAAACCTAGGAAGACTGGTCTTGACATTCTTAATTTTTAGGTAAGAAAGTAAAACTGGAAAAAAAAAATTAAAACAAACCTGTTGTCTCTTTATACAGTAGAAGCAAAATCTCTCTCTCATACCCATCACTGTATCTTGGCACCTCAGAATCTTTAATGTATTTCTCTTCATAACATCCATATGAAGTAGGGAAGTGCTAGTACCCTCCTTTTACTGATGGGGAACTGAGGCACAGAGAGACCAAGTAAGTTATTCAAGGTCACACAGATAATCAGTAGAGCAGGGGATTGAACCCAGTTCTCCCAAGTCCCAGGCTAACCATTAAACCATCCTTCCTCAACATTTCACTTCTCTGTTTGAGGACAATATGTGTGAGAGAAAGAGGCAAAATTAATCAGCTAAATTATTCATGATGACTTGTTTGCTATGTATAATGGTAACCTATCACTTCATGCACCTAAATCCAGTCTTTGAATTGCTGAGTTCTGGAACACCCTCTTATGTTCCTAAGGATAACTATGGAGGAATACATAACTACAAAAAAAAAAAAGAAAAAGGAGGACTTGTGGCACCTTAGAGACTAACAAATTTATTTGAGCATAAGCTTTCGTGAGCTACAGCTCACTTCATCGGATGCATTCATTGAATGCATCCGATGAAGTGAGCTGTAGCTCACAAAAGCTTATGCTCAGATAAATTTGTTAGTCTCTAAGGTGCCACAAGTACTCCTTTTCTTTTTGCGGATTCAGACTAACACGGCTGCTACTCTGAAACATAACTACAGGAGAGGGTAATCATTCAAGCCCAATGAGAGTACAGCTTTCAGACAGCAGATGGCAGCATTAGACTAGAAATTGAGAAGGACAAGGTGGGTGAGGTAATATATTTTATTAGACCAGCTTCTGTTGGAGAGAGATAGAAGCTTTTGAGCTTACATAGACCCGAAAGGTCGAAAGCTGGTCTCTCTCACCAACAGAAGTTGGGCCAATAAAAGATATTACCTCAACCACCTTGTCTCTGTAATACTCTGGGACAAGCACACCTACAACAACACTGCATATAAAAATTAAGAAGATTTCCGGCATCAGAACAACTGCACAATGTGTTTTCTTGAGTTAAAAACAAAAGTTATACAATCCCCCTTTTCATGCATGGAGAAACTTTTTTTTGTGCTTGTGGAAAATCCATGACATCCAGTTATCCTAAAGTTAGTTAGTTTTAGTGGATTTTCAGTTTAAAAAAAGTCAGTGTCCATTTTGTAAATATACAACACAGCTCTGTGTGCACTGACAGGTGTGAGTAACTCAGTCAGCCACCAGGGGCGTGGCACACGCAGCCTGCCTATAATCCACCTTAAAAGATCAAGTTAAACTAGATACCATGGTTAAACTTCACCCCAGGTGTAGCTGATTGACTTCAGTGGAGTTGCACCAAGCATTAATTTAACCCAGCGGTCTAGAATTTTCTTCAGATTTCAGACAATCACAGTATTACAGATGCATTTCCAACCAAGCGAGCGATAGTAGGAGTGCTAATGCAGACAGGCTGCTGACAGGCTATATCTACACTTAAAATGCTACAGCGGGACAGCTGCAGCATAGATAATCCATCTCCCTGAGAGGCAGTAGCTAGGTTGACGGAAGGATTCTTCCACTGACCTAGCGCTGTCCACCCTAGGGGTAGGTCAATTTAACTAATCTCTCAGGGGTGTGGATTTTTCACATCCCTGTGAGATGTAGCGATGCCGATGTAACTTTTCAGTGTAGATCAACCGTAATGCTGAGCAGGTTTAGGTGACGTTGTGGCCAGCCTGCAGTAGCTCATTTCCCATCGCTGTCCCTGGTGGGCTGCACCTGTCGGTGCAATGGCGGGAAACGTGAAGAAAAACGCTAGCGCATTCACAGCCATTGTGTCATGTTTAACTCATTTTTCTTACTTGGCTTTTTAAAAGCGTGTTAAGAGCCAGAATCTTGGACTTCTACATGTTTCCAAATACAGGACATATGGCTCTTCCTGGGTGTACGTGGCTGGCAACTCTGACCTGGGCCCTCCTTCCACGTCATTGTCTCATTGTACGATAGCCAACATACCATTAACTTGCCTGAAACTTTGCCAGTGCCTCACACAGCCTAAAAGAATAGGAGTTCCCAGAAAGGGCCCTATCCTGCAAGCAGCTAGGTGCTCTCAGTCCCACTGAAGTCAACGGGCTCAGTGCTCAGCACCTCACATGAGTAAGGGCTGTGTAACCAATACTAACTATGTGCCTTAACCGGTATATCTGGCTATAAAATCTAGTGTCGTTATAATTTCAAAATGTGGTTGAATTTTATTACTTTGGCTACCATAAGAATAGAGAAGGCACCAGTCACCCACAGTTAAATAAAGCACCTGTCATGTGCATGTTGAAGGTGTGGCAGTAAAGGAAAGGGCGTAGCCAGAGCTCACTTAGCTGTAGGCCATCAGGGAAGCCCATAGGTAGCCATTCAATGCTGCCATAATTCAGAAGGGAGACAAGATGGGTGCGGTAATATCTTTCATTGGACCAACTTTTGTTGGTGAGAGAAACCAGCTCTAGAGCTTACACAGGGCTCTTCTTCAGGTGTGGGAAAGGTACTCCGAGCGTCACAGCTAAATACAAGGTGGGACAGATTGTTTAGCATAAGTAATTAGCACATCTTCTAAGGGACCATCATTCAAGGGAGAGTAGGATGGACACAGCTACAACTATTCTGCATATAATTTAGAAGGGCCACTCTAAGTTGTGCCAGGCAGGAGTCCAGCAGGGCCCAGAATCTCAGAGATATGAAGGGTATGACCCTAAATAGAGCTGCATGATCTTTCAGTACAGGAGACATTCTGTGATTCAGGGGGAATTCTCTCACAGGCTCTGAGCTCATCAGCATTTAATGGCATTATTTATCAGCCAGACCCTCCCCTCGTCCCACTTTGTCAGTTTCACAGGCAAGGCCATGCTAGTGTACCTCAGGTACCATATGTACCAGCGGTGAGAATGGCAATAGGCTGTGAAATGGGAAATTAAAGATTTCTGGTTGCACACACAAGCCAGCACAAACAACAGGGGAGCACTGAAAGCTGAAACGGAAACACTGAAGCGAGGCAAAGCCTCATTTTAATACCACAAAGCCATTTCTGAGGAGCCAAACTGAACCAAAGAGCAACAAACCAATGGGTGGGAAGGTAACAATGCTGTTGCAACTATGAAAAGCAGATGGTATTTCCAAGAGTTACCTCAGAAAGGATGTCAAAATGGAACAACACAGGATTCTGCTGGCAAAATGTCTTATTAATTACACTGGCTCTTTGCTTCAGGTCTCACTGAGGAATGGATAAAACTGGTGACATAAGTCACAAGACTTTTCCCAAGATTTTTCTGTATGATTCTGTGTCCTCTGAAACGCAGAATTAGTGAAATTTCAGGAGACTGAAAATATTGGGGGTTGAATAATGACACAAATGCAAAGTGCTTATGAAATCATGACAGTTTCACCAGGAAGCATAGCGGGAATTTTCAAAGTTGAGGCCTGCAAAAATTTCAGCGAGGAGGAATGGTCTCTCCTCTCCCATCCCACAAAAGCCATGTGAACTACTGAATTAAAGACAGGGCAGAAACCAACGAGGCCCCATGTTCTAGTCCCAGTGATTGGCCTTAATCCTTTACAAAGTTTAGTTAATTATTATTGTCCCCATTTCATAGCTGGCAAAACTGAGGATCAGAAGTGACTCAAGGTTGAGTCACTTGCCCAAGATCATACAGCAAATCAGTGTCAAGGAAAGATTACAATCCTGGTCTAAACAACTACCATAGTGCTCCAAAAAGCAAGTAATTGAACCTCTGAGTCTCAATCTCACAATTGGTTAAAAAAAAAAAAGGTTGCTTTTATTTTCCACAGGTAAAATTTGCTACATGCAGGATTTATGTTACCCACCGTTACATCCAGGCTGGTTAGTATTATTATCTCATAAAGATGCTACAGATTTAAAAAACCAGGCTCAGAACGTGTAGGTAAATTTCTCGAGGGGCAATGGAACTCTGTGGGTTAACTCTATCTTAAGGCAATTTTTTTACATGTAATAATAATTCTATTACAAAATATCATTGCTTCAAACATCTCTGCTGGCAAGACTCACATCTACAAATGGAGGTATTAAAGCTGAATGTTACACAGGGATTTTAGAGCAGAATTGGGATTAGAATTCAGATCTCCTGACCTCTTCTGTCCTGTTCTAATCACCTGATCGTACTTGCTCTGAAGTGCAAAGATCTTTTCTTACACGTTGGCTTTAAGACCACATCATGCAGGCTAAGAAACCCACTAAAGTACATTTAGGCTAAGAGATGCTCAAATATAGGGCATGAACTCAGTCCCTGGCAAGGCAGGATGGGGGCCACACAGAACCTTTGGCAGGGGGATAAATTGGGGGATCTTTGCATGGGGGGAAGGAAAGAATGGGGGCACAGAGGAAAGAGAGGAATGGGGGTGCACACAGACCCTCCACAATAGGGAAGACAGGTATGGGGGGATAGACAGAGGCCCTGGCTTGGGGGAAGGAAGGGGGAAACCTGACATGGGGAAGAAGGAACGCAGGTGGTGGAGAGTGGTGGGAACGGGGGCACACACAGAGCCCCTGCCATGAAGGGGAGAATGGGGGACCTTGGAATGGGAGGGCATACCCCTGGCAAAGGGCGGCTGGGGGAGTTGCAGGGAGTCCCTGAAATACACAGAGTTTGGGAGGATGGCACACTGAGGGCTGGTGGGGTGGAACGGAGGGACGTCAGGAGCCCCTGGTGCGTGCAATGATCTTGGCCAACGGAAGCGATGAAGTGGCTGACCTCCTAGTAATTCTCTGGTATACTGCAGATGAGAAAGTTCCACTGAGTGCAATCTCATCCTGCACTCTTGGGACTGTCTAAAACACCACATTGCTGTATTAACATCTGTGTGCTATCTCCCTGCACAGGTATCAATGTTTCAGTTTCAGAGATAGACGCCTTTATCAAGATCAGTGTTTCTAATTGAAACTTTTGAGTGTGTGCAGAGAGCACAATTCTCGTTAATATTTGAACTAGGTTAGATTTGGTGTGAACCTGTTCCCACATATTTATTTATAGTAGACTGTATGGGTCAGCTGAAAATAGCAGGTAACTGACGGGAAAACAGGTGTGCACTAACACGTCAGACAAATGCAAATACCCAGTCATCTCATAAAACATGGTATAAGCTACACAGACAAAAGTACTTAAGGTAAAAGGCAACACTTCAGGCCTCATCAGGTTCAGTGTGCTCCCGTTCCAGTGCTAGCTGGCATGTAAAGAAATAGCCTTAAACGAGAGCATTCCCATCTTACAAGACTAACGAAAACCAGGAGTGAGCAACAATAAATGAATGCAGAATGAAATACCTGAATGGAAAAGAGCTGTGGTGAAATTAGTATTATGCATTCACAGATTCTAATTGAAATCCATCCACATTAGTCACATAAATCAAACAAGGCAGGTCATTTATCTTTGAAAAGCAAAACTTCATACAGTCTTACAAGAGCTCTCAGATTGGTCTGGATTTAACAGACAACAGAATTCTGGCCAATTTTTTCCCTAGACTCTCACCTCACACCATAATCTACAGTGCACAGTGTAAATGATCACTGCTATATTATACAGAATAACTCTTTCTCAATAGGGAAAGCTCATAACAACTGTCTCTGCTGACCTCTGGTAAGTCCCAGAAGAACTGAAATAACCTTTAAATTAAAGACATATGTCACAGCTTCAGGCCAGCTGTACCTGTGTTCCTTTACAGGAACAAACTCTAGGCTTCCAGCTCCCAGCTCTCACCTCTTCTAGGTGGAGACTTGTGTCTCACTCCCTTCTGAGCAGGGTTTTAAGGCAGTACAGCTCCTAATCTATAGTGTGATATCCCCAGCAAGCCATACTGCCTAAACAGGCCAGTGCCTGCGCTTTGCTTTGCTCTCCAAGGGCTCTGAGCAGTGTATTGCCTGCAGTTATCAGTTACCACACAGCTCCTTCTAAGCAAGCACATTTATTTTTTAAGGTAAAACCATTACAGAGAAAACATGTAAAAACAATAAAAGTTCCTGCTTACCGGATGTCATCCATTAGTCCAGGGGTCGGCAACCTATGGCACGTGAGCCAAAGACGGCACGCAAGCCGATTTTTAATGGCACGCTGCAGCCTGCTGGGTCCCAGCCGCCCGCCCCGCTCAGACCACTGCTGAACCCAGGCCGGGACCCCGGCAGGCAGCAACGTGCCATTAAAAATCCTGCCCACTCCGGCCCGCTCTTTGCCGCGCACCCCCCCGCCCCAAGCGGGGGCAGGGTGAAGAAGCTTGGTCTTGCTGGCTGCTGCTGCAGGGCAGGCGAGCTCCCCCCTCCCCCGCCTCTTCCCCCAGCGTGCGCTGTTCCTGCCCCTCCTCCTCTCCCTCCCTGCCACCCATCAGCTGATGGCCCTTGCGAGGGAGGGGGAGAAGTGGAGCTGCAGTGCGCTCGCTGCTCCAGGGAGGACGCGGAGAAGACATGGGGACGGGGTCTTGGGGAAGGGGGGTGGAATCAGGGCATATCCCCTCCAGCCCCCTGCCGTGAGCTGCCCTGGGAAGGAGGATGGGAGTGCCCCCACGACCCTAGCCCACACCCCGAGCCCTCTGCCCTCCCCTACACCCCCCCCCACACACATCCCAGCCCCCTGCCCTGACCCCTGCACCCCCCCACACTCCCAGCCCTCTGCCCTGACCCCTGCACCCCCCAACCCCAGCCCTGACTCTAGCACCCCACACACATACCCAGCACCCCCACACCCCATGCCCTGACACCTGCACCCCCCCTCACATGTCCCCAGCCCTCTGCCCTGACTCCTGCACCCCCAACACCCCATGCCCTGACTCTTGCACCCCCCACATTCCCACCCCGACCCTGAGCACCAAACGGGAGCTCCTGCACACACCCCCACATTTCCACCTGCACCCCTCGCACCAAATGGGAGCTGCCCAGATAAGCACTCTATACCCAAACCTCCTGCCCCAACCCTGAGCCCCCTCCCTCATTCTAGCTCCTGGTCAGACCCTGCACCCTAACCCCCAGCCTGCTCCTTCACCCCCAGCCCTGTACTCAGTGCACTCCCAGCCTCAGCTCAGTGCAGAGAGACAGGAAGAGAATGGGCTAGAACCAGGGAGAAGGTAGGTATCCACTCTATGTGGGCAGGGCTGGGATCCCAGACCAGCAGCGGGCTGAGAGGGGCCAGCAGCTGGGACTGTGGCTGGCAGGAGCCAGCGGATGGAACCCCAGACTGGCAGTGGGCTGAGCCACTCAGCCCACTGCCAGTCTGGGGTTCTGGCTGCCGGCCCCTTGCCAGCTGGGGTCCCTGCCACAGGCCCGGCTCAGCCTGCTGCCAGCCTAGGTGAACGGAACCCCAGGCTGGGCCCGCAGTGTAAGATCAACATTTTAATTTAATTTTAAATGAAGCTTCTTAAACATTTTGAAAACCTTGTTTACTTTACATACGACCATAGTTTAGTTATATAATATATAGACTTATAGAGAGAGACCTTCTAAAAAATGTTAAAATGTATTACTGGCATGCGAAACCTTAAATTAAAGTGAATAAATGAAGACTCAGCACAACACTGCTGAAAGGTTGCCAACCCCTGCATTCATCTGATAGGGCCCTAGAAGTTCAAGTCCTTCCAACCCTACTGCAAGGATTGGGGCCCCTCTTGGATAGAAGGTCCTGTGGGTTTGCTGGATCAAAAAGAAGCCCCCTGACTCAGTTTAAATTCAGGCTATTTATCCAAACATCTTTTCTTTGTCTGTTGGTCTCCGCAGCATCTAGTTTGAACTAGTATATGCCAGCCTCCCCAGAAGAGAGTACCTCTCTCTGCAGCAGTTACAACCTGGCTGATCTGCCCCCAGCTGTTTTTAGCTCCTTACTGCTACATGATGAACTAGCAACCACCTGAGCCCTCTAGGGTTAACCCACTGTTGCTAATGTAGCCTCACACTCTACAAGGCAGCACAAATGGAGGGAGGGGAGACAGCATGGCAGACAGAGACACACACCCTGTGTGTGGGAGAGAGAGAGATGTGCATTGCCCTTTTAAGTATGCTGACCCCACTCTAAGTACACTGCCTTTTTAAGTAGATCAGCAAGTTGAGACAGAAGCTGCTGCCAGGAAGCTCACTCTGTCCTGAGCCCTGTCGTGTACCCCCCCCCCCGCCCCCACCCATGGAAATGGGGTAAGCGTGGTGCAGGGGCAGGGGGGAGGGGGGCACCCTGACATTAGCCCCCGCTCTTCCCCCCCCTCCCCACGCACAGCAAGCAGGAGGCTCCCAGGAGCAGCTCCAAGGCAGTGGGCAGGAGCAGCACACAGCAGTGGGGGGAGGGACAGCTGAACTGCCAGCAATTGGTAGCCTGCTGGGTGGCTGCTGCACAGAGAACTTAGGGGAGCGGGGAGCTGATGTGGGGGCTGTCGGACCACCCTGGTTCCAAGCTCCCACCAGCTCGCTCCAACGGGCTGCTCTTCCTGCAAGCAGTGGACAAAGCAGGGGGCTGCCAAACGACACTATAAGGGAGCATTGCACAACTTTAAACGAGCATGTTCCCTAATTGATCAGCAATGTAACAATGAAACAATGTTAACCGAGACAACTTTAAGTGAGGAGTTCCTGTACAACGATAACTCGACCTACGTTAGTTCGACTTACAGCCACACCATTAATTACTGTGGTGGCTGGTGTCCACACTACCCTCCTTCCGCTGGTGGTGTGCATCCACCGACTCCAGAGGGGCAGTGTGGGGGACTGAGAGCCAGGGCTCTCAGCTCTATGCAGCTCCCATCCGGAAGTCCAGCTTCCCCCCAGGGCTTCTCGCCTTTCCCCGCCCAGCCAGGAGCAGGGGGGCAGCCGCTGGGGGCTTCTCGCCTCCGGCGGAGGGATCCATACCCAGAGTCCAGTCAGCTCTGCCAACCTAAGCTACCACCTTTTGGAGAGACAGATTACCTAGGCCAGTGGGAGAACCCCCTCCACCGGCATAGCGGTGTCTTCACGGAAGTGCTCCCGTGGCACAGGGTTCAATTGTGCCGCTGTAGTAGTTTATGTGTAGACATATCCTCAGCTCACATTGCAAAGTTTATCTTGGCAATCATAAGGGCAAGAGGCTTAAATTTAAGGATTAGATTCCAGAACACAATTAGGCAATCCTGAAATATCCAGAGTTATGCAGCAATCTGTGCCATTACTGCTCATCATTAGGTGTAGTTGCTCTTCTTTGAGTCTCAGGGTCTTCTCTTGAGGAGTCCACGGCCATCCAAGACAAACTTCAATTATAATAAAACTTGGTATTTCTAAAACACTCTCTCATACGAGGCTCTTAGGGGCTTTCCAAACAATTAAGTAAGCTTCACAACACTCCTGTGAGGTTGACCAGCACTAGCATTCCCACCTTACAGATGGAGAAACCATAGCACAGAGAGAAAAAGTGACTTGCCCAAAATCATAGAGGAAATCAATGGCAGATTTTTCTGGACTCCATCAAACTGTCTCATATAACAACACAAACAGGACACACTTTGATGTAGAGAGAGCAAGATAAAATGTTTCCATCTGTACTCAGCAGCAGCTGCCCTTCATTTTTAGTTTGGGGAAATTTTGTTTTTGTGGGAATTTGTGCCAACTAGATACAATTTTGCCAAAATATTCAGTTTAACTGAAACAGGATTTTCCAACAAAAAATTGTTTTTGACAAAAAACATGTGTCAGCTCGACTATGGGCTGGCCTTGCCATGAGGCGAAGGGAGGTGGCCACCTCAGGTGCCAGACTGGGGGGGGGGGGGTGCCACTAGGACCCAGAGTGTAGAAAATTGTGTCTGCTGCTGGGGCATATGTATTCTCTCTACTCGAGATGCACAGAGATGGTGGAGTACTGTGCTGGAGGAAGGAGGGCACAAGAGACATAACAGGCAGGCAGGAGAAAAGGTGAGAGGGAACAGCAGAAAGCAGCAGGAGCTGCAGGGAGAGAGAGGAGGAGGAGCCTCTTATGTACCTCTCTAGCACCCCCAGGAGCCTGTACTGGTTAACCCCAGCTTCTCAGGGAGCTTCCTGTTTCCTGCTGCTTCCCTGAACCCACTTGAGGAGAACAGGCAGTCAACTGAAGCAGTAGGAGCCAGTTAGGCCCTTAAGACACTGATATCTTCCCTCACTCAGGCCCCGTTACCAGCCTGCTTATTTGTCCCCTTCAATTGGGTGTTGAGAGCCACTATAGCTGGCACAGAACAGCAGTCATGAGTGAAAGAAGAAAATGCCCCTCTGTGGGCAGCATCACTGGGTCATACCGAGGCTCTCCCCAAGCCCATGCTGTCACCATTCTCTCCTGTTAGTTCCTGAACTCTTCAAGACCATGCTTAGGCTATTCAGAGGAACAAACCTTCACCTGTCTTATCACAGCTAGTTAAGTTCATCTTCCCTATAATAATAGTACCTGAGGTCACCACCTCATCACCCCAGCCGCAATCACAATCCATGCCCTGAACCTCCTTCCTCTTCTGTACATCTCTGGGAGATGTGTGGCCAAAGCTACCCAATGGGCCTCACAGGATCTTGAGGCTTTGCAGTTGGTAGACGCTGGGAAGGGAAGAGTTGTGAAAGGAAAATAAAAGGCCCAACTATAGCATCTCAGGTCACAAATAGGACCAAACCCTCAGCTTTAATTCATAGGCTATTGGGCCCATGCTGTTACACTGCGGGTTCTTGACACTGCTGAGACAAGGTGCCTTGTTTTTACACTACCAGAGTGGTTCAGGGAGCCTCAGCATTATTGAGAATCAGGCCCATGGATTTTCAGGCCAGTAGAGTCCACTGTGATCATCTAGTCCAGTGGTCACCAACCAGTCGACCGCGATCGACTGGTTGATCCTAGAGGATCTCCCAGTTGATCACGATCTCTGGCGGCCGCACAGTGTGGCTGCCACTAAGGCAGACTCCCTGCCTACCCTGGCCCCACACTGCTCCTGGAAGCAGCCACTGCAGCCCCACAGCCCCAGGGGCGGGGGGCAGGAGTCTCCCTCCGCGCAATGCTCCTGCCTGCAAGCACCGCCCCCGCAGCTCCCATTGGCTGGGAGAGCTGTGGGGGCGGTGCTTGCAGAGAGGGGCAGTGCACGGAGCCATGTGCCCCCCGCCCTCCCCACCCCAGGGGCCTCAGGGGTGCATTGGCCCCTTCTGGTAGCAGTGTGGGGCCGGGGTAGGCAGGGACCCTGCCTTAGCCTCTCTGCGCCTGCCGCCGACTGGGAGCCACTGGAGGTAAGTGCTGCCCTTACCCCATCCCGAGCCCCAAGCCCAACCCCCTGCCCAGTGAAAGTGAGTGAGGGTGGGGGAGAGCGAGTGATGGAGGGAGGAGGGGATGGAGTGAGTGGGACAGGGCTTTGGGGAAGGGGCAGGGCCTCAGGGAAGAGGTGGGGTAGATCCTGAGTTGCCCTTAAATTCAAAAAGTGATCTTGGGCGTAAAAAGGTTGGAGACCTCTGATCTAGTCTGACCACCCTGCCTATCACAGGCCACAGGAATCCACGAAGTGATTCCTGCAGTGTTTGTAAAGCACCACAAGTACTGAAAAATACCTTGGGCTACTGACATGCAGCATAGGCCCAAAGCTGGAATCCGGCCAGGGCCCTGGCACCAACAATACTCTGACATGAGCCGAAAGTCCCATCTTTCGCAATCCCAAATGAGTAAGGCATGTTTTAAATCTACTTCAGAAATGTTCACCGGGAGCTTGGGAACCCAGCTGGGGCATTGGTTCAACAGTATCTCAGGGAAAACAGCATTCAGAGAGAACAGTATTAACTACTGAAACTCCAACTCCTTTTCTTGAACACCGCGGCTTTTCCCCCAAGGTCTTCTACCTAAGCACTGACTCAGCCTGAAGATGCCTCGCTAATGAGATTTAGTAAATCCACAGCCCAAGACAGAATAGCTGCAGAGCACTATTAAATTATAGAAATCAGAGATGGGAAAGATGTATTAGGTCATCTCCCTGCCAATGCAGGATTAGTTCAGAGGCAGGGGGCTTAGAAATAACCTCAAATACAGTTCAGCTGCAATGGAGCAGGCATCATTTAGAGGCCAGCTAATATTTAGCAGAAAGAAGTTCATTATGTTGGTCACAGGTACTGTGGAACAGTTTGATAGAGATTATAGCTCTGGGACATCTACTGTGGATATTGTGGTTACGTGAATGATCCTGCACTAGCCTATACATGAGGGGTAGAGGGATGTCATTTTAAGGTGGCCAATGAGCACAGCTAGTCTCAATCTGACCAGGAGGTGTCTCTGAATGAACAGGTACATCCCGGGGAACGCTCAAGAGACAAAAGCATCACAGTGACTAGAGAATCTAAGGATGAGTGTATAGGGCTGCAGAATAGCAGGTAGGTAACTCACATGGGGTTAATTTTTTTAATTGTCTAATTTTGTAATTAACATTTGCACAGAGAGACAATGTGGTTGTACACCTCACCTTTGCACATGCAAAATGGGTACCCAGGTATTTGTGTGCTATTTAAGCTTGTAACTGCTTGGCGCAAGGACCCTCTCTTATTTATGTTTGTAAAGCACAGTGTCATTTAAAAGGAACCTGTGTTTATTAATAATATTGAAACATGCTGTAAATACCTTTTGATGGGGAACCCTTTACAGCCCTGTAAATAAAACCACCCCTGTTCTGCGAATGAATTCCACCACTAAACAGGTTATTTTCATAGGCTGAGCCTGCATTTCACCCTGACTCATTTCACACCGCCTGCTCATCCAGATTGCAAGGGAGCCTCTCCTGGTTGGAGCGGGAGGCTGGGAGCGATCTGGATCATGACTCACAAAATCTTTACAGAGGGCTGCAGTATCAGAATATAAACAGAGCAGATCCTCTGTGCCTCACTGCCCCTCCCGGTAGCTACCTCGCAGGGATGTTGTGAGGCTTAATTATTGTTGGTGAAGCTCTCTGCGACCCTACAATGAGAACACCTAACTGTTACAGGTAGACACTGCAGATGCATCAGCACCATAGACAGACAACTGAGCAGAGGGGAAAGGAGTACTTGTGGCACCTTAGAGACTAACCACTTTATTTGAGCATAAGCTTTCGTGAGCTACAGCTGGAGCTCAGATGAAGTGAGCTGTAGCTCACGAAAGCTTATGCTCAAATAAATTGGTTAGTCTCTAAGGTGCCACAAGTCCTCCTTTTCTTTTTGCGAATACAGACTAACACGGCTGCTACTCTGAAACCTGAGCAGAGGGGCTAATTCATATGAAGAAGGCTGGCTCAGCCCTTTCCAGGCGGTGCTTGTGCAAGTCAAAGCAGCATTATTTGTACAGGCAGAGCAGGGCGCTGGCTGCAGCCAAACAGCAAACCCCTCTCCCCGGGACTGTCAGCGCCCCTGGACGGACACAGCTGGGGCTGTTGGACAGCGAAGCCCACCCATAGCTGTGAGTCTGGCTGTAAAACAGCCCGCCCCATTTCGGCAGTGAGGACGAGACTAAACAACCCTCTGGAAAGGCGGGGGGAGCGCGGAAAGTCAGGTGCCTTCTCGCCGGGCTTTTCCCCACGGCACGGATTTTCCCAGCCCCGGCGCTGGCTCCAGCGCCGGACCCCTGCCCACCCCTGACTCACCGCTGGCCCAGGGATTCCCCAGCCTCCGGGCTCTCTGCTGTAATGCGCCTGGCAGAGGCACCAGCCGCGCACCGGCCCGGGCGCTGAGCCACGCCGGGGGCGGCTGCCGGTGAGGGCAGGAGGGGGTTGCTGGGGGGTTTCACTGAGCCCTTCCTCACTCACTGGTACCATCAAATCTAATCCACTGCCCGCGGGCCAGCTGCGAACTGACCAGGGTGTAATCGGCTGCACAGAGACGCTCACCCAGGCTCTCGCCCCCAGAAACTGGAGCTGGTAGGAAAATGGGGACCACACAGGCTCCCACCCAGAGAGATCCACCCCCTCACCACCTTCCAAAGCAGAGCAAGTTCTCTGCACCCCGCGGCTAGCCCGGGGACCCGCCAGCCCCACTGCGTGGTGGGGAGGGGCCTGCTTTCCCCTCGCCTACTCGCCAGGCACCGACCTCTGCCCTGGCGCTGCAAGCTGCTTGCAAGCTGCAAAATCCCCTCCCTGACCTCTTCTTCCTCGCAGCTGCTGGTGCCGGCGGCTCGTGCAGGCGTCACTCCTCAGTGGCTCAGCCCGGCCTCCCCCTGCTGGCCTCCTGCGGCTATTACCAATTCCCGGAAGATTCTCCGTTTCATTCACAGCGCGCCTTTTGCAAGAAACCGAAACTCCAGCCTGCCGGGGAGCGGGAGCCCTGCCAAGGAAGAAGGAAGAGAAGGAGAAAGACGCTCCGTCGGCGGGGGCCGGTTGTATCTTGCCCCGCCTTTACCCGAAGAGTGAACCCACAGCTCGTGACCTCTGCAAGGTTTAATAAATCGCCAGAGTTTGTAAGAAACCAGCAAAGAAAGAGGAAGGAAGAACTGTCCCCTGGTAGGGCAGCCAAAGTCAGGACCCCCAGAGCTAAAGCCCTGCACTGAGACTAGTTTAGTAGCAGGTCCCCCCGCCTGGCAAAGCTGACAAAGAAGCTTGGAGAAAGAGGCTTTAATTAGGCTAATTTACAGAGGACAGATACTGGAGCCTAGGTAGAGTTTGAATTTATTTATAGCAGCATGGGCTTGTCTACTCTTCAAACACTACAGCAGGATACCAGCACACTGTACGTAAGAACATAACACAAGAATGGCCCTACTGGGTCAGACCAAAGGTCCATCCAGCCCAGTATCCTGTCTTCTGACAATGGCCAATGCCAGGTGCCCCAGGGGGAATCATCAAGTGGTCCATCCCCTGTCGCCCATTCCCAACTTCTGGCAAACAGGCTAGGGACACCATCCCTGCCCATCCTGGCTAGTAGCCATTGATGGACCTATCCTCCATGAATTTATCTAGTTCTTATTTGAACCCTGTTATGGTCTTGGCCTTCACAACATCCTCTGATAAGGAGTTCCACAGGTTGACGGAGCGTTGTGTGAAGAAATCCTTGTATTTGTTTTTAAACCTGCTGCCTATTCATTTCATTTGGTGACCCCTAGTTCTTGAGTTACGATAAGCAATAAACAACACTTCCTTATCTACTTTCTCTATACCAGTCATGATTTTATAGATCTCAATCATATCTCCCCTTAGTCGCCTCTTTTCCAAGCCGAAAAGTCCCAGTCTTATTAATCTCTCCTCATACAGAAGCCGTTCTATACCCCAATCATTTTTGTTGCCCTTTTCTGTCCCTTTTCCAATTCCAATATATCTTTTTTGAGATGGGGTGACCACATCTGCACGCAGTATTCAAGATGTGGGCATTACATGGATTTATATAGAGGCAACATGATATTTTCTGTCCTATTATCTATCCCTTTCTTAATTATTCCCAGCATTCTGTTTGCTTCTTTGACTGCCGCTGCACATTGAGTGGATGTTTTCAGAGAACTATCCACAATGACTCCAAGATCTCTTTCTTGAGTGGTAACAGCTAATTTAGACCCCATCATTTTAGATGTATAGTTGGGATTATGTTTTCCAGTGTGCATTACTTCGCATTTTCAACATTGAATTTCATCTGCCATCTTGTTGCCCAGTCACCCAGTTTTGAGAGATCCTTTTGTAGCTCTTCGCAGTCTGCCTGGGTCTTAACTAATTTTATATCATCTGCAAATTTTGCCACCTCACTTTTTCCAGATCATTTATGAATATGTTGAATAGCACTGGTCCCAGAACAGATCCCAGGGGGACACCACTATTTACCTCTCTCCATTCTGAAAACTGACCATTTATACCTACCCTTTGTTTCCTATCTTTTAACCAGGTACCAATCCATGAGAGCACCTTCCCTCTTATTCCATGGCATCTTACTTTGCGTAAGAGCCTTTGGTGAGGGACCTTGTCAAAGGCTTTCTCAAAATCTAAGTACACTGGATCTCCTTGGTCCACATTCTGTAGCACTTCAGGCCACGTCTACATTACAAAATTATGTTGAGCTAATTTACATCAGCAGTTGGCCACCACAGTTATTAAATTGCCTATGAGCGTGCATGCTTGGCTGCTTGTATCAGCGGTGTGCGTCCTCACCAGGAGCTCTTGTATCGATTGCATTGTCAGTGTGGGGCATTGTGGGATGGTTCCTGAAAGCCACTAACAGTTGACGTAAGCAATGTAGTGTCTGCACTGACATTGCGTCACCTAATTACATCAATCGTGACACTACGTCGCTCTCAGGGAGGTGGTGTCACTAAATTGGTATAGAGAAGCACTTAGGTCAGCGGGAGCCAAGTTTAAGTGAAGACACTTCCACAGCTAGGTCTACGCAAGGCAGCTTACGCTGACCTAACCCTGTAGGTTAGACCAGGCCTCAGTGTACACATCTCCTATGCCAATAGGGAGGGTTCTCCCGGCAGCCTAAGTAATCCATCTCCTCAAGAGGATTTAGGTCCAGTTTAACTACACTGCTCAGGGGTGTGGATTTTCTAGCGCAGACCAGGCCTTAGCTTATGTCACTTTGGAAGCGGTTTACACTAGACCTGAAAAAAGCCACTCTTATTTCAGAATGAGGTCTGGTCTACACTAGAAAATTAGGTTGGCTTAACTACATTGCTCAGGGGTGTGAAAAATCCACACCCCTGAGCAGCATAGTTCAATTGACCCAAATCCCACTGTAGACAGTGCTAAAAATTGTTCCATTGATCTGGCTACCATCTTTAGGAGGGGGGTGGATTACCCACACCGAACGGAGAACCCCTCCCGTTGGCATAGGGAGCATCTACACTTACACGCTACAGTGACACAACTGTGCTGCTATGGCGTTTCCAGTATAGACATGCTCTAAGGCCTGGTCTTCACTAGGACGTTAGGTCAGTATAACTACGTCGCTCAGGGGTGTGAAAAATCCACATCCCTGAATGACAGTTAAACCAACCTAACTCCCTGGAGTAGACAGCCCTAGGTTGTTGGGAGAAGTCTCCCATTGACCTAGCTGCTGCCTCTCAGGGGGGTGGATTACCTACACCGACAGAAGAGCCCATTCTATCAGCATAGGTAGCATCTTCACTGCAGTGCTACAGTGGCTCAGCTGTGCTGTTGCAGAGTTTTAAGTGTAGATAAGCCCTAGGTGGGGAGTTATACTTGTATAACTATGGCACTTTAACTATACCTGTATCATTTTACTGGTATAACTGGTAACACTTTTCTGTGTTGACAAGCCCTGAATTGCTGTCCAGCATTAAAGCAGATTGGTTTCACACCATTTGCTTTGGATATGATATGATTTTCTCCCACCTTCTCTACTAAACTTGGTTTTCTTTAAGATATATGGGTGATTTCATGTGGATGTCTATTCCTGGAGGAAAGAAAACATTTCTGACTTTGCAGGGGTTGCCGGGGGGAGCAAAAGGATGGGGGAGAGATAGGGCTGGGAAACTAGGTAAAATGGCAAAGGGCAAAACGTTACCCATCCCCAAGGGATAGCTGGGGCAGCAAAGCATGTGGACAAAGCCCGATGACCACTAGGAGTGTGTGACAGGTTCGGTCACAGAGACCCCCTTGGGACTGTCGCCTGATGTGCAGAAACTACCTCTGAGCCCATTTTCTTTGCCAGCTTGGGACCCCAGAACCCTGCCTTGTTGAGCCAGACATGCTAGCCTCCTGCAACACAGACCCAGGGTCTGAACCACGCACCCAATTCTGCAGACTTAACTGAAAACAGCTCAGCAAGTATTCCTGTCTCCAGCACCCAGACACCCAGCTTCCAATGGGATCCAAACCCCAAATAAATCCATTCTACTCTGTATAAAGCTTATACAGCGTAAACTCATAAATTGTCTGCCCTCTATAACACTGATAGAGAGATATGCACAGCTGTTTGCTACCCCAGGTATTAATCACTTACTTTGGATTAATTAATAAACAAAAGTGATTTTATTAAGTATAAAAAGTAGGATTTAAGTAGTTTCAAGTAGTAACAGACAGAACAAAGTAAGTTACCAAGCAAAATAAAACAAAACATGCAAGTCTAAGCCTAATACATTAAGAAACTGAATACAGGTAAGTCTCACCCTCAGAGATGTTCCAATAAGCTTCTTTCACGGACTAGACTTCTTCCTAGTCTGGGCCCAATCCTTTTCCCTGGTACAGTCCTTGTTAGTTCCAGCTCAGGTGGTAACTAGGGGATTTCTCATGACTGGCAGCCCCCTTCATTCTGTTCCACCCCCTTTTATAGCCTTTGGCACAAGGTGGAAATCTTTTGTCTCACTGGGTCCCCCCACCTCCTTCTAAATGGAAAAGCACCAGGTTTAAGATGGATTCCAGTAGCAGGTGACATGGTCACATGTCCTGTGAGACCCCAAGCCTCCATTCTTCCCGGCCTGACTCACACTGACTCACACAAACGCAGGAAGGCTTGCAAGTAAACAGAGCCATTTACAACAAACTGTCCTAGTCAATGGGAGCCATCAAGTTTCTAAACCACCATTAATGGCCCACACTTTGCATAATTACGATAGGACTTGAGTTATACTTCATATTTCTAGTTTTAGATACAAGAATGATATATACATACAAACAGGATGAACACACTCAGTAGATTATAAGCTTTGTAATGATACCTTACAAGAGACCTCTTGCATGAAGCATATTCCAGTTACATTATATTCACACTCATTAGCATATTTCCATAAAACATATAGAGTGTAACGTCACAGAGTGATCAAAAGTGACATGAGCGCTTTTATCATCTTCTGCTGATACAGGAGCACTCATGCTCACTGTGCTTTGCAGAGCACACAAAGAGAGCTGGGCCAAAGCTTGGAACCTCAAATCCACTCCCCTTTGTTGGGTTCAAGCTGGGGGCTAAGGGAGTCACAATTTACCCCACCAATCTGAACCAGCCAAGAGGGTTTTGGTTTACAGTGATACCAAAAAGCAGTATGTGCCTATTTTCTGGTTCGACACAGCCAACTTCATGCAAGAACAGCTGATCTTACAAGTTTTCCATCATTTGGGGTGGAAATTTCATGAGAGCTGCTTGCAAAATTTTGATACCTGTGAATCTGAACCCAAACCCCAGTCATGGTTCAGCCTTGAATCCAGATCCCAAGCTCCAGCCTAACATTAATCTGGATCCAAATCCAAACACCACCTCCTAGAGTAAAAGGCAGTGGGCAAATTCACTCTTGGGGAATTTGGCCTGGTGTTGCTGCCCTGAAGAATTTACTATCTGAGGCCCCTTCTAAATTGTGCTGGTAGCCACATTCATAGAGCTGGTTTACACTAAGTTGGCTGAACTCTAGTGAGACTGCCCATTGTGAACAGGGCTAAATTTGTCAGCTAAACCACATTTAAACCATTTTAGCTTGAATGTCTTTAAAACCATGTTCTAAATGGTTTCAGTGAGTAGTTTGAGTCCCATTACAAGATGTGGCATTGGCAACCTCATGCCATTCAAAGGAATTTTCCATCCACAGGGAAGATGAATGACAGAGACCAAAAATTGCTGACTCAACAGTGAACAATAGTGACCAATCAGGTTCCTTCAGCTAAGTGCCATATCATTCATCAACCGTCCCCTGCTAAATGACAACTTCTCCATTCAATGCAAATAAGTCAGCAATTCGAGATGGAAAAATGTTGAGTAATCAAGACCATCCCATGACAAATTCAGAATGTAGTTATAGTCACTCAGACAGCACACGCCTCCAATATTAAACTGATAAAACTTTTATCAGAGAATATTCTAGAGCACAAGTTATTGAACACACATTATAAATACACCAATTATATCAGTTCATGTTTGTCAAAAACAAGGTTATAACCATGAATTGCAAATGAAGAGAGAGAGAAAAAAGTTGTGTGAGCTGACAATTTCCCACAGTAGAAAATACAGACAAAAGGGTTAGTGGTTAAGCATATAACAGAAAAAAAAAAGTACACTAGTTAGTTAAATCAGTTCAAAGATCCTTCAGTCTTGTCGCTTCTCAGTTAGTGGTCTGGATCATGTTATCCTCATATCGGTCATGTTCAGTCACATGTTCAATATAGATGTCCCTTGATCAATGGATGGTATCGGAAACCTCAACTGCCTCATCAGCTTGGTGTAGTGTCTGGGCACAATACAGTCCCGGAGCAGAGTCTCGTTCTTGGGGCCCCAGGCTCCCAGTGCTCTGATGATCAGCATGTGAACGGCAGTAGAGTATCCCCCTTCTCTCAAGGTATCAGCCAGGCTTGAGCTTAGCCAAAGGGCTCAGGAGAAGTGACTTTGCCTCTCTGCCATGGCAGAGAAGCACTTGCCTGAGATCGTAGTGCAGGGCAAGGGGAAGCCAACAACTACTCTCAGAATGTGCACCAGAGGACTTTTTAAAAAAATGCTTACCATATTTGTCTGAGTATAAAGCTTAGACCAGGTTCTGAGCAGGGGAGACTTTTTGGGATGGGATTGTTTAGGGGTAGTAAATGAAAGTATGGTGGGGTCACCATCCTTTAGGACATTTTTCATGATAGAGTCCCTATACTAGAATTCACCTCCCTCTCTGGGTCTGACACAATCCAGAAATGTGGTGATCTTCAGAGTGTTCTGCAAGCCTCCTTTGTTTTCCCATCATTTTCCAGCTAGGGGACCAAATGTGACTGAAGCAAAGGGAAGGGAAGAAATTTATTTTGGTGGGTTAGGAGGGCTTTGGGACTTAATAAGTTTGTCTATTTGTTTATGATGACTGCTCAGCCCCTGGAGACAGCAGAGAGCCTTAGAGAGGTGCCTTTTCTCTCTCTGCCTCCTTTGAATCTTCAAGGACTATCATCTGCAGGAGCAGGCTACCATTTTGTATTCATTTCATGGCAGGTTGTTACCAAGGGTACAATGTCATGTGATCCCTCCTCAAGAATTTACTGCTTCCTTTTGTTTTTTTCTTAAATCTCAAATCAAAGGTTATTCTCACAAAAAGTATTTTTGTGTGTGGAAAAATATTTAATTAGAGGAATTCACTAGAGTACTGATTCCTTAGTACATTAGCAGCCATTCACTGGATGGCAAATGTGTTGTCTTTTGAGAGACAACGCCTTTTGGTTATGTTTTGGTTTAGTTTGAAGTGAGGAGATAGTTCTGCACATTCCCTTGGAGGAGCAATGCTTCGGTTTCTCTTCTGTCACTTATTTAATGCACTGATACCAAAGAATGTAGCAGTTGTTTCAGTACCCTCACATGCTGCATGTCTGAGTCCAAAAGAATTGGGACCCCTGCCAGCTTCAGCAGAGTGGAAGTGAATCATCATCGGAATCCCTTTCCTTACTGGAAGGGGATATCCAAGGGATTTTTATTTATTTTGCCATGACATTTTTTTTATGAAAGGGACAGGGTCTGAGTCAGAGAGGCAGCTGCAGGAGCTGGATTTCTCATTTGCCTTTCTCATATGACACATCTCACTGGAGTAGGTGAGATTCCACAAAGAAAGTTAGAGTCTGGCCGTAATGGAGGCTGAATAGATACAGGACATTTAGAGACAAATCCAGAGTCAGTGAAAAGACTCTCATTGGCCTCAGAGAGCTTTGGTACAGGCTTGTAGCACTAAACAGCATTTCACCTCTTCAAAGCCCAGCACAAACATAATTAACCCTCACAACCCCATAGAAAAGCATTCATTGTATACGGCCTGAACCAATGCCCACTGAAGAGCATAGGAGTCTTGGCATTAACTTCAATGGGTCTTGGATCAAACCCTTAGGGTCAGATTTTCAAAAGATCTCAGGCCCAGATTTCCTAGTGCTCGGTAGCTACAACGAGGGTCAGATTTTCATAAGAGCTCAGCTGCCATTTAAGCATCTGAATAAGGGGCAGATTTTCATAAGTATTCAACGCCCAGCAGTTCCCATGGCCAGATTTTCCAAAAGAGCTAAACACCCAATGTGCATCCAACCTGGTGAGCTGTTGAAAATCTGGCCTTTCATTGTGGTGCCTAAATGGGAGCTGAGTTCATTTGAAAATCTGGGCCTGGCTGAGGGGGCTGAACCCTTCTCAAATGGCTGGTCCGAATGCCCAAAGTGTGCTAGGCACTGCACAAGAAGCTGGCAGGATTGTTAAATCAATATTGGTAAGTTTGCCACAGGCAATTTTATATCAAAGCCAAGTCCTGTTGGGTTGCATCTCTTGTTCCAATGTAAACTGACTGGGACTACAATGGCAATGAATGGCTGCTGGCACCAGCTATACCAACTGGCATCAGCCCCATGTTTTGCTTGAGCAGCAAGCAATCATTCAGACAGTGGTTTGCAAGCTCTCTGGTGTTCAGTTGCTTAGGTTATCCCTCCCAAGAGGTTTCCCCGCTCTGGACAGCAGTCCCCTCACTGACCTAACGGAAGAATGGTGTTTGTTTAGCAGACAAGTCTGCAGATAGTGCAGCAGAACTGGGTTTGTAACATATTGTGGGCGGTCTTTGTGCACAGAGACCAAACTACATTCATCCCAGTGCAGAAACTACTCAACAGATTTGAAAACATTGAATTAACACAGTCCCCACTAAGCCAGTCACACAGCAGCATCAACTGGTTCTGCTCCAGGCTTGATCCACCTTGAAGCATGTGTTCTGAGCACAGCTGTTTGGGGTCAGCATCAAACAGCAAGTTAGTGGGAGAGCTGGAACACACTCCAGTTTTTGTAACATGTAGTCAAGGGCTCTGTCATTTGTAGGCCAATCTCTTTACTGCACCCACATTATCAGAGTCGCAGACATAAACTTTCTTGTTCCTTGGCACCCAGCTGCATTACGGAATTACCTTAAAACTCTGGTTGCAAATTTGCACTAGCTGGCAGTCATGTCATGCCCTTGACACCATACATTCCCCTAAGGCAGACGAACAAAACTGTTGTGAAAATGTAACCAGCCTAGATACCACAGTTACTCATCTGCCCTTGACAATATAAATGATATTGTACCTACCCATCAAAAAGATTCACTCTGTGTGCAGCGAGTGGGTGAGTAGAATTTTGCAAGGCGGTAAATACATCGGTCAGACTGTTTACCTAACACAGCGGTAAACTCCATTATGTAACAGCAACAGTAACATACAGATTCTTCTCCCAGGAAGGTTAATAGCAAAATCCCCTATGGGCCAGTACTGCACAAAGCATTTTGAGATCCTTGAACATAAAGCTCATTTATATGTGACTACAACGAGTGCACTCCAGACGCAGCCTTTCTAAGAGACTGTTCACGGCTCTGGTCGTGATTAAATTATACTCCTTGTAATTTCCAGCCCACCCCAGCTCGCCAAAGCTTGGTACTGTGCTTCTTTCAAATCAGACAGTCAAGGGGATGCAATACAATAATCTCTTGATTTGAGCATATCTGCCTTTTGGACCCACAAAACCATGAGCTCCAAGTTGCTGAACCCTTTCTATGCTCTACCCTAGCATCCTATCATCTGCTTTTTCATTTGGGCCAGCGGTTCTTAAAGCTAGCAAAAGCAAGCACTCTCAGACTTGGGCTATGTCTACACTACAGACCCTATAGCGGCACAGCTGTACCCCTGCAGCTGTGCCACCATAAGGTCTTCTGTGGAGCCGCTCTATGCCAACGGGAGATAGCTCTCCTGCCGGCATAATTAAACCACCCCCAACGAGCGGTGGTAATTATGTCAGCAGGAGAGCTTCTCCCCCCGACATAGCGCTGTCCATGCCGGCCGTTTTGTCGGTGAAACTTATGTCAGTCAGGTGGGTTGTTATATCTTGAGATATTCAGAGATTGAGGGTGAGATCATGACATATGAATCGCTGCTGGTGGTATGGGAGGCACTGACCTAGCAGAAGGTCCTGGACACACTGCGTGGGCCTGATTTTCCCCTTGCTTAGAGCAATGGAGTAACGTCTCTGAAGTCAAGAGGGTTACACTCTTGCAAAAGGAGTTAAAGAGGAGAGCCCACTATTCCTGAACCAGGTGCAAAGACTCCAGGAGCACGGGACCAGTGACACTCCTCACTCAGGCAGCCTAGCTCCAAGAACCAGTGAGGAGGGACTGTGTCCCACACAATGAAGTTAGGACTGAAACTCGTGCAGAAACTCTGGGGAGAGGTGACCTTTGGTGCACTGTCTCCCTCACTACCCCCTTCTGCTCTCATGCAGGGAAAACCACAGTCTCCCTCCGCCCATTATCCTCAATCAGCTGCTGAGTACGGATGTGGCTTTTAGGGTGGTGCAGATATAAACAACAGGCCAGTGACCTAGCCTTGTAAAAAATGTTAGAGATGTAACAAGGCAGCTATTTTGCAAACAGCATGACACACAGGGATGGCAGAGCCTTGTTCATGCCCTAAGTGAGCTCAAGCAGAGTGGGAAGGATTCAAATTCAGACCTGGACCCTGAGTACTGAGATTGCCGAGAGCCCTCAAACCACATGTGGAAAATGCTGGCACGGGGTGCTCAGCACTTCCCAGGATCAGACCCCTTGGCAAATTTCCCTTCCTGATGTACACATTTGATAAGGGATCCAGCCCTTCCTGTGGAACAACATTACAATTCAATAGTGATGACGTTTTGATGGAACTGGTAAAATTCTCTAATTTTTCCCCATACAGGCAAAACAGCTAATTTTTAAATTAATAATTATTATTATTATTTATTATTAAAGTAGGAGCCTGATCCAAAGTCTACTGATGTCAAAGGAGAGATGCTGGTAGATTTTAATAGACTATGGATCAGGCCCTAAAATAAGTCATTTGGATTCTGGGAAATTGTCACCACCCTCTCAGAACATATTTACTATATTCTGAATAACTCAGCCAGCAGGGATATCACCTAATGCCAACTGGGCAGCACTTCAACATTCTTGGAGCTATTTTCCTACATGTACAGCAACCAAGCTTCTTCCTTGTACAAGAAGCATTTATAAGAAATAGAAACAGTTTAAAGCTACCTGGCTGCAATTCACCATCTGGACGACTGGCGGGAAATGACAGCCCTTTGTTCTTTGTCTCATATAGAAGTCTGTGGACAAATTTTGCATGGATTTAACCCCACACAGCTGTGTTAGCACCATGGGTTGGACACGTACATCGCTGTGGGTAACATTGGGTCCTAAATCTGGGAACAATTATGGGATGCTCAGTATTAGGGAGTGGTGGGAGCTGTTCCATAGCTGAGATTGAAGGTAGCTTCCCATTTATATATCCCCAGCCTAACTCCTCTAAAAAGTAACAAGTGCCCCTAAATTTGGGTGAGGGTGAAAGGAGGGAGAGAAGGAGAAATGCAGGAGAGCAGGAGGATGGAGGGTAAAGGGACAATAGAAGAGGGGGACAAAGAACCCCCAAGTGGGGTAGGAACTGGGGATGGACACTATGTTCCCTGGACTCAGGATGGAGGACTCTTGGGGAAGCAAGAAGAGCGGTGCACAGGGCGGTTGTAGGAGACTTGTTGAGCATGGAGAGAGTTAAAGGCGGTTCAAGGCACACCAGTGTCATGGGGGCAGGCAGAAGGAGGGCATGAAAAAGGTGCAGGGAAAAAAGATATATGTTAAAGGGACTCGGAAACTGCACGGGACCTGTGAGGAGCATGGAGAGGGGTGACAGGTGGGTGGACTGGGGAAGTCAGACAGGTGCTTAAAAGGAGGGTGAGGGGAATGGAAAACTGGGTGTTGGTGGGCATAGAAAGGGTCAGGTGATGGGGGATTTGGGGGGGAAGGAGACAGGATGTGTGATGATTTGGGGAAGCTATGTATACTTTATGAATTCTGGTTATTAGGAAGTTGTTAGCGTGAAAACTGCTTTATCATCATGAATGCCCCTCTGTATCTGTGGGTTCCCCCATTGCTGAAAAGGCTGTATCATGTCTTCTCCAGACCACAGACAATGGCGAGTGGTCAACCTTATGACTGTGCTCTGACCATACAATAGTTACTTAAAAAAGTGTCTGAGTAGGGAAACAAGTTTGGCCAAGTGATCTGCAGCGGTGGGGCTTTGGAGAGTGGAAATTCTCCAAGCCGAACAGAGAGAGGTGACCAAAGCAGGAGGCTATAAAACAACTCAGAGAGACATGCAGGAGAGGGCATGGGACAGACAGGCCAAGGTCAGAGAAGAAGAGCTGGAAGGAGAAGGCATGATGTTTCAGAACACAAACTATGCACTGGTGGAGAGGACTCTGGATCCCAAAGGACTCTGACCCCAGCCCAACGAGTGCTTCAGAGTGGTGAGGAAGTTGAAGCAGGGAGAGGTGTGTAGGGTTTATTATTTGTGTATAGATCTATGTATTTCTCCTCTGATTAAGTAAAGAACAATAATGCTGTAGATTTCAGTGCAAAGACAGGGACAGTGCCTGTTCAGATTCTGGAGGCTTGAAACATTCAGGATGCAGCTGCTAGGTCCCCTCACAGCAATCTGGTGAGTGGCATGGAAATTTTCCATGTGGATAAAGCCTCTGTCCCTAACACTATCCTCTAACCCCATGTCCCACCCCACTGTAACTTATTATCCCCACCAAAATCACTCACACGCAGGCCCCTTCTATGGACTTGCTCACTCTTGCAGGAGGGAAGCCCTGAACTGGCAGGCCTCATTCAACTGGTCAGAGCAAGTGTCCCCTCTGCAGACCTTCTATGCCAACAAGACTCAAACTGTTGGTGCCATTAAAGAAAAAGGGAAGTCACAAGCAAAAAACTTCATCATATAGGGTTGAAATTAACAATGTGTTTCAGTGATGGCAGCTGACACTCTGCCTGCCAAAATAATCCTTTCCTTTTTAAAAAAATCAACACCTTCATTAAAAATAATATTAGCACACCGGGATGTGCACTGATAAGGGATCCTGTTAGCTTGCCAGAATCATGTAATCCTCCATTACTCATGATCATATCACCTGACTCATGCTGCCCCTTCAGCCTTAGCATTACTTCCTTGTTTTGTTCTGTCATTGAGTTATGCTCGAGACAAGGTAGATTCCTAGATTCCAAGGTCAGAAGGGACCAATGTGATCATGTGGTCTGACCTCCTGTATAACACAGGCCATAGACTTCCCCCAAAATAATTCCTAGAGTATATTTTTTAGAAAAACACCCAATCTGGATTTTAAAATTAGAAGCAATAGAGAATCCATCACAACCCTCGGTAAATTGTTCCATCGGTTAATTACCCTCACTATCAAAAATTTACAACTGATTTCCAGTTTGAATTTGTCTGGCTTCAACTTCCAGCCTTGGATCGTGTTATACCTGTCACTGCTCGACTGAAGAGCTCATTATTAAATATTTGTTCCCTACGTAGATACATATAGATGGTATGAGGCAGTATCTTTTATTGGACCAACGTCTATTGGTAGCCGGGACAAGCTCTCCAGCTTCGCAGAGCTCTTCCTCAGGTCTGGAGAAGGTAACCAGAGTGTCTGAATGAAATACAAGATGGGTCAGATTGTTAAGCACAAGAGGTTCACGTGGGGCGCTGTAGAAGACCACTTACAATGAAGTGGGCAGCAAAGGATTAGCAGCCAGTCAGGCGTGTTACAAGTTGTTGCAGTGAGCCATAAAACCAGTATCTCTGTTAGGAATTTAAGTTCCCATGCTCATCTTTTGAAGTCATCCTTTGAGGACAAGGACTGAAGTATGCTGTTGATTATTTACTCAAGAGAATGGCCCTGTGGTTAAGGCAATAGCCTGCAACTTAGAAGAGCTGAGGTCAATTCCCTTCTCTGCTACAGACTGCTTGTTTGACCTTGGGTGAGTCATTTAGGGCTAGACTTTTAAAGGTATTTTGCGCCGGTTTTTAAAAATTTGGCCTTTAGTCTTTCTGGGCCTCAGTTCTGCATCTGTAAAGTGATGATAATAGGTCTACGCTACCTCACAGTTGTGCATGCAGATAAATACATTAAATATTAGGAGGTGCTCAGATACTACAGTAATGGGGCCATACAGGTGCCTAAGCTAATTCAATATCAAATAAAGTAGGACAAAGGAATGTAGTTTCTGGGTACATTAAGCAATGTGTGAATTCTTAGATCTTCTTACTATACACAACATGCGCTACTCCACGATGTGAAGCAGAATACTTTTTTATGAATGATCCATCTGTTTCTCGAAGTGTGTTGATCACACAGTGTTTGCTGGTTTGTGTAAATATGCACCGTGTCCCCATGTTTGTAATTTTTACTGCGTTAACTATATTGTTCAGTAATTACCCTAACCACTTTTGTTTGTTTTGTTTTTTGTATTGAGTAGGGTTGTTAGTGTTTTAGTATACAAATAAGAACGGAAAATAGGAGTTTAGTTCTCTCTGAGTCTAATTAGAGCATAACATACAAAGGGTTTTTTATCTGATTTTTTATTTCTTGGTCCCAGGCACCGGAAAGAAGCAAACAAATGAAACAAAACAAGCACCACCCTGATTTGGGTAAAATCCTTTGCAGTCACTCTGAGTGGGATCTATGGGCCAAATTCTACTCTCACTTAAATTGCATTGCACTGAGTGAAGTTACTGCTGATTTAACTCTTTGTAAGCAAGAGCAGAGTTGGGATCAAGGTGTTACTCTCCCTTTGTGCATTCCTGCTCTGCATTTATTTTGATTCCTACTGTAAGTGCCTACTCACAGCTCTAGATGAGTTTATAGATTTAAAATACGTAGCAAAGAAGATTACATTGTGCACCCCACATACCAAACAGCACAGCTGCTCAAAACACAGTCACATGTAGTACTGAAGAATACTGGCCCACCACACCTGAAAGGCCCAGAATAGCCGTTCTTAAATTGACCTGCAAAAAGGGGGGAAGGGGGAGAGATTTGTGCCCTTTTTTCCCAATCTTTATTATGTATAAAGAAGCTTGTAATGTTTTCCTAATACTATTACTTTTCCCCCCCAAAAGACTATTGGATGACTGGACATACATAGGATGACCTAAAACCCACTATGTAAACGAACCCTAATTAGTTCAGATAATAAATGATTGATATTTACCCTCTTTACAGCTCTTGTTTTGCATGCCTGCTTTTGTTAGCATTTGTTAAATTCAAATGTCTGAGAAACAACTCGGAGAAAAGATGTTTTCATTGAAAGTTCAACATCTCCAGCCCCTCTGTTCAGAGATGAGAAAAATGATACAATAGTAAGAATTTATAAAAAATAGTTTTTGGAAGCAATATAAGCATTCATGCTTCAAGGCAAAAACCAAACCTCTAATGCAGTGGTTCTCAACCACTGCTCTCATGGAACCTTTAGGAAGAAATTTTCCCTGTGGGCAGATAATTGCATAACTGCAGCCTGTAGGTTTCTTGTAACCGCCTCAGAAGCAGATGGTACTAGCCACTATCGGTGGTGATAGGATACTGTCCTAATCCAGAATGTCAATTCCTATACACCTAAAACTCATCATCTCTCTCTCTCTCTAAAGACCTCCACACTCCAGCAAAGCCAGAGAAGGTCATTCTGATACTTCTAAAGTTTACAAGTGAGCGGAAAACAGGGCTTTAAAATAAAACAAACAAATCTTTCAGGCCAGCTTTACACAACACAAGTCAGTGAAAAAAGGTAAATAAACTTTCTCCTTCTTTGCAGGTCACCTTTAGAATTGAATGTTACAGCATTTCAGATCAATTGTAGCTCATTGTCCGGAAGTGGAGAATGTGTTTGTTGCCCCCGATTGGGGAAGAATTGCACACACCATCTCAGTTTTGCGGCCTTGTCTCCCTGTCTCCATACTGACCTGCTCATTTGTCTCATCTACCTGTTAGGCCTGGTCTTTTAGACTGTAAGCTTGTTGGAGCAGAGACTGTCATTTTCTGTGTGTTTGTACAGCACCTTGCAAAACAGGCTCTGACCTGGCTGGCATGAAGGTCCTACCATAGCATAAATGTTAAACAATATATAATAATAAAATTATAGGCTAAAAAATTAAGAGATTTCTGATTTTTGCTTCTTTCTTTAGAATCTAAGCTTTACTTTTTTTAAAGAGTCTGCTTGTGTTTTTCATCATGAAAACAACAGGCAGATGCTGTTAACCTAGATTTGAAAAAAAAAAAAAAAAACCAACCCAAACCTACCTTCCTCTTAGATGTGAACTTCATACCTTACTTGGGGACCATTAAAATGCTAGCATGAAATGACTAATGACATTTCAAAATTACCTCACTCTTTGCTGGAATCAAGTCACCTATCAAAACAGCATACCCAGTGCTGCTCTCAGGGCCCAATCCAGCTCTCTCAAAATAAACAGGAGTCTTTCCTTGACTTCAGTGGTGTGAATCAAGTCCTCACCTACTCCTGTACCTGCCCAGAGGCATACAAGAGGACAAAAAATGGTCACCCTTCTTTCCTTAGGATAGTTATTTCAAAGCAACACATCCCTGACACACTGCCGAAGCTGGAGAGACCGTCCTGGGGTGCTTTCTTTCCCAGTGTTTGCAAAGTGTCCTTGTTTTCCAGTCCCTCCTCCTCCTCCATAGTGATAGTTTTGGAGGGCAGATACATAGGATGAATTTTAAAATGTTTGCTACAAGCAACTGTATGTATCACCTGGCAGATGGGTGCTGTGGAAGTAAAGAGTGTCTTGGGACTCATGGGAGAACTAAGCAATGTTCTATAACCCTATGGGAGTGAAAGACTGAGACCGGATTTCAACTAAGAGTTTTATGAACAGAGACAACAAAGTAAGACCCCATCTATGTTTCAACTATAACCAAATTAAAGGACCCAATTAAGATTGTCCAGGTTTTTAACCTAGTCACAGGGCACGGTCAAGTTTTGTCTACACTACCACTTTTTGCCAGTGACACCAGGTGGGGACTATATTATAAGCAGCTCCCCTGACTTAATTATTTTTATAGTGTACACAGAGACTTGTTTGGTGCCTGCATTCACAGAGGCCCCTACCTGCTTCTTTTAGACCCAAATGTGCATTCGCTGAACATTCAACACTGCTAGGTTTTGAGTTTTGAGTTAATGCAGGATCAGACCCTTACTAAGATGGATTGATTGTATCTGCTTATGCCATTTTAAAGACACACCAGTAACTTCACATTACCTTGACTCAAGAAACTGAGCAAACAGGCTTTTAGCTATCACTACATGCTACAAAAGTTTAAAAAGAAAAAAGGAAATCAGGAACATTCCCCACACATTCATTTTTCCTGATATGTTCTTCTTGCTTGGTTTCCACTGGTCATCATAGCTGCTTTTTATTTCAGGTGCTGCTACATACTTTTTTATGTAACTCTAATATTGACTAACTATTATACATGGTTACAAGGTCCACCTTAGGAGTCATGAACTGTGTTATCGGTGAGTCTTTCTTTCTAATTTGTACTAAACTGGTGCCCTAGAATGGTGTTAAGGGGCAGTCTCTTCAATGAGACGTTAAAACAGCATCGATCCTTGCCAGTTGGTTACAGTCCCACAACCCTTTTTGCAAGAGTTCGGAATGTTAACCCTGAAGTCCTGGCTAAATAGGGTTTTTTTGCAATTTCAGCTGTATGCAGTATTTTCATTCATTTCCTGTTCTAAATTGTTAGTGTTATGTGCTTTCAGACAAGCTGTTGCTCTCCCCCGACACCTCCACTGCCACATTTCAGGGGTGGATTCAACAATCCTTGTGTGTAGCATCCTAGTCGGTCTGTTAAGCGCTTTAGGAGCCTTTAGAATGAAAGGTAATATTAGCATGCAAGATTTTATGCAGAGGGAGCTGGTCTAGTGGTCTGAGCATGGGACTAGGCGCCAAGTTCTCTTGATTTCCAGCTGTGCCTCTCTGAGCTTGCACAAGTCATTTAACCTTTTATGCCTTGAGTTCTCTCTCTGTAAAATGGACATAACACCTGCCACACACGGGGGTTATGAGGCTTAGTTCATTAGTGTCCGTGTAGTGCTTGGAGATCCTCAGATGGAAGGCACCCAGAGCACAGGGGTCTCACCAGTAATGCCAACACACCTTGCACTGCATAAAGGTGCACAAGAGACAAGATCCCTGCTCCAAAGACCATGCAAAAGGGGCCCAGAGCTGAAAGCGGGACACAGCACCCAGATCCCTATTTGGATTCCAGCCCCTCAGAAGTACAGGGATGGATTTGACCAGTTAGAGAAACTGGGACAGTGGGACCCAGACCCTGTCTCCCCCCCACCCGCACCCCCAGGGATAGGGACGGGGGTGGGATGGGAATCCACCTGCTCCTGTGACACTGAGGGTGCACGGTGGGTGGGGAGGCAGTTTCAGAGGGCTCCTCAGGAGCCTCTCACTTCTCACCCCCATCCCTCCGCTCCCACACCCAGGGAGCAGCAGGGAGACGGGCGGGGGAGGGGGAGCCGTACTTCCCCTTCAGCTCTAGCGCTACAACAGCCTGATTTCCCCGAAATGATGCTCGCCAGCCAGCCAATGAGCGGCGGGCGGAGCCCAGTCAAGCTCTGGGGCGAACGCTGATTGGTCGGCAGGAGACGTTCTGGCCAAGGTGGTGGGGAATCCCGGCTAGTGTAAGGATATACTGAGACCACTGCGCTTCGCCGCCTGCAGAAGTCGCGGGTCGTTCACGGGCGGCGGATCTACCGGCTCACCGGGCACCTTTGCAAGGCTGTGCACTGGAGACCGGAGAACAAGGTGGGTCCACGCCTGGTGCAGCTAACAGCCGTCGAGTCTCCTGCTCTCCGCTCCTGCCACGAGCACTCGGTGCAGGACAACTTGGGAACTAGAGTTGCAGGACTTTGCAGGACTTTGCATTCGGTCCTGTAACCAGGGAGGCCAACAAGGAAATAGCAGGAAAGCAGCTGGTCTCCGGAGGCTTGGCAAGACAAGGGATGCACTGAGTATTTAGTCGTGTGAGCCAGGGGACAGAGAGCAGAGATCAGTCGCAGGAAGTTTGCATGGCAAGTAAGATGCAATAAATGGCCTTAGCCCTGCAAGTCAACTTCTGAACTGGTAAACGAGGAGTTTAGCGAATTTGCGGTGCACGTAAGAGGTTCAGTCACTTTCTGGCGACAGAATTTATCTTGCTAGGGAGGAAAGGGTTTGTTGTTGCTTTTACTTGTATGTACAGTTATGCAAAGACAAAGTAAGAAGCACCTCTAATTCTGTGCTTGTGCATCAGACTGCTTTCTGAGGTGAGGGTGGGGGAAGAGATTGAGACAAATACGAGCAACTGTGTGACAACAAAGGGTGCTGTTGCTGCTCTCTGATACACAGGAAGTAAAGGCTGAAAATAAAATCATGCTTTTGGCTTCAACACCGGAGAGCAGCGTTCATAGGCAGCAGAGAGAATTAAAGCATTTGAATGCAGATGAGGTTGGGAAAAGCTAAAAATAGTCAAGGTTTATGGGGAAGGATCTTTGGGACCAACAAATAAAGAGTCAAATCTTCAGGCATTTGCAGAACTGGCCACAAAAAAGGTGACTGCTGTATTTTATGATTTAGTGAATTTGAGGATTGTTTGTTCAATGAGCCATGTTGCAAATTAACATTTAAGTGTGTGAAATTCAGGTGTATAATTATTAGTTAGAGAAATATAAGATCGCGGGATGTATTTTGAAATGTATTTTGGAAATATATATTGTATAAATACGCATATAAATACAACTTTAAACAAAAAATCACTGCAAGAATTTTGGAGCTAGCACAGTTGATGGCATTGTTTTAGTCTCACAAAACCAATGATAAGTAAAATGAACACTCACAAACTGTGTGAAATTAATGGCAAAGCTTTAACTTTACACCTCCCAGTGCAAGGAAATGCTGAATGCAAGCATGCTTAATAAACCCATCTGAATCTGAGTAACACAAGAGTCATGGAGAAAAGTATAACATTCTGTATTATAATTTGCCCAACGGGGTAGGTAGTGAGAGTGGAAGTCAGAAACCTTAGTTATTGGCTGCTTAGGAATGAAAATATTGCATAACATTTCTTCATGTTAGCATAATCTATTGTGTCAATACATCCATGAGGAACAGTAAGCATATGGTGACAGGGCCCCATGCCTTTCTGTATATGTGTACGGAGGGCCTGATTGCGATTGGGGCCTCAGGATGCTATTATCAGACACATTACATCATAAATATAATTTGCTGTTCAGGATTGCTTGCCAGCGTTTAGTAATGCTATTTTCAGTCACAAACATTGCATTCCTGTTTCAGTTTATATACTTGTCATTAAGTATGAAGGAGCTGCATAAAGCTGAAAGTAATGTCAACTGAGGCTTTTTTAGTCAAAGTCAAGAACCGCTTCTGGCTTGAAATTGTCTAATTAACTGTGTTTTACAATAGGGCTCCAAGCATCATTCCTTGAGTTCAGTTTTGCAGCCCTTCTTTAAGCCTATCCTAGCACCAAAGCTAAATGCTAATGTCCACATGGAGGCCACACAGGCAGGAATGTGTTCTAGGAAAAGAGGAGCCCAGTGGAAAACCTGCATGTTAACTTGGAGAAAGTATTTATTTGCTCTCCTCTCCCATTATAAAGGGGAGTGGGGTTATGTAAGCTTAACCCCACTGCCAGCCCCCTGAAGCTGTCGAGGAAGGTCTAGGATTTGTAAAATGCTGAATTCTATTGTTTTGGAAATGCTGATATTTTCATATAAAAAACAAGACAAGAAATATATTTATGCCAGTAGGTCTTAGTGTAAGGAGAAATTTGTAGCAGAGTGCAACGTTTATAGACTAATCTACTGCAATGTTGTTGTTTTTTTTTGAAAAGGTAAACATTAAGAACAGGGGAAACTTGGCACTGAAATAAGTGGCAAGGAAAAGACAAGTAACAAAGACACTCCCTCAGAAAGAATTTTTTTGCTAGACTATACTTCCTCTGGAGCCTAACACTCACGCTTCACATGCACACGCCCCCTCTCCCAGGTACAAAGACTTAAGAATTTTTTGTTCAGGAGATGTGCAGGTGTGATAGCCCTGGAGACTGACATCCATCCTTTGGTATGGCACAGGACAAGTGCAGCACAGGACTTAGCAATTCACACTGCCCTGCCAGCATGCCTTGGCCACAGCTTGGAGTGACTAACACTGTGGTTGCAAAGAGAGAGTTCAGAGTCCATGAATCTCTGACTCCTTGCCTTCTGCACCGAGCCTGGGAGGCAGAGAACCAGAGGTGTCAGAGGCTTGTGAGATGTGGCAATTTGCTCACTGGGTAAAGGTTTGAGACCAAACTCTTTTCACGTAAGCCACCAAACAGCACATACAGTAATACTTCTCTCTCACTGCAGGGCTGAGTTCTGAATAGTATCCTAGACGGGAAGTGCTCTGCATCCCAGTACCAACCTCTGGAGCCATTCAGTTTCCCAAATTAATAATTTTACTTATCTACTTAAGGGATCATGTAGCCAGATTAGAACAAAAATTGCCATTCAGGAACTGCCAAGATGTTGGAAGAGAAATTGTTTATTGATTCTGGGCCAAGTTTTGGTTTTGTTCAATGCATACTACCCATTACTACGAGTGTTAAGAGTAAGCAGTGAGGGATGTCATTACAAAATGACCAGCATACCAGAATATTTACTCTTTTGCTTACCTGTATTTATTATTTTCCTTTCACAGACAACATGCCAGTAACAAGAATGCGCATGAGGCCCTGGCTGGAGTTGCAGATTAATTCCAATCAAATACCAGGATTGGTGTGGATCAACAAGGTGGGTTTCTTTGTCGTTACTTTTGTATCTTTAATCATCCTCATCCTGGTATTCTTAGCTGATGTTATATAAAAATCAAGGTCACATAAATAGATTAAAAGAAAATGGAAAGAGTTTACACACACTACATAAAACAGCATTTTTGTTTTCAGAAAACAGTAGCTGTAATTGATCGATGATGAATGGAGTAGACCTGACTTTTATAGGGAAAGTACTAGGAAGGAAAAAAAATGAGAGCAGTCAGGCTATAACATTGGGAGCCAAGAACATCTGAGATCTGCCTCTGTCAAGTCATTTATCTCAGTTAAGGAATCAGTGTTACAGTCTCAACCACTGAATGATTGACTACTCTCACCAAATCTTGAGAGATACTGAGCACCTGGACCATTGACTTCAATACTGTATGCCCACCACTTCATTGAGAATTACAGCCATATGACACGCACCCACAATAAGATTGTTTAGGTTTATCCTCATTGATTCAGGCCTTTTTGCTTGTTGAATATTTTGAACTGTAAAGTGTCTTGAAGCGCATATGAAAGGAGCTATCTGAGCTAAATTAGTGTTGCACTGTAGGAAATATTTTTCTTATGGTGTCCATAGGTCCTTATTGTTAATTTTTAAAAAGATTCTGTGCAGACAGAGAAAGACACAATTTTATGATAAACATAAGGATCAGAGACAAACCAACAGACCAAGGTAGTTCTGAGATGAGGCTGACAGTGTCCCTCATATCTATTATATCTTGTTATACAGCTCTTTGAAACTCAGAACCCTTGGGGAACGTTATATGGGATGTAGCACATAATATGGTACTAAGTGTATCCTACATTAGGAATCTGGTGGCAGCCTTAATGCAGAGTTCCCTTGTCGTGGCTGAGTTATCTTGGATTAAGTCCATATTTAGTCACGAGTGGGTGTATGTTATATTCCCTGTATTCAAAACTGCATTGTTTAACTACAGGATAAGATGATGTTCCAAATCCCATGGAAACATGCAGCTAAACATGGCTGGGATATAGATAAAGATGCCTGCCTTTTCCGGAGCTGGGCCATTCATACTGGTACGTGCTTGTTTTTAAATTCTGTCTATCACATAAACAGGTAGAGCCTAATTCTACCCTAATCTACATCCCATGTAACTATATTGACTGCCTTATGTGACTGAAGAATGGAACACAAACTAGTTCTTTTGGGAACGATCACTGCAGAGTAGTCTGAAAATTCTGAATACTTACGCACCATCCCTTATTTATAGGGAGATACAAGATAGGCGAGAAAGCGCCAGACCCCAAAACTTGGAAGGCAAATTTCCGCTGTGCCATGAATTCACTGCCTGATATTGAGGAAGTGAAGGACAAAAGTGTCAACAAAGGCTGCAGCGCAGTCCGGGTTTACAGGATGCTACCACCCTTAACAAAGCTTCAGAAAAAAGGTATGTGTATTACAGCCTATCCTCAAAATAATTTGCCTTAAGGGGACCATTACTGCTGTTTATAGTCTGTTTACATTTCCTGTTCTGCTTGTGAATAGGTACAGTATAAATTCCTTGATAGAAGTAAAGTATTGCTGTGAATAAGCAGTCTTATTACTGTTGCTAAATATTACTTTGGATGTAGAGCTCCTTTCATCCCAAGATCTCATGGCACTTTTTTGAAAATTAATTCATTCTCACAATACCCCTAATGGGATCACTTCATCAGGCACAGAAGTGCGCTCCCCTCAGGGATGGGAAGAATACAGCAGTCACTGAAATCAATGGCGAAACTCCCAGAGCATGATCATGCCCTTGCAGCGCAAAGCATTACTACACAGAGCAATTGCGGTCGTGTATGATTGGAGCCATCTGAAGTGGCTGCAGGCTTTTTCTCACGGTCACCGTGTTTTTGCTTTCACAGAAAGGAAGTCAAAGTCATCTAGAGAGTCAAAAAACAGGAGTAAGAGAAAGGTATGTATTGACTCTGGCAGTTAAAGAAGTCGGAAGTTTGCTTTGAAGTTTTGACATTTTGGGAACAAATAGATCACATCTTGGTCTAATAGATCTTTCATTCAATGCATGTGTCTTTATAGACATACGAAGACCCGAGGATGGATGAGGCAATAGAAGCACTGAACAGCAGCAGTCTACCAGATGACCACAGTGGTTATACAGTTCACAGCTATGCAGAACAGGAAGTGGAGATTGAGAATGCTTCCATCACCCTAGGTGAGATTCAATTTTAGTTCTTCTAACTTAGCAGAATGTGCTGCACTTACCAAACCCCAGTATAGGAGATCTCAGCCTCATAATCAGCGGTAACGGTGGCTTTTCCTTGGCAGCTATATAATGGGATATATGCAATGTGCTGTAGCATGGGCCATGAGGGATTGGAGGCTATTCCGAATCAGAAAGCCTTTGCATTTCCTAAAAATTCTAACTCTTCCTTTCTGTGCATTCCACAGATCTCTCACCGTGTGATATGAATGCACTGACAGATTGGAGAAATCCAATGGAAATAGCAATGGCTGACAGCACCAATGACCTTTACCACCTTCAAGTGTCACCTTTGGCTTCATCTTCTGAAGGTTGGTATTTTATTGGTTGAAACCTCAGGTCAACCAGATAGAAATAATCCTACCACTGATGGTTTCAGGGCAGAAGCAAGACATGAAGCTGCATGGGGTGCCAGAAAAAACAATAGGTCCTTTGTACAAGTGGCAAGATCTAGGATGCGTTCCAGGGTTAATGGGATCTACTCATCTGTAGTGAAATTTATTACAAAAACAAAAAGCTTTAGTTTGTTAAAGTTGAAGGGCCTTATGTTGCATCTCTTACACGTGCAAAGCTCCTGCTGAAGTCATTGGCAGTTTTGAGTGCACAAGGACTGAAGGTTTGGATGAAAAATATTTTCATTAGCTGCCTGAACTGTGCTGGGATATAACATGTCTCAGACTACTCACTTCCAGGTATAAAAGTGTCACCATCAGGGGTAAGGAAGAGATCTCTGATCATGATGCATTGTTGCTGAGTGCTTTGTACTGAGAGCTCCAGGGGGAAAGATTTCTTCCCCCAACCTGCTGGGAGGGTGTAGAGCAGATGCACAGCCAGCCTACAACTGTCACTGAAGTCCATGATCTCTAACAGAAACTGGGTTTATAAGAGGACAGGGGAAGTTTGAGAGTGATGGAAGCCTCCAGTTGTGGATCAGCTGTCCACTCCTCTGATGTGATCTATCCCCAAAACCATGTCACATCACTGCAGGAGGAGGGGTACACAAGGGGCTCAGAGTTTCCTAGAGTGGTGATGTCTATAGCCTGCAGAAATTCCTAGGGCTTCCTGTTACCCAGAGAGGTAGCAGAAGTGACCCTGCATCTCCTGGCTTATAAGATGTTTTAGTGCTATTATGTCAATAGAAAACATGAAGTAGCCTCTGGTGATAACTGAATGGAAAAGCTGGGAAGCTGATCTGTGATTTTTGCCAGTGAGGACACCGAGTTAATGGAAACATGTTTTCTTCTTTTCCCCATGTCTTCATAAAACCTAACAGTAACAGATGATGATGCAGAAGAAATGAGAGAGCAACTTTACAAGGTAAAAAGATTATTTCTTCTTTTCAGAATAATATTGAATAAGTTGCTATTTGTATCAAGGGAGGAGGAGAAAACAAAACATATAAACAGAGTTAGGTGTACTTGTAAATAAAAATCCTGTGTATAGCCAGAATATGGAGAACACCACACAGATGGAAATACTTTATATTCTTCTGTCACTTTGAGAGCACATGTACCATTTGAGAGACAAACATTGAAAAGCCTAGTGATGGATCAGAGACTGAGAAGACATTTACACTCTGGAAGGAACCTCTTCTATACCCCCAGCTAACGTGGTGCATTTAAATCAATTTAGCTATACATCTAGGCATGTAACACATTAATCACTATTATTTATAAGCACCTTCTTTCTTGGGGTGTTCTCTAGGCATGTGTTCTGCATTAGCTTGATCCCTACTTAATAGGAATTTTACATGTATGAGCAAGGTTTAGCATTTATGAAAGTGAGGGGCTATTAGCAGTAACCATAGTGTGAGTAGGTTTTGTGCGAGCTTCCCTACAGGGGTCTTCTGTACTGATCCGCAGTACTTATGCTAGTCCAGTGTTAGCTCTCTTGTGTGAAAATTGACAATCCCAGCAAATTGTGAGGTCGTTTTATGATGTGTATTCATAGTTATCTACATCATGATGAAATCTGCCCTTAAATTTAACTGCAATGCCAGCTGGCATCATCAGCCCTTTGTAGGAAATATTGTTGATGCCGATCTGTTTGTCCAATCAGGTTTGGTTTGTTCTCTTGAACATTGTAAGGCCTGCACATTTCAAACCTTCCCCTTCGTCTCTTACAGCTGTTTGAACAACAAGACTGGCATGCAACCAGTGTCGGTGGGAAAGGGTATCTCACCAATGAGCCCGGCACACAAAACATTTGCAGCAACTTCAGCTACAAGGAGCAAGATTCTGAAATAGATACAACCTCAGGTACAAATACCTTAATTTCTGAAGCAGAGTTACTGAGAATGCAACCAGAGGCAGAGGGAGAAGCAGATTAAGCTCTTTAGGCAAGATGACTTAAGTTGGGTGGAAAACCAAAAAGAATAGAGCAGTTCATGCATTACTCTGTTTTATTTGAGATTTCTGATGTTAATTTCAAATTGAAGGAGTTTGCTGGGGATTTTTTAAAAGACAATTTGTACTAGAAAATGTACCACAGATTTGTGTTTAAAAGTTACGTTTATATGCAGGCTTGGCTCAATTAGTGGGAATTCACAGAAATACGTGCTTAACTCAATTTCCATTTTAGCCTTACAGATTACTTTGAATGTGTGTCAGTTTCCAGAGTTAAAGTTACCTAGCCATATCGCGAGTGAGAATGTTTAAAAAAAAAAAAAAGTTGTAATAAGGATTTCAGCAAATTTAAAGCATTTTTAAGATAAAAATCTTGCTGATATATTCAATTTTAGTCAGAGATCATTTGAACAGCATTTAAATTTCACTATAGTATTATTAATATACATTCAATATTTTGCTGCTGCTGCTGCACATGGTAAATTTCTTCTCATTTCTTTCTTTTTTTTTTTTTTTTTTTTTAGGGGAAATAGAGTTCAGATTTTGTACTGATCTGAAAAGCAGTCTAGAATTCTCTTGGCTGGACACAGTTCGATCCACTGGTATACAAGCCATTCCATGTAGCTTGTAATCCTCTTTTGCTTCCTCAGACTGTGAACTGCTTTACTTCTCCTGTTCCTCATGAAAGTGAGCAGAGTGGAAGGCATTTGTTTGTTACTGACTGTGTGAGAAGAAAGAACCTCTACTTTCCGTTTAGCTTCTGGGACTGAACAGATCGAGCCATCAAAACTCCATTATTAAAAAAACGTTAGCAGAACTGCGTGCATTGACGTTGGTTGACTAAGCCATTGTCCTATAAAACTTAAAATTGCTTCTGATGTGAAGCTGTTCCTACATTAATGTCAAATGGGGTTCTGACCTTTTTGTTGGGATACAAGTGAAAGGTGCTGTGGGTCAGTAGAAGCTGGGCTAGGATCCCCATTTCTCTCTCTGTGTTTCATATTATAACTTAAAAGCACTGCTTTTGGAGGAGATCATCTACAGTTTCATTTACTCTCCTTTACCAAGCTAGTGCTTAGGGGGCACAGGGCAAATGTGCCTGTTCATGTTAGCTCTGGTTGCTACATACCTGGTGAAGTACTTTTGAGCTTGATGACAATCATTACAGATTTTTGGATTCAACAAAAATTGCACTAATTGACCCTCTTTTCTTTGATCACTCCAGCACACGTTTGATCGACAAATCAAATTCCTCACTTTTGTAAATATGTTTAGTCCAAGAAAATGTGAAAATCAGCTACAGGCTTTGCTTCTACGTATTACAATTGTTCAGAAGATCTGCTCATAGGACATTCTATTCTGTTGTCATTATGCAGGACGTCTACCAATTTTTCATTTAATAATTATGAAGGAGCAGCCACACTTTGGGACCCATACATTTTTGCACTGATGGGCATAACACTTTATTTATACAGTGCCTTTCATGCTCTTTCAAGCCAATTTAATGCTCTTCATTGCAATAGAGTACATAGACTACCATGTACCGTATATACCCAATGAATTGTGTAGAGAAGATCTTTAGAGAACCAAAAGCTATAAGCCTATGCAGAGCAGTACAAAGTACAAAAAGGAGAGAGGTCTTTTTGATTTATGCTTAAATATCTGGAAACACATCAAATCACTAATTGTAACTGAGCATTTTCCTGTACATAGTTGTGTATATAAAAAGTGTTGTATATTTGTTTTAATAAAAATGTTTTATATATGAAATGTATTTGACTTACTTGAAAGCTAATGAGAAAATGTATTCTGGGTTGTTTGGGCATTTCCTGAGAGTCAGATTGCTGGAGGAAATACTCCTAGGGTCACCATGTTTAAATACGGGATCTGTTGTGATCCTGACTAGTACCCAACAGAACACTCATTGACTTAAATGGGATTCCCTCCATCACTTTCAACGAGAGTCAACTGGGAGCCATAGGCCTGGTCTGCATTGGAGACATTTTAAAAAATTTCCACCATTGGAACCAGTGGCTTATTTTTACCAGTGTTAGAAACATTGAGAAACCCTAGTTTAGGGGGGCCACTTTCTGTCACTGATACTTTAAGTACGATGCCAGTCAGACCTGCTCTGAGCAGCGATAGAGGACTTGGTACTTAAAAGAAAAAAGCACCAGTGGCCTGTCTGTGCTCTGGCTCCCAATATTGCTAATACCAGTGGAATCAAGCTGGTATCAGTGAAGATGAGACGTTTTTAGAAGTGTCCTGAGTGTAGATATAGCCGGACAGGCTAGACCCCTCGAAGTAGAAAAGCAAATAGACATTTAGCTGCAGAAAAGAAGCTTAACTTTTTACTTGGTTTTGTTTTTCCACATGCTGGATTGCAGTAAGCACTACGCTGCATTAGAAAACACTCCTTCTGGGGCAAGTGGAGAGAAGGGGCAGATAGGGCAGCACACGTGGCCTGAGTTAGAGACCCTGAAATCCGATACTGCTTACAACATGGTGTGTGGTACTCTTGCATGCAGCTGAGTTTGGGACAATGCAAATTCAAGCTCCAGCTGAGGAAGAAGCTGGGTCAGATCAGTCTCTGGGGTCAGTGACACGTTTGAGGAATAACACCCTTAGTCTGAAGTGAGAAAAGAGATTGGAGAAGTCAGAAGCCAGCTGGCAAGGATGCACACACAGACACAACCAGTAAATAATGCTTCTATCCCCTGGCAGCTGGCCTTGATGTGCAGCGTGACTAATGCTGAGCAAATATCAGAACACTTAGAGAACTTACACTCTTGCTAAGGCTTGATGCTTCATTCCTTGCTTACTCAGGCAAGATTCTTATGGACTCAAATGGGAAGTTTTGCTTGAAAAAAAAAATACTGCGGCATCAAGCCCTTAAAGAAACACCAGGATAGGAAGTTAAGACCAAGATCTAAACACTCGGGCCTGATCCAAAGCCCACCATGGTCAATGGAAAGATTCCTATTGGCTTCAGTGGGTTTTGACTCAGGCTCTTATTGAGCATGAAATAGAGTGTAAAGAAACATGGGAAAGTATACCCAAATAGTCAAAAGTGGGTCATGTAACTCACCACTAATGGAGATACAGAGGAAAAGAGAGAAATAAAAGCGAGGCCATAAAAATTAGGCGTTACTGAAAACTAGCATATTTGTGCAAGATGGATGGCCTCTGGAAGCACAGGGAATGAAGCGGTGAAGAAAGATTATTTCATTATCTGTCACTATCACCAACCCATACATTAACTTTGATGCAACTCAAAGTGGCAGACAACTGTGGGCAGTGGAGAAAAGCACCTTTCCCTCAGCTAGGTATCAAAAATGTCACAAAAGTCTTTCCCCATCATACTGGCGTTGCTTGTGGTGTAGCTGCAGAAGGGAATATTGCGGTTAACCCATTACTGATATCAGCCTCTGTGCTTGCTGGTGCCCAGTAGTAGAGGTAAGAATTTGAATGGTGTCAAGATGGTTGTTCAGTAGTTAGGTGGAATCAGTTGATCCATGTGGTGGGTTTTACTCAGCTGGAGAGTACATGTCCTTTAAGCACTGGGTTCAATTACATGGTCTTACATGCAGTTGCTGCTCAGAGCAGATAGCATCTCACCTGCCTGATGTGAACTGTATCTACTAAATAGATATTGGTGACGAAGACATTGTGTTCTCCGATGTTCCCCACAAAAGGGGCTATTCCCACTTGCATGGTAATGAAGCACTCCCACAATGCGCCCTGCAAAATCTTCATGGAAGCCACCTAGAGAACATGCTGGCTGCCCTCTGGCTTGGATCACAAGTAGGACTGGAAGTGGGGAAAACATTTTTGCTAAGTGTAACGCAGCATCGATATAAACCTAGAGAGGGATTAGGCTTAGCGCGTAGCAGTGGAAGGAAATCAACTTTGTTTAAAAAGCTAAAATTTTTAATTTAATTTAACTTAAAAAGCATTAAAATTTCCTATGTAGCAGGGAAAATGAACTATATTAATGAAGATTTTCTTCAGCCCATAATAGTTTATTCAGTTGGGTAAATTCACCTACACATGAAAGGAGAGAAAGTGTCTACAGGTTACACCGTGATATAGGAGGATGGGTGTTTGGGAATTTTTTTTTGGAGATTACAGGCTAGAGACATAGATTTGGGGACAAAGTGGGGAAGGCTGAAAGGAGGACACTACCTTGCAGCTGAGAGTCACAAAAAAGACCTCCTAAAATATCCTGGGATTGTCTCTAACCAGCCCCCACCTTCCTTAGTGACTTCCTAAATTAGGGTATATACTTCAGTGCAGCTTTTCTATGTTCTGCTTTGCCAGTCAAATTAGTTTGTATGTAAAAGAGCTGGAATTGGAACTGGTGACTATGAAACTGGGAATATTTTCGGGCAATAACCTCGGATGGAAATAAACTGAGCTCCGACCTCAGAGGAGGCTATGCCAGGAGTACAGCGCTGGCTGGAGTAGTATTAAAATAGAACCCTGGAACGGTGCAGCATAAACTGAACACTCTGGAGGGTGCCTCGCACGGCTATGCAGCTTGTTTAGCGAGGCCATCATTTCCAGTATTTCACTGCCCTTCTGGTGTCTTTAGTAGATCTTTCCTGGAAAACATTTTCTTCAATGTCACCGGTTTCTTTCAGTATATTTTTAGGAAAGCTGCCGTGCCGCTTGGGCCTTGAGAAACATACTGGGCACTTAGCTTTGGACAAACTTCATGCCACTAACATAAAATGACATTCATTCAAGAAGCTGGACCCTTGGAGCAGCTGGAAAGGCTCAGAAGCTGCACTCCTGAAAGATAAATGCAGAACTTGCCCCACCTGAACATTAGATCTATACAAAGTGTGCATTAAATATTTAATATTATGTGTATTGCAGTAGAGCCTAAGAGGTTCAGACATGGACCAGGCCCCACTGTGCTAGGAGATGTATAAACACAGAACAAAAAGATGGTCCCTGCCCCAAGGAGTTTGCAATCTAATAAGCCTCCATGTGAATTTCCCTCACTAAATGAGAGCCATTGTGGCTGTGAAGTTGCCATAGGAGTTTGCACTGTGCATACATCTGGCATGGGGAAATTCCCACATAACAAGGGGAGCACATCATTGCAGTGAATCCAATTCCGCTCTGATCTCAGCCAAAGTAGCTAGATGGACATCTTTGGATGACATGAGAATATCTGCCTCTCATTTTGCATAGTTCGCAGAGGTGGAGTTTGTTCTCTTTGTTCCCCAATAACGTCACCGTTTAAAATAAACAGAACCCTTCCCCTCCCCCGGTTCCCCAAAGGATAAATCAGTGTCTAAAGTGTTCGGTGCCAACTGCCCCAACGTAATCAATGGGAGTTTTGCCACTGCCTTCTATGGGAACAGAATCAGGCCTTCCCTTTCCAGTTACGTTCATTTTCATCTGCAGTTGTTTTTATTCAGGTATTTACTGTAGTTCCCCTCCTCCCCCAAATCAGTTCATTTGCTGGAGAAGGAACGACAAAATCTACCAGAAACAAATTCCAGTGGACTCCCATAGACAGCCCCACAACATGACACCTCATGACGTAACGTCAGCACACACACACACACACACACCTTGTTGCAGCGACTATGGACACTTTGTGACTTTAAAGGCAGAATTTCTGGGGCTTTAAATCCAAAGGTTTTCATTGCTGCGGATACACTGCCATGCAAAGATTGGAGAGATCTGCCTTTGGATATTATTGCATTTTCTAGAGATACCTGTGAAATAATGCAGTGAGAGGGTGCTGATTTTCCCTGTGTTTTAACCCAAGCTGCTCACACAACTGCACCTGTCATGATTAAAAAATGGCATGTGCATTTCCCTCCCTTCACCCTATGTAAAGCCTTGTTAATCAAAAGGGTTTGGTGAGAATTGTACAGCCTATGGGTGGGATTGATCCTCCCCTGTCTGGCCCCTAAGCTCCACTCCCATGCAAAGGGAGTGGAAAGCATTACCACCCACTTTGCATAGGAGTAACTGCACCAGGCAGTGGAGACTCAGAGCCTGTAAATAACTCTGTTTGCAGTATCCTGAATCCTGAAGCCTGACTAGTTTTCCAGTTAATCACGTGACTTGCCATATCAGATCCTATAATGGCTTATGATTCTTCAGACTAAAGGTGTAAATGTACAATGGGGAAAACAAAAGGGGCATATTTTAACTTGGAGCTGCAAGATAAGCTATTTAAATAGCAACGTGTTGAATCAGAGTGCAAACGCTGATCTTCTTTACATTGGTGGACCTTCCCACCAGCTGACATAATCTGATAATTTTGTAGTGCTCTATATTGAATCAATGTTTTCACTGCCTTTTGCTCCTTCTCCAGAATGATACCTTATGTTCCTAGGTGTTATTGCTTTCACCAGGGAAACCAACTTAAATGTCTTTATGCCTTAGTCTTTATGCCTTAGATTGTAAGCTCTTTGGGGCAGCGACCAGTTTTTGGTTCTGTTTTTGTACAGCACCTAACACAATCAGGTCCTGGTCCAAACGAGAGGCATCATAACAAAAGTAAATACATAATCGGTAAAATAGAATTCTGCAAAGTGGATTACAGAGATTTATTTTAAATAAAGACACTGTATACAGAAGTCTCATTCAACATCTCCTTACCAATGCAAAGGGAAAGCAGAGTCTCCGTTTGATCAGATTCCCTATGGTTCGATTTTTAAGTGCATCAATTGTCTGGATATTAATCATTAATTTCGCAGAATAAAGCGATGGGCAGAACAGAGTGAGGATAGGGAGGCACCAGAACTCCTGGATTACAATCAAAGTGCTGCCTTTGACTCATTCTGCCTCAGTTTATCCACCCGTAAAATGGGGATATTAATTCCCTTCACAGGGGTGTTGTGGGGGGCTATAAAATTAATAGTCTAAAAATGCTAATTAGTTGTTTCTAAAGTGCTATAGAAGTAATAGGGTATTTTTTACCATTACAAATAATTTCAGAGTGCAGGGGCAGGTTCCCATAAGCACCATGTCAGAGCTACCCTGATGAAATGAACTGTACAGGACAAATTCATTGTAACTGCAAGCCCTTGAAAAAGCTATTCAACTGTGATAAGCTATGTTAAATCACATTCATATTGCAGGCAAGATCCCCAGCTTGTGTAAGTCGGCCTTGAAGCTGAGCAGGAACTGGATTTTCTGTTTTGTGGAAAATACCACCATTTTGAACTTTTTCCCCATTCCAAAACTGAACAAAATCTAAAAGTTTTGAAATTTCCCATCTAACAACATTCTGAAAAAAATATTTTGGATCAATTGAAAAGTTTTGCTCTGAAAAGTCAAAACATTTCATTCCAATTTTGACTTATGTAGTATAAATATTTTATCAAAATTAAAAAAATTAAAACAAAAAGTTGCTTCGGAACAAACAAAACATTCCATTTGGAAAAAGGTCAAAATGGAATGTTTTGATTTGATGGGAACGTTTTGGTCTGATTTTTTTCCACAGTGGAATTTCATCAAAATTGGTGTTTCCACAAAACATTTCGAGTTTGACAACTCACCATTTTTGACCAGAAAAACAGTCCGGTGGAAAATTTCTGACCAGCTTTAATTGGTATAGCTTTGCCATTTATACCAGCTGAGGATCTGACCATTCATGTCACCATAATGGTTACATTCAAGCAAGCAAAGAAGCTGAGGAATAAGGCTCCCATAGTGCCCTAATATCTACCTGAGATCCTGTCTCCAAGAGACAGACCCACAATACAAGACAAAGTCCCACAGGACATGACAGAGAGGAATCCAAACTGCAAAGTTTGGATCAGGATCTGGATTCAAACTTTTCCTAAATTCCAAGGATTTTGCTTTAGGGCTCATTTTTAGTTACATTCCAGGACAAGTTCATGGCGTTTGTATATTCATGCCAGAGGAATACACCATAGCTATAAATCCTACCATTTGAGGTGAGTTCAGATAAAAACAGAATAAAAACAATTTCATTTTAGAAATGATTCTTCGTGCTTTATTCCAAGTGTGGGGAGGTGAAGCACCTCTTAACAAGCTTTCAGGTTACAGAGCTGAGCAAGTTGTGATTTCCGCCAAAATGATTGAGTCCCAACTTCACGACTTCACCATTATGTACTTAGAAGGCTAATGTTTTCTGTGCCTCTTTGCTGAGAAAGCCCATCCATTGCGTACTCAGCCTGTGCACACAAACACGGGATTGGGCAGTGAAAAATATGGGCATATACACAAAATAGATGCCTCCCTTCTCTGCTGACTGGCTGTTTGCTCCACCTCTCTCCCACCCCCTTCTTCACAGTCCCTTCACCTCAGCCTCACTGCACACCTGCCTTCCACCCTCCAGTTCCTTCTCCCTTTTTCATTCCTTTCTTCCCTTCAATGTCTCGCTCTTTTCCTTTGTCGGCTTTGCTAATTCCTCCCCGACAGGACTTCACCCAAAAAAACAGAAAAGAAACAAGCCAACAAGAACAAAAGATAGTAGAGCGAGCCTGACATTTGCGATCATCACACTGTTCACTCTGCTTGTATGTTAGATCCCTTTTGTGACCTTTGTCTGTCTTTTCTATTTTGCTGGCAAGCTCATGTGGGCTCTAAGCCCTGGTCTACACTAGGAGTTTAGGTCGAATTTAGCAGCGTTAAATCGATGTAAACCTGCACCCGTCCACATGATGAAGCCCTTTTTTTCGACTTAAAGGGCTCTTAAAATCTATTTCCTTACTCCACCCCTGACAAGTGGATTAGTGCTTAAATCGGCCTTGCCGGGTCGAATTTGGGGTACTGTGGACGCAATTAGACGGTATTGGCCTCCGGGAGCTATCCCAGAGTGCTCTATTGTGACCGCTCTGGACAGCGCTCTCAACTCAGATGCAGTGGCCAGGTAGACAGGAAAAGGCCCGCAAACTTTTGAATTTCAATTTCCTGTTTGCATGGTCACCTGCAGCTTGCCACGCTAGCCAGACCTCATCAGCAGAGGTGACCATGCAGAGCTCATCAGCAGAGGTGACCATGATGGAGTCCCAGAATCACAAAAGAGCTCCAGCATGGACCGAACGGGAGGTATGGGATCTGATCGCTGTATGGGGAAAGGAATCTGTGCTATCAGAACTCCGTTCCAGTTTTCGAAATGCCAAAACATTTGTCAAAATCTCCCAGGGCATGAAGGACAGAGGCCATAACAGGGACCTGAAGCAATGCCGCGTGAAACTTAAGGAGCTGAGGCAAGCCTACCAGAAAACCAGAGAGGCAAATGACCGCTCCGGGTCAGAGCCCCAAACATGCCGCTTCTACGATGAGCTGCATGCCATTTTAGAGGGTTCAGCGACCACTACCCCAGCCGTGTTGTTTTGACTCCTTCAATGGAGATGGAGGCAACACAGAAGCAGGTTTTGGGGACAAGGAAGAAGATGATGATGAAATTGTAGATAGCTCACAGCAAGCAAGCAGAGAAACCGGTTTTCCCGACAGCCAGGAACTGTTTCTCACCCTGGACCTGGAAGCAATACTCCCCGAACCCACCCAAGGCTGCCTCCCGGACCCGCCAGGCGGAGAAGGGACCTCTGGTGAGCGTACCTTTTAAAATACTATACATGGTTTAAAAGCAAGCATGTTTAATGATTAATTTGCCCTGGTATTTGCGGCTCTCCTGGATGTACTCCCAAAGCCTTTGCAAAAGGTTTCTGGGGAGGGCAGCCTTATTCCGTCCACCATGGTAGGACACTTTACCACACCAGGCCAGTAGCACGTACTTGGGAATCATTGTAGAACAAAGCATTGCAGTGTATGTTTGCTGGCATTCAAACAACATCCATTCTTTATCTCTCTGTGTTATCCTCAGGAGAGTGATATCATTCATGGTCACCTGGTTGAAATAGGGTGCTTTTCTTAAGGGGATATTCAGAGGTGCCCGTTCCTGCTGGGCTGTTTGCCTGTGGCTGAACAGAAATGTTCCCCGCTGTTAGCCATGGGGAGGGGTGAGTGGCTAGCCACGTGGTGGGGGGAGGCAAAATGCGACCTTGGAACGAAAGCACATGTGCTGTGTACGTAACGTTAACAGCAAGGTTTACCGTGAAAGAGTGTAGCCATTGTTCTAGAAAATGTGTCTTTTTAAATACCACTGCCTCTTTTTTTTTCCTCCGCCAGCTGCACGTGTTTCAAGGATCACAGGATCTTCTCCTTCCCAGAGGCTAGTGAAGATTAGAAAGAAAAAAAAACGCACTCGTGATGAAATGTTCTCTGAGCTCGTGCTGTCCTCCCACACTGACATAGCACAGACGAACGCGTGGAGGCAGACAATGTCAGAGTGCAGGAAAGCACAAAATGACCGGGAGGAGAGGTGGCGGGCTAAAGAGAGTAAGTGGCGGGCTGAAGAGAGGGGTGAAGCTGAAAGGTGGCAGCAGCATGATGAGAGGAGGCAGGATTCAATGCTGAGGCTGCTGGAGGATCAAATCAATATGCTGCAGCGTGTGGTTGAGCTGCAGAAAAGGCAGCAGGAGCACAGACCGCCGCTACAGCCCCTGTGTAACCAACCGCCCTCCTCCCCAAGTTCCATAGCCTCCTCACCCAGACACCCAAGAACGCGGTGGGGGGGCCTCCGGCCACTCCACCCCAGAGGATTCCCCAAGCAACAGAAGGCTGGCATTCAATAAGTTTTAAACTTTTAAACTTTTAAAGTGCTGTGTGGCCTTGTCCCTCCCTCCTCCACCACCCCTCCTGGTGCTTCTCTCCTCCACCACCCCTCCTGGGCTCCCTTGGTAGTTATCCCCCTATTTGTGTGATGAATGAATAAAGAATGCATGAATGTGAAGCAACAATGACTTTATTGCCTCTGCAAATGGTGATCGAAGGGAGGAGGGGAGGGTGGTTAGCTTACAGGGAAGTAGAGTGAACCAAGGGGCGGGGGGTTTCATCAAGGAGAAACAAACAGAACTTTCACACCGTAGCCTGGCCAGTCATGAAACTGGTTTTCTAAGCTTCTCTGATGCGCACCGCGCCCTCCTGTGCTCTTCTAACCGCCCTGGTGTCTGGCTGTGCAAAACCAGCAGCCAGACGATTTGCCTCAACCTCCCACCCCACCATAAACGTCTCCCCGTTACTCTCACAGATATTGTGGAGCGCACAGCAACCAGTAATAACAGTGGGAATACTGGTTTCGCTGAGGTCTAACCGAGTCAGTAAACTGCGCCAGCGCGCTTTTAAACGTCCAAATGCACATTCTACCACCATTCTGCACTTGCTCAGCCTGTAGTTGAACAGCTCCTGACTACTGTCCAGGCTGCCTGTGTATGGCTTCATGAGCCATGGCATTAAGGGGTAGGCTGGGTCCCCAAGGATAACTAGAGGCATTTCAACATCCCCAACGGTTATTTTCTGGTCTGGGAATAAAGTCCCTTCTTGCAGCTTTTGAAACAGACCAGAGTTCCTGAAGATGCGAGCGTTATGTACCTTTCCCAGCCATCCCACGTTGATGTTGGTGAAATGTTCCTTGTGATCCACCAGTGCTTGCAGCACTATTGAAAAGTACCCCTTGCGGTTTATGTACTCGCCGGCTTGGTGCTCCGGTGCCAAGATAGGGATATGGGTTCCGTCTATGGCCCCACCACAGTTAGGGAATCCCATTGCAGCAAAGCCACCCACTATGACCTGCATATTTCCCAGGGTCACTACCCTTGATATCAGCAGATCTTTGATTGTGTTGGCTACTTGCATCACAGCAGCCCCCACAGTAGATTTGCCCACTCCAAATTGATTCCCGACTGACCAGTAGCTGTCTGGCGTTGCAAGCTTCCACAGGGCTATTCCCACTCGCTTCTCAACTGTGAGGGCTGCTCTCATCTTGGTATTCTTGCGCCTCAGGGCAGGGGAAAGCAAGTCACAAAGTTCCATGAAAGTGCCCTTACGCATGCGAAAGTTTCGCAACCACTGGGAATTGTCCCAGACCTGCAACACTATGCGGTCCCACCAGTCTGTGCTTGTTTCCCGAGCCCAGAATCAGCGTTCCACCGCATGAACCTGCCCCATTAGCACCATGATGGCCACATTGACAGGGCCCGTGCTTTGAGAGAAGTCTGTGTCCATGTCCTCATCACTCATGTCACCACGCTGACGTCGCCTACTTGCCCGGTATCGCTTTGCCAGGTTCTGGTGCTGCATATACTGCTGGATAATCCGCGTGGTGTTTAATGTGCTCCTAATTGCCAAAGTGATCTGAGCGGGCTCCATGCTTGCCGTGGTACGGCGTCTGCACAGAAAAAAAGGCGTGGAACAATTGTCTGCCGTTGCCCTGACGGAGGGAGGGGTGACTGACGACATGGCTTACAGGGTTGGCTTACAGGGAATTAAAATCAACAAAGGGGGTGGCTTTGCGAGAAACTGAATGGCCCCGTCAGGGATAGAACTCAAAACCTCAAGGATAGAACTCAGAACTGGGTTTAGCAGGCCGTTGATTTCACAGAGGGAAGGAGGAGAAAATGAATACAAAACAAATCTGGTCTATTTCTTGTTTTGAGCCACTTCATCTATCTTTATACATCTTGCTGGCAGCAGACTGTGCAGTATGACCGCTAGCCATCATCATCTCCTGGGTGCTCGGCAGAAGACGGTGCAGTATGACGACTAGCCATCATCTTCTGCTGGCTGGAGGTTAAAAGACAGTGCACTGCCGGTAGGACCGAATCGCCATGAGACGAAACAAGGGAAATGACCTGGCTGAGTCACTCCCATGTTTGCCCAGGTGCCCGGTTAAAAGAGCACCCAGGACTACGTCGATGACGGCTACCAGTCATACTGCACTGTCTGCTGCCAAAAGGCAATTTGCTGCTGTGTAGCAATGCAGTGCCACGTCTGCCAGCACCCAGGAGACATACGGTGACAGTTAGCTGAGCGGGCTCCATGCTCGCCATGGTATGGCGTCTGCACAGGTAACTCAAGAAAAGAGGCGCAAAACAATTGTCTGCCCCTGCTTTCACGGAGGGAGGGAGGGAACGGGGGCCTGACGATATGTACCCAGAACCACCCGCGACAATGTTTTAGCCCCATCAGGAACTGGGATTTCTACCCAGAATTGAAATGGGCGGCGGAGACTGCGGGAACTGTGGGATAGCCACCCACAGTGCAACGCTCCGGAAGTCGACGGTTGCCTCGGTACTGTGGACACACTCCGCCGACTACATGCACTTAGAGCATTTGTGTGGGGACACACACAATCAACTGTATAAAAACGCTTTCTACAAAACCGACTTCTATAAATTTGACCTAATTTCATAGTGTAGACATACCCTAAGTGTATACAGGGTCTAGCATAATGGGGTCATGATCTTGGTTGGGTCTGAATCACAGGGACCAATGACTACGAAGTGAACTGATAACGATGCCTTACCCTTTTGCCTTTTGCTGCATAAGTGCCAGAGAAATACCCAGGATGAAATCACTTTTATGCTGCTCACTTGCAGTGGAGGGATGAAAAGGAGTTTCTCTGGAAAAATGACAAGTTCTGCTGGCACAAGCTGCCCTTCTTGCCTCCTCCCATTCCGCAGGAATGAGGGTGAAATGTGCTTAAAGCAAAGACAGAAAACAACATTAACTGCCTTGGGAGAGATTTTCCTTTCAGAGTCCTGGGTATGTCTACATGGCAATTAAACACCCAGGGCTGGTCCATGCCAGTTGACTCAGGGTCGTGGGGCTCAGGTTAATGGGCTGTTTAACTGCAGCGTAGACATTCGGGCTCAAGCTGGAGCCCTGGCTCTAGGACCCCGCGAGTTCGGAAGGTCCCAGAGCTCAGGCTGCAGCCCAAGTCCAAATGTCTACACCTCAGTTAAACAGCTCCTTAGCCCAAGCCCCACAAGAGTGAGTCAGCTGGCATGGGCCAGCTGCAGGTGTTTAATTGCAGCGGTAGACATATCTGAGAGCAAAGAAAAGTAACTGAAAATGATGGGCCGATCTTCACCCTGACAGCCAGACTTGCTCTAGGCAGTCTCCTCCCAGAAGAAGGGTGAAATATGCTGATACACGCTATTCATTTCACTCATGATTCATAGAGAAACTTCTTTATGAAACTTAAGGAAACCCACATAAAATCAGCACCCTGGCACGAAGTGAGGGCAGGCATGGAATCTGTGCATCCCAGCTTAGCTAACCTGCGTGCCCATCCTTTGAGGAAAGCTCCAGATTTTCACAAGGACTGAGAAGATCCTGAGAGGAGTTAAACAGCTGGACACTGCAGCATGGAGTTACACCAGCAAAGAATTTGGCCTCAGAAGTCCAGAGTCTCCACTAGCTGTCTTTTTGAGTTATAGGAACACTTGTTCGAAGAAATTATGGGCAGGTCACTTTTCACATGCACCTGATGTGCAGGTAGTTGTATCTCAACCATCAATACCATAGTTTTTGGATTCTTCACCAGTGGGATGGAATTAGTTTCAAAAGGGCTTCCCCACCAACAAAAAATGACCAAAAAGCAATCAAAGAATCTCTGCCGATATTGATACAGTATAAAGCATCGGTTATCAATCTCTGCAGGCAGCATATGGGATCATACAGACCAACAACCTGCTCTGGTATGGCAAATCCTACTGTCTGTCTCCAATACATTCAAGAAATCATTAATCTGTCATAAGTGACAGGCCATACATTGCCATATACACAGAACCTTGGTAGCAAGGGGAGAGGGATAGCTCAGTGGTTTGAGCATTGGCCTGCTAAACCCAGGATTGTGAGTTCAATCCTTGAGGGGGCCATTTAGGGATCTGGGGCAAAAATCGGGGATTGGTCCTGCTTTGAGCAGGGGGTTGGACTAGAGGACCTCCTGAGGTCCCTTCCAACCCTGAGATTCTATGATTCTAAGCCATGAATTATGCATCTCCCCTAAGGGATTTTAGGGGAAATCCAGATGTGATCATATAACCGCTTGATCAGAGGCTGCTGCTTCTTCTACTACTGATGATGATGATGACAACCTTTGCTTCCTTTACTGCAACTTATCCGATGAGAGAACACAAGTCAGTGGTCAGAGTGTGAGTTTCACTGCTAAAAAAAAAAAAAAAGCTGTAATTGGCTGTATAGCTTTGAATTTGAGCAACAGGAGAGGACATAAAGGTGTTGCTCATCTCAAATCAAATGATATTTCTCCAAAGGACACAGCGTGGGAGACAAGACTGGGCAAAGAGCAGGGTGAGTCCGGCCATCATTCAACGTTCAACAACCAGCATCTCACAAAGTAACTTGCAAGCCTGTGTCTTCAGCAGGAGTCCCGTTGTTTTATAGAAACCTGAGCATTTGAACTTCCAGCGTTCTGCCATGCAGATAATGACAAAGGTCTGTTTCACTCTGTTCATTCTGTCAACCACTAATGGATACCATCAACAGGGGTGAAAGTAACTTAAAGAACTTACCAGTACGCAGGGTGGCCGGGCTCCTGGGCAAGGTGGGGGTGGGGCGGGCAGCTCTGGGCCCCTGGAAAGAGCGGGGCCAGGGCCAGACTCCCCCCACCAGCCCATCTGTGCTGCCCAGCCCGTGTCGCCCAGGGCTCCAGCGGCGATTTAAAGGGACCAGGGCTCCGGCTGCTGCCGGGAACCCCAGGCCCTTTTAAATCGCAGAGCCCCAGGGAAGCTGCCCCTTCCCCACACCATGTCAGCAGCCTTGCCGGTACGGTCCTTAAAGCGCTGCCGTGGCAGCCCTTTAATGTTGTCTGTGTGCCGGCCCATACCAGTGGCCACTTTCTTACCGGTACACCGTACCAGCCCATACAGGCTTACTTTCACCTCTGACTATCAAGGTCCTGTCCACAGAGTCCTTAATCTCTTTAATAGCACAGTGTGTAGGGGGCTATGCGTCAGCTCAATTGTCAAGCCCCGTTAGCGGGCATCTGTGTTCCAAGATGTTTTTTATTCTATGGTCAGGACAACTGTCCGAAAACAGCACTAGGGAACAGACAGGGATGGACCTACAACAGAATAGCTATACAGAGGCCTGCTCCCAATCTTAGTCTCGCAGACAGCTGCTGTAAATCTCAGAACAACTGTTTTTTAAAATAGATTTTTTTCAAATACAAAACAAATTGAAATTATGTAAATATACATCATCCACGGGGGTGGGGGAGAGGGAAGGGATTTACATATCAATATCAATTTGTAAATGGCAGATATTGAGACTGACAAACAAACCATATTTGCAAATCTACACATCATAGTCCCCCTGGAATCAAGAAGCTCAGCCCCATGTAAATGTTCATTTAGACCATTTTTTTTTAAAAAAAAAAAATTATTTTAGTGCCATTAGACTATGTAGCATTTACGCTGCACTGTTCTTTTCCTCTTCAAAGTTATGCACAAATGTTAACCTTCTGTAGACCATAGGCACGTTACTATAAATTGACTTTACTGCTCTGTTGTGAGCAATTAGGTTAACACTTAAGAACTAGCAGAATTTTGGGTCTCATTCATCCCTCCCTAGTGTAAGTCCATTTGCTTCAATAGTTTTACATGAGGGTTGGATTTGACCCAATGTAATAATTGACCCAACCACTTTCTCCACCAGGTTATCATAATTCTTGGTTTACTCATCACGAATCTATAGAGTATCTTCTCTACGAACCCTTCCCATTCCCGGAGGATACTTTGCTCATCTAGAGCATCGCAGACTGTAATTACTATCCGCCAAATGACCTAAACAAAGTTATTTGCCATGATATAGTGACTCACCCAGCTCTCATTACAAAGCGCACAGCACGGCAGCAGGTCTCAGATTGTGCACTGTAACTTGCTGCTCCAGCTCGTGTAGAGTGTGTGAAGGAAAAGGAATTTCCTCTCAGTGTTTTTATTTCCAGCATGCTTAGCTTTTTCGGAGAAAGTCCCCTTCAAAACCCACTCAAAGCGAGCCCTGTAGAAGAGAGGGAGGGAGCGAAAGTGCTCAGATGGGACCAGACAGCTCTACAAAACTGTGTTCAGATCAAGGAAAAAGCATCTTAAATGTTGCCTACAGCATGTTACTTATAAAATGGGGAGTGTTAATGCTTCCTGACAGCCACTAATGCCAGACCCCTTACAAAACGGTCCCACGTTATTCGGCAGCAGTGGTCCAAACCACTACAGCTTGTACGGGTGTTTTGCAAGTGTAGTAAGATCCCCTCCATGTGTCCACATGTGAGTTGTTCAGATCGGAAATATGGGTTCTCAAAATCATCGAGTTAAAACAATGAGTGAGCAAGGTCACTGCCCTGGACTACGCTTACTTTGTAGTATCATATTGTACTTGCCATTATTCCACTCCATTGACCCATGGTATGTCTGCACTGTCGGCTGGCCCGTACCAGCTGACTGGGGCTCACAGGGCTCGGCTGTGGGGCTTTCATTGCTGTGTAGACTTCCAGGCTCTGAGTTGCCTCCCAGGCTCTGAGTCCATCCCGCCCCACAGGGTCCCTGAGCCCAGGAGTCTACACAGCAATGAAACAGCTCCCACAGCCTGAGCCCCAGGTTGTCTTTGCTGTGTAGACATACTCCAAGAGACTTGGGAGGGACAGAGAGAGAGAGAGAGGGAAAAAAAGAAATTCTATGTTTTAAAAATATCTAGGGACCATCCCTGCCACATAGTGACAATGGCTCTTATGGGCTTGATCCTGCAGTGTGCTGAAAGCTCCCTACTGCTACTGACATCAGCTGCACCAGGTCCTTACTTCCCGTCAGTCAGTGTAGCTCTGCTGGCTTCGCAGAGCTGTGCCAGGGTACAGCCGTGAGGATCTGGCCCAACTGGCTTCCTTGGGAGCTGAACGTACTCAGCATCTCTCCCCAGCTGCTCACCACCTTCTGACAGCAATAGCTACCCAGGGAGGCATACTGGAGTTGCTTGCAATGCGCACATCACAGGGCATCTTTGCAGGACACAAACCTTAAAGGGATGTTGTCAGCAAAAAATGCCCCAATCTGTCTGACTTGCTTTTTTTAAATGAACTATTGTTTGCATGTAACACAGAAGAATTACTATAAATGAAAAAAATTAAGGGGGGAAAAAAGAGTCTCTGTGTTATGTTTCACAGCATACAGACAGAGAAGTTAAATAAAACAAAATACTCTTGCTGGAAGGTTGCAACATAACTCTACTTTATTTCTTCAGTTCAGAAGAATAACACACAAGAACCCCAAAACAGAGAGAGAAAGAAAGAAAGCAGGCTGCTTCCTAAAACAGAGAGGCACATCTCACTCCACCACTGTACTCTAGACTGGCTGTGTGCAGACTGACTGCTGGCAGACCCAGATCGCACCATGCTTCCCGGCAGAGCTCCCTAGTCTGCAAGCAGGACCAGGAAACTCCTCTAAGCATTTAAAGTGACAGCCTACAGTTTCAATACACCACATTCTTTTTAATTTGGTTTGTTTACTTTGGCATTCCACAGCATACTGCGTATAATCAGTTTCAGTGTTTTCCCTTATATAGTCAGTCTGTTTCCCTTGCTCTGTGCGTGGGCATCTTTCACTCTATAACAGAGGCAAGAAAAATAATGTTAAAGCACAGGGCGATGATGATGAAACCATGATGAAATACTAGGTACAGTACCTGACACTACTTTTTAACTAAGTTCTTGCAATTGAAAAGATTTCAAATTGATGGTGTCCCTTTATTTAGAGGCCACTGCTGTGACTTGTAACATCCTTTCTTAGCTGATTTAGTGTTATCTTCACCTGTGATCTGAACGAGAGTCCACTGAAGTCAATGGGAATCTTTTCATTGGCCTCTGAGAGACTTTGGATCAGGCCACTAGAACCTGCTCCCACTCCCTTTAGGGGGCATCTTCACTGCAGGAGTAACTTTAAATTCTGTTCTTGGTCCAAAAATCACATTCTTTGCAGACTTCACATTGGAGATACACCAGAACTTTGGTGTCAGCTCTGCCCAGCCGGCTGCATGCTGGGAAGATGTCCTCTTGGTCACCATTCCAATCAGATGGAGTTCTGTACTGGAGCTGGAGAAGTGCATTTGCTGGTCCTGGAAGCGAGGTGTGAACGTGGTTTCGAACTAGAACATATTTTTTGCAGTGATTCCCTCTGCATTCTGTCTGAGTAAAACCAGATGTGGAGCAACCAATTAGTCTGGAGTAAGCAGTGACTCAGAGTTTTTTGGTTGTTTGTGGTTTTTATTCCCACCCTCCACCCCCAATCATCATCTTTTACAGGTAGTCTCGCCATGCTGATCTTTATTAATAACATTCTGCGTGATAGGTTTTTAGAGTCTGAGCCAAGTCAAGTCAAAGGCAAAATTCCCATTGATTTCAGTGGAAGCAAGATAAGTGCCCTGAGGCTTTGAGTAGGCAGCTACAGACACTTTGGGCCTGGTTTTCAGAAGTGCATCCACAGCCCCAGCTGAAGTCAGTGGGAGTTGCAAGTGATCAGCACCTCTGAAAATCAGGCCCCAAGTTTAGTTCTTAAGAACTGAGACACCTAAAAATCAGAGATCACTTTTAAAGTGACTTGTTTAAGGTGGAAAGGAGGACTTGTGGCACCTTAGAGACTAACAAATTTATTTGAGCATAAGCTTTCGTGAGCTACAGCTCACTTCATCGGACGTTTAAGGTGGCACACTGAAATTGACAGGGCGAAATTACAGTTCCCACCTCACTTCTCTAGTTCAGAGGCTCTTGTTCTTTTACCAACTGGATCATGTCTTGTGGACACATCCCCAGCCATTCACGATGGCATAATACCCTTGAGCCAACTGTTTACATGGAAAAATAGTGCTAGGAAAGTGATGCGTTTTTAGTTTCTCTTACTGTGATTTAGCAGCTGGAAACAAGGAAGAGAACTCATGCTATGGGGCCAGTCAGCTCCCAACAGGCCATAGTTTGAGAAACTCTGCTCTAGAGCACACTGCCCTTGAAGGAAGTGTTCATTTAAGGAGAGTCAGTCCACTTTTTGAGTAGGATTCTTTGAGGAAACTGCCTCTGAATTTCCCAGCAGGAGAAAAACTAACTTCCCCTCTGTCCTATCAAGATTTCCCATGGGTTGGAGCAGCACATGAAGTAATACCTTCTTGGCAAAGGAAACAGTGAGGGAATCCTGGATGGTTAGCGAAGAGGTAACAACTGAGAACGGGTGATAGCTCAAGGAAAGCAACCACTAGCTTTAAACATCTGTAACACACGGAGTGTAAATGTGTATCACCTTCTTTTATAAAGTGCTTTACATTTTTATGCACTGTAGAGACACTGGGCACTTAACTCTTGTGACTCCCTATGAAGGAGGCATGTTCCATAGATAGGAAAAGCACGGCACAAACAGGTGAAGTAACTTACTCAAGGGCACCCAGCAAGGCAGCGGCTGGGCCTGGATTAGAACTCTTGAACTACTGAGTCTCCTCTCTGTGCTCTTTCTTCTGGACCATGCTGCCACAAATAGCTCAGCTGTAGCCCATGTCAGTTGAATTTGTGGGCTACACTAAAGTTTCTAGTTGTGATGTTCTCTCCCCACATAGTGCAGGATGTTACACGCCAGGTAATTGTCACACGAAGATAAGAATTGTCGGATGAAGTCCCATCCCATCCAGATTGAGGGCTCAAAGAAAGAAACTGGCCAGCACAATGCACACACCAAATACCAGAAAAATCTCAAAACATTCACCAAACCCATACGTGCAGTCGTAGAAACGAGCAAGTGCATAAATCATTGGCCCCGTTGGGCAGTCTCAGCAGAGAGAGCAAGGCCTGACTTGAACAAGAGGTAGTTTTTAAACAGCAGGGGTGCACTGATACGGTGACCAGACTGCAAATGTGACAAATCGGGACAGGGGTGGGGGGTAATAAGAGCCTATATAAGAAAAAGACCCCAAAATCGGGACTGTCCCTATAAAATTGGGACATCTGGTCACCCTGTGCACTGATGAGAATGGGAGCAGCACATGTGGGAAGCTGGCCCTGCATCTGCTGTATGATAAGATGTCCTCAGCCTCATGGGACCCCTAACAAAGCAGGTGGAGGAGGAAGGAGCCTTTTTCTTTTGGGAAGCAGCGCAGGAAGAGACTTTGGGCATGTCTACACTGCCATAAAAGACCTGAGGCACCAAGTCTCAGCACCTGAGTCAACTGACCCAGACTTGTGTGGGGCTTGGGCAGCAGGGATAAAAAGAACAGTTTAGATGTTCAGGCTTGGGCCAGAGCCTGGCCTCTGAAACCCCATGAGAGTGGAGGGTCTCAGAGCCCAGGCTCCAGCCCAAGCCCGAACGTCTACACAGCTATGCTTAGCCCTGCAATCCCAAGTCAGTTGACCCAGGCTCTGAGACTTGGTGCCATGTGTCTTTTTTGGCAGGATAGACATACACCACACAGCCCCAAATTCAGGTTCTGACAAGCTGTTTCTCAGTTTTCCCAGCAATGACGTAACCAGGTAAGACACCTGCAACTTTAATGTTAGCAGCCGAGAAACCAAACTATTATATCAGCTAACAAATCACAATACCTGGCCAAGAAACACGTGGGCCCAAGCCTTAACTAGGTCTCTCCACTACCCATAGCGTGCACTCACCTGCTTCATCTGATTTCCCAGTAACTGTCTGAAAGGAAGCTTACTTCAGCCTGCAGCTAGTCAGTCAGCTGGAGTTAGGTTTTCACCACTGTTTCATAATGAACTAGTTGTGGTTTTCCACTCTCACATTACGGGCACCTCATGTTTCATACAGAGGAATAAGAACCCACGGGTGACTTTATTCACCAGGTTTTAATTACTGAGTGCCTAAGCTAGGCTGTTTGTAGTACTCAGTTTATCCACCTCCATAACAATAAAAATAGAAGAAACTTTAACTAGAAGTTCACCTCCTTATAGACCTTTCTAGCACTGAGTAAAGTATGTGGCAGATGGGATTCCATTCAGATTTCTTAGCATTTCCTCTAATATCAGACTTTCGTGAACCTGAAGTTTCCTAGTCACAAGGATTGTGTTCTCCTCAGTGTCTCCCCCAGCTCCCAGCACAGCTCTTTGTTTTGGAGGAGACAGACATAGCAAATGGTGGAGGAGTAATGAGAAGGGCCAGTGTGACTTTTGAGAACACTTGCTGCCTTCTGTACCTCTGCTGAGCAAACCACAGTGTTTCCTGAACTGAGGTGTGAAGCACAAAATACTTGACATAGGCCTAGCAGACCAACCGTCACTGGTAACAAACAGAACAGTGATCATTTCCTGGTCTTTAATGTATAAATCAGGGAGCACCGATGTATCTGTTTGCCAGTGCGTGATCCTTGTTCCACTTAAGGAGGGATGTTCAAGGAGTTTTACTCCAGTATGGATTTGTCTACTCCCTTTTTAACCTATTTCCTACCTAGGCATTTCTAGTGTGTCCATTACCATGGTATCTAGGCTCAAGGGGCCTGAACTAATGGCTGCTGAAGCCAGCGGGACTCTTTCCTGTGACTCCAATGGGCATTGGATTAGACCCTGAACACAGAATTAAGAATCACCTAACAAACCGTCTGCAGTGGCATCCTCCTCTTCCCTACCTCTTGTGAGGTTGTGACACTGGTGCTTAAGTGCCAGCTCATGCCAGGGCCCCTAGGCATAGGTGCCGGCTTCCTCTGGGCCCCGGGGGGTGCTCAACCCCCCACTCCAACCCAGGCCCTGCCTCCACCCTATCCCTTCCCCCAAGTCCTCACCCCGCCTCTTCCCATCCCGCCCACTCCCCCCAGCATGCCCAATCCCCACTCCTCCCCCTCCTTCCCAGAGCCTCTTGCATGCCGTGGAACAGCTGATCGCAGCAGGCAGTAGGCGCTGGGAGGGAGGGGAGGCGCTGATTGGTGGGGCAGCAGGCGGGCAACAAGTGCTGGGGGAAGGAGGGAGCTGGCTGCCAGTGGGTGCTGAGCACCCACAAATTTTTTCCTGTGGGTGCTCCTACCCTGGAGCACCCATGGAGTCGGCGCCTATGCCCCTAGGCCTCAATGAACACTGACAAATGCATAGCTGGAAACCAGCTTGGCTCACCTGTGTGTTAGCATTGTTAAAATAGATGTTAAATTGATAAGAATGTGTTTAGACTTTATGAAAGAGCAGGAACTTTTATTTTTTTAAGTCATCTGGCAATGCCCAGGGATGAATAACCCTTTTTTCTACAGACTTCCTGATAGTACCACAACACAGTAATAATATTTGTAGATCCCTTGTCATCCTCCAAAACGTTTCACAGCTATTCATTGATTCATTCTCACTACAGCTTTGTGAGATAGGGCTTTGGTACTTTACAGGAAGTGTGGCAGAAAGCATAATTGAGTCAACTGCTCAACACCTCAGAGGGAGTCAGTGTCAGAATAGGGATTAGGGGTGAAATCCTGGCCCCGTTGAAGTCAATGGGAGTTTTGCAATTGACTTCAGTGGGTCCAAGATTTTACCCTAGAATTCAAAACTTCCTGTATTCCAGTCCTGTGCTCAGAACATCTTCCAGCAGAACTCATTAATGAGAGTGAACTGAAGAGAACAGGACTAATCTCTTCAGAACCCAGCATGAAGGCTTGTAGAAGACATTCTACCGCATTCTTCCAGTTACAGTGGGGAAATTATCACAGGTGATGTGGTTCATGAGAAACTATCCTGCCTTCTCTTCTTGGTTACAGTGTTATCTTTTGAGGTTGGCTTCTACATCAAAGATGGTATTAAAGAGGGAGCAATTTCCTTGTAAAACCTTGATTTTATTTTGGGCAAAAGCTGGGCAAGGCCTCTCCTGTCTCCTCACATTTTAATATCCGATGGCTATATTTATCAACAGGAACTTGTCCTCTGTGGGATGTAGAAGCCAGAAGCAAAGCATCGCTGTTGCAAAGCGCAGAACAGTACATATTTTGAAATAGAACAAGAAATAGTACACTGAGGAGTGAGTTTGGTTTTTGAGGGAGCCTCTGGGGCCCATACAAAACTACCTATATAAGTTATAATAACTGATGTGAGTCATTGCTGGTTTTCAGACAAACAGCTTTTCTAGCAAAAGCTTTCATGCTTAGCTAAGGCGTTTGTGAAACAGAGACACTATTTTAAATGTGTCACTTGTTGTTGTTATCAAGTATCATGCAAAAGAAAACCCCAAATCCATCATCCAAAAAGTCAATGAAAGATGCAGCAGCATTAACAGGAGTCCATATCTTCCCTCCAGTTAGGACATTCCAAGGTGGTAGTTCCCCGTAAATTGCAAGCAATGTCTCAGTTATGGGTTAACCTTCTCCAACACTGCTCAGAGACCGTAGAGGGATAAGACTGTCAATTGAAATTGAAATTTCCCTGTTATCCGCATGTGTGTTTGGGGAAGGTACAGCTAGAGATTTTGCCAAGTTGAAGCCTCTGTTTATTAATACATCTAATGCATTTGGGTTGTATCTGCAGTGCACCTGCTCACTGAAGCAGAAACCCTAACAGTTAAATGATCCATATACCGGAAAATTGAAGTTCAGAAGAAAATGTGCTGTCTGCAGCTGGAGGGTACTGAATGTGGGTCTCGTGTACAGATCTATCTTGCCTATTTTGAGCCAGATATAGGGGCCTAATCCTCCAAGGTTCTCAGTGTCTTCAGTACCCATCGAAATCTATGGGAGTTGAAGACAATCAACACATGTGAGTGGAGAGATGGGGAGACATTTAGGGCCAGCATACTCTTTGTCCATTTGCATACATTGGCTTTGCCTATCCGCAGCAGAATTTAATTGCAGAGTTCATTTTTTCCTATCAGATCAAATTATGTTCCAAGCTAAACATGTAATTTTAAACCTAATGGAGGTTAATTAAAAGCTGAATAAATTTGAAACTCTATGGCTCGGCAGAGCACTAAGAATTGCTAAAAGACTAGTACTACAAATACAGAAATCCAAAAAGCAACCAAAAATTGAAAACTGGAGTACAGACATTGTTAGCTTGGCCACCATGGAAAGAAGCTGTATACCATAACAGAAATACCCAAGAAAAGCTCTCAGAAATATGCGATTCCTTCCTGAAAGTATCTGAATTATCTTATTGAATACATGGGCGTCCCTTTACCTTCCCCTCCTCTTTATGCAATTCCTTCCCTCCCTTTCTCTATTCCCCTCCTCTGAATTTTGCTTCTATTCTTTATGTTAATATTTTTAAACAATTGGATTTTTATAAACAAATTTTGTCTGTAAATTGTTTCATATAAATAAATTATTTGTATTTTAACCATTCATATTACATTTCAAGTATAGCTACTTTTAGGTAGCAAATGGTTAATATAGGGAAAGTTTATGTATTTTGAGAAGTTTACATATAGTTTATGTTGGTTTTTTCTGTATATATATTTTAAAAAATTAAAAAGTTAATAGGTTTTGGGGGTTTTTTTGCCTTGTCTGTCAGATCTCACCAGCCTCCATTGCTCTGCCACCATTCAGGGCAAGGCAACAAGGGGCCCAACACACATAAGAGAAATAGGCTGAATGAGGGCTTGTAGGGAGATAGGAGCTAAGCGCAGCACCAGGGGTGGAAAACCAAGGCCCAGGCCTGAAAAGGTTGCCTGCAGAGAAACAAGCAGAGCAAACACCAGATCTGGCAAGTGTTTGGCACCTCTGTGCAAGGCCTCACATAGCACTGGGAGGAGGGAAAAGGCAGCTTCTTCCCCTTAAGATGTTATAATGCAATGTTTTACATGGGAAAGACACACCACAGGGTACGGCTACCTTACGCGTTTTTTACCCCTCTCTCTTGCTCAAGGTGATCCATAAAGCTCTCCTCTCAGAATGGTTAACAGCCCAGTATTATCAGTCAGTGCCCTAAGGTCAGCCACTATTCTGCCAGACAGCTATCTGTTTCCCACCAAGCCCATACATCTGGGATTTACTAGTTATCTGTAACTCCTACTAGGGAAAGCAGAATTAAAAACACATTGCAATGTTATTGCTAATTTAAACTACAGACAATTATAGTTAAAAGTATGATCATTTACTACACACCCTGCTATAAAAACACCAACATAGCCAATTAACAAGTAAAACAGACTCAACTGTCACTGAAACCAGGGCTGAGACATAACCGGGTTAGTGTTTTTGTGCCTGTAGGTGATTGAAAACCATGGGAAAAATCTTGAAGTAGCAGCTTGCAGGAAGAAACATTTCTGACCCAGGGTCCTGCAATTTTCCCTACCTGCTTACTGCTCCTTTCCTCCTCTGTGCCCCTCTCACCCACCACCCCAAGCACGGGAAATACTCCTACAGTGCATTCAGTATACCAAGGTTACATTTCTAGTGGTTCCTGGCAATTTGTAGCCTCAGTGAGCAGGTAATTATATAACACATTCAACATAGAAGTGATGTCAGAGTACTTGCAGTGAAGTGGAGCACGCAGGCCCTTCAGGTCTGTCTTTGTAGAAGCAGCCATCAAAATCCCAAGAGAGAGTTTCTCAGTAATCCCTCAAGGGAGTAGTACATAGATTACTAGAGGAAATACAAAAGTCCAAGAGGGTAAACTGTTGTTTTTTGCCATACACAGCAAGGAGAAGCTCTCACCAAACTGAATAGCTTTATTGCTGTGGCCTTATACAGCTGGCTGAGCTATCCCAGAATCCCCTGCATTAGGATAAATCAAACTGCTGGTTCATGCCTATCCGTGCCTAGTGCTATGTAGCATCAAACGGAAGCCCCTATTGATAAGAAACAAAAGCCCCTTGGGACTCTCAGTTACCAAAAGCCTCTAAACAAAACACACAGAATATATAGGTTTCAGAGTAGCAGCCGTGTTAGTCTGTATTCGCAAAAAGAAAAGGAGTGCATTTATGCATCCGATGAAGTGAGCTGTAGCTCACGAAAGCTTATGCTCAAATAAATTGGTTAGTCTCTAAGGTGCCACAAGTACTCCTTTTCTTTTTACAGAATATATAGATAGTGAGAGTGTTCTGGATTAACACTGAAGATAAAGAGACTCACGCATCCACTGCTTCCATCATTCATATAGGAATAGGAGAGAAGGAAAACTCTAGCATAAACAACAACATATTTTAACACACAGTGCTCTGGCCCCAGGTAAGACTTTCTCATAGCACTCTCCCTCTAGTGACAGCTTCCACTTCCTTGCAACTTTAAGAAGAAAAAGAAACATGACCTTCAGTCATGCTTGAGTGTTGATGTAAGCAGGGGAATAGTCCCGCTATTGTGCGGAACTTTCCTGGTTTCTGCACTATCCCGGTAAAGTGGGCTGGTGAAAGGATTTGAGTCCTCGCTCCCACTTCCTTGACCCAGTGGCCTCCCTGCCCTTGAGGGCTCCCCTTCCACTCTCCTGTCTGGCAGAATCCTTGTAACCCCAACAAGGCTGGGCCCAGGATTCCTGGGGGGCTCGACCCCCAACCCTGCTGTGGTCACCTAGGACAGGGGCTAGGGTTCCCCACTCCAGGGTACTCTCTGGGCACTTCTCTGACCCACTGACCATAACATACAGTTTAAAGCAAATACAAGTTATTAAATCAACAATTAATTTTAAAAAGAATAAGGAAAAATGGGAAAGGTTAAAGGAAACACATCACCCCGCTCTGTGGCAGGGAACATCACAAACAGTGTCTCTGAAATGTCAGGGCAGTTCACAGTCTGTTCCTTGTAAGTCCCAGGCCACCTTCTCAGGCCCGGGCTGTGCTGCAGGGATGCTGTGGGTTGGACACCTCCTCTGGTGGGGCCACATGCTCTCAGGCTCTAAGGGGTAGGACCCTTCTTCCCAGTGTCGCCCCCGCCCTGTCGGGGTTACGATCCAAGCCTGGCCTGCAGAGCCCCTTGGCTGAGGCGTCACCCTGTGCTGGGCCCGCTGCCCAGTGTCCCCATCGCTCTCCCCAGCTGCTCACCACACCCAGCTCCGGACTGCTCCAGCCCCAGCTCCACCGCTCTGTCTCTGCACTGCTGCTGCTGCTCTGCCTCCAGCTCCCTGGGCTGCTTCTCTTCCCCTCTGGCTCTGGTTGCTGCAGCTCTGCTCCCAGGACAGGTCTGCTCTGCAGGCTGCTTCTGTGACTCTGCTCCCAGCACTGACCTGCTTCCTGGGCTGCTTTTCTGGCCCCTCTGGCTCTGGTTGCTGCAGCTCTGTTCCCAGGGCAAGTCTGCTCTCTCTGGGCTGTGCCTCTGGCTTTGGGGCTGCAGCTCTGCTCCCAGCACAGGGTCTGCTCTCTCTGGGCTGCTTGTCTGGTCCCTCTGGATCTGGCACAGCTCTGCTCCCCAGCTCAGCTTGGGCCCCTGCTTTCTCCTTAGCTCGGCCCCCCTCTGTCTGACCCAGGCAAGTCCAGCTCACATGGACCTCCATGGCCTCCTGACTACCTGATTAGCCTGCCCGCCCTGTCATTCAGGCTGACCTGGAGCATTGGCCTCTCCCCATTGTTCCTGGGGACTGTCAGTCTCAGGGTCCTGATTTCCCATCGACCCCCCTTTTAGTACGGGGAGCTAGCAACTAAAACACCCCCACTGATTGTTAGTAAGGGGACAACAGTCCCCTTATACTGACATGGGTTCATCTATGGTAGTGCCCAGAAAGGACTGCTTGGGAACAACCAGACAAACTCTTTCTTCTAATTATTTTTTAATATTTATATTAAGGTAGTGCCCAAAGGCCCTGACCAGAATTAAGGCCCCATTGTGTTAGGTGCTGGACAAACACAGGGTTAGATGTGATCTGTATCCCAAACAGCTTTCAGTCCAACCTCTCCGTCTCTTACCAGTCAGTGGAAGTGTTCGCAGTGAAAGGATACTCAGATCTAGGAAATGCAATGAGTCCAAGTCAAGACACACGTTTTCCTTGTGTTCAGCAGCACTGTATTCCTGAATTATTTGGTGACAGGTTTCAGAGTGGTAGCCGTGTTAGTCTGTATCAGCAAAGAACAACAACAAGGAGTACGGTGGCACCTTAGAGACAGTACTCCTCGGGTTTTTTTGTTGAATTATTTGGCACCTTCATGTATGGAAAATCAGGCTGACAATTGTGTATTGTAGACCAGTATAACTGAAACCATCTGACAACCCATGTGCTTGAGCAAGAAGAGGCAGAGAAGGTGATGCTGCAATAGTATAATCAAAGGCGTAGCTCCCAATTAACTTTATTGCCAGTCTCTGAACAGTTTTCTAATGCTCTGGGACTTACAGTTTGTACTGGCTGTTTGGGGTGGGAGGAGTCATCACTGCCTAACTTTAAATGGAGGGTGGGAGGAGAGACACAAGAGCCTCAGAGGCAGAACAAAAAGAGCAGAGAGAGGGTACTGACAGCAGAGACAGAGCACAAAAGTGGGGGAGTGGGGTCTGGCTATGTAGGGAGCAAGGTGGGATTTTATTTGCCTCGCTGGAGAGACACAACTGCCAATATCCTGGTGTAACTATCTCCCTTGGTCTAATGTTTGTACAGCTGCTATAGCCCTTATCAAAAATAAACTGCCCACCTGAAGCCATGATAGAGCTTAACTAAGAATGGAAGGACTGCAGTTAAAAATACTGAAATGCACTTCAGTCCAGTGATCAGGAAGCAAGTGACAAGCAAGCGAGTGAGAGAGAGGGGATGAGCTGAAACACCCAGTGCCAGGAAAAGAGAACTGAAGCTACCACCATTCTTGGGAAAGAAGAAGTCCCTGGGCCTGATTCTGATGTTTCTTAGCCAAATTTGACATCAGTGTAGCTCTGCTGACTTCAGAACAGCTATTGCCTCATTCCTACTGGTGTAAAATTGGAGTCAGGTCCTGCCAAGGCCAGGGAGCAGCCCAATAGCACTGGGGAGCCCACAGCGTTGTGTGGTGATGGACACGGTGGTGTTATATTTTTAAGCCGTTATTCCTCTTCTCAGGCAACATCTTCTCAGGGGACAGGGAGCAGGGGGCGGTTGGATAGGCGTGGGAGTCCCGGGAGGTCTGTCAGGCTGTGGGGTTGTGGATACTAGATAGGGGTTGGGGCAGTCAGTGGACAGGGAGCAGGGGGCGGTTGGATACGGGGTGGAATCCCAGGGGGGTGGTTAGGGGCAGAGGGTCCCGGGAGGGGGCGGTCAGGGGACAACGAGCGGGGGGGGGGGGGGTTGGATAGGCGTGGGAGTCCCAGGGGATCTGTCATGGGGCGGAGGTATGGATGGGGTCAGAGCAGTCAAGGAACAGGGAGCAGGGGAGGCTGGATAGGGGGTGAGGTCCTGGGGGGTGGTTAGCGGTGTGGGGTCCTGGGGACAAAAAGCAGGGGGTGTTGAATGGGTCAGGAGTTCTGCGGGGGGCAATCGGGGCGGGAAGTGGGAGGGGGCAGATATGGGGTGGGGCTGGGCTGTTTGGGGGGGCACAGCCTTCCCTACCCAGCCCTCCATACAGTTTCAGAACCCCGTTGTTGCCCTCAGGCCAAAACATTTGCCCACCCCTGTCCCATCATGATCTCTGGGAAACTTCTCTTTCTATCCTTCCTGCCCAAGGTCAAGGAGATTAATATTCTTAAATGTACTAGTGAATGTGGAGAAGGCCATTTCATCCTAAACATTCCTTTCACGGTAATTTTAAATGAGTTCAATCAGCCCAATGGTGATTTTGTGTGTATGTTTGTGAAACTTGAGTAAAATGGTTTGGCCAGTTCTGAGAGGCATGCGGGGGAGAGAGGGGAGGAAGGAAATACACTTTGTATTTTTAAAAGCAATAGTTAAAATAACAGAGAGGGCTGCATGGGTCAGGGGATTGGAAATGAGAGATAGAGATGTTGATCTCTACTTTACCGATTCAACTCCACCTCAAGTCAGCAGAGAAAGAAAATAATTACTGTCCAATAGCTCTGACTGCATGAAATGATTTGTTCATTGCAGTTCAGTCTGTCCACAGCACAAAAGCTGCCATCACAAATAGCCTTGGTTAGCACCCTTGCTGTTTGCCTCAGAAGAAAGGTGAGAGGTCCAAATGGGCACAGAGACTGACCTACCTACGAGTCTCCACGGGAGATGCACATCGGGGTGAAGAAACCGGCATTAGTAGTATCCTGGGGCTGACTTGACCTGGTCACACTGACATCCTCTAGTCAGCCCCAGGATAAAGGGAAAAACCTAAGTGACTGGAAATGTCACTGCTGCACAACTAATCCATAGCAATTATTTTCAGTCTACTGCAACAGCAATAGCCAGAATGTCCAGGGATTTTGGATGTCTACTGCGATCGTTTAGAACTAAATCCACCACCAGTACAGAGACAGGCTCTAAGGCAGGTTAAAACTTAGTAAAAAATTTGAGACTCACTGGCCTAAAATGACCCACCAACTGCATTTTGTCTTTTTCTGCAACCCATCTAAGGTTCAAATTTGTGGAAAGGGCAAAATCATAGGCCAGCATCCTTCATTTGCCTCTCCACTGGTCGCTGCAGCCGTACCCTCGGCCCTGGCACGACAATTCTGATCCCAGCCTGGTGTGGAGGGGAGTCCCAGCGGTGGGTGGGCTGGAGAGCAAACCCGCCCCACACTCACCTCACATCAATGGCTACTGTTCTGCAGCGCTGGGCCTGATTCCCTGCCTCGGGTGTTCTGACCTGCTGCACAGGGTCACAGTGCCTCACAGGTTTGGCCTAGCTGTCCCCTGTGCCCAATTGAGTGAGTGGCCAAACCGGAGTTGTGCTGTGACCCCCATGCACCAGATTGAAATGCTATTCATTGGAATTTGGCCCAGCTGCCTCTCTGTCATGAGGAAGGGGTGGCTCACCCTAGATCCAGCGTCCCGTGGCCTCCCCTCTGCACTGGGACCGGGTTCCTTTTAGAACCTTCCAGCAACCCACTGTTTGGAAAACACTGGCTTGGCCAACTTTTTGTGCCCTCCTATCCCTACAGTCTTCCATAACACAGATCCTCCAACCACTGCAGGCCCCTTTCTTACACCCGTTTACCAGCCACTTAAAGGCGTTGGCAAAATCTACCAAAGAAGTGACAACATCACTGAACTTACGTTCACCTTTGAGCAGCCTGGGAAATGCTAACCACAAACGTGAAGCGTACATCTCCAAAGCCACAACCTCTCTCATCATCAGTCATGTCATTTTATTTGAGCTTATTACATTACAGAAAAGAAGTGGTGAAAGGCTCAAAGGTGCACTTTAATGCAGATTGAAATATAATCTCCCACCAGGTTCACAGCTTGTTAGTTAGGCCTTTCGTTCCTTGCTGTGTATTATTTAAATCCAGGGGAGCTCTCAGATAATGTGAATGAATCTAATGTGCAAGGGATGAATAAATCCATCCCAGCAGTTTTAACATGACAGATGGTCAGAAAATATTTGAAGAATTCAAAACTTCAATGAAAACATGAGGAAAAAAATTGTGGAATTTGTTGTCCAATTCTAATTAGCACGTCTAGTTTCACCTTTAAAATGGAACTGTCATATTTTTATACACTCATATAGCAGTTTTCATCTACCAAGTGCTTCGCGAACATTAGCTAATTATGAGGAAGCATAGTCTTATTGGTTAAAGCTCAGAATTAGGGCTATGTCTACACTACCACTTATGTCGGTATAACGTATGTCGCTCAGGGGTGTGAATAAGTCACCCTGAGAGACATAAGTTACACTGACCTAGGCTTCTCCTACTGACATAGCTGCCGTCACTCGTTGGGGGGTGGATTAATTGTTGACAGGAAAGCTCTCTCCCGTCGGTTTAGAATGGCTCCACTGGAGAATTTACATCAGTGCAGCTGCATCAGTTCAGGTGCGTCTGTAAGCGCTCTGGTACAGCCTAAGCTTCAGATTTGGGTTTCACCACCAGTCCTGGCGCAGAGTTCCTATGTGATTGCAGCGTCCCCCATTGTCAATTGGGGATCATACTTCCTTAAATCACTAGATGTTTGTGAGGAGTAAATCATCATTGTTTGTAATAACCTTGGGATCCAGTGGGTAGGCGTTATATAAATTCAAAGGATGAGAATATTAGTAAGGAATTTCATACTCATTCTATTAACAATTTAGGATCTAAAACAGCTTGCATGGTTTTCCAGAACACATTTCACGTGAAAAACAAAAAGATGAGAATCAATGTTTTACAAATCCCCATATTCCCAAATCCACTTCAATTGTTCATGCTTCAATCTGTTCTGCTCCAGAACCCTCGCAAGGGAAACAACTGAACAGAACCTGGGTGAGCTAGGGACCCACTTTAACAGGCTGTCACCCAAATGGGATAAAAAGGCGTCCTTTCAACCAGCCTTTCACCTTGTTACACAAAAAAACACAAGTGATCACTAGGAAAGGAAACTCAGAAAAGGAGCAGGAGCCTGTATGGAGCTTTGCAAACATATTATTGCCAGGGCGTTTTAGGGCTTTTCCATATCCCTGCTAAGCTCTGTCTGGGCTGTAGCCTTAGCTGGTATAAACTGGAGGTGATTGACACCACCTGAAGACCTGGCCCTCAATGGAAGCGCTAAAAGGCTTCATTAAGCTTTGATGGCAGCAGTGAGGTTTTACCCGTGTGGCCTATACCTGGGATTGTAGTGATCTCATAATCTAGTGACAGTGAAAGACACACACAGAGATGAGCACACACTGACAAAGGAGTGCTTGTATGAGAACTAACTTTATTTCCTAGGCCTAGTCAGACCAAACAGGTCAGGGGCCACTGTGGCCACTGTTACCATTATGAGCTAGATCGGGGTCGGCGACCTTTCAGAAGCGATGTGCCGAGTCTTCATTTATTCACTTTAATTTAAGGTTTCACGTGCCGGTAATACATTTTAATGTTTTTTAGAAGGTCTCTCTATAAATCTATATATTATATAACTAAACTATTGTTGTATTGTAAAATAAACAAGGTTTTCAAAATGTTTAAGAAGGTTCATTTAAAAATTAAATTAAAATGTTGATCTTATGCCGCCAGCCCGCTGCTAGCCTGGGGTTCCGTTCACCTAGGCTGGCAGCGGGCTAAGCGGGGCCTGGGGCCGGGAACCTGGCTGGCAAGGGGCCGGCAGCCAGAACCCCAGACCGGCAGTGGGCTGAGCGGCTCAGCCTGCTGCTACTCAGGGGTTCCGTCTGCCAGCTCCTGCCAGCCGGGATCGCGGCTGCCGGTCCCGCTCAACCCACTGCCGGTCTGAGGTCCTGGCCCAACTTACCTTCTCCCTAGTTCTGGCCATTCTCTTCATCTCTCTCTGCACTGAGCACAGGGCTGGGTGTGAAGGAGCAGACTGGGGTTAGGGTGCAGGGTCTGGCCAGGAGCTAGAATGAGGGAGGGGGCTCAGGGTTGGGGCAGGAGGTTTGGGTGTGGAGTGCTTACCTGGGCAGCTCCCATTTGGTGGGAGGGGTGCAGGTGGGAATGTGGGGGGGAGGTGCACGAGCTCCCATTTGGTGCTCAGGGTGGGGATGGGGATGTGGGGGGTGGAGGGGCTGGGTATGTGTGGGGGTGCCAGAGTCAGGGCTGGGGTTGTGGGGGGGGTGCAGGAGCCAAGCAGAGGGCTGGGTGTGTGTGAGGGGGTACAGGGCTCAGGGCAGGGGCCTTGGGGTGTGCGGGGCTGCAGGGCTCAGGGCAAAGGGCTGGGTGTGTGTGAGGGGGGGTCAGGGCAGAGGGCTGGGGGTGTGGGGTGCGGGCTGGGGTCGTGGGGTGCGGGCTGGGGTCGTGGGGTGCTCACAGCAGGGGCCTGGAGGGGATATGCCCCACTTCCCCAAGGCCCAGCCCCCGCTTCTTCTCTGCCTCCACTGGGAGCAGCGAGCAGGCTGACTCTGCTCCTCTCTGGCAGGGGCCATCAGCTGATCAGCCGGCAGGGGCAGGGACAGGGAGGGAGAGGAGGAGGAAGAGGAGGGGCAGGGACCCAGCACACTGCAGGAAGAGGCAGGGGAGCTGGCAGGACCAAGCTTCTGCGCCTTGCCCTCTGCCCCCGCGGGAGGGGGCGGGGAGCGGAGAAGAGCAGGCAGAGCAGGGCTGGATTGTTAATGGCACCCTGCTGCCTGCCGGCACCCTGTGCCATTAAAAATGGGCTCGTGTGCTGTCTTTGGCAGGCGTGCCATAGGTTGCCGACCGCTGAGCTAGATCCTCAGATGGCGTATATTAACATAGCTCCACTACAGTTAAAGGAGCTGCATCAATTTGCATGTTATGAGGATCTGGCCAGTTATATTTACATCTACACTAATTACCTAAGGTCACTATAGGGAGCTCTTCTTTCTATGGTTTGCATTCACTCAACAGCCAGGTGTCTCGTTAACAGGGTGGATCACGGAAGGCAAACGCCACTCCATAGAAGAACGAACGTGGGAACATTTAATTTAGCACAGATCTTTACTTTGTTTTGGGCAGGGAAAGGCCTTGCTAAGTGCCACTGCTTTTGCCAGCGCTTACCGAAGGTCATATCTACATATCTATAAAGTTACGTCGGCATACAGCCGCCAAAGTCTGCCTGTCGCTCAGTTACCTGGCTGCTTGTGTCAGCACTGCGACTACTCACCAGGCACGCTTGTGTCGATGCAAAGTGCAATGCACTATGGGAACGTATTCCAATGTGCCACGCTCTGCCATCTGGCGCAATGCCATATGGGCCATTTTTGCAATGTGTTGTGGGATAGTAATGACTCACCCAGAGATCTCTGGGAGCTAGGGGTCAAGTTCCCAGCAGGTAACTTTCTCCATCCCATCACGCCATCCAGAGCCCATAATTTTCAAACGCCTCCCCCTGCAAACTTGCATGACACTTCTCAGTCTCTGCCATCTCTGGCTGAAGCACAGAGTCCGCAGAGCTCGATGCTGTTCTCGTGAATGTTGCAAATACAGAACACACACTTCCCCTGCATTTGAAGACCTTCAGGAAGTACAATAACCAGGAACACGAGAATTTCTTTGAGGACAGTTTGCTGAGGGACACAGTGAAGAACAATTCAAGATTATTGGTGGCATTCACAGAGCAGCTACAGAGGATGGAGTGCTGCTTCTGGACCTGAGAAAAAAGTACTGACTGGCAGAATCATATCATAATGCAGGTTTGAGACAATGCACAGTGGCTGCAGAACTTTGGGATGCGCAAGGCCATATGACTGGATCTGTGCACGGAGTTCACCCGAGCCCTTCAGTGCGTGGACAGCAGAATGAGAGCTGCATCAACCATGGAGAAGCCAGTGGCGATCACACGCTGGAAGCTTGCAATACCAGATTGCTACTGGTCAATGAGAAATCATTTTAGAGTTGGAAAATACACAGTAGGGCCATTGTTGTGCAAGTGAGTAGAAACATTAATTATGTCCTGCTATGCAGGCCTGTGACACTTGGCAATGGGCAGGACATAGTGGGTGGATTTGCAGCAATGGGCGTTCCTGAACAGTGGTGGGGTGACAGACAGCATGCAGCTCTCTATTTTGGCACCAGCCTACACAGTACAACAGAAAAGGAACTTTTCTATGGTTTTGCATGTGTAGGTGAACCACTGGGGATCCTTCATCAACATCAGTGTTGGTTGGTCAGGGAAGATGCATGACACCCATATCTTTAAGAATACATGGCTGTTCAGAAATCTGAAAGTAGGGACATTCTTTCCTGGCCAGTGAATTACCACTGGTGATATTGAAATGCCAATAAAGATGCTAGAGGATCCAGCCTACCCCTTGCTCATGAAGCTATACACTGGCTACCTGGACAGCACCAAGGAAAGATTCAATTACCAGCTCAGCAGGTGCAGAATGAGAGTTGAATGTGCTTCTGGTAGATTGAAGGGATGTTGGCAGTGTCTACTCACTAGTTCGGAGCTCAGTCAGAAAAATATCCCAATGGTTATCGCTGCCTCTTGTGTCCTGCATAATATCTATGAGGCCAAGGGGGAAAAACTGCCACCAGGGTGGAGGGCAGATGCAAAGCAGCCGTTGACTGACTTTGAACAGCCAGACTCCTGGTTCATTACAAGACCCCACAATGGAAACATGAAGTTGAAGGAAGCTTTGAAACAGCACTTTAACTGTCAGCCATAGTAGTGGTCTGTGGGCCTAGAGCAGGGGTGGGCAAACTATGGCCCAGGGTCCGCATCCGGCCCACCAGCCATTTTAATCAGGCCCTCAAGTTCCCACTGGGGAGCAGGATCTGGGGCTTGCCCTGCTCTGGTGCTCCAGCTGGGAAGCAGGATCGGGGGCCACTCCGTGCTGCTCTCGGAAGCAGCAGCATGTCCCCCCTCCAGCTCCTACGCACAGGGGCAGCCAGAGAGCTCTGCTCCACATGCTGCCCCTGTCCCAAGCGCCGCCCCCACAGCTCCCACTGGCCAGAAACCGCAGCCAATGGGAGCTGCAGGGGTGGTGCCTGTGGACAGGGCAGCATGCAGCAGAGATGCCTGGCCGCGCCTCCGTGTAGGAGCCAGAGGGAAACATGCCGCTACTTCTGGGACCCGCTTGAGGTAAGTGCTGCCTGGAGCCTGCACCCCTGAACCTCTCACCATGCCCCAACCCCCTGACCCAGCCCTGATCCCGCTCCTGCCCTCCGAACCCCTCCTGCACCCCAAACCCCTCATCCCCAGCCCCACCCCAGAGCCTGCACCCCAGCCGGAGCCCTCACCCCCTCCCCCGTGTCCCAACCCCCTACCCCAGCCCTGATCCCTCTCTCCACCTCCAAACCCCTCAGTCCCAGCCCGGAGCACCCTCCTGCACCCCAAACCTCTCATCCCCAGCCCCACCTCAGAGCCACACCCCCGCTGGAGCCCTCATCCCCCCCCATACCCTACCCCTCCTGCCCCAGCACAGGGCCCCCTCCTGTACCCTGAACTCATTTCTGGCCCCATCCCAGAGCCCACACCCCCAGCCAGAGCCCTCATTCTCTCCCCCTCCCAACCCCAATTTTGTGAGCATTCATGGCCCACCATACAATTTCCATACCCAGGTGTGGCCCTCAGGCCAAAAAGTTTACCCACCCCCGGCCTAGAACTTTACATGCTGCTTGTAGTGCTTACATTACATTTGTGAATATGACTGGGTGTTTTGCAGTAGTTATGAATTCTATGATGCTCAGCATGCATTTACAAATACTGTCTGCTTTGCATTTTTTGCAAACTCTGCATTCTGCAATGTTTGTTGTGAACTTTGCCCTAGTCTACACTGGTGGGGAGGGCGGAGGGGGGGTCGACCTAAGATACACAACTTTGAATAGTGTAGCTGAAGTTGGCATATCTTAGGTCAACTTACCTGCTGCTCCCCCATCGACTCCGCTTCCGCTTCTCGCGAGCTGGAGTTCCGGAGTCAAAGGGGAGCGCATTCGGGGATCGATTTATCGTGTCTAGACGAGACGCGATAAATCAATCCCTGACAGACTGATCACTACCTGCTGATCCAGCAGGTAGTGAAGACCTGCTCTAATAGAGTTAATTTAATTCTCCAAAAAACCCTTGTTGAGTGGGGAAAAAAAGAAACAACGCTGTAGAAAATCAATGTGCAAAAGCCAAAAATCACATAGGCCCTATTACACAAGTTTTTAACTTAATGGGGTGAAAGTTTAAAATTATAAAAGGAAGTAAACATGTGTGTCCAGTTGAGGAAACAAGCATAGTCCAGTGTGGCTACACACACACCTGCCATGGTGTTCACAGGTCAGTGTATGTAAAGCTGTGGTTTTCCTTACTGTCCCTGGCATGGAGTGGAAGGGGTAAGGATGTGCCCTGTGAAGCCATGTGGTATATTAGGAGGTGCAGGGAGCAGTGACCATGGAATTCTCCAAGGACTGCAAAGGGTGGGCAGGTCTGGGATTTTTGGACTGGTAGGTCAATCAGGGCCTGCAGCACTTGAGTTTGCTACTTGAGCACTAAAGACCTATTACATTAGCTACATTTCCCGCTGCAACTCCCGAGGCCTCTTTCTTGTACTCTCTTTCCTTTTCCATGCTGTTGGTCACGGTGGCTCTCCAAGCCCTTTGTTCATGGTCTGATGAAGCACTGGCATGCAGGATCTCACAAATCATGTCCTCCCTCATTCTTTTCTTTCTCCTCCTCTTCAGGGTCAGGTGTTCTGCTGGCGAGGAGGGGGCACCTCTCAAGGCTACCCTGCCAAAAGCTGCTGATAAAAACAGACAGATGTGCCACTGGATTTACAGTCACAAGAGAAAGGGAAAGATAAGTTTCAAAACTCTTCCCATACACACTTTTAATAAGCCATGCTTATCGACACTTCAGCTTTGGAGTGCCTCTGCGTAGCACTGCTCTCCAGTCCCATCCTTGGTGAGTACAGCCTGTCCGGGAGGCGGGGGGGGGTGGAGGAGAGGAAGGATTTTATGTGGCCTTAAGCTATAAAAAAAGACAGTTACCTTTTCCGTAACTGGTGTCCTTCAAGATGTGTTGTTCATGTCCATTCCATATTAGGTGTGTGTGCTTGCCACATGCATCAGTGCCAGAAGTTTTTCCCTCAGCAGTATCCGTAGGGGACTGGCTCTGGCGCCCTCTGGAGTGGTGGTCACATGGCGCAGTATAAGGGGTGCCACCGGCTCTCCCCACCCTCAGTTCCTGCTTGCCGGACACTCCAACAGTGGGGAAGGAGGGCGAGTCATGGAATGGACGTGAGCAACACATCTCGAAGAACACCAGTTATGGAAAACTGTCTTTCCTCTAACCCTCTTGCCGCTGTGCTTTGCTGTCATGACTGAGGGCTTGGCTACACTTGCGAGTTACAGCGCAATAAAGGAGCCCCGGGCGCACTAGCTCACTACCTGTCCACACTGGCAAGGCACATAGAGCGCTCTGACTCTGCGGCTACAGCGTAGTGGAATAACGTTTGCTGTGCCCCCACTGGAGTGCCACGGCACCAGTGTGGATGAGGTGTTGCATTACTGCGCTCTGATCAGCCTCTGGAAACATCCCATAATCCCCTTAAGTCAAGTGGCCACTCTTGTCATTGTTTTTGAATTGATGCAGCAATGTGGATATGCCCTTTGAAAGCTCCGTTTCTGACAGCCGGCTGCTTATCTGCTCTGAGACAAAGCAAACCATTACTGTGGAATGTTGTGTGTGAGAGAGAGAGACGGGGGGGGGGGAAGAGAGGGAGGTCTGCTGCTGTCTGAACTTACAAGACAGCATGCCGACATGCTCTCAGCCCCCAAAACCTCACTCTCTCTCCGCCCACATATACACAACACACTCCCTGTCACACTCCACCTCACTTGAAAAGCACGTTGCAGTCACTTGCATGCTGGGATAGCTGCCCACAATGCACCGCTCCCAATGCCGCTACAAGTGCCACAAGTGTGGCCACACCAGTGTGCTTGAAGCTGTCAGTGTGGACAAACTGCAGCGCTTTCCCTACTGCGCTCTCCGAAGGCTGGTTTAACTCAAAGCACTCTACATCTGCAAGTGGAGCCATGCCCTGACACTCATCTCCTATGCCTGAGCACAGCCTGTCCTTGGCACCCAGCAGTGCAGTGGGTATTGACTGGCAGTTTTCCACAGGCTGTGGGGATTCTAGCCGAGATCCAACTCCCGAGAGTCACAAAGGCACAGAGAACACAGCTGCTGCTGGCATTCAAAGCTGCCTGGGCCCATATGATGCGAGTCTGTTTACTGCCAGCTAAACTCATCACACATGGCAGAAGAAATAAGGCTGCCATCATTAGACACTTACGGAAGCGGATTGTAGAGCATCTCTCAGGAGGATAAAAGGGACATCCCTACGTGCATAGACAAAGTGCTCTGCACGTCCCCTGCCTCCACCTAACCCAACAAGGAAATGAAAAGCAGATGCCAACTCTACCTCCTCCTCTTCTTATATGAGTAAAACAATGAAAAGTCGATACCTTTGTCTTGTTAACTTGGGGCCAGGCCCGGCACCATCTTTAAAATTAAACATTGTAAGGGAAAAAGGTATGCATACACTTACCTGAGTTCTCTTCCCCTTCAGTAGGCTCATCTGTGCTTGCTTGGTAGAACTTGCTAGACTTTGGTGGAGCTGCAAACAGGTCCTGGCTCACAGCATCCTGTTTCCCCCACCCCATCCTCCTCATCCTCCTTCTCGCCGTTCACAGCTGGGGTCTCGGGATCCCATGAGGTATCCACAGTGGTCTGTGGGTTGCTGGTGAGGTCTCCACCACGGATGGCATGCAGTTCCTTGTAGAAGCGGTAGGTCTGTGGCGCAGCACCAGATCCATCATAGGCCTCCCTGGCCTTGTGATATCCCTGTTAAAGTTCCTTCGCATTCACACAGCACTGCTGCTGACCCCTGTCATAACCCTTTCTCTGCACCCCCTATGCAGTCTGCTCGTAGATGTCCATGTTTCTACAGCTGGTCCATAGCTGTGCCCAGGAAATCCAATACTTTTTGTCTACTCCAGGCAGGACTGTATCTTGTACCTCTGTGCGCGTGGAGCTGGCATAGGGAGCTAGGCAAGGCAACTGCATGTAACAAAGGTGAGCTGCTGTGTGTGCTTGCCAAGCTGGGCAATCAGGAAGAGGCATTTCAAAAGCACGCAGGGGGAGTTAAATGGGGGTGTGTGGTTTCCGGTCTCTGTGACCCATAGGCAGCGGAGATTAAAAATATAACCAGGATGGTCACTGTCCATTGGGACAGCTGGTGGAGGTTGTTGGAATCAACACAGGTCATACAGTGGCTACGCTTACTCTGCATTGACCTCAGTAGGTCAACCATGGCTCTCCGCAGTTTGGGCAGGTGTTTTTACTGTGTCGCTGTAGTGGGGCACTTACATCAGCCAGAGACAAATTTGAATATAGACACATACTCAAAGAGGCTGATGCAAGATGACTTACATTGACCTGACTTTGTAGTGTAGACCAGGCCTAAGCACTCAGTGCCAGAGAACCAAATTCAGCACTACCCTGAAGTCACAAGAAGTTCTTACGTTGGTTTTGATGTATCAGGATTTGTCTGTTAATGAAGTCATAGGAACAAGCACACCAGCAGAGTTAAAACCAGTGATGTGAGAAGGTCCAAAGTGAAGAAACTTTTTCATCTCTGTTGTAATTTAGCTGCTTACAGGGGTCTATACCAGGTTGTTCAGAAATCAACAGCATGCAACCTAAACAAACACATGACACTCTGGCATTATCCTGTC